>NC_134353.1:689296394-690496394 GCF_048569485.1 Anomaloglossus baeobatrachus | reverse complement strand
TTTTTTCTACATTTGGAATTTTTGTTTGTGTTTTCCAGAATACTATATGGTAAAACTCATGGTTTCATTTAAAAGTACAACTCAGTCTGCAAAAAAACAAGCTCTCTCATGGCAAGGTTGACTGAAAAATTAAAAAGTTACGGCTCTCAGAAGAAGGAAAGTAAAAAAGAAATTTACGGAAAATGGAAAATCAAGTGAAAGGGTTGCCAATGAAAAAAAAGTGGCATTCCCATCTTAGTCCTTCACTTCAGCACCAGGATTGAACTTTTTTTTTTTTAAATGTATTATAAAAACAATTGATAAATAATTAATATTTCCTTATGTTCATGTAGTTCTTATATTATTTTTAGTTTACATTCCTTATTGTTTGTTATTTACAAATTGCTAATGTCAATTAATGTATCTAAACCTTGTGTGATGTTTTGTTTCCTATACTATGTTTATATTAAAGTTAGATAATTACAGTCCGATTTTGCATGAAAAGAAAACATTTCAAGCATAATGTAAAATAATTGATCTCTAAGCTGTCTATTCTTATGCAAAGGCAATTAATACACAGTGAAAACTACATAAAGCTTTAAGGCCTTATTAATAGTTTAGAGATATCATTTGTTCTTAAAGATACAGCAAAGAAAACGAAACCTCAAAATACTATTATTTTTCCAATAGAGAATATACTACTTTGAGGTATCTGATTACCAACTAAAATAGCTTTAAGTCCAAGATCCTCATTAATGTAGCAATATGGATTTTACCAACCAATTCCCATGTTAATAAATGACCTTTACTTTGATTCAGAGAAGAAAAGACCAGCAGTAGATATTATCAGTACACCATGTGGTACAATGTGAACTATTAAAAAGAAAGCATGTACTATGTATTAATCCCTGTTTATATACTATACGTGAATGGAATTATAGTGTTTATTGCAAACTTATCTTGTCCTATAAGCACACATGTTGAAAGAATAATGTGTTTCCTTTCTGCTGTAATATTGATTAGAAAGCTGGAATTTTTCCAAACACCCTCTTGAAGGAGAAGTGGCTCCAGAGGTCTTGATTTAATTTGAGCCATTAGTGAGTCGATACAGCTAACCGGAATGAAACTGAACACAGTGAAACCAGAGTACTCATATTTACTGATCTCACACAGAATCTCTGGACAATGGAATGAAGGAACATACTGTACCCTGAAGATAATAACAGTCCCAAATCCTTATATTCACTTTATAAAAACAAAATAAATTAAATTATGATTGAAAGTGTAAAAGCAAAAATATGTGTAAATGATCCATAGCAGTTTCAGAAATCAGTGTCACATCTCATTAAAAAATTAGCTTTTTATCCCTTTCCACTTCGAAGAGGACCTTGTGCTATATTTTTTATTTGTAAAGGCCCCGTCACACGCGCCGATATATCGTGCGATCGCATGAGCGATCGCATCCGCCCCCGTCGTTTGTGCGTCACGGGGAATTCGTTGCCCGTGGCGCACAATGTCGTTAACCCCTGTCACACATACTTACCTTCCTAACGACGTCACTGTTGGCGGTGAACATCCTCTTCCTTAAGGGGGAGGGACGTTCGGTGTCACAGCGACGTCACACAGCGGCCGCCCAATAGAAACAGAGGGACGTAGATGAGCGGGACGTAACATCCTGCCCAACTCTTTCCTTCCTCATTGTCGGCGGGACGCAGGTAAGCTGTGTTCGTTGTTCCCGGGGTGTCACACGTAGCGATGTGTGCTGCCTTGGGAATGACGAACAACCGGCGCACAGAAGGAGGAATGACATTATGAAAATGAACGACGTGTCAACGAGCAATGATAACGTGAGTATTTTTGCTCGTTAACAGTCATTTGGAGGTGTCACACGCTACAACATCTCTAACAATGCCGGATGTGCATCACAAATTTCGTGACCCCGATGACATATCGTTAGCTATATCGTAGCATGTGACGGGGCCTTAAGTCTATTGTAGATTGTAAGCTCTTATGAACAGGGTTGTCCTTATTTTTTATTTAATTATTGTATTTTCTTTAACTGTTAATTATGAATGTTTGCTTGTATATGAACCTCTGAATTGTAAAGTGCAACGGAATATATTGTCGCTATAGAAATAAAGATTTCATCATAAAATGTTTGAATATATTGGCAAAACATTTTTGTTCTTCCTTTTTCTCCACTCTGTTATGAAGATAATGGCTTCTGAATTTTGCTGCACCCAATACTAATAATATTTATTCACTTATATAGCATTATTAATTCCACAGCACTTTACATACACCAGCAATACCGTCCCCATTGGGGTTCACAATCTAAATTCCCTATCAGTATGTCTTTGAGGGATGAGAAGAATCCACATGAAACCCATGCAAACACAGGGAGCACATACAAACTCCTTTCAGATATTGTCCTTGGTGAGATTTGAACCCAGGACATCAGCGCTGCAAGATTGCAGTGCTAGCCACTGAGCCACCGTGCTGATCACAATATGCAAATTTACCCTTCAACCAACCAGCTTATATAGTGAATGAGTGGTTTCTATTTAGCTGGGTGGCATGACCAGATGACCAACAATGAGCCAATCTGTTGTTGCCTAATCCTAGCCTTTTTGTTATTAACTTTAAATCAGTTAATTTTTATAATAAGTGCATCATTTATTTAATGGTTTATTCTAATAAAAGTTGCATTTTAATATCAGCCCAATACAATATATTGTGAAATATGGGAAACCTTATCAGAAAAAAGTATAATATTATGTAGCTTAGATTTAGTATTTGATTGATTGGGTGTATATCAAAGATGATTGAACTGTGAAAATTTGACTTCAAGAGATCTGACAAATTTTTCCCCAAAAATCTATTTGCACCTGATCAATTTACCATGAATCAAAATAATGCAAATCCTCCAACTGAACTGAAAAAAAGGTAGTGTGTGCAATACTCTATGGCAATGTTTCCCAATTCTAATCCTTAAGAACCACCAACAAAGCATGTTTTCAGTATTTCCATAGTATTAGGCCCCCTTCACTTGTCAGTGATTCTGGTACGTATGTTGCTGTTTTTATATGTACCAGAGTCATGGACATTAGAGATGAGCGAGGTTCGAGGTACGCCAATTTCATGTTCGAGTGATTTTGGAGGGTGCTCGAGATCGAACTCGAGCTTTTTGCTAAAATCTCGACAGTTCAAGTTACGTTCGAGAACGATTTGATCAGCATAAACGTGGCTTTTCACAGTAAGGCTATGTGCACATGTTGCTATCTGCATGCGTCCTGCGTCCCCAGCACAATCCCTCTCCCTTTCCTACTCACCGATCACGGGCGTCTCGATGCACGCTGTCACAAATCTGCTGTGTCTTTTCCTCTTTAGAAAATGGCTGCCGCTTCATTAGTCAATTAGTTATTCTGTGCTTTCCCTGCCCACCAGCACTCATGATTGGTTGCAGTCAGACACGTCCCCAAGCCGAGTGACAGCTTTGTCACTGCAACCGATCATAGCCGTCATCGGGCGGCTCTATATCGTGCAGTAAAATAAATAAATAAATAATAAAAAAAATGCAGCTTCCCCCATATTTGACACCAGCCAGGATAAAGCCGCACGGCTGGAGGCTGGTATTGTCAGGATGGAAAGCACCACGTTATCGGGAGCCCACCACCCTAACAATATCACCCAGCAGCCGGCCGGAATAGCTGCATCCATTAGATACGACTGTCCCAGGGGACTCTACCCAGCTCATCCCGAATTGCCCTGGTGCAGTGGCAATCGAGGTAATAAAGAGTTAATCATGCCAGGTGTCTCCCCGAGATACCGTCCATGATTAAACTTAAAGTGAAAGTAAAGCAACGCACACACCGAAAAATCCTTTATTTGGAATAAAAGACAAAAAAATCCCTCTTTCACCCCTTTATTAACCCACAAATACCCCTCCAGGTCCAACGTAATCCACACGACACTGTTAGCTTTGCTACAGAACACGAGTGCTCTGATCAGCTCCACGTAGCAATCAAGTGAATCACGTGGTCAGCAGAGACTTCAGAAATGCAGAAGTCAAGATTACAAAATCCGCCTATCTTTATCATTAGAAGCAGTAGACTAGTGGTTGTAGACTAGTGGTTAGAGCGCTCGCTTCAGAAGTATGAGGTTGTGAGCTCTAGTCTCGGTAAATAATGTTTTTTTTTTTGTTTGTTTTTTATTTTTAATTTTAATTATATTTATAATATATTTATAATATATTTACAATTATAATTTAATTATGCACTGAGGGGAGGAGCCGGACATCAGCTGTGAGCACTCTCTTTCTCTCCTTTCTCTTTCTCTTCTTTCTCTCTCTCCTTTCTCTCTCTCTCCTTTCTCTCTTTCTTCTTTCTCTTCTTTCTCCTCTTTCTCTTCTCTCTTCTTTCTCTCTCTCTCTTCTTTCTCTCTCTCTCTTCTTTGTCTCTCTCTTCTTTCTCTCTTACTCTCTCTCTTCCTTCTCTCTTTCTCCTCTTTCTCTTCTTTCTCTCATTTTCTCTCTCTTCTCTCTCTCTCCTTTCTCTCTCTCCTTTCTCTCTCTCCTTTCTTTCTCTTCTTTCTCTTCTTTCTCTTCTCTCTCTCTCTTTCTCTTCTTTCTCCTCTTTCTCCTCTTTCTCACTCTCTTCTTTCTCTCTTTTTCTCTCTCTCTTCCTTCTCTCTTTCTCTTGTCTCTCCTCTCTCTCTCTCTTTTTCTCTCTCTCTCTTCTTTCTCTCTTTCTCTCTCTCTCTCCTTCCTCTCTCTCCTTCCTCTCTCTCCTTTCTCTCTCTCCTTTCTCTCTCTCTCCTTTCTCTCTCTCCTTTCTCTCTCTCCTTTCTCTCTCTCTCTCTTTTCTCTCTCCTTTCTCTCTCCCTCTCTCCTTTCTCTCCTTTCTCGCTCTCCTTTATTTCTCTTCTTTCTCTTCTTTCTGTCTTTCTCGCTCTCTCTCTTAATTAAAAAACAAATGACGTAGGCTTCGCCCCATTTTTGTGTCCAGCCAGGTACAACTAGGCAGCTGGGGATTGGAATCCGCAGCACAGGTTAGCCCAAGCTTTCTGGGCCCCTCTGCTTCCTTGGTGACGGTGGCTCGCCGGGTAATTATGAGTTAATACTAGCTTTGTTTTACTAGCTAGTATTAAGTCAAAGATTCTTAATGTCAGGAAAGTTTGACCCAGCCATTAAGAATCTCCAATAAAGGGTTAAAAAAAAGACACCACAAAGAGAAAAAATATTATAATAGAAATAAATACACAGACACACTTAGATACTCCATGTTTATTACTCCCTTTTATCTCTCCACGATCCATGGTCTTCTATCTTCTTTCTCCTTTAACCCATGCAGCTCTGCTACATCAGCAGCGCTGCATGAGAGGAAGACGCTGCTGTTCCCCGTGCAGGCTTTTCACTCCGTGAGTGATCAGTGCTGCTGGCTGTAAGCGGTGAGGTCACCGCTAACAGGTGCGTTGCTATAGCAACGGTGATCTCCGTTATTGACCCGCTGTGGCAGCCGCTGAATAACGGAACGGGGGAGCAGAACGAGGAGTCGACCGTGTGCCAGAGCATGTCGCCGGTACACGGAGATACACAAACGTGCACCACGTACTGGAGAGATGCACTGACAGGACCTAGGAAAAGACATGACATCAAAGCCATGTGACCAGTCTGTAGCCAATGAGATAATAGACATGGCTATTTTGACGTCACAATAGGTCCTATCATCAGTGCTGGTTACCGGGAGGACGCAGCAATTATCGGAAGGAAAATTGGCAGGTGACAGAGTGCAGGACGCATCGCGGGGACAGGTTAGTGTTATGGCAATGTTTATTAACTGTATGTGTACATTTTTAATGTGTTTTTATGTGTTTGTGATTGCCTCCCATTGGTTTCAATGGGGTTTGAGAGGTTCGTTGAACGGCTCACCGAACTCGAACGCGGCCTCCGTTCGACGAACCGAACCGAACTCGAGCCTCTAAAGGGTGGCTCATCTCTAAAGGACATACACAGACCCATTAAAATCTATGAGTCTGCGCACACATCAGTGATTTCTCACTGACCTGTTTCTGTGTGGCACACACTCATCTCTGTGTGTTCCGCATGGAGACAAGTCCATTTTTCTCTGGCATCACTGATGCCCCATGGATGACACAGTTGTGTGACATGTATGACATGTACCAGAAAAAACACGTAGATTTCAATAAAAAGCTTTTTAAACTCACCCGTCTCTAGCAATGTGGTCTTCAGCTGCTGCTGCACTAGTGCCCATGGCCCATGTGCCCACCTTGACTTTGGGCTTAGAGGATCCCCTTCACAAGGTGAGCCTAAACAAAAATTTCAGTACCAGATTTTCCAGAAGAACTAATTAAATGTCTACATTTTGTGCCAAGGTTGTACCAAGTTTGATAGTTATCCCCTATCCACTTCATAGGAGATAACTTTCTGATCACTGGAGTTCTGACTAGAGTTGAGCGCGGTTCGTGGTTCGAGGTTCTCCAGTTCGCGGCTCGAGTGATTTTGGGGGCTGTTCTAGATCGAACTAGAACTCGAGCTTTTTTGCTAAAGCTCGATCGTTCTAGATACGTTCGAGAACGGTTCTAGCAGCAAAAAAACCAGCTAATTCCTAGCTGGCTTTCCGCTGTAATAGTGTAAGTCACTCTGTGACTCACACTATTATGACATTTCAGTGTATAGTGTGCGGGAACAGCGCATTCAGATCACTGCTGTATGTATAATGGTGATCGCCATTTTTTTTTTTCCTTGTCTTCCTTCCCTAAGCGAGCGCGTGTAGTGGGGCGGGCCAGCATGTCAGCCAATCCCAGACACACACACAGCTAAGTGGACTTTTAGCCAGAGAAGCAACGGCATGTGTGATAGGATGTCCATGTCACATGTCCCTGCATTATAAAAACGGACATTTTCCTCCAGCACGCCATTATCTGCCTTCTGCATCCTTGGTGTCAGACATCACTGGCACAGCTCCTATCGCCGATACTGCTGTATACGCTCCATACACAGCGCTGGACAGCTTAGGGATAGCACTTTCTATCAGTCCTTTTAAGGGCTCATGCCGGCAGGGTCAGAGCCATAGGTGACAGGTCCGTGAAAACAGAGTTTAACAGCTACACAAGATGACAGCGTCTGTGTAGCTAAGGTCAGGGATTTCCTCGCTGCATTTCCCCATTAGGAGGGATAGAAAGGCAGGCTTCCTTTCCTCTACCCAGAGACCCACAACCCTGCCACTGTACCCTCCTGCCTTTTGCACACTCCAACTCATTGTTACTAAGCCATTATACTAGCAAACACTGAGTGAACTTAGTGGCATCCTAAACGTGGCTGTTGGACTTCTGTATCGTCCCACAAGTGCAAAGATATTTGCAGCACGTCTGCCTGCATTGCACACTCAAACTCATTGTTACTAAGCCATTATACCAGCAAACACTGAGTGTACTTAGTGGCATCCTAAACGTGGCTGTTGGTCTTCTGTATCGTCCCACAAGTGCAAAGATATTTGCAGCACGTCTGTCTGCATTGCACACTCAAACTCATTGTTACTAAGCCATTATACTAGCAAACACTGAGTGAACTTAGTGGCATCCTAAACGTGGCTGTTGGACTTCTGTATCGTCCCACAAGTGCAAAGATATTTGCAGCACGTCTGCCTGCACTGCACACTTAAACTCATTGTTACTAAGCCATTATACTAGCAAACACTGAGTGTACTTAGTGGCATCCTAAATGTGGCTGTTGGACTTCTGTATCGTCCCACAAGTGCAAAGATATTTGCAGCATGTCTGCCTGCATTGCACACTCAAACTCATTGTTACTAAGCCATTATACTAGCAAACACTGAGTGTACTTAGTCGCATCCTAAGCGTGGCTGTTGGACTTCTGTATCGCCCCACAAGTGCAAAGATATTTGCAGCACGTCTGCCTGCATTGCACACTCAAACTCATTGTTACTATGCCATTATACTAGCAAACACTGAGTGTACTTAGTGGCATCCTAAACGTGGCTATTGGACTTCTGTATCGTCCCACTAGTGCAAAGATATTTGCAGCACCTCTGCCTGCATTGCACACTCAAACTCATTGTTACTAAGCCATTGTACTAGCAAACACTGAGTGTACTTAGTGGCATCCTAAACGTGGCTGTTGGACTTCTGTATCGTCCCACAAGTGCAAAGATATTTGCAGCACGTCTGCCTGCATTGCACACTCAAACTCATTGTTACTAAGCCATTATACTAGCAAACACTGAGTGTACTTAGTGGCATCCTAAACGTGGCTGTTGGTCTTCTGTATCGTCCCACAAGTGCAAAGATATTTGCAGCACGTCTGCCTGCATTGCACACTCAAAATCATTGTTACTAAGCCATTATACTAGCAAACACTGAGTGAACTTAGTGGCATCCTAAACGTGGCGTTTGGACTTCTGTATCGTCCCACAAGTGCAAAGATATTTGCAGCACGTCTGTCTGCATTGCACACTCAAACTCATTGTTACTAAGCCATTATACTAGCAAACACTGAGTGTACTTAGTGGCATCCTAAACGTGGCTGTTGGTCTTCTGTATCGTCCCACAAGTGCAAAGATATTTGCAGCACGTCTGCCTGCATTGCACACTCAAACTCATTGTTACTAAGCCATTATACTAGCAAACACTGCGTGAACTTAGTGGCATCCTAAACGTGGCTGTTGGACTTCTATATCGTCCCACAAGTGCAAAGATATTTACAGCACGTCTGCCTGCACTGCACACTTAAACTCATTGTTACTAAGCCATTATACTAGCAAACACTGAGTGTACTTAGTGGCATCCTAAATGTGGCTGTTGGACTTCTGTATCGTCCCACAAGTGCAAAGATATTTGCAGCACGTCTGCCTGCACTGCACACTTAAACTCATTGTTACTAAGCCATTATACTAGCAAACACTGAGTGTACTTAGTGGCATCCTAAATGTGGCTGTTGGACTTCTGTATCGTCCCACAAGTGCAAAGATATTTGCAGCACGTCTGCCTGCACTGCACACTTAAACTCATTGTTACTAAGCCATTATACTAGCAAACACTGAGTGTACTTAGTGGCATCCTAAATGTGGCTGTTGGACTTCTGTATCGTCCCACAAGTGCAAAGATATTTGCAGCATGTCTGCCTGCATTGCACACTCAAACTCATTGTTACTAAGCCATTATACTAGCAAACACTGAGTGAACTTAGTGGCATCCTAAACGTGGCTGTTGGACTTCTGTATCGTCCCACAAGTGCAAAGATATTTGCAGCACGTCTGCCTGCATTGCACACTCAAACTCATTGTTACTAAGCCATTATACCAGCAAACACTGAGTGTACTTAGTGGCATCCTAAACGTGGCTGTTGGTCTTCTGTATCGTCCCACAAGTGCAAAGATATTTGCAGCACGTCTGTCTGCATTGCACACTCAAACTCATTGTTACTAAGCCATTATACTAGCAAACACTGAGTGAACTTAGTGGCATCCTAAACGTGGCTGTTGGACTTCTGTATCGTCCCACAAGTGCAAAGATATTTGCAGCACGTCTGCCTGCACTGCACACTTAAACTCATTGTTACTAAGCCATTATACTAGCAAACACTGAGTGTACTTAGTGGCATGCTAAATGTGGCTGTTGGACTTCTGTATCGTCCCACAAGTGCAAAGATATTTGCAGCATGTCTGCCTGCATTGCACACTCAAACTCATTGTTACTAAGCCATTATACTAGCAAACACTGAGTGTACTTAGTCGCATCCTAAACGTGGCTGTTGGACTTCTGTATCGCCCCACAAGTGCAAAGATATTTGCAGCACGTCTGCCTGCATTGCACACTCAAACTCATTGTTACTATGCCATTATACTAGCAAACACTGAGTGTACTTAGTGGCATCCTAAACGTGGCTATTGGACTTCTGTATCGTCCCACTAGTGCAAAGATATTTGCAGCACCTCTGCCTGCATTGCACACTCAAACTCATTGTTACTAAGCCATTATACTAGCAAACACTGAGTGAACTTAGTGGCATCCTAAACGTGGCTGCTGGACTTCTGTATCGTCCCACAAGTGCAAAGATATTTGCAGCATGTCTGCCTGCATTGCACACTCAAACTCATTGTTACTAAGCCATTGTACTAGCAAACACTGAGTGTACTTAGTGGCATCCTAAACGTGGCTGTTGGACTTCTGTATCGTCCCACAAGTGCAAAGATATTTGCAGCACGTCTGCCTGCATTGCACACTCAAACTCATTGTTACTAAGCCATTATACTAGCAAACACTGAGTGTACTTAGTGGCATCCTAAACGTGGCTGTTGGTCTTCTGTATCGTCCCACAAGTGCAAAGATATTTGCAGCACGTCTGCCTGCATTGCACACTCAAAATCATTGTTACTAAGCCATTATACTAGCAAACACTGAGTGAACTTAGTGGCATCCTAAACGTGGCGTTTGGACTTCTGTATCGTCCCACAAGTGCAAAGATATTTGCAGCACGTCTGTCTGCATTGCACACTCAAACTCATTGTTACTAAGCCATTATACTAGCAAACACTGAGTGTACTTAGTGGCATCCTAAACGTGGCTGTTGGTCTTCTGTATTGTCCCACAAGTGCAAAGATATTTGCAGCACGTCTGCCTGCATTGCACACTCAAACTCATTGTTACTAAGCCATTATACTAGCAAACACTGCGTGAACTTAGTGGCATCCTAAACGTGGCTGTTTGACTTCTATATCGTCCCACAAGTGCAAAGATATTTACAGCACGTCTGCCTGCACTGCACACTTAAACTCATTGTTACTAAGCCATTATACTAGCAAACACTGAGTGTACTTCGTGGCATCCTAAATGTGGCTATTGGACTTCTGTATCGTCCCACAAGTGCAAAGATATTTGCAGCACGTCTGCCTGCATTGCACACTCAAACTCATTGTTACTAAACCATTATACTAGCAAACACTGAGTGTACTTAGTGGCATCTTAAACGTGGCTGTTGGACTTCTGTATCGTCCCACAAGTGCAAAGATATTTGCAGCACGTCTGCCTGCATTGCACACTCAAACTCATTGTTACTAAGCCATTATACTAGCAATTTATGCTGCCAGTTTAAGGGCCGTAGTTGCATTGTCAGGGATAATTATTCTTTATTATTCTGCTGTTAATAAAGCTAGACCACTGCTGCAATCTACACAACCTCTCAATTTTTACTATCACATTTTAAGTGCACAATCTTGTCGCAATCAAAATGAGTGGCAAAATGACAGATGCTGGTGGAAAGGGGAAGAGGCGTGTTGGAAAAGGAAAAAAAGGGTTTGTCCGTGGGGAAGGTGGCAAAGCTCCATTAACATCTGCTGAAGATAGACCATCTACCAGCAAAAGTAAGATGTCTACTACTTACTGTGGACAATCCGATGTGCTCCCTTTTTTACGGACACGAACAACAGGAACAAAGGTAGATGATGGCCAAAAAAGGAAAATGCTTGAATGTATCTCAAGTGGTCCAACAAGTGCCCTATCAGCCACCTCAACTACCGCATCCAAAAAACACCAGTCCTCTGAGTTGTCATCCCAATCAAACTTGCTTTCTCCCAGCTCTGAAGTCTCCATCCGCCCTGCACAGTATGGTGGAACTGAGATGGCTGAGTCTGCAGAGCTGTTCAGTCACACTATAGCCTGGGAATCAGAGATCTGCTCCCAAGCTACAGTGAGTACAGACCAGGAAATGGTCTGCAGTGATGCCCAGAACCTTTGTGACTCTGATTCAGACCGTGAGGACCATGTTTCTGAGCATAATGTTGACCCTTTGTCACAAACTGTAACACCTGTGGTTATAGACAATGAGCAACATACTGATGACGGTGAGACGCAGATACCAGATTAGGATGACAACTTAAATATTCGGTCAGGGCAAGAAGAGGCTCGGTCTGAGGGAGAGGGGAGTGCAAACACAACAATTGATGAGGAAGTTCTAGATCCCACCTACTGTCAACCCACAGTCAGGCACTCAAGGAGGTCAAAAGAGGCAGTGGAGGAGGATGCAACCGACGAAGAAGTTACCTTGCGCCTTCCTGGACAGAGTCGGAGCACTGGTAGCATGTCTACAACTGCATCATCAGCCACCACTCTGCCTTTGAGCACTAGTCGGGGGTGCTCAGCAGGTCGCATGCCCTCTAAGCCTTGCCTAGCCTGGTCCTTTTTTGACATAGAAAAAGATCGCCCAAATTATGTGATGTGTAAAATTTGTCGTGAGTCTGTTAGTAGAGGTCAAAACCTCAGCAGTTTGACAACTTCTTCCATGAATCGTCACATGAATAAATATCATAGGTCCCAGTGGGAAGCTCACCGTGCTGCAATGCGGCCTAGCGGAGCGAACCATCCACGGCCTGCCCCTTCCAGTGCATCCGCGCGCTCTCCATCTTCTAGGACTGTGGGGACAGCTGTCACACCTGGTTTTCCACGCACAACTTCCACCACTGTAACCGCAACAGGCAGTTTGCTTGGTAGGTCGTCAGTTGGTTTGGAAGGGAAAACAAGTGCGTGTGTACAGCTCTCTCAGACATCGATAGCACCAACGTTGGATGAAGGCAACATCATGTCTCCGACTGCACTTTCCTCACAAACCTGCATTTTTCCAGGGACACCCTACTCATCACCGTCTACACACAGCAGCCAGATCTCTGTCCCTCAGATGTGGACAAATAAAATGCCATTTCCTGCGACCCATGACAAAGCTAAGAGGTTGACTTTATCCCTCTGTAAGCTCTTGGCTTCCGAAATGCTGCCTTTCCACCTGGTGGACACACAGGATATTAGAGACCTTATGTCTGTCGCTGTGCCCCAGTACCAGATGCCCAGTCGCCACTACTTCTCTAAGAAAGGTGTGCCCACGCTACACCAGCATGTCGCACACAACATCACCGCTTCCTTGAGAAACTCTGTGTGTCAAAGGGTGCATTTCACCACCGATACTTGGACCAGTAAGCATGGACAGGGACGTTACATGTCGCTGACTGGGCACTGGGTAACTATGGTGATAGATGGTGAATAGTGATGAGCGAGTATGCTTGTTACTACTCGGTACTCGCACGAGTTTCACTGTACTCGGACTACTCGGCGGATACCGAGTAATTTTGCAATACTCGTGCTGTACTCGTGGTCTTCATCCCTGCATGTTGGCGCTCTTTTGAGAGCCAGCCCTCATGCAGGGATTGGCTGGCAGACCACTGCAATGCCACAGCCCTGTTAGTTGTGGAATTGCAGTGATTGGCTGGCCTGCACAGCGTGACCGAGCCTTTATACCGGCGGGCGCGCTGTGCTCTGTACACAGCCATCTCATATTCCCTGCTTTCCACGCCCACAGGCGCCTATGATTGGTTGCAGTGAGACACGCCCCCATGCTGAGTGACAGGTGTCTCACTGCACCCAATCACAGCAGCCGGTGGGCGTGTCTATACTGTGCAGTAAAATAAATAAATAAATAATTTAAAAAAACGGCGTGCGGTCCCCCCCAATTTTAATACCAGCCAGATAAAGCCATACAGCTGAAGGCTGGTATTCTCAGGATGGGGAGCCCCACGTTATGGGGAGCCCCCCACCCTAACAATATCAGTCAGCAGCTGCCCAGAATTGCCGCATACTTTATATGTGACAGTTCTGGGACTGTACCCGGCTCTTCCCGATTTACCCTAGTGCGTTGGCAAATCGGGGTAATAAGGAGTTAATGGCAGCCCATAGCTGCCACTAAATCCTAGATTAATCATGTCAGGCGTCTCCCCGAGATTCCTTCCATGATTATCTGTAAATTACAGTTAAAAAACACACACACCCGAAAAATCCTTTATTAGAAAAAAAAACACTAACAAAGTCCCTCATTACCAATTTATTAACCCCGACAAACCCTCCATGTCCGGCGTAATCCACGGACCTCCAGCGTCGCATCCAGCTCTGCTGCATGGAAGTGACAGGAGCTGCAGAATACACCGCCGCTTCTATCAGCTTCACACAGCAACTGAGGTGAGTAGCGCGATCAGCTGCTGTCAGTCAGGTAACTCCCGGCCACCGCTGGATCCAGCGGTGGCCGCGATTAACCTCAGTAACAGCAGCTGATCGCTATACTCACCTCAGTTGGTGCATGGAGCTGATCGGAGCGGCGGTGAGTAGCGAGATCAGCTGTGCTGTCACTGAGGTTACCCGCGGCCACCGCTGCATCCACCGCTGGATCCAGGTAACCTCAGTGATAGCTCAGCTGATCGCTATACTCACCTCAGTTGCTGTGTGAAGCTGACCGGAGCGGCGGTGTATTCTGCTGCTCCTGTCACCTGCATGCAGCAGAGCTGGACGCGACGCTGGAGGTCCGTGGATTACGCCGAACATGGAGGGTTTGTCGGGGTTAATAAATTGGTAATGAGGGACTTTGTTAGTGTTTTTTATTTCTAATAAAGGATTTTTCGGGTGTGTGTGTTTTTAACTGTAATTTACAGATTAATCATGGAAGGAATCTCGGGGAGACGCCTGACATGATTAATCTAGGATTTAGTGGCAGCTATGGGCTGCCATTAACTCCTTATTACCCCGATTTGCCAACGCACTAGGGTAAATCGGGAAGAGCCGGGTACAGTCCCAGAACTGTCGCATATAATATATGCGGCAATTCTGGGCGGCTGCTGACTGATATTGTTAGGGTGGGGGGCTCCCCATAACGTGGAGCTCCCCATCCTGAGAATACCAGCCTTCAGCCGTATGGCTTTATCTGGCTGGTATTAAAATTGGGGGGACCGCACGCCGTTTTTTTAAATTATTTAATTATTTATTTCACTGCACAGTATACACACACACCGGCTGCTGTGATTGGGTGCAGTGAGACAGCTGTCATTCAGTGTGGGGGCGTGTCTCACTGCAACCAATCATAGGCGCCGAAAAGCAGGAAAGCAGAGAATACGAGATGGTTTAATGAGCGGCCGGCTTTTTCAAAAGAGGAAAAGCCGCCGGAGTTTAGTGAACAGCAGTGCAGCGCCGCGCCGGTGATCGGGGAACGGTAAGTAAGAGAGAGGGGGGAGACTGACCGACGGACTGTGAGAGGGGGACAGACAAGACAGAGAGAGACAGACAGAGCGAGACCGACCGACGGGAGATAGAATGAAAAAAAAAATGACCGACATCGTTAGTAAAAAGCACAAAACGTGCGTTTTGGACATCGGAGTGCCACACAAGGTTTTCACGTAAAATCTTTCATGTATTAATCTCAAAAAGTAACCTACACCAGCTCTATCTCACTATTGGGTATGTGCCCTTAACATTTCCGCCATGAAAATTCATTTTGGTGTCATTTTGGAAGGTTTTCTGGTGAGTCCGTAAAAATGGCGTAAAACTCGGACAAAATTGTTCACAGCTGTGACTTTTGAGTGATAAATGCTTCAAGGGGTCTTCCCCATGCTGTTGCCATGTCATTTGAGCACTCTTCTGAGACTTTTGTGACATTTTTAGGGTTTCTACATGCTGCCGGGGGGTCATTTCACAAAAATACTCGGGTCTCCCATAGGATAACATTGGGCTCGGTGCTCGGGCCGAGTACACGAGTATCTTGGGATGCTCGGCCCGAGCCTCGAGCACCCGAGCTTTTTAGTACTCGCTCATCACTAATGGTGAAGGGTCTGCTGCAAAAGTCTTGCCGTCCCCACGACTTGTGTGTCAATCCTCTGTCTGTCCAAGTTCCGCCACTGCTTCTGCCTCCTCCACCTCATCTGTGTCCTCCACCTCCGCCCCAAGCCTGCCTGGTCAGGCCACCAGCGTTCTCACTGCGCAGAAGGAATCACGCACCCCTCATTACTATGCTGGCAGCAGAGCGCAACGGCATCAGGCGGTGTTTAGCTTGACATGTCTTGGGAATAAGAGTCACACAGCTGAGGAGTTGTGGTCAGCTCTGCGATCCGAGTTTAATAAATGGTTGTCTCCACTCAACCTGCAGCCTGGTAAGGCCGTGTGCGACAATGCTGCAAACCTGGGTGCGGCCCTTCGCCTGGGCAAGGTGACACACGTACCTTGTATGGCTCATGTGTTGAGCCTTGTTGTCCAGCAATTTTTAACACACTATCCCGGCCTAGATGGCCTTCTGACCAGGGCACGAAAACTGTCTGCTCACTTCCGCCATTACAGCGCCGCAGCTGAGCGACTTGCATCTCTCCAGAAGTCTTTCGGCCTGCCGGTTCATCGCCTGAAATGCGATGTGCCGACACGCTGGAATTCGACTCTCCACATGTTACAGCGACTGTGGCAGCACCGCCAAGCCCTGGTGCAATACGTCATGACGTATAGCCTGGGCCCACGAGATGCAGAGGTGGGTCAGATCACCCTGATAGAGTGGTCTCAGATCAAGGACCTATGCACCCTTCTGTACAGTTTCGAAATGGCGACGAATATGTTTAGCGCTGACAATGCCATTATCAGCATGACAATTCCAGTCATTTACATGCTGGAGCACATGCTAAACACTATTCGGAGTCAGGGGGTGGGACAACAGGAAGGGGAGGAACTACAGGAGGATTCATATGCGCAAGACATAACAACATCTCCAAAGTCCAGAGGTTCATCATCACCAACGCGGCAGGCATGGGACCATGGGGGACAGGGATCAACAAGGGCGCATGGTAGCAGGCGAAATGTTGAGGAAGGTGCAGGAGAACATGAAGAAATGGAGGACGAACTGTCCATGGACATGGAAGACTCAGCGGATGAGGGAGACCTTGGTCAAATTTCAGTTGAAAGTGGTTGGGGGGAGATGTCAGAGGAAGAAAGAACGGTTAGCACCTCTATGCCACAAACACAGCGTGGACTTGGTCCGCATGGCTGAGCAAGACACATGAGTGCTTTCTTGCTGCACTACCTCCAACATGACCCTCGTATTGTCAAAATTATAAGTGATGATGACTACTGGCTTGCCACACTATTAGATCCCCGGTAGAAGTCCAAATTTTGTGACATAATTCCAGCCATAGAAAGGGATGCACGTATGCAGGAGTATCAGCAGAAGCTGTTACTCGATCTTAGCTCGGCTTTTCCACCAAATAACCAGGCAGGTGCAGGGAGTGAATCTCCCAGTTGTAACTTGACAAACATGGGACGGTCTCGTCATCTTCAACAGTCTACCCGTACCAGTAGGACTGTATCTGGTGCTGGTAACAGCAATTTTATGGAATCTTTTCATAATTTTTTTAGACCCTCCTTTGCAAGGCCAACAAAGACAACAAGTCTGACACATAGTCAACGGCTGGAGAGGATGATACAGGAGTATCTCCAAATGAACATTGATGCCATGACTTTGCTAATGGAGCCTTGCTCATTTTGGGCTTCAAATCTTGAAAAATGGCCAGAGCTCTCCACTTACGCCTTGGAGATTTTGTCGTGTCCAGCTGCCAGCGTTGTCTCTGAACGTGTCTTCAGTGCTGCTGGGTGTGTGCTGACAGATAAGCGCACACGTCTGTCCAGTGACAATGTGGACAGACTAACGTTCATCAAAATGAACAAGTCATGGATCCACAAGGAATTTACTACCCCTGTGTCATCCTGGGGAGAGTAAATGCTTGTGTATTTGGAATGTGCTTGATGCAAATCAAAACATCCTGTTTGCAACTAGGGCACAAAAGCTGCCACTGATGGGGTGTCTGTGTGGCCCAATTTTTTGAAAAAAGGGAGACTCCGCTTGGAGTAACCCTTGCTTACATTGTTTTTAAAAGGAGCCAAGATGAACAAGTCATGGTTCAGCAAAGGCTTTGCTACCTACCCCGGTGTCATCCTGGCGACGGTTAAGAATGGTGTATTTTTGAATGTGCTTGATGCCAATCTAGCTGTGAAGTGTACAACTAGGGCACAAGTGCTGCCACTGAATGGGTGGATGTGTGTGGGGCACAATTTTTGGAAAAAAAGGGAGACTCCGCTTGGAGTAACCCTTGCTTGCTGTGTTTTTTAAAAATGATCCAAGATGAACAGAGCTGGGATCAGGAAAGACTTTGCTACCTACCCCGGTGTCATCCTGGGGACAGTTAATTATGGCGTATTTTTGAATGTGCTTGATGCAAATCAAAACATCCTGTTTGCAACTAGGGCACAAGTGCTGCCACTGATGGAATGTCTGTGTGGCCCAATTTTTTGAAAAAAGGGAGACTCCGCTTGGAGTAACCCTTGCTTACATTGTTTTTAAAAGGAGCCAAGATGAACAAGTCATGGTTCAGCAAAGACTTTGCTACCTACCCCGGTGTCATCCTGGGGATGGTTAAGAATGGCGTATTTTTGAATGTGCTTGATGCCAATCTAGCTGTGAAGTGTACAACTAGGGCACAAGTGCTGCCACTGAATGGGTGGATGTGTGTGGGGCAATATTTGGAAAAAAAGGGAGACTGCGCTTGGAGTAACCCTTGCTTGCTGTGTTTTTTAAAAATGATCCAAGATGAACAGAGCTGGGATCAGGAAAGACTTTGCTACCTACCCCGGAGTCATCCTGGGGACGGTTAAGAATGGCGTATTTTTGAATGTGCTTGATGCAAATCTAGCTGTAAAGTGTATAACTAGGGCACAAGTGCTGCCACTGAATGGGTGGGTGTGTGTGGGGCCCAATTTTTGGAAAAAAGGGAGACTCCGCTTGAAGTCACCTTGCGGTGTTTTACATGATTTTAGAAGGGCGTGCCATGCCTATATCTGTGTCTCGTCCTCTTTTTCCTCGTTACGCTCTTTTGTTTTCGCATTAGAATTTGTTCTTGTCCCTTTCCCATGTGTTTGTGTTGTGTTGTGAGTTGTTTGTCACCTTTTGGACACCTTTGAGGGTGTTTTCTAGGTGTTTTTATGTGTTTGTGAATGCCTGCCATTGTTTCCTATGCGGTTCGAGTTAGGTTTGTCGAACGTTCGACGAACCGAACTCGAACGGGACCTCCGTTCGGCGAACCGACCTCAAGCTGAACCGCAACCGGTTCGCTCATCTCTAGTTCTGACCACTACCATTCACCAATGATGAAAGTATTAAGCACTGTGTGAATTAAGTGAAATTTAAGCTTAAATACCTCCAATCCATTCATTCTTAAATGGAATCTGTCAGCATGTTTTTACTATCTCTTCTTAGAGCAGATTGATGTATGCCAGGGGTCTCAAACTCAGCTGGATGCATGGGCCACATATAGAAAAAAAAAATTGAGGGGGGCCGCATTATTTGCAGGACAAAGTGAACATTTTTAATGAATCCATGTTTTTTTTTCTATACATCTTTGGATCACTTTTTTAAACATTTTTTTGCTTGTGTATTATAACAAACGTGCACTTTTTATTGTTAAGTTTATATATAAAAAAGCATTTTTAATGTAAAAAAAAAGTCATGCTTTATTATGATTTTTTTTTTACATTTTAGCACCTTCTTGTAATATTGTTTTACAATTAGCAGTATAATATAGTAATCTTAACCAACATCTTGTAGTAATGTGCCCATACTGCAGCAATGTCCCCATCCGTGTGCCCTGTAGTAAGGTGCTCACCCTTGGGGTATTGTGCCCAGTAGTATTCTGCCCATGCTTGTAGTATGTTCCCAGTAGTATAGTGCCCTGTAGTATTCAGCCCATCCTTGTGCCCTGTAGTATTGTGCTCAATAGTATTGTGCCCATCCTTGTAGTATTGTGTTCATCTTTGTAGTATTGTGCTATGTAGTATTCTGCCCATCCATGTAGTATTGTGGCCATCCCTGAAGTATTATGCCCATCCCTGTAGTATTGTGCTCTGTAGTATTCTGGCCATCCCTGTAGTATTCTGGCCATCCCTGTAGTATTCTGCATATCCTTTTAGTATGTGCCCAGTAGTATAGTGCCCTGTAGTATTCAGCCCATGCTTATGCCCTGTAGTATTGTGCCCAGTAATACTGTGCCCATCCTTGTAGTATTGTGCCCATCCTTGTAGTATTGTGCCCAGTAATATTGTGCCCATCCTTGTAGTAGTATTGTGGCAATCCCTATAGTATTCTGCCCATCTCTGTAGTATTCTGCCCATCCCTGTAGTATTCTGCCCATCCCTGTAGTATTCTACCCATCCCTGTAGTATTCTGCCAATCCCTGTAGTATTCTGCCCATCCCTGTAGTATTGTGGCCATCCCTGTAGTATTCAGCCCATCCCTGTAGTATTCAGCCCATCCCTGTAGTATTCTGCCCATCCCTGTAGTATTCTGCCCATCCCTGTAGTATTCTGCCCATTCCTGTAGTATCCTGCTCATCCCTGTAGTATTCTGCCCATCTCTGTAGTATTGTGGCCATCCCTGTAGTATTGTGGCCATCCCTGTGGCCTAAAACACACTTCCGCAAAAAACAGGTACGTGTCTCACGGTCCGTTTTTCGGGTCCGTGTTCCGTTTTTTAGGGGAGTTTCTCCGGTACGTATGGCATCCGTGTGATGGCGTATGCGAGCAGTGTGTGCGTGTGGAATGTCCGTATTGACATAAAATACGTACGTGTGCTGTCCGTGTGCTGTCCGTTTTTAAAGGCCCGCATTCTTACCCAATTAACGATTTTAATCATTCATCATGAGATCCTGGTGTTGTTGTTTGCTTTCAATTGTCCTGATAGATTGGAAACAAGTGTTTCAGATTTCGTGATGAAAAACGGACACGGACGATACGTGCTGAACACGGACATACTCCGTGTGCGGCCAGTGCAGGCATGGACCCATAGACTAAAGTGGGTCCGTGCCTGCGTGCTGCCGGCCAAAAACGGACATGTCGTCCGTGTAGAAAAGCGCACACACGTACTTACGACACGGACACACGTTCTGTGTGATTTTACGTGTGTGTGCCATCTACCATTGAATAACATGGGTCTCCGTGTGTATGTGTCTCCGGTACGTGCAAATACGTACCGCACACGTACAAAAAAAACGGATGTGTGTTGCGGGTCTGTAGCATTGTTGCCATCCCTGTAGTATTCAGCCCATCCCTGTAGTAACACGCAAACAAAAAAAAAATTCTCCTCACCTTTCCTCCGTTCCCTGTGTGCCCACGATTAGTATTTGCAGAGTATGCTATGTACAGTACAAGCAGAGTGGGCATGGGATTTCTAAAAATCACATGCCCACTGTGCGTGTACTGCCTGCAGTGAAAACGGACCTGCGGTGCGGCATTCATAGGCCGCAGCATGTGAATTTATGCTGCGGAGTCGGAAGCGTCCTCCCTAGTGAGAACACAGTGAGGAGACCGCAGCGGCTTGAACTCTGATCGCGGGCACAGGCAGCTGCGGTCTCCTGAGGAGGAGACTTGCGACCCCGCCGATCAGGACCCGCTGCGTCCAGGAGCAGCGGGTCCTGATCTTGAGCACGTACCCTACCTACGATCACGGCTCTATGCTGAGGGTCGGTGCCGGCAGGAACTTTACTGCATTTGAATCCATTTGCGGTGCCGCACAGAGTCTGGACCAATGGCTGCTGCCTGCCAATCGGATGCAAGGAAGTGACGTCGCTGTATGACGTCACCTCCTTGCACCTGATTGGCAGAACGCAGCAGCAATTAAAATAGAGCTGACGGCTCCTCTGTGCGGCACCGCAAATGGATTCAAATGCTGTAAAGTCCTGCTGGCACCGACCCTCAGCATAGAGCCGCGATCATCATGGGGTGTGCGTGCCGCAACAAGCAGCCTCAGGGGTTGCATGCATCCGTGGGCCGCGTGTTTGAGACCTCTGATGTATGCAAAGAAATCCTGAATCCAACGATATATCACATTGTTTACTAGATGCAGCGGTTCTGACGCAGTGAGAAATTTTAGATTGAGCATGCAGCAGAGCTTTGAAAGCTGCCCCCGCCGACACCAGGCTCTCTTCTATATACAAATTCTATAGATACTGATCTGGTAATCACTGCATGAGTGTCACGCTCCCGGTGTCCCAGCAGCGCTCCTTACCCACTGGTCTGGTCTCACCGTCGCTGCACCGTTCTATACCCACTGATCCGGCTTCACCGTCATTGCATCGGTCCTTAACCAATGATCCAGCTCACGTGTCCACCGGTCATGTCTGCCGCTCCCGCTCGTGCTCTCCTGTGTCCTGCTCCTGGTCTTATGAGTCTGACTCTGAGTCTTAGCCACATGGTTCTGTATAGGACCGGGCCGCGCCCACTCTCCTGGTCTTATAGGCCCACCACACCTGCAGCAGGAAATGACATGAGGCTGTGCTGGGTATATAAGACTGGGCTTTCCATGTGGGTGGCGCCTGATCAACGTGTCTTGAAGCTTAGTCTTGAAAGCTAGAGGCTCAGGCCCCCTTGTGCCATGTCCCGTGTCCCATTACCTGTACTACTGCTTGTCATTGCTACCCGGCACCTGTACCAGTATCCTGCACTGTCTTAAGGAACTCTGTGACCCCGGTGACTTTGTTCTACCCATCCCCTGTGGGACGCTGTTCCTGTCCCTGCCCCGTTAGTGCTCCAGCTACCGTGCACCCAAGCCTCCGGTGGGATACACGGCCCAGTGGATCCACCTCCTTGACCTAACAGTTTCATCAGGCCATGGATTCTGCCGGAGCACAACCGTCCGAACTGGGTGAACTGCGCCAGAACGGGTGCGACAGCGAGAGACCCTGACCCATGTATTGAACTTCTTGACGTCTGTGGACCACTGTTTGTTTACGCTACAGACCGCCACCTCGACCCCATCAAGCAGCGAACAGCGACTACGTCTGAACCTGTTGTCTCCCCGGCCTCGCAACTCCGCCTCGCTTCACCGCCTCGCTATGCGGGAGATCCCAAAACCTGCAGAGGCTTCTTGAACCAGTGCTCTCTGCATTTCCAGTTGCTCCCGCACCTGTTTGTTTCGGACCAAGCAAAAGTGGCATTTCTGATGTCCCACCTGGAAGGCAAAGCGCTGGCCTGGATAAATCCGTTGTGGGAGAACGAGGATCCGGTAACGACTAACATCCGGGAATTCCTTCAGGCTTTTCGAAGTACCTTTGATGAACCGGGACGCACAACCGCAGTTACCTCCTCGCTCTTCCGGCTATGCCAAGGAACCCTGACGGTGGGCCAGTACGCCATCCAGTTCCGCACGCTTGCCTCCAAGCTAGGCTGGAACAACGAAGCATTGACTGCCGCCTTCTGGGAGGGGCTCTCCGGTCGCATCAAGGACGAATTAGCCGGTCGTGATGTTCTCCGTACCTTGGATGCTTTGGTATCACTAGCTACCCGGATTGATCTCTGTTTTCAAGAGCAAACCAAGGAAGTGTCCTGGGAGAAACGACCAATCCGTCACATCTCCATCTGCAGAGGTCTACCGTTCCCCCGCCATTACCGTCCTGCGATTCCGCTCCCGAACCCATGCAAATCGACCTACTGAGCCAAGCTGAACAACGCCGAGCAGAGCGACTTGCCCGGGGCCTGTGTTTCTATTATTGAAGCGGTACACATCTGCTTCGTTCTTGCCCTGAGTGACCTGGTAGACCCCAAGTCCAAGGGATGGTGGGAACCGCCACCCTTGGTACCAGAATCCCCTCAGTACCGGTTACACAGATTGTCCAGTTGACGACTGAGAAGACCCAGTTCACGGCAGAGGCTCACATTGATTCGGGGGCAGCGGGTAATTTCATCCTACAAGCTACAGTGGACCGATATCGGATACCTGTCCTCCAGCTTGCTACACCCCTCTGGTTCGCCTCCATGGACGGAAAACCGTTATACGAACCCGTCCGGTATACCACTGAACCCGTGAGACTCCAGCTTGGCAATTTGCATACTGAGACCATTGCTTTCTATGTCATCCCAAGAATGGCTCCTGAGCTCCTGCTGGGTCTGCCCTGGCATCAACTCCATGACCCTGCCATTAGTTGGTGCTCTGGCGCTATTACTCGCTGGGGGTCCTTGTGTCATGACCACTGCCTGCAGCCCGTTCCTCGGCCCCTGTCACCTGAACCTGTTATGCCGCAGGAAGAATAGAAGGCGACGATGCAGTCCAGCACCGTACCACAACTCCTGTCACTCGTGCCTGTGGCGCCACCGGAACCAGAAGAAGAGACGACGCATTCCAGCGTCGTTCCACCATCCCTGGCAATTGAAACTCTAATACCACCGACTTCTAATGATGAGACAATGTCCTGTGCCCGGTCCAAGACACCCGAGCCAGTCGTTCTCGATACCCTCTCTTCTACCGCCTGTACTACCGAGCCGGTCGTCCACGATTCCCCCTCTCCTGCTGCCAGTATTCACCCTCTCTCCATTGCCACTGACATGGGTTCTCCGATAAGGGATATTGTGGCCATGAAAATGGTACGGGGTAGGCAGTCCTTCTTTGTCGATTGGGTGGGTTGCGGTCCTGAGGCCCGGTCCTGGCTGTCCCGGAAGTACATTACTGCTCCTCTCCTGCGCGACTTCTTGTCTCGGCCGCGGAGAGGGGGGCATAAAGGGGGGGTACTGTCACGCTCCCAGTGTCCCAGCAGAGCTCCTTACCCACTGGTCCGGTCTCACCGTCGCTGCACCACTCTGTACCCACTGATCTGGCTTCACCGTCATTGCACCGCTCCTTAACCACTGATCCAGCTCACGTGTCCACCGGTCATGTCTGCCGCTCCCGCTCGTGCTCTCCTGTGTCCTGCTCCTGGTCTTATGAGTCTGACTCTGAGTCTTAGCCACATGGTTCTGTATAGGACCGGGCCCAGCACACCTGCAGCCGGAAATGACATGAGGCTGTGCGGGGTATATAAGACTGGCCTTTCCATGTGGGCGGCGCCTGATCAACGTGTCTTGAAGCTTACTCTTGAAAGCTAGAGGCTCAAGTCCCCTTGTGCCGTGTCCCGTTACCTGTACTATTGCTTGTCATTGCTACCCGGCACCTGTGCCAGTATCCTGCACTGTCTTAAGGAACTCTGTGACCCCGGTGACTTTGTTCTACCCGTCACCTGTGGGATGCTGTTCCCGTCCCTGCCCCGTTAGTCCTCCAGCTACCGTGCACCCAAGCCTCCGGTGGGGTGCACGGCCCAGTGGATCCACTTCATGGACCTAACAGTGAGGCATGCCGGACTAGGTAAACTGTACCAGACCTAGGCCAGCAATTATAATATTCTGAAGCTAAAAGAAAATTTGCAGGTAAACAACTGTACACATGTGATAAGAAACACATCACTGATATCTCTGCGTTAACTCCTGGAACATGTATTTTTCAGATTACATAACAAAAAATCTGCTGACAGCTAGAGATGAGCGAACTTGAGGCTTGAAGTTTGAGGGTCAGGTTTGGAAACCAACTTTAAAAAAAACCCCAAGGTTTGGGTTTGAAGTGCGAGTGAGTGACGAGTACAAACCACTCAAACGAGTAGCGCTGAGCTTGGGTATGAGTATGTAGCGCACCTGAAGCCATCAAGAGCTACAAGCTCCTGCAGCCTGTCAAAGATTGCATCCTGTCAAAGATGCAGGGCCTACCCCCCAGGTACCCAGAAGACCAGTGCCGGTAACAGCAAAACACATTTGAATCCCTGTTTTTCCCCATTCCCAAAGACTGGTGACAGGCTAGGGTTGGACCCAGTGGATGGCCACCTAGGGGTGGAGCTGATCCAGACCACTAGACGGCAACCAGGGGAGGAGGGGTCAGACCGGCAGGTAGAGAGAGTTAGGCGGGCTTTGCACACTACGACATCGCAGCCCGATGCTGCGATGCCGAGTGCGATAGTGCCCGCCCCCGTCGCAGCAGCGATATGTGGTGATAGCTGGCGTAGCGAAAGTTATCGCTACGCCAGCTTCACACACACACTCACCTGCCGTGCGACGTCCCTGTGGCCGGCGACCCGCCTCCTTGTTAAGGGGGCGGGTCGTGCGGCGTCACTGCGACGTCACACGGCAGGCGACCAATCAGAGCGGAGGGGCGGAGATGAGCAGGATGTAAACATCCTGCCCACCTCCTTCCTTCCGCATATCCTACGGAAGCCGCAGTGAGGCCGGTTGGAGACGTTCCTCGCTCTTGCGACTTCACACACAGCGATGTGTGCTGCCGCAGGAGCGAGGAACAACATCGGACCGTCGCGTCAGCGTAATCATGGATTACGCCGACGCTGCACCGATGATACGATTACGACGCTTTTGCGCTCGTTAATCGTATCATCCAGCCTTTACACACTGCGATGTCTCATGCGATGCCGGAAGTGCGTCATTTTCAATTTGACCCCACCGACATCGCACCTGCGATGTCGCAGTGTGCAAAGTGCCCCTTAGAGTCAGTAAGTAGAAGTGAGAGGAGACAGACAAAACCGCACTGAAAGGAGAGTGTATTGGTGACCTGAGGGCCCGGGCGTGTGGTTGCCGGTGGAGTACAGTGGAGTACTCCCAGAGTCATAGCACAGACAGGGTTCAGAATCCTAGGTCAGGTAAACGCTCCAGGCAGACCTGATAAAATATGCACAGTAAGGGGATCATCCAGGACCTCACTGACCGTAAAGTTCAGGGCATAGTAGCAACGGGAGAACCGGGGAACAGGACAAGGAAAACCGACCACACAGAGTTCAAGCTAACTGTTATACAGACTACAACTGAGAGACTACAAGGAGGGGACCCCCGGATGCTCCAAGCCATCGGGAACCACCAACCAGAGACAGGTGCAGTGGAAAGAAGCCACTAGGTTACCACACCGGCACTGGGACTAAGGGGACCAGTGGTCAGGACCAGCCTACCTCGGGTTACCAGCCATATCAACGCTGTGAGTAAAGAAACCAGTTACACTGCAATCCCTTGTGCGGCCTACCTTCTTTCCACGCCTAACATCATCTATCCCCTGGTGCCTGGCCTTACTTGCAGATGGCCCAACATCCAGGCTGCCATCAACACCAGCCCCAGTAGTGAGAACTGTGCAGCTTCACTTAAATAGCTGCAACCCGCAAGTGGAGTCACAATAAAAACTTTTATTTCATCTCCTCTGTAAATATTACCCCTTTTAAAAGCGACCCCCAGGGTCATGGAACCAGGCAACGGCCACCAAGTGACCTCTCTCCAGCAGTACGCTACCCGGGACCGAGTACCCCATAGCCCTGAGGCATCACAAGTGATGCACAGCCCAACCGAATGCAGTGTTTGATTGGCTCACATTTGGGATAAAATCAGTATGATCAGATAGTGTGTACACACAAAATCCAAAAAAAATAAAAAATTAAATACCCCGCCCACTCTCCCCCAGAAGTAATCTGCTTATGGCTGGCTGTATGTGGGTGAAGGCGCAAACTGCCAATCAGAAACTTGATCTGGGTTTTGGGTCAAGCTTGCGCCTGTGGAGCTATGCGTGATTGCTGCCAGTGACCAAACCTCCAAAGGTTCGCTCATCTCTTTCTACTGACAGCATCCCTCTAATGGGAGTGCTTTAAACCACTAAGCATGCTCAAAATCCGCTTCATTCAGAGCCTCATTCCCGGGATTGTTGAGGTGTCCAGCATTCGCACCCCAGGAGTTTGAAAATTATGCCCACATCCTATTAATAGAGGATAACTTTAAAAATTGATATAACCCCTTTAATTAACATGCATTTTTTGCTGATTTTTAGCCAGATTTTGCTCAATATTTTAAGTGAGATTACATAGCAAAAACCTGCTAACAGAATCCCTTTAATGGAAGTAAACCATCAAGCCATGCTCAGCCTCCACTTCATTCACAGCCCCATTTTCAAGATCAGTGGGGTGACCAGAAGTCATACCCCAGGAGTTTGGAAAATATGCCCAATCCTATTGATTGTTACTTGGTACAACCCCTTTAAAAATATCAGTATTTCCTGATTTTTACCCATATTTTGCTCAATATTTCAAGTGAGTTTTATGCATTACCTTGAGATAATGTGTACTTCCACAGCAATCATTTGTCGTGCTCATCTCTCTGACATTTGAGGTTTTGTGTAACTATTGTGCAGCGAATGCACAGTTAAAAGCCTTTGCTTGTTTCCAATTAGATTCGATTTGAGGTAATTTGATTGCATTGTAAATATTCCCCATTACACTGTCTACGGAAATG
The DNA here is from genome assembly GCF_048569485.1 of Anomaloglossus baeobatrachus. Taxonomy (NCBI): domain Eukaryota; kingdom Metazoa; phylum Chordata; class Amphibia; order Anura; family Aromobatidae; genus Anomaloglossus; species Anomaloglossus baeobatrachus. The sequence goes on along the minus strand of NC_134353.1, from coordinate 690,468,425 downwards.
TTCCCAATATTAGCAGACACACGTTAACATGTCACTATGTTATCTTTGCTTGAGTACTAAATCTAAACAGAAGCTCTTGTGTAATGCATGAGGCTACAAGACAATTGTAGGCTTTCATTGCCATTAGGATCTCCTCTGCAGGCATGTGTTAGGAAGGAAAAATGTATTCATTGATACATTCATACATTCATACCTGATGAAAGCAACTTTGATTGCTGAAACGCGTTGTATTAATAGGAGCTCAACAATAAAAAATAAAAATACAACATTTAAATATCAGCAAATGGCTCCTTAAGCGCTATACTAGACCGAAAATTTTTTTTCCTATATGCCTACTCCCTACCTGGGATTTTGGTAATAGCTGCATAGGACCTGGCAATCCATTAGAGAATCCAGCTGGAGAACGGAGGATCGCAAAGGAAAACCTGAATCCCAAGGTGCCAATGGATATCAGGAGCCTAAAGCGATACCAAAGTATGGATCCAACAAGCACAGATACATTAATCAGAACGGAGGATTACCTCGGACTGTCACGCTTTCACTGGGGTTGTGCGGAGGCGCACAACCTGAAAAGGTGAGTAGAATTTAATTATACCTATTTGAAATGTATCCACGGATGCTTCTCATATTGCGTCTGTATCTATTTTTATTCATTTTTTTCCAATTAGGTTATACTATAAAAAAGGAGTATGAGGGCACTAAGGCAGTGTGAGTGGGATCATCCAAGTTCACACCTGAAGGTAGAACGACTGAAAAAAGAGAAAAGAGGGTGTGCTATGAAGGAGATAACCAGAACAATAATAGCAAAAAATACACACATTTTAATTGTAAAAAAAAGACACCAACACAAATTTAAAAGCATCAAAAAAGACATAAAGTGCAATAAATACCAGGGGTTTGCTGTAATAAAAAAGGTAATGAATTAAGTAAACTTACCATAGGCAACTGTGCTCCAGGACTTGCAGGTGCACGTGGTCCTCCAGGCCGGCTAGGCTGGTATATAGCTGAGAAGAAGTGAAGAGTGGACCCAGCACCACAATCCAGTATATTAAAATATCAAAAATGTATTAGATATTAAAAAATAACAATACAGAACAATAATAGCAAAAAATACACAGATTTTAATTGTAGAAAAAAAGACACCAACACAAATTTAAAAGCATCTAAAAGGACATAAAGTGCAATAAATACCAGGGGTTTGCTGTAATGCAGCACAAAGTCCTGAAGGTATCTACCTCAAAAATGTGAACCATGTACTGTGACCACTAGTAACCAACAATAATACATAATGGTACAATTAATGAAGGAACTGCCTATTACAAATGTATGCAAAAATAAACATGCAGAAAAACTCAGGTATAAATATCGATCCTGCCAAAATAACAAAACAGGATTAAAGCATGTAAGAAATATAGTGGAATTTCAGTCATGGTGGAGGAGTAGACCAAAAAAGGATTTTATTGGGTCTCCTCCTCCACCATGACTGCAATTCCACTATCTCTCCATGCCTTAAGGAATTATCATGCATGCTCTTTCCTTACTTGTGACACTGGTAAGGATCACAGCGTTTTGTATGCATTTTTGTGCTTAAGCCTGCTTTATTCCACTTTACAGGTATTTTTTACATGCTATAATCCTGTTTTGTTATTTTGGCAGGATCAATATTTATACCTGAGTTTTTCTTTGCATGTTTATTTTTGCATATATTTGTAATAGGCAGTTCCTTCATTAATTGTACTATTATGTATTATTGTTGGTTACTAGTGGTCACACTACATGGTTCACATTTTTGAGGTGGATACCTTCTGAGTTTTGTGCTGCATTACAGCAAACCCCTGGTATTTATTGCACTTTATGTCCTTTTAGATGCTTTTAAATTTGTGTTGGTGTCTTTTTTCTACAATAAAAATTTGTGTATTTTTTGCTATTATTGTTCTGGTGATCTCCTTCATAGCATACCCTCTTTTCTCTTTTTTCAATCACTTTGACAGGTTATAACTCTGGAACACTTCAACAGATCCAGGTGATTCTGAGATTGTTTTTTCATGACACATTGTACTTCATGATACTGATAAATTTACAATGATTTTTGTTGCGTTTATTTGTGAAAATATCGGAAATTGAGCAAAAATTCAGCAATTTTTTAAATTTAATTTTTTATGCCCTTAAATCTGAGATATGTCACACAAAATAGTTAAATAATATTTCCCACATGTCTACTTTATATCAGCACAATTTTTGAAACATCATTTTATTTTGTTAGGAAGTTAGAAGGCTTCAAAGTTTATCATCAATTTCTCATTTTTCCAACAAAATTTACAAATTATTTTCTTTAGGAACCACCTCCCATTTGAAGTGACTTTGAGAGGTTTATATGACAGAAAATACCCAAAAGTGACACCATTCTAAAAACTACACCCTTCAAACTGGTAAAAACCAAATCCAATAAGTTTAGTCACTCTTTTGATGTTTCACAGCATGTAAAGCAATCTGGAACAAGAAAATTAAAATTTAACTTTATCTCACAAAAATGTTAATTTAACCCCGAATTTTGCATTTTCAGAAGGGTAACAAGAGAAAATGTACCATACAATTTGTTGTGGAATTTCTCCTGAGTACACTCATATCTCACGTGTGGTGGAAGTCTACTGGTTGGGCGCATGGCGGGCTCAAAAGGAAAGGAGCTCCATTTGAATTTTTGAATGCAAAATTAGCTGTAATCGTTAGTGGATGCCATATCATGTTTGTAGAGCCCTTGATATACATAAACATTGGCATTCTCACACAAGTGACCCCATTTTGGAAGCTAGACCCCTCAAGAAATGTTTCTAGATGTTTGGTGAGCACCTTGAACCCCCAAGTGCTTCACAGAATTTTATGATGTTGAGCTGTGAAAATTAAAAAAATATTTTTTACCACAAATTGTCGTTTGAACCCTAAATCTTTTATTTTTACTAGGGTAACAAGAGAAAATACACCATACAGATTTTTTGTGCAATTTCTGAGTATGCTGATATCTCATATGTGGTGGAAATCAACTGTTTGGGCACATGGCAAGGCTCGAAAAATGTTTAGTGAGCGCCTTGAACCCCAAGGTGTTTAACAGAATTTTGCAACATTGAGCAGTGAAAATGAAAAAATACATTTTTGTCACAGGGATGTTGCTTTAACCTCAAATCTTTCATTTTCTCAAGGGTAACAGGAAAAAATACACTGTTTAATTTGTTGTACAATTTGTCCTGAGTATGCCAATAAACAATATGTGGCTGAGGTGTCCAAATATTGCCACTCCCCCACAAGTGACCCTATTTTGGAAATTAGAACCTTCAAGAAATGCATCTAGATGTTTGGTGAGCATCTTTAACCCCATCTTTAATCTTCAATTTTTTTTATAATATTGAGCCTTGAAAATTAAAAATTATATTTTTAACCACAAAAATGTTGCTTTAACCCACAATTTTTCCTTTTGGCAATGGTAACTGGACAAACTGGACCATACCATTTGCTGTGCAAGTTCTCCTGAGTATGTTAATACCCTATATGTACTCAAAAACTACTTTTGAGTCACAGTGCATGTTGGAGAGGGAAAGGAGCACCATATTTGAGTTCAGATTAAGGCTAGGGCCCCATTTTGCGTTTCCACCTGCGTTTCAGGTGCTTTTTTGGTCCGTTTTGTGAAGCACCTTTTTCCTGCCAAAATGCTTGCGTTTCCATTTCCCATTAAAATCAATCGCAAATGTGATTTTTCCGACCCCACTTTGCGTTTGTAAACACATCTGCGAATTTGCATATTTTGTGGCAAAAAACCATGCGTTCAAAGAAGCAACATGTTAATTGTTTTTGCCATTTTCGGTCAGTTTTGATACATTGAAGTCAATGAGAAATGGCAAAAACCAAGAATCATCCAAATTCCTGCGTTTAACCTGCTTTTTTGGTGCAGAAAACATGCGTTTTGGACTTCAAAAACGCATGTTTTTTGGACATCAAAATAATGATTTCATATGTCCCTTTACACACACACATAGTCCGACCAATAAAATAAAAAAAAAATATTAATGTATTGCTAATTTTTCGTTAAATATCGAATTAACGCAAAAAATTAATGATATAAATATATTTCCATTATTTTACTTAAATTATAGATTTGTTTAAATTTTTTCCTTTTTTTATTCTGTTTGACTGCTTAAACTTTATTTAGCTGTGTCTTGATGTTCAAAACGCATCTTTCAAAACGCAAGTGGAAAAGCATGTGCAAAGCGCTGAAAACGCAGCTAAAACGTGGGAAATACGCATGCGTTTTCAGCGATAAATTTCAGAAAAAGGCAACATTGGATAAATCAATTAAGGCAAAAACCTGCGTTCTAAACTGCAAGTAGGAGAACGCAAAGTGGGGCCCTAGCCTTAGGCTATGACCACACTTTGCGTTGTGCTACTTGCAGTTCAGAACGCACATTTTTACCTTAATTGATTTGGCCAAAGTTGCCTTTTTGCAGAAATTTAGCGCTAAAAACGCATGCGCTTTTTACATGCTTTTTCACATGCGTTTTGACAGATGCGTTTTGAACATCAAAACACTGCTAAATAAAGTTTACACAGTCTATCAAAATGAAAAAAGAGAAAAAAACAATACATTTATAATTTTGTGAATTAATAAAGAAAAAAGTTATATTACATGAAATTATAGCGGTTTTATAATATTTAATGCTAAAATAGCAATAAAATCATAATTTTCTTTAATTTAATTGTCGAACTATGTGTGTGTAAAGGGACATATTATTCCATTATTTTAAAAAGTCAGAAAAGTATGCGTTTTTGAAGTCCAAAACGCATGTTTTCTGCCCCTAAAAAGCAGGTAAAAAGCAGGAAATTTGAAGTTTCTTGGTTTTTGCCATTTCTCATTGACTTCAATGTTAGCAAAACGCACCCAAAATGGCAAAAAACAATTGACATGCTGCTTCTTTGAACGCATGGTTTTTGCCTCAAAATATGCAATTTTTTTTTTCCCATACCTAAGGTGCTATATATACCTCTTGCCTCCAAGATATTATGGCTTATGACTAAGGACTGCTTTTAATTTCCCCTGTTTGTCCAAAATGCGTAAAGCCGCTAGGCAAATCGCATGGCGATTTTTTGGATGACCTGTGTACCTTCATTTTAGATTTTCTAATAAAGTTCCAAGTTTTATATTACTGCATTGGTGCTGAGTCCCAAACCCTTTTTCCTTCCATATCTATGCAAATTAAACGCAGCGTTTTAAAACTCAAAGTGCGGTCTAGAAATCAACCTTTTCCATAGACTATTATGGAAAAGCAAAACGCATGCCTTTTGGCATGAAAACGCTGCAGCTTAAAACGCTGCAGAAAAGCAGGTAAAAACGCAAAGTGTGGTCATACCCTTAGGCCCCATAATGTGTTACACAATTTTACCTGAATGTGGCAATAACCCACAGGTAAATATACAGTACTGTTTGGCTGCACCGCAGGGCTTGGTAGGGAAAAAGTGCTATTTGATTTTTGGAGCACTTTTTTCTAGAATAGTTTGTGGACTGAATTTGCAGATCCCATAAGAGCCAAAACAACATAACATCCCTCAAGTGAACAAATTTTGGAATTACACCCACCTGGGAATTCACCTACAGGTGAAGGGACATTTTTTTTCTCTGGAAAACACCCATGGTGTCAAATGCAGTGAATGTTGAATAATTAAAAATTTCCAATAAGCCCTTGTCATGAGCAGTACATTGTAGTGTCCATTCATTGTGCCTAGCTTGTGCTTCTGGGGACCTGCACCCCATACATTAAGCGGGCGCTCCTCACCACAATAATGCCAAACATTTAGGATCTATATGGTGTTCAGCGAGGAGGGGGGCATCTAGATTTGGAAGCGCAGATTTTGCTAGATTTTATTTTTGAGAGGGTTCCAAAAGGTTTGTGCTATCAGAAAATTGGAAGCCATTAACAAATGATGGACCTGAGTGGGGACTTGTGCTTTTGTGGGTTAAGTTGAATGCTGTTTGGTGGCAAATTGGGTAAACAATATTTTGGATCAGTCCACAATTGTTTTGTGATCTATGCTGAGCACTTACATGGGAGTTTCCATCTACATCACTGAAATATGTGATTCAGATGAAACTCCCACCATATCCATTCACTAATCCATTCACTAATGTGGCAGCAGAGTTACTCAGTGCTCCATGGGGCATCTGATTAATGGTTTCCATCTTTTCAAATGTGAACAAAACTTTTGACATCAAAAAAGACAATTAAAAAGATAGACACTGCCTCCTGTCTCATTACAAGGAATTTTCTGTGGGGATTTTGTCTGAAACATGTTTTTCAGAGACTAAAGGCCCTGTGACACACAGAGATGGTAGATCTGTGGTAGATCTGTGGTAGATCTGTGGTAGATCTGTGGTAGATCTGTGGTAGATCTGTGGTAGATCTGTGGTAGATCTGTGGTAGATCTGTGGTAGATCTGTGGTAGATCTGTGGTAGATCTGTGGTAGCAGTGAAATTGTGGACAAACAGTGCCAGGTTTGTGGATGTGTACAAATGTAACAATATGTCCATGATTTCACTGAAACCACAGATCTGCCAAAGATTTATCTCTGTCTGTGACGGGGCCTTAACACATAATCGTTGGTGTAGGAACTCAGCGTAGAACGGATAGTAAATATGAGCAATGCCGTAGTGCGATGTTGGGGAGGCAGAGTAAATAAATAAACAGTTGAAAAATTGGCTTTATTTATTTATTTTTTTTATGCTGGATAAGTTTCAGTTTCTATTGATGCTAGTTTGGGCCACATGACATTTTTTGATCGCTTTTCATTCCGTTCGTTGTAATGCAGAAACATGAGAAAAGGCAATTCAGGAATAGTTTTTCTTTGTTTTGTTTTTACACCGTTCACTTTCTTGTAAAACTGATAAGACAGTTTTATTCTTCGCGTCAGTACGAATACAGCGATTCAACATTTCTATATTTTTTTATGTTTTACCTCTTTTACACCATATAAACAATTTTATAGAAAAAAAAAATTAAAAATTGTTTTTGCATTGCTGTATATTGAGAGCTATAGCCTTTTTATTTTTTCACTGATGGAGCTGTATAGCAGCTTGTTTTTTGTGGGACAAGATGAACATTTCAGAGGTTCCATTTTTATTTATATATGACTTTTTGATCACATTTAATACCACTTTTTTGTCAGCTGTATGATAAGAAAACCTAGTTTTTTTGCTACTTTTTCATTTACTTTTTATCATATTCACTGCAGGGGTTAACTAGTGTGACAGTTTTGTAGATTAGATTGTTTCAGACACGGCAATACCAAATATGTGTTCCTTTTTGTTTGTTTTTTACAAAAATTTACATATTTATTGGAACATTTTTTATTCTCTTTGTTCTTTATTTCTAGATTTTTTTATATATATTACCAATTATTTTTTTTAACTTTATTTAACTTTTTTACATAGTTACTTCATGGGACACCAACTTTAAAGGGTACTTTACACGCTGCGACATCGCTAACGATATATCGTTGGGGTCAAGTCGTTAGTGACGCACATCCAGCGCCATTGGCAGCATCACAGCGCGTGATACCAAGAAGCGACGATCAACGATTGCAAAAACGTCAAAAATCGTTGCTCTTTGACACATTGCTCCTTTCCTTAATATTGTTGCTGCTGCAAGTACGATGTTGTTTGTCGTTCCTGCGGCAGCACACATCGCTACGTGTGACACCACAGGAATGACGAACATCTCCTACCTGCGACCACTGAATAAGAAGGAAGGAAGTAGGTGGGCGGGATCTTCCGCCAACTCATCACCGCCCCTCTGCTTCTATTGGACAGCTGCCGTGTGATGTCGCTGTGACGCAACACAAACCGCCCCCTTGGAAAGGAGGCGGTTCGCCGGCAACAGCGACGTCGCAGGGAAGGTAAGTCCGTGTGACGGGTGTAAGCGATGTTGTGCGCCACGGGCAGCGATTTGCCCGCGTCACACAACCAACGGGGGCAGGTACGCTCGCTAGTGATATCGGTACCGATATCACAGAGTTTAAAGTACTCTTAAGTACTCTGATCACTGATATAATCCATTGCAGTGCACGATCATTGCAGTGGATTATATGTCAGTGCTGCACTCGCAGCACTGACAGTTCGCCTCACACACCATGCATATGACATAGTGTAGCATGAGGCTTTCCGCAGCTGGGTAACCCAAGGTTTGTCACAGTGACAACCCAGGGTTACCAAGGCAGTTATCAGATCCCTGTGATTGCATAACAGGGACCCGATCACTTGGGAGATGAGCGCACTCCTCTCCCTGCCAACTAAATTCTGCAGTCGCTATTGAGTGCAGCATTTATGAGGTTAAACTGCATGCACCACTCCCGGCAGTGAGAGCCAGGTCTTGGCTATAACATAAGCTGCAGACAATGCGGTGATTGCTGGGGCACAGCTACGGAGCCCCCTGATTACAATGACATACTGGGAATGTAAGGTGTCATTAAAGCACTGTCAATCAGGATGTATCCAATACGTAAAATTTCGGCAAGGGGTTAATATTGTATTGTAGGCTGAGTGAGTGAGTTATTTTAGTCTCAATTTAGCTTTTATTAAACATATTAAGAGATGCTATCTTTATATCATATGATACTATTCTTTGTCCAAAATATGTTTAGTAGAGATGAGCGAACCGGACGCGGTTCGGCTCGAGCTTGGTTCGTCGAACGGAGGTCTAGTTCGAGTTCGGTTAGGCGAACCGGTTCGGCGAACCGCTTGAACTCATAGGAAACAATGGAAGGCAATCACAAACACACCTAGAAAACACCCTCAAAGGTGTCCAAAAGGTGACAAACAACTCACAACACAACACAAACACATAGGAAAGTGACAAGAACAAATTCTCATGCAAAAATAAAACAGCGTTACAAGGAAAAAGAGGAGGACACACAGATATAGGCATGGCATGCCCTTCTAAAATGATGTAAAACACCGCAAGGTGACTCAAAATGGAGTCTCCCTTTTTTCCAAAAATTGGTCCATACAGACACTCCTTCAGTGGCAGCACTTGTGCCCCAGTTGTACACTTCACAGGTAGATTTGCATCAAGCACATTCAAAAATACGCCATACTTAACCGTCCCCAGGATGACCCCGGGGTAGGTAGCAAAGTCTTTGCTGAACCATGACTTGTTCATCTTGGCTCCTTTTTAAAAACACAGCAATGGTTACTCTAAGCGTAGTCTCCCTTTTTTCCAAAAATTGGGCCACACAGACACCCCTTCAGTGGCAGCACTTGTGCACAGTTGTACACTTCACATGTAGATTTGCATCAAGCACATTCCAAATCCACAAGCATTTACTCTCCCCAGGATGAAACAGGGGTAGTAAATTCCTTTTGGATCCATGACTTGTTCATTTTGATGAACATTAGTCTGTCCACATTGTCACTGGACAGACGCGTGCGCTTATCTGTCAGCACACACTCTACAGCACTGAAGACACATTCAGAGACAACGCTGGCAGCTGGACACGACAAGATCTCTAAGGCGTAAGTGGAGAGCTCTGGCCATTTTTCAAGATTTGAAGCCCAAAATGAGCAAAGCTCCATTTAAAAGTCATGGCATTGATGTTCATTTGGAGATACTCCTGTATCATCCTCTCCAGTCGTTGACTATGTGTCAGACTTGTTGTCTCTGGTGGCCTTGCAAAGGATGGTCTAAAAAAATTATGAAAAGATTCAATAAAATTGCTGTTACCCGCACCAGATACGGTGCTGCTGGTACGAGTAGACTGTTGAAGATGACGAGACCATCCCATGTTTGTCAAGTTACAACTGGGAGATTCACTCTGTGCACCCCGGTTGTTTGGTGGAAAAGCAGAGCTAAGATGGAGTAACAGCTTTTGCTGATACTCCTGCATACGTGCGTCCCTTTCTATGGCTGGAATTATGTCACAAAATTTGGACTTGTACCGGGGATCTAATAGTGTGGCAAGCCAGTACTCATCATCACTTCTAATTTTGACAATACGAGGGTCATGTTGGAGGTAGTGCAGCAAGAAGGCGCTCATGTGTCTTGCGCAGCAATGCGGACCAAGTCCACTCTGTGTTTGTGGCATAGAGATGCTAACCGTTCTTTCTTCCTCTGACATCTCCCCCCAACCTCTTTCAACTGAAATTTGACCAAGGTCTCCCTCATCCGCTGAGTCTTCCATGTCCATGGACAGTTCATCCTCCATTTCTTCATGTTCTCCTGCACCTTCCTCAACATTTTGCCTGCTACCATGCGCCCTTGTTGATCCCTGTTCCCCATGATACCATGCTTGCTGCATTGGTAATGATGAACGTCTGGACCTTGGTGATGTTGTTGTCCCTTGCGCATATGAATCCTCCTGTAGTTCCTCCCCTTCCTGTTGTCCCACCCCCTGACTCCGAATAGTATTTAGCGTGTGCTCCAGCATGTAAATGACTGGAAGTGTCATGCTGATAATGGCATTATCAGCGCTAAACATATTCGTCGCCATGTCGAAACTGTGCAGAAGGGTGCATAGGTCCTTGATCTGAGACCACTCCATCAGGGTGATCTGACCCACCTCTGCATCTCGTTGGCCCAGGCTATACGTCATGATGTATTGCACCAGTGCTCGGCGGTGCTGCCACAGTCGCTGTAACATGTGGAGAGTCGAATTCCAGCGTGTCGGCACATCGCATTTCAGGCGATGAACCGGTAAGCCGAAAGACTTCTGGAGCGATGAAAGTCACTCAGCTGCGGCGGTTGAATGGCGGACGTGAGCAGACAGTTTTCGTGCCCTGTTCAGAAGGCCATCTAGGCCGGGATAGTGTGTTAAAAATTGCTGGACAACAAGGTTCAACGCGTGAGCCATACAAGGCACATGTGTCACCTTGCTCAGGCAAAGGGCTGCACCCAGGTTTGCAGCATTGTCGCACACGGCCTTACCAGGCTGCAGGTTGAGTGGAGACAACCATTTACCAAACTCATTCTCTATGTGACTCTTATTTCCAAGAAAATTCAAGATAAAGACCGCCTAATGCCATTGCTCTCTGCTGCCAGCATAGTAATGGGGGGTGCGTGATTCCTTCTGCGCAGTTACAACGCTGGTGCCCTGACCAGGCAGGCTTGGGGTGGAGGTGGAGGACCCAGACGAGGTTGAGGAGGCAGAAGCAGTGGAGGAACTTGGACAGACAGAAGATTGACACACAAGTCGTGGGGACGGCAAGACTTGTGCAGCAGACCCTTCACCATCTATCACCATAGTTACCCAGTGCCAAGTCAGCGACATGCAACGTCCCTGTCCATGCTTACTGGTCCAAGTATCGGTGGTGAAATGCACCCGTTCACACACAGAGTTTCTCAAGGAAGCGGTGATGTTCTGTGCGACATGCTGGTGTAGCTCAGACACACTTTTCTTAGAGAAGTAGTGGCGACTGGGCATCTGCCACTGGGGCACAGCGACAGACATAAGGTCTCTAAAATCCTGTGTGTCCACCAGGCGGAAAGGCAGCATTTCGGTAGCCAAGAGCTTACAGAGGGATAAATTTAACCTCTTAGCTTTGTCATGGGTAGAGATGAGCGAACCGGTCGCGGTTCGGCTCGAGGTTGGTTCGCCGAACGGACCTCCCGTTCGAGTTCGGTTCGTCGAACGTTCGACGAACCGAACTCGAACTGCATAGGAAACAATGGCAGGCAATCACAAACACAGAAAAACACCTAGAAAACACCCTCAAAGGTGTCCTAAAGGTGACAAACAACTCAAACACATTGGAAAGTGACAAGGACATATACTCATGCGAAAACAAAACAGCTGGACAAGGAAAAAGAGGAGGACACACAGATATAGGCATGGCACGCCCTTCTAAAATCATGTAAAACACCGCAAGGTGACTCCAAGCAGAGTCTCCATTTTTTCCAAAAATTGGGCCACACACACACCCACCCCTTCAGTGGCAGCAGTTGTGCCCCAGTTGTACACTTCACAGCTACATTTGCATCAAGCACATTCAAAAATACGCCATTCTTATCCGTCCCCAGGATGACACCGGGGTAGGTAGCAAAGTCTTTGCTGATCCCAGCTCTGTTCATCTTGGCTTCTTTTAAAAACACATCAAGCAAGGGTTACTCCAAGCGGAGTCTCCCTTTTTTTCCAAAAATTGGGCCACACAGACACCCATCCCATCAGTGGCAGCACTTGGGCCCTAGTTGCAAACAGGATGTTTTGATTTGCATCAAGCACTTCAAAAATACGCCATTCTTATCCGTCCCCAGGATGACACCGGGGTAGGTAGCAAAGTCTTTGCTGATCCCAGCTCTGTTCATCTTGGCTTCTTTTAAAAACACATCAAGCAAGGGTTACTCCAAGCGGAGTCTCCCTTTTTTTCCAAAAATTGGGCCACACAGACACCCACCCCATCAGTGGCAGCACTTGGGCCCTAGTTGCAAACAGGATGTTTTGATTTGCATCAAGCACATTCAAAAATACGCCATTCTTATCCGTCCCCAGGATGACACCGGGGTAGGTAGCAAAGTATTTCCTGATCCCAGCTCTGTTCATCTTGGCTTCTTTTAAAAACACATCAAGCAAGGGTTACTCCAAGCGGAGTCTCCCTTTTTTCCAAAAATTGGGCCACACAGACACCCACCCCATCAGTGGCAGCACTTGGGCCCTAGTTGCAAACAGGATGTTTTGATTTGCATCAAGCACATTCAAAAATACGCCATTCTTATCCGTCCCCAGGATGACACCGGGGTAGGTAGCAAAGTCTTTGCTGATCCCAGCTCTGTTCATCTTGGCTTCTTTTAAAAACACATCAAGCAAGGGTTACTCCAAGCGGAGTCTCCCTTTTTTTCCAAAAATTGGGCCACACAGACACCCACCCCATCAGTGGCAGCACTTGGGCCCTAGTTGCAAACAGGATGTTTTGATTTGCATCAAGCACATTCAAAAATACGCCATTCTTATCCGTCCCCAGGATGACACCGGGGTAGGTAGCAAAGTCTTTGCTGATCCCAGCTCTGTTCATCTTGGCTTCTTTTAAAAACACATCAAGCAAGGGTTACTCCAAGCGGAGTCTCCCTTTTTTTCCAAAAATTGGGCCACACAGACACCCACCCCATCAGTGGCAGCACTTGGGCCCTAGTTGCAAACAGGATGTTTTGATTTGCATCAAGCACATTCAAAAATACGCCATTCTTATCCGTCCCCAGGATGACACCGGGGTAGGTAGCAAAGTATTTCCTGATCCCAGCTCTGTTCATCTTGGCTTCTTTTAAAAACACATCAAGCAAGGGTTACTCCAAGCGGAGTCTCCCTTTTTTCCAAAAATTGGGCCACACAGACACCCACCCCATCAGTGGCAGCACTTGGGCCCTAGTTGCAAACAGGATGTTTTGATTTGCATCAAGCACATTCAAAAATACGCCATTCTTATCCGTCCCCAGGATGACACCGGGGTAGGTAGCAAAGTCTTTGCTGATCCCAGCTCTGTTCATCTTGGCTTCTTTTAAAAACACATCAAGCAAGGGTTACTCCAAGCGGAGTCTCCCTTTTTTTCCAAAAATTGGGCCACACAGACACCCACCCCATCAGTGGCAGCACTTGGGCCCTAGTTGCAAACAGGATGTTTTGATTTGCATCAAGCACATTCAAAAATACGCCATTCTTATCCGTCCCCAGGATGACACCGGGGTAGGTAGCAAAGTCTTTCCTGATCCCAGCTCTGTTCATCTTGGCTTCTTTTAAAAACACATCAAGCAAGGGTTACTCCAAGCGGAGTCTCCCTTTTTTTCCAAAAATTGGGCCACACAGACACCCACCCCATCAGTGGCAGCACTTGGGCCCTAGTTGCAAACAGGATGTTTTGATTTGCATCAAGCACATTCAAAAATACGCCATTCTTATCCGTCCCCAGGATGACACCGGGGTAGGTAGCAAAGTCTTTGCTGATCCCAGCTCTGTTCATCTTGGCTTCTTTTAAAAACACATCAAGCAAGGGTTACTCCAAGCGGAGTCTCCCTTTTTTTCCAAAAATTGGGCCACACAGACACCCACCCCATCAGTGGCAGCACTTGGGCCCTAGTTGCAAACAGGATGTTTTGATTTGCATCAAGCACATTCAAAAATACGCCATTCTTATCCGTCCCCAGGATGACACCGGGGTAGGTAGCAAAGTATTTCCTGATCCCAGCTCTGTTCATCTTAGCTTCTTTTAAAAACACATCAAGCAAGGGTTACTCCAAGCGGAGTCTCCCTTTTTTCCAAAAATTGGGCCACACAGACACCCACCCCATCAGTGGCAGCACTTGGGCCCTAGTTGCAAACAGGATGTTTTGATTTGCATCAAGCACATTCAAAAATACGCCATTCTTATCCGTCCCCAGGATGACACCGGGGTAGGTAGCAAAGTCTTTGCTGATCCCAGCTCTGTTCATCTTGGCTTCTTTTAAAAACACATCAAGCAAGGGTTACTCCAAGCGGAGTCTCCCTTTTTTTCCAAAAATTGGGCCACACAGACACCCACCCCATCAGTGGCAGCACTTGGGCCCTAGTTGCAAACAGGATGTTTTGATTTGCATCAAGCACATTCAAAAATACGCCATTCTTATCCGTCCCCAGGATGACACCGGGGTAGGTAGCAAAGTCTTTGCTGATCCCAGCTCTGTTCATCTTGGCTTCTTTTAAAAACACATCAAGCAAGGGTTACTCCAAGCGGAGTCTCCCTTTTTTTCCAAAAATTGGGCCACACAGACACCCACCCCATCAGTGGCAGCACTTGGGCCCTAGTTGCAAACAGGATGTTTTGATTTGCATCAAGCACATTCAAAAATACGCCATTCTTATCCGTCCCCAGGATGACACCGGGGTAGGTAGCAAAGTATTTCCTGATCCCAGCTCTGTTCATCTTGGCTTCTTTTAAAAACACATCAAGCAAGGGTTACTCCAAGCGGAGTCTCCCTTTTTTCCAAAAATTGGGCCACACAGACACCCACCCCATCAGTGGCAGCACTTGGGCCCTAGTTGCAAACAGGATGTTTTGATTTGCATCAAGCACATTCAAAAATACGCCATTCTTATCCGTCCCCAGGATGACACCGGGGTAGGTAGCAAAGTCTTTGCTGATCCCAGCTCTGTTCATCTTGGCTTCTTTTAAAAACACATCAAGCAAGGGTTACTCCAAGCGGAGTCTCCCTTTTTTTCCAAAAATTGGGCCACACAGACACCCACCCCATCAGTGGCAGCACTTGGGCCCTAGTTGCAAACAGGATGTTTTGATTTGCATCAAGCACATTCAAAAATACGCCATTCTTATCCGTCCCCAGGATGACACCGGGGTAGGTAGCAAAGTCTTTCCTGATCCCAGCTCTGTTCATCTTGGCTTCTTTTAAAAACACATCAAGCAAGGGTTACTCCAAGCGGAGTCTCCCTTTTTTTCCAAAAATTGGGCCACACAGACACCCACCCCATCAGTGGCAGCACTTGGGCCCTAGTTGCAAACAGGATGTTTTGATTTGCATCAAGCACATTCAAAAATACGCCATTCTTATCCGTCCCCAGGATGACACCGGGGTAGGTAGCAAAGTCTTTCCTGATCCCAGCTCTGTTCATCTTGGCTTCTTTTAAAAACACATCAAGCAAGGGTTACTCCAAGCGGAGTCTCCCTTTTTTTCCAAAAATTGGGCCACACAGACACCCACCCCATCAGTGGCAGCACTTGGGCCCTAGTTGCAAACAGGATGTTTTGATTTGCATCAAGCACATTCAAAAATACGCCATTCTTATCCGTCCCCAGGATGACACCGGGGTAGGTAGCAAAGTATTTCCTGATCCCAGCTCTGTTCATCTTGGCTTCTTTTAAAAACACATCAAGCAAGGGTTACTCCAAGCGGAGTCTCCCTTTTTTCCAAAAATTGGGCCACACAGACACCCACCCCATCAGTGGCAGCACTTGGGCCCTAGTTGCAAACAGGATGTTTTGATTTGCATCAAGCACATTCAAAAATACGCCATTCTTATCCGTCCCCAGGATGACACCGGGGTAGGTAGCAAAGTCTTTGCTGATCCCAGCTCTGTTCATCTTGGCTTCTTTTAAAAACACATCAAGCAAGGGTTACTCCAAGCGGAGTCTCCCTTTTTTTCCAAAAATTGGGCCACACAGACACCCACCCCATCAGTGGCAGCACTTGGGCCCTAGTTGCAAACAGGATGTTTTGATTTGCATCAAGCACATTCAAAAATACGCCATTCTTATCCGTCCCCAGGATGACACCGGGGTAGGTAGCAAAGTCTTTCCTGATCCCAGCTCTGTTCATCTTGGCTTCTTTTAAAAACACATCAAGCAAGGGTTACTCCAAGCGGAGTCTCCCTTTTTTTCCAAAAATTGGGCCACACAGACACCCACCCCATCAGTGGCAGCACTTGGGCCCTAGTTGCAAACAGGATGTTTTGATTTGCATCAAGCACATTCAAAAATACGCCATTCTTATCCGTCCCCAGGATGACACCGGGGTAGGTAGCAAAGTCTTTGCTGATCCCAGCTCTGTTCATCTTGGCTTCTTTTAAAAACACATCAAGCAAGGGTTACTCCAAGCAGAGTCTCCCTTTTTTTCCAAAAATTGGGCCACACAGACACCCACCCCATCAGTGGCAGCACTTGGGCCCTAGTTGTACACTTCACAGCTACATTTGCATCAATCACATTCAAAAATACCCCATAATTAACCGTCCCCAGGATGACACCGGGGTAGGTAGCAAAGTCTTTGCTGACCCATGACTTGTTCATCTTGGCTTCTTTTAAAAACAATGTAAGCAAGGGTTACTCCAAGCGGAGTCTCCCTTTTTTCCAAAAATTGGGCCACACAGACACCCACCCCATCAGTGGCAGCACTTGGGCCCTAGTTGCAAACAGGATGTTTTGATTTGCATCAAGCACATTCCAAATCCACAAGCATTTACTCTCCCCAGGATGACACAGGGGTAGTAAATTCCTTCTGGATCCATGACTTGTTCATTTTGATGAACGTCAGTCTGTCCACATTGTCACTGGACAGACGCGTGCGCTTATCTGTCAGCACACACCCAGCAGCACTGAATACACGTTCAGAGACAACGCTGGCAGCTGGACACGACAAAATCTCCAAGGCGTAACTGGAGAGCTCTGGCCATTTTTCTATGTTTGAAGCCCAAAAGGAGCAAGGCTCCAGTTGCACAGTCATGGCATCGATGTTCATTTGGAGATACTCCTGTATCATCCTCTCCAGCCGTTGAGTATGTGTCAGACTTGTTGTCTCTGGTGGCCTTGCAAAAGAGGGTCTAAAAAAATTATGAAAAGATTCCATAAAATTGCTGTTACCGGCACCAGATACGGTCCTACTGGTACGGGTAGACTGGTGAAGATGACGAGACCGTCCCATGTTTGTCAAGTTACAACTGGGAGATTCCCTCCCTGCACCTGCACGGTTGTTTGGTGGAAAAGCCGAGCTAAGATCGAGTAACAGCTTCTGCTGATACTCCTGCATACGTGCGTCCCTTTCTATGGCTGGAATTATGTCACAAAATTTGGACTTGTACCGGGGATCTAATAGTGTGGCAATCCAGTAGTCATCATCACTTCTAATTTTGACAATACGACTGTCATGTTGGAGGTAGTGCAACAAAAAGGCACTCATGTGTCTTGCGCAGCCATGCGGACCAAGTCCACGCTGTGTTTGTGGCATAGAGGTGCTACCCGTTCTTTCTTCCTCTGACATCTCCCCCCAACCTCTTTCAACTGAAATTTGACCAAGGTCTCCCTCATCCGCTGAGTCTTCCATGTCCATGGACAGTTCGTCCTCCATTTCTTCATGTTCTCCTGCACCTTGCTCAACATTTCGCCTGCTACTATGCGCCCTTGTCGATCCCTGTTCCCCATGGTCCCATGCCTGCTGCGTTGGTGATGATGAACGTCTGGACCTTGGTGATGTTGTTGTCCCTTGCACATATGAATCCTCCTGTAGTTCCTCCCCTTCATGTTGTCCCACCCCCTGACTCCGAATAGTGTTTAGCGTGTGCTCCAGCATGTAAATGACTGGAATCGTCATGCTGATAATGGCATTGTCAGAGCTAAACATATTCGTCGCCATGTCGAAACTGTGCAGAAGGGTGCATAGGTCCTTGATCTGAGACCACTCCATCAGGGTGATCTGCCCCACCTCTGCATCTCGTTGGCCCAGGCTATACGTCATGACGTATTGCACCAGGGCTCTGCGGTGCTGCCACAGTCGCTGTAACATGTGGAGAGTTGAATTCCAGCGTGTCGCCACATCGCATTTCAGGCGATGAACCGGCAGGCCGAAAGACTTCTGTAGCGATGCAAGTCGCTCAGCTGCGGCGCTTGAACGCCGGAAGTGAGCAGACAGTTTTCGTGCCCTGTTTAGAAGGCCATCTAGGCCGGGATAGTGTGTTAAAAATTGCTGCACGACAAGGTTCAACACGTGAGCCATACAAGGTACGTGTGTCACCTTGCCCAGGCGAAGGGCCGCACCCAGGTTTGCAGCATTGTCGCACACGGCCTTACCAGGCTGCAGGTTGAGTGGAGACAACCATTTATTAAACTCGGACCGCAGAGCTGACCACAACTCCTCAGCTGTGTGACTCTTATTACCAAGACATGTCAAGCTAAAGACCGCCTGATGCCGTTGCGCTCGGCTGCCAGCATAGTAATGAGGCGTGCGTGATTCCTTCTGCGCAGTGAGAACGCTGGTGGCCTGACCAGGCAGGCTTGGGGCGGAGGTGGAGGACCCAGATGAGGTGGAGGATGCAGAAGCTGTGGCGGAACTTGGACAGACAGAGGATTGACACACAAGTCGTGGGGACGGCAAGACTTGTGCAGCAGACCCTTCACCATCTATCACCATAGTTACCCAGTGCCCAGTCAGCGACATGTAACGTCCCTGTCCATGCTTACTGGTCCAAGTATCGGTGGTGAAATGCACCCGTTCACACACAGAGTTTCTCAAGGAAGCGGTGATGTTGTGTGCGACATGCTGGTCTAGCGCGGGCACACCTTTCTTAGAGAAGTAGTGGCGACTAGGCATCTGGTACTGGGGCACAGCGACAGACATAAGGTCTCTAAAATCCTGTGTGTCCACTAGGCGGAAAGGCAGCATTTCGGTAGCCAACAGCTTACAGAGGGATAGAGTCAACCTCTTAGCTTTGTCATGGGTCGGAGGAAGTGGCCTTTTATTTGACCACATCTGAGGGACAGAGATCTGGCTGCTGTGTGTAGACGGTGTTGAGTAGGGTGTCCCTGGAAAAATGCAGGTTTGTGAGGAAAGTGCAGGCGGAGACATGATGTTGCCTTCATCCAACGTTGGTGCTATCGATGTCTGAGAGAGCTGTACACACTCACTTGTTTCCCCTTCCAAACCAACTGACGACCTTACAAGCAAACTGCCTGTTGCGGTTACAGTGGTGGAAGTTTTGCGTGGAAAAACAGGTGTGACAGCTGTCCCCACAGTCCTAGAAGATGAAGAGCGCGCGGATGCACTGGAAGGGGCGGGCGGTGGATGGTTCGCTCCGCTAGCCGGCATTGCAGCACGGTGAGCCTCCCACCGGGACTTATGATATTTATTCATGTGACGATTCATGGAAGAAGTTGTCAAACTGCTGAGGTTTTGACCTCTACTAACAGAATCATGACAAATGTTACATATCACATGAGTTGGGCGATCTTTTTCGATGTGAAAAAAGGCCCAGGCTAGGCAAGGCTTAGAGGCCATGCGACCTGTTGATCCACCCCGAATAATGCTCATAGGCAGAGTGGTGGCTGAGGATGCAGTTGTAGACGTGCTACCAGTGCTCCGACTCTGTCCAGGAAGGCGCAAGGTAACTTCGTCGTCGGTTGCATCCTCCTCCACCGCCTCTGTTGACCTCCTCGAGTGCCTGACTGGGGGTTGACAGTAGGTGGGATCTAGAATGTCATCATCAATTGTTGTGTTCGCACTCCTCTCCCCCTCAGACCGAGCCTCTTCTTGCCCTGACCGAATATTTAAGTTGTCATCCCAATCGGGTATCTGCGTCTCATCTTCATCAGTATGTTCCTCATTGTCTATAACCACAGGTGTTACAGTTTGTGACAAAGGGTCAACATTATGCTCAGAAACTTGGTCCTCACGGCCTGAATCTGAGTCACAAAGGTTCTGGGCATCACTGCAGACCATTTCCTGTTCTGTACTCACTGTAGCTTGGGAGCAGACCTCTGATTCCCAGGCTATAGTGTGACTGAACAGCTCTGCAGACTCAGCCATCTCAGTTCCACCATACTGTGCAGGGCTGATGGAGACTTCAGAGCTGGGAGAAATCAAGTGTGATTGGGATGACAACTCAGAGGAATGGTGTTTTTTGGATGCGGTACTTGAAGTGGCTGAGAGGGCACTTGTTGGACCACTTGAGATCCATTCAAGCATTTTCCTTTTTTGCCCATCATCTACCTTTGTTCCTCTTGTTCGTGTCCGTAAAAAAGGGAGCACATCGGATTGTCCACAATAAGTAGTAGACATCTTACTTTTGCTAGTAGATGGTCTATCTTCAGCAGATGATAATGGAGCTTTGGCACCTTCCCCACTGACAAAACCTTTTTTGCCTTTTCCACCACGCCTCTTCCCCTTTCCACCAGCATCTGTCATTTTGCCACTCATGTTGATTGCGACAAGATTGTGGACTGAAAATGTGGTAGTAAAAATTGAGAGGTGGTGAAGATTGCAGTGGTGGTCTAGCTTTATTAACAGCAGAATAATAAAGAATAAATATCCCTGACAATGTAACTTAGTTATAATTCGTTGGAGTGTGCAACGCAGGCAGACGTGCTGCAAATGTCTTGGCACTAGTGGGACTATAGCAAAGTCCAATAGCCACGTATAGGATGCCACTAGGTACACTGAGTGTGTGCTAGTATAATGGCTTAGTTATAATTAGTTGGAGTGTGCAACGCAGGCAGACGTGCTGCAAATGTCTTGGCACTAGTGGGACTATAGCAAAGTCCAATAGCCACGTATAGGATGCCACTAGGTACACTGAGTGTGTGCTAGTATAATGGCTTAGTTATAATTAGTTGGAGTGTGCAACGCAGGCAGACGTGCTGCAAATGTCTTGGCACTAGTGGGACTATAGCAAAGTCCAATATCCACGTATAGGATGCCACTAGGTTCACTGAGTGTGTGCTAGTATAATGGCTTAGTTATAATTAGTTGGAGTGTGCAACGCAGGCAGATGCGCTCTGCAAATGTCTTGGCACTAGTAGGACTATAGCAAAGTCCAATAGCCACGTATAGGATGCCACTAGGTACACTGAGTGTGTGCTAGTATAATGGCTTAGTTATAATTAGTTGGAGTGTGCAACGCAGGCAGACGTGCTGCAAATGTCTTGGCACTAGTGGGACTATAGCAAAGTCCAATATCCACGTATAGGATGCCACTAGGTTCACTGAGTGTGTGCTAGTATAATGGCTTAGTTATAATTAGTTGGAGTGTGCAACGCAGGCAGATGCGCTCTGCAAATGTCTTGGCACTAGTAGGACTATAGCAAAGTCCAATAGCCACGTATAGGATGCCACTAAAAAACACTTAGTGTGTGCAAGTATAATGGCTTAGTTATAATTAGTTGGAGTGTGCAACGCAGGCAGATGCGCTCTGCAAATGTCTTGGCACTAGTGGGA
This sequence comes from Anomaloglossus baeobatrachus, assembly GCF_048569485.1. Taxonomy (NCBI): domain Eukaryota; kingdom Metazoa; phylum Chordata; class Amphibia; order Anura; family Aromobatidae; genus Anomaloglossus; species Anomaloglossus baeobatrachus. The sequence goes on along the minus strand of NC_134353.1, from coordinate 690,446,720 downwards.
CTATAGCAAAGTCCAATAGCCACGTATAGGATGCCACTAGGTACACTGAGTGTGTGCTAGTATAATGGCTTAGTTATAATTAGTTGGAGTGTGCAACGCAGGCAGACGTGCTGCAAATGTCTTGGCACTAGTGGGACTATAGCAAAGTCCAATAGCCACGTATAGGATGCCACTAGGTACACTGAGTGTGTGCTAGTATAATGGCTTAGTTATAATTAGTTGGAGTGTGCAACGCAGGCAGACGTGCTGCAAATGTCTTGGCACTAGTGGGACTATAGCAAAGTCCAATAGCCACGTATAGGATGCCACTAGGTACACTGAGTGTGTGCTAGTATAATGGCTTAGTTATAATTAGTTGGAGTGTGCAACGCAGGCAGACGTGCTGCAAATGTCTTGGCACTAGTGGGACTATAGCAAAGTCCAATAGCCACGTATAGGATGCCACTAGGTACACTGAGTGTGTGCTAGTATAATGGCTTAGTTATAATTAGTTGGAGTGTGCAACGCAGGCAGACGTGCTGCAAATGTCTTGGCACTAGTGGGACTATAGCAAAGTCCAATATCCACGTATAGGATGCCACTAGGTTCACTGAGTGTGTGCTAGTATAATGGCTTAGTTATAATTAGTTGGAGTGTGCAACGCAGGCAGATGCGCTCTGCAAATGTCTTGGCACTAGTAGGACTATAGCAAAGTCCAATAGCCACGTATAGGATGCCACTAGGTACACTGAGTGTGTGCTAGTATAATGGCTTAGTTATAATTAGTTGGAGTGTGCAACGCAGGCAGACGTGCTGCAAATGTCTTGGCACTAGTGGGACTATAGCAAAGTCCAATAGCCACGTATAGGATGCCACTAGGTACACTGAGTGTGTGCTAGTATAATGGCTTAGTTATAATTAGTTGGAGTGTGCAACGCAGGCAGACGTGCTGCAAATGTCTTGGCACTAGTGGGACTATAGCAAAGTCCAATAGCCACGTATAGGATGCCACTAGGTACACTGAGTGTGTGCTAGTATAATGGCTTAGTTATAATTAGTTGGAGTGTGCAACGCAGGCAGACGTGCTGCAAATGTCTTGGCACTAGTGGGACTATAGCAAAGTCCAATAGCCACGTATAGGATGCCACTAGGTACACTGAGTGTGTGCTAGTATAATGGCTTAGTTATAATTAGTTGGAGTGTGCAACGCAGGCAGACGTGCTGCAAATGTCTTGGCACTAGTGGGACTATAGCAAAGTCCAATAGCCACGTATAGGATGCCACTAGGTACACTGAGTGTGTGCTAGTATAATGGCTTAGTTATAATTAGTTGGAGTGTGCAACGCAGGCAGACGTGCTGCAAATGTCTTGGCACTAGTGGGACTATAGCAAAGTCCAATAGCCACGTATAGGATTCCACTAGGTACACTGAGTGTGTGCTAGTATAATGGCTTAGTTATAATTAGTTGGAGTGTGCAACGCAGGCAGACGTGCTGCAAATGTCTTGGCACTAGTGGGACTATAGCAAAGTCCAATATCCACGTATAGGATGCCACTAGGTTCACTGAGTGTGTGCTAGTATAATGGCTTAGTTATAATTAGTTGGAGTGTGCAACGCAGGCAGATGCGCTCTGCAAATGTCTTGGCACTAGTAGGACTATAGCAAAGTCCAATAGCCACGTATAGGATGCCACTAGGTACACTGAGTGTGTGCTAGTATAATGGCTTAGTTATAATTAGTTGGAGTGTGCAACGCAGGCAGACGTGCTGCAAATGTCTTGGCACTAGTGGGACTATAGCAAAGTCCAATAGCCACGTATAGGATGCCACTAGGTACACTGAGTGTGTGCTAGTATAATGGCTTAGTTATAATTAGTTGGAGTGTGCAACGCAGGCAGACGTGCTGCAAATGTCTTGGCACTAGTGGGACTATAGCAAAGTCCAATAGCCACGTATAGGATGCCACTAGGTACACTGAGTGTTGTCACGCTCCCCGGGTCCTTGGCTCCCCTCCCCGGGTCCTCTGCTCCGCTCCCCGGGTCCTCAGCCCCGCTCCCCGGCTCACCTGCCACGCCCCTTGGGTCCTTGGCTCCGGTGCCCGTCCTTCCCAGGCCCCCTGGTCTCCGATCGCGGCGCCCGACGGCTTCCCAGGCCCTGGCCGGCTCCCCTGCGTCCTCTTCTCAGCCTCCTTCCCTGGCTTCTGGCACCCGGGCTGCGCGCATGCGCATTAGGGCGCGCGCGCGGTCACTGACCCTTTCTTAAAGGGCCAGCGTCCATTAACAGGAAATGAGGCTAAACAGGTACAGGGTATAAAGGGGTGTATTGTCCAAGAGGGCGGGGCCTGATCTTCGTGTTTTCCAAGCTAGGAGTCAGGTCTCCTTGTGTCTTCGTGCCATACTCACGTATCTCTCTTCTAGAGCTGATCCTGCCTCGCCATCCGGTCCTGCTGAATCCCGAACCCCGCACGCTGTCCGTCTGCCATCTGACAGTCCGTACCATCTCGGATCCCTGCGGTGACCCGTCATCTCGCTCCAAAGGTTCCGGACCCCGCCTGACATCACCTCGGCTTCCGAACCTGAGCTACGTCACCCGGACTACCATCTGTGACTCCGTGGTCCCAGGGACTTCTTCGTTACACTCACTGGCACGGACTGTTCTGCTGCCCATAGTGCTTCAGCTACCGGACTCCTTGCCACCATCTTAGAGTTCGGCCCAGTGGATCCACCTCCTGGGTCTGCCCGACCGCCTGGCCCTGACAGTAAGATCAGGCCATGGATCCCGCTGCAGCACTAGCAGCCTTGCAAGAGGAACTCCAACGCCAGCGTGAAGTCCAGACCCGCATGCTGAACTTTATGACTTCCGTGGACACCCGCCTGACCACGCTACAAGCGGCAGTCACGTCTTCGACATCCCAAGCCGCCACTAGTCAAGCCACGTCCCCCGCTCCCGTGGCTGCTTCTTCGGATGCTTCCAGACTGCGTTTGGCCTCACCACCCCGGTACGCCGGAGATCCCAAGTCCTGCAGGGGGTTTATAAACCAATGCTCCCTCCATTTCACGCAGCTGCCACATCTGTTTGCCTCCGACCAAGCCAAGGTCGCCTTCATCATGTCTCACCTGGAGGGCGAGGCACTGGCGTGGATGAACCCGTTGTGGGAGAAGGAGGACCCTATGACCAAGGATCTTCAAGAGTTCCTGCAGGCCTTTCGCAGCACCTTTGACGAGCCGGGACGCGCCTCTGCGTCTGCTTCATCCCTCCTCCGCTTACGTCAAGGAACACTGACGGTGGGCCAATACGCCATCCGTTTCCGCACTTTGGCTTCAGAACTCGGGTGGAATAATGAGGCCCTAACAGCCGCCTTCTGGGAAGGACTCTCGAGTCGCATCAAAGATGAGTTGGCGGGTCGTGACGTGCCCTCCACCCTAGATGCCCTGATTGCCCTAGCAACTCGAGTGGACATTCGTTTTCAGGAGCGCTCCAAAGAGCTGCCTCGTGAGAGACGTCCGGTACGGCATTCCTCTCCTCCACAGAAGCCCTCCGTATCTCAGTCATCAACAGCTGGGATTCCCGTCCACGAGCCCATGCAGATCGACCGAGTACGACAGTCTGAACAACGTCGAGCAGAGCGGCTCGCCAAGGGTCTCTGCTTTTACTGCGGAGAGGACACACACCTCCTACGCTCCTGTCCGGAAAGGCCGGGAAACTCCAAAGCCTAGGGTTGGTAGGAGAGGCCACCCTAGGTACTGGGACTCTCTCAGACCCGGTTATGTGGACTGTGCAAGTGTCAACGGGAGAGACGCGCTTCACGGCTGAGGCATACCTCGACTCTGGAGCAGCAGGCAATTTTATCCAGCAGGCCACGGTGGACAAGTACCAGCTGCCTGTTACTCCACTCGAGAAGCCCCTAGTGATTGCCTCTGTGGATGGGAGACCCCTCTCTGATACCATCTCCTGGGTCACCAGTCCGGTCGAACTGCGTATCGGTGCCCTGCACACCGAGAACATCGCTCTCTACGTCCTTCCACACATGTCCCATCAAATCCTGCTGGGACTTCCCTGGTTGCGGACACACGAACCATCAGTCAGCTGGGGTACTGGCGAAATCACCCGATGGGGTCCTGCTTGTCATGAGAAGTGTCTGAAGTCCATACAACCCATCCGACGACCTCCGGTTCCAGAGAACCTACCGGAACTGCCTTCGGCCTATTGGTCCTTCGCAGACGTTTTTGACAAGAAGGAGTCTGAGGTACTTCCGCCACACCGTCCCTACGATTGTGCCATCGACCTGCTCCCAGGAACAACACCGCCTCGAGGACGGATATATCCGTTGTCTCCAGCCGAAACCAGGGCCATGTCTACCTACATCACAGAGAGCCTGGCAAGGGGATTCATCCGGAGATCCTCCTCTCCTGCGGGAGCAGGCTTCTTCTTCGTTAAGAAGAAAGAGGGTGACCTACGCCCATGCATCGACTACCGGGATCTGAATCAGATCACCGTAAAAAACAAGTACCCTCTGCCGCTCATCCCCGAATTGTTCGACCGGCTCAGAGGAGCCCGTGTGTTCACCAAGCTGGATCTTCGGGGTGCCTACAACCTAGTTCGTATCCGCTCTGGGGACGAATGGAAGACCGCGTTTAATACTCGCGATGGGCATTATGAATACTGCGTGATGCCCTTCGGCCTGTGTAACGCACCAGCAGTCTTCCAAGAATTGGTGAACGACATATTCCGGGACCTCCTCTACATCTGTGTAGTAGTTTATCTGGATGACATCCTTATCTTCTCTCCGGACCTCCAGACCCACAGAGAGAACGTACAGCTGGTTCTACAAAGACTGAGAGAGAATCGTCTCTACGCCAAATATGAGAAGTGTGTCTTTGAGCAGTCTTCTCTCCCTTTCCTGGGATACATCATCTCGGGCACTGGACTGCAGATGGATCCAAAGAAGGTCTCCTCCATACTCAACTGGCCTCCCCCTTCTGGACTGAAGGCAATCCAACGGTTCCTGGGATTCGCCAACTACTACCGCCAGTTTATCCCTCACTTCTCTGCCCTGACTGCTCCTCTCTCCGCTTTGACCAAAAAGGAGGCTAATCCAAAGGACTGGTCACCTGCGGCCGACGCCGCGTTTTGCTCACTGAAGCGAGCATTTGCCTCCGCTCCTGTACTCCACCGTCCGGAGTTAAACCGCCAGTTCACCTTGGAGGTGGATGCCTCCTCCTCGGGAGCCGGAGCAGTGCTCATGCAGAAGTCCTCCTCCGGCAAGATGGTGACGTGCGGTTTCTTCTCCAAGAGCTTCTCAGCGCCTGAATGTAATTACACCATCGGTGACCGAGAACTATTGGCGGTCAAACTGGCTCTGGAGGAGTGGCGCTACCTCCTGGAAGGAGCAGTGTACCCCGTGATTATCTACACGGACCACAAGAACCTGGAATACCTGCGGTCCGCTCAGCGACTGAACCCACGGCAAGCCAGGTGGTCCCTGTTCTTTGCCAGGTTTGACTTCCAGCTCCATTTCCGACCCGCGGACAAGAATGTACGCGCTGATGCCTTGTCTAGGTCTTTCATGCCCATGGAGCAGGAGGAAGAGACTACCCAACCCATCATCTCTCCTAGCAAGATCATTCCGGTGGCCCCTGTCACCCTGGCCCAGATACCGCCCGGAAAGACCTATGTCTCTGAGACTGAAAGGCAAAAAGTGTTACACTGGGGTCATGCCTCAAAAACAGCCGGTCATGCAGGCCAGAAGAGAACATGGGGGGCGATTGTACGCCATTACTGGTGGCCATCCCTTCGCACGGACGTCGCTGCTTTTGTCTCTGCCTGCTCCTCTTGTGCCAGGAACAAGACGCCCAAACACCTGCCCTATGGCCGTCTTCTGCCTCTGCCTATACCCTCAGTTCCGTGGCAACACATAGCGATGGATTTTATTACGGACTTGCCATTATCCTCTGGACACACAGTCATATGGGTCGTGGTGGACCGGTTCTCCAAAATGGCTCACTTCATCCCCATGGCTGGACTGCCCTCTGCTCAGGAACTCGCGGAAGCCTATATACATCACATCTTCCGCTTGCATGGCTTTCCATCCCACATCGTGTCCGACAGAGGAACTCAGTTCACCTCCCGCTTCTGGAGGGCGCTCTGCAAACATCTGGGAGTAACTCTGGACTTTTCTTCTGCATACCATCCTCAGTCTAATGGCCAAGTGGAGAGGGTCAATCAAATCTTGACATCCTTCTTACGTCACTATGTCAACGCCCATCACGACGACTGGTCCACGCTTCTGCCTTGGGCTGAATTCTCACATAACCACCACATCAGTGAGTCGTCCTCCAAGTCTCCCTTCCATGTCGTTTACGGACTTCAGCCCTCCGTCCCATTGCCTATATCCCCTTCTTCGGATGTCCCTGCGGCTGATACTGTAGCCCGTGACTTCGCTACCATTTGGGACTCTGTCAAGGCGTCCCTTGGACGCGCTGCCCAGCGGATGAAGAAACACGCTGACAAGAGGCGTCTGGACCCTCCGTGTTTCTCTCCTGGTGACCTGGTCTGGCTTGCTTCCCAGTACATCCGATTGAAGATACCTTCCTACAAGCTGGGTCCTCGCTACATCGGGCCGTTTAAGGTCCTCAGCAAGATCAATGAGGTCTCCTACAAGCTACAGCTCCCGGCCACGATGAGGATACCCAACTCATTCCACGTCTCCCTGCTCAAGCCGGTTGTCCTTGGTCCCTTCTCCGCTGCTGCCAGTCCGGCTCCTCCACCTATTGCCGATGACGACATCTATGCGGTAAGGGATGTCGTGGCCATGAAGACCGTACGAGGTCGACAGTTCTTCCTGGTGGACTGGGAGGGGTATGGTCCTGAGGATAGGTCCTGGGAGCCCAGGGAGAACGTGGGCACTCCTCTGATCCGTGCCTTCATGTCCCGGTTGCGGGGAGGGGGGCGTGGGGGGGGGTACTGTCACGCTCCCCGGGTCCTTGGCTCCCCTCCCCGGGTCCTCTGCTCCGCTCCCCGGGTCCTCAGCCCCGCTCCCCGGCTCACCTGCCACGCTCCCCGGATCCTTGGCTCCGGTGCCCGTCCTTCCCAGGCCCCCTGGTCTCCGATCGCGGCGCCCGACGGCTTCCCAGGCCCTGGCCGGCTCCCCTGCGTCCTCTTCTCAGCCTCCTTCCCTGGCTTCTGGCACCCGGGCTGCGCGCATGCGCATTAGGGCGCGCGCGCGGTCACTGACCCTTTCTTAAAGGGCCAGCGTCCATTAACAGGAAATGAGGCTAAACAGGTACAGGGTATAAAGGGGTGTATTGTCCAAGAGGGCGGGGCCTGATCTTCGTGTTTTCCAAGCTAGGAGTCAGGTCTCCTTGTGTCTTCGTGCCATACTCACGTATCTCTCTTCTAGAGCTGATCCTGCCTCGCCATCCGGTCCTGCTGAATCCCGAACCCCGCACGCTGTCCGTCTGCCATCTGACAGTCCGTACCATCTCGGATCCCTGCGGTGACCCGTCATCTCGCTCCAAAGGTTCCGGACCCCGCCTGACATCACCTCGGCTTCCGAACCTGAGCTACGTCACCCGGACTACCATCTGTGACTCCGTGGTCCCAGGGACTTCTTCGTTACACTCACTGGCACGGACTGTTCTGCTGCCCATAGTGCTTCAGCTACCGGACTCCTTGCCACCATCTTAGAGTTCGGCCCAGTGGATCCACCTCCTGGGTCTGCCCGACCGCCTGGCCCTGACAAGTGTGTGCTAGTATAATGGCTTAGTTATAATTAGTTGGAGTGTGCAACGCAGGCAGACGTGCTGCAAATGTCTTGGCACTAGTGGGACTATAGCAAAGTCCAATAGCCACGTATAGGATGCCACTAGGTACACTGAGTGTGTGCTAGTATAATGGCTTAGTTATAATTAGTTGGAGTGTGCAACGCAGGCAGACGTGCTGCAAATGTCTTGGCACTAGTGGGACTATAGCAAAGTCCAATAGCCACGTATAGGATGCCACTAGGTACACTGAGTGTGTGCTAGTATAATGGCTTAGTTATAATTAGTTGGAGTGTGCAACGCAGGCAGACGTGCTGCAAATGTCTTGGCACTAGTGGGACTATAGCAAAGTCCAATATCCACGTATAGGATGCCACTAGGTTCACTGAGTGTGTGCTAGTATAATGGCTTAGTTATAATTAGTTGGAGTGTGCAACGCAGGCAGATGCGCTCTGCAAATGTCTTGGCACTAGTAGGACTATAGCAAAGTCCAATAGCCACGTATAGGATGCCACTAGGTACACTGAGTGTGTGCTAGTATAATGGCTTAGTTATAATTAGTTGGAGTGTGCAACGCAGGCAGACGTGCTGCAAATGTCTTGGCACTAGTGGGACTATAGCAAAGTCCAATAGCCACGTATAGGATGCCACTAGGTACACTGAGTGTGTGCTAGTATAATGGCTTAGTTATAATTAGTTGGAGTGTGCAACGCAGGCAGACGTGCTGCAAATGTCTTGGCACTAGTGGGACTATAGCAAAGTCCAATAGCCACGTATAGGATGCCACTAGGTACACTGAGTGTGTGCTAGTATAATGGCTTAGTTATAATTAGTTGGAGTGTGCAACGCAGGCAGACGTGCTGCAAATGTCTTGGCACTAGTGGGACTATAGCAAAGTCCAATAGCCACGTATAGGATGCCACTAGGTACACTGAGTGTGTGCTAGTATAATGGCTTAGTTTTAATTAGTTGGAGTGTGCAACGCAGGCAGACGTGCTGCAAATGTCTTGGCACTAGTGGGACTATAGCAAAGTCCAATAGCCACGTATAGGATGCCACTAGGTACACTGAGTGTGTGCTAGTATAATGGCTTAGTTATAATTAGTTGGAGTGTGCAACGCAGGCAGACGTGCTGCAAATGTCTTGGCACTAGTGGGACTATAGCAAAGTCCAATAGCCACGTATAGGATGCCACTAGGTACACTGAGTGTGTGCTAGTATAATGGCTTAGTTATAATTAGTTGGAGTGTGCAACGCAGGCAGACGTGCTGCAAATGTCTTGGCACTAGTGGGACTATAGCAAAGTCCAATATCCACGTATAGGATGCCACTAGGTTCACTGAGTGTGTGCTAGTATAATGGCTTAGTTATAATTAGTTGGAGTGTGCAACGCAGGCAGATGCGCTCTGCAAATGTCTTGGCACTAGTAGGACTATAGCAAAGTCCAATAGCCACGTATAGGATGCCACTAGGTACACTGAGTGTGTGCTAGTATAATGGCTTAGTTATAATTCGTTGGAGTGTGCAACGCAGGCAGACGTGCTGCAAATGTCTTGGCACTAGTGGGACTATAGCAAAGTCCAATAGCCACGTATAGGATGCCACTAGGTACACTGAGTGTGTGCTAGTATAATGGCTTAGTTATAATTAGTTGGAGTGTGCAACGCAGGCAGACGTGCTGCAAATGTCTTGGCACTAGTGGGACTATAGCAAAGTCCAATAGCCACGTATAGGATGCCACTAGGTACACTGAGTGTGTGCTAGTATAATGGCTTAGTTATAATTAGTTGGAGTGTGCAACGCAGGCAGACGTGCTGCAAATGTCTTGGCACTAGTGGGACTATAGCAAAGTCCAATATCCACGTATAGGATGCCACTAGGTTCACTGAGTGTGTGCTAGTATAATGGCTTAGTTATAATTAGTTGGAGTGTGCAACGCAGGCAGATGCGCTCTGCAAATGTCTTGGCACTAGTAGGACTATAGCAAAGTCCAATAGCCACGTATAGGATGCCACTAGGTACACTGAGTGTGTGCTAGTATAATGGCTTAGTTATAATTAGTTGGAGTGTGCAACGCAGGCAGACGTGCTGCAAATGTCTTGGCACTAGTGGGACTATAGCAAAGTCCAATATCCACGTATAGGATGCCACTAGGTTCACTGAGTGTGTGCTAGTATAATGGCTTAGTTATAATTAGTTGGAGTGTGCAACGCAGGCAGATGCGCTCTGCAAATGTCTTGGCACTAGTAGGACTATAGCAAAGTCCAATAGCCACGTATAGGATGCCACTAAAAAACACTTAGTGTGTGCAAGTATAATGGCTTAGTTATAATTAGTTGGAGTGTGCAACGCAGGCAGATGCGCTCTGCAAATGTCTTGGCACTAGTGGGACTATAGCAAAGTCCAATAGCCACGTATAGGATGCCACTAGGTACACTGAGTGTTTGCTAGTAAAATTGCTTAGTTTAAAAAACTTGGAGTGTGCAATGCAGGCAGATGTGCTCTGCTAATGTCTTTGCACTAGTGGGACTATAGCAAAGTCCAATAGCCACGTATAGGATGCCACTAGGTACACTGAGTGTGTGCTAGTATAATGGCTTAGTTATAATTCGTTGGAGTGTGCAACGCAGGCAGATGCGCTCTGCAAATGTCTTGGCACTAGTGGGACTATAGCAAAGTCCAATAGCCACGTATAGGATGCCACTAGGTACACTGAGTGTTTGCTAGTAAAATTGCTTAGTTTAAAAAAGTTGTAGTGTGCAATGCAGGCAGACGTGCTCTGCAAATGTCTTTGCACTAGTGGTACTATAGCAAAGTCCAATAGCCACGTATAGGATGCCACTAGGTACACTGAATGTTTGCTAGTATAATGGCTTACTTAGAATGAGTTGGAGTGTGCAGAGGACAAGAGGGTACAGTGGCAGGATTGTGGTGCTCTGGGTAGAGGAATGGAAGCCTGCCTTTCTATTCCCTCCTAATGGTGAAATGCAGGGAGGAAATCCCTGACCTGGGCTACACAGACGCTGTTGCTGTTTGCAGGACCTGTCACTTATGGCTCTCTGACCCTGCCGCTTTGAGCCCTTAAAAGGACTGCTAGAATGTGCTCTCCCTAAGCTGTCTAACGCTGTGTATGCAGCGCATACAGCTGTATCGGCTATAGGACTCAGGAGGACGGAGCTGCGACACTGATGTCTGACACCAAAGACGCAGAAGGCAGATAATGGCGTTCGTGAAGAAAATGTCCGGTTTTATAATGCAGGGACATATGACATGCAGATCCTATCACACATGCCGTTGCTTCTCTGGCTCAAAGTCCACTTAGGTGTGTGTGTGTCTGTGATTGGCTGACATGCTGGCCCGCCCCACAAGACGCGCGCGCTTAGGGAAGGAAGACAAGAAAAAAAAAAAAAAATGGCGATCGCCATTATAGAAACAGCAGTGATCTGAAGGCGCTGTTCACGCACACTATACACTGAAATGTGATAATAGTTTGATTCACAGAGTGACTTACACTATTACAGCAGAAACCAAGCTAGGATTTAGCTGTTTTTTGGCTGCTAGAACCGTTCTCGAACGTTTCTAGAACTATCGAGCTTTTGCAAAAAGCTCGAGTTCTAGTTCGATCTAGAACATGCCCCAAAATCACTCGAGCCGCGAACTGGAGAACCACGAACCACGAACCGCGCTCAACTCTAGTCATGGGTCGCAGGAAATGGCCTTTTATTTGTTCACATCTGAGGGACAGAGATCTGCCTACTGTGTATAGACGGTGGTGAGTAGGGTGTCCCTGAATAAATGCAGGTTTGTGAGGAAATTGCAGGCGTAGACATGATGTTGCCTTCATCCAACGTTGTTGCTATCGATGTCTGAGAGAGCTGTACACACGCACTTGTTTCCCCTTCCAAACCAACTGACGACCTACCAAGCAAACTGCTGTTGCGGTTACAGTGGTAGAAGTTGTGCGTGGAAAACCAGGTGTGACAGCTGTCCCCACAGTCCTAGAAGATGAAGAGCGCGCGGATGCACTGGAAGGAGCAGGCGGTGGATGGTCCGTTCCGCTAGGCCGCATTGCAGGACGGTGAGCTTCCCACTAGGACATATGATATTTATTCATGTGACGATTCATGGAAGAAGTTGTCAAACTGCTGAGGTATTTTCCTTTACTAACAGATTCCCGACAAATTTTACAGATCAGATGATTTGGGCGATCCTTTGCAAGGTCAAAAAAGAATCAGGCTAGGCAAGGCTTAAAGGACATGCGACCTGCTGAGCCACCCCAACTAGTGCTCAGAGGCAGAGTGGTGGCTGAGGATGCAAATGTAGACGTGCTACCAGTACTCCTCCTCTTTCCAGGAAGGCGCAAGGTAACTTCGTCGTCAGTTGCATCCTCCTCCACTGCCTCTGTTGACCTCCTCGAGGGCCTGACTATGGGTTGACAGTAGGTGGGATCTATAACTTCCTCATCAAGCATTGTGTTTCCACTCCCCTCACCCTCAGACCGAGCCTCTTCCTGCCCTGACCGAATAATTAAGTTGTCATCCCAATCTTGCATCTGCGTCTCATCATCATCAGTATGTTCCTCATTGTCTATAACAACAGGTGTTACAGTTTGTGAATAAGGGTCAACATTATGCTCAGAAACTTGGTCATCACGGCCTGAATCTGAGTCACAAAGGTTCTGGGCATCACTGCAGACCATTTCCTGGTTTTACTCACTGTAGCTTGGGAGCAGACCTCTGATTCCCAGGCTATAGTGTGACTGAACAGCTCTGCAGACTCAGCCATCTCTATTTCACCATACTGTGCAGGGCGGATGGAGACTTGAGAGCTGGGAGAAAGCAAGTGTGATTTGGATGACAACTCAGAGGACTGGTTTTTTTTGGATGCGGTAGTTGAGGTGGAGGAGAGGGCACTTGTTGGACCACTTGAAATCCATTCAAGCATGTTTTTTTTTGGGCATCATCTACCTTTGTTCCAGTTGTTCGTGTCCGTAAAAAAGGGAGCATTGGATTGTCCACGGAAAGTAGTTGACATCTTACTTTTGCTGGAAGATGGCCTATCTTCAGCAGATGTTAATGGAGCTTTGCCACCTTCTCCACGGACACAAACTTTTTATCCTTTTCCAACACGCCTGTTCCCCTTTCCACCAGCATCTGTCATTTTGCCACTCATTTTAATTGCGACAAGATTGTCCACTTAAAATGTGGTAGTAAAAATTGAGAGGTGGTGTAGATTGCAGAGGTGGTCTAGCTTTATTGACAGCAGAAGAAACAACACAGACTATCCCTGATAATGCAACTATGGACCTTAAACTGGCAGCACAGTTTGCAATTATAACAGCTTAGTAAATATAAGCTTGAGGGTGCAATGCAGAGGTGCTGGAAATAGCTTGGCACCAGTGGGACACTACTGAAGTCCAACAGCCACTTTTTGGATGCCACTAAGTTTCCTCAGTGTTTGCTATTATTACGGCTTAGTAAAAATGAGCTTGAGGGTGCAATGCAGAGGTGCTGGAAATAACTTGGCACCAGTGGGACATTAATGAAGTCCAACAGCGACTTTTAGGATGCCACTAAGTTTCCTCAGTGTTTGCTATTATAATGGCTTGAGGGTGCAATGCAGAGGTGCTGTAAATAGCTTGGCACCAGTGGGACATTACTGAAGTCAACAGCCACTTTTAGGATGCGTTTAAGCTTTCTTAGTGTTTGTTTTTATAATGGCTTTGTAAAAATGAGCTTGAGGGTGCAATGCAGAGGTGCTGGAAATTGCTTGGCACCAGTGGGACACTACTGAAGTCCAACTGCCACTTTTAGGATGCCACTAAGTTTCCTCAGTGTTTGCTAGTATAATGGCTTAGTAAAAATGAGCTTGAGGGTGCAATGCAGAGGTGCTGGAAATAGCTTGGCACCAGGGGGACACTACTGAAGTCCAACAGCCACTTTTAGGATGCCACTAAGTTTCCTCAGTGTTTGCTATTATAATGGTTTAGTAAAAATGAGCTTGAGGGTGCAATGCAGAGGTGGTGGAAATAGCTTGGCACCAGAGGGACACTACTGAAGTCCAACAGCCACTTTTATGATGCCACTAAGTTTCCTCAGTGTTTTCTATTATAATGGCTTAGTAAAAATGAGCTTGAGGGTGCAATGCAGAGGTGCTGGAAATAGCTTGGCACCAGTGGGACACTACTGAAGTCCAACAGCCACTTTTAGGATGCCACTAACTAGCAGCACTCTTCAATTAAAATGGCTTTGCAAAAATGTGCAGGAGGGGAGAATGCAGAGGTGGTGGGACTTGCTTGGCACAAGTGCCACAATAATGGAGGACAGCAGCCACTCTTTGGATGGCAGTAACTGGCAGCACTCTGTAATTAAAATGGCTTTGCTAAAAAGGGCAGGAGGGTACAGTGGCAGGGTTGTGGGTCAGTGTAGAGGAAAGGAAGCCTCACTTTCTATCCCTGCTAATGGTGAAATGCAGCAAGGAAGTCCCTGAGCTTAGCTACACAGACGCTGTTATCTGTAGCTGTTAAAAACTGTTTCCAAGGACCTGACTGTCACCTATGGCTCTGAGCCGGATGAAATGAGCCCTTTAGAGAGCTGAATTAAACTTCTATCCCTAATCTGTAGAGCGCTGTGTGTAGAGCGTACACAGCAGGATCGGCGGCAGGAGCTGCGTCAGCGGTGACTGTCACCCAGACACAGAAGGCAGATAATGGCGTCCAGACGGGAACATTGCCGTATTTATAATGCAAGGACATGTGACATGGACAGCCTATGACCCATGCCCTTGCTTGTCTGGCAAAAAGTCCACTTAGCTGTGCGTGTGTCTGGGATTGGCTGACATGCTGGCCTGCCGCACTACATGCGCGCTTAGAGAAGGAAGAAAAGAAAAAAAAATGGCGATCGCCATTATCCCAGCAGCAGTGATCTGAACACGCAGTCCCCGCACACTATACGCTGAAATTTCATAATAGTGTGAACCACAGAGTGACTTACAATATTACAGCTAAAAGCCAGCTAGCAATTAGCTTGGCTTTTTGCTGATAGAACCGTTCTCGAACGTAACTCGTGCTAACGAACTTTTAGCAAAAAGCTTGAGTTCTAGTTCGATGTAGAACACCCCCCAAAATCACTCAAACCGCGAACTGGAGAACCACGAACCACGAGCCGTGCTCAACTCTAATGGTTGGTGACTTTTCAGAAACTTGATCTTAAGTGTAAAATACCAAGTATTTATGCAGTAAAAGCTTCATAAATCCATGGACTTTGCTCCAGAATCTGGTGTTTGCTGTACCAGGATAGTGAGATTAGGCAGGAAAGCAACATTGTAATTGGGTTTTTATGATCAATGTTTTATATAACACTGACATATTTTTTTAGAGCTCTATTGAGATAAACTCTATTAATTCCTTTTTTCCCCCAGATTTAATGCTATGGTAATATGAAATTATTTTGTTTCTTATAGATTCAACACTAAATTGGGGTCCTGTAAAGTTACTGAATGGTCTGATAGATTTCTATACGTAAAGTTTTCATCCTAATACTGATGAATATAAAGCGTTTTCAATTAAGGGGCTATATAAGTGAATAAATATTATTATTATTAGTGATGAGCGAGTGCAATCGTTACTGTTTGCTACTTGCACGGATAGTATGGTATTTGAGTTGTGTATTTTTGGTTGCTCACCTCGCAATACTTTTATGTCCCGCCCAGCAGGTTTGGCACCTGATTTTCAGCCAATAAACATGCTGGGCTTCTTAACCAATCACGCTAATGCTTCAGCCATCTTGGTTGTGGCATTACTTTGAATTGCTGGCCCTGCAGCATCATAGGGCCTATAAAAAAACCCCTTCTGCTGCCATTTTGTCAACAAAAATGCAGGTCACCCACATTGTTACAGGATAAATTAATTCTCACTCTCTGTCTCTCTCTCCCTCAAAGCGCTTCATACTCATCGATCACTGTCATGGCACAGTTGTCACGCTGCTCTTGCTGTCTCTCATTCTTCTTCTGAAGCAGCTCATTAGGCTCCTCCATATTCCCTGCTTCTCCCGATCACCAGCATCTGTGATTGGTTGAAGTCAGACTCACCCCCATGCTGAGTCACAGCTGTCTGACTGCAACCAATCACAGACGTCGGTGGGTGATTCTATATCGTACATTAAAATAAATCATTCAAAAAATGGCGTGCGGTTCCCCCAATTTTGATACCCAGCCAAGATGAAGTTCCACAGCTGGGGGCTGGTATTCTGAGAAGGGGGAGGCCTATGATTATTAGGCTCTCCCCAGCCTAAAAATATCAGCCAGCAGCTCTCTAGAATTGCCACATCTATTAGAAGTGAAAGTCCCGGTACTTTACCCAGCTCTTCCTGAGTGTCCTCGTGCGGTAGCAATCAGGGTAATAGGGAGTTAATAACAGCCCATAGCTGCCACTAAGTCCTAGATTAGTGATTGCATGCATCTACGAGAGACCCTCCACCATTAATCTGTAAGTGAAAGTAAATATGTAAATACAAACACCCCAAAAATTCTTTATTTGAAACAAAAGACAAAAAAGCACCCTCTTTCACCACTTTATTAACCCCAATAACACACCTGCAGGTCCGATATAATCCACACAAGATCCCATGACGCTTCCAGCACTGCTACATTTGATGCTCACAGCAAGTGCCATAGAACAAGACTGCCCACTGTGAATAAAGTCTGCTTTATTGCTAAGTGAGTACCAGATTAAACCTGCAACCAGCAAGCCTGCGCTTCTCCTGCACCCCCACAACCATCCAGAGTCCCGGGGACTTCCCCTACCCGTGGAGGGTGACAACATCTAGCTGCCCCACTCCATCACCCCGGGTACTCCCAACGGCAGCGAACGTACTCCCAATTACCGTACACCATGAGTGGCTTCACGAAATATATATACCTCTTCTGTAAATACCCCCTTCTTCATTCGGGTGTGACCCTTAGCCCCCGGGTCCGGAGACCCTCAAGCCACGAGCAGTGACATCTGGATCCGAGCAGTTCGACCGCTGCTGGGGCGGTACACATAAAGTTCCTGCTCTCCGTGTGTTTTCACAGATAGCACAAGGAGAACACTTGTAGGCCAAAATCACAGCACATAGAGGGCCATACGCAGCTTTAACACGTCCATGGAAAAATTTGTGTGTTTTTCACGGACGTGTGAAAGAGGCCTAATAGGTAAAGGCAGTTAAGATTGTTTTTTCATATGGTAAATGCTGATGCCACAATATTTGTAGAAACTAATCACAGACCAAAAATTGAACCAGAAATCATGGACAGTTTTTCATGTAAGAGGAAAAAAATGTATGAAAATGGTTTACTTTATATCCAAGAAATTAAAAATAACACATATTTAATACCCATATAATTTATTTTACCAAAATAATGAAAAAAGAATGTGAGAATATGAATAAAGTGAGACCACTCAATTGAAAAGACTTTATTTTGTAGCTGCGCATCAATTTATCCCGTAACAGATTGCTTCAAACCTTAATTAATTACAGAAAAGGAAAGAAGAGCTCCAGATTTTCCCTCTGCGATGTACTAAGATGTCAATAGGAAGAGACCATTTTAATTAATGAAGGTAAATTAATAATCACTTTTGCTTTTGTGACTTCCCCATAGGGCTTTAATGTACTGTAAGTGAGCTGCCTTCTCACTGTGCTTCATTGCAGGGATTCATCTGACATATTTGTGAAACAGCATGGAGATTACATTTTAGTGGCACATTAGTCATTGCATGTGGAGTCATTATGATGGTAATATTTAAAAGAGTTTTAGTTAAATATTTCAGAGTTGTCTAACTATTAAAACCTGTGATTATACAGTAACAATTGTACACTAATGGATAGTATACATGTTTATTTTATGTCTTTGTGGAATTTACTGTCTATTATCTTTTTTATTTAGAAAAATGCTGTATCCATAAAATTTGACTCTTTTACATTCTAAAAATTATGTATCTACAGATATTCTAAGAGCCACTTGGGCAAATAATGTTTTTTATCATCACTGTCTAAAAGCAATAAAATGATACAGGTCAGTTGTATTTAAAGGAAAAAAGATAACTCCGGCACACTACATATACCCACAAAAAGGTTGAAAAGACACAAAATGATTTTAACCCCTTCAGCCCCCGGGCACTTTACGTTTTTGCGTTTTTGTTTTTTGCTCCTTTTCTTCCGAGAGCCGTAACTTTTTTATTTTTCTGTTAATCTTGCCATATGAGGGCTTGTTTTTTGCGGGACGAGTTGTACTTTTAAATGAAGCCATAGGTTTTACCATATAGTGTACTGGAAAACAGCAAAAAAATTCCAAGTGTGGAAAAACTGCAAAAGAAGTGTGATCGCACAATAGTTTTTGGGATGTTTTATTCACCGTGTTCACTATATGGTAAAACTGATGTATCTATGTGATGCCTCAGGTTGGTGCGAGTTTGTAGACACCAAACATGTATAGGTTTACTTGGATCTAAGGTGTTAAAAGGGGTTTGTCCAATAAAAGTGGCGCAAGTTTTGCGCCATTTTCCGAAACACGTAGCGTTCTCATTTTTCAGGATCTATGGCTCAGTGATGGCTTATTTTTTGCGTCTCGAGCTGACATTTTTAATGGTACCATTTTTGCGCAGATGCTACATTTTGATCGCCTGTTATTACATTTTGCGTAAAACATGCGGCGACCAAAAAACGTAATTTTGGCGTTTGGTAAACAGCGTAGTGACAAAAATATTCCAATCAGATTAATTGATTTTATATTTTGATAGATCGGGCATTTCTGAACTCGGCGATACCAAATATGTCTATATTTATTTATTTTTTAACCCTTTAATTTTCAATGGGGTGAAAGGGGGGTGATTTGAACTTTTAGGTTTTGGTTTTTTTTTATTTTTTAAAACTTTTTTTTACTTTTTTTTTATTTTACTAGTCCCCCTAGGGGGCTATAGTGATCAGCAATCTGATCGCTCTGATCTATCTCCTGATCACAGCTACACAGCTGTAAACAGCAGATACGGTCACTTCCTGTTTCATTCAGCTCCGGGCCGGGTGAAAACGAAAGTGAAACGTCATAGATGCAGGCGTCATCACATGACCCTGTGCTACCATGGCAACCACCGAAAGTCACGTGATCACACACATGACTTCCGGTGGGGGCAGCGGTAAGTAAAAATCATGGCCGCGCGCATATAGATATCGCTGCCAGACTTTGGCAGCGAGATTTAAGGGGTTAAATGTTGCGAGTGGAAGCGATTTACACTCACAACATGCAGGCACACATGTCAGCTGCCGAAAACAAGTGATATGTGTGCCGACCGCCGCCGCCTGCCCGCGGCAGGGGGCGGGGCTTAATGTGACACGCTCCATGACGGATAGATCCGTCCAAGGTAGTAAAGGGGTTAATCTTGATCTTTTTATTTATTGGTGCAGAAAAAAGTGGTGTACAATGATAAAGTGTCTACCAACAACACAACGTTTTGGCTTGTCGGCCTTCATTGCGCCGGACCATCCAATGTAAGCAGGAGTTCCTATTATGGGGAAGAAGAAGTATCATGCACGTTCTCTGCCTATAATGGTAAGAGTTAATGAAAACCTGTGGGTTCAGGAGTATCCCAGTGACATGCTTGGAACAGCTAAGAGAATGTATACAAAATTCATAAAAGTGGACGGAGAAGAGATATTATAATTTCAAGACACCTGTCTATGGCTTACAGCCAATAAAAACCCAAAAGTCATTATCTCAGAAAATTAGAATATTATATAAAACCAACTGAAAAAAAATATTTTAAAATAAAAAATGTTGGCCTACTAAAATGTATATACAGTAAAAGCACTAATTACTTTGTCGGGGCTCCTTTTGCATGAATTACTGCATCAGTGTGGTGTGGCATGGAGGCCATCAGCCTGTGGCACTGCTCAAGTGTTATGGAAGTCCAGGTTGCTTTAATAGCAGCCTTCAGCTCGTCTGCATTGTTGGGTTGGGTGTCTCTCCTTTTCCTCTTGACAATACCCCATAGATTCTCTATGGAGTTTAGGTCAGTTGAGTTTGCTGGCCAATCAAGCACAGTGATATTGTGGTTATCAAAGCAGGTATTGGTACTTAAGGCAGTGTGGACAGGTGCCAAGTCCTGCTGGAAAATGAAATTTCCATCTCCAAAACGCTTGTGGGCAGAGGGAAGCATGAAGTGCTCTAAAATTTCCTGGTAGGTTGCCGTACTGACTTTGGTCTTGATAAAACACAGTGGACCTACACCAGCAGATGAAATGGCTCCCCAAACCATCACTGATTGTGGAAACTTCACACTAGACCTTAAGCAGCTTGGATTGTGGCCTCTCTACTTTTCCTCCCTCTACACTCTGGGACCTTGATTTCAGAATGAAATGCAAAATTTACCTTCAGCTGAAAACAACACCTTGGACCACTGAGCAATACTCCAGTTCTTTTTCTCCTTGGCCCAGCTAAGACACTTCTGGCATTGTCTATTGGTCTTGAGTGGCTTGACACAAGGAATGCGACAGTTGTAGCCCATGTCCTGGATACGTCTGTGTGTGGTGGCTCTTGAAGTACTGACTCCAGTCCACTCCTTGTGAGTCTCCCCCAAATTTATGAATGCAGCTAGAATAGTCTTTTACCACATTAACAATGTATAGAGTGAATTTCTGTTTAATTTAATGTTAGCTTCATTTAAAAAAAATGTGCTTTTCTTTCAAAAATAAGGAAATATTTAAGTGACCCTGTGTAGGTGAGTATATAGGTGACTAAATGTGTAAATGTTCTTAAATGATTGTTCCTGTTTTAAGTGACAAAAATCTTGCATTTCAACATGGGTGTGTAAACATTTTATGTCTACTATAACTTAGTAAATCAGCCCCATTATGCTGCAATCTGGCATTTTTAATGAAAGGCTCTTTTTAAATTTTTATTCCCAGGTAACCTCTCTAATACGTGAAATGTCAAAGCATAAATATATTCAATAAAGAAAATATAAAATACGTTCAGTGTTTTCCTAAAGAAGGTAAATTAAGTTTACAATTAATTACATGGTGATCTTTCAAGATGAGACATGTGTTGACATTTATGAACACATCTAGTCCAGTAGTATCTCATTATGTCACGATAGTCTTAAAAAGGGAAATAATAGATTTCTGTACCCCATGAGGCAATTAATTTGGACCATGATTGCTGGACCATGCATATTATAAAGATTTGTTAAATATCAGAAAAGTTAGATACCTATGAATGTAATGATTATTAATGGGCGTCTTTTTATCAGAAAATTGAAACCATGTTCACTCTTTTTCAGTAATTCAGACTGTCTAAAGGATAACAAAATCCAGCTGAAGGCAAGAATTACCTTCAAATGTCAACAAACAAAAATAATGTGATTATATTAAATGAAAGCTAAATGAAGGATTACTATAAATTTATGAAAATTTCATTAAATGAGATTGCAAGTGATGCATGCATTTATTACCAACAATGAATTAAGGATGGAAAAGAGTCAGGGGATATTCTAAAAATATTTTAAAAATAATTTTAGACAAACACACTTTAATTTATATTTTTTATTGATGTGTATATAATGAATGTCTGGAAAGGGGAAAGCATTCCTACTCAAACCTTGAAGACAAGAAATGAGTGAATCTACCAAAATTCAAATTCTGAAGATTTTCTCAAATTTAGACATGAAATTTTATTGAATTTAATAAGCCTCGATTTCCATAAAAAAAAAGTATTGTGCACTCGGGTCTCCCAATCCCATATCATAATAAATGGATGGCAAACAAAAAGGTTAATAAACAATAAATTACTATTAGCGAACTCATCTATCCTACAACAGGTGCCTCTTGCAACACCTCCCTAGCTGTCCTCCGCTGGCATCTTAAAGGGGTGGTTCACCCATTTTTTTTATTTTCTGTATGAGCTCTACTTACCTTTCTAGGCGTCTTCTCCATTGGCTTGTGTTTCCAGTTCTGGCACTGAGCGGCGCTATCCTGCACGCTCAGTGCCGGTCACATGACCCCCTGGAGCTGTGGCCGCCGGCATCCTCTGACGTCCCGGCATTTCCGGGCTCTCAAACAAGACGGGTACGTCACAGGATGCCGGCGCCACTCAGATTGAGTGACAGGGCTGTGGGCGGTGACTACCGCACATCACAGCCCAGCATCGAGGGGAGGATCCGTAGGAAGTCAGTGTGGAGCGGGCGTCCTGCAGATGGTGAGGCTGAGGCACGGGGCGCAGTGTGCAGTACAGGGGGGGGGGGGTCTTCAGCTGAATCCCCCCCTGCACGTAAGTATGCGATCACACTGTCCACCCGCCCGCTCTGCTGCGATGTCAGGAGAGCGGCCGGTGTCGGGCAGTGTGATCGTGTGCTCCTCCCAGCAGCAAGACACTGACAGGCATGTCACCGCTGTGCTCTGCCATCTGTCCTGCTGCATGGGACCAACTGTCTGCACTCTGTCACCTGCACCACAAGTCACAGAGTGGAGACAGTTGGTGAAAGAGCACCTCTGCCCCCCCCTCTTCTTTCCCCACTCTCTTCTCTCCTCCCACTCTTCTCCCCCTCCCCTCTTCCCTGCCCCCCTCTTATCCCTCTCTCCTCTCCCCTCTCTTTTCCCTCGCTCTCTTCCCCCCTGCGCTCTCTTTTCCTCCCCCCTGCGCTCTCTTTTCCTCCCCCCTGCGCTCTCTTTTCCTCCCCCCTGCGCTCTCTTTTCCTCCCCCCTGCGCTCTCTTTTCCTCCCCCCTGCGTTCTCTTTTCCTCCCCCCTGCGCTCTCTTTTCCTCCCCCCTGCGCTCTCTTTTCCTCCCTCCTGCGCTCTCTTTTCCTCCCCCCTGCGCTCTCTCTTCCTCCCCCTGTGCTCTCTTTCCCCCCCTGCGCTCTCTTTTCCTCCCCCTGCGCTCTCTTTTCCTCCCCCTGCGCTCTCTTCCCCCCCCTGCGCTCTCTTTTCCTCCCCCCTGCGCTCTCTTTTCCTCCCCCCTGCGCTCTCTTTTCCTCCCCCCTGCGCTCTCTTTTCCTCCCCCCTGCGCTCTCTTTTCCTCCCCCCTGCGCTCTCTTTTCCTCCCCCCTGCGCTCTCTTTTCCTCCCCCCTCGCTCTCTTTTCCTCCCCCCTCGCTCTCTTTTCCTCCCCCCTCGCTCTCTTTTCCTCCCCCCCCCTCGCTCTCTTTTCCTCCCCCCCCTCGCTCTCTTCTCCCCCCTGCTCGCTCTCTTTCCCCCCCCCCCGCTCGCTCTTTTCCTCCCCCCGCTCGCTTTATTTTCCTCCCCCCCTCGCTCGCTCTCTTTTCCCTCGCTCTCTCCTGGCATGGTCAGTACAGAAATCTCTCCATCGTGGAGGGGTGAGAGGGAGTAATAAACATGGAGTCCCTACTGTGTCTGTGTATTTATTTCTAATAAAGTATTTTTCTCTGTGTGGTCTTTTTTTTTTTTAAACCCTTTATTGGAGATTCTTAATGGCCAGGTCAACCTTGGCCTGACATTTAGAATCTCGGGCTTTATACCAGCATGTAAAACATAGCTGGTATTAACCCCTTATTACCCAGCGTGCCACCTGCCACCAGGGCCACTGGAAGAGTTGGATACAGCGCCAGAAGATGGCGCTTCTATAAAAGCGCCATTTTCTGGGGCGGCTGTGGACTGCAATTCGCAGCGGGGGGCCCAGAAAGTTTGGGCACCCTTCACTGCGGATTCCAATCCCCAGCTGCCTAGTTGTACCTGGCTGGACTCAAAAATTCGGCGAAGCCCATGTCATTTTTTTTTTAATTATTTCATGAAATTCATGAAATAAAAAAAAAAAAAGGGCTTCTCTATATTTTTGGTTCCCAGCCGGGTACAACTAGGCAGCTGGGGGTTGGGGGCAGCCCGTAGCTGCCTGCTGTACCTGGCTAGCATACAAAAATATGGCGAAGCCCACGTCATTTTCTTAAAAACGTTTTCAGGGAAAAACCTTTAGAAAAAAAAAAATGCTTCCCTGCATTTCTATTGCCAGTGAAAGTAACACCAAGCAGCGGGGGCTAGCAGCCAGTAGCTGCTTTGGTTACCCTTAGCAACAGAAAATGCAGCGGGAGCCCACAAACAATGTGATTTTTTATTTTTTTATTTTTAATGAATTTTTAAAAAAAAAAAAAGGCATGGGCTTCGCCCATCGAGCACCGGAGCATTTTACTGCTCAATTCATCCCAAGTAATCAGATGACTCCAGTGTCGGACGATTACTTGTTCTGTGTCCCCCTGCATCCATCGCAGCGTGTACGGGCTGTGAGGTCAGCGGAGTGGAGACAGTGACATGCTCTGCTCTGACACATAGTGTGCTGCATGTCACTATCTTTCTCCACTCTGGGACTTGTTGTGCAGGTGACCGGATGCTACATGTCACTAACTGTCTCCATTATGGGACTTGTTGTGCAGGTGAGAGTGTATACAGTTGGTACTATGCAGCAGAAATCACAGAGTGGGGCAGTTAGTGACATGTATCATCCGGTCACCTGCACAACAAGTCCCAGAGTGGATACAGGGACATGCAGCACACTATGTGTCAGAGCAGAGCATGTCACCAACTTGCTCTGCTCTGTCACCTGCGGTGCTGCATGTCACGTTTTTGCCGCGATTTGGTGCCTTTTTTGCTGCGTTTTTGCTCACTGCGTTTTTAATCAGTGCACAATGCCATTAAAGATTGTTGATGAAAAAAATAAAAAAGGTCTGATGTCATTTCCTTATTCAAAATGTTCATTGTATGCAGGAGAGAAGACAGCAGCTGCAGAACTACAAGGCTCAGCATCCTCCATCCAGGACTGTATGCAGTTTTTTACCCAAAAAGAAAAAAAAATGACGTGGGCTTCGCCATATTTTTGTATGCTAGCCAGGTACAGCAGGCAGCTACGGGCTGCCCCCAACCCCCAGCTGCCTAGTTGTACCCGGCTGGGAACCAAAAATATAGAGAAGCCCTTTTTTTTTTTAATTATTTCATGAATTTCATGAAATAATTTAAAAAAAAAATGACGTGAGCTTCGCCTAATTTTGGTGTCCAGCCGGGTACAACTAGGCAACTGGGGATTGGAATCCACAGTGAAGGGTGCCCATGCTTTCTGGGCACCCCCACTGCGAATTTCAGTCCGCAGCCACCCCAGAAAATGGCGCTTTCATAGAAGCGCCATCTTCTGGCGCTGTATCCAACTCTTCCAGCTGCCATGATGCCGGGTGGCTAGCCGGGTAATAATGGAGTTAGGGCTAGCTGTATATTATCAGCTAGCCCTAAGCCCGAAATTCATGGTGTCACGCCAATATTAGACATGGCCACCATGAATTTCTAGTAATGATAAAAAAAAAAAAAAAACACAAAACACAGAAAAATATTTTTATTAGAAATAAAACACAACACAATTAGTGACTCCATCTTTATTGAAATAAACCCCCCTCCGCAGTAATCCTGTGTTAGGGTCCCGCGCCGTCCAATCCGGATCCAATATCATCTGATCGGTTTGCTGGAAGGCAAAGCGATCAGATGATGTGTCAGGTTAAACTACGTGAATCACATCATACATCAGCTGATTGTATAAAAGCCGATTATACAAGCAGCTGAAGCATCAGTGCAAAAAAAAAAAATAAATAAATACTCACGTCTGTGATGATTACCGGCAGCTCCCGGAGCGGAGTCTGATCCTGGCCCATCACTGCAGGAGCTGCCGGCTATCAGCTGATGAAGTCCCCTGACGGCAGGATCAGCTGATAGCCGGCCGGGCGCGAAAAAGCCAGCAAGACTACGATCAGCTGATGCGTCAGGTGACTGCATCAGGTGATCCACCGCCAGGTCCTGCAAGCTTCGTGCGTGCCCCGGGGAGACTGCACACAGCCAGAGCGGTGGGACCGGGACAGGAGCTGGGAGCAGGCATGGCACCGGGACCCTGCAGACAGGTGAGTATGACATACACACACACATACACACTCACACACACACACTGTATATACACACACACACTGTATATACGCACACACTGTATATACACACACTGTATATACGCACACACACACTGTATATACACGCGCACACACTTTCTTCCCCTGGCTGTGTAGAGTAGAGCTGCTGCTGTCTCTGTGTGATTGATGATCTCAGTGCATCCACTGGGAAGAGGCAGGGAGGAGGGTTTGGGTGGGAGCAGAGTGGGTGTATTAGACACAATGGGTGTGTTAGATAAGCCAGACACCGCCCTAGAGCCACAAAGAATTCTGGGACTTGTAGGAACTGAACACAGGAAGTCAGAGGAGAGATTAACCCCATCAGAGCTGGAGCCAGCAATGAGCATGTGCTGCTAGTGCACAATGAAAGCTAATTTTGCTGAAAAAACATAATAGATGTGTTGAGGGGCACATATTAGCAAGATTTATCAGAAAAAAAAAAATCAGTTTTGGTAACTGGACAACTTCTTTAAGGCACTTCTGGTACTAAATAGACCCTTGATATATATTCTGATGACATGAATAGATTTAAGTGGACCTATCCATGGAGGTTTGACTTCAATATGAATTTTCCGCAAATTCAAACATTCTGAGACTTGATCCATAAGGATCACCCCCCCCCCCCCAAAAAAAAAGATAAAAACATTTATTTCACACACTGATAAATGTTAAGGATGTAGAGAGTAGCTAATGATGTCAGGCATGGTCACGTGAGATTCACTATAATGCAGCTATCACATCAAATGGTCTATTGTAGCCAATCATGGGAATAGCATAATATAAGTTTTATAAATGAAAGCCATTTTATGCTTGTACGGTATAGAGAGATAGGAGATCAAAGAGACAAGCTTATTCCACCTAGTGATAGAAGAAGGCATATTCTGCTTGTGGTCTACTTCATTCAGAGCTCAAGCAGATTGAAAATGGAAGTGCTAGTCTCAACTTAGTAAGAGTCAAATAATATGTAGGGAAGTTCTGAAGACATTTATTTACTCAGGGTGACTGAGTTGATTCATCTGAAAGTTACTCTAGTAACATTACACAATAATAGACTTTTAAATGGGCTTTACACGCTGCGATCTCGCTAGCGAGATCGCAAGAGATCGTACCCGCCCCCGTCGGTTGTGCGACACGGGCAAATCGCTGCCCGTGCCGCACAACCTTGCTTAACCCTGTCACACGTACTTACCAGCCCTGCAACGTTGCTCTGGCCGGCGAACCGCCTCCTTTTTAAGGGGGCGGTTTGTGCGGTGTCACAGCGACGTTACACGGCAGGCATACAATAGAAGCGGAGGGGCAGAGATGAGCGGGACATAACATCCCACTAACCTTCTTCCTTCTGCATTGCCGGTGGAGGAAGGTAAGGAGATGTTCGTCGCTCCTGCAGTTTCACACATAGTGATTAGTGATGAGCGAGCATGCTTGTTACTACTCGGTACTCGCACGAGTATCACTGTACTCGGTCTACTCGGCGGGGACCGAGTAATCTCGCGATACTCGTGCTGTACTCGTGGTCTTCATTTCTGCATGTTGGCGCTCTTTTGAGAGCCAGCCCTCATGCAGGGATTGGCTGGCAGACCACTGCAATGCCACAGCCCTGTTAGTTGTGGAATTGCAGTGATTGGCCGGCCTGCACAGCGTGACCGAGCCTTTATACCGGCGGGCGCGCTGTGCTCTGCTCACAGCTATCCAGACAGTCAGTGCAGGGAGAGGGTCGCTGCTTCAGGGAAAGGTTTGCAGCCCTTTATAGCTATTTCCGTAGCAGGGCTGCAAACAGTGTGACCAAAAGTCCTTCTCAGGACTATTCTAGTTGTATACAGGCAGGCAGGGTATAGCCAGGTCGGAGTACAGTAGCAGAGTCCTTCTCAGGACTATTGTTGCTGTATACAGGCAGGGTATAGCCAGGTCGGAATAGAGGCTAGTGACCAAAAGAGTCCTTGTCAGGATTATTGTAGCAGTATACAGGCAGGCAGGCAGGCAGGCAGGGTGTATAGCCATTCCTAGTGGTGACCGTATACCAGCCTTCATCATATCTGGGGCTGGTGTACACAGTCTAAAACAGTCCTGATAGTGTCAGACTTCTCAGTAATTGTCGCTCCTAAAAACCTGTTAGGTTCTTATTGCGTCCGTGCTTGCATTTAAAAACCGCACGTGTGTGCCTGTCGGTGGCAGCGTACAGGTGCACTTGTGTGCGTTTTCCACAAACTATTATATAACGCACAAGTCTAGTGTATAATACACGTCAGTCAGCAGTGGCTGATAGTGTCAGACTTCTCAGTAATTGTCGCTCCTATAAACCTGTTAGGTTCTTATTGCGTCCGTGCTTGCATTTAAAAACCGCACGTGTGTGCCTGTCGGTGGCAGCGTACAGGTGCACTTGTGTGCGTTTTTCACAAACTATTAAATAACGCACAAGTCTAGTGAATAATACACGTCAGTCAGCAGTGGCTGATAGTGTCAGACTTCTCAGTAATTGTCGCTCCTAAAAACCTGTTAGGTTCTTATTGCGTCCGTGCTTGCATTTAAAAACCGCACGTGTGTGCCTGTCGGTGGCAGCGTACAGGTGCACTTGTGTGCGTTTTTCACAAACTATTAAATAACGCACAAGTCTAGTGAATAATACACGTCAGTCAGCAGTGGCTGATAGTGTCAGACTTCTCAGTAATTGTCGCTCCTAAAAACCTGTTAGGTTCTTATTGCGTCCGTGCTTGCATTTAAAAACCGCACGTGTGTGCCTGTCGGTGGCAGCGTACAGGTGCACTTGTGTGCGTTTTTCACAAACTATTATATAACGCACAAGTCTAGTGTATAATACACGTCAGTCAGCAGTGGCTGATAGTGTCAGACTTCTCAGTAATTGTCGCTCCTAAAAACCTGTTAGGTTCTTATTGCGTCCGTGCTTGCATTTAAAAACCGCACGTGTGTGCCTGTCGGTGGCAGTGTACAGGTGCACTTGTGTGCGTTTTTCACAAACTATTAAATAACGCACAAGTCTAGTGTATAATACACGTCAGTCAGCAGTGGCTGATAGTGTCAGACTTCTCAGTAATTGTCGCTCCTAAAAACCTGTTAGGTTCTTATTGCGTCCGTGCTTGCATTTAAAAACCGCACGTGTGTGCCTGTCGGTGGCAGCGTACAGGTGCACTTGTGTGCGTTTTTCACAAACTATTATATAACGCACAAGTCTAGTGTATAATACACGTCAGTCAGCAGTGTCTGATAGTGTCAGACTTCTCAGTAATTGTCGCTCCTAAAAACCTGTTAGGTTCTTAGTGCGTCCGTGCTTGCATTTAAAAACCGCACGTGTGTGCCTGTCGGTGGCAGCGTACAGGTGCACTTGTGTGCGTTTTTCACAAACTATTATATGACGCACAAGTCTAGTGTATAATACACGTCAGTCAGCAGTGGCTGATAGTGTCAGACTTCTCAGTAATTGTCGCTCCTAAAAACCTGTTAGGTTCTTATTGCGTCCGTGCTTGCATTTAAAAACCGCACGTGTGTGCCTGTCGGTGGCAGCGTACAGGTGCACTTGTGTGCGTTTTTCACAAACTATTATATGACGCACAAGTCTAGTGTATAATACACGTCAGTCAGCAGTGGCTGATAGTGTCAGACTTCTCAGTAATTGTCGCTCCTAAAAACCTGTTAGGTTCTTATTGCGTCCGTGCTTGCATTTAAAAACTGCACGTGTGTGCCTGTCGGTGGCAGCGTACAGGTGCACTTGTGTGCGTTTTTCACAAACTATTATATAACGCACAAGTGTAGTGTATAATACACGTCAGTCAGCAGTGGCTGATAGTGTCAGACTTCTCAGTAATTATCGCTCCTAAAAACCTGTTAGGTTCTTATTGCGTCCGTGCTTGCATTTAAAAACCGCACGTGTGTGCCTGTCGGTGGCAGCGTACAAGTGCACTTGTGTGCGTTTTTCACAAACTATTAAATAACGCACAAGTCTAGTGTATAATACATGTCAGTCAGCAGTGGCTGATAGTGTCAGACTTCTCAGTAATTGTCGTTCATAAAAACCTGTTAGGTTCTTATTGCGTCCGTGCTTGCATTTAAAAACCGCACGTGTGTGCCTGTCGGTGGCAGCGTACAGGTGCACTTGTGTGCGTTTTTCACAAACTATTAAATAACGCACAAGTCTAGTGTATAATACACGTCAGTCAGCAGTGGCTGATAGTGTCAGAATTCTCAGTAATTGTCGCTCCTAAAAACCTATTAGGTTCTTATTGCGTCCGTGCTTGCATTTAAAAACCGCACTTGTGTGCCTGTCGGTGGCAGCGTACAGGTGCACTTGTGTGCGTTTTTCACAAACTATTAAATAACGCACAAGTCTAGTGTATAATACATGTCAGTCAGCAGTGGCTGATAGTGTCAGACTTCTCAGTAATTGTCGCTCCTAAAAACCTGTTAGGTTCTTATTGCGTCCGTGCTTGCATTTAAAAACTGCACGTGTGTGGCATTCGGTGGCAGCGTCAGGCTCCATATTGTCCCTGGATAGAGACGTGCATGATGGCCTGTAAACATGAGGTGCCCATTGTAAGGAAGTGGGTCTATTGTAGTATAGCCCTTAGGCAGGGCAGCCAAAAATTTGGAGGCTCCACATTGTCCCTGGATAGAGATGTGCATGAGGGCCTCAAAACATTGTTCCCATTGCAAAGGAGCGGGTCTCCTGTCGTTGTAATGCCCATTCTGAAAGAATGGGCGAAAAAATTTACCACTGGGGGTGTACCTGAAACAACGGCTTAACTATTGTAACGGTCATCATGATGGCGCATGAGGAGAAGGAGGAGCAGTCCAGCGATTAGCCAAAGTCCAGAAGTGTGTTACCATGGGTGAGTGGAGGTACATGGCAAATTCCCGTTACAAACTTTAAATTCCGCTGTCATTTGCTGGTGGTGTGGTGAAGTCTGGCCCAATCCAACCCTTGTTCATCTTGATCAGAGTCAGCCTGTCAGCATTTACAGTTGACAGGCGGGTGCGTTTATCTGTAATGATTCCACCTGCGGCACTAAAAACACGCTCTGACAAAACGCTAGCGGCAGGGCAGGCCAGGACTTCCAAGGCGTAGAGAGCCAATTCATGCCACGTGTCCAGCTTGGATACCCATTAATTGTAAGGCACAGAGGAATGTCGGAGTACAGTTGTTTGATCTGCAAGGTACTCCTTGAGCATCTGGGCAAACTTAGGATTTCTTGTGGCACTACCCCTCACCTCAGGGGCTGTGGTATGTGAGGGGCTGAGAAAACTGTCCCACATCTTAAAGACTGTTCCCCTACCTCTGGCGGATTGGACTTGTGCCCCTCTCGGCTGTACGCCTTGGTTGTCCACTGATTCCTGACCTATGCCGCTAGCGTTTTGTGAGGGGAATGCTTTGCCTACTTCCGTGACTATGGCCTTCTGGAACTGCTGCATTTTGCCTGACCTCTCCGCCTCGGGAATAAGAGACATAAATTTCTCCTTTTAGCGTGGGTCTAACAGTGTTACCAACCAGTAATGATTGTCGGCCAAGATGTTCTTAACGCGAGGGTCACGAGACAGGCAGCTTACCATAAAGTCAGCCATGTGTGCCAGACTCTTAACAGCCATCACTTGAGTATCCTGACCAACACGATGACTGAACATGCTGTCCTCCTCCTCCTCCTCCTCATCATCTACCCTGTCCTCTGGCCAGCCATGCTGAACCGAGGATATGACTGCATGTCATATCCTCAATTTGGCCAGAGAGTTGCTCCATGTCTTCATCCTCCTCCTCGTCATAGTCCTCCACTGCACGTTGTGATGAGACGAGGCTGGGCTGTGTGTTATCACCCACACCCACTACTGTTTCTTGCTCAAACTCATCGCGCTCCGCCTGCAATGCATCATGGTTGTTTTTTGAGCAGAGACCATTTTAGAAGGCAGAGAAGCGGTATGGTGACGCTAATAATGTCGTCATCGCCGCTCACCATCTTGGTGGAGTCCTCAAAGTTTTGGCGGATGGTACATAGGTCGGACATCCATCTCCACTCCTCAGGTGTTATGTGTGGAGTTTGACCCATTTCCCGACGGCTTAGGTGATGCAGGTACTCAACAACTGCCCTCTTCTGCTCACATATCCTGACCAACTTGTGCAGAGTTGAATTCCAACGCGTGGGGACATCACACAGCAGTCTGTGAGCCGGAAGATGCAAACGGCGCTGAAAGCCGGCAAGGCCGGCTGAAGCAGTAGGTGACTTTCGAAAATGTGCAGACAGGCGGCGAACTTTTACCAGCAGATCAGACAGCTCTGGGTATGACTTTAGAAACCGCTGAACCACGAGGTTGAGCACATGGGCCACGTATGAAACATGTGTCAGCTGGCCTCGCCTCAAAGCCGCCACCAGGTTCCGGCCATTGTCACACACGACCTTTCCTGGCTTTAGGTTCAGAGTTGTGAGCCAGTGATCTGCCTGCTGTTTCAGAGCTGTCCACACCTCTTCTGCATTGTGGGGTTTGTCACCTATGCAGATTAGCTTCAGCACTGCCTGTTGCCGCTTCGCCGAGGCAGTGCTGCAGTGCTTCTGTGTCGCCCTGGACAAGCCAGGGGCCAAAGAGCACAACACTTAAACACCCCACACTCCCTGCAGGCATATCATAGTCAAAACACAAAATCCTTGTTGCCTTCCCCAGGGGCTGTTGTCCACACCAGGGTGTGGAGCCAGGCGGTTGGTCTCCACCCACCAAGGAGGAGGGAAAACACAGGCAGTGAGAGTTAAGCTAAGGAAGTGGAAGGAGGAAAGTAGTATAGAGGAGAAAAGTGACAGCAAAGAGCCTGAAGTTGGTCCGGGTGTGTGGCCCGGACAGGACAGCAAGGTTGGCAGGATGTGGTGACCGTCTGCAGTGGAGGCCGATTGGAGTCTGCCGTAAGGACCGTGGACGGGTGGTGACCCGGCCGTACCGGACCGGTATACAAAGAGAAGCCAGCACCATTGGCAGAGGACTTTCGGATCCCGTCAAGGCTTGGTGTCGCCGTGAATTTGCCAAATCCGTTAGTGAAGGGGACCTCAGGGTTTCCAAACAGCCAAGTCCCGATAGAAGGCAACCGTCCAACCGTGAAGGGGAGACACCGCCACCGCCAAGGGCAACCGTCTCCCAGGGCCAGCGCCTGTGGGCAAAAGGGGCTCCTCCGGCCCATATCCAGGTCGGGGAGCGGGTTACCGGTGGGAAACCATCACTACCAACACTGAACTTAGGTGCAGGGAGAGACAGTCATCATTAACCTGCAGGGAGGAACAACCGCAGCCATCCGAGGGACCCGTCCATCCAGCCACTTGTTTTACCGTGAACTGTGTCATCATCATTAGGCTGAGTGAGTACCTCCGTGCCGTGCGGCACAGCGCTGACCCTGCGACCCTGCACCTCATCAGGCCCCGCAACCCGCCTGTCATCCATCTCTACCCCATCACCGGGCCCCGGGACAACCAACCCCCCTACCCACGGAGGGGAGAAATAACAACAAAGCTGCTCCCTGTCACAGGCTCCCGGGATCCCCGTCCAGAGCAGCGGTGGTGTCCACACAATCACCACAACCGTGGGTGGCGTCACGGACAATATCCCCAAAACCCAAACCACCCCTTTTCACTCACGGGCGAGTAGCGCCGCTCGAGTCCCCGGGATCCGGCCATCGCTCGAGCCAACGAGCAGCAGCAGCCGTAGAGCAGCGGCAGCCGGACCCGAGCAGTGGGAGAGCGCACCGTCCCCTCCTCCGCCCGCGACACTTCCAGCTTGGGACTGGTGTGGAGAGTAAAGTGGATCAGGATGCGCAGGAGGAGGAGGAGGCTGAGGAGCATGACATTCCGGAGCTGTAGAGTGTGGGTGAAACACTGACTGAGGTAGGGCCTGCAAAACTTGGTGTGTGAAGGACGTGTTCCGTCCCTCGCTCAGACTGGGTCCCAGCTTCCACAATATTAACCCAGTGTGACGTCAACGAGATGTAGCGGCCTTGCCCACATGCACTTGTCCACGTGTCTGTGGTTAGGTGGACTTTGGCTGAAACAGCATTGTTCAGGGCACGTGTGATGTTTTGTGACACGTGGTTAATGGTTATGCAATGCGGGGACGGCACACCGGGAGAAATAGTGGCGGCTGGGGACCGAGTAACGTGGGACAGCTGCCACCATCAGGTCGCGGAATGCTTCTGTCTCAACCAGCCTAAAAGGCAACATTTCCAGCGCAAGCAGTCGCGAAAAGTTAGCATTTAGAAGTGTGGCATGTGGGGCGTTGGCAGTGTATTTGCACCTGCGTTCAAAGGTTTGCTGAATGGATAACTGAACGCTGCGCTGGGACAAGGACGTGCTTGATGATGGTGTTATTTCTGCGTGGGTAACTGCAGGTGCAGGGCCGGAGGAGGCTTGTTCGCAGGCAGCATGGACAGGGTATTGGCTCGCATGCACAACCAGCGAAGACGTAGCAGTGACATCAGCAAGCACTGCTCCTCGACTCTGTTGTACTTCCCACAAAGTCGGGTGCTTGGCTGACATGTGCCTGATCATACTGGTGGTGGTCAGGCTGCTAGTTTTGGTACCCCTGCTGATGCTGGCATGGCAGGTGTTGCAAATGGCCTTTTTAGAATCATCTGGAGCCAACTTAAAAAACTGCCAGTGTCAGAGTTCCTGGTTTTCCAGTTTTCTTTTGAAAGAGCTTGCCCTTTGTTAACATGGAGTTTTCTGTTCTGTTGCCCTACTTCCTGTCCATCTGTTTAAAAGCCGCCCCTAAAGCTTAGTCCAGTGCCTGAGTATACTGCTTCCTGTGTGCTCCTGCCCTGCTGCTTTTGGTTCCTGATTGTTATTCGGATCCTCTTGGAAAACAACCGACACCGACTCTGGACTTCATCTGGTATCATCTAGCTGTGCCCGGACTCCGTTTGCCGTCTTTGGTCGGCACTTCTGCCCGGTTCCTTCCGTTTAATACCACTCTGGACTCACATCACGTACGGACATTTTTGGACTTACCTATTGCCCTTTTGTGTCCCGGCTGCTGCGCATTTAGGCCTTCTGGGGTGATTGCCAGACAGGCCCTGTATAGGGGTTCGCTCTTGGTGGTCTCCCTGGGGGAGTCCGGTGCGCGGTCCCGTGAATTCCCTTTCGCTCCGTCCCTGGAAGGTATTTCCTGTATTTATGTTCTACTGTGTTTTTGTTCCGTTTATGTACATATTTGCTGGTTGCATATTATAAACGTCTTGCACCAAGAACTCGTCTCTGGTTGTCATTGTCCTAACGCAATCGAAATCCTCAATACATACAATAGTATTACAGCCAGACTCGGGAAGACCTAACATTTGTACAGGCACCTTGTGTCGTGTTGTTCCGGGGAACAGTTGCCTGACGTCTGCCTGGGGCCACCACTCTGCTTCTTACTGCCTGTTGGGATACTACGCCTCCCTCCCCCTGTGCACTGCTGTCCTCGCTCTGCATATCCTCCTGCCAGGTTGGGTCAGTTACTGGATCATCCACCACGTCGTCTTCCTCTTCCGCACCCTGCTCCTCCTCCTGACTTCCTGAAAATTGTGTCTCATCATCGTCCACCCCTTGTTGAGACACGTTGCCAACTTCGTGAGAACGTGGCTGCTCAAATATTTGGGCATCTGTACATACAATCTCGTCATGGCCCACTTCAACAGGAGCTGGCGAGAGGCCAGAATGTGTGAATGGAAACGTGAACGAACAGCTCTTCCGAGTGTCCAAGTGTGGTATCAGTAATGTCCGTGGACGTGTACTCGGCCTGGTGGTAGGAAGGAGGATCAGGTTCTGAAATGTGCGGTGCAGTATCACGGCTACTGACACTTGACCGTGTGGAAGACAGAGTGTTTGTGGTGGTGCCAATCTGACTGGAAGCATTATCCGCTATCCAACTAACAACCTGTTGACACTGGTCTTGGTTCAAGAGCGGTGTACTGCTGCGGTCCCCAAGAATTTGGGACAGGACGTGCGAGCGAGTAGATGTGGCCCTTTGTTGTGGCGAAATTAGAGCTTGCACACAACCTCGGTCTCTGCCTGCACCACCATCACATCCACTTCCTTGTTTGTTGACAACGCCCTTTGGCATTTTGCAATGCTGTGCTGATGTGTATTCACTAGACTTGTGCGTTATATCCAAGTTTTTGCAAAACTCACACAAATGCAGCGGAAAGCTGCCACCAACAGGCACACACGTGCGGTTTTTAAATGCAAGCACGGAGGCACTAAGAACCTAACAGGTCTCTATCCAGGGACAACGTGGAGCCTCCCAATTTTTGGCTGCCCTGCCTAAGGGCTATACTACAATAGACCCACTTCCTTCCAATGGGCACTTCAGGTTTACAGGCCCTCATGCACGTCTCTATCCAGGGACAACGTGGAGCCTCCCAATTTTTGGCTGCCCTGCCTAAGGGCTATACTACAATAGACCCACTTCCTTCCAATGGGCACTTCAGGTTTACAGGCCCTCATGCACATCTCTATCCAGGGACAACGTGGAGCCTCCCAATTTTTGGCTGCCCTGCCTAAGGG
Source organism: Anomaloglossus baeobatrachus (assembly GCF_048569485.1). Classification (NCBI taxonomy): domain Eukaryota; kingdom Metazoa; phylum Chordata; class Amphibia; order Anura; family Aromobatidae; genus Anomaloglossus; species Anomaloglossus baeobatrachus. The sequence goes on along the minus strand of NC_134353.1, from coordinate 690,410,516 downwards.
CTATACTACAATAGACCCACTTCCTTCCAATGGGCACTTCAGGTTTACAGGCCCTCATGCACGTCTCTATCCAGGGACAATGTGGAGCCTCCCAATTTTTGGCTGCCCTGCCTAAGGGCTATACTACAATAGACCCACTTCCTTCCAATGGGCACTTCAGGTTTACAGGCCCTCTTGCACGTCTCTATCCAGGGACAACGTGGAGCCTCCCAATTTTTGGCTGCCCTGCCTAAGGGCTATACTACAATAGACCCACTTCCTTCCAATGGGCACTTCAGGTTTACAGGCCCTCATGCACGTCTCTATCCAGGGACAACGTGGAGCCTCCCAATTTTTGGCTGCCCTGCCAAAGGGCTATACTACAATAGACCCACTTCCTTCCAATGGGCACTTCAGGTTTACAGGCCCTCATGCACGTCTCTATCCAGGGACAACGTGGAGCCTCCCAATTTTTGGCTGCCCTGCCAAAGGGCTATACTACAATAGACCCACTTCCTTCCAATGGGCACTTCAGGTTTACAGGCCCTCATGCACGTCTGTATGCAGGGTCATTGGTGAACCTCACAATTTTGGACTGCCCTGGCAAAGGAAAATACTACAAAGACTCAGTTCCTCAAAATGGGCACATTAGACTCAGAGGCCTTTATGTACGTCTCTTCTCAGGGACATCGGAGTGCCACACAATGTTTTACGTAAAATCTTTCATGTATTGATCTCAAAAAGTAACATACATTAGCTCTATCTCACTATTGGGTATGTGCCCTTAACATTTCCGCCATGAAAAATCATTTTGGTGTCATTTTGGAAGGTTTTCTGGTGAGTCCGTAAAAATGGCGTAAAACGCGGACAAAATTGTTCACAGCTGTGACTTTTGAGTGATAAATGCTTCAAGGGGTCTTCCCCATGCTGTTGCCATGTCATTTGAGCACTCTTCGGAGACTTTTGTGCCATTTTTAGGGTTTCTACATGCTGCCGGTGGTCATTTCACAAAAATACTCGGGTCTCCCATAGGATAACATTGGGCTCGGTGCTCGGGCCGAGTACACGAGTATCTTGGGAGGCTCGGCCCGAGCTTCGAGCACCCGAGCTTTTTAGTACTCGCTCATCACTAATAGTGATGTGTGGTGCCGCAGGAACGACGAACAACTTCGCTAATAAGCAGAAAACGATTTTTTGTTTCAGGACGACCTCTCCGCGGCAAACAATTTTGACCACTTTTGCGATCGTTTAAGGTCACTCATAAGTATCACACACTGCGATATCGTTAATGACACCGGATGTGTGTCACAAACACCGTGATCCCGATGATAATTCATTAACGATATCATAGTGTGTAAAGCCCACTTTAGTATTATTTTGCAAATAAGAAAAATCATGAATCCAAGGCTGTCACACGAAATGTGCTTCCTGCATTCAGGCAATCCATTTTTTGTACATTCTAAAGAAAGATTTCTATAATTCAAACATTTAAGCGCAATTGTCTACCTCACAAAGTGTTGATTTTGTAAAAAAAAAAAAAAAAAAAAATTCTTTCACAAATATACAGTACACACTTGAGAAAGGTAGACTATGGCCAGGAAAATATCAAATCATTTCAAATGATTCTATGTAACGTAGATGCCCTACTGCCTTTGAAGAAATAAAGCAGGCTGCCAGACTGTTGCCTAATATGTGGTGACAACCTGCTGGAATTCAATGCTATATTGCATCTGTACAGACAATATAAAGCAGTAATGGTCTACATCATACAGTAGGCAAACTGTAGCATGGGTTATTTTTATGTGGAAGATTGGTAGCTGATGACGTACAGTGATAAACTATGTCTCTCTGGACATGTGTTTACTCAATAATGTCATGTCCCTTATTTAGATGGGGATGGTAATAATAGTAATTTGCACCTTTTCATTGCTGTCCTGTGAGTCTTTTGGGGATCCTCAAGGTTCATGTTACATGCTGCTGGATTTGGAGGAGGAAGAGAAGAAGGAACATTACATGGATGTAGAGTTTGGCATAGATTTGGTAGCAGCAGGAATGTATTTTGAGAAATAGAGTGAAAATGATTTTGAGGACAACGACATTAGCCATGACAACCAACTGTTGCAATCCATTGTTTTAATAATATAATAATAATACATAATATTATAATATAATAGCATAATAACATAATATTAGCCCCAAGCTGTCTGCTTTACCTTGGTCGGTTATCAAAAATTCAGGGGACCCCACATCGTTTTTTTAAACAGTTTAAATAATTATTTTAAAAAAACATTGTGGTGTCTCCCCAATTTTTGCTAACTAACCAAGGTAACGCACACAGCTGAGGGCTATAAACTGAAGCTGTCTACTTTACCTGTGCTGGTTATCAAAAAACTGCGGGGGACACCACATAATTTTTTTAGTTACTTATTGATTACAGCAGCATACAAGCATCTTCTGCATGCTGAAATGTTTGTGGATTGGCTGCCTTTCAGCAAACTTTATTAGCATATGAACAGCCCCCGAACTCCAAATTTGGACGATGACTTTTTTTTAAAAGTCCATGTTAGAGTTCGAGTCTCATTTGTCAAAATAAATTAGGCATGGATTAGTGTGAACTTTTCACCTACTGATGATGCCAATTATTAAATTGGCCACACCATTTGCTTGCCGGCCTGACTGACCTGTGTCTGTAATCTACTCTGTTCTTGGGTTCACTCCTCATTCAATTTTTTGCCTGACCACCCAGATAATATTTAGTTTCGTCATATCCACCATTTTGACTTATTTTGTAGGACACCTTCATGGTAATCTACTGTACCTCTATCACTGCTTTTGGTGTAATTTGTGCTTCAACCCATCAACTAGCTTTCATGTTGGGTAAGATGCCAGGATTTTAATTGCGTGCTGAAAATTACGCAAGCACACTTATAGGTATTAGTAGTTAGCCATGCGTGGTTTAAAAAGTTGTTAGTGAAGCATCTTAAAAGTGGTTCTTGCCAATTTTAATTGCCTGCTGAAAATTGCACAAACACATTTATAGGAAATATCTCTGATAAAAAGAGGAATACCCCAACAGAATACCACTATAATAATGTGAAAGGGGAACATCAGAAAATACCCAGTTTGATCAATAGCTGTCTCCAGTGAGCCTGGAGCCAGGGAAGGCCATTTGCGATAATGGAGCAAACCTGGTGGTGACACTATGCTTGGGCGACATCACATGTGCATTGCATGGCTCACGTGCTCAACCCTGCCTGGATGAGCTTATGCAGAAGGCACGGTCATGGTGTACTCAATTTTTAAAATGGAAATGCCAGGCCACATTTTGTGTGTTGCATTGACCATACCTTCCTGCTGTGAAAGACACTATGGGGAAATGGGGGAGGGAGAACAATGTATGCCACTGTCCGGCTGTCTGCCTGAACTGTTTTTAAATTTTTAGACTCCAAGATGGGTCTCCAAGTTGTGTCTAGAGTTGAGCGATGTTCGAGGTTCGAGGTTGGCCAATTTCATGTTCGAGATCGAACTCAAACTCGAGCTTTCTGCTAAGAGCTCGACAGTTCGAGTTACGTTCAAGAACGGTTCAATCAACAAAAAGCGTGGCTTTTTACAGCTACGTGTGCAGGGAGCCATTGCTGGCAGCCTGTAGTAAGCTGGTAACCAGGGTAAATATCGGGTATCCAAACAAAGCGCTTTGCTTAACCCGATGTTTACCCTAGCTACATGTGCAAAAATCCCCGAAAGCCATACAGAAGCACTTCCGTGTGACTTCCGTTGGATGCTGCTGCAGTCTGTGTCCCACTCCAGCCCCAGCCCTGCAGCTGCCGCTCAGCAGTGTCCGAAGCTGCCCACACTGTACAGTGTCCGCAGCTGCCCACAATGCAGTGCCAGCAGCCGCGGGGATGACAAGCGCTGTCAGGAGGTTAGTTAAGTTCCTTACCTGCGGTGATGAAGTCCTGCCCTCCCGACGTCAGTGCTGTCACTGTCCTCTATGGCCGCTGCTTGTCACATCTCCTCTCGCTGCCGACCCGAGACTATGACTAGCGGTGACGTCACAGGCACCCGCAATACTTGGTTGTGAAGGCGGCGGTCATTAAACTCAGTGACAGCTCTGCTATCAGTAGTGCAGCGATCACAGCAGGTAATGTACCTCACTATACTCCTGACAGCAGCACTTGTCATGCCCTGCAGTGACAGCTCTGTTATCACGAGTGCAGCGATCACCACAGGTAATGTAACTCGCTATCCTCCTGACAGCAGCACTTGTCATGCCCTGCAGTGACCTGGGCTGACCTATTGATGTTAGCTCAGGTCACTGAATTGCTCTCCCAGCCAATATGGAACATTCTGTTCTTCAGTGACTGGGACATTGACTATGGTATGGATCATCATGGGAACCCCTTGGATTACACCAGACATGGATTTGTTTTTCTTTCTAATAAATTGGTGAAAAAGGGAATGTTTTGGGGAGTGTTCTTTCAAATAAAAATGTGTTTCTCGTCTATTTTTTTTTTTATTACTGACTGGGTTGTTGATATCGGGTATCTGATAGACACCTGACATCACGAACCCCCGGGCTTGATGCCAGGTGACACTACACATCTGGTATTAACCCCATATATTACCCCATTTGCCACTGCACCAGGGCAGGGCAACGGGATGAGCTGGGGCGAAGCACCAGGATTGGCGCATCTAATGGATGCACCACTTCTGGGGCGGCTGCATCCTGCTATTTTTAGGCTTGGAAGAGTCCAGTAACCATGTACCTCCCTAGTCTGAGAATATCAGACCCCAGCTGTCTGCTTTACCTTGGCTGGTGATCCGATTTTGGGGGGACCCACACGTGGTTTTTTTTTTGTAATTATTTATTTAATTTAAAATAACAGCATGGAGTGCCCTCAGTTTTTAATTGCCAGCCAAGGTGAAGCTGCCAGCTGTGGTCTGCAGGCTGCAGCTGTCTTCTTTACCCTAGCTGGCTATCAAAAATAGGGGGGAACCCCATGTCATTTTTTTTTTTAAATCTTTTTATTTTTTGGGCTAAATACAAGGCTAAGCACCCCTTAGTGCCACATGAAAGGCACCAAAGGGTGCAAAATTACAAAATGGAGGAGAGTGTGACATTATGTGTCTTTCTGCCATCAGAAAATCACCACAGCGCTCTACGCTGTGAAAAGCAGTAGAAAATGGCACTGGAGTTAACATGTGACCACCTCATGAAGGTTGAAGCTATGGATCCTGGATAAATTTATGTATTTTTCCTCATTCAGTTTTTTTGCAGTACGCAAAAAAAACGGAAGGCACACGGATGACAAACGGATGACATACGGACCGTATACGGAACGGAAACAGATGCCACACGGATGCATCTGTGAAAAAACTAACCTCTTTGAGAACCGCAAAAATGGATCGGTCGTGTGAATGTAGCCTTATTCTGATCTGCCATTAATAAACAGCAGGCAGAAATAAGTGAATAGCGCCCCCCAGCGTCAGAAAATCTCCGGGGTTTCAGGGGGTAGCTAAGACCCTGGAGATCATGATTCAGGCCATTTTTTCCGGTCCCCGCCCATGTGATCACCGGTATACACCGTATACCTTTGATCACGTTACAGTAAATGACAACGATTGTAAAAAATTATTTATCTCCCATCTAGCATAAACAAACATGTCAGATGAGAGATAAATTTCCTCCCCGGTCCCCTCCGGTCCTTCAGCGTTGATCCCTTGCGGCCCCCTCCAATAGACGCTGCCGCATGCACAGAGCGGTTGTCTGCTGAGCTTCCTGTGTTCAGACACAGTGAGTGGCGGTAACCATGCATCTGTAAGCTTCTACAATGACCTGCTCATGAGGTAAGTAACATAGTTGATCAGGAGAGCTATACTACATTTCCAAATGGAGGTATTTGATTTTATAGTTGCCTTGCTGAACGACTACCAAACATCAGAGTCCGTTATACGCCACAAGAAAACATGTCTAAATAGCGAGCTCTGTTGTTTAGTATTCATTCAGCTGGATAACTGGACTTAAAGGGGTATTCCATCTCCAAGATCCTATCCCCAATATATAGTAGGTGGAATAGCAATAATATCAGCAAATACCAATATTTGGAAATGTAGAATAGTTCTCCTGATTAGGCATGCCCTTTACTCATGAGCAGGGCATTGCAGCTTTGATAGCAACAGTTACGACATGGACTCTGCTGCTGTGGACCCGAGGAGAGTGGGTGCAGATTCATTGCACCCACACTCCTCACATGGAGGGTCTGCACTCCTAGAAAATGGGTCATACATTCCCTGAGCATGTCACCCCATATTCTAGATAGTCCAGAGTCGTCGTGGGGCCCCCTTGTTTTTTTTCCTTACAATAAATTGGTAAAAGAGCAAATGTTTGGGGACTGTTTTTTTAAATAAATTTTTTTTTGTCTATTTTTTTTGTTAGTACTCACAGTTTGTGATGTTGGGTATCTGATAGACACCATGACATCACGAACTGCTGGGCTTGATGTCAGGTGACCTTACAGCTAGTATCAACTCCATTTATTACCCCGTTTGCCACTGCACCAGGGCACGGGATGAGCTGGGGTGAAGCGCCAGGATTGGCGCATCTAGTTGATGCGCCACTTCTGGGGCGCCTGCGGCCTGCTATTTTTAGGCTGTGAAGGGCCAACAACTATGGACCTTCCCACCCTGAGAATACCAGACCACAGCTGTCTGCTTTACCTTGGCTGGTGATCCAATTTGGGGGGGACCCTACTTTTTTTTTGGAATTACTATTATTTATAAACGAATTATAAAAAAGAGCCTGGGGGGACCTCCACATTAGATCCCCAACCACGGTAAAGCTGCCAGCTGTGGTTTTCAGGCTACAGCCGTCTGCTTTACCCTAGCTGGCTATAAAAAATGGGGGGACCCCACGTCATTTTTTTTTAAACTATTTTTTTAAATAAAAAAAATTAATGGGCTTCCCTGTATTTTGATTGCCAGCCAAGGTAACGCCAGGCAGATGGGGGTGGCAACACGTAGCTGTTTGCTTTATCTGCGCTGAGAATCAAAAATACCACAGAGCACTACGTAATTTTTTTTAATGCTTTATTTTTACAGTACTGTGCTGTCAGGCAATCAAAATACAGGGAAGCCCATTTTTTTTTAGTTATTTAAATAAATAATAAACAAAAAAAATATATGGGCTCCTGCTGCATTTTTTTGTATTGCTAGCTAAGGGTAATCCAAGCAGCTACTGGCTGTTAACCCCCACTGAGAGGTTGTTACCTTCACTGGCAATGGAAAATCCAGGGAAGCATTTTTTATTTTTTTTGCCAAAAAACTAAAAAAAAAAAAAATGACGTGAGCTTAGGCATATTTTTGTATGCTATCTAGGTACAGCAGACAGGTATGGCTGCCCCCAACCCCCAGCTACCTATTTGTACCCGGCTGGGAACTAAAAATATAGGGAAGCCCTTTTTTTAATTATTTCATGAATTTCATTAAATAATTTAAAAAAAAAAACGACATGGGCTTCGCTCCATTTTTGTGTCCAGCCAGGTACAACTAGGCAGCTGGGGATTGGAATCCGCAGCACAGGTTATCCCGAGCTGTGGGCCTCTGCTGTGAATTGCAGTCTGCAGCCTCCTCAGAAAATGGCGCTTTCATAGAAGTGCCATCATATGGCGCTGTATCCAACTCTTCCAGCTGCCCTGAAGCCGGGTGGCTTGCTGGGTAATGATGAGTTAATACTAGCTTTGTTTTACTAGCTAGTATTAAGCCAGAGATTCTTAATGTCAGGCAAGTTTGACCCGGCCATTAAGAATCTCTAATAAATGGTTAAAAAAAGACACCACACAGAGAAAAAATACCTTAATAGAAATAAATACACAGACACACTTAGAGACTCCATATTTATTACTCCCTGTCAGCCCTCCACGATCCTGCTCTTCTGTCTTCTTTCCCCTTCAACCTTCGCAGCTCTGCTACATCAGACAGCACTGCATGGGAAGAAGACGCTGCTGCTCCGTGCAGTAATCACTCTGTAGGTGACCAGAGGCTGCTGGCTGTAAGCGGTGATGTCACCGCTGAAAGATGGGTTACCATAGCAACGGTGCTCCGATCATGTGATTCCCGGTGCCGCTATTTACCGGCCGTGACAGTTATCCCCTGCATGTGGGCTGAATCTGTAAAAAGCACCGACATGCATGGACGGGGAAGCCCATCATGTGCCAGAGCATCTCGCCGGTAAAAGGAGATGCTCAAACGAGCATCGCTTACCGGAGAGATGCACTGACAGGACCTACCATGATGTCTTAGTCATGTGACCAGTCTGTAGCCAATGAGATAATAGACAGGTGACTGGTCACATGACTATTTTGACATCACGGAAGGTCCTATCATCAGTGCTGTTACCGGGAGGACGCAGCGATTATCGGAAGGAAAAGAGGCAGGAGACAGAGTGCAGGACGCATCGCGGGGATCGATAAGTGTAATGGCAATGTTTATTAACTGTATGTGTACATTTATAATGTGTTTTTATGTGTTTGTGATTTCCTCCCATTGTTTTCAATGGGGTTCGAGAGGTTTGTCAAATGGCTCGCCGAACCGAACTCGAACGTGGCCTCCGTTCGATGAACCGAACCGAACTCGAGCCTCTAGAGGCTCGCTCATCTCTAGTTGTGTCTTGTCTGTACTGTCAGGGTTATGGGAGCAACAGCTGTACACCTGTTTCTCTTCCACCTCTATATTTCTTATGTCAATAGTCAAGGAAGCTAATGGTTGGGCCATAACAGTGGTGTTGCACCGTAAATAATATTTTTGCTGTTTTGGAAGCTTTTCAAGCCCCCCAAAAGGTGTTTTCTCTGCCTTACGTTTGGCCTCCCATTGAATTCAATGTTGTTCGAAAAGGTTTGATAAAGGTTTGAAGTTCAGTTTGATAAAAATTCGACAAACATATCCTTTGTTCGGTTGGGCTTGGTGAACCGAACCTTGACAGGTTCACTCATCTTCTGACCATCCACAGCATCAACATCATCAACACAGAACAGCCTATGACCAACATATGGCTAACAAGTCAAAAAATGAGACATATTCTTACTTTAACGGTTAGTTACAGCCTCGCAAGCACATCAAGTTGATTAGATTTATTACCCTTTATTACCCTTCAGTCTAGCATCTTTTGCAATAAGTAGGGTCTATACTTATGTTCAAAGTAACACTAGAAACTCTGGTATCTTTGTGCATCCTGAACAGATCAAACTTGTAGAACGTTACAACACCCCATAACTATCCCCCAAAAACTAAATTGAATGCTTTTTTAAATATAAATCGTGAATACTTTGAACCCTCAAATTACTTTTTGCACTCTAAACTTTTCATATAACATAAGTTTTAAATTTAATCAACAGCAAATACAAAGGATTTAGTTCTTTTTGAGTAATTAATAATTTGTAACCTATTATCTGTATTTCTGAATTTATGTTAATTCATAATTTATATGCCTTCTTAGCCAAATGGAGCTCTGAGAGACTAATCATTATTTATGCAATTCAAAGAGTTTTTTGCTGTAATGTAGCTAGACACAAACATCTCTAAGTTATGAAAAGTTGTTGCTGTTATTATTACCATACAATTATTACTAGTTATGGTATTGTAAAATGTGTTCTGGCTTTACTCAACTCTAATGATGAGTGAGAATGCTGCTTGGCATTGCACGTTACTTGATTGACCATTAGGGTGCTTGATCAAATTTCGAGTAGTGCTCGAGTGCTCGGGTTATAGTGAAGCAACTTCTTTCAAAGATTGGAGCCACCGCACTGAAGCCGAGATTTCCCCTCCACTCCTCCCTCAGCTAGACTGTTAAAGCTGAGGTGCAGAGTGGCAAGGCAGTGTGAAAAACAGAGTGAAAGGGTAAAGTTGCAGGGCAGTGTGGCAGACCAGAGTGACAAGGCAGAGTTGCAGGGCAGAACAAAATGGCAAGGAAGAGTATCAGGGCTGAATGTAATGCACGGAGTAGAATATGTGTTACGGGGGGACCGGCAGATTAGAACCAGGGGTATATATCCCAATCACCAGTCGAGGCCCACCGTGCTCCAGATGGTAATGGAGCTGCTGGCACCCTGTGGGTTAGGCGGAGACTATAGAGCTGGATGGCTCTGAGATAACTCAAGGAACTGGTCACGTGTGTAGGGACACATCAGACCGGATGACAACCCAGTTAGCGTTTCGGTGGAGCGGACGCTACTCCGACCACGTGTGTAACAACACGTCAGACCGGATGGTAACCAGTTAGCGTTGACCAAGAAGACCACTGCGACAGCGCCCTATCGGCCACATGTGTAAGACACGTCAGGCCGAGCGGTCCTCCGATTAGCGTTTCTGGCCACCACTCGACTGGCCACGTGTGTAAAGGACACATCAGACCAGGTAGTCACACCAGTAGCATTTGACTGGGAAGCCGAGGAGGATAATAGGGTTCACACACCCAATCCAGGAACACCCTGGTAACTTCACAGGGGTTCTGGGGTGCGCTGTCCGTGCGCGTAGAGGGCACAACCGGAAAGGTGGCGCAGCAGGTACACTGTCCGTGTGCGTAGAGGGCACTCTCGGACAGGTGACGCAACAGTTATTCTGTCCGTGTGCGTAGGAGGCACAACTGAACAGGTGACGCAGCAGCCGCAGCCCAGTTAACGCCACTGGACTGCTCTAGCACAACAGGAACGGTAGCACGGAAGCATGGCGCCTGACCCTCATGTGCTGAGCCACGAATCTTGGTGTGACAGGCACCGTTCGCCTAGCCCTACCTACCGCTTCCAACAAGGCTTATACCACAAAGAACTCTAAATGAAGACTGCGCACCTCCATGTTGTCTCCAGCCCCTTTTATTACCTGGGTCCGCCCCAAACCCAGGGTGGAACCACCAAGGTCCAATAGCAGAGTGCCATGTTATCAGTGACGTCACATGCGACCTATCCGGAACAGCCACGTCATTGATGACCTCATGGCAGCCACGCCCCAAACACTTCACCAGCCATCGTCTGATGACTAATGGTGATGTGCCAGATCATAGGGGCGGGCCAATGCGAGCAAGTCCGGAGTTGCCACGTCATCAGGACACCTGACACCCTCTGCCCTATCAGGGCCTGCCACCTCACGGACATTCTCAGTGAGGTCCTTACCGGACCTAGCCTCTGATGCACTAAGTGCCTAAGCATGCTCAGTAGCCTGAGCAACAGGCTCAGAAAGCAGACTATCAGTTGACATGCTCAGTAGGCACATCCCAGAATTTAGACACAGCACGAAGTCCAAGAACCTGTGCAAAGAGGCTGTTAGGGTTAATTGTGGGAGCATGCTCAGTAGCCTGAACTGAGGACTTAGTCTCAGACATAACACAATCAGGCTGAGCATGCTCACTAGGCAAAACACCGGGCTTAGACTCTGGCTGGGGTAAATCAGCGCACGCATGCGCACTAGCCACCTCTCCACACTTAGACATGGTGGACGACCCGAGGCATGGCCAAGAATGGCAGCCGGTGCCTGGGCGCAACAGGAACCGCAGCAGGCTGCTTGCGGCTATGGCGGCGCCGGTTCGTAACAATATGTCTGTATACAATGTGTGACACATGCGATTAGACGAATGGGCGTCTGACGCACTACCACAAAACACCACAAAAAGGGGAAAACATCGGAGTCACGATACAATGGAGTTCCCTGCCACTAGAAAGAGAGCTGAGGGGGCACATCCTGCACTCACCTCAAGATGACTCCTGAGCACCCTAGTGTCCCTATACAGGTTCTTTCAACCTGTCAGCGAGCAGGATATCTGGGTCCCTCAGCTGGCCCTAAATTCAGCCTGTCTAGTGAGTAGGCCGACGAGTACACTAGACTCGCCACACAACTAATAAACAAGGTTGTAAAGGAAAAGGAAACACAGAGGAACAGGAAAGAGGGGAATAAAAAGAAGGATACAAAACACCAAACTTCACCGTGGCAGACGGACTCAATAGTAGCAGGTGGATGGGCACAGAAGAATACCTCAGCAGTTCCTTCCACTAGGCTGGCCAAAGTAGTAAGGGATTCTAACCGCATCAGTGTCTGCTGAGAAAGGTCCAGTATTTACCTAAATGCGCATAGGCCCAAAGCAACAACAGCTGACAGAATGGCAGAGCAGGCTGGTGAGTTTGCTGGCCGATCAAGCACAGTAATACTGTCATTATTAAACCAGATATTGGTACTTTTGGCAGTGTGGACAGGTGCCAAGTTCTGCTGGAAAATGAAATTTCCATCTCCAAAAGCTTATCGGCAGATGGAAGCATGAAGTGCTCTAAAATGTCCTGATGGACGGCTGTGCTGACTTTTGTCTTGATAAAACACAGTGGACCTACACCAGTAAAGGACATGGCTCCCAAAACCATCACTGATTGTGGAAACTTCACACTAGACCTCAAGCAGCTTGGATTGTGTGCCTCTCCACTCTTCCTCCAGACTCTGGGACCTTGATTTCCAAATGAAATGCAAAATTTACATTCATCTAAAAATAACACCTTGGGCCACTGAGCAACAGTCCAATTCTGTTTCTCCTTGGCACAAGTAAGATGTTTCTGATGTTGTCTATTGGTCATGTGTGGCTTGACACAAAGAATGTGACAGTTGTAGCCCATGTCTCGGATACATGGCTCCTGAAGCACTGACTCTAGCAGCAGTCCACTCCATGTGAATCTCCCCAAAATGTTTGAATGGCCTTTTTTTAACAATGCTTTCAAGGTTGCAGTTATCTCGGTTGCTTGTGCACCTTTTTCTATCACACTTTGTCCTTTCACACAACTTTCCATTAATATGCTTGGATACAGCACTATGTGAAAAGCCAGCTTGTTTAGCAATGACCTTTTGTGCTTTACCCTCCATGTGGAGTGTATCAATGACTGCCTTCTGGGCATCTGTCAAGTCAGCAGTCTTTGCCCCATGATAATATAGCCTACTGAACCAGACTAAGGGACCATTTTAAATGCTTAGGAAGCCTTTGCAGGTGTTTTGTGGTAATTATTCTAATTTTATGAGATAATGACTTTTGGGTTTTTATTGGCTGTAAGCCATAATCATCAACATTAACAGAAACACTTGAAATAGATCACTCTGTTTGTAATGACTCTATAATATAGGTGTTTCACTTTTTGTTTTGAATTACTGAAACAAATTTACTTTTTGATGATATTTTAAATTATTGAGATGCACCTATATATGGTGGTATTATTCTCGTTCTCTACAATGCAACTTTGCTACTATAGGGTGGAATTATGCTGGGTCTATACCATACAATCTTATTACTAAGCCATGCACAACCTGTCTCCTCCCTACATCTGTGACCTAGTCTCCCGGTACCTACCTGCACGCAACCTCAGATCCTCACAAGATCTCCTTCTCTTCTCCTCTCTTATCTCCTCTTCCCACAATCGCGTACAAGATTTCTCCCGTGCATCCCCCATACTCTGGAATGCTCTACCTCAGCACATCAGACTCTCCCCTACTGTGGAAAGCTTCAAGAGGAACCTCAAGACCCACCTCTTCCAACAAAGCCTACAACCTACAATAGCCCTCAGTCCAGTGGACCACTGCGCAACCAGCTCTGTCCTCACCTATTGTACCACCACCCATTCCCTGTAGACTGTGAGCCCTCGCGGGCAGGGCCCTCTCTCCTCCTATACTAGTCTGTTTTTTACTGTTAATGATTGTTGTACATATACCCTCTTTCACTTGTAAAGCGCCATGGAATAAATGGTGCTATAATAATAATAGTTACTATATGGTGGCATTATGTAGGGTCAATACAATGGAGAGAGTAAACTGGGGTCTACCGATACAGAGTATTTCAGGAGAGGGGTATACTTGCTCACAGTTGGAGCATTAACCCCTTAAGGACGAAGCCAGTTTTGTACTTAATGCCCAGGCCATTTTTTGTAATTTTGACCAGTGTCACTTTATAAGGTTATAACTCTGGAACGCTTCAATGGATCCCAGTGATTCTGAGATTGTTTTTTCGTGACATATTGGGCTTTATGTTAGAGATAAATTTAGGATGATTTTTTTTATTTTACTTGTGAAAAAATCTGAAATTTGACAAAAAATTTTTAAAATTTTGCAATTTTCAAACTTTTAATTTTTATGCCCATAAACCAGAGAGTTATGTCACACAAAATAGTTAATAAATAACATTTCCCACAGGTCTAATTTACACCAGTGCAATTTTTGAAACTAAATTTTTTGGGGTTAGGAAGTTAGAAGGGTTCAAAGTTCATCAGCAATTTCCCATTTTTTCAACAAAATTTACAAAACCATTGTTTTGGGGACCACATCACATTTGAAGTGACTTTGAGAGACTTGGGTGATAGAAAATTCCCAAAAGCGACACCATTCTAAAATCTGCACCCCTCAAGGTACTCAAAGTCACATCAAAGAAGTTTATTAACCCTTCTGGTGCTTCACAGGAACTAAAGTAATGCCGAATGAAAAAAAATAAAAATTAACATTTTACCTAAAAATGTTGCTTTAGCACTAATTTTCTTACTTTTTCAAGAGATAACACCCAAAATTGGACCTCACACTTTGTTACCCACTTTCTTATGAGCAAGCTGATACCCCACATGTGGTCAGAAACCTTTGTTTGGGCAAATGGGAGGGCTTGAAACGAAAGGAGCAATATTTGAATTTTGAAAAGCAAATTTGGCTGAAACAGATTGCGGGCACCATGTTGCATTTACAGATCCCCTAAGGTACCTAAACAGCAGAAACACCCCCTCAAGTGACCCCATTTTGGAAACTAGACCCCTTAAGGCTTAAATCTAGGGGTATAGTGAGCATTTTGGACCCACAAGTACTTCACAGATTTTGATAACGTTACATTGTCATATTGAAAACTGTCATTTTTTTCTCAAAAATGTTGCTTTAGCATCAATTTTTTTCACTTTTCAAGAGGTAATTCCAGAAATTTGACCCAAACGTTTGTTATTCACTTTTTTATGAGCGTGGTGATACCTCATATGTGATCTGAAACCTTTGTATGGACAAATGGGAGGGCTTGGAACGAAAGGAGCAATATTTGAATTTTGGAAAGGAAATTTGGCTGAAAAAGATTGCGAGCACCATGTCGCATTTGGAGGACCCCTAAGGTACGTAAACAGCAAAAAACCACCACAAGTGACCCCATATTGGAAACTAGAAACTAGGCCTCTCAAGGAATTTATCTAGATGTTTGGTGAGTACCCTGAACCCCCAGGTGCTTTACAGAAGTTTATAACGTTGAGCCATGAAAATAAAAAAATAAAATTTTACCACAAAATTGTTACTTCAACCAGTTAGCTTTTTTTTTTTTTCACAAGAGTAACAGGAAAAAAATCACCATGAAATTTATTGTGCAATTTCTCCTGAGTTTTGTGATATCTTAAAAGTGGTGGAAATCAACTGTTTGGGTGCACAGCAGGGCACGGAAGGGAAAAAGTGCCATT
Organism: Anomaloglossus baeobatrachus; assembly: GCF_048569485.1. Taxonomy (NCBI): domain Eukaryota; kingdom Metazoa; phylum Chordata; class Amphibia; order Anura; family Aromobatidae; genus Anomaloglossus; species Anomaloglossus baeobatrachus. The sequence goes on along the minus strand of NC_134353.1, from coordinate 690,395,058 downwards.
TGACTGAACAATTGGCTGGAATAATTAGCGGACGCTATGTCGCATTTGGAAAGCCCCTAAGGTGCCTAAACAATGGAGGTCCTCCACAAGTGACCCCATTCTGGAAACAAGACACCTCAAGGCTTTTATCTAGGTGTATATTGAGCATTTTGAATCCACGAATACTTCACAGAATTTGATAAGCTTAGGTTGCCATATTGAAAATTTTCATTTTTTTCACAAAAATGTTGATTTAGCATCACATTTCTCACTTTTTCAAGATGCAACAACAAAACGTGGATTTCAAAGGTTGTTATCCAATTTCTTGTGAGCGCAGGGATACCCCACATGTGGCCAAAAATCTCTGTTTGGATAAATGGGAGGGCTTGGAATGGAAGGAGCACTATTTGAATTTTGGAAAAGTTGAAATAAATTGCGCGCACCATGTCACATTAGCAGGGCCTCTTGGGTACCTATACATCAGAAACTTCCCACAAGTGACCCCATTTTGGAAACTGGACCCCTCAAGGATTTTATTCAGGAGTATAGTAAGCATTTTGAATCCACAGGTACTGGTTGCTGTAGCAACAATATTCTCACTGTTAGGCTATGTGGCCATGATCCAGCGACACGGCGTCTAGTACACAGTGTCAGCCTTCCTGCAGAGATGTGAGTGTTGTCCACTGGAGAACACAACTGCCCATGCCCACGATTTGGGTTCAGGCTGCTGTGGACTTTAGCTCTATTCTACCTGCAGAGAACACCCTGGTCCCCGCAGCATAAATTGACATGCTGAGGCTCGGGAAGCTGTACCACAGGTCAGTTTATACTGCGGAGAAAAGAAGCACAGTGGGCATGGGATTTCTAAAAATCCTTCCCCTGTGCTTGTACAGCACAACGCAGCGTTATGGATGCAGGGAAAACACTTTGCGCCCAAAACACTGCAAACCCTGATTGTAGGCACATAGCCTAAAATGCTACAATGGATGAATTGATAGATGTCAAACATATATAACGTCCCACCCCCTTCATATTCTAAGCTGGCACCCTTTAGTTCCTTTCATGTGGCACTAAAGGGTGCCTAGCCTTGTATTTAGCCCAAAAAAAATAAATAAATAAATAAATGACGTGGGGTCCCCCCTATTTTTGATAGCCAGCTAGGGTAAAGCAGACAGCTGTAGCCTGCAAACCACAGCTGACAGCTTCATCTTGGCTGGTGATCAATTTGGAGGGCTCCCCAAGCTGTTTTTTTTTAATTATTTATAAATAAATAATTAAAAAACGAACAAACATGGGGTCCCCCCAAATTAGATCACCAGCTAAGGTGAAGCTGACAGCTGGGGTCTGGTATTCTCAGGGTGGGAAGACCCATGGTTATTGGACTCTTCCCAGCCTAAAAATAGCAGGCCGCAGCTGCCCCAGAAGTGGCGCATCCATTAGATGTGCCAATCCTGGCGCTTCACTCCAGCTCATCCCGTTACCTTGGTGCGGTGGCAAACAGGGTAATAAATGGGGTTGATACCAGATGTGTAATGTCACCTGGCATCAAGCCCAGCAATTAGTGATGTCACGGTGTCTATCTGATACCAGACATAACTAATTGACAGTAATAAAGAAAAAATTGACAACAAAAAAAAAATTGAAAAAACACTCCCCAAAACATTCCCTCTTTTAGCAAATTAATTGAAAAGAAAGAAAAATCGGGTCTGCTGGAATCCATTTTGGAAGTCCCACGATGATTCTGGACCTTCTAGAATATGGGGGCATGCTCAGGGAACGTATTCCCCATTTTCTAGGAGTGCAGACCCTCCATTTGAGGAGAGTGGGTGCAATGATATTGCACATACTCTCCCCGGGTCACAGCAGCAGTGTCCATGCAGCCAGCACAGCTCTCTGAACACAGGAAGCTGAGCTGTCAGCTGCTCTGCACAATGTGACCAGCGTGCACTGTGAAGGAGGAGGGGGCTGCGGGGGGTCAGCGCTGCGACAGGTACGGGGAACACCGGGGGGAATAGGGGGTGACCTGGCAGGGCCTGGGGAGCAGTTTTCTGTCGCATGTGTCATGGCACATGCGACAGAAACCAGAGGAAAAGGGTAAATGCGGCCGGTGCGCTGCTGTGTGCGCGGCCATGTTGGATTTTCGGGAGGGGGTTGGGGGTCGGGGGAGGGCATTTTGGTGACACCGGGGGACCAAAGGGGACCGGGGTGGAGATTTATCTCCCATCTGCATGTTTGATCATGCCAGATGGGAGATAAATCATTTTTTACCACTGCTGTCATTTACTGTAACGTGATAATTGGTATACGGTGTATACTGATGATCACGTGAGCGGGGACCGGAAAAACCAGCCTGAATCATGATCTCCAGGATCTCAGCTACCCCCAGTAGCTGAAATCCCGGAGATTTTCTGACTCTGGGGGGCGCTATACCCTTTTTTCCGACCGCCGTAAAAAAGCGGCGGATCAAAAGAAGTACCCTTATTTACCGCCGTTAAAAGGCGTATCGGCGGTCATTAAGGGGTTAAACTTTGAATGATGCAGGGCCCCCTGGCAGCACAGAGGATTTCATGATAGGAATGTTATGATGTTATAGTAGGTCACAAGAAGGCCACAAGCTGCTAAATGTATTTCAGGGGTATGACAATCTTGTGGCTGGTCATAGACTGAGTTAGACAGGGTAAGAAACATTGTCTTACAGCAGCACAGAGTATTTCAGGAAATGAATGTCAAGGGCAGTCTCCACACCCCACAACACTGAGTATTTCTGGAAATTTCCTCTCACCAAACCTTCCCAGAAGACTTCCCATGCCTCCTGGGATGGTCTGATGAAAAAACGCCTAAGTTTCTCATTGACTTCCATGCTCTTTTTTCTCAAGATAAGTACTAGAGTATTACAAATTGCTTGAGTTGAGTAACTATTACCACAGCATTTTAGTGTTTGCCTATCACTACTCAACTGCTTTCTATTAAAGCCAGTTTTTACATTATTTTTAACTTTTTTTATTCCCATCCACAAGCCATAAAGCTGTTTTTTTTCATTGACAAAGTTGCAAGCTGTCATGGATGCACTTTCGCACTTTATGTATGTTTATTTGAACATCATAATTTTTAAATCATTTTTTGAGTGTGTGAATATTATAATAACTTAGGCTGAGTTCATATGCCAAGTAATCATCCGATAGGATGGATTCAGCAGCAATGTCTTGGCAAAAAAGTTGAGTAAGCAAAACTTTTTTGTCCATTTTGCAAAAGTTATTTTTTTTCTAAACTTTGCAGTCAGTAAGGCTGAGGCAATACACATTTATGGACAGTCTGGGAAGAGACAATGGCTAACTTCTCTTCACTTAACAACAATAGGACCCATATGTCTAGTCTAATTAAGAACAGTTCACCTTCCCACAAGTGGCCAAACACTGAGTCATTGTACCTGTCTTGTTAAACCGCTGTGTGGTCTTGTGACAGTCACTGCTACTGTGCATTCTACCCTCCTGCCCATTTTTGCTACGCTATTTTTATAGCAAACAGTGCTGACACTTAGTGGCATACAAAAAGTGTCTGCTATACTAAATTAGTGTCCCACTGGTGCCAAGCAAGGTCCACTACCTGTGCATTCTACCCTCCTGCCCATTTTTCCTACGCTATTTTTATAGCAAACAGTGCTGACACTTAGGGGTACTTTGCACGTTGCGACATCGCTAGCCGATGGTAGCGATGCCGAGCGCGATAGTACCCGCCCCCGTCGCACATGCGATATCTTGTGATAACTGCCGTAGTGAACATTATCGCTACGCCAGCTTCACACGCACTTACCTGCTGTGCGACGTCACTCTGGCCGGCGACCCATCTCCTTCCTAAGGGGGCGGGTCGTGCGGTGTCACAGCAACGTCACACGGCTGGCGGCCAATAGAAGCGGAGGGGCGAAGATGAGCGGGATGTAAACATCCCACCCACCTCCTTCCTTCCGCATAGCCGGTGAAGGCAGGTAAGGAGAAGTTCCTCGCTCCAGCGGCTTCATGCACAGCGATGTGTGCTGCCACAGGAATGAGGAACAACATCGTACCTGACGCTGCAGCGAAATTATGAAAATGACCGACACTACACAGATCACCGATTTACGACGCTTTTGCAATCATTTATCGGTGCATCTAGGCTTTACACATTGCGACGTCGTTACTGGCGCCGGATGTGCGTCACTTTCGATTTGACCCCGATGACATCGCAGTAGTGATGTCGCAACGTGCAAATTCCCCCTTAGTGGCATACAAAAAGTATCTGCTATACTAACTTAATGTCTCACTGGTGCCAAGCAAGGTCAACCACCTCTGCATTCTACCCTCCTTCCCATTTTTGCTACGCTATTTTTATAGCAAACAGTGCTGACACTTTGTGGCATACAAAAAGTGTCTGCTATACTAACTTAGTGTCCCACTGGTGCCAAGCAAGGTCCACCGCCTCTGCATTCTACCCTCTTTCCCATTTTTGCGACGCTATTTTTATAGCAAACAGTGCTGACACTTTGTGGCATAGAAAAGGTGTCAGCTATACTAACTTAGTGTCCCACTGGTGCCAAGCAAGGTCCATCACTTCTGTATTCTACAATCCTGCCCATTTTTGCTGCTATGCTATTTTTATAGCAAACACTGCTGACACTTAGTGGCATACAAAAAGTGTCTGCTATACTAACTTAGTGTCCCACTGGTGCCAAGCAAGGTCCACCGCCTTTGCATTCTACAGTCCTGCCCATTTTTGCTACGCTATTTTTACAGCAAACAGTGCTGCCAGTTTTAGGGCCATAGTTGCATTGTCAGAGATAGTCAGTGTTGGTTCTTCAGCTGTCAATAAAGCTAGACCACCTCTGCATTGTACACCACCTCTCCATTTTTGCTACGACATCTTAAGTGTCCAATCTGGTCACAAACAAAATGAGTGGCAAAAGGACAGATGCTGGTGGAAAGGGGAACAGGCGTGTGGAAAGAGAAAAAAAGTTTGTGTCCATGGGGGATGTGGTACAGCTACAGTAACATCTGCTTATGAAAGGCCATCTTCAAGCAAAAGTAAGATGTCTACTACTTTCCGTGGACAATCTGATGTGCTCCCTTTTTTACAGAACAGAACTACTGCAACAATGGTAGATGATGCCCAAAAAAAGAACATGCTTGAATGGATCGCAAGTGCTCCAACAAGTGTCCTCTCCTTCACCTCAACTTCAACATCCAAAAAACAACAGTCCTCTGAGTTGTCACCCCAATTGCAATTGCTTTCTCCCAGCTCTCAAGTCTCCACCCGCCCTGCACAGTATGGTGTAACAGAGATGGGTGAGTCTGCAGAGCTGTTCAGTCACACTATAGGCTGGAAATCAGAGGTCTGCTCCCAAGCTACAGTGAGTACCGACCAGGAAATGGTCTGCAGTGATGCCCAGAAGCTTTGTGAGTCTGATTCAGGCCCTGATGACCAAGTTTCTGAGCATAATGTAGACCCTCATTCACAAACTGTAACACCTCTTGGTGGAGACAATAAGGAACATACTGATGACGATGACACTCAGATACCTGATTGGAATGACAACTTAACTATTCAGTCAGGGCAGGAAGAGGTTAGGTCTGAGGGCGAGAGGAGTGCAATCACAACGGTTGATGATTAAGTTCTAGATCCTACTTACTGTCAACCCATATTCAGGCACTCGAGGAGGTCAGCAGAGGTGGTGGAGGAGGATGAGACTGACGACGAGGTTAGCTTACACCTTCCTGGACTGGCAGCTTACTGGCAGCACGTCAACAACTTCATTCTCAGCCACAACTCTGCCTCTGAGCACAAGTCAGGGTGGCTCTGCAGGTCACATGGGCTCTAATAGTTGCATTGCCTGGTAATTATTTGACATAGCAAAGGATCACCCAACTCATGTGATTGGTAGGTTTGTTGGCAATCTGCAAGTCGAGGCCAAAATCTCACTAGTTTGACCATTTCGTCCATGAACCGTCACATAAATAACAAGCATAAGTCCCAGTGGGAAGCTCACTGTGTTACAATGCGGCCAACCACCGTCTGCCCCTTCAACTGCATCCGCGCGCTCTTCATCTTCTATGACTGTGGGGACAGCTGTCACACATGTTTTTCTACGCAGACCTTCCACCTCTTTAACCACAACAGGCAGTTTGCTTGTCAGGTCAACATCAGTTGTTTTGGGAGGGGAAACTGATGCTGTTGTAGAGCTCTCTCAAACATTAAGAGCACCAACTTTGGATGAAGGCAATTTCATGTCTCCGCCTGCACTTTCCTCACAGACCAGCAGTTTTCCATGGACACCCTACTCCATACCGTCTCCGCACAGCAGCCAGATCTCGGTCCCTCAGATGTGGACAATTAAAAGGCCATGTCCTCTGAGCCATGACAAAGCTAAGAGGTTGACTTTCACCCTCTGCAAGCTGTTGGCTGAAGAAATGCTTCCTTTCTGCCAGGCGGACACAGAGGATTTTTGAGACCTTATGTCTGTCGCAGTGCCCCAGTACCAGATGCCCAGTCGCCACTACTCCAAGAAAGGTGTGCCTGCGCTACACCAGCATGTCGCACACAACATCACCGCTTCCTTGAGAAACTCTGTGTGTGACAGGGTGCATTTCACCACCCATACTTAGACCAGTAAGCATGGACAGGGGCGTTACATGTCGCTGACTGGTCACTGGGTAACTATGGTGCAAGATGGAGAAGGGTCTGCTGTACAAGTCTTGCTGTCCCCACGACTTGTGCATCAATCCTCTGTATGTCGAAGTTCCTCAACTGCTTCTGCCTCCTCAACCTCGTCTGGTTCCTCCACCTCCGCCCCAAGCCTGCCTGGTCAGTCCACCCGCGTTGTAACTGCGAACAAGGAATCCCGCACACCTCCTTTATGCTGGCAGCAGAGCTCAATGGAATCAGGCGGTTTTTACCTTGAAATGTCTTGGAAATAAGAGTCACACAGCTGAGGAGTTGTGGTCAGCTCTTGCGAGCGAGTTTAGTAAATGGTTGTCTCCACTCAACCTGCAGGCAGGGAAAGCCATCTGCGACAATTCTGCAAACATTAGTGCGGCCCTATGCCAGGGCAAGGTGACACACGTGCCTTGTATGGCTCACGTGTTGAACTTTGTTGTCCTACAATTTTTAACCCACTATCCCGGCCTAGATGGGCTTCTGCACAGGGCACGGTCACTCTCTGCTCACTTCCGCCATTCAACCGCTGCAGCTGACCGACTTGCATCGCTCCAGAGGTCTTTCAGCCTGCCGGTTCATTGCCTGAAATGAGATGTTCCGACACACTGGAATTCGACTCTCCACATGTTGCAGCGACTGTGGCAGCACCACCGAGCCTTGGTACAATATGTTATGACGTATAGCCTGGGCCAACGAGATGCAGAGGTGGGGCAGATCATGCTGCTGGAGTGGTCTCAGATCAAGGACCTATGCACCCTTCTGCACAGTTTCGACATGGCGACGAATATGTTTAGCGCTGACAATGCCATTATCAGCATGACAATTCCAGTCATTTACATGCTGGAGCACACACTAAACACTATTCAGAGTCAGGGGGTGGGAAAAGAGGAAGGGGAGGAAGTACAGGAGGATTCATATGCACAAGGAATACCAACATCTACAAGGTCCAGATGTTCAGCATCACTAAAGAGGCAGGCATGGGACGGTGGAGGAGAGGGATTAACAAGGGCGCATGGTAGCAGCCAAAATATTGAGGATGGTGCAGGAGACCAGGAAGAAATGGAGGAAGAACTCTCGATGGGCATGGAAGACCCAGCAGATGAGGGAGACCTTGGTCAAATTTCGGTTGAACGAGGTTGGGGGGAGATGTCAGAGGAAGAAAGCACTGTTATCACCTCTCCGCCACAAACACAGCGAGGACTTGGTCTGCATGGATGTGCAAAACACATGAGTGCCTTCTTGCTGCACTACCTAAAACATGACCCCCGGATTGTCCGAATTAGAAGTAATGATGACTACTGAGTTGCCACACTATTAGATCCCCAGTACAAGTCCAAATTTGGCGAAAAAATTCCAGCCATAGAAAGGGAAGCATGTATGCAGGAGTATCGGCAGAAGCTGTTACTCAATCTTAGCTCGGCTTTTCCACCAAACACCACTGCTGCACGGAGTGAATCTCCCAGTTGTAACTTGCCAAGCATGGGACTGTCTCGTCATTATCAGTCAAACCGTACCAGCAACACCGTATCTTGTGCTGATATCAGCAATTTTATGGAATCATTTCATAATTTTTTTAGACCATCCAATGCAAGGCCACAAGAGACAAGAAGTCTGACACATAGTCAACGGCTGGAGAGGATGATACAGGAGTATCTCCAAATGAACATGGATGCCATGACTTTGCAACTGGAGCCTTGCTCATTTTGGGCTTCAAGTCTTGAAAAATGGCCTGAGCTCGCCACTTACGCCTTGGAGATCTTGTCGTGTCCCGCAGCCAGCGTTGTCTCTGAACGTGTCTATAGTGCTGCTGGGTGTGTGCTGACAGATAAGCGCACGTGTCTGTCCAGTGACAATGTGGCCAGACTAACGTTCATCAAGATGAACAAGTTATGAATCCGCAAGGACTTTACTACCCCTGTGTCATCCTGGGGAGAGTAAAGGCTGGCGTATTTTGGAATGTGCTTCATGCAAATCAACCTGTCAAGTTTGCAACTGGGGGACAACTGATGCCACTGAACTGGTGTGTGTGGCCCAATTTTTTGAAAAAGGGGAGACTCTGCTTGGAGTACCCTTGATGTGTTTTTAAAAATGATCCAAGATGAACAAGTCATGGATCAGCAAGGACTTTGCTACCTACCCCGGTATCATACTGGGGACAGTTAAGGCTGGCGTATTTTTGAATGTGCTTGATGCAAATGTACCTGTGAAGTGTACAACTGGGGCACAAGTGCTGCCACTGAAGTGGTGTCTGTGGGGCCCAATTTTTGAAAAAAAGGGAGACTCCACTTGGAGTCCCCTTGCTGTGTTTTACATGATTTTAGAAGGGCATGCCATGCCTATATCTGTGTCTCGTCCTCTTTTTCCTCGTCCAGCTGTTTTGTTTTCGTATGAGTATTTGTCCTTGTTACTTTCCCATGTGTTTGTGTTGTCTTGTGAGTTGTTTGTCACCTTTTGGACACCTTTGAAGGTGTTTTCTATGTGTTTTATGTGTTTTTTGTTTGCCTCCCAGTGTTTTCAATGGGGTTCGAGTGGTACGTCGAACGGTTCGTCGAACATTCATCGAATGGGGCCTCCGTTCGACTAACCGAACCGAACTCGTATGCCAGGGGGGTGGCTAATCTTTAGTCAATTGTTGGTGCATTTTTTTGTTCCTCGTGTTTAGCCCTTCCAGCCATTGATTTCTCAATAAAGTGCATGGCACAAAAAATGCACCAAAAAACCCATGCATTTTTTTTTCTGCCACTAGGTGCATTTTTTGGTGCAGAAAATTTCTGCACCAAATACTCAGGTTGAGCACATACTATTATGATATTTATCATACTGCACAAATAAAGTATTATCTTTATTTTATTGGTCAGTTTGACTTTGATTATACCAAATGGTAGTTATTTATATTTATGTTTTAAGCCTTTTTTATATAAAATCCCGGCTGGTTGGCAGTTATATTATTCTCTGAAATATAATTTTGTCCTCAAAACTTTTTACACAACTGATGTCAAACTTACCAGATCGCAGTTGTCTGGATCTACCCTCTAACCTTTCTTAAATATTGGTATCATGTCAGCCAACCTCCAATCCTGAGGCACCAACACTGTTAAAAAAAAGAGTCAAAGAAGATGAGATACAGTGGTCTGTCAATTACTGAGCTCAATTCCCTCAATAGTTGTGGATGAATGCCATCTGGCCCAGGGTCTTGTTTAATGTTTAATTTTCTCAGGCACAGTTGGATTTCTTCTTGTGTTAAATTAATTATACCAAGTAGAAAATTTTGATTTATACCTTGTTGTATAATCCATGGAACAGTTAAGTTCCTTGGTGAACATGCATGAAAACTGCCTGTCTTTCATCTGCTGCATTAAATTTTCTTGACCAAAAAGATTGTTATCACAGCTCACCTAGACCTATGTGCCAGGCACATTAGGCCAGATCCTGGTGTTACAGCGATGATCAAGAGAAGTGGAAAAAGCCAGCAACCATTTTGGAAAAACTCTGAAGACAAGGGTCTACGCGTTTCAGGCCTAACATAGAACTGGCTCTTAATCATGACAACCATGCCTGAAATGCGTAATACACGCTGAGCTTTTTATCCACTCTATGTTTTTTATGGATTTTTCACAATAAAGCTTCAGAGTTTTTCCAAGATGGTTGCTGGCTTTTTCCACTAATCTTGATCATTAAATTTTCTTGGTTGAACACTGTTGTCTTCAACAGTGTCCAATTGAAATCCTGAAGAATTTTAAATACAGATACTTGTCCATCATGCAATACCCTTAGGGAGGCATCTGATTCCATGTTTTGGGTCATTGTCCTTCTGCAGAATAAATTTGGAGCTAATGTCATTAAAAACTATCTTTGGAAAAAAAAAGAGCATGGAGTCCTGGAAGTGATGATATACCCTTTCACCAAAAAAAAACAAATCTCAAAATCATCAAGTCTGTCTATGATTCCAAGAAGAAATAGCTCAATTTGTGCAAGGCTGCACCCATAGATGATCTGTGGCTCTCAAAGATGTTTGAAACAACATACCTGCCAAATTCCTTCAAAAATTGTGGGCAAATGTACCTACCGTGTTTTTCCAAAAATAAGACACTGTCTTATATTTTTTTTGCCCCCCAAAAAAGCACTAGGGCTTATTTTTGGAGGAGGTCTTATTCTTGGAGAAACACGATTGGGGGTAAGTTTACCCTCCCAAAAAAGCAGATCCCCCAACTTCCTAGGAGACTCATACTCACCAGACCAGGACTGCGTGGTTCCCAGGTCCTCCTGTGATCTCCGGTCGGTTCTGCATGCCGTCCTACCATGCTGCTAGCTGACATACACACACAGCAGATCACACACACAGCAGATCACACACACACACAGCAGATCACACACACACACACAGCAGATCACACACACACAGCAGATCGCAGATATACACAACAGATCACACACAGCAGATCGCAGGCACACACAGCAGATCGCAGGCACACACAGACAATCACAGATACACACAGCCGATCACAGATACACACATCCGATCGCAGGCACACACACACACAGGAGATCGCAGATATACACAGCAGAACACACACATCCGATCGCAGGCACACACAGCCATCACAGATACACACATCTGATCGCAGGCACACACAGCCGATCACAGATACACACAGCAGATCGCAAGCACACACAGCAGATCGCAAGCACACACAGCCGATCACAAATACACACAGCCGATCACAGATACACACATCCGATCGCAGGCCCACACAGCCGATCACAGATACACACAGCCGATCGCAGTCACACACAGCCGATCACAGATACACATATCCGATCGCCGGCACACACAGCCAATCACAAATACTCACATCCGATCGCAGGCACACGCAGCCGATCACAGATACACACAGCCGATCACAGGCACACACAGCCGATCACAGATACACACATCCGATCACAGGCACACACAGCCGATCACAGATACACACATCCGATCATAGGCACACACAGCCGATTGCAGACACACACAGCAGATCACACACACACAAACACACACACATCACATCCAGCACTTATGGCAGCAGGGAATGAGAGCAAGTCATGTGTCCGGCTGCAGGTCCTGTTCGTTGCGCTCCACTTCACAGCCTCTCAGGATTCTCCCGGCGAGAAGAGATCAGTGTCGCTGGATGAGGTGAGTGTGTATGCGATGTTTGTGTGTGTGATTTGATGTGTGTGTGCGATCTGATTATGTGTGCAATCTGATTATGTGTGCGATCTGATTATGTGTGCGATCTGACTGTGTGTGCGATCCGATGTTTGTGTGTGAGATCTGGTGTGTGTGTGAGATCTGATTGTGTGTGTGTGTGTGTGTGAGATCTGGTGTGTGTGTGTGTGTGTGTGTGTGTGTGAGAGCTGATGTGTGCGGGAGTGTGATCACTGCAGGTCCTGCCGCTCAGTGTCGGGTGAGAGTAATTGCCGGGTGCCGCTGTCTATAATGAAGTGTCCTGTAGTATCTGTAACTTTTTTAGCTGCACGGACACTTCATTATTGATCCGCGACTACGGCTTCTTTTCGGGGGAGGGCTTATATTTAAGCCTTTCTCCGAAAATGCTGAAAATCCCTGCTAGGGCTTATTTTTGGGGGAGGGCTTATTTTTGGAAAAACACGGTAGATGTATTCATGCTTTGATGCTGTTTTGAAGGCAAAAAGTGGTGACACCCAATATTCATGTCATTTAGATTTCTCTTTTGTTCATTCACTTTTCATTTTATTAAATGATAAAAAATAATTAACATTTCTGTTTTTGAAAGCATTCTTACAGTGCAGCATTTTTACCACACCTGCCTAAAACATTTGTACAGTACTGTATAAAAGTTTAGGAACGAAATAATGTACACTAAATTATTTTAATACATTCCAAATTGTTTTATTTACATCAGTATTATGTTGATTTGCCGCAATTAATGCTCATGGTATGGTAATTCAGCAGATTTATTTAATTGTTCCATTACTCAATTATTATAAATTCCTCTATAAAAATATAAAATTTTATTTTTCATCAGCTAAATACAATATCTGCTGCTCATTTCAAAACTGAACAGTGTGACAGCTAATTACAAATACAGTTTAGTCGAGATGACTATATGGTTTCTTCTATCAAAATCCCAGTGCGGAATCAGTGAAGCACAAGAAACCAAATGACTTATGCAGAATGTAATATACGTTGAGGTTTGAAGAATCCATTACGTCCCCTCACAAGAATTTTTAGCATATCCATGCAAACTTGTTGACTATGCATACAACTTATGAGAAAAAAAAATGAACCACTTTTCCTAAAAGTTCTGCATATTGAAGAGGATGCAGATTTTCATTTAGATTTGCCTAAATTTGCTATGCCTGATTCTGTCCGTGTAGAAATTTTAGTACAGAGGTAAAGAGGATGTTGGAGTTTCATAGTCAGCAATTCAACATCTTCCCTGTTATGAATATGTATGAAGCAGCTTGTGAATTGTGACCTTCTAAACTTCTTCTCTGCATATGCAAAATGGACAAAAGTTAAGTGAAAGGGTCAAAAAGCATACAGTTAAAATGTCAGCTGAAACTTAGAAGCTATTTGCTGAAGTGACTGACTACTGTATATATTATGAACAGTTGGAGATATTGGGATGCCATATGGAAGTTGGGCACTATTGTATCATTATTTTTACTTGTTCATAAATTCATTATTATATAACTCTTCAATTATTATAAATTATCCTAATAAAAAACATATTCCACAACTGTATGCTGTTTAGTCCTGGACTTTAAACCATTCTATCTGTATGGCTAGATAGTGACCATCTGTAGAGAAGAGCAAATCAAGCAAAAAAAAATAATAATTTGAATGTTCTCTGTCCTATCACTGTCGCAATGTGACTTCAGGATAGCACGGGACAGTGGGCTTCTATACTGTCCCTCATGATAGAGTACCCTACGCTTTCTCTAACCTCCGGATTACCACTGATGGTGGAGATTTTGGTGTCCCATGCCTCACTATTCTCCTGCCCAGAATTAGTTTGTTCCCTAATGCTCCCTTCAAGGGCAGGAAGTGGCAGGAGTGTGATGCAACACAGATTAAGCACAAAAGGGAAAAACTAAAACTTAAGGTCCAGTCACACTAAGCAACTTACCAGCGATCCCAACAACGACAGGGATCGCTGGTAAGTTGCTAGGAGGTTGCTGGTGAGATGTCACACTGCGACGCTCCAGCGATCCCACCAACAACCTGACCTGGCAGGGATCGCTGGAGCGTCACTACACGAGTTGCTGGTGATCTCACCAGCAACCAGTGACCAGCCCCCAGTGCCGCGTGGAAGATGCTGCGCTTGGTAACTAAGGTAAATATCGGGTAACCAATGCGATATTTACCTTGGTTACCAGCACACGCAGCTACACGTGCAGAGAGCAGGGAGCAGCGCATACTGAGCGCTGGCTCCCTGCTCTCCTAGTTACAGCACACATCAGGTTAATTACCCGATGTGTGCTGCAGCTAAATGTGCACAGAGCAGGGAGCAGCGCACAATGCTTAGCGCTGGCTCCCTGTTCTCCTAGCTACAGCACACATCGGGTTAATTAACCGGATGTGTCCTGCAGCTACATGTGCACAGAGCAGGAGCCGGCACTGACAGTGAGAGCGGAGGAGGCTGGTAACAAAGGTAAATATCGGGTAACCAAGGACAGGGCTTCTTGGTTACCCGATGTTTACTGTGGTAACCAGCCTCCGCAGAAGCCGGCTCCTGCTGCCTGCACATTTAGTTGTTGCTGTCTCGCTGTCACACACAGCGATCTGTGCTTCACAGCGGGACAGCAACAACTAAAAAATGGCCCAGGACATTCAGCAACAACCAACGACCTCACAGCAGGGGCCAGGTTGTTGCTGGATGTCCCACACAGCAACATCGCTAGCAACGTCACAAAAGTTGTTCGTTAGCAGCGATGTTGCTAGCGATGTTGCTTAGTGTGACGGGGCCTTTAGACACACTGCAAACTCATAGGAACAGACAGTAAGATAAAGGATAAAAGCAAGAGAAATAAGGCAGTAACAAAAGGACAACAAGGGTTAATACCACAAATGCTCAGATCAGCAAAGTACTGCAACCACCAATTAGTCTGGATCACAACATCTCACGAGACCAGAATAAAGGAGCTATAGTTGGCATTGAAGGAAGAGTCAATCCAGCATATACAGGTGAATTTGTATTTAGGATTTCCAGCCCTTCAGCTTACGTGATTACCTTACTGGGTAAACACGAGTTTAGTTTCTGCAGTGAGTTGGTTTGTTTTCTTTCCCAGTACCTTTTCCTTTCACCTCATTTGAGTTTCTTTAAGATTATATTTTATCTGCTTATTTCTAGTTCTCTTTAGAATTCCCCCTCGATCTTAAATGAACATGATTTCCTTTTCTAACTCTGGGTTTTTGTATCTTCCTGCACACCTTCCTATCCCCTTGTTGTGGCCTCTCCTCTAGTCCTTTAAGAGGTTCAATAAACTCCTCAATAGCCTTAATAGCCTTATATAGAGTCATGTCAAAGATAGTGGCTTGAGTTTTGTGGCTAGGGTCTCTCTAGTCTGTACAATGACCAGTCGAGTGCATTACGGCATGTATGAGAACGTTTACTTTCATAACATTATAGGCAGCTCTTAGTGTGTTCAGCATTGATCCAGTTAACTGCTTGGCTGCACAATTACAAATGTTATGATTGGAAATTGTGGTCATAAAGTGTCAATAACAGTTGCATGTTTGGATGCTCCAGAGTTCATTAGTGTTGACCTCAAGGTAAAGTTGCCATATTGCTTCAATGGGGACAGAAGTAAGTTCTCAATCTTTTTTGCCTCTTGGAAATTATATTTTTGCCTACATCCTAAGTCCTCTGGGTCCAAAAGTAAACAAGTGGGCATTGTATTATCTTTGCTTCATGGGGAGCATTTTCTTTGCCTGAGGATTCCCAGGTGTTGTCTTCTTTTAAAGCATTTTTTTTTATTACAGTATCCTTGGAGACTAACTATGGTTTTATTTTTACACCTCTATTTGTGGTTTCAGGTTCTGCCCTGAATCTAATTGATCATGATTTCTCTGTAAACTGTGGCTGTGATTTCTCTTCTCTCAGTCTTCCCATTCAATTATCAGAAATTGAAAACTCCCCTCTTTCACAAAGTCAAATTGTTGTTTGCGGAGATCCCATAGGGGGTACAGAACTCAGAGCATTAGCTCGTTTTTGCTTATGCTGTATTTTTTGGGCCATATTGTGCTTCATTGTTTCAAATATATTTAATGTACACGGGGGGAGCAAGGAGTTTTTGGTTGTAGAAGCTGCATCAGCAGATCTCATAGGAACGGCTGCTGTGTATAGTGGTAATATCAGCTGTGGATCTCATAAGAGAAGCAAGTGTGAATTGTTACAGCAGTAGCAATGGATATCGTAGGAGAGGCCGCAGAGGATAGTAGCAGCAGCGGCATTGGATATTCTATGAGCGTTCGGTGTGGGTAGTTGCAGCAGCATAGGACTTTGCTGAAACACAAACAGGAATCAGCAGCAGCACACAGCATAGTAACTAGAGATGAGCAAACCTCTAGAGGCTCGAGTTCGGTTCGGTTCGTCGAACGAAACCCGCGTTCGAGTTCGGTTCGGTGAGCCATTCGACGAACCTCTCGAACCCCATAGAAAACAATGGGAGGCAATCACAAACACATAAAAACACAAAGAAAACACCTTCAAAGGTGTCCAAAAGGTGAAAAACAACTCAAAAGACAACACAAACACATGGGAAAGTGACAAGGACAAATAATCATGCGAAAACAAAACAGCTGGACGAGGAAAAAGAAGACAAGACACAGATATAGGCATGGCATGCCCTTCTAAAATCATTTAAAACACAGAAAGGGGACTCCAAGCGGAGTCTCCCTTTTGTCCACAAATTGGGCCCCACAGACACCACTTCAGCGGCAGCACTTGTGCCCCAGTTGTACGCTTCACAGGTAAATTTGCATCAAACACATTCAAAAATAGGCCAGCCTTAACTGTCCCCGGGATGACACCAGTGTAGGTAGCAAAGTCTTTGCTGATCCATGATTTGTTCATCTTGGATCATTTTTAAAAGCACAGCAAGGGGACTCCAAGTGGAGTCTCCCTTTTTTCCAAAAATTGGGCCCCACAGACACCACTTTAGTGGCAGCACTTGTGCCCCAGTTGTACACTTCACAGGTACATTTGCATCAAGCACATTCAAAAACACGCCAGCCTTAACTGTCTCCAGGATGACACCGGTGTAGGTAGCAAAGTCTTTGCTGATCCATGATTTGTTCATCTTGGATCATTTTTAAAAACACAGCAAGGGGACTCCAACTGGAGTCTTTCTTTTTTTTTCCAAAAATTGGGCCCCACAGACACCACTTCAGTGGCAGCACTTGTGCCCCAGTTGCAAACTGGACTGGTTGATTTGCATGAAGCACATTCAAAAATACGCCAGCCTTAACTGTCCCCAGGATGACACCGGGGTAGGTAGCAAAGTCCTTGCTGAACCATGACTTGTTCATCTTGGCTCATTGTTAAAAACACATCAAGTGTACTCCAAGCAGAGTCTCCCTTTTTTCCAAAAATTGTGCCACACACACCACAACTTCAGTGGCATCACTTGGGCCCCAGTTGCAAAGTGGACAGGTTGATTTGCATCAAGCACATTCAAAAATATGCCAGCCTTTACTCTCCCCAGGATGACACAGGGGTAGTAAAGTCCTTGCGGATTCATGACTTGTTCATCTTGATGAACGTTAGTCTGTCCACATTGTCACTGGACAGAAGCGTGTGCTTATCTGTCAGCACACACCCAGCAGC
Organism: Anomaloglossus baeobatrachus; assembly: GCF_048569485.1. Lineage (NCBI taxonomy): Eukaryota > Metazoa > Chordata > Amphibia > Anura > Aromobatidae > Anomaloglossus > Anomaloglossus baeobatrachus. Next base: position 690,377,539 of record NC_134353.1, on the reverse strand, counting down.
ACTGAAGACACATTCAGAGACAACGCTGGCTGCGAGACACGACAAGATCTCCAAGGCATAAGTGGTGAGCTCAGGCCATTTTTCAAGACTTGAAGCCCAAAATGAGCAAGGCTCCAGTTGCAAAGTCATGGCATCGATGTTCATTTGGAGATACTCTTGTATCATCCTCTCCAGCCGTTGACTATGTGTCAGACTTCTTGTCTCTTGTGGCCTTGCATTGGATGGTCTAAAAAAATTATGAAACGATTCTATAAAATTGCTGTTACCAGCACAAGATACGGTGTTGCTGGTACGGTTTGACTGATAATGACGAGACAGTCCCATGCTTGGCAAGTGATAACTGGGAGTTTCACTCTGTGCACCAGTGGTGTTTGGTGGAAAAGCCAAGCTAAGATTGAGTAACAGCTTCTGCTGATACTCCTGCATACGTGAAACCGTGCTTTCTTCCACTGACATACAAGGCACGTGTGTCAACTTGCCCCGGTGAAGGGCTGCACCCAGGTTTGTAGCATTGTCGCACACGGCCTTCCCTAGCTGCAGGTTGAGTGGACACAACCATTTACAAAACTCGCTCGTAAGAGCTGACCACAACTCCTCCACTGTGTGACTCTTATTTCCGAGACATTTCAAGGTAAAGACCGCTTGATGTCATTGAGCTCTGCTGCCAGCATAGTATGGAGGTGTGCGGGATTCCTTGTGCGCAGTTACAACGCGGGTAGCCTGACCAGGCAGGCTTGGGGCGAAGGTGGAGGACCCAGACGAGGTTGAGGAGGCAGAAAAAGCAGTGGAGGAACTTCTACATGAAGAGGATTGACACACACGTCGTGGGGACGGCAAGACTTATTCCACAGACCCTTCTCCATCTCTCACCATAGTTACCCAGTGCCCAGTCAGCGACATGTAACGCCCCTGTAAATGCTTACTGGTCCAAGTATCGGTGGTGAAATGCACCCGGTCACACACAGAGTTTCAAGGAAGCGGTGATGTTGTGTGCGACATGCTGGTGTAGCGCAGGCACACCTTTCTTGGAGAAGTAGTGACGACTGGGCATCTGGTACTGGGGCACTGCGACAGACATAAGGTGTCGAAAATCCTCTGTGTCCACCAGGCGGAAAGGCAGCATTTTGGTAGCCAAGAGCTTACAGAGGGATAAAGTCAACTGTGACGACATGGACTCTCATGGGTTAAAGTTTCTTAAAATCCAGCCAGACAGCATGATAGATTGTCTAGAGATAGGGGAGAAGTCCCTCATTGTTTTTACAAGACTCTTGTTGACTCAATGTAATTGTGTTGGCCACTGAAAGCTAGACGTATTGTTCTCCAGACTTTTCCAGTAACCATTGTATTGTAGTTGTGTATTGCTAATGTGATTACCTTAGTAGCCATTGTTGAGTCTGTGACTTGCCAACTCCATGTAGATATACTGAGTCTTTCTATGCACATCATTTAAATGAACATTATCCACGCAGCTTGAAATTCATCCAATGGGAGAAGCAATCTTGTCCAACCAATCGATGAGGACGCAGTGTATCCTAAGGGAAGGTTATGGCTATAAAAGGGACGTCTTTAAGCCACCAGGGTTGATGAAGGTTGATGGATGCTGATGGATTCAGTCTAAGCTCTTCGGAGCTGATTAGAGGATCAGGATATATTATGGCTTCGATCTAGGGATTCCGGTTCCGGTTGGAGACCATATCCACAGCCTAGGGATTTCGACTCCGGCTGCCAGGATTGTAACATCATATCAGGACTACCTAAGGAGGACACTCAGGTTGGGACAATCCGATCACCTGGCTACAGACTTTACAGACCTCACACAGCTTCCTAAATCTGGCGCTATTCCTATCTCGGTGGGTGCCCGCCGAAAGCGGGGTGCTGCTGGATTGGAGTAAGCGGCCCTGGAAGCTAGGAGGCCCGGACATTCTAATCCCTGGTGAGCCAGCGGAAGGGTGAGACTCTGTTGCCTGTTACATTTGTGTTTTGCTGGTTATGTGTTATGTGCCGTTAATTGTTTGGGGATCCAATAAAGTCTAATTATTGTGGTTCCCTCACCCTGTGTTGTCTGAGTAGTGTTCTGCCCACGGTTAAGGAGGCCGGCGTTCAGTTGGGATGAGCCCTGAGCCACGCTGTCTTTCTAAAAGCGGCGGGTTTTAGTGGACGAGAGCACCCACTGAGCCCTGTGTCTCCACATCAACCTCTTAGCTTTGTCATGGCTCGGAGGAAATGGCCTTTTATTTGTGCACATCTGAGGGGCAGAGATCTGGCTGCTGTGTGGAGATGGTGGTGAGTAGGGTGTCCCTGGAAAACTGCAGGTCTGTGAGGAAAGTCCAGGCGGAGACATGATGTTTCCTTCATCCAAAGTTGGTGCTCTCAATGTCTGAGAGAGCTGTACACCAGCACTTGTTTCCCCTTCCAAACCAACTGACGACAAGCAAGCTGCCTGTTGCGGTTAAAGTGGTGGAAGCTCTGCGTGGAAAACCAGTAGTGACGGCTGTCCCCACAGTCACAGAAGATGAAGAGCGCATGGAGGAACTTGAAGGGGCAGACGGTGTTTGGCCCGCTCTGCTAGGCTGCATTGCACCACAGTGAGCTTCCCACTGGGACTTATGCTTGTTATTCATGTAATGATTCATGGAAGAAGTTGTCAAACTGGTGACTTTTTGGCCTCTACTTATAGATTGGCAACAAATCTTACAGATCCCATGATTTCGGAGATCCTTTGCTAGGTCAAGAAATGACCAGGCTAGGCAAGGCTTAGAGACCATGTCACCTGCAGAGCCACCCCGACTTGTGCTCACAGGCAGAGTTGTGGCTGAGGATGCAGTTGTAGACGTGCTTCTAGTACTCCGACTCTGTCCAGGAAGGCGCAAGGTAACTTCGTCGTCAGTTGCATCCTCCTCCACCGCCTCTGGTGATCTTCTCGAGTGCCTGACTGTGGGTTGACAGTAAGTCGGATCTAGAACTTCATCTTCAAGCGTTGTGTTTGCACTCCCCTCGCCCTCAGACCTAACTTCGTCCTGCCCTGACTGATTAGTTGTCATCCCAATCAGATATCTTCGTCTCATCGTCATCAGTATGTTCCTCATTATCTCCACCAACAGGTGTTACAGTTTTGGAATGAGGGTGTACATTATGCTCAGAAATTTGGTCATCAGGGCCAGTATCTGAGTCCCAAAGCTTCTGGGCATCACTGCAGACCATTTTCTGGTCTGTACTCACTGTAAGTTTGGAGCAGACCTCTGATTTCCAGGCTATAGTGTGACTGAACAGCTCTGCAGACTCAGCCATCTCTGTTACACCATAATCTGCAGGGCGGGTTAAAACTTGAGAGCTGGGTAAGAGCAAGTGTAATTGGGCTGACAACTCAGAGGACTGTTGTTTTTTGGATGTTGAAGTTGAGGTGGAGGAGAGGGCACTTGTTGGAGCAGTTGAGATCCATTCAAGCATGTTCTTTTTTTGTGCATCATCTACCTTTGTTACAGTTGTTTGGATCCGTAAAAAATGGAGCACATCGGATTGTCCACGGAAAGTAGTAGACATCTTACTTTTGCTGGAAGATAGCCTATCTTCAGCAGATGTTAATGTAGCTTTCCCACCTTCCCCACGCAAACGTTTTTTCTTTTTCCAACACACCTGTTCCCCTTTCCACCAGCATCTGTCCTTTTGCCACTCATTTTGTTAGCGACAAGATTGGCCACTTAAAATGTGGATGCAAAAATTGAGAGGTGGTGTAGATTGCAGAGGTGGTCTAGCTTTATTGACTGCTGAAGAACCAACACTGACTATCACAGACAATTTTAGCATGTCCCAACAGTGGCAGCACAGTTTGCAATAAGAATTGCGTATCAAAAATGGACAGGTGTGTACAATGCAGAGGTGGTCTAGCTTTATAGACAGCTGAAAAACCAACACTGACTATCACAAACAATTTTAGTATGCCCCTAACAGCGGCAGCACAGTTTGCAATTAGAATTGCGTATCAAAAATGGACAGGTGTGTACAATGCAGAGGTGATCTAGCTTTATAGACAGCTGAAGAACCAACACTGACTATCACAGACAATTTTTGTATGCCCCTAACAGTGGCAGCACAGTTTGCAAATAAAATAGTGTGGCAAAAGTGTGCAGGTGGGTTTCAGTGCCCAGGTTCTGTGGGTCAGTGGACAGGAAAGGAACACTAACGTAGTATTCCAGACACTTTTAGGATGGCAGAAAAAGTGTCAGCTCTTTGGGCAAATAAAATAGCGTGGCAAAAGTGTGCAGGTGGGTACAGTGCCCGGGTTCTGTTTGTCAGTGGACAGGAAAGGAACACTAACGTAGTATTCCAGACACTTTTAGGATGGCAAAAAATGTGTCAGCTCTTTTGGCAAATAAAATAGTGGGGCAAAACTGGGCAGGTAGGTACAGTGCCTGGGTTCTGTGGGTACCAGAACAGGAAAGGAAGCCTCACTGTCTATCCCTACTAATGATGAAATACAGCAAGGAATTCCCTGAGCTGAGGTACACAGATGCTGTTACCAAAAGCTGTACACAGCGTTTGCACGGACCTGCCTAGCAGCTATGGCTATGAATGCCTGGAAATCAGCCCTGAAAAGGGCAGAAATAACAAGCAGTCCCTAATCCCTACAGCGCTGTGTAGCTTGCACTATGTCTATAGCGCACACAGCAGGATCGGCCGCAGCAGCGTGAGCGGTGACTGTCACCCACACGCTGAAGGCAGATAATGGCGGCGACAGGGGAAATGGCTGTATTTTGTAAGGCAAGGACATGTGATATTAACCGCCTATGAAAAATGCCCTTGCTTGTCTGGCAAAAATTCACTTAGCTGTGTGTGTGTCTGTGATTGGCTGACATCCTTGCCCGCCCCACTGCACGCGCGCTTAGGAAAAAAAAATGGCGATCGGCATTCTCTCAGCACCACAGATCTAAACCGCGTCCCCCCCGCACACTATACGCTGAAATTTGATAATAGCGTGAATCACAGTGACTCACGCTATTACAGTGAAAAGCCAGCTAGTAACTAGCTAGGCTTTTTACTGATCGAATCATTATCGAATGTAACTCGAGCTATCGAGCTTTTAGCAAAAAGCTGGCGTTCGAGTTCGATCTCGAGCACCCCCCAAAATCACTCGAACATGAAATTGGTGAACCGCGAACCTTGAACATTGCTCAACTCTAATAGTAACACTAGTTGCAGCACAAAGGAAGCTGAGAGCTAGCAACATATAGAACTCATAGCCCAGGCACCATCCCTTAAGAAGTTGTAGCAGGCAAAGATCAACGAACAGCGGGCTTGGCACAGATTCAACCTCTGAGATGACTGAAGGTAGATCATATTTTTGGTAGTCGGTGTAGATGATGACTTGATGCACTGCCCCCTCCAGCATATACTGTATGCCAAATGGCATTGCCCGATACGCATAATAGTATTGGTATTGAAGATTGTCTTCCATTAGTGACACAACCGCATCCAGCTCAGGTTGTTTGGAGTCGGTTGAGTAATTTTGGTGTTCACGGCAGCGAGTATTTATTCTTGATCGTGATTTGGTTGAGACCTCTATAGTAGATACATGGCCGAAGAGACCCATCCTTTTCTTCATAAAGAAGAATTTGGCTCCGGCCAGTGAGGACGTTTGGATGGCTTTCCTTGCCAGATTCTCCTTTATGTATTTAGACATGGCTTGGGTTTCAGCCAGAGACAGAGGGTAATTACAATCATGTGGTGGAGTGGAACTGGGAAGGAAATTGATAGGACGGTCATATGGCCTGTGTGGTGGCAAGGTCTCATCTTCCTTTTTGTTGAAGATGTCCGTGAAGGACTAGTAGGCAGACAGCAGATTCAGAAGATTAGAGGGTCATACAGGCAGCCGAGCAGGTTACATGGAAACCAGACAACTTTTATGGCAAGGGAGACACTACCAGAGTACCTCTCCAAATCTCAAATCCAACATCGGTTCATGCGTCTGAAGCCACAGCAGGCCCAGTGACAGTAGATGCGACATTCCCGGTAACACGTATCATCATCATAGTATCATAGTTTTTAAGGTTGAAGGGAGACTCTAAGTCCATCTAGTTCAACCCGTAGCCTAACATGTTGATCCAGAGGAAGGCAAAAAAAACCCAATGTGGCAAACAAGTTCCAATGGGGAAAAAATTTCCTTCCTGACTCCACATCCGGCAATCAGACTAGTTCCCTGGATCAATACCCTGTCATAAAATCTAATATACATAACTGGTAATATTACATTTTTCAAGAAAGGTGTCCAGGCTCTGCTTAAATGTTAGTAGTGAATCACTCATTACAACATCATGCGGCAGAGAGTTCCATAGTCTCACTGCTCGTACAGTAAAGAATCCTCGTCTGTGATTATGATTAAACCTTCTTTCCTCAAGACGAAGCGGATGCCCCCGTGTTCAAGTCGCAGGCCTAGGTGTAAAAAGATCTTTGGAAAGGTCTCTGTACTGTCCCCTCATATATTTATACATTGTGATTAGATCCCCCCTAAGCCTTCGTTTTTCCAAACTAAATAACCCCCAGTTTAATAACCTGTCTTGGTATTGCAGCCCACTCATTCCTCTAATAATCTTGGTCGCTCTTCTCTGCGCCCTCTCCAGTTCAGCTATGTCCTTCTTATATATCGGTGACCAGAATTGTACACAGTATATAAGTGCGGTCGCACTAGTGACTTGTACAGAGGTAGAACTATATTTTTTTCATGAACACTTATACCTCTTTTAATACATCCCATTATTTTATTAGCCCTGGCAGCAGCTGCCTGACCCTGTCCACTAAAGTGAAGTTTACCATCCACCCATACACCCAAGTCTTTTTCTGTGTCTGTTTTACCCAGTGTTCTACAATTAAGTACATAATCATAAATGTTATTTCCTCTACCCAAGTGCATGACCTTACATTTATATACATTAAACTTCAATTGCCACTTCTCAGCCCAATCCTCCAATTTACATAAATCTCCCTGTAATATAAAATTATCCTCCTCTGTATTGATTACCCTGCAGAGTTTAGTATCATCTGCAAATATTGAAATTCTACTCCGCATGCCCCCAACAAGGTCATTTATAAATATGTTGAAAAGAAGCGGGCCCAATACTGACCCCTGTGGTACCCCACTATGAACTGAGACCCAGTCCGAGTACGTACCATTAATAACCACCCTCTGTTTCCTATCACTGAGCCAGTTTTTAACCCAGTTACACATATTTTCCCCTATCCCCATTATTCTCATTTTATGCACCAACCTTTTGTGTGGCACCGTATCAAAAGCTTTTGAAAAGTCCATATACACAACATCCACTGCATTTCCCTGGTCCAGGCTTGAACTTACCTCTTCATAGAAGCTGATCAAATTAGTTTGACAGGATCGATCCCTCATAAACCCATGTTGATACTCTGTCATAAGGTTATTTTTCTTGAGATACTCCAGTATAGCATCTCTCAAGAACCCCTCAAGGATTTTACCAACCGTAGAGGTTAAACTTACCGGCCTATAATTTCCCGGCTCAGTTTTTGTCCCCTTTTTGAATATTGGCACCACATTTGCTATGCGCCAGTCCTGCGGTACCGACCCTGTTATTAAGCAATCTGAGAAGATTAAAAATAATGGTCTATCTATCACAGAACTCAATTCCTGTAGTACTCTGGGGTGTATGCCAACCGGGCCCGGAGATTTGTCAACCTTAGTGATTTCGAGGCGGCGGCGTACTTCCTGCTGGGTTAAGCAGGTAATATTCAAGGGTGAATTTATGGCATCACTGGTCATGTCATCTGCCATGGCATTTTCTTGTATAAAAACCGTAGAAAAAAAGTAATTCAGCAGGTTGGCTTTACCCTCATCCCCTTCCACCATTTCACCAAGACTATTTTTAAGGGGGCCAACACTATCGCTTTTCAGTTTTTTACTGTTTATGTAGTTAAAGAATATTTTAGGATTATTTTTACTTTCTCTCGCAATGAGTCTCTCTGTCTCAAACTTAGCTAACTTAATTTGCTTTTTACATATTTTATTTAATTTTCTATAATTATATAGTATAAGCTGATCTTCTCCATCTGCAGCATTCACACTGAAAGGACAACATGCTCAAAGATGAGCTGGATAGCCACAGACTTAGGCTTTCCATTCACGCATGACACAGCAATGTAAGTTTGCAGCTGAAAGATGAGAATCTAATACCTATCCATAAAGGCCTGCTGTATGAAATTACTGGCAAAACCAGAGTCCAGTAAGGCCGTTTCAGAGAGTCAGTTGTCTCCACTTGTCATGGACACAGTCATATATAATTATGGAGAGTACTTTCACCTATTGTGGTCTCTTCCACCAACTCTAGGCTGGACAGTTTCCTAGCTTCTTCGGACAGAAGCAAATCAGGTGTATTTGATTTCCGCAGTAGAAGCATCCCTCACTGAAGCGATGGATCTCTTGGCGGTGATTCGCCGGATGCACTTGATCTACCTTCATGGGCTAGGAAGGAGATGAAGAAGCTACAGGTAGTGGCATGATGGGCCTCTGGAATGAAGGAGGCAGTGATCTCTTCTCCTAGTTTGCCTCTTTGGATCACTCTTGGAACAGAAGGTTGATGCAAATAGCTAGCAAAACTAGGTAATCCAAAGACCAGCTAGCTCATTCTTTATCCTTCCTGGCATTCCTTCCCAGAATATAGCCATCTGTGCCTTGTTATTCCATCCCAATTCGGAGGGCAGGGTGTGGAATCAAACAGCATATTGGCCTATGGTGAGCCTCTCTTTGCGGAGTTTGAGCAGAGAGAATGTGCTTAAAGAAACTTGACCCGGCTAATAGAACACCTTGTGGAACACCTTCTGAATGATTGGATCTTCCCTCTCCCATAGTGGATTGATCCAAGCCAGGGCTTCACCAGTCAGGTGTGCCATCATAAAGGCCACTTTGGCCCAGTCCAAGGAAAACAGATGTGGCAACAGTTCAAAGAGCACAGAGCACTTTTTTATGAAGCCCATAAATAATCGAGGGTCACTGTCAAATTGTGAAGAGGTGACAGATGAGGACGAGGGTGTGGAGCTGAGTTTGCTGCTTGAGAAGGAATCGTAGCCGGTACCGTATTTGTAGAGACATGGCGGGTATTCAGTGACCGAAGATAATTAACATCCGATCCTGTTGCTTGTGCTACTGCACCACCTCTTCCTTCAAGCCGGTGAATTGAGCAGCACTGGAACCAGCGAGATCCATGCCTGGGCAAACTGTAATGCTTGTGAGGTGAGCAAGGGGTTTATGGATCCACTGGACCAAAGGTACAGATCACTGACCTGGAGGAGCAAACTAGAATGGCTACAGAGATTTCACTGAAGCCACAGGAGGTGGTGATAGAAACACACTCTAGTAGGCAGCCAACAGCAGGCAGCTGAAGTGGATCAATGGTACCTTGGCAGCTGGTGCCATGGACACAGTCTATGATTGTAGAAGCAGCAGCAGATCTTGTAGTAGCGGCCAGTGTGAATAGTTGCAGCATCAGTGCAGATCTTGTAAGAGCAGCCAATGTGGATAGTTGCATCAGCAGCAGCAGATATCGTAGGAGTATCTGCAGAGGATAGTCACAGCAGTGGATATCGTAAGAGCGGTGTGAGTAGTTGCAGCAGCAGCAGTGGACTTGAGATACACTGATACACAGGCAAGAATCAGCAACAACACAAAGCACAGCAAAAGTAGTGGCAGCACAAAGGGACCTGAGAACTAGCAATGTAAAGAACTTGTTGCCCAGGCACCTCTCTTATGGGGATGGTAACTTAAATACCTACTGCCTCTCAGCCATGCTGAAAGGCACTTAAGAATCAGGACATACTGGCCCTTTATGAAAATGGGCATGTCTGCGCACACAAAAGGCACTCCCGGGAAGCCCGTGCAGGATGGGGATGGAGCAGTCATTGCTGGGTGGCCGGGAAGGTAAGACTGCCGGCGTTCCTGTCAGGGGAGGAGAGTTTGAGATTGCCTCTTGTATAAGCATCTGTTTTTTCTCACAAGTATCCTTTGCAACTAAGTCTGTTTTTATTTTTACACCTGTATTTGTGGATTCAGATTCTGCCCTGAATCTAATTGATCATGATTTTACTGTAAACTATGATTTCTCTTCTCTCCGCCTTCCCATTAAAGTTTCAGCAATTGACAACCAGCCTCTTTTACATCATAACGTTTGTCATGGGTGTGCCATGACGAATCTAGGAAAAGAAGGTCTGCAGCTTATGTTTAAATGTATTTGCTTTGTATTCTTTTCTATCTGGCTATCCTTTGAAGCTTTAATTTCAGGTGCAGCTCTTTGTCACCATTCCCTTTTACTATAGTCATATGACTTAACATCTGATGCCGATTAACAAAATTTATAATTCTTATGCTGGCCACTTTTGAAGGAGCCAGTCTCTGGAAGAAGCTGAAGCTTCATAGCAATTGAAGCTGTGGTTACATTGGACTTGCATAGAGTATTTTCCTTTTTGTGTGTATTTCCCCCATTTTGTGTTTCTATCCCTGCATTGTATTATTGCAGTGGTGAGACTAGTGCTCTCATTAGCCTTCTTGCTAGCCAGGGTGAGTGTAGGGCAAGTCAGGGCCTAGGCCAGAGGCAGAGGAAGGACTCATATAGGAACATTAGGGTTGTGCAGGGATCAGCCTCAGATAAGTGTAGGAGGTGACTCTGCTTCCCTCTCCCTAGTATCAGGACTCACCATTGTATCTTGTTCCTGGTGTACCCTGTTTGTTGCGGCCCTCTCCTGGGGTTCTTTTATTCCTAGTTTAACCTCAATAGTCACTGCATGACAACATTATTTTGAAGCTTGAAAATGTATCTATGAAGGCAGAAGTGTTATATACTGAATCCATTACATTCATGGTTTTTCCTTTCCTACCTGCAAAGTTAGTGGTAGGCCTGACATAGTCAATCAAGCACAATCCTGTAATCAATTTGGAGACTAACAAGATTAGGTCATGGGGTGACTCATGCTTTTCCAAATGTCTGTCGAGATCTTTGACTTCCGTGAAAATTTGCCTTTCAGAATTCATTCAGGACTTCTGTGATATTTTTTCTGAGACTAAGTGTGATTTTCTTCCTTCACATTGGCGTCACGATGATCTGGTGGAGCAGGGATCAGTGCTCCTAGACTGGTCCTCAGACTAGGGGGGCCCTAGCTATCCCTTATATCTCAGTTATCGCTGAAGTTGAGGATGTCTGAGCCACTAACCTGACCCTGCTTCTGACCATCCCTGATCTTATACCCCCTCCCTTCTTACCAGTTGGACAGAAGTGTGAAAACACCAACAGAGATAGACAAACAGGGGAAACCAAAACTATCTCACAGCATTGCTCACACAAAGGTAAAAGACAATAAGAGATAAGGAGGAAAATAGGATCAGGGAGGAAACAACAAGATAGCTAGAGAATTCCACAACAAATCCGAGCACCACGCATTATAAACACGAGAAGGTCTGGGACAGATAATCTGTTTTGACACTCTTATATATGGTCTTATACACACTGGACATAACCTATGACTAAGGACCCAATGTTGTGGGTCTGAAACACGTAAGGTTTGTCACTATTTTTTTAAATATGTTTGGATATTATTTTTTTCTAATAAAATGGACTTAATTTGTTCATGAAGCAGACTTTGGTGCTGGATATTTTCCAAGTTCTATTCATCATTGCTCTTCCCCTAATATCTGACCTTTTTAACAGTTATCTGGAGCTAAGTGGTTTTCCAAACTTGACTTGAGGGAGGCATGTAACCTTATTCACCTTTGTAAGGGTGAGAAATGGAAGACCACATTCACCTAAATGTCATTTTGAAAATTTGTTTGAAATAATTTTGATTAAACAATTTTCATACAAACAATCAACGCAAAACAAACAGTAACTTAATACAGGATACTCAATAGATAGCAATATATGTAGACATTAACGTATCAAGTGAGTAAACCATCATACCTAAGAGAAAGGGTAGGGAGAAAAGGAAGGGATGGGATGAAGGAAAGAACATTTTATTGGGCAGGAGAGGAAAAGAGGGAAGAGAGTGTGAAAGGGTAAGAAACAATGGAGAAGTTTTATAATAATTCAAGTATATATACATAAAGAAGATAAAATGAAGAATTTATTCTGCATTTTGAAATTTTGATGATGCTGATTGGGTTAACCAATGCTAGGGCAGTTTTTCAAAATTTCAATGACAGTTTTCATGCTCTATTGGGTAGGTTTGTGGTAATTTATCTGGATGACATATTGAATTAGTTGCACAATGAGGAGGAGCATCAGAGCATGTCAGGCAGGTTCTCCAGTTTCTTCGTGAAATCATTTATTTGCTAAACTAAAAAAAAATATCAATTTGAAGTAAAGCTGGTTCAGTTTTTAGGACATTTGATTTCTGCATCAGAGATTTTGATGGACCCTGCAAAGGTGCAAGCAGTCTTTATTGGGTTCAACCATGTAACCTAAAGCATTGCAGCGATTTCTTTGCTCTGCAAATTTTTATTTGAAGTTCATTAAGAAATCTCTAGTTAAAGCTAAGCCTTTAATTAGCATGACTAAGAATGGAACATGTTTCTTCTTGATCCGCCGAGGCAGTAAATGCTTTTTGGTTCTCAAGACTGCTTTCTCTAAGGCTCCTGTTCTCAGTCAACCTGAGGTCAATTTGCCTTTCTCTGTTGAGATTGTTGGGTTTTTAATGGGGAGGTAGATGTTGTTTCGCATTAAAAAAAAGTGGGTATATATATGGTTGGCTGTGATGGTGGGATATTGTGGGTCATGTACCATTTTGTGTGGGTTAATGTTTAGGCGTGGTTCACTGTCCATTCTTTTTATTTCTTGTGTGTACATTGCATTGTCTGTAAGTAATCACCCCCTGTAGTGTTTGTCCCTAGGTCTGGAGGAAGTGGGCCTGGAATCCACCTAACCTCTTTGCTTACCTGGAGGGATGAGGCAGTCTGTTTGAGAACTTGAAGAGAGAAGGATTGAGCCTCTGGGAGAAGCTGCGGCTTCTCAGGGAGACCTGGACATTTATCGCTTGCTAGCCTATATTCGCATTTCTGGACTAATTTTACCCTCTGTTTTTTGGATTGTTCATCCATTCCTCACTCTGCTGATTGTGTGATATCGGAGAAGGACCCCGTAACAACTGGTGGCAGCGGTGGGATCAACAGAGCACAGCCCAATGGAAATCAACCCACAGAGTGAGTACAGAAACTGAACCGCATCCAGTCTACAGGAGAGAGCCTGAGATTTGGGCCTCAGCTACAAGGGATGAGTAAAGAGGCCTTAATTGATCTACTGGTGGGTGCGAGCCAGTCCACCTCCTCCCAGATGTCTGACGGACAAGCACTGGGGATTGGGATCCCTGCCCCAAAAAGCCAGTGATTGGTGTGGTTCAAAGAAAAGATGGCGGTTCTGGGCTCGGGTGTATCTCAGGAGTGTAAGGAGGAGGTTGTCGTCAATCACAGCAGAGACAAGAAGCAATAGAGTCTGGCAGAGAGAGTAATATGAGTTGGAGTGTAAACCCAGCAATCCGGGAGCCTGTACGGATCACCCGGGCAGACTTCAAGCCATTTGATGAGGCTTCCGGAGATGTCCAAGGGTTCTTCAATGAATTTGAGCAGCAGTGTGTGGTGATGGAGGTTCCCCAATCTGGCTGGATGCATTTGTTAGTGGGACTCCTGAGCAGAAGCCTGGCAGAGGCTTATCACACCATTGACTCACAGCAGAACCGGGATTACAACATTGTAAAGCGGACTACCCTGGATTACCATACCATCACCCCAGAATCCACCTAACCTCTTTGCTTACCTGGAGGGAGGAGGTAGTCTGTTTGAGAACTTGAAGAGAGAAGGATTGAGCCTCTGGGAAAGCTGCGGCTTCTCAGAGAGACCTGGACATTTATCGCTTACTGGACTATATTCGTGTTTCTGAACTAATTTTACCCTCAGTTTTTTGGATTGTTCATCCATCTCTCGCTCTGTTGATTGTGTGATATCGGAGAAGGAGCCCGTCACAACTCATGTTTCTTCTTGATCCGCCGAGGCGGTAAATGCTTTTTGGGTTCTCAAGACTGCTGTCTCTAAGGCTCCTGTTCTCAGTCAACCTGAGGTCAATTAGCCTTTCTCTGTTGAGATAGTCAGCTCTTTAATGGGGAGGTAGATGTTGTTTCTCATTAAAAAAGTGGGTATTTATATGGTTGACTTTTTACTCCGAAAAGTTCTTTCAAGTGGAATCTAATTATGATATAAATGACAAAGAAATTTTAGCGGTTAAAAGTTTGTGATGAACGGAGACATTAGTTGGAGGGGGCAAGATATAATGTAACTGTCTTTACCAATCAGAACAAGAATATATTGTACAACTACTACTAAGCGTCTAAAGATCAAACAGGCCCTGTTGGTTCTTTACTTTGCTTGGTGACTTATCTCCCCAGATCAAAGAATGTGAAAGCTCATGCTCTGTCTTGTAGTTTTGATACAGAATTTAGGGATAAAAATCCTGTTAAAATTCTTATTGAGTAGGTAGTAGTGGGTGTGCTTGGGATTGATTTCTAACAGCGTACTCAGGATGCTCAGGTCTGTACGCTGAAGGGTTTGACTGTAAACAAACTGAATGTTCTGTCCTCTTTACATAGGTATTTTCTTGAGGAGGTGCATGATTTCATTTTGATTGAGCATCCAGGTTCTTCTAACACTTGGAAATCTCCTTCTAGGTGCTTTTGGTGGCAATATGCTTGCAAGGAAGTTCATGAGTATGTTCGGAAAGGCCGTGTCTGTGCCAGGCCTAAAGCTTCTTGTCAGACCACAGCAGATTATCTTATGCTTAACAGGATTACATCACAGCTCTAGAGCCACTTGTCCATGGACCTTGTCACTGATTTACCTATTTCTGGTGATAATACTGTTGTGTGGGTAGTGGTGGTGGAACAGTTCAGCAAGTTGGTTCCTTTGGTTCCACTTCTTAAATTGCCTACTGGCCTACCGCTAAGATGTATGGGGCACATACACAAGGGATCAATGAAATGTATACATGACCTAAAGTTCTTAGGTAGCAGGGACGTCAACTAGGCTCATGCGTATGGGATTAGTATGAAGTATTAGTTGTCCAAAGCTGCAATGATGCTTACCAAATACTAATGAAATGTATGTAAACTTTTGATTTTGCACAAAGTAATAAAAATGCCTTTAAACATTTTCCATCATTATTCTTGCATTTGGCCAATATAAATAATTTTGGTAATCCTAATATATCTAAAACGGGAAAGGTTTATTCTGATTTCATGTCAGATAGTGAGAAAAACATGCATATGTGTCATTTTAGATAGTGTACATAAACTTCTGGTTTCAATTGTACATGGTTAAAAGCAGTGATCAGAGCTTAGTTCCAGCCACTGCTGTTAGAGACAGATGCTGGCAACATGATATAGCCATCATCTACTGTGTATGAAGGCACTTAATTTCCTCAGCTACCTGCACACTTGCAGGCACCAAACTTCCAGTTCAGATACATCTTTTGCGCTATAGAGTTAACAAATGTATTAAAAGATTGTATTAAATATTTATTTGGCTCATGAATACACACTCTTATTTCCACATTTCTTACTTGTATTTGAAGAGCTTTGGAAAAGGTGCAATAAAAATTTGAACCTTTGCAGAATATAGAATTTTGCTTATTTATTAGTGATGAGCGAGCATGCTTGTCACTACTCGGTACTCGCACGAGTATCACTGTACTCGGGCTGCTCGGCGGGGACCGAGTAATCTCGCGATACTCGTGCTTTACTCGTGGTCTTCATTTCTGCATGTTGGCGCTCTTTTGAGAGCCAGCCCTCATACAGGGATTGGCTGGCAGACCACTGCAATGCCACAGCCCTGTTAGTTGTGGAATTGCAGTGATTGGCCGGCCTGCACAGCGTCACCGAGCCTTTATATCGGCCGGCGCGCTGTGCTCTGCTCACAGCTATTCTGACAGTGAGTGTAGGGAGAGTGTCGCTGATTCAGGGAAAGCTTTGCGGCCCTTTATAGCTTTTTCAGTTGCAGGGCTGCAAACAGTGTGACCAAAAGTCCTTCTCAGGACTATTCTAGTTGTATACAGGCAGGCAGGGTATAGCCAGGTCGGCGTACAGTAGCAGAGTCCTTCTCAGGACTATTGTTGCTATATACAGGCAGGGTATAGCCAGGTCTGAATACAGGCTAGTGACCAAAAGAGTCCTTGTCAGGACTATTGTAGCAGTATACAGGCAGGCAGGCAGGCAGGGTAGTGGTGACCGTATACCAGCCTTCATATCTGGGGCTGGTGTACACAGTGTAAAACAGTCCAGATAGTGTCTGACTTGTCTGTACTGTAATTGTCGCTCCCCAAAAAAACCTGTTAGTAGGTTATTATTGCGTCCGTGCTTGGTTTTTAAAACCGCACGTGTGTGCCTGTTGGTGGCAGCGTACAGGTGCACTGGTGTGCGTTTACCAAACTATTATATAACGCACAAGTGTAGTGTATAATACACGTCAGTCAGCAGTGGCTGATAGTGTCAGAGTTCTTAATTTTTGCTCCTAAAACCTGTGTTAGGTTATTATTGCGTCCGTGCTTGGTTTTTAAAACCGCACGTGTGTGCCTGTTGGTGGCAGCGTACAGGTGCACTGGTGTGCGTTTACCAAACTATTATATAACGCACAAGTGTAGTGTATAATACACGTCAGTCAGCAGTGGCTGATAGTGTCAGAGTTCTTAATTTTTGCTCCTAAAACCTGTGTTAGGTTATTATTGCGTCCGTGCTTGGTTTTTAAAACCGCACGTGTGTGCCTGTTGGTGGCAGCGTACAGGTGCACTGGTGTGCGTTTACCAAACTATTATATAACGCACAAGTGTAGTGTATAATACACGTCAGTCAGCAGTGGCTGATAGTGTCAGAGTTCTTAATTTTTGCTCCTAAAACCTGTGTTAGGTTATTATTGCGTCCGTGCTTGGTTTTTAAAACCGCACGTGTGTGCCTGTTGGTGGCAGCGTACAGGTGCACTGGTGTGCGTTTACCAAACTATTATATAACGCACAAGTGTAGTGTATAATACACGTCAGTCAGCAGTGGCTGATAGTGTCAGAGTTCTTAATTTTTGCTCCTAAAACCTGTGTTAGGTTATTATTGCGTCCGTGCTTGGTTTTTAAAACCGCACGTGTGTGCCTGTTGGTGGCAGCGTACAGGTGCACTGGTGTGCGTTTACCAAACTATTATATAACGCACAAGTGTAGTGTATAATACACGTCAGTCAGCAGTGGCTGATAGTGTCAGAGTTCTTAATTTTTGCTCCTAAAACCTGTGTTAGGTTATTATTGCGTCCGTGCTTGGTTTTTAAAACCGCACGTGTGTGCCTGTTGGTGGCAGCGTACAGGTGCACTGGTGTGCGTTTACCAAACTATTATATAACGCACAAGTGTAGTGTATAATACACGTCAGTCAGCAGTGGCTGATAGTGTCAGAGTTCTTAATTTTTGCTCCTAAAACCTGTGTTAGGTTATTATTGCGTCCGTGCTTGGTTTTTAAAACCGCACGTGTGTGCCTGTTGGTGGCAGCGTACAGGTGCACTGGTGTGCAATTTCCAGAAACTTTGATATAACGCACAAGTAGTGAATATACACGTCAGCAGTGCACAGCATTGCAAAATGCGCAAGGGCATTGGCAAGGAACAAGGAAGTGGACGTGATGGTGGTGCAGGCAGAGGCCGAGGTCGTGGGCAAGCTCTAATTTCGCCACAACAAAGGGCCACATCTAGTCGCTCGCACGTCCTGTCCCAAATTCTTGGGGACCGCAGCAGTACACCGCTCTTGAACCAAGACCAGTGTCAACAGGTTGTTAGTTGGATAGCGGATAATGCTTCCAGTCAGATTGGCACCACCACAAACACTCTGTCTTCCACACGGTCAAGTGTCAGTAGCCGTGATACTGCACCGCACATTTCTGAACCTGATCCTCCTTCCTACCACCAGGCTGAGTACACGTCCTCCTCGGACATTAATGATCCCACACTTGGACACTCGGAAGAGCTGTTCACGTTTCCATTCACACATTCTGGCCTCTCGCCAGCTCATATTGAAGTGGGTCATGAGGAGATCGTCTGTACAGATAGCCAAATATTTGAGCAGCCACGTTCTCACGAAGTTGGCAACGTGTCTCAACAAGTGGTGGACGATGATGAGACACAATTGTCAGCAAGTCAGGAGGAGGAGCAGGGTGCGGAAGAGGAAGACGACGTGGTGGATGATCCAGTAACTGACCCAACCTGGCAGGAGGATATGCAGAGCGAGGACAGCAGTGCACAGGGGGAGGGAGGCGTAGCATCACAACAGGCAGTAAGAAGCAGGGTGGTGGCCCCAGGCAGAAGTCAGGCAACCGTTCCCCGTAACAACACGACGACACCAGGTGCCTGTACAAATGTTAGGTCTTCACGAGTCTGGCAGTTTTTTAAGTTGGATCCAGATGATTCAAAAAAGGCCATTTGCAACACCTGCCGTGCCAGCATCAGCAGGGGTACCAAAACTAGCAGCCTGACCACCACCAGCATGATCAGGCACATGTCAGCCAAGCACCCGACTTTGTGGGAAGTACAACAGAGTCGAGGAGCAGTGCTTGCTGATGTCACTGCTACGTCTTCGCTGGTTGTGCATGCGAGCCAATCCTCTGTCCATGCTGCCTGCGAACAAGCCTCCTCCACTCCTGCACCTGCAGTTGCCTACGCAGAAAGAACACCATCATCAAGCACGTCCTTGTCCCAGCGCAGCGTTCAGTTATCCATTGAGCAAACCTTTGAACGCAGGCGCAAATACACTGCCAACACCCCACATGCCACAGTTCTAAATGCTAACATTTCGCGACTGCTTGCGCTGGAAATGTTGCCTTTTAGGCTGGTGGAGACAGAAGCATTCCGTGACCTGATGGCGGCAGCTGTCCCACGTTACTCGGTCCCCAGCCGCCACTATTTCTCCCGGTGTGCCGTCCCCGCGTTGCATAACCACGTGTCACAAAACATCACACGTGCCCTGAACAACGCTGTTTCACCCAAAGTCCACCTAACCACAGACACGTGGACAAGTGCTTGTGGGCAAGGCCGCTACATCTCGTTGACGGCACACTGGGTTAATATTGTGGAAGCTGGGACCCAGTCTGAGCGAGGGACGGAACACGTCCTTCCCACACCAAGGTTTGCAGGCCCTACCTCAGTCAGTGTTTCACCCACACTCTACAGCTCCGGAATGTCATGCTCTTCAGCCTCCTCCTCCTCCTGCGCATCCTCATCCACTGTGCCCTCCACACCAGTCACAAGCTGGAAGCACTGCAGCACTGCCTCGGCGAAGCGGCAACAGGCTGTGCTGAAGCTAATCTGCATAGGTGACAAACCCCACAATGCAGAAGAGCTGTGGACAGCTCTGAAACAGCAGGCAGATCACTGGCTCACACCTCTGAACCTAAAGCCAGGAAAGGTCGTTTGTGACAATGGCCGGAACCTGGTGGCGGCTTTGAGGCGAGGCCAGCTGACACATGTTCCATGCGTGGCCCATGTGCTCAACCTCGTGGTTCAGCGGTTTCTAAAGTCATACCCAGAGCTGTCTGATCTGCTGGTAAAAGTTCGCCGCCTGTCTGCACATTTTCGAAAGTCACCTACTGCTTCAGCCGGCCTTGCCGGCTTTCAGCGCCGTTTGCATCTTCCGGCTCACAGACTGGTGTGTGATGTCCCCACGCGTTGGAATTCAACTCTGCACATGTTGGTCAGGATATGTGAGCAGAAGAGGGCAGTTGTTGAGTACCTGCATCACCTAAGCCGTCGGGAAATGGGTCAAACTCCACACATAACACCTGAGGAGTGGAGATGGATGTCAGACCTATGTACCATCCTCCAAAACTTTGAGGACTCCACCAAGATGGTGAGTGGTGATGACGCCATTATTAGCGTCACCATACCGCTACTCTGCCTTCTAAAACGGTCCCTGCTGAAAAACAAACATGATGCATTGCAGGCGGAGCGCGATGAGTTGCAGCAAGAAACAGTAGTGGGTGTGGGTGATAACACACAGCCCAGCCTCGTCTCATCACAACGTGCAGTGGAGGACTATGACGAGGAGGAGGATGAAGACATGGAGCAACTCTCCGGCCAAATTGAGGATATGACATGCACACCAGTCATATCCTCGATTCAGCGTGGCTGGCCAGAGGACAGGGTAGATGAGGAGGAGGAGGAGGAGGAGGAGGAGGAGGAGGACAGCATGTTCAGTCATCTTGTTGGTCAGGCTACTGAAGTCCTGGCTGTTAAGAGTCTGGCGCAC
Source organism: Anomaloglossus baeobatrachus (assembly GCF_048569485.1). Lineage (NCBI taxonomy): Eukaryota > Metazoa > Chordata > Amphibia > Anura > Aromobatidae > Anomaloglossus > Anomaloglossus baeobatrachus. The sequence goes on along the minus strand of NC_134353.1, from coordinate 690,357,230 downwards.
ATGGCTGACTTTATGGTAAGCTGCCTGTCTCGTGACCCTCGCGTTAAGAACATCTTGGCCGACAATCATTACTGGTTGGTAACACTGTTAGACCCACGCTACAAGGAGAACTTTTTGTCTCTTATTCCCGTGGATGAGAGGTCAACCAAAATGCAGCAGTTTCGGAAGGCCATACTCACGGAAGTAGGCAAAGCATTCCCCTCACAAAACGCTAGCGGCATAGGTCAGGAATCAGTGGACAACCGAGGCGTACAGCCGAGAGAGGCACAAGTCCAATCCGCCAGAGGTAGGGGAACAGTCTTTAAGATGTGGGACAGTTTTCTCAGCCCCTCACGTACCACAGCCCCTGAGGTGCGGGGTAGTGCCACAAGAAATCCTAAGTTTGCCCAGATGCTGAAGGAGTACCTTGCAGATCGAACAACTGTACTCCGACATTCCGCTGTGCCTTACAATTATTGGGTATCCAAGCTGGACACGTGGCATGAATTGGCTCTCTACGCCTTGGAAGTCCTGGCCTGCCCTGCTGCTAGCGTTTTGTCAGAGCGTGTTTTTAGTGCCGCAGGTGGAATCATTACAGATAAACGCACCCGCCTGTCAACTGAAAATGCTGACAGGCTGACTCTGATAAAGATGAACAAGGGTTGGATTGGGCCAGACTTCACCACACCACCAGCAAATGAGAGCGGAATTTAAAGTTTGCCATGTACCTCCACTCACCCATGGGTACACTTCTCGACTTTGGATAATCGCTGGACTGCTCCTCCTTCTCCTCATGCGCCATCATGATGACCGTTACAATAGTTAGGTCTTTGTTTCAGGTATACCCCCAGTGGTAAATTTTTTCGCCCATTCTTTGCAGAATGGACATTACAACGACAGGAGACCCGCTCCTTTGCAATGGGAACAATGTTTTGAGGCCCTCATGCACGTCTCTACCCAGGGACAACGTGTAGCCTCCCAATTTTTGGCTGCCCTGGCAAAGGGCTATACTGAAATAGACCCACTTCCTTACAATGGGCACTTCAGGTTTAAAGGCCATCATGCACGTCTCTATCCAGGGACAATGTGGAGCCTCCCAATTTTTGGCTGCCCTGCCTAAGGGCTATACTGAAATACACCCACTTCCTTAAAATGGACACTTAATGTTTTGAGGCCCTCATGCACGTCTCTACCCAGGGACAATGTGGAGCCTCCCAATTTTTGGCTGCCCTGCCTAAGGGCTATACTATAATACACCCACTTCCTTAAAATGGACACTTAATGTTTTGAGGCCCTCATGCACGTCTCTACCCAGGGACAATGTGGAGCCTCCCAATTTTTGGCTGCCCTGGCAAAGGGCTATACTGAAATAGACCCACTTCCTTACAATGGGCACTTCAGGTTTAAAGGCCATCATGCACGTCTCTATCCAGGGACAATGTGGAGCCTCCCAATTTTTGGCTGCCCTGCCTAAGGGCTATACTGAAATACACCCACTTCCTTAAAATGGACACTTAATGTTTTGAGGCCCTCATGCACGTCTCTACCCAGGGACAATGTGGAGCCTCCCAATTTTTGGCTGCCCTGGCAAAGGGCTATACTGAAATAGACCCACTTCCTTACAATGGGCACTTCAGGTTTAAAGGCCATCATGCACGTCTCTATCCAGGGACAATGTGGAGCCTCCCAATTTTTGGCTGCCCTGCCTAAGGGCTATACTGAAATACACCCACTTCCTTAAAATGGACACTTAATGTTTTGAGGCCCTCATGCACGTCTCTACCCAGGGACAATGTGGAGCCTCCCAATTTTTGGCTGCCCTGGCAAAGGGCTATACTGAAATAGACCCACTTCCTTACAATGGGCACTTCAGGTTTAAAGGCCATCATGCACGTCTCTATCCAGGGACAATGTGGAGCCTCCCAATTTTTGGCTGCCCTGCCTAAGGGCTATACTATAATACACCCACTTCCTTAAAATGGACACTTAATGTTTTGAGGCCCTCATGCACGTCTCTACCCAGGGACAATGTGGAGCCTCCCAATTTTTGGCTGCCCTGGCAAAGGGCTATACTGAAATAGACCCACTTCCTTACAATGGGCACTTCAGGTTTAAAGGCCATCATGCACGTCTCTATCCAGGGACAATGTGGAGCCTCCCAATTTTTGGCTGCCCTGCCTAAGGGCTATACTGAAATACACCCACTTCCTTAAAATGGACACTTAATGTTTTGAGGCCCTCATGCACGTCTCTACCCAGGGACAATGTGGAGCCTCCCAATTTTTGGCTGCCCTGCCTAAGGGCTATACTGAAATACACCCACTTCCTTAAAATGGACACTTAATGTTTTGAGGCCCTCATGCACGTCTCTACCCAGGGACAATGTGGAGCCTCCCAATTTTTGGCTGCCCTGGCAAAGGGCTATACTGAAATAGACCCACTTCCTTACAATGGGCACTTCAGGTTTAAAGGCCATCATGCACGTCTCTATCCAGGGACAATGTGGAGCCTCCCAATTTTTGGCTGCCCTGCCTAAGGGCTATACTATAATACACCCACTTCCTTAAAATGGACACTTAATGTTTTGAGGCCCTCATGCACGTCTCTACCCAGGGACAACGTGTAGCCTCCCAATTTTTGGCTGCCCTGGCAAAGGGCTATACTGAAATAGACCCACTTCCTTACAATGGGCACTTCAGGTTTAAAGGCCATCATGCACGTCTCTATCCAGGGACAATGTGGAGCCTCCCAATTTTTGGCTGCCCTGCCTAAGGGCTATACTGAAATACACCCACTTCCTTAAAATGGACACTTAATGTTTTGAGGCCCTCATGCACGTCTCTACCCAGGGACAATGTGGAGCCTCCCAATTTTTGGCTGCCCTGCCTAAGGGCTATACTATAATACACCCACTTCCTTAAAATGGACACTTAATGTTTTGAGGCCCTCATGCACGTCTCTACCCAGGGACAATGTGGAGCCTCCCAATTTTTGGCTGCCCTGGCAAAGGGCTATACTGAAATAGACCCACTTCCTTACAATGGGCACTTCAGGTTTAAAGGCCATCATGCACGTCTCTATCCAGGGACAATGTGGAGCCTCCCAATTTTTGGCTGCCCTGCCTAAGGGCTATACTGAAATACACCCACTTCCTTAAAATGGACACTTAATGTTTTGAGGCCCTCATGCACGTCTCTACCCAGGGACAATGTGGAGCCTCCCAATTTTTGGCTGCCCTGGCAAAGGGCTATACTGAAATAGACCCACTTCCTTACAATGGGCACTTCAGGTTTAAAGGCCATCATGCACGTCTCTATCCAGGGACAATGTGGAGCCTCCCAATTTTTGGCTGCCCTGCCTAAGGGCTATACTGAAATACACCCACTTCCTTAAAATGGACACTTAATGTTTTGAGGCCCTCATGCACGTCTCTACCCAGGGACAATGTGGAGCCTCCCAATTTTTGGCTGCCCTGGCAAAGGGCTATACTGAAATAGACCCACTTCCTTACAATGGGCACTTCAGGTTTAAAGGCCATCATGCACGTCTCTATCCAGGGACAATGTGGAGCCTCCCAATTTTTGGCTGCCCTGCCTAAGGGCTATACTATAATACACCCACTTCCTTAAAATGGACACTTAATGTTTTGAGGCCCTCATGCACGTCTCTACCCAGGGACAATGTGGAGCCTCCCAATTTTTGGCTGCCCTGGCAAAGGGCTATACTGAAATAGACCCACTTCCTTACAATGGGCACTTCAGGTTTAAAGGCCATCATGCACGTCTCTATCCAGGGACAATGTGGAGCCTCCCAATTTTTGGCTGCCCTGCCTAAGGGCTATACTGAAATACACCCACTTCCTTAAAATGGACACTTAATGTTTTGAGGCCCTCATGCACGTCTCTACCCAGGGACAATGTGGAGCCTCCCAATTTTTGGCTGCCCTGCCTAAGGGCTATACTGAAATACACCCACTTCCTTAAAATGGACACTTAATGTTTTGAGGCCCTCATGCACGTCTCTACCCAGGGACAATGTGGAGCCTCCCAATTTTTGGCTGCCCTGGCAAAGGGCTATACTGAAATAGACCCACTTCCTTACAATGGGCACTTCAGGTTTAAAGGCCATCATGCACGTCTCTATCCAGGGACAATGTGGAGCCTCCCAATTTTTGGCTGCCCTGCCTAAGGGCTATACTATAATACACCCACTTCCTTAAAATGGACACTTAATGTTTTGAGGCCCTCATGCACGTCTCTACCCAGGGACAATGTGGAGCCTCCCAATTTTTGGCTGCCCTGGCAAAGGGCTATACTGAAATAGACCCACTTCCTTACAATGGGCACTTCAGGTTTAAAGGCCATCATGCACGTCTCTATCCAGGGACAATGTGGAGCCTCCCAATTTTTGGCTGCCCTGCCTAAGGGCTATACTGAAATACACCCACTTCCTTAAAATGGACACTTAATGTTTTGAGGCCCTCATGCACGTCTCTACCCAGGGACAATGTGGAGCCTCCCAATTTTTGGCTGCCCTGCCTAAGGGCTATACTATAATACACCCACTTCCTTAAAATGGACACTTAATGTTTTGAGGCCCTCATGCACGTCTCTACCCAGGGACAATGTGGAGCCTCCCAATTTTTGGCTGCCCTGGCAAAGGGCTATACTGAAATAGACCCACTTCCTTACAATGGGCACTTCAGGTTTAAAGGCCATCATGCACGTCTCTATCCAGGGACAATGTGGAGCCTCCCAATTTTTGGCTGCCCTGCCTAAGGGCTATACTGAAATACACCCACTTCCTTAAAATGGACACTTAATGTTTTGAGGCCCTCATGCACGTCTCTACCCAGGGACAATGTGGAGCCTCCCAATTTTTGGCTGCCCTGGCAAAGGGCTATACTGAAATAGACCCACTTCCTTACAATGGGCACTTCAGGTTTAAAGGCCATCATGCACGTCTCTATCCAGGGACAATGTGGAGCCTCCCAATTTTTGGCTGCCCTGCCTAAGGGCTATACTGAAATACACCCACTTCCTTAAAATGGACACTTAATGTTTTGAGGCCCTCATGCACGTCTCTACCCAGGGACAATGTGGAGCCTCCCAATTTTTGGCTGCCCTGGCAAAGGGCTATACTGAAATAGACCCACTTCCTTACAATGGGCACTTCAGGTTTAAAGGCCATCATGCACGTCTCTATCCAGGGACAATGTGGAGCCTCCCAATTTTTGGCTGCCCTGCCTAAGGGCTATACTATAATACACCCACTTCCTTAAAATGGACACTTAATGTTTTGAGGCCCTCATGCACGTCTCTACCCAGGGACAATGTGGAGCCTCCCAATTTTTGGCTGCCCTGGCAAAGGGCTATACTGAAATAGACCCACTTCCTTACAATGGGCACTTCAGGTTTAAAGGCCATCATGCACGTCTCTATCCAGGGACAATGTGGAGCCTCCCAATTTTTGGCTGCCCTGCCTAAGGGCTATACTGAAATACACCCACTTCCTTAAAATGGACACTTAATGTTTTGAGGCCCTCATGCACGTCTCTACCCAGGGACAATGTGGAGCCTCCCAATTTTTGGCTGCCCTGCCTAAGGGCTATACTGAAATACACCCACTTCCTTAAAATGGACACTTAATGTTTTGAGGCCCTCATGCACGTCTCTACCCAGGGACAATGTGGAGCCTCCCAATTTTTGGCTGCCCTGGCAAAGGGCTATACTGAAATAGACCCACTTCCTTACAATGGGCACTTCAGGTTTAAAGGCCATCATGCACGTCTCTATCCAGGGACAATGTGGAGCCTCCCAATTTTTGGCTGCCCTGCCTAAGGGCTATACTATAATACACCCACTTCCTTAAAATGGACACTTAATGTTTTGAGGCCCTCATGCACGTCTCTACCCAGGGACAATGTGGAGCCTCCCAATTTTTGGCTGCCCTGGCAAAGGGCTATACTGAAATAGACCCACTTCCTTACAATGGGCACTTCAGGTTTAAAGGCCATCATGCACGTCTCTATCCAGGGACAATGTGGAGCCTCCCAATTTTTGGCTGCCCTGCCTAAGGGCTATACTGAAATACACCCACTTCCTTAAAATGGACACTTAATGTTTTGAGGCCCTCATGCACGTCTCTACCCAGGGACAATGTGGAGCCTCCCAATTTTTGGCTTCCCTGCCTAAGGGCTATACTATAATACACCCACTTCCTTCCAATGGGCACTTCAGGTTTACAGGCCTTCATGCACGTCTCTATCCAGGGACAACGTGGAGCCTCCCAATGTTTGGCTTCCCTGCCTAAGGGCTATACTATAATACACCCACTTCCTTCCAATGGGCACTTAAGGTTTACAGGCCCTCATGCACGTCTGTATGCAGGGGCATTGGTGAACCTCACAATTTAGGACTGCCCTGGCAAAGGAAAATACTACAAAGACTCACTTCCTCAAAATGGGCACATTAGACTCAAGAGGCCTTCATGTACGTCTCTTCTCAGGGACATCGGAGTGCCACACAATGTTTTCACGTAAAATCTTTCATGTATTGATCTCAAAAAGTAACATACACCAGCTCTATCTCACTATTGGGTATGTGCCCTTAACATTTCCGCCATGAAAAATCATTTTGGGGTCATTTTGGAAGGTTTTCTGGTGAGTCCGTAAAAATGGCGTAAAACGCGGACAAAATTGTTCACAGCTGTGACTTTTGAGTGATAAATGCTTCAAGGGGTCTTCCCCATGCTGTTGCCATGTCATTTGAGCACTCTTCTGAGACTTTTGTGACATTTTTAGGGTTTCTCCATGCTGCCGGGAGGTCATTTCACAAAAATACTCGGGTCTCCCATAGGATAACATTGGGCTCGTTGCTCGGGCCGAGTACACGAGTATCTTGGGAGGCTCGGCCCGAGCTTCGAGCACCCGAGCTTTTTAGTACTCGCTCATCACTATTATTTATGTCAATGTTGGTATAGACTTGAATGTGTTTGCTATATCAACTATAACCTAAGCCGTACATAACCTTTCATATCTAAGTTCATAAACAGGTATTTATTTACCTATCCAATAATGCATCTTATAAAGCAAAAAAAGAGAAATAGGTTTATTAGACTTAATACAAATAACTTGATATCTCGCTTATGAAAAACATGAACATTCATGAAAATAACTCCATAAAGAAAAGGAATGGTTTATAAAATCTTTTTATTACTTTTAAATTAAAAGTCGAATTTTACGAGAACAGATTCCTCGGCAAATATCTGTTATTTTTATGTGTTCTCTACTGATAATATTACTTTAAAAGACAATACAAATGTTTCATATTAAGTCAATGCATGCGACAATGGAAATAAAAGTACCCTGTGTATTTTGCTTGTAAGGTTTTTCAAATGTATTCTGTTTTGTAGAATAATCTTCAGCATTCTAGTTGTATTACAGCAAAGCTGGGACCAGTTACAGCGCTACAGGGAGCTGTTTATGAACATTGCTACACACTATTTATTTTCTAAGTTTTTAGAAAATTTTCTCAGTAGAATATTTTATTTTCCAGCTCAACACTAACTGACTCAAACATGCAATGGCATACTTGGAAAAAGGTAAGCGTATTTTATTGCTAAAATCTAGTAATAAAAAACAGTGTTCTATCACTAAACACTTATGCATAATAATGGTTGTTTCGGCATTCAGTAGTAACATATACATGCAAAATAACATAGCAATGTAAGCATAAATTACGAGTGTCATTTATTGACTCCTTTTTTACATTATTCTTTGGTAAGCATAAGCCTACGATTAAAAATGAATTATCATTTTTTATAACATTTAGTGTGGTATTCTCTTGTTGGACATTTATGGAATATCGATTGGATATGCCATATATGTCTGACACATGCAGTGGACACAAAAATATATTGAGAATTGGTCCTCATGATGCGCTGGGTTCCCATGATGCATGGAAAAGAGAGGTGGCTGGAAAACATGAGTACATTGATACTATGTGATTTGTGTCAAATTGTTATAATCCACTGAACACAGTGATTATGAACATGGGCCATTTGCTTTGCACGTTTAACCTGAATTGGTCACTTATATTTTAAGCATTGCAGAATATTTCATCAACTAGAGAATCTCATGACCTATATACCATGCTTCCCTATAATGCTTTCCAGCTATCACATCCATTGGTAAAGAACAGCCAGTCAGGAGGGTCTATAATAGCTTGTATAAAAAGAGAGGCAGGGAATGCAGCAGCCATTTAGTGGTGAAACAGGTTAGGGAGAGGACATCCCAGCTAAGCAATAAAGATGAGGAGAGTGAGCCATAAACCACTGAACAAATTGTACAGATAGTGTCAGAGCCCAGGAGTTCTAAACAGTTATTGATTACTTGCCAATAGACATATGTGTGGCTGTGTTTTATATTTAAGATCTTGAAAGGAATTGGCTAGAGCCCTGAGAGGCCTCATATTGTCATACACATCTAACCAGGGCATTTGATTTGGTGTACTTTCCCTTCATGACAAATTGTTTACCTGCAAACTCAATTTCCTGGCAAAACTCGGCAATGCTGAATTCTAATTTCAATAGATTTTCTCAAATGTAGTGGTCAGAAATGGTCAGTTCTCTCCCTAAAGGCAATCTGTCAGAAGAAAAAATGACTGTTCAAATCAAGCGCCGCAACTTGTAGGGGACATGGTCTGATAAAATATAATACCTTGTGTCCCAATAAATTGCTACATTTGTCAGAAATAACTTTTCATTCAGACATGCAAATGAGATATTTGGTGCATCCAGGTTGACATCTGCTCACTTACAAAAGTTGTCCTGTGAAGAACAAGGTGAAGAGGAAGACCAGCAACTCAAAAGCTAAAAAGTAGAGTTGAGTGATTACCTAACTATTCGTACTCGCGATACTCATAACGGGTACTGTCTAATACTTGCATATTCATTCCAAATAGTGTGTGCAATGCAAGTCAATGGGGAAAAACGTGCAATGTAACAAGTAACCCGAATGCCGTATTATTTGTGTGAGTAGCTAATAGCGCAGAATTCAGGTTACTTGTTACATTGGTTTTCCTCATTGACTTGCATTGCACATGCTATTCGGAACAAATACGCGAGTATTAGACAGTACTCGTTATGAGTATAGTGAGTACAAATAGTTAGGAACTCGCTCAACTCTACTTAAAACTATCAATAAAGTGGCGCAGGAGACCCTGGTGGACTATCTAGGCTTGCACGAGATTGATCTTCCTTCAGAGCATTCATCCATTAAGGTGCCATGGCTCAAGATTGAGCTGAATGCCATATAATAATTATAATAATAATAATTAGTACCTAGGGGAGTAAAGATAGATGGAAAATGTCTATGGGAAGGTACACTTAACTGCTCTGCATGCTAATGGTGCAATGAACAACTGGTTAACAAAATTAAATAAAGAATGTTTTCTGAAAAAATCAACAATGAATTTAGACACTACATTTCTTTTACTAGTACTATGGTTCCTGCAAGATGCAATGCTTGGTGTGAACAGTCATTTTGTGCTTACAGACTCCCTTTAACACTTTCTAAGCAATACTTGCACATTTATGTTGTGTGCTCCCTCCCATCTTTCCTGAAAGATGATGGTTGTGTTATTCAGTCATGATCTGCACCTAACAGCCTAACAGCTACACATTAAATAGAGCTCCACCCACACCTGTGGAATTGTTAAATGCACATTGGCAGGGGGTGAGTCATTCTATGTTGCCTTTTGGCATGTCCCTGATGTGATCATGACGTGCCAATGGGTTGCGAAAAAGGCAAGAGGTATCCTAAAACTGTAGTTTTATCCATACATAGCAATACTATGGTGTTGCTGTGTATAGTGCAAGTGACCAAGTGATAACAGGGTCAAGTCCCTGAAAGGAACTAACAAAAAGAGTAGGGAGTGAAAAAAATGTTTTTAAAAATAGGGAAAGAAAAATAAAAGATCAAATCTCCCCTATTTTCCCCATTAAAAATCAAGAAATAAAAAATAAATGTACACACTTTGTATCGGTGAGTTCGTATAAGTTGAATCTATTAAAGTATAAAATAAATTAATCCACTGGTAATTGGCATAATGAGAAAATAAATCGAATCACAAGAATTTAATATTTTCGTCCACTGCAACATTACAATAAAATGCAAAAAGATGATCAAAACATTGTATTTGCCCCAAAATAGTATAAATTAAAATGTCATTTCAGGGCACAGAATAGAAGCCCTCACACAGCCCTATCGACCGGTACATCAAATGATAAAATGAATGTCATCATTCAAAAGAACAATTCATTCCTCAAAAAAGAACACATAAATAAAAAGGTTATAGCATTTGGAAAGGCGAAGGTGGGGTCCAAAACCGCAATAACTTCTTTGTGAGTCTCTTAAAATTCCAGCTATTTCTCCATTCCTGGCAGCAGATGATGGGGTCCTATTCTCAAAATAAGGCCGGTGTCACACTTGCAAGTGCCTCGCATGTATCTCGCACGAGTCTCGTGTTGCATCACCTGGCACGGACTCACACTCTCCTCACAGGAGCGGGTCAGTTGCATGCATCTCTATGCAGCTGAGACGCTCCTGTGAGGAGAGTGTGAGTCCGTGACAGGTGATGCAATAGGAGATACACGCGAGGCACTCGCAAGTGTGACACCAGCCTAAACATGATTTTTACAAGTAGACATCTATCACACATTTATGGCATACCTGGTGGATTTATACTTTTAATTACTTTTAAAACAAGGAAAATGTAATAAATTACAAAAGTGGCAATTAACAAAAAAAAATCCCTGAATTTTTTTTTAAGCTTAGAATTAATGGATGTGTTCAGTTCTTTACCTTCAGACCATGTACTACATATAATAATATAATAAAGTATTTTTATCATTCTCTTTGTTTAACAGTGACAATGAATATACATTTAGACTATGTGCGCACTTTGCGTCGAGGTAGTTGCAGTTCTAAACGCATCCTCTGGCAGAAATGGTTTTTGCCAAAGTTGGTTTTGACCACAAAAACGCGATAAATACGTGTTTTTAGCTGCGTTTTAGCGTGATTTACCTACTTTTTCATTGCCTAAAGTCAGATGCATTTTGAATACAATGACACTACTAAATAAAGTTTAAACATTCAAACACTATGAAAAAAACGGGAAAAAATGATAACAAATATCCAGATTATTATCAATCAAAAAATGGCTTTTTATTATTAAAATAAGTTTGTGCTAATAATTATGCATAAAATTACATTTACTTATGGATTTTCTTTAAAATAATTGTCGGACTATGTGTGTGTGTAAAGGGACATATCATGCCATTAATATTTTGCCAAAAACGCATGCAATAAATTGGTCAACAACGCATGTTTTCAGCATCAAAAAAGCATTTAAAACGCTAGAATTTTGATGTTGCTTGCGTTTTGCAACTTCTCATTGACTTCAATGTTAGCAAAATGCTGCCCAAATGGCAAAAACAATTGACATGCTGCTTCTTTAAACGCTGAGTTTTTGCCCAAAAAATCTGCAAATTCAAGGCAGCGTTTTTAATAGCAAAGTGCGCACAAGAAATCCCCATTTCCCATAGACTTTGCTTGAAAATCAAAATGCATGCATTTTGGAATGAAAACGCTGCAGTTCAAAACGTTGCGGAAACGCATGAAAAAAACGCAAAGTGCGCACATAGCCTTATAGTCAGGATTTTTGGAAGTGTTTGAACCTTTTGGTGACATGTGATAGTACCATGAAACCCAACCCATCATGAGTGCTTGGTGAGCTTTTGATGTTACAGAATTTCTAAACCTAGTATGTCAATTAAGTTACTTGCATTTGTGTGCTTTTTTTTTTACAAGTTTTTATCAAGTTTTTGACCGTATATTTTTTATCTTTTGTTTATAAGTCATGCTTTAAATAAAACTGTTTTGTTTTTGATAATTTCTGATATTTAGGTTTGGCAAAACTTATTGATACAGTTGTGCATGAAATATATGCATTTTTTATGCGTTTTCTCAGCACGAATCCCTTTAAATGTCCATTTGTGTTTCTGCCTATGTATTTTCTTGTGTTTCTTATGCATATTTTATACATCTAATGCAATTTCATGGTGAAAAGCTGCACATAAAAAAATTGATGTACAGGAAAAATTGACAAGTTGCAGATTTGAGACACCCGTCGCAGGTCAGTTGACGCTGAGTGAAAAAAAATAGCATATTGGATATAGGGCGGCATGGTGGCTCAGTGGTTAGCACTGCAGCCTTGCAGCACTGGGGTCCTGGGTTCAAATCCCACCAAGGACACCATCTGCAAGGAGTTTGTATGTTCTCCCCGTGTTTGTGTGGGTTTCCTCCAGGTACTCTGGTTTCCTCCCACACTCCAAAGACATACAGATAGGGAATTTAGATTGTGAGCCCCAATGGGGACAGTATTGCAAATGTATATAAAGCGCTGTGGAATTAATAGTGCTATATAAATGAATACAATTATTATTATATCAGATTTCTATAAATCCCAAGCACTTTGCTGGGATACATTCCAGATGTTTAAATGTCGCGGGCGGGGAGGAGGGTGTCAGCACACCGCGCTCACCCCTTCTGCTCGGGTCCGGCAGCTGCTCCTGGTGGCTCGAGCTGTGGGCCGGATCCCGGGGTTTCTCGAGCGACACTCCTCGCCCGTGAGTGAAAGGGGGTGTTTGTTGGGTGTGGGGATTGTTATAGTTCGTGACGCCACCCACGGTTGTGGTGATTGCACCACCGCTGCTCAGTATGGGGGTCCCGAGGATGGTGATGCGGAGCAGCCAGGTGTTGTGTTGCCCCTCCGTGGGTAGGGGTTGGTGATCCCGAGGCCCGGTGATGAGATGTGAAGTGTAGGGCCTGGAGGGCGCAGGGACGCGGGGGCAGCGCTGTGCCTTGCGGCACTATGGTACTCACTCAGCCTGACACACGGACACAGTTTGTACGGTAAACCAACGGCTGGTAGGACGGTCCCACAGACGGCTGCACCTGCACTCCCGGTAGGTGACGGTGATGTCCCTCTTCCTTGCACCTGTGTTGACTGATGGTAGCGGTGGATTCCCTCCGGTTACCCGCTCCCCGGCTGCAATCTCGGCCGGAGGAGCTCTACACTTTGCCCGCAAGCGCTGGCCCTGAGAAACTTGTGCCGTGGCGGTGTCTCTCCAATACGGGTTGGGCTGTTGCCTTCAATCGGGACTTGGTTGTTGGGGGATCTGCGTCCCCGTCACTGACGGATTTGGCAAATCTGGCGACTCCTAGCCTTGCCGGGGTCCGAGAGGCCCCTGCCCTGGTGCTGACTGTCCTTCGGAACACTGCTCCAGACCACCGGGCACACAGCCAACGGGGTCCTTCCAGGAACTTCCAAACGGTCCCCCTCCAGACAGTCACCGCCGTTGCTGACCTTGCTGTTCTGGCCCTCACAAAGCTGGACCCTTCAGGCTGTCTTTCTCTTCTGCCACTTTACTTGCTTTTCCTCCTTTACTGCTTTCCTTCCTTCACTTTCACTTAGCTCCTCACACTTGCCCTGCCTGGGCTTCACTTCACTCCTTCCACTTCCTCCTCCCTGACAGAACTGCCTGGTTTCTTCCTGCCTCCAGTGTTGTGAGCTCCTCGGTGGGCGAAGCCAACCGCCTGGCCCACCCCCTGGTGTGCATCATCAACCTCTGGAGGAAGGCAACAAGGATTTGTGGTTAGCTGTGATGTGCCTACCTGGAGTGTGGGGTGTGGTGGTGTTGTGACCTGTGTCCCCTGGCTTGCCCAGGGCAACACATAAACCTGACTCATCAATTGCGACTTTTTAAAAATATGAAAAATGTAGTCTAACTTCACTCCATTCCCCCTAGCGTATTTTTGAGTGCACAAGAAGTTTGGCACACTCAAAAATATACCAAGGGAGACTGAAAGTGAAAATGCACCAAATTTTGCGACTTTTAAAAAAGTCGCAATTGCTGAATCAGCCTAAAACATCTGGAATTGCTTGATTGTGCCCACAAACAACACACTGAAAATGACATGGCATTCAATAAAAAGCTCCAAAAAATCTCATCCACACATCCATACTTATCAACACCAGATCACAATACCAATGAATTAACAGAATGCAGTAGACCACAATGATAAAGATAGGGACAGTACAGGTGCAAGAAACTGATGAAACATAGGCATTCATTATACCTCACATGCATTGATTTCCCTGCCCACCATCTGTGATAGCTTCTGTGATTGGTGTAGTCAGACTGCTGGTGTCTTTGGTTGCCCTCACAGTAGCTGTCTATCTGCCCGAGTGAAGTGTAAAAAAAAAAAAAAAAAATTGAAGTAGAATCCCCAGTATATTGTTACCCAGCACAGATAAAGGAGAAGGCTACAGGCCGCAGCCTCCCACTGTGCGTGATATCTTGGCTATGTATCTAAATTCAAAGGTCCCATGCGGATTCTTTAAATTATTTAAATAAATATTTTTTTTTAATAAAAGACATGCGGCCCCCCAAATTTTATATGCAGCTATGATAAAGCTAACAGCTGAAAGCTGGTATTTTCAGGCTGGGAAGGCCCATGGTTATTAGAGCCCCCCACCCTATAAAAATAGCATCTTGCAGCCTCCCTGAATTGTCGCATCCAATAGATGCTCCAATCTCGGCACTTTACCCAGGTCATTTTAATTGTTCTGGCATTGTGGCAATTGGGGTAATATAAGGGTTTAATGACAGCTGACACTAAGTCCTAGATTACTAATGGGTGGCATCTATAGACCCCACCATTACTAATTTGTAAGTGAAAAGAAATAAAAACAAACACCCAAAAAAAATTTTCTTTGAAATAAAATACAAAAAACACCCTCTTTGACAACTTTACTAACCCCCAAAACACCCAGGTCCGGCATAATTTATACCCAGCCCCACGATGACCGAAAATATACTATATCCTGCAGTCACAGTGTGTGGGCACAGAACATGACTGCACGCTGCAGCTACAGGCAGAGATTGACTTAGCTGCAGCTATAAGCGGTGATGTTACTGAGTTTAAACGAGGTCACAGCTGGAGGTTCCTACAGTACCTCACCTACCTGTGACAACAGGAACACTCCCCTCAGGTGAACTGAGTTCAATCAGACTTGAGTTTCCTGGCAGAAAACCTCGAGGGTTTTGCCCTGAGATGCATATTTGGTGCTGAAATTTATACACCAAATTCCTGCACAAAATCCGCATCTCCTGGCAAAAAATTGCATCAAAACCACAATGCCCTATCATGCGATTTTGTTTTTTGCCAGAAAATGCAGATTTGGTGCAGGAATTTGGTGTATAAATTTCAGCACCAAATTTGCAACAACTGGCAAAAATAAGAAATCAAAACCGCATCGTGGCAGCTTTTTGGAGTTCCCAGCTGTTGGGACACCTGGAGGCTGTGAACTCTGGTAAAAGTTCACAGTCTCCTGATTTCCCAGCAGCCAGGAGCTCAGTGAATGTTAAAGGTTCTCTTAAATGTTCTCTTAAAGGCTCCCTTAAAGTTACCAGGTTTAAAGCTGCCGTAAGACCCGATACCTGAGAACTCTGGTAACCTAAAGGAAACCTCATTTTGGAAGCTGCATCCCTCAAGAAATTCATCTAGGTTTTTTATGCAGTAACCTTTTTAGATTCATAGGTGCTTTATGAAACTTTAGAACATTGGGACATGAAAATTAAAACGTTTTTTTCTGAAAAATGTTTTAGCACCAAATGTATGTAACTTTCACCTTGGTTTCAAGAGAAAATACACAGCATGATATGTAAAGCAATTCTTCCTGTGTTCTCTGATACTACATATGTGGTTGGAAACTACTGTTTGGACACACAGCAGGTATCAAACACAAGGAGCACTATTTGACTGTTGGATTTGATTTTGAACACCAAGCTGCATTTTCAGAGCCCCAAGGTGTTAAAACGGCATAAACCAACCCACAAGTGACCCCTCAAGGAATTCGTCTAGGAGTATTATAACCTTTTTAAATCCATTTGTGCTTCTCAAAGGTTTGTAAAATGAAAAGTGAAAATGTAAATGGTTTTTTTTTCACTCAAATTATGTTTAAACCCCTTAACGACTGCGGGCCGTAAAATTACATCCTAGCGGTCATAACGTTACTGCCCGTGGTCTCCTGGCAGCAGCATGCTGCGATCGGCGCACATCTCAGCTGATTTTCACAGCTAAGGTGTGTGCCTGCTAGGCACGAGCAGAATCGTTATCTGCTCGTGCCGTTTAACCCCTGTAATGGCGCTGTCAATATGTGACAGCGCCATTATAAACGCAATCGCGGTAAAGTTTTACTTACCGCCCGATACCGGAAGTCACGTGACATGATCACGTGACTTCCGATGGTTGTCATGGTAGCACAGGATCATGTGATGACTCCTGTGCTAGACATGAACTACTTTCACTTTCGCTTTCCACGGAGGCCAGGGAAGCAGAAAGTGCACGTATCTGCTGTTTACAGCTGTGTAGCAGAGCGATCGGATTGCTGATCGCAATAGCCCCTAGGGGGACTAGTAAAATAAAAAAAAAAGTAAAAAAAAAAAGTTTTAAAAATTAAAAAAAAAAAATAAAACATAAATGTTTAAATCCCCCCCTTTCACCCCATTGAAAATGAAAGGGTTAAAAAAATAAAAAATATACACACATTTGGTATCGCCGCGTTCAGAAATGCCCGATCTATCAAAATATAAAATCAATTAATCTGATCAGTAAACGGCGTAGCGGCAAAAAAATTCCAAACGCCAAAATGATGTTTTTTTGTTGCCACAACTTTTGCGCAAAATGCAATAACAGGCGATCAAAACGTACCATCTGCGCAAAATTGGTACCGTTAAAAACGTCAGCTTGAGTTGCAAAAAATAAGCCATAATTGAGCCATAGATCCTAAAAAATGAGAATGCTATGGTTCACGGAATATGGCGTAAAACGTGCGCCACTTTTTTCAGACAAACCTCCAAATTTTTTTTTAACCCCTTATATAAAAGTAAACCTATACATGTTTGGTGTCTACGAACTCGCACTGACCTGAGGCATCACACCCACACATCAGTTTTACCATACAGTGAACACAGTGAATAAAATATCTCAAAAACAATAGTGCTATCGCACTTTTTTTGCAATTTTTCTGCATTTGGAATTTTTTTATCATTTTCCAGTACACTATATGGTAAAACCTATGATTTCATTGAAAAGTACAGCTCGTTCCGCAAAACATGAGCCCTCACATGACCATATTGGCTGAAAAATAAAAAAATTACGTCTCTTAGAAAAAGAATGGCGAAAAAAAAAAAACGGAAAGCGAAAAATCGGCCGGTCGTGAAGGGGTTAAACCAACTTCTTCATTTTTACTTTTTACAAAGGCTAATAGAAGAAAATGAATGCCATAATATGTAAACTATTTCTTTTTGAAATGGCAATACCCGATATGGCATAAAAAAAAAACTGTTTGGATTCACAGCATGGCCTTTAAGGGAAAACACCTTATTTGGCATTTAGAGATCAAATTTGACAGTAACTTTGTGGGTCAACCCCTGATAGAATTCATATAATGTGCATTGAGCATTTCTGCCCAATATGAGTTTCTCCAATTTCTTTACCATTGGGCATTATTAAAATAAACAGTTACATTTGTTACAATAATAAGTTGATTTAGATCAAAATGTTTCAACTTTTACATGGTTGATAAGGGAAAAGTATATCTTAACCCCTTCAGCCCCCGGGCACTTTCCGTTTTTGCGTTTTTGTTTTTTGCTCCTTTTCTTCCGAGAGACGTAACTTTTTTATTATTCCGTCAATCTTGCCATATGAGGGCTTGTTTTTTGCGGGATGAGTTGTACTTTTAAATGAAATCATAAGTTTTACCATATAGTGTACTAGAAAATGGCAAAAAATTCCAAGTGCGGAAAAATTGCAAAAAAAGTGGGATCGTACAATAGTTTTTGGGATATTTTATTCACCGTGTTCACTATATGATAAAACTGATGTATCTATGTGATGCCTCAGGTCGGTGCGAGTAGACACCAAACATGTATAGGTTTACTTGTATCTAAGGGGTTAAAAAAAATTCACAAGTTTGTCCAATAAAAGTGGCGCACGTTTTGCGCCATTTTCCGAAACACGTAGCGTTCTTATTTTTTGGGATCTATGGCTCAGTGATGGCTTATTTTTTGCGTCTCGAGGTGACGTTTATAATGGTACCATTTTTGCGCAGATGCTACGTTTTGATCGCCTGTTATTGCATTTTGCGTAAAACTTGCGGCGACCAAAAAACGTAATTTTGGCGTTTGGAATTTTTTTGCCACTACGCCGTTTACCAATCAGATTAATTGATTTTATATTTTGATAGATCGGGCATTTCTGAACTCGGCGATACCAAATATGTGTATATTTATTTATTTTTTAACCCTTTAATTTTCAATGGGGGGGAAAGGGGGGTGATTTGAACTTTTAGGTTTTTGGTTTTTTTTTATTTTTTAAAACTTTTTACTTTACTTTTTTTTTTATTTTACTAGTCCCCCTAGGGGGCTATAGCAATCAGCAATCCGATCGCTGATCGCTATCTGCTGATCACAGCAATACAGCTGTAAACAGCAGATTCAGTCACTTTGGTTTTCCCTCTGCTCTCGGCCGAGGGAAAACGAAAGTGAAACATCATAGCAGCAGGCGTCATCACATGACCCTGTGCTACGATGGCAACCACCGATAGTCACGTGATAACACACGTGACTTCCGGTGGGGGCGGCGATAAGTAACAAACATGGCCGCGCGCATTTAAATCTTGCTGCCAGACTTTGACAGCAAGATTTAAGGGGTTAATGGCCGCGGGTGGAAGCGATTCCACCCGCGGCTAGCAGGCACACATGTCAGCTGTTGAAAACAGCTGATATGTGTGCCGATCCACGCCGCCTGCCCGCGGCAGGGGGTGAGGCTTAATGGGACACGATCCTGGAAGGATAGATCCGTCCAAGGTCGTGAAGGGGTTTAACTATTATGCTATTTCTACCAAAGACGACTACAATACCCTATATATGTTGATACACTACTTTTTGAACACATGGTAGGGCTCAGAAGAGAAAGAGCATCATTTTGCTTTTGGGGCACAGTTTCCTGAAATAATTTGTGGAAGCTCAATGAATAGCACAAGACAGAAGAAGTGGCAAGACAGAAATAAAATTCTCAAACAGTAATGCCATTTACAAAATTCAACTAGAGTAGTAATGATTGTTTTGACCCACTGGCGTTTTCCAGAAATGTTGATGTTGCACAGTCAAAATTGCAAATATGCCATATAAGTGTCCATTATATAGTGCAAAGCTCACATTTCTAGAGACATGCACCACATAAATTATTTGGTTACCAAAACCTAATGGGTGACAATTTATCTGACAATGAAAATATTTGTACAATTTGTAAAGCAATATCTCTTGAATATGGCAATACCTAATATGACTTAAAAAAAAACAACTACTGTTTGGATACCCAGCATGGCTCAGAAGAACTGTTATTTATCTTTTACAGTATAAATTTGTCATTTTCCAAACTTGCCTGTATATTGCTAATCTCTTCATGATATATGATGTAAATTTACATTGTGTTATGTCCCTAACTTTAATGTGGGCTCCCACGAAAAGGCCACATTTTTCCTGGCAGATGATGGCTGAACTGACCAGCCATTATCTGCCTCTAACAGCCACAGATGGAACTGAGCTCTCCCTCATCTGTTTCATGCCTCTGTCAATCTCTGAAAGTGGCATTTAATGAGCTGTAAGGAGGGCACATCTTTCCACAAGCTCATTAACACATCCATGACATAATCACAGGATGCCGATGGATTGCCAACGCTCATGCTTGTCATGATGGTTCTTCAGTGAAAGCCATTGTTTATCTGGCATTCAACAGAGACCGTGGTTTGTACTATACATAGCAATGATGATACACTGCTATGTATATTACAAGCGATTGGATGATCTCACATTTAAGTTCCCTAAGAGAACTAAGAAGTACAGTAAAAAGTGAAAAAAATATTTTTTTTAAATATGAAAGTTAAAATCAACCTCATTCATTTGCCATATTATAAATAAGTTAAAATAGTTTTCATTGTTGAGTCCAGAAACGTCCAATCTCTCAAAATAAAAAAAAAAATCCAAATTGTAAAGGGCATAACAAGAAAACATAAAAATGCCATAATTTTGTTTTTTAGTTACCACAGTAATGCAATTAAATGCAATGAGAAGAGATCAAAACATTGTATCTACCTCAAAATGGTATCAATAAAACATTAGCTTAAGGTGCAAAAAACAAACCAACCCATGGCCACATATCCCAAAATTAAAAACGTTAAGGGTCTCGAAAAATTGTGACATTAGCATTTATTTTTAAAAAAATGTCCCCCCCAAAATTGCACCACTTAGAGCATAATGGTTTTAATTTTTATTTCATAAATCAATAGTACACATGAAATTAAGCAACATTGTGATATATCTTATTTCTGGCAGAGAAAGAAGCAAATTTGTTTGATCAGTCATTATCAAGTTTGTCAATTCTGAGTAGAGATGAGCGATGTTCGAGGTTCGATGTTCGCCAATTTCATGTTCGAGTGATTTTTGGGGGGTGTTCGAGTCGTTCAACAAACTCGAACGATTTTCTAAAAGTTTGGCAGTTCGAGTTACGTTCGAGAACAGTTCGAGCACCAAAAGATTGTCTTTTCACAGTAAGTATGTGCGCACCTTTCGTATCTGCATTCGTCCTGCATCCCCAGCACAATCCCTCTCTCTTTCCTACTCACCGATCACGAGTGCCTCGCTGCACGGCTGTCACAAATCTCCAGCGGCATTTCCTCTTTTGAAAATGGCTGCCGCTTCATTATTCAATTAGTTATTCCGTGCTTTTCCCGACCACCGGCGCCCATGATTGGTTGCAGTCAGACACGCCCCCACGATTAGTGACAGCTGTCTCACTGTAACCAATCACAGCCACCGGCGGGCGGCTTTATATCGTGCAGAAAAATAATTAAATTAATAAATTAAAAAAAAAAAAAATGTGGTTCCCCCCATATTTGATACCAGCCAGGATAAAGCCACATGGCTGGAGGCTGGTATTGTCAGGATGGAGAGCACCACTTTATGGGGAGCCCACCACCCTAACAATATCAACAGGCAGCCGCCCAGAATTGTCGCATCCATTAGATGCGGCAGTCCCGGGACTCTACCCAGCTCATCCCAAATTGCTCTGGTGCGGTGGCAATCGGGGTAATAAGGAGTTAATCATGCCAGGCGTCTCCCCCGAGACACCTTCCATGATTAAATTGTAAGTGAAAGTAAAGAAACACACACAACGAAAAATCCTTTATTTGGAATAAAAGACAAAAAAACACCTCATTTACCTTTTTATTAAAATCCCCAAACAACAATCCAGGTCCGAAGTAGTCCACACGACACTGTCAGCTCTGCTACATGAAGATGACAATCTGTGTCCTCTCCACGTAGCACCTGAAGTGAGCCACACTGTCACCAGACTTCGCTCTGCAATGTAGACGTCAAGATTACCAACTCTGCCTATGTTTCTCATTAGAGCCAGTGGCTCAATGAATAGAGCTCCCGTCTAAGAAGCATTAGTTAACGAGTTCAAGTCCCAGCCGTCCCGGTAAAAAATTTAATTTAATTTTAAATTATAATTATTATTTATTTACAATTATAATTTAATTTAATTATGCATTGAGGGGAGGAGTCGGACATCAGCTGTGAGCCGTGGGACATACCTCTAAAATCGGAGCAGTTAACGGAATGAGGCTGCATTTCTCTCTCTTTCTCTTTCTCTCTCTTTCTCTCTCTTTCTCTCTTTCTCTCTCACTCTCTTTCTCTCTCTTTTTCCCTCTCTATCTTTTTTTCCTCTCTCTTTTTCTTTCTCTCTCTCTTCTTTTCTCTCTCTCTCAGACGTGGCGATGATCAGCTGATGTTGTCACCTGACGGAATCAGCTGACACTATAAGTCGAGCAGTGAGGTCGGCTTTTTACCGCCCGGCCAGCTAAACTATCAGCTGATGCTGTCGGACAGGAGTCTGCAAAGAAGTGTGTAGCTTTTTGGGCGTTTTTGCACTGATGCATCGGTTCATTGTATAAAAGCTGTTTATACAATCAGCTGCTGTGTCATGTGATTCAGGCCCTTGAACCTGACACATCATCTGATCGCTTTGCCTTCCAGAAAACCGATCAGATGACATTGGATCCGGATTGGACGGCGCGGGACCCTTGACCCAGGATTATTGCGGAGGGGGGTTCTTTGTTTCAATAAAGATGGAGTCACTAATTGTGTTGTGTTTTATTTCTAATAAAAATATTTTTCTGTGTGTTGTGTTTTTTTTTTTATCTGTACTAGAAATTCATGGTGGCCATGTCTAATATTGGCGTGACACCATGAATTTCGGGCTTAGGCCCAGTTGATAATATACAGCTAGCCCTAACCCCATTATTACCCAGTGAGCCACCCAGGATTATTGCGGAGGGGGGTTCTTTATTTCAATAAAGATGGAGTCACTAATTGTGTTGTGTTTTATTTCTAATAAAAATATTTTTCTGTGTGTTGTGTTTTTTTTTATCTGTACTAGAAATTCATGGTGGCCATGTCTAATAATGGCGTGACACCATGAATTTCGGGCTTAGGCCCAGTTGATAATATACAGCTAGCCCTAACCCCATTATTACCCAGCGAGCCACCCTTCACCAGGGCAGCTGGAAGAGTTTGATACAGCGCCAGAAGATGGCGCTTCTATAAAAGAGCCATTTTCTGGGGCGGCTGCAGACTGCAGTTCACAGCAGGGGTGCCCAGAAAGCTTGGGCACCCTGAGGTGCGGATTTCAATCCCCAGCTCCCTAGTTGTACCTGGCTGGACACAAAAATTGGGCGAAGCAGACGTCATTTTTTTTTTTTAACTATTTCATGAAATTCATGAAATAATTAAAAAAAAAAGGCTTTCCTATATTTTTGGTTCCCAGCCAGGTACAAATAGGCAGCTGGGGGTTGGGGGCAGCCTGTAGCTGTCTGCTGTACCTGGCTAGCATACAAAAACATGGCAAAGCCCACATAATTTTTTTGGGGGGCAAAAACTCCTGCATACAGTCCTGGATGGAGTATGCTGAGCCTTGTAGTTCTGCAGCTGCTGTCTGCTGTCTGTCTGTATGGAGGAGAGCAGACAGCAGCTGCAGAATGACAAGGCTCAGCATGCTCCATTCACTAGTGTATGCAGGAGAGCAGACAGCAGCTGCAGAACGACAAGGCTCAGCATGCTCCATTCACTAGTGTATGCAGGAGAGCAGACAGCAGCTGCAGAACTACAAGGCTCAGCATACTCCATGCAGGAGTTTTTTGCCCCCCCAAAAAATGACGTGGGCTTCGCCATATTTTTGTATGCTAGCCAAGTACAGCAGGCAGGTATGGCTGCCCCCAATCCCCAGCTGCCTATTTGTACCGGGCTGGGAACTAAAAAAATAGGGAAACCCTTTTTTTTAATTATTTCATGAATTTCATGAAATAATTAAAAAAAAAATTTACATAGGCCTTGCCCCATTTTTGTGTCCAGCCAGGTACAACTAGGCATCTGTGAATTGGAATCCTCAGCACAGGTTGGCCTGAGCTTTCTAGGCCCCTCTGCTGCAAATTGCAGTCCGCAGCCGCCCCAGAAAATGGCGCTTTCATACAAGCGCCCTCATCTGGCTCTGTATCCAACTCTTCCAGTAGCCCTGGAGCTGGGTGGCTTGCTGGGTAATAATGAGTTAATACTAGCTTTGTTTTACTAGCTAGTATTAAGTCAGAGATTCTTAATGTCAGGCAGGTTTGAAACGGCCATTAAGAATCTCCAATAAAGGGTTAAAAAAAGACACCACAGAGAGAAAAAATACTTTAATAGAAATAAATACACAGACACATTAGAGACTCTATGTTTATTACTCCCTGTCAGCCCTCCACGATCCTGCTCTTCTGCCTTCTTTCTCCTTCAACCCATGCAGCTCTGCTATGTCAGGCAGCACTGCATGGGAGGAAGAACGCTGCTGCTCCCGTGCAGTCTATTCACTCATTGAGTAACCAGAAGCTGCATGCTGTAAGTGGTGACGTCACCGCTGACAGGCGGGTTACCATAGCAACGGTGCTCCGATCACGTGATTCCCGGTGCTGCAATTCACCGGCTGGGGCATTTAGTCTTTGTATGTGGGCTGACTCTGTAGAGAGCGCACACATGCATGGACGGGGAAGCCGACCATGTGCCAGAGCATTTCGCTGGTACACAGAGATGCTAGAATGATCACCGCGTACCGGAGAGATGCACTGACAGGACCTAGCATGACGTCTAGCCATGTGACCAGTCTGTAGCCAATGAGATAATAGACACATGACTGGTCATATGCTATTTTGACGTCATGATAGGTCCTATCATCAGTGCTGGTTACCGGGAGGACGCAGTGATTATCAGAAGGAAAAGTGGTGGGAGACAGAGTGCAGGACGCATCGTGGGGACCTGTAAGTGTTATGGCAATGTTTATTAACTGTATGTGTACATGTATAATGTGTTTTTATGTGTTTGCCTCCCATTGTTTTTAATGGGGTTCGAGTGGTTCGTCGAACGGTTCGTCAAATAGTTCTCGAACAGGGCCTCCATTCGACGAACCGAACCGAACTTGAACGCCGGGGGGATGACTCGTCTCTAATTCTGAGGTAAAATCTGTATTCAGGAAAAGTTTCCCATTACTGAGATAGGAGTTGGCAGATGCTACTGAAGAGATTCTTTATAGAAAGAAGACAAAGGAGGTGGTAGAGCTCAGCCTCTAGCTCCTCCCTCTGCCTCTAGCTCCTCCCTTCTGCCTTCGTAGTAGAATCTCATCAATAACAGCTGCCATCTCCTATGTCAGTAATGGGAACATTTTCTCTGAATACAGATTTTACCTCAGAGTTGAGAATTTTGATATTGACTGATCAATTCTGGCAGAAAAAGAAGCAAATTTGTTTGATAGGAAATGTTACAAAATTGCTTATTTTGATGTGTACTATTGATTTATGAAATAAAAATTAAAATGACAGTTAAACAAACAAAAATAACTATACATGTTTGCTATCTGCACAGTCATACTGGCAGATTAACGTATAATGACAATGAAAAAAAAAATTGCGCTTTTTTTACAATTTCAATGTAATTGGATTTTTTTCCCTGCTTTCTAGTGTATCACATGATAAAAAAAATTATGCAATTCAAAAGTACAACTTGGCCTGCAAAAACACGCCCTCATACGGTGGTAAAATAAAAAAGTTATGGCTTTTGAAAGAAAGGAATGAAATAACCAACAAAACAGGAAATAGCCCATTCATGAATTGGTTAATTCTGCTCACTGCCGTAGAAGATTTCATGTGATCAGTGGGTCACGCATGTGTTTTACCCCCACCAATCTCAGAGGATAGGTCAATCATTAGTTTCTGGAGGACCCCTTTAAGGGTGTTCTCTCCTCTGCCCTTACGATATACATGTTGACATTAACTATGGTTTGGGAACAGGTGAGGACTCAGGAAGGGGCTATTAAGCTTTTGGTGGCCAAGGTGGTTTTTCAACAACTTTGAGCTATTAGTAACCTGGAAAATCTCTACTTTTCCTTTGACAGATGACAGATCTTAGAGGAGGCTTGTTTTTTTTCTTTAAAGATTTGAATGGGATAAGTTTAATGATATTTCCTTCTAATATTGATTTCAGATATGACTGGTGGAGGTAGAATTGTTGCAAATCGATACACAGGACCAAGTCCAGTGACCAGGTTAGTAATTTTTGGCCAAAGGATGAGAGCCTTAAGAGCCTTTCCCTTCCCAGCATCTTTTTTTAATTAGCCAGCCTGGCATGATGCTTTAGTTGTGGCAAGATGCTCATGTAACATTGTGTCATTGCAGCCAATCAAAAGAGGAGCCAAGGATGCCAAGATATAGGAGGCGATATTCAGGGTTCCCGTTCAGTGGTCAGTGGTTTCTTAGTCAAGTAGTTTTAAATAGTTTCTAACAAAATACAGTTGTAACAAAATAACTAAATAATTTTACTTAAAGTAAAAGGTAAGGGAGGGAAAGGGGAAAGGGTCAGGGGAGGAGGGAGGGAAAAAACAAATGGGAAAGAAAGGTAAAAAGGTGAGAAGTCAATTGTCATTTGAAATGAAAGAACAAACATATGGGAAACATGAAGCATAACAGTTCAGTAGGGATGAGTGAAATCGGACTGAAAAGTTCAGGATTTGTGCCGACAACCGGGTGTTCAGGTCTTGGACCCGGAAACAGACTTTTACGTGTAGGTTTGGCTCTTATTTGGGTTCGTCATCCGAATAACGCTTGTGGAAAGCTTGCAGAGCAGCGAATCAGCAAGTTTTTCCGGAGTGGGCACTTTTGGCCCCATCACAGCCATTTCAAGTATTGGCATGATTGTGATTGGATGGCACACCACCAAGAAAAAAATTACTTTGGCTCCCGCCCTACTTCTGATAAACAGGACAGGTAAACCAGCAGCTGCAGGCTGCAACCTCCAGCTGTCTGTTTTACTGGGGCTGGTTCTCAAAAATAGAGTGGATCCCATGCTGCTTTTTTCCGGATTTTCAGGCTGGGATGTTGCTAATAATTATAGCTCTAACAAGCTTGATAATACCAACCCGCAGCTTTTAACTTTACCTTGGCTGGTTACCAATAATGGGGGGACAAATCACCTTTTTTTTTAATTATTTAAATAAGTTTAAAAACAGCATGGGATACCTCTATTTTTCAGAACAAACCACGTTAAATCAGACTGCTAGGGGCTGGAGCCCGTAGCTGCCTGTTTCACTTGTGCTGGTTATCAAAAATAGGGTGGAAGCCCATGCCACTTTTTTAAAAAATTTATTCATTTCTGTTTACACTACCATACAGTAAACTGGTTTGCAATCAATCACAGATGCCGACACAGAGGGTGGGGGCATATATAGCAGTCTGCAATCAATCACAGACATTGCAACGAATCACAGATCCTGGCACAGCATAAAACTTAATGAGCGAGCCCAGAAAAAAGTCTGACTACAGGGTTATCTTCCAAGAAACATGGTATGTATAACTTTCCTGCTCATACCCCAATATTGCTTCCTTTTGTAGCTCTCCTAGCCCTTACTACTACCATTTTACAGCACAGAACTTCTCATCCCCATTCACATGTATGTGGTTCATTGTCCAGGGTCAAGTTTGGGTGAACCAAAGCAAACCTTTTTACAGTCCTTTTAGATTCGGCAAATCCGAACATCCACCAGTCCAAAATGCCTAATGGGAGTTCAGAATTGTTACTGAATGGAGCTAATTTCAAAGATATGTCTAAGAGCTTCCAAGCAACTATAGCAGCAATCATAGGTGGGGAGTTTATAGGAGAAGGCTGTTGTCTATTAAATGAGCAATGATTAAGTTTTTTAAAGGGATTTTGCTGGTAACATATTTTTCTAAAAGGATCCAATTTGAATTTTCATAAGGTGAGATCCAGAGGTAGCTTTGTTTAATCAGGATGGATATATAATAATTATACACTGTGTGCAGAATTATTAGGCAAATGAGTATTTTGATCACATGATACTTTTTACACATGTTGTCCTATTCCAAGCTGTATAGGCTTGAGAGCCAACTACCAATTTAGTAAATCAGGTGATGTCCATCTCTGTAATGAGGAGGGGTGTGGTGTAATGATATCACCAGCCTATATAAGGTGTGCTTAATTATTAGGCAACTTCCTTTCCTTTGGCAAAATGGGTCAGAAGAGAGATTTGACGGGCTCTGAAAAGTCCAAAATGGTGAGATGTCTTGCAGAGGGATGCAGCAGTCTTGAAATTGCCAAACCTTTGAAGCGTGATCACTGAACAATCAAGCATTTCATGGCAAATAGCCAACAGGGTCGCAAAAAGCGTGTTGGGCAAAAAAGGCGCAAAATAACTGCCCATGAATTGAGGAAAATCAAGCATGAAGCTGCCAAGATGCCATTTGCCACCAGTTTGGCCATATTTCAGAGCTGCAACATTACTGGAGTATCAAAAAGCACAAGGTGTGCCATACTCAGGGACATGGCCAAGGTAAGGAAGGCTGAAAAACGACCACCTTTGAACAAGAAACATAAGATAAAACGTCAATACTGGGGCAAGAAATATCTTAAGACTGATTTTTCAAAGGTTTTATGGACTGATGAAATGAGAGTGACTCTTGATGGGCCAGAGGTTGGATCAGTAAAGGGCAGAGAGCTCCACTCCGACTCAGCCGCCAGCAAGGTGGAGGTGGGGTACTTGTATGGGCTGGTATCATCAAAGATAACCTTGTGGGACCTTTTCGGGTTGAGAATGAAGTGAAGCTCAACTCCCAGACCTACTGTCAGTTTTTGGAAGACAACAGTGGTACAGGAAAAAGTCGGTATCGTTCAAGAAAAACATGATTTTCATGCAGGACAATACTCCATCACATGCATCCAACTACTCCACAGAGTAGCTGGCCAGTAAAAGTCTAAAAGATGAAAAAATAATGACATGTCCCCCTTGTTAACCTGATCTGAACCCCATAGAGAACCTGAGGCCCCTCATAAAATGTAAGACCTACAGGCAGGGAAAACAGTACACCTCACGGAACAGTGTCTGGAAGGCTGTGGTGGCTGCTGCATGTAATGTTGATCTTAAGCAGATCAAGCAATTGACAGAATCTATGGATGGTAGGCTGCTGAGTGTCATCATACAGAAAGGTGGCTATGTTGTCACTAATTTTTTGGGGTTTTGTTTTTGTATGTCAGAAATGTTCATTTCTAAATTTTGTGTAGTGTTATTGTTTTACCTGGAGAAAATAAACAAGTGAGATGGGAATATATTTGGTTTTTATTAAGTTGCCTAATAATTCTCCAGAGTAATAGTTACCTGCACAAACAGATATCCCCCTAAGATAGCCAAATCTAAAAATAAAACCACTCTAACTTCCAAAAATATTAAGCTTTGATATTTATGAGTCTTTTTGGTTGATTGAGAACATAGTTGTTGATCAATAATAAAAAAAATCCTTTAAAATAAAACTTGCCTAATAATTCTGCACACAGTGTATATGTTTGGTATGCCTTGACCTTCATTAATTATTTTTTTCTTAAAAAAAAAACTCTTATCAGCTACTCTTGGCCTTGTTTTGCCAAACAAATTTAAAGAGTTGGATCTTAAACTTGGAAAATCATTCTTTGTTGATTAAAAGGGTTAACACTCTAAAGGCTGCTTTACACGAGTCGATCTATTGTGCGATGCATCGTTGGGGTCACGGATTTTGTGACGCACTTCCGTCATTCGTAACGACATCTCCTCATGTGACAGCTCCTTGCGAGTCCAACCGATGCTTAATCGTTTGAAATTCGGCCATCGTGTACTCATCGTTTAATTCCATAAAATCGGTCAGTTTAGTCTTAATGAACGACACATTGCAAAGTGTGACACCGTGTAATTGGCCATCCTCGTAGTTATTTGTGATGTCATTAAACGTTCAGGGCGTATTTGCGGTTTTAAATAATCACGCCTAATCTAATCGGATTGGTTGTAGCAGATGCGTTTTGATTGGTTATTACTGTTATAAAATACGGAGCTGTAGTCATGATGTGTGAACATCCATCCTTGGCGTCATGCACAGTGTTTTATAGTGCATTACTCCTAATTTTTCTTACGTTTGTTTGTTCGCTGGATTTTCCGCCCTCACTCCTTGTTATCCCTTTTTTGTGGTAAGTTGTTATATGCCAATATTTCCTTTTTGGATCAAAATCGACATTAACCAGACCACAAACAATAAACAAGAATGATGCTAAGGACACACGAGGCAACAAAGACAGACGCAGAAGAGAAACTATATATATGGGATGTAACCAATCAACCACATTAGCAGAACTGGATTGAGCAGGTCAGAATAATTCAGGGCGTGCAACAATCCAGACAACGTCACGGAGGGGTGTATAGTTTGCCTAATTACGCCCATACAAAAGACAGATTGACCAAAGGAAAACATGTGTGAAGCCTTTTGGACGTCCGCCATGGCCAATCAATATATCGATGAGCACTTTGTGGTCGTTTGACAACACTCAACGTGTGACACATGGACAACTACCTATCAGCGATACAAACAAAAAAAAAAAAAAAGACTTTGCAAAATAAATCGCACGATGGATCGACTCGTGTAAAGCAGCCTTAAGAACATGCAGGAGTTTAGGTAAAACAAACAATTTGTAAGCTGAGATCATGCTCAACCATAATTTCTCATGCTTGGAGATACTTCGTAGAACCTATTGCATGTCTCTCAGGATATCTTGGATATCTCCTAAATTTCTATCAATAAGATTGTTGTGATTCTTAGTAATCTGGATCCTCAGATATGGTATGGCTTGATTTTCTCATTTATACTGGAATTTGCTTTGAATGTTCTGTTTTAAATGGCTGTCCAAGTGTAAGTCCATAACCTGACATTTACTTAGATGTATTTTTACAACTTGAAATGAAATCATCCATGAAAAGACTAAAGGGGGCTTTACACGCTGCAACATCGCTAATGCGGAGTCGTTGGGGTCACGGAATTAGTGACGCATATCCGGCCGCATTAGCGATGTTGCTGTGTGTGACACCGATGAGCGATTTTGCATCGTTGCAAAAACGTGCAAAATCGCTCATCGGTGACATGGGGGTCCATTCTCGATTTATCGTTACTGCAGCAGTAACGATGTAGTTCGTCGCTCCTGCGGCAGCACACATCGCTATGTGTGACGCCTCAGGAACGAGGAACCTCTCCTTACCTGCCTCCCGGCCGCTATGAGGAAGGAAGGAGGTGGGCGGGATGTTCCGGACACTCATCTCCGCCCCTCCGCTGCTATTGGGCGGCCGCTCAGTGACGTCGCTGTGACGCCGCACGGACCGCCCCCTTAGAAAGGAGGCGGTTCACCGGTCACAGCGACGTCGCCATGCAGGTAAGTATGTGTGATGGGTCTGCGCGATGTTGTGCGGCATGGGCAGCGATTTGCCCATGTCGCACAACAGATGGGGGCGGGTACCCACGCTAGCGATATCGGGACCGATATCGCAGCGTGTAAAGTAGCCTTTAATTTATAGGTTCTGACATTGGCTAGAATGCCCTTGATGTTACTATCATTTCTTATTCATTGTGCAAAAGGTTCCATTATTAGTGTAAAAAGGATAGGAGCTGATGTGCAACCTTGCCTTGTACCGATATTGACAGTTTCTGAAGCCTGGCTATAAGATATGACTTTTTCAGAGGGGTTATTATACAGTGCAAGAATACCTTTCAGGGTGGGCCTTCAAAGCACATTTCTTTAATGTTTTTTTTTAAAAAGCCCCAGTGGATCCTGTCAAAAGCTTTCCTGGCATCTAATGAGAGAAGTACTAAGGGGATTTTATCTGACTTCATAATTTTAAGGAGATTAAATAATCAAACTTGGTTCTGATCAACCAAGTCGAGCATTATTGTTTATAATCTGCTCGCAATAGCTGTTGCACTTAATTTAATGTTTGAATTCAGAAGATATATTGGAAGTCAATTTATAGTTGATGCATAGTCTCCCTTGCCTTTCGGCATAACTATTAAGTTAGCTTTAGACATTTCTACGGGAATTGTACCAGATTCTAGAAAAAATTTGAAAACTCTTGTAAGCATGGCAAAGAGATGGTTAGAAAAACAGAGTTCACATTCATAGTTTAAATCATCAAGTCCTGATGATTTACCTTTCCTCAAACCCTTTAAATGCTTGTCCATTTCTATAATGGAGAAGGGTCTATTTCAAAAAGGAAATTTGATCTGGATTTAACTTAGAAAGATGGGTACTCTCTAGAAATGTTTTGATGTTTGTTTTTGAGTGATGAGTTAAAGTTTTTATTGATGCCATTTTAGAGGTACATAACATCTTTAATTGCTTTTTATTCTGATATTTGGTAGACGGAATTAACAAAATAAACAGCAACTAAGAAATGTTTGTTAATACAATTTTTAGGTCATTAATACGCTTTTCTTTTCAACATGCGGTAACAGTGATAAGAAAACTTTATTCTTCATGTCATTATTAGTGATGAGCGAGTACTAAAAAGCTCATGTGCTCGAGGCTCGGGCCGAGCATCCCAAGATACTCGTGTACTCGGCCCAATCACCGAGCCCAATGTTATCCTATGGGAGACCCGAGTATTTTTATGAAATGACCCCCGGCAGCATGTAGAAACCCTAAAAATGTCACAAAAGTCTCAGAAGAGTGCTCAAATGACATGGCAACAGCATGGGGAAGACCCCTTGAAGCATTTATCATTCAAAAGTCACAGCTGTGAACAATTTTGTCCGCGTTTTACGCCATTTTTACGGACTCACCAGAAAGCCTTCAAAAATGACACCAAAATGAATTTTTATGGCGGAAATGTTAAGGGCACATACCCAATAGTGAGATAGAGCTGGTGTATGTTACTTTTGGAGATTACATGAAAGATTTTACGTGAAAACATTGTGTGGCACTCCGATGTCCCTGAGAAGAGACGTACACGAAGGCCTCTTGAGTCTAATGTGCCCATTTTGAGGAAGTGAGTCTTTGTAGTATTTTCCTTTGCCAGGGCAGTCCAAAATTGTGAGGTTCACCAATGCCCCTGCATACAGACGGGCATGAGGGCCTGTAAACCTGAAGTGCCCATTGTAAGGAAGTGGGTCTATTGTAGTATAGCCCTTTGGCAGGACAGCCAAAAATTGGGAGGCTCCACATTATCCTTGGATAGAGACATGCATGATGGCCTGTAAACCAGAAGTGACCATTGTAAGGAAGTGGGTCTATTGTAGTATAGCCCTTTGGCAGGACAGCCAAAAATTGGGAGGCTCCACATTATCCCTGGATAGAGACGTGCATGATGGCCTGTAAACCAGAAGTGACCATTGTAAGGAAGTGGGTCTATTGTAGTATAGCCCTTTGGCAGGACAGCCAAAATTTGGGAGAGACTTGGATAGAGACGTGCATGAGGGCCTGTAAACCTGAAGTGCCCATTGTAAGGAAGTGGGTCTATTGTAGTATAGCCCTTTGGCAGGACAGCCAAAAATTGGGGGGCTCCACATTGTCCCTGGATAGAGACGTGCATGATGGCCTGTAAACCAGAAGTGCCCATTGTAAGGAAGTGGGTCTATTGTAATATAGCCCTTTGGCAGGACAGCCAAAAATTGGGAGGCTCCACATTGTCCCTGGATAGAGACGTGCATGAGGGCTTGTAAACCTGAAGTGCCCATTGTAAGGAAGTGGGTCTATTGTAGTATAGCCCTTTGGCAGGACAGCCAAAAATTGGGAGGCTCCACATTGTCCCTGGATAGAGACGTGCATGAGGGCCTGTAAACCTGAAGTGCCCATTGTAAGGAAGTGGGTCTATTGTAGTATAGCCCTTTGGCAGGACAGCAAAAAATTGGGAGGCTCCACATTGTCCCTGGATAGAGACGTGCATGATGGCCTGTAAACCAGAAGTGCCCATTGAAAGGAAGTGGGTCTATTGTAGTATAGCCCTTAGGCAGGCCAGCCAAAAATTGGGAGGCTCCACATTGTCCCTGGATAGAGACGTGCATGAGGGCATGTAAACTTGAAGTGCCCATTGTAAGGAAGTGGGTCTATTGTAGTATAGCACTTTGGCAGGACAGCCAAAAATTGGGAGGCTCCACATTGTCCCTGGATAGAGACGTGCATGAGGGCCTTTAAACCTGAAGTGCCCATTGTAAGGAAGTGGGTCAATTGTAGTATAGCCCTTTGGCAGGACAGCCAAAAATTTGGAGGGTCCACATTGTCCCTGGATAGAGACGTGCATGAGGGCCTGTAAACCTGAAGTGCCCATTGTAAGGAAGTGGGTCTATTGTAGTATAGCCCTTTGGCAGGACAGCCAAAAATTGGGAGGCTCCACATTGTCCCTGGATAGAGACGTGCATGAGGGCCTGTAAACCTAACGTGCCCATTGTAAGGAAGTGGGTCTATTGTAGTATAGCCCTTTGGCAGGACAGCCAAAAATTGGGAGGTTCCACATTGTCCCTGGATAGAGACGTGCATGATGGCCTGTAAACCAGAAGTGCCCATTGTAAGTAAGTGGGTCTATTGTAGTATAGCCCTTAGGCAGGGCAGCCAAAAATTGGGAGGCTCCACATTGTCCCTGGATAGAGACGTGCATGAGGGCCTGTAAACCTGAAGTGCCCATTGTAAGGAAGTGGGTCTATTGTAGTATAGCCCTTTGGCAGGGCAGCCAAAAATTGGATGGCTCCACATTGTCCCTGGATAGAGATGTGCATGAGGGCCTCAAAACATTGTTCCCATTGCAAAGGAGCGAGTCTCCTGTCGTTGTAATGTCCATTCTGAAAGAATGGGCGAAAAAATTTACCACTGGGGGTATACCTGAAACAACGCAAAATAGCCTAATTATTGTAATGGTCATCATGGTGGCGCATGAGGAGAAGGAGGAGCAGTCCAGCGATTATCCAAAGTCCAGAAGTGTGTACCCATGGGTGAGTGGAGGTACATGGCAAATTCCCGTTACAAACTTTAAATTCCGCTCTCATTTGCTGGTGGTGTGGTGAAGTCTGGCCCAATCCAACCCTTGTTCATCTTGATCAGAGTCAGCCTGTCAGCATTTTCAGTTGACAGGCGGGTGCGTTTATCTGTAATGATTCCACCTGCGGCACTAAAGACACGCTCTGACAAAACGCTAGCGGCAGGGCAGGCCAGGACTTCCAAAGCGTAGAGAGCCAATTCATGCCACATGTCCACCTTGTATACCCAATAATTGTAAGGCACAGAGGAATGTCGTAGTACAGTTGTTCGATCTGCAAGGTACTCCTTGAGCATCTGGGCAAACTTAGGATTTCTTGTGGCACTACCCCGCACCTCAGGGGCTGTGGTATGTGAGGGGCTGAGAAAACTGTCCCACATCCTAAAGACTGTTCCCCTACCTCTGGCGGATTGGACTTGTGCCCCTCTCGGCTGTACGCCTTGGTTGTCCACTGATTCCTGACCTATGCCGCTAGCATTTTGTGAGGGGAATGCTTTGCCTACTTCCGTGACTATGGCCTTCCGGAACTGCTGCATTTTGGCTGACCTCTCCGCCTCGGGAATAAGAGACATAAAGTTCTCCTTGTAGCGTGGGTCTAAAAGTGTTACCAACCAGTAATGATTGTCGGCCACGATGTTCTTAACACGAGGGTCACGAGACAGGCAGCTTACCATAAAGTCAGCCATGTGCGCCAGACTCTTAACAGCCAGTACTTCAGTATCCTGACCAACGCGATGACTGAACATGCTGTCCTCCTCCTCCTCCTCCTCATCCTCCTCATCTACCCTGTCCTCTGGCCAGCCACGTTGAACCGAGGATATGACTGGTGTGCATGTCATATCCTCAATTTGGCCGGAGAGTTGCTCCATGTCTTCATCCTCCTCCTCGTCATAGTCCTCCACTGCACGTTGTGATGAGACGAGGCTCGGCTGTGTGTTATCACCCACACCCACTACTGTTTCTTGC
Source organism: Anomaloglossus baeobatrachus (assembly GCF_048569485.1). Classification (NCBI taxonomy): domain Eukaryota; kingdom Metazoa; phylum Chordata; class Amphibia; order Anura; family Aromobatidae; genus Anomaloglossus; species Anomaloglossus baeobatrachus. Next base: position 690,321,691 of record NC_134353.1, on the reverse strand, counting down.
TCCAACTCATCGCGCTCTGCCTGCAATGCATCATGTTTGTTTTTGAGCAGAGACCGTTTTAGAAGGCAGAGAAGCGGTATGGTGACGCTAATAATGGCGTCATCACCACTCACCATCTTGGTGGAGTCCTCAAAGTTTTGGAGGATGGTACATAGGTCGGACATCCATCTCCACTCCTCAGGTGTTATGTGTGGAGTTTGACCCATTTCCCGACGGCTTAGGTGATGCAGGTACTCAACAACTGCCCTCTTCTGCTCACATATCCTGAGCAACATGTGCAGAGTTGAATTCCAATGCGTAGGGACATCACACACCAGTCTGTGAGCCGGAAGATGCAAACGGCGCTGAAAGCCGACAAGGCCGGCTGAAGCAGTAGGTGACTTTCAAAAATGTGCAGACAGGCGGCAAACTTTTACCAGCAGATCAGACAGCTCTGGGTATGACTTTAGAAACCGCTGAACCACGAGGTTGAGAACATGTGTTACAGGGGGCTGTCTGATAATAACTTAAAGGAGTATCAGACAGTCAGGGTCCACCGTGCAAAGACTCTGCTGCAGACTATGGCAGAGTGCAAAACCTTTGTTAACTCACAGAAGGATATAATAAGTAAGTAAAGCAATTCCTCCCTTACTTGGAGGGTGTGTGGAATGATCTCTGTTAATAATCACAGAGACAAAGGCAATGTGTGCGAAATGGCACCTACCTAGGTCCGCTCTTCTAGTGGTGCAAAAGAGATGAACAGCAGCGTAAGCCGCACAAAGCTCCTACCTGCGTTCGCTCCACTAGTGTGCGAGGACACGAACCACTAGATATGGCACCTGCCTAGGTCCGCTCTTCTAGTGGTGCAAAAGAGACGAACAGCAGCGTAAGCCGCACAAAGCTCCTACCTCTGTTCACTCCCCTAGTGTGCGAGGATACGAACAACTGCCAGACACAGTATAAGGAACGTTACCCTAGCGGCAACGTCCACCTACGAGTCGAACCACAAGGCCCAGCCAGACCATGTACCTCAGGCACCTGCCTATGTCTGCTCCCCTAAGAGGTAAGGATACGGACAGCAGCCGAAGCTGTAAGGTATAAGAACGCTACCCTGCCGGTAGCGCTCACCTAGCATAGACAGAGGAATGCCTAGAGGAACGCGCACAGATCGTCTACTCTTATGCATGAACCAAGAGGACTGAGCGCCATGCGGCGTGTGTCAGGGTCTTATATAGACTCTGTGCCTCATCCAAGATGGAGGACACCAGAGCCAATCCGCTGCCAGAACGACAGGAGTGACGTCATGCTGGCCTATCACCGAGCAAGGCATCACAAGCACATGACCAGTGACCAATCGGCATAGAAGGTGTCAGAGACATGTGACCTCGTGTCAGCGATGATGTCACCCGCACATGTGCAATGGCTCCAAGATAAGACTTAGTCTCCGGCGCTCGCACATGTGCAGTAGCAAGAAATCTGGACTTAGTCTCCAGCGCTCGCACATGTGCAGTAGCAAGAAATCTGGACTTAGTCTCCAGTGCTCGCAGCAACCGTAACAACATGGGCCACGCATGGAACATGTGTCAGCTGGCCTCGCCTCAAAGCCGCCACCAGGTTCCGGCCATTGTCACACACAACCTTTCCTGGATTTAGGTTCAGAGGTGTGAGCCAGTGATCTGCCTGCTGTTTCAGAGCTGTCCACACCTCTTCTGCATTGTGGGGTTTGTCACCTATGCAGATTAGCTTCAGCACAGCCTGTTGCCGCTTCGCCGAGGCACTGCTGCAGTGCTTCCAGCTTAAGACTGGTGTGGAGGGTAAAGTGGATGAGGATGCGCAGGAGGAGGATGAGGCTGAGGAGCATGACATTCTGGAGCTGTAGAATGTGGGTGAAACCCTGACTGAGGTAGGGCCTGCAAACCTTGGTGTGGGAAGGACGTGTTCCGTCCCTCGCTCAGACTGGGTCCCAGCTTCCACAATATTAACCCAGTGTGCCGTCAACGAGATGTAGCGGCTTTGCCCACAAGCACTTGTCCACATGTCTGTGGTTAGGTGGACTTTGGCTGAAACAGCATTGTTCAGGGCACGGTTGATGTTTTGTGACACGTGGTTATGCAATGCGGGGACTGCACACCGGGAGAAATAGTGGTGGCTGGGGACCAAGTAAAGTGGGACAGCTGCCGCCATCAGGTCGCGGAATGCTTCTGTCTCCACCAGCCTAAAAGGCAACATTTCCAGCGCAAGCAGTCGCGAAATGTTAGCATTTAGAACTGTGGCATGTGGGTTGTTGGCAGTGTATTTGCGCCTGTGTTCAAAGGTTTGCTGAATAAATAACTGAACGCTGCGCTGGGACAAGGACGTGCTTGATGATGGTGTTATTTCTGCGTAGGCAACTGCAGGTGCAGGGCCGGAGGAGGCTTGTTCGCAGGCAGCATGGACAGGGGATTGGCTCGCATGCACAACAAGCGAAGATGTAGCAGTGACATCAGCAAGCACTGCTCCTCGCCTCTGTTGTACCTCCCACAAAGTCGGGTGCTTGGCTGACATGTGCCTGATCATGCTGGTGGTGGTCAGGCTGCTAGTTTTGGTACCCCTGCTGATGCTGGCACGGCAGGTGTTGCAAATGGCCTTTTTAGAATCATCTGGAGCCAACTTAAAAAAACTGCCAGACTCGGGAAGACCTAACATTTGTACAGGCACCTTGTGTCGTGTTGTTGTTCCGGGGAACGGTTGCCTGACTTCTGCCTGGGGCCACCACCCTGCTTCTTACTGCATGTTGGGATGCTACGCCTCCCTCCCCCTGTGCACTGCTGTCCTCGCTCTGCATATCCTCCTGCCAGGTTGGGTCAGTTACTGGATCATCCACCACGTCGTCTTCCTCTTCCGCACCCTGCTACTCCTCCTGACTTCCTGACAATTGTGTCTCATCATCGTCCACCCCTTGTTGAGACACGTTGCCAACTTCATGAGAATGTGGCTGCTCAAGTATTTGGGCATCTGTACATACAATCTCCTCATGACCCACTTCAACAGGAGCTGGCGAGAGGCCAGAATGTGCGAATGGAAACGTGAACAGCTCTTCCGAGTGTCCAAGTGTGGGATCAGTAATGTCCGTGGACGTGTACTCAGCCTTGTGGTAGGAAGGAGGATCAGATTCTGAAATGTGCGGTGCAGTATCACGGCTACTGACACTTGACCGTGTGGAAGACAGAGTGTTTGTGGTGGTGCCAATCTGACTGGAAGCATTATCCGCTATCCAACTAACAACCTGTTGACACTGGTCTTGGTTCAAGAGCGGTGTACTGCTGCGGTCCCCAAGAATTTGGGACAGGACGTGCGAGCGAGTAGATGTGGCCCTTTGTTGTGGCGAAATTAGAGCTTGCCCACGACCTCGGCCTCTGCCTGCACCACCATCACGTCCACTTCCTTGTTCGTTGCCAACGCCCTTGCGCATTTTGCAATGCTGTGCTGATGTGTATTCACTAGACTTGTGCGTTATATCCAAGTTTGTGCAAAACGTACACAAGTGCACCTGTACGCTGCCACCGACAGGCACACACGTGTGGTTTTTAAATGCAAGCACGGACGTACTAAGAACCTAACAGGTTTTTAGGAGCGACAATTACTGAGAAGTTTGACACTATCAGACACTGCTGACTGACGTGTATTATTCACTAGACTTGTGCGTTATATACTAGTTTGTGCAAAACGTGTACCTGTACGCTACCACCGACAGGCACACACGTGTGGTTTTTAAATGCAAGCACGGACGCAATAAGAACCTAACAGGTTTTTAGGAGCGACGATTACTGAGAAGTTTGACACTATCAGACACTGCTGACGTGTATTATTCACTAGACTTGTGCGTTATATACTAGTTTGTGGAAAACGCACACAAGTGCACCTGTACACTGCCACCGACAGCCACACACGTTCGGTTTTTAAATGCAAGCACGGACGCAATAAGAACCTAACAGGTTTTTAGGAGCGACGATTACTGAGAAGTTTGACACTATCAGACATTGCTGACGTGTATTATTCACTAGACTTGTGCGTTATATACTAGTTTGTGAAAAACGCACACAAGTGCACCTGTACACTGCCACCGACAGCCACACACGTGCAGTTTTTAAATGCAAGCACGGACGCAATAAGAACCTAACAGGTTTTTAGGAGCGACAATTACTGAGAAGTTTGACACTATCAGACACTGCTGACGTGTATTATTCACTAGACTTGTGCGTTATATACTAGTTTGTGAAAAACGCACACAAGTGCATCTGTACACTGCCACCGACAGCCACACACGTTCGGTTTTTAAATGCAAGCACGGACGCAATAAGAACCTAACAGGTTTTTAGGAGCGACAATTACTGAGAAGTTTGACACTATCAGACACTGCTGATGTGTATTATTCACTAGACTTGTGCGTTATATACTAGTTTGTGCAAAACGCACACAAGTGCACCTGTACGCTGCCACCGACAGCCACACACGTGCGGTTTTTAAATGCAAGCACGGACGCACTAAGAATCTAACAGCTTTTAAGGAACGACAATTACTGAGAAGTCTGACACTATCAGCCACTGCTGACTGACGTGTATTATTCACTACAATAAAGATAGCTCTGGCACACTAAAAATTGATAACACGGAGAAATAATTCTTCAACTGTTGAATATTCTTTTATTAGTGCGAAAGGACAAATGATAAATCATCCAACGTTTCGACCATTACGGTCTTTGTCAAGGATAATGTTATCTATGACAACAAAAAAATATTGTTTTGTTACAGAAATTAGAAAGACACAACTTAGTACATGATATCACATCATCAATGTCAAACAAAATATCTTAATTCCACATCGTGCAATCGGTCAGTCGACCTTACAGTGTCGCACATAAAAACGGAACAAATTTCACGTAATGTTTTACATAATAATCACATAACATTCACCTATCTGAAGAACAGAGTCCAGAGGAGATACATATGAGAACCATCAAGAAAAAATAAAAATAAGTCAAACAGACAGATACCCACCTATATGAGTATCAGGATAGTGTGCATTCAGTTGTATAAGGTCATCACCAACATGAATAAATTGATGAAAATGTAGTCCTATATCATAAACAAAATATATGAGTATCTTATCAAAAAATCACATGAACATGCGTATGAGAGAAAAACACCTCTTTCTATATTCTCCACTTATACATTGCGGTAGTATAGACATAACTCAATATCTGTACCTTATGCACTTTATCAGTAATAGTAGAGAGATGGCGGAGATCTACTCCAGAACTGAAGGCAGTAAATGACCGATTCTAGATATGAAATTAATATAAGAGCATGAATCAACATCACATACGGATTATAGCAAGATGGACAATAAACAAGAACAAGGTCCTCACCAAAATTAATCAGAAAATACTTTTCAAGGTTTTTAAAGGAAATGATGCAATTCCTTTGCTGTGGGGTTCTGGATTGCCTCAGGATCCCTTAAAACTATAGAAAAAATGACATAGAAGTAAAGGACGTGTACATGAACAGGAAGAGAAGCTCTGATGATATATACGATGTTGGGTGTATCATATCAATATTACCCTGAACTAAGTGAAGAGAATGTGAAGTCCTCACTGAAGGGCTCTCAGAAAACGCGGCGCAGCAAGAGGGGCAACAGGAACCGTACCAACATACCATATGCAGACACGTTCTCAGGTACTAATTTAGTGTATAATATCTCATCCTATAACTTGTCTGTGATTGAAACACGTGTACTACAAAAGGGGTTATCATTTTGCCCTACTCCACCATTTAATTCTTTTGTGTTGGATCAGGAGATGAGAAGGTTTTTTAGGACCCTTAGGTTAAAAGCCCACTTTAGTACCGACAGAGACACACTTACTGACACGATCCCCACTGGATCTGACGACATGTTTCGTTTGAAACAGTTGGAGTTGAGGATTCCGAGTTCTTTTAATCCTCCCAAGACATATCACCCTATTGAAACTTTTGTCTCCCTAGTCTCTCGTGATATTAATCAAACACTCAAATCTGTTGATGAAGGTCAATACAGAATAAGACATAATCTTACCATAGAAGAAAGCCGGGCGATCCAGGATTTAAAGAACAATCCTAGGATTGTTATTAAACCAGCGGATAAGGGTGGGGCTATTGTAGTGTTGGATAAAACATACTATATTGGTGAGATATTAGGCCAACTGAGTGACATTAACACATATCTTCCCATTCCACGAGACCCTACATCTCGGATACAGGGATTGATTAAGCATACCATCGACCTTTATCTCACTAATAACACCATCGACCAGAAATTGGCTGAATATCTTATTAAGGTACACCCGGTAACACCAGTATTTTATACATTACCAAAGGTTCACAAAAACATGAATCAGCCACCTGGACGCCCTATTGTAGCTTCCACGGAATCTATCCTATCTCCACTGGCTATTACGGTCGAACGAATTCTCACTCCGCTTATAACCAAGATTAAATCTTATCTCAAGGACACTTCTGATTTTTTGTCGCAGTTACAACTTATTGAGACATTACCTTCGGGGTGCATTCTTGTATCTTTTGACGTCAACAGTCTGTATACCAGCATTCAACACTATGAAGGTATACAGGCCGTTGACTGGTTCCTGACTGAACACAGTTCCCATTTTTCATTACAAAAGGGGTTCTGTCTGGATCTTCTCCGACTTGTTTTGGAAAATAATTTCTTTTTATTCCAAGACCAATTTTATTTGCAGAAACGGGGGACCGCGATGGGCTCGAATTTAGCACCCCCTTATGCTAATATATACATGGCACATTTTGAGGAGACCCACATTTACAACCATCCCCTTTGGTTAGAGCACTCTGTCACTTGGAAAAGATACATTGATGACATCTTCATGATCTGGCGGGGTGATTCTGTATCACTATCTCAATTTTTTACTGACTTAAACTCTTTTAGACAAGATCTTTCTTTTACTATTCACTCCGATCCACATAAAATCAATTTTTTGGATACTATGGTTATATTATCAGCCGGTACCTTGAGCACTGATCTGTATGTCAAACCCACGGACCGGAATAGTCTCTTACATTACACAAGTTGTCATCCCCGTCATACCAAACAAGGACTCCCCATTTCCCAGCATAAACGTGTTGAACGCATTGTATCTGATCCCATACAACGCGATATCAGAGGCTCGGAAATGTGTAATAAATTTCTCCAAAGGGGATATCCAATTGAGATTGCTAATAAGAGATCCTCCCAGAGACCTAAAGTCGATAACAATACTCCACGGATTCCTTGTATTAATACTTAACACCCTTTCTCTCCCCTGATTAGGAGTATCATCTGCAGACATTGGCCACTCCTGAGTAGGGCCTATCCGGAAGTGAGTGAATTTAATTCACTCCCTCTGTTTTGTAATAAGAGATCCCGTAACCTTCGTGATCATCTAGTCAGAGCGGATATTGGTTCCAATAAAATCATTCAGAGGCAGACTTTCTTAGGTACTCCAAAAAAGGGGAATTTCCCATGTCATCACTGTGTGCAGTGTAACAATCTTACCAAGGGGGACACCTTCACCCACCCTTTGTCAGGCCGTGTTTTTCCCATTCATGGGTTTTTTACTTGTGATTCTTCATTTGTTGTTTACCTGATCAAATGCCCCTGCGGTCTCGGATATGTTGGGGAAACTACTCAGCATATCCGGGACCGCATTAGTAAACACAAGTCGACAATAAGATGCAAGCAGATTCTATTACCCATTCCATACCACTTTATTACATACGGTCATACAATTGCCCAGTTAAAATATCAAATATTAGAACATGTCCCTCTTCCCCGACGGGGTGGTAACCGAATACGTACTCTTAAAGAAAGAGAATCCTATTGGATTTTCACCCTGAACACACTGGAACCCAGAGGCCTCAACAGGGAACATGACATGTGTTTATAACATCTCCCTTGGAAGGGTAGCTTATATGTACGGTCTGATTTATCCTTATGGTTTTATGGATGTATTAAAAGGGTCTAACATCTATGATTGCTTGGGGTCCAGCTGTATGTTTCATAAAGGTATATTATATCTTTCATAATGATATTGCATTTCTTCCATATATGTGATTGTACAACTCCAGTATAAGGACCAGTGGGGTTTTAACCTTGATTTCATTTTGTTCTAATCAATTTTCTTTTTGCTTTTAGGCACTTTCCTCCCCTTGATCCCTTCACCACCTTGCACTGACGTGACCACTCATCAGCAGTTTGCCACGCTCTTGAAATAGGATTTTCACCTGGCATGTTAATTACCTCACTGAACTGACCTTGGATCTCACTGTATATTATCACTATTTTTACACACTGGCTTGTGTTCTGTGCCCGGCTCGTGCGTCATGCAAATAGCTGTGCACGGCGCGCGTGCTACGTGCAATTCACAGTCCAGTTGATAGTATGGTCTCACCCATTGTATTCACATAAGCCCTCGACATCCAATTACAGCACCTTACGTCACTGTGCTGGTGTCGCGCTCCCCGCGCCTGCGCAGTCCATGCAATGGTACTGCGCATGCGCGGCGTGCGCTCCACCAGCCCCACACTGCGTTCCACCATCCAGGAACACAGACGGTGCACGCCTATCGGTGTGGGATATAAATAATACCACCACTGCAGCAGGACGCACTTCTCCCTGGGGCCTTTACCCTGAATCACCATTGAGAGGTACGTGTATTCACTTGGTCCCTGCCGATCTCTTAGCAGATCACCACTCATCATCCTCCTTTATGTCTTTTACTAGATTCCCATCACAGTATTTTCCTATTGTGTGACCCCATATTATCACTACTACATACCAGGTATGTCAGCCCACCCATGTTGGTTAAATCAATCTGTGCACTGGGTACAAGGTGACTGATTATTCACTTTTTACAGGGTCCCATATAGAGCCCCATTGGGACGAGTCGCTTTCCCTGCTCATGACATCAGTGCCTATATGATATGTTCTCAGATTTTATGAAGGTAATACAGATAGGATAGGTCATATATTAGATGTGCCTTATACTGGTGTTATTCCCCTATGTATGATTATTCTTTATTCCGGTATCATTTATCTATAGTACATTCATATGATCCCATAACGTGTTGGGACCCTCCAGTGAAGGAATTGCCTCTCCTCCTTTAAACTTCTATTTTGATTATCGTATAACAACTCAGGTAGTATTTGCTTCTGTTTGGTTGAAAGCCCAGTATAACATTGATGTAACATCGCTTATAACATATGTACCCTATATGGTTTATATATTTTTTGTACATAAGTATCATTGATCCTGGTATCATTTGTTTATAGTACATCTGAGATTTTGAGGCAACTGAGAGCCCTTCAGTGAGGACTTCACATTCTCTTCACTTAGTTCAGGGTAATATTGATATGATACACCCAACATCGTATATATCATCAGAGCTTCTCTTCCTGTTCATGTACACGTCCTTTACTTCTATGTCATTTTTTCTATAGTTTTAAGGGATCCTGAGGCAATCCAGAACCCCACAGCAAAGGAATTGCATCATTTCCTTTAAAAACCTTGAAAAGTATTTTCTGATTAATTTTGGTGAGGACCTTGTTCTTGTTTATTGTCCATCTTGCTATAATCCGTATGTGATGTTGATTCATGCTCTTATATTAATTTCATATCTAGAATCGGTCATTTACTGCCTTCAGTTCTGGAGTAGATCTCCGCCATCTCTCTACTATTACTGATAAAGTGCATAAGGTACAGATATTGAGTTATGTCTATACTACCGCAATGTATAAGTGGAGAATATAGAAAGAGGTGTTTTTCTCTCATACGCATGTTCATGTGATTTTTTGATAAGATACTCATATATTTTGTTTATGATATAGGACTACATTTTCATCAATTTATTCATGTTGGTGATGACCTTATACAACTGAATGCACACTATCCTGATACTCATATAGGTGGGTATCTGTCTGTTTGACTTATTTTTATTTTTTCTTGATGGTTCTCATATGTATCTCCTCTGGACTCTGTTCTTCAGATAGGTGAATGTTATGTGATTATTATGTAAAACATTACGTGAAATTTGTTCCGTTTTTATGTGCGACACTGTAAGGTCGACTGACCGATTGCTCGATGTGGAATTAAGATATTTTGTTTGACATTGATGATGTGATATCATGTACTAAGTTGTGTCTTTCTAATTTCTGTAACAAAACAATATTTTTTTGTTGTCATAGATAACATTATCCTTGACAAAGACCGTAATGGTCGAAACGTTGGATGATTTATCATTTGTCCTTTCGCACTAATAAAAGAATATTCAACAGTTGAAGAATTATTTCTCCGTGTTATCAATTTTTAGTGTGCCAGAGCTATCTTTATTGAATTGACTACTTCTTTTTTCTGTGCACCTACTATATACACAGTGAGCCAGACATATTCATTTGCCAAGTGTATTATTCACTAGACTTGTGCGTTATATACTAGTTTGTGAAAAACGCACACAAGTGCACCTGTACGCTGCCACCGACAGGCACACACGTGCGGTTTTTAAATGCACACACGGACGCACTAAGAACCTAACAGCTTTTTAGGAGCGACAATTACTGAAAAGTCTGACACTATCAGGACTGTTTTAGACTGTGTACACCAGCCCCAGATATGATGAAGGCTGGTATACGGTCACCACTAGGAATGGCTATATACCCTGCCTGCCTGTATACAGCTACAATAGTCCTGAGAAGGACTTTTCTGGTCACTAGCCTGTATTCCGACCTGGGTATACCCGGCCTGCCCTGCCTGTATACAGCAACAATAGTCCTGAGAAGGACTCTGCTCCTGTACTCCGACCTGGCTATACCCTGCCTGCCTGTATACAACTACAATAGTCCTGAGAAGGACTTCTGGTCACACTGTTTGCAGCCCTGCTACGGAAATAACTATAAAGGGCCGCAAACCTTTCCCTGAAGCAGCAACACTCTCCCTGCACTGACTGTCTGGATGGCTGTGTGCAGAGCACAGCGCGCTCGCCGGTATAAAGGCTCGGTCACGCTGTGCAGGTCAGCCAATCACTGCAATTCCACAATAAACAGGGCTGTGGCATTGCAGTGGTCTGCCAACCAATCCCTGCATGAGGGCTGGCTCTCAAAAGAGCGCCAACTTGCAGGGATGAAGACCACGAGTACAGCACGAGTATCGCGAGATTACTCGGTCCCCGCCGAGTAGCCCGAGTACAGTGATACTCGTGCGAGTACCGAGTAGTGACAAGCATACTCGCTCAATACTAGTCATTATGATAGAAAATAGGGGAGAAGGGCACCACCATAAAATTTGAACAGCTCTGTGCATGCAGTATATGCAAATACAAAAGTGAAGAGTATTTATTAGAATAATGCACTTAAAAACATTTAAAAATAACGGAACCCAAAACATACCAGGGTATCCAGTACATAACACCCAATAGTGCCAAATTGCACACAGAGAGCTGCAAACATTATATATTGTATTATGGAAGGTAATCTAACAATTTTCAACTGAATAAACATACAATGGAGTGAAATACTACCATATAAAAAGGAGACCATTATGGCTCTGAAATACAAGCAGATGAAATCAAGCAGCATAAAACCCATGGGTGTATGAAGTAGAAGAGGCCCCATGCACTTCACACACAGGATGGCTTCCTCAGGGGTCATTACGATTATAGTGATGCTAGTGTGATAAAGTGTTTTTAGCTTTTGTATAGTAAAAACACTTTTCCAAACATGTTTTGCCTCACCATATTCTGAGAGTTATAACATGTTTATTAGTCCTCCAAAAGAGGTGTCAGAAGGTTTGTTTTTTGCAGGATGACTTGAAGTTTTTAGTTTTTATTGGTACCATTTTAGGCTATATAACAATTTTTTGTATTGCATTTTTTTTCCAGGTGTTTAAGTAGCAGAGTGAAAAATAATAGTTCATGAATTGTTTTCCGCTTTTATTTATTTTATTATGCTGTTCACCATGCTGTAAAAGTGCTAAGAAAACTTTATAGGATATGTTCCCACACTTAGTATTTGGTGCATTTTTGATCTTGTAGATTTGCAACGGCATTTGTGCACGTATTAGCTAAATTAGGTTACTTGAATAGTTTTCATTGTGTTGATAAGTGTGGGCTTTAACACAATTGTTAACTGCATTATTGACACAGTTGTTTTTGGTATGACATGTTTTAAGTTAGACTGTTGTGATTTTGATACTTTTTGGTATTTGGCTTTCATAAAACTCTTTTGATGTAGTTATGTATGGATTACATGCACTTTTAATGTGTTTCCACTATGGAAACCCAATAAAAATGCATATGTGTTTTTTTTACCGGCTGATTTTCAGCATCTAATACAATTCTAAAATGAAACTCTGCACATAAAACTCTACGTACTCTCAAGAGAAATGAACATGTGAATTTCAAATACACACTGTGGGTAAACTAAAGGGTGCTTTACGCGCTGCAACATCGCTAGTGATAGCACCCGCCCCCATCGTTCGTGCAACATTTGGTGATCGCTGCCGTAGCAAACAATATCGCTACGGCAGCGTCACACGCACATACCTTGTCAGCGACATCGCTGTGACCGCCAAACAATCCCTCCTTAAAGGGGGAGGTGTGTACGGCATCATAGCAACGTCACTGCAACGTCACACGGCAGCCGTCCAATAGCAGAGGATTGGCGGAGATGAGCGGCCGGAACATCCCGCCCACTTTCTTCCTTCCTCATTGCTGGTGGACGCAGGTAAGGAGATGTTTATCTTTCCTGTGGTGTCACACATAGCGATGTGTGTTGCCGCAGGAACGACGAACAACATCGTACCTGCAGCAACAACGATATCTGGAAAAGGAGCAACGTGTCATTGAGCAACGATTTTTCAGATTTTTGCGCTCGTTGATCGTCGTTCCTTGGTGTCACACGCCGCAATGTCGCTAAGGGCGTCGGATGTGCGTCATAACGACATGACCCCGACAATATATCGTTAGCAATGTCGCAGCGTGTAAAGCACCCTTTACACTATGTTTGAAAAAGATAGTATAGTGTGTATGAGATTTCTATGAACTGTAAGGTTATGTTTTTTGCACAATAAAAACATGCAGTGTCAAAAACTTACGAAAAACTCAATGTTGTAACTTAACCTTAAATAGGTTTTTTTAGGGTCTTAACAATCAAGGTAAAATAGGCTGCAACTGTAACCTGGCCAGGGTGTTCGTCGACCCCAGGACCTATTTCAGCTGAATGTTCTTCCATGGCCGCACGTTCAGCTGAACTGCATTGTGGCACAGAGATCTGCATCAATGGCAAGAATCTTTGTCCGCTGGATCTGGAGCCGTACGCAGTAAGGTCCGAGCCTAATCTAGACCCACCTGCACCTCCCTCACAATGCCTCAGTTTGTTGTACTGCAGAGAGCCCTCAGTCCCACAGTTGTGCTCATGTAATAGATTATTTCCAGCTACACATTCCAAAGCTAAGAGCTTGAACTTCACTATATCGAATCTGCTGGCCACGGAATTGCTGTCTTTCTGCCTGGTAGATACAAATGGTGTTGAAAGCCGACGACCAGTTGCCCAGTCACCATTACTTTTCTAATAAAGCTATGGCTGCACTACCCTAGCATGTCACAGACAATATCACTATTCCTTGAAAAACTCTGTCTGACAGGGTGTATTTCATCACTGACACCTGGATGAGCAAGTATGGCCAGGGGTCTTACCTCTAGCTGACTGGGCATTCACTGGGTGACTCTGGTGGCTGCGGGGGCAGGTGGGGAAGGGGTTGCTTCACAAGTCTTGAAATCCCCAAAGCTTGCAAAACAATCTCTGTATTTACCACTTCCTCCAGTGCTTCTGCCTCCTCTATCTTCTCTAGGGCCTCCACCTGCATTCTCAACCTCTCCCTTAATTTGACACACTTTCTAACAATGCAGAGAGAATTTCCACCAGTGTAAGAGAAAGAGGTATACCAAACACGGGATCACCACAATTATATGTTACAAATAAATATTATTTTATTGCACACAAAACAACACATGTCTCCCATAAGGAGTGCTGGACACACAAGGATTCAGTTAAAAACACTTAAAAAATGCCCATGGCATAATAAACCAACACATTGGAAAAATCAGTGTCAATGTTGTTATACACAATACAAATGACTTCTCCCCACAACAATAAGTACACCTATATTTCTAAATTGCTAAAGATGATACATTGGCCTTGTACCGTTCTGTGTATTAAATACCATAATTGGTCCTATTATATCACAGACCAAAACAGACCCACTGTCTGTAGCCTGTATGGGGTCCCCAAGGAACTACCCAAGGTCCTTGTGAGATGCTGCAAAAAGACCCAGTATTGATCAAAGATCTATCATACTATCACAGACTGTATAGGTCTGTCTTTATCGGCACCAATATCCACCGGCCATTAAAACCTCGCTAGCGATGTGTCACACTAAATCTCAATGCCCACAGATCACAAGGAAGATACCGTGCTCAAAGTAACGCCGTGTTGAACTATGACATTCTACACAATCTGCTACTCGATCACCCAGGACAAACCAATGCCTTATATTGATGCACAGCATGCAGCCGTGCCAAAACTATACTTACTGTCTGTGACACATCGCTAGTATGAGGAAAGCCATACAGGTATAGGTGACATGTGGAGAGAAGTTTTCCCAATGTGACAACCCCACGCGTATCGCCACCTCTCGAGGTGGCTTCCTCAGGGGAAAGAGAAGAGCTGTGTAATGCCTCCTTGCGTGTCCTATTTAAGGAAGTATAATCACACTCACCAATGGTGCAGCTGGAGAACCTCGTGTATCGGCAGCGTTCCGATGGCCACCGCCATCTTGCCTGAGTCACATGGTGCCCTGAAGGTTCTGCCCTCAGACCCCTTCTGCGCATGCGCACCCCGTTAGAGCGGACGCTTCTCAAAAATCATGCTCACATGTCATTAAAGCTTAGCACTATAGATGTGTATTGTATTATAGGGCTCCAATATCGCATTCATTATTTGCACAGGATTTGACCGCGCCTAGCAAAGCCGATCGTTGTCACATGACATATAGTACCACTCCTGATCCCATAATGCGCATGCGCGGGTTCTTAATGCTTATTACGTTACCAGGCTGCAATCGTACCTGGCGCGCTACACAAAGGATACCTCCCATCAACACACCTTAAATGTACATCCTGAGTGTCTAACATACATGCAAATTCACAGTATGTAAGCACATTCATTATTTGCACAAAATTTAACAGCGCCTAGCAAAGCCGATCGTTGTCACATGACATATAATACCACCCCAATCCCATAGTGCGCATGCGCGGGTTCTTAATGCTTATTACGCTACCAGGCTGCAATCATACCTGGCGCGCTACACAGAGGATACCTCCCATCAGTACACCTTAAATGCACATCCTAAGTGTCTAACATACATGCAAATTCACAGTATGTAAGCACCGGAGGTCCAAATCTGGTTTTTCTATACGTGCAGTTGCTTCTGCACCGATCATACATTCACATCCTCAAGCTTAGAATACATGATGCAAGATCTCATTAACCCTTTGGGAGGTATGCTTGGGGAAAGATAGCATCCATCTTGTTCCCAAGAAACAAATTTGGTTATTCATCATTTGCACAAGGTACAAGGCCAATGTTGTACCTCTCATAAATAACTAAATAATTAAACTTTGTTTGAGAACAGGATGTACTGTATCAGGTTTAGCTGCTCTCAGGGCTCTGATTTGCAGCGTTCAGTGTGGTATGACATGTACTGACTGAAGAGGTCTCTATAATTACTCAATGTTACAGTATAATGTCAGGTACATTGGCCTTGTACCTTGTGCAAATGATGAATAACCAAATTTGTTTCTTGGGAACAAGATGGATGCTATCTTTCCCCAAGCATACCTCCCAAAGGGTTAATGAGATCTTGCATCATGTATTCTAAGCTTGAGGATGTGAATGTATGATCGGTGCAGAAGCAACTGCACGTATAGAAAAACCAGATTTGGACCTCCGGTGCTTACATACTGTGAATTTGCATGTATGTTAGACACTTAGGATGTGCATTTAAGGTGTACTGATGGGAGGTATCCTCTGTGTAGCGCGCCAGGTATGATTGCAGCCTGGTAGCGTAATAAGCATTAAGAACCCGCGCATGCGCACTATGGGATTGGGGTGGTATTATATGTCATGTGACAACGATCGGCTTTGCTAGGCGCTGTTAAATTTTGTGCAAATAATGAATGTGCTTACATACTGTGAATTTGCATGTATGTTAGACACTCAGGATGTACATTTAAGGTGTGTTGATGGGAGGTATCCTTTGTGTAGCGCGCCAGGTACGATTGCAGCCTGGTAACGTAATAAGCATTAAGAACCCGCGCATGCGCATTATGGGATCAGGAGTGGTACTATATGTCATGTGACAACGATCGGCTTTGCTAGGCGCGGTCAAATCCTGTGCAAATAATGAATGCGATATTGGAGCCCTATAATACAATACACATCTATAGTGCTAAGCTTTAATGACATGTGAGCATGATTTTTGAGAAGCGTCCGCTCTAACGGGGTGCGCATGCGCAGAAGGGGTCTGAGGGCAGAACCTTCAGGGCACCATGTGACTCAGGCAAGATGGCGGTGGCCATCGGAACGCTGCCGATACACGAGGTTCTCCAGCTGCACCATTGGTGAGTGTGATTATACTTCCTTAAATAGGACACGCAAGGAGGCATTACACAGCTCTTCTCTTTCCCCTGAGGAAGCCACCTCGAGAGGTGGCGATACGCGTGGGGTTGTCACATTGGGAAAACTTCTCTCCACATGTCACCTATACCTGTATGGCTTTCCTCATACTAGCGATGTGTCACAGACAGTAAGTATAGTTTTGGCACGGCTGCATGCTGTGCATCAATATAAGGCATTGGTTTGTCCTGGGTGATCGAGTAGCAGATTGTGTAGAATGTCATAGTTCAACACGGCGTTACTTTGAGCACGGTATCTTCCTTGTGATCTGTGGGCATTGAGATTTAGTGTGACACATCGCTAGCGAGGTTTTAATGGCCGGTGGATATTGGTGCCGATAAAGACAGACCTATACAGTCTGTGATAGTATGATAGATCTTTGATCAATACTGGGTCTTTTTGCAGCATCTCACAAGGACCTTGGGTAGTTCCTTGGGGACCCCATACAGGCTACAGACAGTGGGTCTGTTTTGGTCTGTGATATAATAGGACCAATTATGGTATTTAATACACAGAACGGTACAAGGCCAATGTATCATCTTTAGCAATTTAGAAATATAGGTGTACTTATTGTTGTGGGGAGAAGTCATTTGTATTGTGTATAACAACATTGACACTGATTTTTCCAATGTGTTGGTTTATTATGCCATGGGCATTTTTTAAGTGTTTTTAACTGAATCCTTGTGTGTCCAGCACTCCTTATGGGAGACATGTGTTGTTTTGTGTGCAATAAAATAATATTTATTTGTAACATATAATTGTGGTGATCCCGTGTTTGGTATACCTCTTTCTCTTACATTTGTGCAGTTTTGTATACCTGGAGATCCCACGGGTTGGTGCCCTTCCCCCCCTCCTTGTCGAGAATTTCCACCAGGGCTCACCGCTATTAGACAGTACGGAAAATAAAATGCATTGCAGAACACAGTTCCAGCCCCTTAAAATATAATAACAAGTTAGTTATAGAGGACAAACAAAAGACTGATATATTAAACAGGCACTTCACATCAGTGTTCACTAAGGAACTGACTGTACCAGGGATGAATCAACAAGTGAAAAATCAAGGTTCACCACCTGATATAATTAATTTAACACAAGAAGAAGTACGCCTGCGTCTGAGTAAATTAAACATTGACAAATCCCGTGGGCCAGATGGCATTCATCAACGAATATTGAGGGAATTGAGCTCCGTAATCGACAGACCACTGTTTCTTATCTTTTAACAGCCTCAGGATTGGAGGAATGCTGATGTGGTACCGATATTTAAGAAAGGTAAGAGGGTAGATCCAGGCAACTACTGGCCAGTAAGCCTGACATCAGTAGTATGCAAAGTTTTTGAGGGCATTTTAAGGGATGACTGCAAAAATATATTAGAGAAAATAATATAAGTGACAGACAGCATGGATTTGTGAAAGATAAGTCGTGTCTAACCAACCTGTTGGGGTTCTATGATTGGGTAAGTGCAAATCTGGATATTGGTAATGCAGCTGATGTGATTTATTTGGGTTTTGCAAAGGCATTTGACACTGTACCACATAATAGCCTGATCCTTAAGCTCCAGAAGCAAGGACTGGGTGAAACTATATGCAACTGGGTAAGGAATTGGCTAAAAGATAGGAAACAAGGAGTTGTCATAAATGGTACATTCTCTAAATGGGCTATAGTCAGCAGTTGGGTGCCGCAGGGATCTGTGCTAGGACCTTTTCTTTTTAATCTCTTTATTAATAACCTTGTGGATGGGATTGATAGAAAAGTGTCAGTCTTTGCTGATTACACCAAACAATGTAGAATAATAAAACTGACCTTGATAGTACAATATTACAAAAAGATCTGAATAAGATGTCAGAATGGGCAGATACTTGGCAAATGAGATTTAATGTTGATAAATGTAAAGTAATACACATAGGTCGGAGTAATCCTATAGCTGAGTAAACATTAAATGGAAGTAAACTCGGGACTACAGAACAGGAGAAGGACTTGGGTATTCTCATTACAAATAAGCTGAGCAGCAGCACTCAATGTCAAGCAGCAGCTGCTAAAGCAAACAAGATTGTAGGGTGTATTAAAAGAGATATTAGATCCCGTGATCCCAACGTATTGTTACCCCTCTATACATCACTTGTAAGGCCACATCTGGAATATGGGATCCAGTTTTGGGTTCCACATTTTAAAAAGGTTTTTGAAAAGTTAGTCAGCTCAAAGGCGGCTAACTGGACTACTACAAGGAATGGAAGGCCTCCCAAATGAAGAGAGATTGAAAAAGTTATACATGTTTAGCTTAGAAAAAAGACGTCTCAGAGGAGATCTTATTTATATGTATGAATACATGTGTGGTCAATATAAAGGACTGGCACATGACTTATTTCTTCCAAAGACAATACTAAGGACCAGGGGGCATACACTATGAGTGGAAGAAAGGCGATTCCGGCAGCTAAATAGGAAAGGGTTCTTTACAGTTACAGCAGTCAGAATGTGGAATGCCCTACCACAAGAGGTAGTAATGGCAGATACTATAACAGCTTTTAAAAAAGGGCTGGATGATTTCCTCAGTGCACACAACATTGTTGGTTATAAGTGACTTAGAGACAAAATGTAGAATTGGTGGAGGAAGGTTGAACTAGATGGACCTAGGTCTTTTTTCAACCTATATAACTATGTAATGCAGTCACACAGCTGCAGAGTTGTTGAAAGCTATCCAGGCAGGGTTTCAGCAATGGCTGTTTCCACTGAACCTGGAGCCATAGAAAGACATGTGTGATCACAGTGTCAAACTGATGGTGGCCCTATGCGGGGCAACCTTGCACACGTGCCTTGGTCATGTCCTCAACTTTGTTGTACAGCCATTTCTAGACTAATATCCCACCTGGTTGCACTGCTGCAGAAGGTACAGTCACTGTGTGCTTCCTTCCGCCATTCTCACCCTGCGGCTCAACGACTTGCATTGCTACAGAGGTCTTTCGGCCAACTGGTTAACCTATTGATATGTGATTTACCAAAATGGTGGAATTCCTCTATGCACATGTTGCATCAACTGTGGCAGCAGCAAGAAGTCCTGGTGCAGTATGTCATGACACCTAGACTGGGCCAACACAGTCCGGTCATGGGACAAACCATGCTTGTGGAGTGGGCAAAGATAAAGGACCTCTGCACCCTTTTGCACAGTTTCTAAATGGCTACTAAAATGGTTAGCATTCATGATGCCATAATCACCATCACTATTTCGTTCATCTACATGCTGGAGCACACTTTGAATAGCCTGTGGATGGAGGTGGTGGTTCCAGAACAAGAGAAGGAAGCAGAGGAGACCACAGATTAGGAATCAGAATCATAATTTAGAGGCTGAAATTTAAATAGTTGGCATGACTACAGAATTAGTAATCAAGATTTAGATGCTGAAATGCCAATTTGGGGAAGCTGCAGAACCACAAATTTAGCTATCAGAATTTTGATGCTTAAATTTTAATCGCTGACAGGATCACAGAATTAGCAATCAGGATTTAGATGCTGAAATGTCGATTTGTGGTAGGCTGCAGAACCACAGATTTAGCTATCAGAATTTACCGGAGATGCTGAAAATTAAATAGCTGGCATGACTACAGAATTAACAATCAGGATTTATATGCTGAAATGTCGATTCGTGCCAGGAGCACAGACTTATTATTAATTTTTATGTATCTGCATTTATATGCAGCAGCACCATCCCCAATCTGTAGCAGATTCAAAATGATGGCGATGCTGCCGATATAACTAAGACAGCCAATGATGCAAGCTCTTGTGTTTTAAAGTTGTGGATGGTTTCTGCTCCCTGATTGATTGCCGGAACATACACACATTAAGTTAAGACCTCCCCCACCCTCTCTTTTATCAATCACCTCTCCCCACTCAACATACAGCACCACTATCCTGGTCAAAGTTATAATAAGGTAGAATAAAAGCATAAGTGCAACCGCAAACAGTTACCAAACAAAGCCGAACATTGACGATTTTTGAGAAACGTGCTCTTGCTTCTCAACATGAATCCCAATGGACAAGGCTCATGGTGAATTTGAAATTGGCGAACAGTTTTCAAAGTTCGCTCATCTCTACTATTCACATGACATAACAGTTTGCGGGCTGAGTAGTCTATGCAAAGCCACATGTATGATATTGATCTTAGGAGTTGGATCAACTTGACAATGAAAACCTATGGGTCAAATGAAAATATTGGACAGCATTCAGATGCGATCCATGAGCTAGTCATTTTTCATTGACTGATGTATAGGAGAAGGTGTAGAAATGTTCTCTTCAGTAGAGATGAGCGAACCAGCCGCAGTTCGGCTCGAGCTCGGTTCGCCGAACCGAGGTCCCGTTCAAGTTCGGTTCGGCAAACCACTTGAACCAATAGGAAACAATGGGAAGCAATCACAAACACATAAAAACGCATTATAAATGTACACATACAGTTAATAAACATTGCCATAAGACTTACCGGTGCCCGCGATGCGTCCTGCACTCTGTCTCCTGTCACTATTCCTTCGCTGCGTCCTCCCGATAATCAGCACTGACAGGACCTTCTGTGACGTCGTCAAAATCGCCATGTAACCAGTCATGTGGCTATTATCTCATTAGCTACAGACTGGTCACATGGCTTTGACGTCATGTCCTGTCCTAGGTCCTGTCATTGCACTCTCCAGGACACGGTGCACGTTTGTGTATCGGCGACATGCTCTAGCACACGGTCGACTCCCCGTTCTGATTCGCCATTCCATTAGAGACCGGCTGACACAGCCGGTCATTAACGGAGATCACCGTTGCCATAGCAATGCAGTTAGCGGTGACGTCACCGCCAACCGCGGCTCCGGGAATCACATGATCGGAGCACCGTTGCTATGGTAACGCGTCTGTCAGTTTTACCGCTGTTACCGCTAACAGCCAGCAGCACTGATCACTCACGGATTGAAGGCTGCACGGGAAGCAGCGTCTTCCCCCATGCAGCAGTGATGGAGCAGAGCTGCATTTGTTGAACGAGAAAGACAGAAGACCATAGATCGTGGAGGGCTGACAGTGAGTAATAAACATGGAGTCTCTAATGTGTCTGTGTATTTATTTCTATTAAAGTATTTTTTCTCTGTGTGGTGTCTTTTTTTAACCCTTTATTGGAGATTCTTAATGGCCGGGTCAAACGTGCCTGATATTAAGAATCTCTGGCTTAATACTAGCTAGTAAAACAAAGCTAGTATTAACTCATTATTACCCAGCAAGCCACCCGGCTTCAGGGCTGTTGGAAGAGTTGGATACAGCGCCAGATGATTCTATGAAAGCGCCATTTTCTGGGGCGGCTGCGGACTGAAATTCGCAGCAGAGGCACACAGAAACCTCGGGCTAACCTGTGCTGCGGATTCCAATCCCCAGCTGCCTAGTTGTACTTGGCTGGACACAAAAATGGGGCGAAACCCACGTCATTTGTTTTTTAATTATTTCATGAAATAAGTGAAATAATTAAAAAAAACGGTCTTCCCTATATTTTTGGTTCCCAGCCGGGGACAAATAGGCAGCTGGGGGTTGGGGGCAGCCGTACCTGCCTGCTGAACCTGGCTAGCATACAAAAATATGGCGAAGCCCACGTCATTTTTTTGATGGGCAAAAAACTCCTGCATACAGTCCTGGATGGAGTATGCTGAGCCTTGTAGTTCTGCAGCTGCTGTCTGCTCTCCTGCATACACTAGTGAATGGAGCATGCTGAGTCTTGTCGTTCTGCAGCTGCTGTCTGCTCTCCTCCATACAGACAGACAGCAGCTGCAGAACTACAAGGCTCAGCATACTCCATCCAGGACTGTATGCAGGAGTTTTTTGCCCCCTGAAAAAATTATGTTGGCTTCGCCATATTTTTGTATGCTAGCCAGGTACAGCAGGCAGCTATGGGCTGCCCCCAACCCCCAGCTGCCTATTTGTACCCGGCTGGGAACCAAAAATAAAGGGAAGCCCTTTTTTTATTTTTTCATGAATTTCATGAAATAATTAGAAAACAAATGACGTAGGCTTTGCCATATTTTTGTGTCCAGCCAGGTACAACTAGGCAGCTGGGGATTGCAATCCGCAGCACAGGTTGGCCTGAGCTTTCTGGGCCCCTCTGCTGCGAATTGCAGTCTGCAGCCGCCTCAGAAAATGACACTTTAATAGAAGCGCCATCTTCTGGCGCAGTATCCAACTCTTCCAGCTGACCTGGTGAAGGGTGGTTCACTGCGAAATAATGGGGTTAGGGCTAGCTGTATATTATCAACTGAAATCATTAATACCCAGCGAGCCACCGGCATCAGGGCAGCTGGAAGAGTTGGATACAGCGCCAGATGATGGCGCTTCTAGGAGAGCACCATTTTCTGGGGTGGCTGCGGACTACAATTCGCAGCAGAGGGGCTCAGAAAGCTCGGGCTAACCTGTGCTGCGGATCCAATCCCCAGCTGCCTAGTTGTACCCGGCTAAACACAAAAATGGGGCGAAGCCTACATCATTTTTTTTTTTAATTATTTCATGAAATTCATTAAATAATTAAAAAAAGGGCTTTCCTATATTTTTAGTTCCCAGCCGGGTACAAATAGGCAGCTGGGGGTTGGGGGCAGTGTTGTACCTGGCTAGCATACAAAAATTGGCGAAGCTCACGTCATATTTTTTGTAGTTTTTTGGCAAAAAAAATAAAAATGCTTCCCTGGATTTTCCATTGCCAGTGAAGGTAACACCAAGCAGTGGGGGTTAGCAGCCAGTAGCTGCTTGGATTACCCTTAGCTAGCAATAGAAAAAATTCAGCGGGAACCCATATATATTTTTTTTTTTGATTTATGTATTTAAATAACTAAAAACAAAATGGGCTTCCCTGTATTTTGATTGCAGGACATCACAGTGCTGTAAAAATAAATCTTTAAAAAAAATTGACGTAGCGCTCCACGGTATTTTTGATTCTCAGCGCAGATAAAGAAGTAAGCTATGGGTTGCCACCCCCATCTGCCTGGCGTTACCTTGGCTGGCAATCAAAATACGGGAAGCTCATTAATTTTTTCTATTTAAAAAATAGTTAAAAAAATGACATTGGGTCCCCCCATTTTTGATAGCCAGCTATGGTAAAGCAGACGGCTGTAGCCTGAAAACCACAGCTGGCAGCTTTACCGTGGTTGGGGATCCAATGTGGAGGTCACCCCAGGTCTTTTTTTATAATTATTTTATAAATATTAATAATTACACAATAAAAGTAGGGTGTCCCCCTAATTGGATCACCAGCCAAGGTAAAGCGGACAGCTGTGGTCTGGTATTCTCATGGTGGGAAGGTCCATAGGTATTGGGCCTTCACAGCCTAAAAATAGCAGGCTGCAGGCACCCCAGACGTGGCGCATCCACTAGATGCGCCAATCCTGGCGCTTCATCCCAGCTCATCCCGTGCCCTGGTGCAGTGGCAAACGGGGTAATAAATCGGGTTCATACTAGCTGTAAAGTCACCTGACATCAAGCCCAGCAGTTTCTGATGTCATGGCGTCTATTAGATACCCAACATCATAAACTGTCAGTACTAACAAAAAAAATCGACAAAAAAAATGTATTTGAAAAAACAGTCCCCAAAACATTCCCTCTTTCACCAATTTATTGTAAGAAAACAAATAAAGGGGTCCCACGACGACTCTGGACCGTCTAGAATATGGGGGGAGACACTCAGGGAACGTATCCCCCATTTTCTAGGACTGCAGACCCTTCATGTGAGGAGTGTGGGTGCAATGAATCTGCATTCACTCTCCCCGGGTCCACAACAGCAGAGTCCATGTCGTAATGGTTGCTACCAAAGCTGCAATGCCCTGCCCATGAAGTAAGGGCATGCCTAATCAGGAGAACTATTTTACATTTCCAAATATTGGTATTTGCTGATATTATTGCTATTCCACATACTATATATTGGGGACAGGATCTTGGAGATGGAATACCCCTTTAAGTCCAGTTATCCAGCTGAATGAATACTTAACAACAGAGCTCGCTATTTAGATGTGTTTTCTTGTGGCGTATAACGGACTCTCATGTTTGGTAGTTGTTCAGCAGGGCAACTATAAAATCAAATACCTCCATTTGGAAATGTAGTATAGCGCTCCTGATCAACTATGTTCCTTACCTCATGAGCAGGGCGTTGCAGTAATAAAAAAATGTATTCATTTATATAGCGTTATTAATTCCATAGCGCTTTGCACACATTGGGAACACTGTCCCCATTGGGGCTCACAATCTAAATTCCGTATCTGTATGTCTTTGGAGTGTGGGAGGAAACCGGAGTACCCGGAGTAAACCCACGCAAACACAGGGAGAACATACAAACTCCTTGCAGATGGTGTCCTTTGTGGGAATTGAACCCAGGACCTCAGAGCTGCAAGACTGCAGTGCTAACCACTGAGCCACCGTGCTGACCATTTAGCTTACTGATGCATAACCACCATTCACTGTGTCTGAACACAGGAAGCTGAGCTGACAGCCGCTCTGTGCATGCGGCAGCATCTATTGTGAAGGTGTGGGCCGTGAGGGATCAACGCTGCACAGGTACCGTGGGACACCGGGGAACACCGGTGGGGTTATAGGGGGTGACCTGGCAGGGCCTGGGGAGGAGTTTTATGTCGCATGTGTCATGACACATGCGACAGAAATCAGAGGAGTAGGGTGAATGTGGCCGGCGAGCTGCTGTGCGCGGCCATCTTGGATTTCTGGGATGGGGTCAGGGGGGGGGCACTTTGGCGACACCGGGGGACCGGATGGGACCGGGGAGGAGATTTATCATGTTTGTTCATGCCAGATGGGAGATAAATAATTTTTTACCGACGCTGTCATTTACTATAACGTGATCATCGGTATACGGTGTATACCTTTGATCACGTGAGCGGGGACCAGAAAAACCGTCCTGAATCATGATCTCCAGGGTCTCAGCTACCCCTGAAACCCCGGAGATTTTCTGACGCTGGGGGGCGCTATTCACTTTTTTCTGCCTGCTGTTTATAAACGGCAGATCAGAATAAGGCTACATTAACACGACCTATCCATTTTTGCGGTCTGCAAAAAACAGTACGTTTTTTCACGGGTGCATCCGTGTGGCATCCGTTTTCGTTCCGTAGACGGTCCGTATGTCATCTGTTTGTCATCCATGTGCCTTCCGTTTTTTTGCGTACTGCAAAAAAACTGAAGGAGGGAAAATACATAAATTTACCCAGGATCCATAGCTTCAACCTACATGATGTGTACACATGTTCACTCCAGTGCTAATTTCTACTGCTTTTCACAACGTAAAGTGCTCTGGTGATTTTCTTGTGCTTGTGCACTTCATATCAGTCTTTTCTGTCATTATAATGGCAGAAAGACACATAATGTCCCACTCTCCTGCATTTTGTAATTTTGCACCCTTTGGTGCCTTTCATGTGGCACTAAGGGGTACTTAGCTTTGTATTTAGCCGAAAAAATAAAAAAAAAATGACGTGGGGTTCCCCTATTTTTGTAGGCAGCTAGACTAAAGCAGATGGCTGCAGCCTGCAGACCACAGCTGGCAGCTTCACCTTGGCTGCTAATCCAAAACTGAGGGCACCCCACGCTGTTATTTTAAATTAAATAAATAATTAAAAAAAAAAACCACGTAGGGGTCCCCCCAAAATTGGATCAGCAGCCAAGGTAAAGCAGACAGCTGGGGTCTGATATTCTCAGACTAGGGAGGTCCATGGTTATTGGAATCTCCCCAGCCTAAAAATAGCAGGCCGCAGCCACCCCAGAAGTGGCGCATCCATTAGATGTGCCCATCCTGGTGCTTCGCCCCAGCTCATCCCGTGCCCTGGTGCGGTGGCAAACGGGGTAATATATGGGGTTAATACCAGATGGGCAATGTCACCTGGCATCAAGCCCTGGGGTTGGTGAGGTCAGGCGTCTATCAGATACCCGACATCACCAACCCAGTCAGTAATAAAAAAAAATAGACGACAAACACATTTTTATCTGAAAAAACACTGCCCAATACATTCCCTCTTTAACCAATTTATTAGAAAGAAAAACAAATCCAGGTGTGCTGTAATCCAAGGGAATCCCATGACGATCCATACCATAGTCACTGTCCCAGTCAATGAAGAGCAGGATGTTCCCCATTGGCTGGGAGAGCAGTGCAGTGACCTGAGCTAACATCAATGGGTCAGCCCAGGTCACTGCAGGGGATGACAAGTGCTGCTGTCAGCGAGGTACATTACCTGTGCTGATCTCCTGCTCTGCTGACAGTACCAGTCTGTCTCTTTACCTGTCTTTGTCTGTCTCTTACCCTGTCTGTCTCTTTTCCTCTCTTTCCCTTTCTGTCTGTTTCCCTGTGTCTATCTCTGTCTCTTTGTCTGTCTTTTTACCTGTCTGTGTCTGTCTCTAAACCTGTCTCTCTCTTTCCCTCTCTTTACCTGTCTGGCTCTTTCCCTCTCTTTCCCTGTCTGTCTGTTTCCCTGTGTCTGTCTCTGTCTCTTTGTCTGTGTCTGTCTCTTTACCTGTCTGTGTCTGTCTCTTAACCTGTCTCTCTTTCCCTCTCTTTCCCTGTCTGTCTCTTTCCCTGTCAGTCTGTCTCTTTGTCTGTGTCTGTCTCTTTGTATCTGTTTCTTACCCTGTCTGTGTCTGCCTTTTTCCCTGTCTGTGTCTGTCTCTTTCCCTGGCTGCATTGTGACATGCCAACATTCCATATAAGGGCGTAGCTGCGCATTTTTCTGAAGTTCTGGCTGCACTGTGGCTCCCAACTCCATTTGCTTTAATGGAGGCAGGTTTTTTGGCGAATAACTGTGAAGCGCGGGGTTAAAAGTTCCCCTCAAAACATAGCCTATGACGCTCTTGGGGTCCAGACGTGTGAGTGTGCAAAATTTTGTGGCTGTAGCTGCGATGGTGCAGATGCCAATCCCGGACATACACACATACATACACACATTCAGCTTTATATAATAGATAGCTGTAGCACCCGGCGCTGCCCGGGATAGTAACTGTTTCTCTGTTTCTTTCCCATTCTCTGTCTGTCTCCCCCTCTGTATATATCTCTCTGTCTCTCTCTCTATCTCTTTGTCTGTCTGTCTCTTTCCCTGTCTGTCTCTGACTTTCTGTCTCTTTCTCCATCTGTCTATCTATCTCTTTCCCTGTATATCTCCTTCACTTTCCCTGTCTGTCTCTTTCCCTGTCTGTCTCTTTCCCTCTCTTTCCCTCTGTTTCCCGGTCTGCCTCTTTCCCTCTCTTTCCCTGTCTTTCTCTTTCCCTCTTTCCCTCTGTCTCTTTCCCTGTGTCTGTCTCTGTCTGTCTCTTTACCTTTCTTTGTCTGTCTCTTACCCTGTCTGTCTCTTTCCCTGTCTGTCTGTTTCCCTGTGTCTGTCTCTGTCTCTTTGTCTGTGTCTGTCTCTTTACCTGTCTGTGTCTGTCTCTTAACCTGTCTCTCTCTTTCCCTCTCTTTCCCTGTCTGTCTCTTTCCCTGTCAGTCTGTCTCTTTGTTTGTGTCTGTCTCTGTGTCTGTCTCTTACCCTGTCTATGTCTGTTTCTTACCCTGTCTGTGTCTGCCTCTATCCCTGTCTGTGTCTGTCTCTTTCCCTGGCTGCATTGTGACACGCCAACATTCCATTTAAGGGCGTGGCTGCGCATTCTTCTGAAGTTCTGGCTGTACTGTGGCTCCCAGCTCCATTCGCTTTAATGGAGGCAGGTTTTTTGGTGTATAACTGTAAAACGCGGGGTTAAAATTTCCCCTCAAAACATAGCCTATGACGCTCTTGGGGTCCAGAAGTGTGAGTGTGAAAAATTTTGTGGCTGTAGCTGCGACGGTGCAGATGCCAATCCCGGACATATATACATACATACACACACACACACATACATACACACATTCAGCTTTATATATTAGATTAACCTAAAAAACTTTTCATACAGATGCCACATGGCCATAAAGTATGTACATACAGGTGGCACATGGGGAGGACACGGATGACGATGTGAAAGAAAATTGTATCAGTTTACTGGATGAAAATCAGACAATTTTTATAATTTCCTTTGACCACGACCTTATATTGATAGGAGGCTTATGGCAAGGCCCAACCTACCATCTTACCCAGCTGACCCCGGTAATTGTGGCAACCATTAACACAGCACAATCACAATCACAGGATGCCAATGAGGCTAAATAAGGAGCCTACTCCGTTAAAAAAGCATTTTGATGCCACTGTTGCTATTAAAATTGGATGGGTTAAACAGCTGTGACTTTCAGGAACATATTGCGTGCTGGGAGATGTCGAGAAGGGATTATAGCACTGTGTTTTTCATAAAGAATAGGGCTAAATAAACATAAATAAATAAGAATTTGGGACAATGCCATTAAGATCTCACACGTTTTTTCACGTATACTCCATGTGCTATCCATGAAAACACATGGAGAACAGGATCTTTATACTTATCTTTCCCTAGCGTTGCTGTCCGTGGTGCTGATGTCTTCCACTCTGCGGTCTCCTGCCCTGCTGACTGTCCGCTGCTGTTACCCCCGGGTCTGAGTTGCAGCGAATATTCATGAGCATAATCAGCTGGCCTAGAAGTAACAAACAACAGAGGCAGAGGCAGAGACAGCAACACTGGAGAACGTGAATATAGAAAATAATTTATTTCTCAGGCATGTGTTTTTTCCGGTACATGTCACACTAATGTCACACGGAGCACATCAGTGTATGAGCCATGTAACATCACAGAGAAAAACAGACATGACTACGTGTGGAGCACACAGACACACATATGCTCTACATGACACATTGTCTGTCTGAAATCACGAATGTGTGCGCAAACCCATTGATTTTAATGGGTCTACGTGTGTCTGTGTCTCCGGTACATAAGAAAATGGACATCACACGTAACGGAAACATGGAAGTGTGAAAAAGGCCTAAGGCTTTGTGCACACGCTGCATTTTTTGACACGTTTTTGTGCATTTTTTGAGTGCAGTTTTGTTCCCAAAACTGCATGCATTTTCTTCCTCCGCAAACTATGAGATTTAAGTTTTTCTGTACGCATGTTGCAGCTTTTTTTTGGCTGTGTCTTTGTGGTGATCACAAAGATGTAGCATGTTATTTCTTTCTGAGTTTTTTCTAGCGTTTGTGAGCCCTTCCAGTCAATAGATTTGACCTAAAAAAAAGCACTGAGCAAAAAACACGGTAAAAAACCGCAGTAAAACGTGACAAAAAATGCATGCCCCTGGAGCGTTTATTTGGGACCAAAACTGTGAATCTTTGTGGTGACCAGCCTAAGGCTATGTGCGCACTTACCGGATTTTGCCGCGGATTTTCCGCGGATTTGCTGCATTTTTCGCTGCAGAAAATGTTCATAACATCTCTGCAGTGAATCACCAGCAAATCCTATGGAGAAAAAAAATCCTGTGCGCACTGGGCGGAATTTGACAGCTGCATGTTTTGCTGCGGGAATCCCGCAGCAAAAACAAGTGCATGTCACTTCTTTTCCGCACATCGCTGCGGGATTTCACTCCATTGACTCCAATGTTAATCATGAAATCCCTCAGGGAATAACGCAGGCAGCAAATTCTGTGCGGTTCACTGCGTTTTCCTGCGTTATTCCCTGCGGTATTTCGCGGTTTACCTCCGGTAATGTACATCGCTTGTCTGCGGTTTTGCAGGGAAGTGATGTCATTACAGGAAGAGGAAGCCGTGCAGAGAGTAAACACACACATCACACACACAGACACATCACAGACACAGAACACATAGACACAGACACATAGAACACAGACACATAGAACACACATAGAAAGCAAACAGAAATATAGGAAAAAAAGAACGTGGGCTCCGCTGCATATTTACCTTCCAGCCGAGGTAAGCACACAGCGGCGGCCCGGTATTCTCAGGCTGGGGAGGGAGAGGGGCAGGGTTAATGTCCCCCGCCTCACTCCCCCTCCCGCAGCCGAGAATATCAGCCACAGCTGCCCCGGGACTGTCGCATGCATTATGCGGCAATACCGGCGTGTCCCCGGCTCTTCTTGCCGCCGTGTAGCAGTGGCAGCAAGGTAATACAAGGGGTTAATGATGGTGGGGGACCACCGCCATTAACTCCGGGCTTGATCATGGCAGCGTCTATGTGACAGCTGACAAGATCAACCCGTAAGTAAAGTGAAAAAACAAAGACACCGAAAAATCCTTTATTTTAAATAAAACAAACAAGCCTCGTTCACCATTTTATTAACCCCTCCCGCACCAAAGCTCCGGCGTAATCCACAGGTCCTGCGCTGCTTCCATCCAGCCACGACTGTCACAGACACAGCGCTGAATGAAAGCAGCAGACAGCAGAGGTAATTACCGGTCATTTCCCACGGCCGGTAATGTGAACTCACTGCCGACCGTGGGAAATGCAGCGATCTGTCCTGTATCTATCTATCTATCTATCTATCTATCTATCTATCTATCTATCCCTCTATCTATCCCTCTATCTATCTATCCCTCTATATATTCTTCTGTCTATCTATCTACTATCTCAGAATTAAATGACTTTTTTTTTTTTTCAATGTGCTTTATTGCATTGAATGCAATAAAGCACATCCCAACCCGCACGCGGCAAAACCGCGGTAATACCGCGAATAATACCGCGGTAAAACCGCATGCAGCGCGAAACAGGCTGTCGTCCACTCACCGTCCCCCGCACCTTCCTCTCTCCCCATGCTCCTGAATTTTGTCTGCAATCACGCAGAATAAAGGATATTTTTGCATACGATGGAGTGAGTTGCCGCTTTCTGTTCTAGGATTTGTTGGTTATGGACTTGCACTATTGCTGAGCACCGCTCCACCAGGCATTTCAAATCCAGGGGCATCTAAAGTCCAGAAACATCGATTCCACGCAACCGTGAGTACGGCTCCACTGTTTGGCAGGTATTGCTCTGCAGTGCCCGATCTTGATAACTTTTATACCGCGAATAATACCGCGGTAAAACCGCAGCAAACCGCGGCAAACCGCATGCGGTTTTCGGGTGCGGTTTCCCGCGGTTTTTTACCGCGGGTGCGGTAATCTTTGAGAGCATGCGGAAATTTCTCAAGGAAATTTCATTTCCCAGTGCGCACAAGGCCTAATAGTCAAATACTCTTGCAGTAGGAAGGTGCATTGTGCTTTGTCAGGAATTCTCCCTTAGTAGCTTCTCCCTTTGGAGATAATTGAATTATATTTCTGCAATTTCTCATTACAGTGCTTCATATGAATGAGAACGCAGTCTTTTTTTCTTGAAATTAATCCAGATATCTGTACTGATGTTTGATATTGCTAAAGTAAAACATAATAAATAAAATTAAAAAAAAATCTATGTGTGCAGCTTTGCTGTAATTAATTGGTGCTCTGAGACTCTGCAGTCCTGTGAAAAGACCATTCTGTGTCTGCAGCATTATATTTTGTATGCATTAGGTGCTTCTTCTCGAAAATGGAACAGGAAGATTTGTCAGGCTCTAATGTGCAATATTTTTTTTCATATTCTTGCTAAAACTGTAAGGATTTACATAGTATACACATGGACTGGAAACAAATTTCATTTAGTGTATGAAGCGGAATGTCTGGATGTTTTTTTTTGTTTTTTTTATTTATGACTTATTCGCTTTTATTTAAGCTTTTAATAAACAATGTTTAAAGTGGGTCTCATACACAGATTTTGTTTTTTCGTTTACTTATCACACTGTTGAAGCTTCTTATTTACTGTTTTGAGCCAACGCCTGAAGTAAACTAAAAAAAAGTTGCAAATATTAAAGAATGACTAAAGTAACATAAAAAAAATAATATAAAATGCTGTCTGGAAGACATCCTTTAGGCTTATTTCACACAAGCATGCTGGAAAGGATTTGTAATGCAGCCCTACTACAGAAGAGAACACATCAGTACAATATGGCTTCTCTATATCCTAAAGCCAGGGACAGACAAGTGTGTGAATTGGATTAGGGCAATCTGATAAAAAAAATTCAGTCTGTGCTCGACCCATTGTTATTCAATGATGTAGGTCAGATCTGTGAGTTTTTCCTCAGCTGCAATTGGGCTGAGGTAAAAAATTGCAGGGTGCTGTTACTGGTAGTGTATCTTGGATCTCGGGCACGCATACACGCCTATGGGTATGTGTGAAACATCATGAGTACAATCTGATATAAGCTGAGACAGACTGAAGGAGAGGGAGAAAATAATCTCTCCATCTTCTCTTCACCTGTGCTCTGATTCTCTCATGCGAGGGAATCAGATCACAGTGAAGGATGCTTGGCTCACGCTCACAGCAGTCTGACCCAAGTGTCGTTTGCAGATCACAATTGAAGCTCTCTGATGAGATGTTATGCACCAGTAGAACCCCGGCCTTATTAACCCGGCCTCCATCTCCACTCAAGGGGTGTGGTAGAGAGTCTGGTTGCTAACTAAGGGGGAATGTGGTGCCCCTGACCTGTTCAGGCACCACTGAGTACTACACCCATGCTGGGGGCAGTACAGCACAGGTATTCCAGAAGGCTGATTGGGGTGTGGTTACACAGGCAAATAGTAACCAGGTCTCCCACATTGACCTTTGAAGGGACCCCTGGGGAATCCAGGAGGGGGAGTGGCCTCCATCTCCACTCAAGGGGTGTGGTAGAGAGTCTGGTTGCTAAGTTGCGGAGGCAGGCACACAGGGGAGGGAGTAGTGAGCCAGTCAGTCAGTGAAGCTCAGGGAGAGCAGTCACAAGGAGGAAACCTGGAGGCTGTCACTAGTCAGACACCGCAGGTGCAGTGGTTACTGACAGGGGAGAACGGTCACCTGGGAGTGTCGCCCAAAATCCACCTAAGGCTGGAGTGCAAAGGGGTGGCTGAGTACGGGGACTGCCAGGCAAGGACCAAGCCCACACGGGGTTACAGGTCCCCAGAGCAAGGGCCCATTCAGTTGGCCTGCTCAACCTGCAGGTGGGGGTACTTCATACCCTCCACCACAACACCACAGAGTCCGGAGCCACGTAGCAACGAGAGGGCCCATAGTTCACAAGAGGCAAGCAGCCGGAGTGACCTGGTCCAGGCTACAGGCAAACGGGCTGAAAAAGGGGAGAACAGGTTGAAGCAACTTCCCTGGGTGACCCCGTAGAACTACAAGTCTGGGTCACCACAAAAACACAAGGGCTAGGAAGGTGAGTCAGTAGCCGCCCTCACAAGTCAGCCTGAAGGAATTCCTGGTCCCACCTGTTTATCACAGCTTCGCCCGGGTTACTCACCCCTGCCACCTGAAAGTGAGTAAAAACCCTGAAAGACATTCTTGCTGTGCGTGTGAGTCATTCTGCAACCTGTGGTTCCACACACCCAAACTGGGCCCTGGGGCAAGCCTCACTCTCGGGAGACCACTACATCTAACTGCATTCAACATCAGCCCCAGGCGTCCCCTAATCTGCAGTGGCGGTCACCCTGACCGCAATACCGAGAGTGGCGTCACGAATATTATAGAAGTCAACCTACCTGTGACTAGAAGGACCCAGGACGCGCTCTCCCTGAAGACCCTGAGACGACCTGAAGGTAATGGGGCACTGGGCGGCACATATGCATCATGAAAGTTTGTGCCTTCCCGACCTTTGATGCACTGTATGCATCAAGGCGGGTTTCCGTTCCTGCAGCGCTGGTGACCGGGTTCACTGAAATGTCACCAGCGCTGCAGGTACATGAGGACTTGTAGTTGAGCCCAGGGGGGGTGGCTTTGCCCTCCCATGGCTACAATCTCTCTGATTGGCTGTTGAAAGTGTCACTTTCACTTTCACATTCAGTTAGAACGATTGTAAAATTGAAATTTCTTTTTGTGTGACTTTAGTGACTGTAAAACCTCCGGAGTTGTCTACAGGGCTACCTGTACATGTCCTATGGACTATGTCGGTAAAACCTCCCCCTCAGACCGAGCCTCTTCTTGCCCTGACCGAATATTTAAGTTGTCATCCCAATCTGGTATCTGCGTCTCATCGTCATCAGTATGTTCCTCATTGTCTATAACCACAGGTGTTACAGTTTGCGACAAAGAGTCAACATTATGCTCAGAAACTTGGTCCTCACGGCCTGAATCAGAGTCACAAAGGTTCTGGGCATCACTGCAGACCATTTCCTGGTCTGTACTCACTGTAGAATGGGAGCAGACCTTTGATTCCCAGGCTATAGTGTGACTGAACAGCTCTGCAGACTCAGCCATCTCAGTTCCACCATACTGTGCAGGGCTGATGGAGACTTCAGAGCTGGGGGAAAGCAAGTTTGATTGGGATGACAACTCAGAGGACTGGTGTTTTTTGGATGTGGTACTTGAGGTGGCTGAGAGGGCACTTGTTGGACCACTTGAGATCCATTCAAGCATTTTCATTTTTTGGCCATCATCTACCTTTGTTCCTGTTGTTCGTGTCCGTAAAAAAGGGAGCACATCGGATTGTCCACGGTAAGTAGTAGACATCTTACTTTTTCTGGTAGATGGTCTATCTTCAGCAGATGATAATGGAGCTTTGCCACCTTCCCCACGGACAAACCATTTTTTTCCTTTTCCACCACGCCTCTTCCCCTTTCCACCAGCATCTGTCATTTTGCCACTCATGTTGATTGCGACAAGATTGTGCACTGAAAATGTGGTAGTAAAAATTGAGAGGTGGTGTAGATTGCAGCGGTGGTCTAGCTTTATTAACAGCAGAATAATAAAGAATAAATATCCCTGACAATGCAACTACGGCCCTTAAACTGGCAGCATAAATTGCTAGTATAATGGCTTAGTTATAATGAGTTTGAGTGTGCAATGCAGGCAGACGTGCTGCAAATATCTTTGCACTACTGGGACTATACAGAAGTCCAATAGCCACGTTTAGGATGCCACTAAGTTCACCCAGTGTTTGCTAGTATAATGGCTTAGTTATAATGAGTTTGAGTGTGCAATGCAGCCAGACGTGCTGCAAATATCTTTGCACTACTGGGACTATACAGAAGTCCAATAGCCACGTTTAGGATGCCACTAAGTTCACTCAGTGTTTGCTAGTATAATGACTTAGTTATAATGAGTTGCAGTGTGCAATGCAGGCAGATGTGCTGCAAATATCTTTGCGCTACTGGGACTATAAAGAAGTCCAATAGCCACGTTTAGGATGCCACTAAGTTCACTCAGTGTTTGCTAGTATAATGGCTTAGCTACAATGAGTTTGAGTGTGCAATGCAGCAAGACGTGCTGCAAATATCTTTGCACTACTGGGACTATACAGAAGTCCAATTGCCACGTTTAGGATGCCACTAAGTTCACTCAGTGTTTACTAGTATAATGGCTTAGTTATAATGAGTTTGAGTGTGCAATGCAGGCAGACGTGCTGCAAATATCTTTGCACTACTGGGACTATACAGAAGTCCAATAGCCACGTTTAGGATGCCACTAAGTTCACTCAGTGTTTGCTAGTATAATGGCTTAGTTATAATGAGTTTGAGTGTGCAATGCAGCCAGACGTGCTGCAAATATCTTTGCACTACTGGGACTATACAGAAGTCCAATAGCCACGTTTAGGATGCCACTAAGTTCACTCAGTGTTTGCTTGTATAATGGCTTAGTTATAATGAGTTGGAGTGTGCAATGCAGGCAGACGTGCTGCAAATATCTTTGCACTACTGGGACTATACAGAAGTCCAATAGCCACGTTTACGATGCCAGTAAGTTCACTCAGTGTTTGCTAGTATAATGGCTTAGTTATAATGAGTTTGAGTGTGCAATGCAGGCAGACGTGCTGCAAATATCTGTGCACTACTGGGACTATACAGAAGTCCAATAGCCACGTTTAGGATGCCACTAAGTTCACTCAGTGTTTGCTAGTATAATGGCTTAGTAACAATGAGTTGGAGTGTGCAAAGGGCAGGAGGGTACAGTGGCAGGGTTGTGGGTCTCTGGGTAGAGGAAAGGAAGCCTGCCTTTCTATCCCTCCTAATGGGGAAATGCAGCGAGGAAATCCCTGACCTTAGCTACACAGACGCTGTCATCTTGTGTAGCTGTTAAACTCTGTTTTCAGGACCTGTCACCTACGGCTCTGACCCTGCCGGTATGAGCCCTTAAAAGGACTGATAGAAAGTGCTATCCCTATGCTGTCCAGCGCTGTGTATGGAGCGTATACAGCTGTATCGGCGATAGGAGCTGCGCCAGTGATGTCTGACACCAAGGACACAGAAGGCAGATAATGACATGCTGGAGGAAAATGTCCGTTTTTATAATGCAGGGACATGTGACATGGACATCCTATCACACATGCCATTGCTTCTCTGGCTAAAAGTCCACTTAGCTGTGTGTGTGTCTGGGATTGGCTGACATGCTGGCCCTCCCCACTACACGCGCGCACTTATGGAAGGAAGACAAGGAAAAAAAAAAAAAATTATCGCGGGTAACCTCAGTGACAGCTCAGCTGATCGCGCTACTCACCGCCGCTCCTCTCACCAACACGCAGCAACTGAGGTGAGTAGCGCAATCAGCTGAGCTGTCACTGACGTTACCCGCGGCCACCGTTGGATCCAGTGACAGCGGGTAACCTCAGTGACAGCTCAGCTGATCGCACGGCTGTCTTCAGTTGCTGTGTGAAGCTGACAGGAGCAGCGGCGGTGTATTCTGCAGCTCCGGTCACCTCCATGCAGCAGCACTGGAAGCGACGCTGGAGCATCCTGGATTCCGCCGGACATGGAGGGCTTTTTTGGGGCTGATTAAAGTGGTTAACCAGGGTATATGTTTGTGTTTTTTATTTCTAATAAAGGATTTTTTCGGGTGTGTGTGTTTATTTACTGTAATTTACAAATTAATCATGGAGGGTGTCTCATAGACGCCTGACATGTTTAATCTAGGACTTATTGGCAGCTATGGGCTGCCAATAACTCCTTATTACCCCGATTTGCCAACGCACCATGGCAAATCGGGAAGAGCCGGGTACAGTCCCAGAACTGTCGCATCTAATGTATTCGGCAATTCTGGGCGGCTGCTGGCTGATATTGTTAGGGTGGGGGGCTCCCCATAACGTGGAGCTTCCCATCCTGAGAATACCAGCCTTCAGCCGTATGGCTTTATCTGGCTGGTTTTAAAATTGGGGGGGACCGCACGCCAGTTTTTTTAATTATTTAATTATTTATTTAACTACACAGTATAGACACGCCCACCGGCTGCTGTGATTGGGTGCAGTGTAACACCTGTCACTCAGCGTGGGGGCGTGTCTCACTGTAACCAATCATAGGCGCCGGTGGGCGGGGATAGCATGGAAAACGAGATTGTTTAATGGGCGGCCGGCTTTTTCAAAACAGTAAAAGCCGCTGGAGCAGTGTGAATGCCGTGCAGCGCCGGGGATCGGGGATAGGTGAGTATATGAGAGAGGGGGATAGTCTGACATGGACAGAGAGAGAGGGACAGAGATAGTGACCGACTGACAGAGATTAGTGAATGACTGACATTGTGAGGCGCTTAAGAATGCAGCTTTTCAGCTGCGCTCTGAAGCGGACCTTTTTTAAGCTTCAGTGCAGAGCGCACACCTGCGCACATAGCCTCAGACACCAAAATCGTATGAGGGATATCACACGTTACAATTGACTCGGTTCGTGCAACAAAACGCTCAATTCTAGACAAAGATACGATGTGTTTGCGATCAACGGTTTTGCGTTCAATCCTGATCGCACGTAGATGTCACACGCAGATACCTCACAAACGATGCCGGATGTGCGTCACTTACAACTTGACCCCAACGACGGATTGTGAGATATATTGAAGCGTGTGTAGCGGGCTTTAGTGTTTGAGTGGAATCCTAAATTGTTTTGAATAGTCCCTATGCCCTACTTTGGAAGACCCTTCTCTTTAGAGAGATGGAGCCATATTTATGGCCAATACATATAGAAATTGTTGCCCTGGGATATTTGCTCCAGACGTGCTCCACCAATGGGTACAGGGGGGATACGTCTGGGTGCATATGTGGATAAAATTGGGAGTGGATGTTTTGATTTAAATTTTTTTGTCCCTCTATTAGTAATGGGTGTTAATTTAAGCTGAATTTATTTACACTACAGTATATCATGTCATATATCATTATATTATAATCTAATAAATATATAATTTTTGTGCCTAGCGTTGTAAGCGGGGACCCGAATTGTCATGGCATCTGTCTGAAATTTAGTATATTATCTATATCTATTATTGCCCAGCATCAAATTGCCTGGGAAAAGTATTCTAAAGTGTTTATCCTAAGCATTAATGCAGCGAATTGCTGAAATGTTGAGGAATATCTATTACTGCATTTTGGTGGTAATTTCTTAGTAGGATTATATAATCTACTCTATCTAACTATGGTGCTTCTACATGAGGGGTCCTACGCATGCTTTACTGGGCTTACAGTGGCATCGCCGCACCGCCAATGTGTGTACGTGCGTTGCCTAGGAGATCCCGGATATGCGCGTTGGTGTTTGAATAGGCGCCGCCGGGTCTCTATCTGTGAATGCGCGCTGCCAAGTACTCCTGAGCATGCGCGCCTGGAACTAGTGTGGTGTCGCTCGGCCGCCGTCTGTATATGTGCGTTGCCTGGGAGATCCCGGGCATGCGCACTGACCGGCTGGCTGTGGCGCCGCTGGGCTTCTGTCTCGGCGTGCGCGTTGCCCGGGAGATCTTGGGCGTGCGCGCCTGGGATATGAATGGCGATGCGGGACCGCCTTGTATACTGGTGGGGCCGGACCCTGGCTTTGCATAATGCCCGCAATGCACTGGACATATGCACCTGCAGGCAGGCCGATATTTGCATGATTGATTGATTACACCCAGCTGCTTCTGGCTACTTAAATCCACCGTGATATGCAGCTCTATGACGCCTCGCCCTGGACTGTGGCAGCAATATACCTACAGCATTGTCTGTCTGCTATGGATCCCTGCTGATGGCGCCATGGACCTGCATATCTGAAACTATATCTCTTTGGGCAAGTACCTTATCGTAAATTATCATATGTTCCATACCACATGTGGTGCCCCTTCTTTTAAATTGTTTGTCTTATTGTAAGTTATTTGGTTGCTGATATAGTGCATTTATCTTTTAGCCTCCTGATGAACTATATGGTGTTTGTATGGGGAAAAGCGTTGAGGTGGAGATAATCTATTTTCAATGAAGTTGAAGGCTCACTTTCATCAATAAAAAGGGAATTGTTGGAGAGCACCTTTATATACCTCTTTGGAATTATATGGACTGAAATCTTCCTTCCATACTATGTGGCGCTGCCTGAACCAGTGTGTGTGTGGTCCCAAAGATAAGTTTGGGCTCTGACTCCATCCCTTATATGTGAACCTTCATTTCTGACAACTGTATATGTTCATTGTACACATTGTCTCTGTATTTATATGCAAGCGACCGATTTGGTCAATTACTTATACTTGTATATGCACGTTGGTGGTATGTTACCCTAATCTTAAATAAAAATTTAATAATTTGGAATAATTGAACTATTTACTGTCTGATCGTTGAGTCCACTTAGTGTACTTCACTTTCACATTCAGTCAGAACGATTGTAATATTTCACCAATGAAACTTGGTGAAATATTACAATCCAGCCATGGCTGATGATGCAATATCATCTGCCATTGCCTGGAGCAGGGAGTCCTCTGTGGTACGCCCCCTCAATCTGATTGGAGCGAGCGTACATATGACGCTATCCCTCCAATCAGATGTGGAGGGGCTTTGTGTGACCAGTGGGTGTCCTCCCCCTTCAGCTTTATCCTGGCCATGGAAGGTGAAGACGGAGGTCCCCTGCTGCCGCCACCACTGCGATGAATGTGCTGTCAGGATCTGCCGCTGATCACTATGCTGCCAGGCAATATTTGCTCCCTTCTGCTGTCCTTTGCTCTCCCTGCCATTTAATTCCACCCCCGCACTCCCACCTCCGCACTCCCACCCCGATCTTCGCTCCCCCCGGTGGTCCGATTCCACCCCCCCATGCCCACCACCGCCCCACTGTTGTCCGAATCCACCCCCCACCCCGACCTCTGCTACCTCCCCCTGCCCTGTGATCTTTCACTTCCCTGCTTCTGACAGCTTGCTCAGTACTATGAGGACCCCTGCTGCTACCGCCAGTAATCACCCCCCCCGCCCAGTGATCACCCCCCAGCCCTATGATCACCCCCCCGGCACTGTCATCACCCCCCTCCCACAGTGATCAACCCCCCCAGCTCTGTGATCACCCCCCTCCCTCAGTGATCACCTTTATGCCCCAGTGATCACCCCCCTGCCCCAGTGATCACCTCCCCTGCCCCAGTGATCACCCCCCCTGCCCCAGTGATAACCCCCCCCTGCCCCAGTGATCACCCTCCTGCTCCAAAGATCACCCCCCCGGCCCTGTGATCTCCTCCCTCCCACAGTGATTGACCCCCCCAGCTCTTTGACCACCCCTCTGCCCCAGTGAGCTCACCACCAGCCCTGTGATCACCCCCCCTCCCACAGTGCCCTCCCCACACCTGACAGCCCCTCTCTACAGTAGAACATTTTACCAAACACTTGCACACTATAATAAAGTTTAGGGGGTTTTTTTATACATGCACACCACACACAAAATGTCCCGCTCGTCCCAATCACAAAGGGTGTACACAGCTGAGGAGGCATATGCATAAGCTGATAGTGAGGGAGAGGAGTAAATAGCAATTGGGGTAATGTAAAAAGAGAAAAAAACTCCTAAAACATAACATTTAATTGATATGCATTAAAAAGTGGACTGCCACCATAAAAGAATAAAAAGTGTTATCATGGGCTGAAGAACCGAAAATACCAGCCTCAGACAGATACACTCAGGCACAAAATGCAGGGGGTATGAAAAAGCAAGTCACACACATACCTGCATCATAGTCACAACAAAGATGGTTGCTACGTTAGGACAGTAAATACCATATACCAACCGCAACCATGCAGATGAGGAAGAAAAAAACGGTCTTACCGTATTTTCAAGGGCATAAGATGATAGAGCTCAACCTCAGGCGACCTCACAAAGGTCCTACACAAATACCTTTTGTTGGCTCAACCAAAAAATGTACCGTCATACCAGCAATAACACCAGGACTGGCAGACAGTGAAATTGCCCCATGGACAGACCGATAGAAGTCCAGCAAGGAGGAACCCCTAGCGGCACATGCAGCTAGGGGTTCCTCCTTGCTGGACTTCTATCGGTCTGTCCATGGGGCAATTTCACTGTCTGCCAGTCCTGGTGTTATTGCTGGTATGACGATTAGTACCCTATCAAGACTCCCCTGATGATCATTTATTGAAACGCGTCGGGAGGTACATTTTTTGGTTGAGCCAACAAAAGGTATTTGTGTAGGACCTTTGTGAGGTCGCCTGAGGTTGAGCTCTATCATCTTATGCCCTTGAAAATACGGTAAGACCGTTTTTTTCTTCCTCATCTGCATGGTTGCGGTTGGTATATGGTATTTACTGTCCTAACGTAGCAACCATCTTTGTTGTGACTATGATGCAGGTATGTGTGTGACTTGCTTTCTCATACACTCAGGCACAAAATGCAGGGGGTATCTGTCTGAGGCTGGTATTTTCGGTTCTTCAGCCCATGATAACACTTTTTATTCTTTTATGGTGGCAGTCCACTTTTTAATGCATATCAATTAAATGTTATGTTTTAGGAGTTTTTTTCTCTTTTTACATTACCCCAATTGCTATTTACTGCTTTCTTGCCAAGGGGGACGTTAATTAGGTTATTGCTATTTCTAGTAGTGAGGGAGAGGACCTCACTTTTCTCTATTCCTCCCACTCTTCCTCCTCCAGTGACATAGAAGAGCAGGAGGCCAGGAGGAGAAGAGCCAGAGGCCATGGAGGAAGACCCACAGTAAAGTATGAGTAACCCCCAACAGAGCGCTAGTGCACTAAACCACACACACCAAACTGACGTACATTATACCACACTAACCTGCAATACACTACGTCAGGTTGGTGTGGTGTGGTATAGTGTACATCAGGTTGGTGTGTGTTGTAGTGTACATCAGGTAGTATGTGTGTGTGTGTGTGTGTGTTTGTGTGTGGTGTGTATACTACACCACACATAACCTGACACACACCATCCTGACGTACACTACTTTATACCACACTGCACACCAACCTGACGTACACTACACACCAATCTGACAGTGTATGTTAGGTTGGTGTGTGGTGTATGTCAGAATGGTGTGTGTGGTGTATACTACACCACACATACCAACCTGACATACACTATACCACACACACACCAACCTGACATACACTACACCACATACCAACCTGACATACACTGTCAGGTTGATGTGTGTGGTGTAGTGTATGTTATTTTTTGTGTGGGGTGTAGTGTGCGTCAGGTTAATGTGTGTGTGGTAAACACCACACACACCAACCTGACGTATACTACACTACACATACACACCAACCTGACATGCACTACATACTCTCCATATGCCACATGGTGTCCATAAATAATTGGAGCTAATTTTCCATTCAAATTGTTAGCAGACACCATGTCGGATATGGAGAGCCCCTGTGTGCCTAAATATTGGTGCTCCCCCACAACTGACCTTATTTTGGAAACTTGACCTCCTAAGGAACTTATCTAGATGCATAGTAAGCACTTTGAACCTCCAGGTGTTTCACAAATTGATCCGTAAAAATGAAAAAGTACTTTTTTTTCAAATTTTCTTTTAGCCTCAATTTTGTTCATTTTCACATAGGCAACAGGATAAAATGGATCCTACAATTTGTTGGGCAATTTCTCTTGAGTACACAGATACCTCATATGTGGTCATAAACTACTATTTGGGTGCCTGGCAGGGCTCAGAAGGGAAGGAGCGCCATTTGACTTTTCGAATGGAAAATTAACTCCAAAAGTCAAATGGCGCTCCTTGCCTTCCGAGCCCTGCTGTGCACCCAAACACTTGATTTACACCACATATGAAGTATCGCTGTACTCAAGAGAAATTGCACAATAAATTTTATGGTGTAACTTTTCCTAATACCGTTGTGAAAAAAGCTACCTGGTTGAAGTAACAATTTTGTGGTAACAAAAAAAAATATTTTCATGGCTCAACGTTATAAAGTTCTGTGAAGCCCACAGGGGTTCAAATGGCTCACTCAACATCTAAAAAAAATTCCATGAGGGGTCTAGTTTCCAAAGTGGAGTCACTTGTGGGGGAGCTCCATTGTTTAGGCACCTCAGGGGGTCTCCAAACGCAACATGGCATCCGCTAATGATTCCAGACAATTTTGCGTTTGAAAAGTCAAATGGCGCTTCTTGCCTTCCAAGCCCTGCTGTGTGTCCTAACAATTGATTTCCACCACATGATGTGGTATCCGTGTACTCAGGAGAAATTGCACAATAACTTTTATGGTGTAATTTTTCCTGATACCCTTGTGAAAATGCTACATTTTATGGTTAAAGTAACATTTTTGTGTAAAAAAGTAAATTTTCATTTTTTTCCTTCCATATTGCTTTGATTCCTGTGAAGCACCTAAAAGGGGTAATAAACTTCCTGGATATGGTTTTGAGTAGCCTGAGGGGTGCAGTTTTTAGAATGGGGTCACTTTTGGGTATTTTCTGTCACCCTGTTTATTAAGCACTTGCAATTTATTTATTTATAGTCAGGGTATTTTTTCTACAATTTTCTCCTTGGTTTTTTTCTAGTCTTGAGGCTGCAATTCACATGCTTGTAATGTTGCATGTTTATTGAACAATTGTCACAGCTCAGTTTTTTTGGTGTTTTTTGTCTGTTATCTTGCTTTAATGCAAGTTGGGGGTGCAGCCCTCCTGATACTGAGGCTGAACAATTACCTGCGTCTCACTTTTTGCTGTGTATTTAATCTGGGACCCAGCTAACCACTTTACCATCCATATTGAAGTTTTGACATGACACAAGTCAGGTACAGAATATGTTTTTAACTTTAGTAGGTTAGGGACTGTCTCAGATGGGTACACCGTGACGAGGTGAGACAGCTTCTTACCTTTTTGCAAAAATGTATATACTAAGTACCCTGTTTATT
This sequence comes from Anomaloglossus baeobatrachus, assembly GCF_048569485.1. NCBI lineage: Eukaryota > Metazoa > Chordata > Amphibia > Anura > Aromobatidae > Anomaloglossus > Anomaloglossus baeobatrachus. The sequence goes on along the minus strand of NC_134353.1, from coordinate 690,276,922 downwards.
AAGCACTTGCAATTTATTTATTTATAGTCAGGGTATTTTTTCTACAATTTTCTCCTTGATTTTATGGCTAAAGTAACATTTTTGTGTAAAAAAAGTAAATTTTCATTTTTTTCCTTCCATATTGCTTTGATTCCTGTGAAGCACCTAAAAGGGGTAATACATTTCCTGGATATGGTTTTGAGTAGCCTGAGGGGTGCAGTTTTTAGAATGGGGTCACTTTTGGGTATTTTCTGTCACCTAGGCCTCTCAAAGTCACTCCAAATGTGATGTGGTCCCTAAAAAAATGTTTTTTGTAAATTTTGTTGGAATAATGAGAAATTGCTGATGAACTTTGACCCCTTCTAACTTCCTAACAAAAAAAATTGTTTCGAAAATGGGTCTGGTGTAAAGTAGACATGTGGGAAATGTTATTTAGTAACTATTTTGTGTGACATATCTCTCAGATTTATGGTATTAAAATTTCAAATTTTTGAAAATTGTGCAATTTGGCAAATTTCCGAAATTTTCAAAAATGAACGCAAAAAATATCAGCCTAAATTTACCACTATCATGAAGTACAATATGTCACCAAAAAAAATGTCAGAATCGCTATGATTCGTTGAAGCGTTCCAGAGTTATAACATCATAAAGAGACAGTAGTCAAAATTGCGCAAAATGGCGAGGTCAGTAAGGTCAAAATAGGCTGGGGGCTAAAACATTCAGATGAACATTGAAAATCTTGGGCCAGTCACATCTGCAAATGTGGTCTGTCTACTTGTGTGCTCATCCTCATCATGGATGGGTGCATTAGCTCCACTTAAAATAGCACATTTTTGTCTACATAATGGTTCATGCGTGCAAACAAATTGACTTTTACTTGTCAGTTAAAACCACTGCACACTGGCTAAAAAAATAAATATGTTTTTATGAAAATAGTCCTATTTACAGTTTTATACTCAGTTACATAGTTACATAGGTTGAAAAAAGACCATCTAGTCAAGGTCCATCTAGTTCAAACTTCCTTCACCAATTATATATTTTGTCACTAAATAATTTATAACCTACAATGTTACTTGTATAGCGAAAATCATCCCGTCCTTTTTATAAAGCTCTTAAAGTATCTGCCATCACTACCTCTTGTGGTAGGGTATTCCACAGTCTGACTGCTCTAACTGCAAAGAATCCTTTCCTATTTAGCTGCCAATATGGCCTTTCCTCCACTCACAGTGAGTGCCCCCTGGTCCTTAGTATTGTCTTTGGGAGGAATAAGTCATGTGCCAGTCCTTTATATTAACCATACATGTATTTATACATAGAAATGAGATCTCCTCTGAGATGTCTTTTTTTTAAGCTAAAAAATCCTATTTTTTCAACCTCTCATTATATTGGAGGCCTTCAATTCCTTGCAATAATCTAGTTGCTTGCCTTTGAACTGATTAACTTCATAATATCCTTTTTAAAATGTTTAGTCCAAAACTGGATCCCATATTCCAGATGTGGCCTTACAAGTGATTTATAGAGGGGTAACAAGACATTGGGATCACGGGATTTAATCTCTCTTTTTATATACTCTAAAATCTTGTTTCCTTTTGCAGCTGCTGCTTAACATTGAGTGCTGCTGCTCAGCTTACTTGTAACCAGAATACCAGTCTTCCCTCTGTTCTGTAATCCTGAGTTTACTTCCATTTAATCTATAAGCAGAAATAGGATTACTACGTCCTAGGTGCATTACTTTATATTTATCAAAATTAAATCTCATATGCCAAGTATCTGCCCCTTCTGACATCTTATCCAGATCATTTTGTAATATTGCACTATCAAGGTCCATTTTTAATATCCTACATAGTTTGGTGTCGATAGCAAAAACTGACATCATACTATCAATCCCATCCACAAGGTCATTAATAAAGAAATTAAAAAGAATCGGACCCTATGGTACCCCACTGCTGGCAATAGCCCAATTAGAGACTGTACCATTTATGACTACTCTTTGTTTCTTATCTTTTAGCAAATTCCTGACCCATCAGCTTATAATTTCCCCTAGTCCTAGCTTTTAGTACAAGATCGTTATGTGGCACAGTAACAAATGCCTTTGCAAAGTGCTAACAAATCCCATTGGCTACATTGCCAATATCCAGATTTGCACTTACCTCCTTATAGAAAGTGCCTTTCATGTAGCACTAAAGGTTGTTTAGCCTTGTTTTTAGCCCCAAATTCAATCTTAAAAAAAAACCACTTCTGGTCCCCCTAATTTTTGCTAGTAGGCTATGGTGAAGTAGACAGCTGCAACCTGACAGCTTAAAGCTGACAGCTTTACCTTAATTTACCCATGGCAATGAACTTGGCTGAACTCAGGATGTCACAACTCGTCACTAACAAAAAAAGGCAGTTGCACTCTGAAATGCTAAATCATGCAAACATTAAATGCAAGAATAAAGATATACATTACTTATTAAGGAAAACTAGAAAAAAATGTAGATATTTAGCATACAAAAATGACCATTTTGATATCTGCCCAGTAGCCACGTCAAGGCAAATCTCATTTAATGGGAACCTACACTAAACTGAAGCCTCTCTTTGGGTTACAAACCTCTGTGTATGGGAATGTAGGAAGCTGCTATTAGACAATAAAATCCCCTGTGGCTAATGGGGATGGGGTACATAGTCAGAGGGCATGACTCCATTATCTAGATGAAAAAACTGACAGCACTCACAAAATGCAGTCTAAACAGGGGCAAAATTGAACATGACATATAACAATAAAAGACAGTTGCACTCTAAAATGCTAGAGCATGCAACAATGAATGCAAGAATATAAATATGCATTACTGCTTAAGAAAATCTAGGAAACATTGAGATATTTAGCATACAAAAATGGCCATTTTGATATCTGCCCAGTAGCCATGTCAAGGCATATCTCGCTTACTGGAAACCTAAACTAAACTGAAGCCTGGGTTACAAACCTCCATGTGTTTGGGCATGTGGGAACCTGCTATTAGAGAATAAAATCACCTGTGGCTAATGGGGATAGGGTAAACAGTCAGATGGCATGACTCCATTATCTAGACAAAAAGACTGACGGCACTCCCAAAATGCAGTCTGAACAGGTGAAAAACTGAACATAATATATAATAACAAAAAAGACAGATGCACTCTGAAATGCTAAAGCATGCAAACAATGAATTCAAGAATATTGATATGAATACTGCTTAAAAAAATCTATGGAAATTTGAGATATTTAGCATACAAGAATGGCAATTTTGATATCTGTCCAGTAGCCACGTCAAGGCATATTTCCTTTACTGGGAACTTACTCTAAACTGAAGCCTTATCTGGGTTACAAACTGCTCGTCAATGAGTTCAATGGTCATGACCATTCTCATGCAAACTATTATGAGAGCCTGTGACGTTATCACATGTCACAACCATGGACTCTCGTAATACTTGGCATGAGAACGACCGCAAGCATTGAGCTCAGTGATGAATGGTGACATCCCGAGTTAGGCGGGCTTTGCACGTTGCGACATCGGTAACAATGTGTTACCGATGCTGCAGCGATAGTCCCGCCCCCGTCGCACGTGCAATATCTAGCGAATGCTGCCGTAGCGATTATTATCGCTACGGCAGTTTCACACGCACATACCTGCCGTGCGACGTCCCTCTGGCCGGCGACCCGCCTCCTTCCTAAGGGGGCGGGTCGTGCGGCGTCACAGCGACGTCACACGGCAGGCGGCCAATTGAAGTGGAGGGGCGGAGATGAGCAGGATGTAAACATCCCGCCCACCTCCGTCCTTCTCATTGCAGCCGGCGGCAGGTAAGGTGAAGTTCCTCGCTCCTGCGGCTTCATACACAGCGATGTGTGCTGCCGCAGGAGCGAGGAACTACATCGCACATGTCGCTGCACTGGCATTATGGAAATGTCGGAGGCTGCAGCGATGATACGATAACGACGCTTTTGCGCTCGTTCATCGTATCAAAAAGGATTTGCACATTGCGATATCGACTGCGACGCCGGATGTGTGTCACTTTCGATTTGACCCCATCGACATCGCACGTGCAATGTCGCAACGTGCAAAGCCGCCCTTAGGCTGAGTTAATTGCCACGAGCAATGAACTGAGCTAACATCATCATGACGTCACCGCTGGTCACATTCACATCTGAGACCTTGCAACACTATTGAGTCACATGACACTGGGAAGAGAGAATGGCTAATTGGGCACAATTTGTTGTCAGCGATTTAGACATTAATGCATGTGTGTTGAGTTATTTAGAGAGCACACCAAAGTTACACTGTTACACAAGCTGGACGCTGACTACTTTACAATGTATCAAAGTGTCATATCTTCAGTGTTGTCCCATGAAAGATATAATAAAATATTTATAAAACTTTGAGGGATGTATTCTGTTTTGTGATAAACTGTATTTTATACAACCATGTTTAGCCCATTCAGCAAAGCATTGTTTTTAGATCTGTTTTTAGCCAGAAGATGCAGGTTTGTGCAGGAATTTAGTGTATAAATTTCAGCACCAAATCTTTTAGCCAGAAGATGCAGGTTTGTGCAGGAATTTAGTGTATAAATTTCAGCACCAAATCTGCATCCTGTTGCACATAAATGTGGTTTTCTGCTAGAAGATGCAACTCTCTTTGAATTCTATGAGTTCACCTGAGGTGAGGTCACTGAGTCCATTTAGGTCACTTGAAGTCAGTTTACTTGTGGTCACAAGTGGGGTTCAGTCGGAACCTCCAGCTGTGACTGTAGGTAAGCTGAGTAACATGACTGCTCACAGCTGAGGCTCAGTCTGTAATGCCCATGTGCTGCAACTTCAGTATGTAGCAGAGCCAGGATCATCATGAGACCTCATGTGAATTATATTGGAACTGAGTGTTTGGGGTTAATAAATTGGAGAAAGAGGGTGGGTTTTTTGTATTTTATTTTAAATAAAGGATTTTTGGGGTGTTTGTGTTTTTTTCTTTTCACTTACACTATTAGTAATGGGGATGTCATAGATACCTTCCATTACTAATCTAGGCCTTAGTGGCAGCTGTGAGTTGCTGTTATTAACCCTTTATATTACCTTAATAGCCACAGCATTAGAGCAATCAGGATGAGCAGCGTGAAGTTCAGGAATTTTCACATCTAATGGGTGCAACAATTCTGGTTGGCTGCAGGCTGCTATTTTTAGGCTGGGAGGGCAATAACCATGGGCCTCCCCAGCCTGAGAATATAAGCATCCAGCCATTGGCTTTGTCTTGGATACACAGCCAAGATAAGCATATGGCTGGGGCTGAAGCCTGTAGCCATATGTTTTATCTGCACTGGATATCACAATACAGGTGGACCTTATGCCTTTTTTTTTTATTTTTACACTACTATAGGGACACAGACAGCATGTGTGATTCCAACCAATCACAGCTGCTGTCACACAGGGTGGGGCGTGGTCTGACTACAATCAATCACAGATGCCAAGACTGATGGCAGGCAGGGAAATCAGTGGATATGAATGAGAGTCAATGAGCGGACCAGGAAGTAGTGTTACAGCCACCTTGAAGACTTGGTAAGTATAATGGATCTGTGTTATTCCTTATTTTCTTTCTTTTTCCTGTTTTTTATATATATTTATCCATGTGGCCGAACTCTAACAGTAACATGCAGTTTCCTGAGAACTCCGTGTTCGAGGTCCATGCATGGATACTAGGCATCCAGTATGGACCCCAAACTTTACAGTTCAGGTTTGCACATCACTAATCTTATTATCAGGGGCTCAAGCGCTAAGATTTGTGTTCCCACATGAACCCCCCCCTCACCAACATAAAAGATCATCTATACATATAAATATGATATATAGTAGCATTGCTGCTGATATACCAGGACTATATTACCTATGTATTCATACTAAAACACACTATGAAAAGATTAATATTAAAAAAATTACCACTATACAAAAAAGAAAATTTGCACGATGACCATAACCAATACCCCTTCATAGTGAATAACACAAAAACACCACAGCTATAGTCATACACTTGGGGTTATAGTCTAAATTAAACAAAAAAGATGCTGGGGGTGCAAAAATGATGACAAGACCACCAGCACTGCCGATTAAGCAAAAAGACCACCAACTTTTTCCTGAAACGGCTTTGCCTATGAAAACTGTGGCGAGTGTATCTTTCTCTTAGTGTCCAGGTTAATAACATGCTGTGTGAGGAAGGGGCGCATAGCACCAAGTACATCTTTGATAGTACAGAAGCAAGAACTCACTCATTTACCACTGTACAATATACAAAATCAGCACAAGGAAGGAATAATATTTTACTATACCAATACTAAGTTCTATTTTAAAATCGCTATTTTGCAAATAGGATGTTGAGAATATAAAGGGAATTCATTGTGACATTTTAAAATGAGTGTATTAAGAAACTGCATATAATTGTGTTCCCTAATGTATTAACCAGGGCTATAATGCATTAGCTTTGTCACCAATTAAAGCACCACTCCATTTTTTTTTCCAGTGCTCAAGTAGTGCTTTTAACCTAAAGTCCTTGCCTTACCTATTTTGGCATTGCGCCAGTCCCACGGCACCATCTTATGAAATCAAGCTTGGACTGGCCAGAACTGTGACGTTACGTCACAAGCTCACAATGTAAGTCTATGAGAGCCAAAATGAGGAAATCATAGACTTGCATTGAGTTATGACCTCTAGCTCACTCCATGAAACACTGGAGCAGCCGGAAGGTCATAAATAGAAGACCGATCGAAGCGTCACTGATAACAGATGAAGACACCTGAGGATGTAAGCCCGCAGGGCCCTCTTCCCTCTGTACTAGTCTGTCTATTGTAACTTATATATGTATTCTGTATGTAACCCGCTTCTCATGTACAGCACCATGGAATTAATGGTGCTCTATAAATAAATAATAATATTAATAATAAGTACTCTACTGGGGCAGTGGACTTAGATTAGAAGCCCCATTCCAGCAGTGAAACAAAAAAAAAAAATGTTGAAGCGGCGCTTTAAATAACGAAGCTGTTAATATATTCTTGTTTATTTTATTCATTTTCTTACTAAAGAACTGGAAAATTATCCAAAAGAAAAAAATAAAGATATTATGGAGGGACATTGTTCTTATATGGACATCTTACTTGAGGTTATATGGTGAAAGCTGCTGTGAGACCAGATGCCTATCTACATGCTTATTTAACAGATGGAAACTTCACCTGAAAGTAAATATATAAAGAATGTCAATGTTGTCAATGTACCATTGGATGTAGTATGCTGTGATTCACAATTAGACTGAGGCTATAAATCGAGTTTAAAGGGGTTATCCGGCTTCTTTTGACTTTTTTTCATTATTACCCTATTGGGCTACATTGGGGCAGGTAAGTAGATAGAGACCACTTACCTGCCCTGCTGTCAGCCCCTCTCCCCCAGCTCAGAGTGGTCATGTGACCGCTCCTGCCACGATTTTGCTGCTTCCGGTCATTTCATGTCTACATGGGCAGGGCCATGTTGACATGCAAATCTGGAACAGCATGTCGCCTCCCTGCTGGGCTGTACAGTGCGTGGAGTAACCGCCCCCCCTTCCCTGCACCTTCCCACAGATTCCCCCGCACCCCGTACTCTGCCCACAACCTCCCACACACTCCGTAGTCTCCCTCCCCCGCCTCCTGTGCCCAGCTACATGCGCCCTGAATTCTAGCCGATTCAGTGTCCAGTTCAATAAGGCAAGGAACAAGAAAGTTGCCCACTTGCTGTCAGATACACTGTCAGCGCTGTGTCCCCAGCGCTTTATCATGTTTACTGCCTGACGCCCTGGGAACTGTCTCCCCCCCCACCCCCGTGGGCGCTGTCTGTGTCATCATGGGTCATCTGTGTCTGTGCATCAGTCTGTGTCCCGCGCCAGCCTCGCGGATGCTTGCACTGCAGCGTGTCAGTGTTTGCCCCCCTCTGCAGTATCAGCAGCTTCTCACCCTGCAGTGCTGGCATCCGCGGGGATGACGAGCGCTGCTTGTCATCACTGCCCGTGCAGTCTGTGTCCCACTCCCTGCCAGCCCCGCAGCTGCCCGCACTGCAATGTCAGTGTCTGCCTGCAGTATCAGCAGCTTCTCACACCGCGGGGCTGGCAGGGAGAGGGACACTGCTGCTGAGGTTAGATGAGATAATTACCTGCTGTGACGATCTGCCTCCTGACGTCACCGTGGTCACTGCTGTCTATGCCCGTCTCGCGGGCGGCCCGAGACTGTCACTAGCAGTGACGTCACGGGCTCTTGCGATACTGCGTAGAGCGCAGCGGACATAGAAGTCAGTGACAGCGCTGATGTCAGCAGTGCAGGAGATCGTTACTGCAGGTAATGATCTCATCTAACCTCCTGACGGCAGCGCTCGGCATCCCCTGCAGTGACCTGGGCTGACCTATTGATGTTAGCTTTTTGTTCTTCACTGACTGGAAGTCTCATTGACTATGGTATGGATCGCCATGCGACCGCCTTATTGGATTACGCCGGACCCGGATTTGATTGTTCTTGTCAATAAATTGGTGAAAGAGGGAATGTGGGGAGTGTTTTTTCAAATAAAACTTTTTTTGTTGTCTATTTTTTATTTCTTACTGACTGGGTTGGTGATGTCGGGTATCTGATAGACGCGTGACATCACTAATGCCAGGTGACATTACTCATCTAGCATCAACCCCATATATTACCCCATTTCCACTGCACCAGGTCAATGGGATGAGTTGGGGCAAAGCGCCAGGATTGGCACATCCAATGGATGCGCCACTTCTGGGGCAGCTGTAGCCTGCTATTTTTAGGCTGGGGAGTGTACAATAATGGTGGACCTCCCTAGTCTGAGAATACCAGACCACAGCTGTCCGCTTTACCTTGGCTGGTGATGCAATTTGGGGGGGACCCCATGTTTTTTGTTTTAAATTTTTTATTTAATTTTAAATAACAGCGTGGGTTGCCCTCTATTTTGGATTACCAGCCAAGGTGAAGCTGCCAGCTGTGGTCTACAGGATGCAGCCGTCTGCTTTACCCTAGCTGGCTACAAAAGATAGGGGGGACCTCACGTCGTTTTTTTTTAATTATTTATTTATTTATTGGCTAAATACAAGGCTAAGCACCCTTTAGTGCCACATGAAAGGCACTAAAGGGTGCCAGCTTAGAATATGCGGGGGGGTAGGACATTATATTGGTCTTTCTCATCTATTATCTATCCCTCTATCTATCCCTTCATTCATTCATCCATCCCTCTATTTATCCCTCTAGCTATCTGTCTCTATCTATTAGTGATGAGCGAGTACCAAAAAGCTCGGGTGCTCGAGGCTCGGGCCGAGCATCCCAAGATACTCGTGTACTCGGCCCGAGCACCGAGCCCAATGTTATCCTATGGGAGACCCGAGTATTTTTCTGAAATGACCCCCGGCAGCATGTAGAAACCCTAAAAATGTCACAAAAGTCTCAGAAGAGTGCTCAAATGACATGGCAACAGCATGGGGAAGACTCCTTGAAGCATTTATCACTCAAAAGTCACAGCTGTGAACAATTTTGTCTGAGTTTTACGCCATTTTTACGGACTCACCAGAAAACCTTCCAAAATGACACCAAAATGAATTTTCATGGCGGAAATGTTAAGGGCACATACCCAAAAGTGAGATAGAGATAGAGCTGGTGTATGTTACTTTTTGAGATTATTACATGAAAGATTTTACGTAAAAACATTGTGTGGCACTCCGATGTCCAAAACGCACGTTTTGTGCTTTTTACTAGCGATGTCGGTCATTTTTTTTTCATTCTATCTCCCGTTGGTCGGTCTCGCTCTGTCTGTCTCTCTCTGTCTTGTCTGTCCCCCTCTCACAGTCTGTCAGTCAGTCTCCCCCCTCTCTCTTACTTACCGTTCCCTGATCACTTCCGCAGTGCTGCACAGCTGTTCACTAAACTCCGGCGGCTTTTCCTCTTTTAAAAAAGCCGGCCGCTCATTAATCAATCTCGTATTCCCTGCTTTCCTGCTTTTCGGCGCCTATGATTGGTTGCAGTGAGACACGCCCCCACGCTGAGTGACAGGTGTCTCACTGCACCCAAACACAGCAGCCGGTGGGTGTGTGTATACTGTTCAGTGAAATAAATAATTAAATAATTTAAAAAAACGGCGTGCGGTCCCCCCAATTTTAATACCAGCCAGATAAAGCCATACGGCTGAAGGCTGGTATTCTCAGGATGGGGAGCTCCACGTTATGGGGAGCCCCCCAGCCTAACAATATCAGTCAGCAGCCGCCCAGAATTGCCGCATATATTATATGCGACAGTTCTGGGACTGTACCCTGCTCTTCCCGATTTACTCTAGAGCGTTGGCAAATTGGGGTAATAAGGAGTTAATGGCAGCCCATAGCTGCCACTAAATCCTAGATTAATCATGTCAGGCGTCTCCCCGAGATTCCTTCCATGATTAATCTGTAAATTACAGTTAAAAAACACACACACCCGAAAAATCCTTTATTAGAAATAAAAAACACTAACAAAGTCCCTCATTACCAATTTATTAACCCCGACAAACCCTCCATGTCCGGCGTAATCCACAGTCCTCCAGCGTCGCATCCAGCTGTGCTGCATGAAGGTGACAGGAGCTGCAGAATACACCGCCGCTCCTGTCAGCTTCACACAGCAACTGAAGACAGCCGCGCGATCAGCTGAGCTGTCACTGAGGTTACCTGGATCCAGCGATGGATGCAGCGGTGGCCGCGGGTAACTTCAGTGACAGCTCAGCTGATCGCTCTACTCACCGCCGCTCCTGTCACCTCCACGCAGCAACTGAGGTGAGTAGCGCGATCTGTTGAGGTGTCACTGAGGTTAATCGCGGCCACCACTGGATCCAGTGGCGGCCACCGGGTAACCTCAGTGGCAGCTCAGCTGATCGCACTACTCACCTCAGTTGCTGCATGGAGGTGACAGGAGCGGCGGTGTCTGCTGCAGCTCTGGTCACCTCCATGCAGCAAAGCTGGAAGCGACGCTGGAGGTCTGTGGATTACGCCGGACATGGAGGGCTTTTTGGGGCTTATTAAATTGGTAATGAGGGAATTTGTTTGTGTTTTTTATTTCTAATAAATGATTTTTTTCATGTGTGTGTGTGTGTTTATTTACTGTAACTTACAGATTAATCATGGAGGGTGTCTCATAGACGCCTGACATGATTAATCTAGGATTTAGTGGCAGCTATGGGCTGCCATTAACTCCTTATTACCCCGATTTGCCAACGCACCAGGGTAAATCGGGAAGAGCCGGGTACAGTCCCAGAACTGTCGCATATAATGTATGCGGCAATTCTGGGCGGCTGCTGACTGATATTGTTAGGCTGAGGGGCTCCCCATAACATGGGGCTCCCAATCCTGAGAATACCAGCCTTCAGCCGTATGGCTTTATCTGGCTGGTTTTTAAATTGGGGGGGACCGCACGCCATTTTTTTTAATTATTTATTTATTTCACTGCACAGTATAGACCCGCCCACCGGCTGCTGTGATTGGTTGCAGTGAGACACCTGTCACTCAGCGTGGAGGCGTGTCTCACTGCAACCAATCATAGGCGCCTGTGGGTGGGGAAAGCAGGGAATACGAGATTGTTTAATGAGCGGCTGGCTTTTTCAAAATAGTAAAAGCCGCCGGAGCAGTGTGAATGCCGTGCAGCACGGCGCCGGGGATCGGTGAGTATATGAGAGAGGGCTGCAAACTTCAGTCACTCAGGAGTTTAGCGGTCACCGGTGAGTAGAGTTGAGCGCGGTTCGTGGTTCGTGGTTCTCCAGTTCTAGGCTCGAGTGATTTTGGGGCATGTTCTAGATCGAACTAGAACTCGAGCTTTTTGCAAAAGCTCGATAGTTCTAGAAACGTTCGAGAACGGTTCTAGCAGCCAAAAAACAGCTAAATCTTAGCTTGGTTTCTGCTGTAATAGTGTAAGTCACTCTGTGAATCAAACTATTATCACATTTCAGTGTATAGTGTGCGTGAACAGCGCCTTCAGATCACTGCTGTTTCTATAATGGCGATCGCCATTTTTTTTTTTTTTTTTCTTGTCTTCCTTCCCTAAGCGCGCGCGTCTTGTGGGGCTGGCCAGCATGTCAGCCAATCACAGACACACACACACCTAAGTGGACTTTGAGGCAGAGAAGCAACGGCATGTGTGATAGGATCTGCATGTCACATGTCCCTGCATTATAAAACCGGACATTTTCTTCACGATCGCCATTATCTGCCTTCTGCGTCTTTGGTGTCAGACATCACTGTCGCAGTTCCGTCCTTTGTCCTATCGCCGATACAGCTGTATGCGCTGCATACACAGCGTTAGACAGCTTAGGGAGAGCACATTCTAGCAGTCCTTTTAAGGGCTCGTACCGGCAGGGTCAGAGAGCCATAGGTGACAGGTCCTGCAAACAGCAACAGCGTCTGTGTAGCCCAGGTCAGGGATTTCCTCCCTGCATTTCACCATTAGGAGGGAATAGAAAGGCAGGCTTCCATTCCTCTACCCAGAGCACCACAATCCTGCCACTGTACCCTCTTGTCCTCTGCACACTCCAACTCATTCTAACTAAGCCATTATACTAGCAAACACTCAGTGTACCTAGTGGCATCCTATACGTGGCTATTGGACTTTGCTATAGTCCCACTAGTGCCAAGACATTTGCAGAGCGCATCTGCCTGCGTTGCACACTCCAACTAATTATAACGAAGCCATTATACTAGCACACACTCAGTGTACCTAGTGGCATCCTATACGTGGCTATTGGACTTTGCTATAGTCCCACTAGGGCCAAGACATTTGCAGAGCACATCTGCCTGCATTGCACACTCCAAGTTTTTTAAACTAAGCAATTTTACTAGCAAACACTCAGTGTACCTAGTGGCATCCTATACGTGGCTATTGGACTTTTCTATAGTCCCACTAGTGCAAAGACATTAGCAGAGCACATCTGCCTGCATTGCACACTCCAAGTTTTTTAAACTCAGCCATTATACTAGCAAACACTCAGTGTACCTAGTGGCATCCTATACGTGGCTATTGGACTTTGCTATAGTCCCACTAGTGCCAAGACATTTGCAGAGCGCATCTGCCTGCGTTGCACACTCCAACAAATTATAACGAAGCCATTATACTAGCAAACACTCAGTGTACCTAGTGGCATCCTATACGTGGCTATTGGACTTTGCTATAGTCCCACTAGTGCCAAGACATTTGCAGAGCGCATCTGCCTGCGTTGCACACTCCAACTAATTATAACGAAGCCATTATACTAGCAAACACTCAGTGTACCTAGTGGCATCCTATACGTGGCTATTGGACTTTGCTATAGTCCCACTAGTGCCAAGACATTTGCAGAGCGCATCTGCCTGCGTTGCACACTCCAACTAATTATAACGAAGCCATTATACTAGCACACACTCAGTGTACCTAGTGGCATCCTATACGTGGCTATTGGACTTTGCTATAGTCCCACTAGTGCCAAGACATTTGCAGAGCGCATCTGCCTGCGTTGCACACTACAACAAATTATAACGAAGCCATTATACTAGCAAACACTCAGTGTACCTAGTGGCATCCTATACGTGGCTATTGGACTTTGCTATAGTCCCACTAGTGCCAAGACATTTGCAGAGCGCATCTGCCTGCGTTGCACACTCCAACTAATTATAACGAAGCCATTATACTAGCACACACTCAGTGTACCTAGTGGCATCCTATACGTGGCTATTGGACTTTGCTATAGTCCCACTAGGGCCAAGACATTTGCAGAGCACATCTGCCTGCATTGCACACTCCAAGTTTTTTAAACTAAGCAATTTTACTAGCAAACACTCAGTGTACCTAGTGGCATCCTATACGTGGCTATTGGACTTTGCTATAGTCCCACTAGTGCAAAGACATTAGCAGAGCACATCTGCCTGCATTGCACACTCCAAGTTTTTTAAACTCAGCCATTATACTAGCAAACACTAAGTGTACCTAGTGGCATCCTATACGTGGCTATTGGACTTTGCTATAGTCCCACTAGTGCCAAGACATTTGCAGAGCGCATCTGCCTGCGTTGCACACTCCAACAAATTATAACGAAGCCATTATACTAGCAAACACTCAGTGTACCTAGTGGCATCCTATACGTGGCTATTGGACTTTGCTATAGTCCCACTAGTGCCAAGACATTTGCAGAGCGCATCTGCCTGCGTTGCACACTCCAACTAATTATAACGAAGCCATTATACTAGCACACACTCAGTGTACCTAGTGGCATCCTATACGTGGCTATTGGACTTTGCTATAGTCCCACTAGGGCCAAGACATTTGCAGAGCACATCTGCCTGCATTGCACACTCCAAGTTTTTTAAACTAAGCAATTTTACTAGCAAACACTCAGTGTACCTAGTGGCATCCTATACGTGGCTATTGGACTTTGCTATAGTCCCACTAGTGCAAAGACATTAGCAGAGCACATCTGCCTGCATTGCACACTCCAAGTTTTTTAAACTCAGCCATTATACTAGCAAACACACAGTGTACCTAGTGGCATCCTATACGTGGCTATTGGACTTTGCTATAGTCCCACTAGTGCCAAGACATTTGCAGAGCGCATCTGCCTGCGTTGCACACTCCAACTAATTATAACGAAGCCATTATACTAGCAAACACTCAGTGTACCTAGTGGCATCCTATACGTCGCTATTGGACTTTGCTATAGTCCCACTAGTGCCAAGACATTTGCAGAGCGCATCTGCCTGCGTTGCACACTCCAACTAATTATAACGAAGCCATTATACTAGCACACACTCAGTGTACCTAGTGGCATCCTATACGTGGCTATTGGACTTTGCTATAGTCCCACTAGTGCCAAGACATTTGCAGAGCGCATCTGCCTGCGTTGCACACTACAACAAATTATAACGAAGCCATTATACTAGCAAACACTCAGTGTACCTAGTGGCATCCTATACGTGGCTATTGGACTTTGCTATAGTCCCACTAGTGCCAAGACATTTGCAGAGCGCATCTGCCTGCGTTGCACACTCCAACTAATTATAACGAAGCCATTATACTAGCACACACTCAGTGTACCTAGTGGCATCCTATACGTGGCTATTGGACTTTGCTATAGTCCCACTAGGGCCAAGACATTTGCAGAGCACATCTGCCTGCATTGCACACTCCAAGTTTTTTAAACTAAGCAATTTTACTAGCAAACACTCAGTGTACCTAGTGGCATCCTATACGTGGCTATTGGACTTTGCTATAGTCCCACTAGTGCAAAGACATTAGCAGAGCACATCTGCCTGCATTGCACACTCCAAGTTTTTTAAACTCAGCCATTATACTAGCAAACACTCAGTGTACCTAGTGGCATCCTATACGTGGCTATTGGACTTTGCTATAGTCCCACTAGTGCCAAGACATTTGCAGAGCGCATCTGCCTGCGTTGCACACTCCAACAAATTATAACGAAGCCATTATACTAGCAAACACTCAGTGTACCTAGTGGCATCCTATACGTGGCTATTGGACTTTGCTATAGTCCCACTAGTGCCAAGACATTTGCAGAGCGCATCTGCCTGCGTTGCACACTCCAACTAATTATAACGAAGCCATTATACTAGCACACACTCAGTGTACCTAGTGGCATCCTATACGTGGCTCTTGGACTTTGCTATAGTCCCACTAGTGCCAAGACATTTGCAGAGCGCATCTGCCTGCGTTGCACACTACAACAAATTATAACGAAGCCATTATACTAGCAAACACTCAGTGTACCTAGTGGCATCCTATACGTGGCTATTGGACTTTGCTATAGTCCCACTAGTGCCAAAACATTTGCAGAGCGCATCTGCCTGCGTTGCACACTCCAACTAATTATAACGAAGCCATTATACTAGCAAACACTCAGTGTACCTAGTGGCATCCTATACGTGGCTATTGGACTTTGCTATAGTCCCACTAGTGCCAAGACATTTGCAGAGCGCATCTGCCTGCGTTGCACACTCCAACTAATTATAACGAAGCCATTATACTAGCACACACTCAGTGTACCTAGTGGCATCCTATACGTGGCTATTGGACTTTGCTATAGTCCCTCTAGTGCCAAGACATTTGCAGAGCGCATCTGCCTGCGTTGCACACTCCAACTAATTATAACGAAGCCATTATACTAGCAAACACTCAGTGTACCTAGTGGCATCCTATACGTGGCTATTGGACTTTGCTATAGTCCCACTAGTGCAAAGACATTAGCAGAGCACATCTGCCTGCATTGCACACTCCAAGTTTTTTAAACTCAGCCATTATACTAGCAAACACACAGTGTACCTAGTGGCATCCTATACGTGGCTATTGGACTTTGCTATAGTCCCACTAGTGCCAAGACATTTGCAGAGCGCATCTGCCTGCGTTGCACACTCCAACTAATTATAACGAAGCCATTATACTAGCAAACACTCAGTGTACCTAGTGGCATCCTATACGTGGCTATTGGACTTTGCTATAGTCCCACTAGTGCCAAGACATTTGCAGAGCGCATCTGCCTGCGTTGCACACTACAACAAATTATAACGAAGCCATTATACTAGCAAACACTCAGTGTACCTAGTGGCATCCTATACGTGGCTATTGGACTTTGCTATAGTCCCACTAGTGCCAAGACATTTGCAGAGCGCATCTGCCTGCGTTGCACACTCCAACTAATTATAACGAAGCCATTATACTAGCACACACTCAGAGTACCTAGTGGCATCCTATACGTGGCTATTGGACTTTGCTATAGTCCCTCTAGTGCCAAGACATTTGCAGAGCGCATCTGCCTGCGTTGCACACTCCAACTAATTATAACGAAGCCATTATACTAGCAAACACTCAGTGTACCTAGTGGCATCCTATGCGTGGCTATTGGACTTTGCTATAGTCCCACTAGTGCAAAGACATTAGCAGAGCACATCTGCCTGCATTGCACACTCCAAGTTTTTTAAACTCAGCCATTATACTAGCAAACACACAGTGTACCTAGTGGCATCCTATACGTGGCTATTGGACTTTGCTATAGTCCCACTAGTGCCAAGACATTTGCAGAGCGCATCTGCCTGCGTTGCACACTCCAACTAATTATAACGAAGCCATTATACTAGCAAACACTCAGTGTACCTAGTGGCATCCTATACGTGGCTATTGGACTTTGCTATAGTCCCACTAGTGCCAAGACATTTGCAGAGCGCATCTGCCTGCGTTGCACACTACAACAAATTATAACGAAGCCATTATACTAGCAAACACTCAGTGTACCTAGTGGCATCCTATACGTGGCTATTGGACTTTGCTATAGTCCCACTAGTGCCAAGACATTTGCAGAGCGCATCTGCCTGTGTTGCACACTCCAACTAATTATAATGAAGCCATTATACTAGCACACACTCAGTGTACCTAGTGGCATCCTATACGTGGCTATTGGACTTTGCTATAGTCCCACTAGGGCCAAGACATTTGCAGAGCACATCTGCCTGCATTGCACACTCCAAGTTTTTTAAACTAAGCAATTTTACTAGCAAACACTCAGTGTACCTAGTGGCATCCTATACGTGGCTATTGGACTTTGCTATAGTCCCACTAGTGCAAAGACATTAGCAGAGCACATCTGCCTGCATTGCACACTCCAAGTTTTTTAAACTCAGCCATTATACTAGCAAACACACAGTGTACCTAGTGGCATCCTATACGTGGCTATTGGACTTTGCTATAGTCCCACTAGTGCCAAGACATTTGCAGAGCGCATCTGCCTGCGTTGCACACTCCAACTAATTATAACGAAGCCATTATACTAGCAAACACTCAGTGTACCTAGTGGCATCCTATACGTGGCTATTGGACTTTGCTATAGTCCCACTAGTGCAAAGACATTAGCAGAGCACATCTGCCTGCATTGCACACTCCAAGTTTTTTAAACTCAGCCATTATACTAGCAAACACACAGTGTACCTAGTGGCATCCTATACGTGGCTATTGGACTTTGCTATAGTCCCACTAGTGCCAAGACATTTGCAGAGCACATCTGCCTGCGTTGCACACTCCAACTAATTATAACGAAGCCATTATACTAGCAAACACTCAGTGTACCTAGTGGCATCCTATACGTGGCTATTGGACTTTGCTATAGTCCCACTAGTGCCAAGACATTTGCAGCACGTCTGCCTGCGTTGCACACTCCAACGAATTATAACTAAGTTACATTGTCAGGGATATTTATTCTTTATTATTCTGCTGTTAATAAAGCTAGACCACCACTGCAATCTTCACCACCTCTCAATTTTTACTACCACATTTTCAGTCCACAATCTTGTCGCAATCAACATGAGTGGCAAAATGACAGATGCTGGTGGAAAGGGGAAGAGGCGTGGTGGAAAAGGCAAAAAATGTTTTGTCAGTGGGGAAGGTGGCAAAGCTCCATTATCATCTGCTGAAGATAGACCATCTACTAGCAAAAGTAAGATGTCTACTACTTATTGTGGACAATCCGATGTGCTCCCTTTTTTACGGACACGAACAAGAGGAACAAAGGTAGATGATGGGCAAAAAAGGAAAATGCTTGAATGGATCTCAAGTGGTCCAACAAGTGCCCTCTCAGCCACTTCAAGTACCGCATCCAAAAAACACCATTCCTCTGAGTTGTCATCCCAATCACACTTGATTTCTCCCAGCTCTGAAGTCTCCATCAGCCCTGCACAGTATGGTGGAACTGAGATGGCTGAGTCTGCAGAGCTGTTCAGTCACACTATAGCCTGGGAATCAGAGGTCTGCTCCCAAGCTACAGTGAGTACAGAACAGGAAATGGTCTGCAGTGATGCCCAGAACCTTTGTGACTCAGATTCAGGCCGTGAGGACCAAGTTTCTGAGCATAATGTTGACCCTTTGTCACAAACTGTAACACCTGTGGTTATAGACAATGAGGAACATACTGATGAAGATGAGACGCAGATACCCGATTGGGATGACAACTTAAATATTCGGTCAGGGCAAGAAGAGGCTCGGTCTGAGGGGGAGGGGAGTGCAAACACAACAATTGATGATGACGTTCTAGATCCCACCTACTGTCAACCCCCAGTCAGGCACTCGAGGAGGTCAACAGAGGCGGTGGAGGAGGATGCAACCGACGACGAAGTTACCTTGCGCCTTCCTGGACAGAGTCGGAGCACTGGTAGCACGTCTACAACTGCATCCTCAGCCACCACTCTGCCTATGAGCATTATTCGGGGTGGATCAACAGGTCGCATGGCCTCTAAGCCTTGCCTAGCCTGGGCCTTTTTTCACATCGAAAAAGATCGCCCAACTCATGTGATATGTAACATTTGTCATGATTCTGTTAGTAGAGGTCAAAACCTCAGCAGTTTGACAACTTCTTCCATGAATCGTCACATGAATAAATATCATAAGTCCCGGTGGGAAGCTCACCGTGCTGCAATGCCGACTAGCGGAGCGAACCATCCACCGCCCGCCCCTTCCAGTGCATCCGCGCGCTCTTCATCTTCTAGGACTGTGGGGACAGCTGTCACACCTGTTTTTCCACGCAAAACTTCCACCACTGTAACCGCAACAGGCAGTTTGCTTGTAAGGTCGTCAGTTGGTTTGGAAGGGGAAACAAGTGAGTGTGTACAGCTCTCTCAGACATCGATAGCACCAACGTTGGATGAAGGCAACATCATGTCTCCGCCTGCACTTTCCTCACAAACCTGCATTTTTCCAGGGACACCCTACTCAACACCGTCTACACACAGCAGCCAGATCTCTGTCCCTCAGATGTGGTCAAATAAAAGGCCACTTCCTCCGACCCATGACAAAGCTAAGAGGTTGACTCTATCCCTCTGTAAGCTGTTGGCTACCGAAATGCTGCCTTTCCGCCTAGTGGACACACAGGATTTTAGAGACCTTATGTCTGTCGCTGTGCCCCAGTACCAGATGCCTAGTCGCCACTACTTCTCTAAGAAAGGTGTGCCCGCGCTACACCAGCATGTCGCACACAACATCACCGCTTCCTTGAGAAACTCTGTGTGTGAACGGGTGCATTTCACCACCGATACTTGGACCAGTAAGCATGGACAGGGACGTTACATGTCGCTGACTGGGCACTGGGTAACTATGGTGATAGATGGTGAAGGGTCTGCTGCACAAGTCTTGCCGTCCCCACGACTTGTGTGTCAATCCTCTGTCTGTCCAAGTTCCGCCACAGCTTCTGCATCCTCCACCTCATCTGGGTCCTCCACCTCCGCCCCAAGCCTGCCTGGTCAGGCCACCAGCGTTCTCACTGCGCAGAAGGAATCACGCACGCCTCATTACTATGCTGGCAGCCGAGCGCAACGGCATCAGGCGGTCTTTAGCTTGACATGTCTTGGTAATAAGAGTCACACAGCTGAGGAGTTGTGGTCAGCTCTGCGGTCCGAGTTTAATAAATGGTTGTCTCCACTCAACCTGCAGCCTGGTAAGGCCGTGTGCGACAATGCTGCAAACCTGGGTGCGGCCCTTCGCCTGGGCAAGGTGACACACGTACCTTGTATGGCTCACGTGTTGAACCTTGTCGTGCAGCAATTTTTAACACACTATCCCGGCCTAGATGGCCTTCTGAACAGGGCACGAAAACTGTCTGCTCACTTCCGGCGTTCAAGCGCCGCAGCTGAGCGACTTGCATCGCTCCAGAAGTCTTTCGGCCTGCCGGTTCATCGCCTGAAATGCGATGTGGCGACACGCTGGAATTCAACTCTACACATGTTACAGCGACTGTGGCAGCACCGCAGAGCCCTGGTGCAATACGTCATGACGTATAGCCTGGGCCAACGAGATGCAGAGGTGGGGCAGATCACCCTGATGGAGTGGTCTCAGATCAAGGACCTATGCACCCTTCTGCACAGTTTCGACATGGCGACGAATATGTTTAGCTCTGACAATGCCATTATCAGCATGACGATTCCAGTCATTTACATGCTGGAGCACACGCTAAACACTATTCGGAGTCAGGGGGTGGGACAACATGAAGGGGAGGAACTACAGGAGGATTCATATGTGCAAGGGACAACAACATCACCAAGATCCAGACGTTCATCATCACCAACGCAGCAGGCATGGGACCATGGGGAACAGGGATCGACAAGGGCGCATAGTAGCAGGCGAAATGTTGAGCAAGGTGCAGGAGAACATGAAGAAATGGAGGACGAACTGTCC
Organism: Anomaloglossus baeobatrachus; assembly: GCF_048569485.1. NCBI lineage: Eukaryota > Metazoa > Chordata > Amphibia > Anura > Aromobatidae > Anomaloglossus > Anomaloglossus baeobatrachus. Next base: position 690,255,730 of record NC_134353.1, on the reverse strand, counting down.
ATGGACATGGAAGACTCAGCGGATGAGGGAGACCTTGGTCAAATTTCAGTTGAAAGAGGTTGGGGGGAGATGTCAGAGGAAGAAAGAACGGTTAGCACCTCTATGCCACAAACACAGCGTGGACTTGGTCCGCATGGCTGCGCAAGACACATGAGTGCCTTCTTGTTGCACTACCTCCAACATGACAGTCGTATTGTCAAAATTAGAAGTGATGATGACTACTGGATTGCCACACTATTAGATCCCCGGTACAAGTCCAAATTTTGTGACATAATTCCAGCCATAGAAAGGGACGCACGTATGCAGGAGTATCAGCAGAAGCTGTTACTCGATCTTAGCTCGGCTTTTCCACCAAACAACCGTGCAGGTGCAGGGAGGGAATCTCCCAGTTGTAACTTGACAAACATGGGACGGTCTCGTCATCTTCACCAGTCTACCCGTACCAGTAGGACCGTATCTGGTGCCGGTAACAGCAATTTTATGGAATCTTTTCATAATTTTTTTAGACCCTCTTTTGCAAGGCCACCAGAGACAACAAGTCTGACACATACTCAACGGCTGGAGAGGATGATACAGGAGTATCTCCAAATGAACATCGATGCCATGACTGTGCAACTGGAGCCTTGCTCCTTTTGGGCTTCAAACATAGAAAAATGGCCAGAGCTCTCCAGTTACGCCTTGGAGATTTTGTCGTGTCCAGCTGCCAGCGTTGTCTCTGAACGTGTATTCAGTGCTGCTGGGTGTGTGCTGACAAATAAGCGCACGCGTCTGTCCAGTGACAATGTGGACAGACTGACGTTCATCAAAATGAACAAGTCATGGATCCAGAAGGAATTTACTACCCCTGTGTCATCCTGGGGAGAGTAAATGCTTGTGGATTTGGAATGTGCTTGATGCAAATCAAAACATCCTGTTTGCAACTAGGGCCCAAGTGCTGCCACTGATGGGGTGGGTGTCTGTGTGGCCCAATTTTTGGAAAAAAGGGAGACTCCGCTTGGAGTAACCCTTGCTTGCTGTGTTTTTAAAAGAAGCCAAGATGAACAGAGCTGGGATCAGGAAAGACTTTGCTACCTACCCCGGTGTCATCCTGGGGACGGATAAGAATGGCGTATTTTTGAATGTGCTTGATGCAAATCAAAACATCCTGTTTGCAACTAGGGCCCAAGTGCTGCCACTGATGGGGTGGGTGTCTGTGTGGCCCAATTTTTGGAAAAAAAGGGAGACTCCGCTTGGAGTAACCCTTGCTTACATTGTTTTTAAAAGAAGCCAAGATGAACAAGTCATGGATCAGCAAAGACTTTATCTACGTACCCCGGTGTCATCCTGGGGACGGATAAGAATGGCGTATTTTTGAATGTGCTTGATGCAAATCAAAACATCCTGTTTGCAACTAGGGCCCAAGTGCTGCCACTGATGGGGTGGGTGTCTGTGTGGCCCAATTTTTGGAAAAAAGGGAGACTCCGCTTGGAGTAACCCTTGCTTGCTGTGTTTTTAAAAGAAGCCAAGATGAACAGAGCTGGGATCAGGAAAGACTTTGCTACCTACCCCGGTGTCATCCTGGGGACGGATAAGAATGGCGTATTTTTGAATGTGCTTGATGCAAATCTAGCTGTGAAGTGTACAACTGGGGCACAACTGCTGCCACTGAAGGGGTGGGTGTGTGTGGGCCCAATTTTTGGAAAAAAGGGAGACTCCGCTTGGAGTAACCCTTGCTTGCTGTGTTTTTAAAAGAAGCCAAGATGAACAGAGCTGGGATCAGGAAAGACTTTGCTACCTACCCCGGTGTCATCCTGGGGACGGATAAGAATGGCGTATTTTTGAATGTGCTTGATGCAAATCAAAACATCCTGTTTGCAACTAGGGCCCAAGTGCTGCCACTGATGGGGTGGGTGTCTGTGTGGCCCAATTTTTGGAAAAAAAGGGAGACTCCGCTTGGAGTAACCCTTGCTTACATTGTTTTTAAAAGAAGCCAAGATGAACAAGTCATGGATCAGCAAAGACTTTATCTACGTACCCCAGTGTCATCCTGGGGACGGATAAGAATGGCGTATTTTTGAATGTGCTTGATGCAAATCAAAACATCCTGTTTGCAACTAGGGCCCAAGTGCTGCCACTGATGGGGTGGGTGTCTGTGTGGCCCAATTTTTGGAAAAAAGGGAGACTCCGCTTGGAGTAACCCTTGCTTGCTGTGTTTTTAAAAGAAGCCAAGATGAACAGAGCTGGGATCAGGAAAGACTTTGCTACCTACCCCGGTGTCATCCTGGGGACGGATAAGAATGGCGTATTTTTGAATGTGCTTGATGCAAATCTAGCTGTGAAGTGTACAACTGGGGCACAACTGCTGCCACTGAAGGGGTGGGTGTGTGTGGGCCCAATTTTTGGAAAAAAGGGAGACTCCGCTTGGAGTAACCCTTGCTTGCTGTGTTTTTAAAAGAAGCCAAGATGAACAGAGCTGGGATCAGGAAAGACTTTGCTACCTACCCCGGTGTCATCCTGGGGACGGATAAGAATGGCGTATTTTTGAATGTGCTTGATGCAAATCTAGCTGTGAAGTGTACAACTGGGGCACAACTGCTGCCACTGAAGGGGTGGGTGTGTGGGCCCAATTTTTGGAAAAAAGGGAGACTCCGCTTGGAGTAACCCTTGCTTGCTGTGTTTTTAAAAGAAGCCAAGATGAACAGAGCTGGGATCAGGAAAGACTTTGCTACCTACCCCGGTGTCATCCTGGGGACGGATAAGAATGGCGTATTTTTGAATGTGCTTGATGCAAATGTAGCTGTGAAGTGTACAACTGGGGCACAAGTGCTGCCACTGAAGGGGTGGGTGTGTGTGTGGCCCAATTTTTGGAAAAAAGGGAGACTCCGCTTGGAGTCACCTTGCGGTGTTTTACATGATTTTAGAAGGGCGTGCCATGCCTATATCTGTGTGTCCTCCTCTTTTTCCTTGTCCAGCTGTTTTGTTTTCGCATGAGTATATGTCCTTGTCACTTTCCAATGTGTTTGAGTTGTTTGTCACCTTTAGGACACCTTTGAGGGTGTTTTCTAGGTGTTTTTCTGTGTTTGTGATTGCCTGCCATTGTTTCCTATGCAGTTCGAGTTCGGTTCGTCGAACGTTCGACGAACCGAACTCGAACGGGAGGTCCGTTCGGCGAACCAACCTCGAGCCGAACCGCGACCGGTTCGCTCATCTCTACCGGTGAGTCCTTCACAGGTGACCGCTAATCAGGACGCGACACAGACAGAGCCGCAGCATGACAATGAAGTCGGGTGAAGTTCACCCGAGTTCATTCTGATTGTGCGGCTCTGTCTGTGTCTGCTGTCATCTGCCATTCAGCTCTGCTACATGGCTGTCTGTGTCTGCTGTCACCGGCCATTCAGCTCTGCTACATGGCTGTCTGTGTCTCCTGTCAGCGGCCATGTAGCAGCGCTGAATGGCAGATGACATAGTAAAAAATACGCATTACACACGCATTACACATGCTAGTAAAATCATTAATTTATTCAGAAAAAGCATCGCACTTGCGTTGCACTCGGACCTAACGTGAACTAAAATCAGCTGTGTTTTTTTCAGCCCAGTCGGACCGATTTTACTCGCATAGATGTGTTTCCACCCTTTGGCTTAGGAAAAAAGCAAACTCCGTCCTCATACTATGATTTAATATTTTTATTATTATTATTAATTCAACACTAACATTAAATATAAGTGAATCAATTTGATGTAACTGAAATTTGTGTTAAATTTTTATGAATTAGCTGAACCTGGAGAATTCAAACAATATGTGATCAACTTTGCTATTGTTATTTTACACATTGTGGAATTATCACAATGACTCTGGGATAGCGAGGAATCGGGGCCCCTAAACTGTCCCTCAAGCTAGATGGCCCTATGCTATCCCTATTCTCATGGATACCCCTAATGGTGGGGATGCCTGAGTCTCATTCCTGGCCCTGCTCCTGACCAGTCCTGGTCTGATTCCTTCTCCCCCCAGGGAGGGACGGGACAGGAGTGCAATGAAAACCACCGATATAGACAGACAAGGGAAAAGAAAAACTGACACACAGAGCGCACACACATGGGTAAAAACAGTAAGGCTAAGTTCACATTTCCGCTAAAATCTATCAGTCACAATCCGCTGCTCTTGTAAACAGCGGAATCCGTTTAGCGGATTCCGCTGCTCCCATAGACTTGTATGAGCAGCGGATTGTGACTGATGATGCTGCGTTGCACCCTCCGCCCGACTGATCAGTCGTGGAACGACTGACCGCCGGGCGGGAGGAACGCAGCATGTAACGTTTTTTGAGCAGCGAGATCCGTCGGATTTCGCTGCGCATGCTCTCTGGCTCCCTGCACACGTCACCAGCTTTGGTTGGTTACCCGATATTTACCCTGGTTACGGTGCAAGGAGCCAGCGCTAAGCGGTGTAGGCCTGTAACCAAGGTAAATATCGGGTAACCAAGGTAAACATCGGGTGCTTTGCTGTTACCCGATATTTAGGCTGGTTACGTGTGCAGGGAGGCCGACACTTCCCCGCTCGGCCCCGCCCCCTCCCGCACTCCGCACATGTATGTACACACACACACACCTGTCCCCAGCCATGCAGACAAGCACTGACACCCTCGTCTGGCCCCGCCCCCTGCTCGGCTCCGCCCCCTCCCGCACTTTCCATGTGCACACACACATACATACATACATACATGCATGCACATACACACTCACTCACTCACACATACACTCACCTGTCCCCAGCCATGCAGACCGCAGCACTTCTACTGACATCCTCAGCGTCTGGCCCCGCCCCCTGCTCGGCTCCGCCCCCTCCCGCACTTTGCATGTGCACACACACTTACATACATACATACATACATGCACATACACACACTCACTCACTCACAGATACACTCACCTGTCCCCAGCCATGCAGACCGCAGCACTTCCACTGACATCCTCAGCGCCTGGCCCCGCCCCCCGCTCGGCTCTGCCCCAGAACTCCGCCCCCCGCACACAACGGAATCCGACAAAGAATTCTGTTCTTTGTCATCCGTTGTACAGCGTTGAACAGCGCATCAGTCACATGCGTCAAGCGACGCATGTGACTGATACAAATCAACGGAAATGTGAACTTAGCCTAAGAGATTCAGGTGGAAACATAAGAGTTGGAAGGAAAGTACAAAACAACATGGGTAAACTTACTCAGCACAACAAGCAAATAGCACAATTTTCACCAGAGAATCTGAGACACCACACCACACATACCAACATACAAACTATAGCTGGCATGGGTAGAAGATTTCATTGGCTTCCCCAACACATGTGATCAAAGTAACCTAACAAGCAGACTTGCATAGTTTCCCTCTATCTTAGAGTCATTGAGATGTTATGGCTGGCTATAGTTTATACTTCAGAATGGCCTCAATTGCTTGGATATCTAGGCAATCACAGACCTTGTCTGTCCAGGTGGCTGAATTAAAGAGGGTGGAAGAGAAAAAAGCGCAGTCCAGTACATCAGTGCAATCTGTTCTGGTCGTTGGATCACCCAAACTGCCACTCCCAGAAAGATTTTTAGGAAGCACAGCCAGTTTCTTACCTTTAGGTAAGCTGTAAATTGTACTTCTATGTCCCCATTCCTCTGGTAACTAGCAGCACAGCAGATGTGAATTGTGGTCTCACTCTTGAGTGGCGACCCACAAGCATGGGCTTTTTCTGGGCTCTCTGGGTCACCAGTTTTTTGGTCAGTGGACAGGATTTTCTCTACACTCAGGCTCATCTATGATGATCCAAACAAAATATCTTTAGCCGAGTCTAAAATCCATTCACTGCAACAGGGGAATTGTCATGCAGAGAATTATTACGTCAAATTCTGGAGCTGCTCTATGCACTCTCAGTGTCAGTGTTTCCAGGATGTATCCGAGAGTATAAAAGAGGTGTTGGTAATGTATGAAACTCCTCCTTCTATGGACTGTGCCATGTCTTTAGTAATACATATTGATCACCGTTTCAGCTAAAGGTCTTATGAAACCAAGACTTTTTGAGATGGGGTTACTGTACCGACAATACCTCCAGAGATCTCACCCGAGCCCATGCAGCATGAAGGGACATCCCACAGGGGAGAAACTCCTATACTCCTAAAAGAGGAGAAGGGTTTTTTTTCTGTGGTAAAAGGGACACTTTGTGAGTACCTGCCTTTCCGTGACCAAGGAAAAATGGCAGTCCGAAAATGTTTACACCCAGGTCACAGGTTGGGTGATTTCAACTGGGCTCTACATATTTCCTCCACTATGGTATCTCAATGTTTAATACCTGCTAGGGATGAGGTTGGGGGCCTAGATGTCCCTATTATGGTCTTTCTGGATAGTGGCTCTGGGACAAATATGTTACATAGAACAAAACAGTAACAGTGTAGTGACATTAGAAGAATCTGCCAAATGCCAAATTACTTGCTAGTCAAATCTACAAATAAGATAGCCAAGATGATTGGCTATAAAATGAAAGTAGTCATATTCAAAACTGTAGCGGATGGTGAGATATGGAGGCTGAAATCAAAAGTTCAAAAAATTGTTAACCTTTCACTTGTCAATGTATAATTAAAAATGGCAACTCTTAGAAAACCGCTGGAATATTAGACAGACTGTGCTACTCCCCTTCCAAAATGTCACAGCAGAGAGCTATTACACCTGATGATGTACAGATGCTGCTCTACAGACACAGACAGAATTTTTTTGTAATTATTTCATGAAATTCATGACATAATTAAAAAAAAGGGCTTCCCTATATTTTTGGTTCCCAGCTGGGTACAAATAGGCACCTTGGGGTTGGGGGCAGCCCATACCTGCCTGTTGTACCTGGCTGGCATACAAAAATATGGCAAAGCCCATGTTGATTTTTTTTTTTTTAAATTCATTAAAAAATTAAAAAAAAAAAACCCAAACACATAAACACATTAGGGTTCTCTGTTTGGGGTACAAAAAATGCTTGGGCTCCTGCTGCATTTTCTATTGCTAGCTAAGGGTAACCCAAGCAGATACTGGCTGCTAACCCCCACTGCTTGGTGTTACCTTTACTGGTAGTGGAAAAACCAAGGAAGCCCTTTTTTATTTTTTTGCCAAAACATTTTTGTATGCTAGCCAGGTACAGCAAGCAGGTATGGACTGCCCCTAACCCCCAGCTGCCTATTTGGACCTGGCTGGGAACCAAAAATATAGGTAAGCCCTTTTTTTAATTATTTCATGAATTTCATGCAATAATTAAAAAAAAAATGAAATGGGCGTCACTCAATTTTTGTGTACAGCCAGGTACCACTAGGCAGCAGGGGACTGGAATCCGTAGAGTAGGGTGGCCCAAGCTTTCTGGTCCCCGCATGCTGCGAATTGCAGTCTGCAGCCACCCCAGAAAATGGCGCTTTTATAGAAGCGCTATCTTCTGGCACTGTATCCAACTCTTCCAGCGGCCCTGGTGCCAGGTGGCACACTGGGTAATAAGGAGTTAATACCAGCTTTATTTTACCAGCTGGTATTAAGCCTGAGATTCTTAATGTCAGGCCAAGTTTGACCCAGCCATTAAGAATCTCCAATAAAGGGTTAAAAAAAGACACCACACAGACAAAAAATACTGTATTAGAAATAAATACACAGATACACTTAGGGACCCCATCTTTATTATTCCCTCTCACTCCTCCACGATCCTGGTCTTCTGTCTTCTTTCTTCTGTCTTCTTCACCCGATGCAGCTCTACTATATCAGAAAGCACGGGGGAGGAAGAACGCTTCTGCTCCCCGTACTGTCTAATCACTCAATGAGTGAGCAGAGACTTGGTAAGTGGTGACATCACTGCTGCCACCATTGCCATAGTAACCTAATGAGCGAGTTACTATAGCAACGGTGATCTCCGATCACCTGATTCCCGGCGCTGCTATTCACCGGCTCCTGCATAGCGGTGCCTGTAAACAGGGAGTTAACTCCTGCAGCTCCCATAGGAGCCAGTGAATAGCGGCACTGGTAATCAGATGATCGGAGATCACTGTTGCTATAGTAACCCGTTTGTTAGCTTACTATGGCAATGGTGGCAGTGGTGATGTCACCGCTCACCAACCCGCAGTCTCTGCTCACTCATTCAGCAATTAGATAGCACACGGAGCAGAAGCGTTCTTCCTCCCCCCGTGCTTTCTGACACACTAAATCTGTCCCTAGCTCAGCAGCACCTCTGCCTACACTAGCTAACTGTGTATGAGAGTGATGAACATAGCGATGTCAGGTCTTATACAGACCTGATGATGCTGTGCAGCCAGATAATCACTGTAATGCCACAACCAACATGGCTGTGGCATTACAGTGTGTGGCAGTGAATCCCTGCATGTGGGCTGATTCTGTAAAGAGCTCCAACATGCAAGGAGGGGGAGCCGAGAATGTGCCCAAGCATATCGCCGGTACTCAGCACTCGCCAAGTATCTGGAGCACTGAGATGCTCGGGCGAGCAACTAGTACCGGCGAGCATGCTCACCCATCCCTAGTAGAGTCACTTTTAAAGTGCACCAATCACCAGGATTTTCCTATATAACCTAAAGCCAGTGCTATACTGATGCTATCTTGCTGATTCTATACATACCTTTATTTCTCAGCTAGGATGCACAGGTGTTGAAAGACAAGTAATTCAAGTTTGTAAAATGAGCAGCTTTTTGATTGGCAGCAGCTGCTGATGGGTGTGGTTGTTGATAGTGATTCCCGCTCCTCTGCCTGTCCATCCTCCCCTATGTGTCATTAATGCTAATACTCTTATAGAAGCGTTTTACTAAGTGGCTAGAAGGACCTTTGCTGAAGTCATACCCATGTGACTAGAAGGGGCAGGGCCTCAGCCAGCATAGCTGATACCAGGAAGCAACATTATTTTTCTGTTGGCTGAGGCCCCACCCCTTCTGGTCACATGGCTATCAAATCAGCAAAGGTCCTTCTACCCCCTTAGTAAAACACTTCTATAATTGAATTAGCATAAATAACTGATAAAGGGAGGACAGACAGGAAGGGGGGCAGCAATCACTATCAAAACCCACCCCAGCTGCTGCCAATCAAAACGATGCTCATTTTACAAACTTTACTGGCTTGGGTTTCAAAACCTATACATCCTAGCTGACAACTAAAGATATAGATAGAATCAGCATGATAGTGCCAGTATAGCACTGGCTTCAGGTTATATAGGAAAATCCTGGTGATTTGTCCGCTTTAAGATGCTTTTCCATTTTTCTTTTTAATAATACAACCTCGATGCCCAGCAAGTTTCCTTCAGTTTATGAGCCATTATTATGGGATAAGAGATCAGATAATTAATTTGCAGGACCCCAGTTTAGCAGCCAGGTAAGTATCTCATCACTGCTGGATGGGAGTTGAAGGAATCACCTCTTACCTCACATGCTTCTCTTTTGATTAGATTAGCTGGGATAGCTGAACGTCATATCTACATCACACCACAATGATGATGCAGATGCCATAAGTTAAGAGTCAATTTGCAGGGCTCTCATCCAGAAGTCATGGAATACTGACCTAGCTGCTGGACTAGAGTCCTGGACATCTATTCTACAAACTCTGTGTGGGATGCTTCCAATTTTTATTTAATTTTGATTAAAAAAAAGTAAATGTCATTTTGCTTTAGGGCATTATGTAATATGTATAACATTTTTTAATATACCACTCTTATCTTTTGTCTTTACAATGCAACCACCTTCCTGTATTTTAATAGCATTGCCCTCCATTGTCATCTGCGTCCATTGGTCATAATAAAAGGCCACAGTGAGATAAGAAATGAAAACAGGTATACAGTTGGAGTTTACCCATACATAAATGAATACTTCATGCACCATAAACAGCTTACAGCATGAATTTCATGCGTAGCAATAACTAAAATCAATTATTAGCTTGTTGATGCCATTTATTATGTTTTTTTATCGCTAGCAGATATAATCTGCCATTATAAAGGTAAAAGCGATTTTGCAGAGTGTTCTAAAACCTGACATTCATCAATCCACAGACCCACAGGCTTACAAGATATGATAGACAGATATGATAGACTGTGCGAGACTTATCTATCTACACAAGCCAAATTGGCTCAAATTTCCCAGGGTAGATCCTGTACAAACACGTTTGTATATTTGTTATGTTCAGTCAAAGTAAATAACAGTAGGTAGAGCTCGGTGTGTGGCAATAGCCATTGATTAATTTTTAATAAATTCCACCACTTTAAAGGTTAAATCCTTTCCTATGGCACTGCTCATAGTTTTCACAGAGGAGGGACAAATGATGTTTTCAATTAGGCTACTATTTGATGAATAAACTATAGCAGACGTCCAGGGGTACAGGGCAAAGACAAATCTGCTGCTATTTTTATGCTATTGATGGAAGATGAAAAAGAGATTGGAAAATATTACCAAAATAGGGAGCTCCGCCATAGGAAATGTCCATGACATGCATCTTAATAGACAATATAGATGTTACTTAATGGAGCAAATTGAAATATTACATAACAATGACAATGTTTTTTTCGTAACAAGTGAACTGCAATTAAGAAATCCACCTATGAAAACCATGAAATGAAATATCCTTTATCTATAGTGTTGCCATGGTAACAGAGGCTCGGAACATGCACCTGCTTTGAAATGTTCTCGCTCAAGAAGCTTCTCACATCTATGTTGTAAAACTTATGCCTAGATTGTTATTTACAGCCGACATTTTGCAGCATCTGGAGAAAGGGGCTTTGCACAGTCCAAAGACCGTACAATTGATTTTTTTTTTCTATTTTTTTTTCAGGGCCCTATCTGTCAACACTAAAACAGTTCCTGAAGCAGAATCTTAAAGCTGAAATTGAACTACTTCCCAGCCAGTCTTTCCAAAAGGTACAGAGGTTAGTTGTCAGCTGCTTGCAATAACATACCTTTCCCTCAACAGCGGCTCTCATTAAATCCAAGAGCAAGCACGGCTCCCCCATGCTATATATAGAAATACTAGACTTGCTACAATACCAGACAGCGTTCGAAATAATTAGCAAACGATCGTAACAAAAAAAAGAGACTATTAATTTCAAATATTCCTAATCTTCATGTTCTAAAAACTGCAAAGCTCATTTTATATCTTCAGAGCTATCGAATGCAATCAATGAATGCCCCGAGACAGAGGGAAGACAGGTAACGAGGACAGTATTTGACACTTCTTTCTCTAGCTAAAGTGGCATTAGGATAACACACCAGTTATGGCTTTCTGCATCCTGGGAATTGTTACATGGCAATTTATTTTAGACACTTAATACCTATGTTCTCTGGAAGCAATATGGAAGTTGTTTTTATTTTTTCTATATATACACGTGTTTTCGCGAGACACATTAGTATACAAGGTTGCAACATCTCAGACGCGGTCAATATTTCATAATGTCAAACTGCTAAATGATAGCCCCAGAAACATTGATTCACAAATCATTGATCGAAAGCAACTTCATATGGAGGCCTCAGTGTTTCACGGATTGTTGTCCTTCTGAGAGATAATTGCTGGGAAAAAAAGCTTTCATTACGGGGAAGCTCATTCACACACAGACATATAAACTGACATAATTTCACTCCTAAATCAAAAGGATGTGCCCGGTGAACAAAAAAGTGCTTCTTCATTGCTAGTCTGTCTCACAAGCTTCACTTGGTGTCGGTTTTGTTTAATAGGAAATGCAGAGGTATGCTTGGCACCACCGGTGCTGATGTGTCATACACTCCTAATAGTTATGGGCCCAGAGGTCCAGCCTGCTCTTTCAATCTTCCCTCGCTATTGTGCTGACTAAGCAACCCATGGGAATAAACAACTCACTCTTCTATTTTGTTTTCAATATGGCACAAAACTCTAAAACCTACAATGCCAAACTTTATCCAGACACCATTAAAAATTTAATCATATACTAGTTTTACAGTACAGCACAAAAGAGAAGAAATAATGTTTATCCTTGGCTCTTTTTCTCCCCCTATTGACCCATTGTAAAGATTTTTTTTTTACTACAGTCGAGGTATGTTTAGAACAGCAAGGATTAGAAGAGACTATATCATTTACTATGGCCTGAACTATAAAAAAAAATGATTAGTGATAGTATAGCAATATAAACAAAAGCTATATGTTTGCACAAATGTTATATTTCACAAAAAGTCTAAAGGCCGCTTTACACGCTGCGATATTGGTACCGATATTGCTAGCGTGCGTACCCGCCCCCGTCATTTGTGCATCACGGGCAAATCGCTGCCCGTGGCACACAAAATCGCGTGGACCCGTCACACTATTTACCTGCCTAGTGACGTCGCTGTGACCGGCGATCCGCCTCCTTTCTAAGGGAGCGGTTCGTTCGGCGTCACAGCAACGTCACTAAGCAGCCGCCCAATCAAAGCGGAGGGGCGGAGATGAGCGGGACGAACATCCCGCCCACCTCCTTCATTCCTCATTGCTGACGGGATGCAGGTAAGGAGATGTTCGTCGTTCCTGCGGTGCCACACATAGCGATGTGTGCTGCCGCAGGAATGACGAACAACATTGTACTTGCAGCAGCAACGATAATTGAGATTAGGGGGGCATATCACCGATTAGCGATTTTGAACATTTTTGCGAGGATTCAAAATCGCTAACAAATGTCACACGCAACAACATCTCTAACGCGGCTGGATGTGCGTCACAAAATCTGTGAGCCCAACGAGATTGCTTTAGCGTAGCGTGTAATGTAGTGTAGTGTAGTGTAGTGTGTAAGGCGGCCATAAAGGAAACACTTTACAACCCTTTAGTGACTTTTGTAATTTATTACAATAGTGAAAAATATTTTTTATCTTCACTAGTTATTAAAAGTCACAGTACAGGCAAAGGGCTATCTATGTACCCTCATAAAGCAAATTATTATTTCTGCAAGATGTTCCTAAGCCACATTGAACTTTGAGTTTTTCCTCAGTGAAATATTGACAAGGCAAGTTGTATTCTTTAAAGGGAACATGAATAGTGATGGGCGAACCCAAACTGTAAAGTTCGGGGTCCATACCTAATGTGCATACATGGATCCCAAACATGGACATTTCATAGAATTCCCTGTTACTGTTCGGTTTCATCCACCTGGATAAAAGAAAAAAAAAAAAAGGAAACACTGGTGATTAAAGCAGGACACTTAATGGTGCTTTACACGCTGCGACATCGCTAACGATATATCGTCGGGGTCACGTCATTAGTGACGCACATCCAGCGCCGTCAGTGACATCGCAGCGTGTGACACCAAGGAGCGACGATCAACGAGCGCAAAAACGGGAAAAATCATTGCTTGTTGACACGTCACTCCTTTACCAAATATCGTTGCTGCTGCAGGTACGATGTTGTTCGTCGTTCCTGCGGCAGCACACTTCGCTATGTGTGACACAGCAAGAACGACGAACATCTCCTTACCTGCGTCCACCGGCAATGAGGAAGGAAAGAAGGAGGTGGGCGTCATGTTCCGGTCACTCATCTCCGCCCCTCCTCTGCTATTGGGTGGCTGCCGTGTGACGTCGCTGTAACGCCGCATGAACCGCCCTCTTAGAAAGGAGGCAGATTGCCGGCCAGAGCGACATTGCAGGGAAGGTAAGTCCGTGTGACGGGTGTCAGCAATGTTGTGCGCCACTGGCAGCGATTTGCCCGTGACGCAAACCGACGGGGGCAGGTACGCTCACTAGCGATATCAGTACTGATATCGCAGCGTGTAAAGTACCCTTTACACTTACCGAGTTTCTATGAGGCTGTCACAATACGTCCGTGTCTGCTTAGTGCTTCCATCACTCACCCTCTGTGACAGCATCTGTAATTGGTTGCACGCCGACTGCCATCCTGCTGGTGTCTCATTTGTTACCCTCGCAGTAGCTGTCTGGGTCTCGGAAGTAGATAGTAAAAATAAATATATAATGGTGTAGGGTCCCCCGTATTTTGATACCCAGGACAGATAAAGCAGACAGCTGGAGGCTGCAGCCTTCAGCTGTGTTTTATCTTGGCTGTGTGTCAAAATATAAGGAACCCCATACAGATTTTTTTTAAATTGTTTAAATAAATAATTTAAAAAATGGCATTCGGTCCCCTCCATCTTGATACCCAGACAAAAAAAAACATAAAGATGGGGGCTAGTATTCTAAGGCTGGGGAGGCCCTTTATATTGGGCCTTCTCCAGCCTAAAAAAAAGCTGTATGCAGCTGCCGCAGAATTGGCGCATCTATCAGATGCTCCAATTCTGGTATTGTACTTTGCTCATCCCGATTGCCCTGGAGCATTGGCAATCAGGGTTATATAAGGGGTTTGTAACAGCTGTGATTTGTCAAAAAAATCACAGTTGTCATCAAGTCTGAGGTTAGTATTGGGGAGGGGTTTATGAGACTCCTCATTACTAATCTTATAAGTAAAGAGAAAAAAACACAAAATGCAAAGTAGATAAAAAAAATGTTTGTCCAGCACCAATATAGATAAAACTCTCCAATTCATTGAAATTTTCTTTTTATCATCACAGAAAACAGACCACGTAAGTTATCTGTGTTTTATGTTGTTTTAAAACATTTTTCAATACATTTGAGCGTTTTATCTATATTGGTGCTGGACAAACATTTTTTTGTCTACTTTCCTGTGGAAGCCAGCCACGCATCTCCATGCACTTGCAATTTATCCGGCTCAACTCAGCGGCTGTTTGGACATTCAACAGACTCTTGGTGAGCTGATCGTTTCATTTTTTTTCTCTACAAAATGCAAAGAAGAAAAATCTTCACAAACACACTGATTGAGCTACAGATGTGAGAGTGGTGACGTCAGTGAGTTCCCCTGAGGTCACTGCTGGTGGTTCCCAACACAGGTGTTGAATACCTATGAGACTACCTGTTACGAATCGGCGCCGCCAGAGCCGCAAGCAGCCCGTTGCGGCTCCAGTTGCACCAGGCACCGGCTGCCATTTTTGGCCGTGCCTCAGATCGTCCAGCTGACTGCTTCCTCCTCCACGTCTAAGTGGGGAGATGCGGCTAGTGCGCATGTGCGTGCCGATTTACCCTACCCAGAGCCAAAGTCCAGTGTTTCGCCTAGTGCGTATGCTCAGTCTGACTGTGCCATTCCTGAGGCTGAGTCCTCCGTTCAGGCTACTGAGCATGCTCCTACGCTTAGTGCGAAAAGCCTCTTTGCACAAGTACTTGGACATCTTGCCATGTCTAAGTCCTGTGTTGTGCCTTCTGAGCATGCTCGGGCAGATCGTCTGATTTCTGAGACTGTTGTTCAGACTACTGAGCATGCTCAGGCACTTAGTGCATCAGAGGATATTTCTGGTAAGGACCTCAGTGGGCATGTCCGTGAGGTGGCAGGCTCTGATAGACCGACACACATCAGGTGTCCTGATGATGTGGCCACTCCAAACTAGCTCGTGGAGGCCCGCCCCTATGACACGGCACCTCACCATTTGTTGTCAGACGATGACTGGTGAGGTGTTTGGGGCGTGGCAGCAGTGAGGTCATCAGTGACGTGGCGGTTCCAGATAGGCTGCTGGTGATGTCGCTGATGACGTGGCACTCCTCTATTGGTCCCTGGAGGTGCCATTGTGGTCCACCCTGGGGTTAAGGCGGACCCTAGGTTATAAAAGGGGCTGAAGACAACATGGAGGTGTGGAGGTGTGCATTTTCACATTTGCTCAGACAGAGCACACCTCCATGTTAGAGCCTCATTGCGGCATAAGCCATAGATTGGAAGTGGTAGGCAGGTTTAGGCATCCGGAGCTTGTCACTAGAGATGAGCGAACCGGTCGTGGTTCGGCTCGAGTTCGGTTTGCCGAACGGAGGTCTCGTTCGAGTTCGGTTCGGCGAACCGCTCGAACCGCATAGGAAACAATGGGAGGCAATCACAAAAACATAAAAACACCTAGAAAACACCCTCAAAGGTGTCCAAAAGGTAACAAACAACTCACAACACAACACAAACACATGGGAAAGTGACAAGAACAAATTCTCATGCTTAAACAAAACAGCGTTACAAGGAAATGAGGATGAGATACAGATATAGGCATGGCATGCCCTTCTAAAATCATGTAAAACACCGCAAGGTGACTCCAAGTGGAGTCTCCCTTTTCTCCAAAAATTGGGCCACACAGACACCCACCCATTCAGTGGCAGCACTTGTGCCCCAGTTGTACAATTCACAGGTAGATTTGCATCAAGCACATTCTAAAATACGCCATCCTTAACCGTCCCCAGGATGACACCGGGGTAGGTAGCAAAGTCTTTGCTGATCCCAGATCTGTTCATCTTGGCTCCTTTTAAAAAAACACAGGAAGTGTTACTCCAAGTGGAGTCTCCCTTTTTTCCAAAAATTGGGCCACCAGACACCCACCCCTTCAGTGGTAGCACTTGTGCCCCAGTTGTACACTTCACAGCTAGATTTGCATCAAGCACATTCAAAAATACGCCACACTTAACCGTCCCCAGGATGACACCAGGGTAGTTGGCAAAGTCTTTGCTGAACCATGAATTGTTCATCTTGGCTCCTTTTAAAAAACACAGCAAGCAAGGGTTACTCCAAGCGGAGTCTCCCTTTTTTCCAAAAATTGGTCCACACAGACACCCCATCAGTGGCAGCACTTGTGCCCTAGTTGCAAACAGGATGTTTTGATTTGCATCAAGCACATTCCAAATCCACAAGCATTTACTTCTCCCAGGATGACAAAGGGGTAGTAAATTCCTTGTGGATCCATGACTTTTTGATGAACGTTAGTCTGTCCACATTGTCACTGGACAGATGCGTGCGCTTATCTGTCAGCACACACCCAGCAGCACTGAAGACACGTTCAGAGACAACACTGGCAGCTGGACACGACAAAATCTCCAAGGCGTAAGTGGAGAGCTCTGGCCATTTTTCAAGATTTGAAGCCCAAAATGAGCAAGGCTCCATTTGCAAAGTCATGGCATCGATGTTCATTTGGAGATACTCCTGTATCATCCTCTGCAGCCGTTGACTATGTGTCAGACTTGTTGTCTCTGCTTGCCTTGCAAAGGATGGTCTAAAAAAATTATGAAAAGATTCAATAAAATTGCTGTTACCAGCACCAGATACGGTGCTGCTAGTACGGGTAGACTGTTGAAGATGACGAGACCGTCCCATGTTTGTCAAGTTACAACTGGGAGATTCACTCCCTGCACCATGGTTGTTTGGTGGAAAAGCCGAGTTAAGATCGAGTAACAGCTTTTGTTGATACTCCTGCATACATGCGTCCCTTTCTATGGCTGGAAATATGTCACAAAATTTGGACTTGTACCGGAGATCTAATAATGTGGCAAGCCAGTACTCATCATCTCTTCTAATTTTGACAATACGAGGGTCATGTTGGAGGTAGTGCAGTAAGAAGGCGCTCATGGTTCTTGCGCAGCCATGTGGACCAAGTCCACGCTGTGTTTGTGGCATAGAGGTGCTAACCGTTCTTTCTTCCTCTGACATCTCCCCCCAATCTCTTTCAACTGAAATTTGACAAAGGTCTCCCTCATCCGCTGAGTCTTCCATGTCCGTGGACAGTTCGTCCTCCATTTCATCATGTTCTCCTGCACCTTCCTCAACATTTCGCCTGCTACCATGTGCCCTTGTTGATCCCTGTCCCCCATGGTCCCATGCCTGCCGCCTTGGTGATGATGAACGTCTGGACCTTGGTGATGTTGTCTCTTGCGCATATGAATCCTCCTGTAGTTCCTCCCTTTCCTGTTGTCCCACCCCCTGACTCCGAATAGTGTTTAGCGTGTGCTCCAGCATGTAAATGACTGGAATTGTCATGCTGATAATGGCATTGTCAGTGCTAAACATATTTGTCGCCATGTCGAAACTGTGCAGAAGGGTGCATAGGTCCTTGATCTGAGACCACTCCATCAGGGTGATCTTCCCCACCTCTGCATCTCGTTGGCCCAGGCTATACATCATGACGTATTGCACCAGGGCTTGACGGTGCTGCCACAGTCGCTGTTACATGTGGAGAGTCGAATTCCAGCGTGTCGGCACATCACATTTCAGGCGATGAACCGGCAGGCCGAAAGACTTCTGGAGCGATGCAAGTCGCTCAGCTGCGGCGGTTGAACGGCGGAATTGAGCAGACAGTTTTCGTGCCCTGTTCAGAAGGCCATCTAGGCCGGGATAGTGTGTTAAAAATTGCTGGACAACAAGGTTCAACACGTGAGCCTTACAAGGCACGTGTGTCACCTTGCCCAGGCGAAGGGCCGCACCCAGGTTTGCAGCATTGTCGCTCACGGCCTTACCAGGCTGCAGGTTGAGTGGAGACAACCATTTACCAAACTCAGTCTCCAGAGCTGCCCACAACTCAGCCGCTGTGTGACTCTTATTTCCAAGACATTTCAAGCTAAAGATCGCCTGATGCCGTTGCGCTCTGCTGCCAGCATAGTAATGAGGGGTGCGTGATTCCTTTTTCGCAGTTAGAACGCTGGTGGCCTGACCAGGCAGGCTTGGGGCGGAGGTGGAGGACCCAGATGAGGTGGAGATGGCAGAAGCAATGGCGGAACTTGGACAGACAGAGGATTGACACACAAGTCGTGGGGACGGCAAGACTTGTGCAGTAGACCCTTCACCATCTATCACCATAGTTAACCAGTTCCCAGTCAGCGACATGTAACGTCCCTGTCCATGCTTACTGGTACAAGTATCGATGGTGATATCCACCCGTTCACACACAGAGTTTCTCAAGGAAACGATGATGTTGTGTGCAATATGCTGGTGTAGCGCAGGCACACCTTTCTTAGAGAAGTAGGTGCGACTGGGCATCTGGTACTGGGGCACAGCGACAGACATAAGGTCTCTAAAATACTGTGTGTCCACCAGGCGGAAAGGCAGCATTTCGGTAGCCAAGAGCTTACAGAGGGATAAAGTCAACCTCTTAGCTTTATCATGGGCCGCAGGAAATGGCCTTTTATTTGTCCGCATCTGAGGGACAGAGATCTGGCTGCTGTGTGTAGACGGTGGTGAGCAGGGTGTCCGTGAAAAAATGCAGGTTTGTGAGGAATGTGCAGGCGTAGACATGATGTCGCCTTCATCCAGCATTGATGCTATCGATGTCTGAGAGAGCTGTACACACGCAATTGTTTCCCCTTCCAAACCAACTGACGACCTACCAAGCCAAACCAGGTGTGACAGCTGTCCCCACAGTCCTAGAAGATGAAGAGCGCGTGGATGCACTAGAAGGGGCAGGCGGTGGATGGTTCGCTCCGCTAGGCCGCATTGCAGCACGGTGAACTTCCCACTGGGACATATGATATTTATTCATGTACCGATTCATGGAAGAAGTTGTCAAACTGCTGAGGTTTTGCCCTCTACTAACAGAATCATGACAAATTTTACATATCACATGATTTGGGCGATCTTTTGCTATGTCAAAAAAGCACCAGGCTAGGCAAGGCTTAGAGGGCATGCGACCTGCAGAGCCACCCCGACTTGTGCTCAGAGGCAGAGTGGTGGCTGAGGATGCAGTTGTAGACATGCTACCAGTACTCCTCCTCTGTCCAGGAAGGCGCAAGGTAACTTTGTTGTCAGTAGCATCCTCCTCCACCGCCTCTGTTGACCTCCTTGAGTGCCTGACTGTGGGTTGACAGTAGGTGGGATCTAGAAGTTCCTCATCAAGCGTTGTGTTTGCACTCCCCTCCCCTCAGACCGAGCCTCTTCCTGCCCTGAACGAATATTTAAGTTGTCATCCCAATCTGGTATCTGCGTCTCATCATCATCAGTATGTTCCTCATTGTCTATTACAACAGGTGTTTCAGTTTGTGAATAAGGGTCAACATTATGCTCATGAACTTGGTCATCACGGCCTGAATCTGAGTCACAAAGGTTCTGGGCATCACTGCAGACTATTTCCTGGTCTGTACTCACTGTAGCTTGGGAGCAGACCTCTGATTCCCAGGATATAGTGTGATTGAACAGCTCTGCAGACCCAGCCATCTCTGTTCCACCATACTGTGAAGGGTGGATGGAGACTTGAGAGCTGGGAGAAAGCAAGTGTGATTGGGATGACAAATCAGAGGACTGGTCTTTTTTGGATGCGGTAGTTGAGGTGGCAGAGAGGGCACTTGTTGGACCACTTAGGATCCATTCAAGCATTTTCTTTTTTTGGCCATCATCTTACTTTTGCTGCAAGATGGTCTATCTTTAGCAGATATAATGGAGCTTTGCCACCTTCCCCATGGACAAACCCTTTCTTTACTTTTCCAACACGCCTGTTCCCCTTTCCACACCATCTGTCGTTTTGCCACTCATTTTGATTGCGACAAGATTGTGCACTTAAAATGTGGTAGTAAAAATTGATAGGTGGTGTAGATTGCAGCGGTGGTCTAGCTTTATTGACAGCAGAATTAACAACAATAACTATCCCTGACAATGCAACTATGGCACTTAAACTGGCAGCACAGTTTGCTATTAGAATGGCTTAGTAACAATGAGCTTGAGTGTGCAATGCAGAGGTACTGCAAATAGCTTTGCACCAGTGGGACAATAATGAAGTCCAACAGCCAATTTTAGGATGCTACTAAGTTTCCTCAGTGTTTGCTAGTATAATGGCTTAGTAAAAATGAGTTTCAGTGTGCAATGCAGAGGTGCCGCAAATATCTTTGCACCAGTGGGACAATAATGAAGTCCAACAGCCACTTTTAGGATGCCACTAAGTTTCCTCAGTGTTTGCTAGTATAATAGCTTAGTAAAAATGAGTTTGAGTGTGCAATGCAGTGGTGCCGCAAATAGCTTTGCACCAGTGGGACAATAATGAAGTCCAACAGCCACTTTTAGGATGCCACTAAGTTATCTCAGTGTTTGCTAGTATAATGGCTTAGTAAAAATGAGTTTGAGTGTGCAATGCAGTGGTGCTGCAAATAGCTTTGCACCAGTGGGACAATAATAAAGTCCAACATCCATTTTTAGGATGCCACTAAGTGTCCTCAGTGTTTGCTAGTATAAAAGCTTAGTAAAAATGAGTTTCAGTGTGCAATGCAGTGGTGCTGCAAATAGCTTTGCACCAGTGGGACAATAATGAAGTCCAACAGCCACTTTTAGGATGCCACTAAGTTTCCTCAGTGTTTGCTAGTATAATGGCTTAGTAAAAATGAGTTTCAGTGTGCAATGCAGAGGTGCCACAAATATATTTGCACCAGTGGGACAATAATGAAGTCTAACAGCCACTTTTAGGATGCCACTAAATTTCCTCAGTGTTTGCTAGTATAATAGCTTAGTACAAATGAGTTTGAGTGTGCAATGCAGTGGTGCCGCAAATAGCTTTGCACCAGTGGGACAATAATGAAGTCCTACAGCCACTTTTAGGATGCCACTAAATTTCCTCAGTGTTTGCTAGTATAATGGCTTAGTAACAATGAGCTTGAGTGTGCAATGCAGAGATTGCTGCAAATAGATTTGCACTAGTGGGACACTAATAGAAGTCCAACAGCCACTTTTAGGATGCCCTATGTTTACTCAGTGTTTGTTAGTATAATGGCTTAGTAACAATGAGCTTGAGTGTGCAATGCAGAGGTGCTGCAAATAGATTTGCACTAGTGGGACACTAATGGAAGTTCAACAGCCACTTTTTGGGTGCCACTAAGTTTCCTCAGTGTTTGCTAGTATAATGGCTTAGTAACAATGAGCTTGAGCGTGCAATGCAGAGGTGCTGCAAATAGAATTGCACTAGTAGGGCACTAGGAAGTCCAACAGCCACTTTTAGGATGCCACTAAGTTTCCTCAGTGTTTGCTAGTATAATGGCTTAGTAACAATGAGCTTGAGTGTGCAATGCAGAGGGGCTGCAAATAGATTTGCACTAGTGGGACACTAATGGAAGTCCAACAGCCACTTTTAGGATGCCACTAAGTTTCCTCAGTGTTTGCAAGTATAATGGCTTAGTAACAATGACCTTGAGTGTGCAAAGGGCAGGAGGGTAAAGTGGCAGGTTTGTGGGTCAGTATAGAGGAAAGGAAGCCTCACTTTCTATCCCTCCTAATGGTGAAATGCTGCAAGGAACTCCCTGACCTTAGCTATACAGACGCTCTTATCTGTAGCTGTTAAAACCTCTTTCCACGGACCTGAGTGTCACCTATGGCTCTGAGCCCGCTGTTATTAGCCCATACAAGGGCTGAAAGAAACTTCTATCCCTATTCTGTATAGTGCTGTGTGTAGAGCGTGCACAGCAGTTTTGGAGACAGGAGCTGCACCTGCGGTGACTGACACTTAGACGCAGAAGGCAGATAATGGCGTCCAGACTGGCAGATGCCCGTATTTATAATGCAGGGACATGTGACATGGAAATCCTATCACACATGCCGTTGCTTCTCTGGCTAAATGTCCACTTAGCTGTGTGTGTGTCTGAGATTGGCTGACATGCTGGCCCGCCCCACTACACGCACGCTTAGGGAAGGAAGACAAGGAAAAAAAAAAAATGGCGATCACCATTATTCCAGCAGCAGTGATCTGAATGCGCAGTCCCCGCACACTATACGCTGGAATTTCATAAGAGTGTGAGTCACAGAGTGACTTACACTATTACAGTGAAAAGCCAGCTAGTAATTTGCTTGGCTTTTTGCTGCTAGAACCGTTCTCGAATGTAACTAGAACTATCGAGCTTTTAACAAAAAGCTCGAGTTCTAGTTCGATCTAGAACAGCCCCCAAAATCACTCGAACCGCGAACTGGAGAACCACAAACCACGAACCGCGCTCAACTCTACTTGTCACGCCAAGACACCCGTGGCTCAGCACGTTAAGGGTCAGGTGCCGGGCTTTCATCTCCTACCATCCAGTCCAGCTAGTGCAGCCCAGTGGAGTCAACTGGGCTGCTGCTGCTGACCCACCTGTCCTCCTGATATCAGCTTCCCAGTCAACGATACTGGTGTGACTACCTGGCCTGACGTATCCTGTACACACGTGGCCAGTTGAGAGCCCTCGTGGACAGAAACGCTAATCGGGGGACCGCTCTGTCTGATGTGTCTTGTTTTGGTATCTTGTTTTGGTTTTTCTCTTTTGTTCAAATTTTCTGTCTGACGTGTCATACACACGTGGCCGACAGGGCGCTTTTTTGGTAGTCTTCCGGTCAACGCTACCTGGTCACCACCCGGCCTGATGTGTTCCCTGCACACATGGTTATTGTAGCGCCAAAGGTACACCGAAACGCTAGCTGGGTTGACGTCCAGTCTGACATGTCCTTACACACGTGTCCGGCTTCCAGGTCTCCTGTACAGACAACAGGCAATTCTTGTGCTGTGTGAGTGGACCCTGTGATGCTAACAGGGTTCACAGTCTCCTGATTTAAGTGTTATTTAACTTGGATCAGGCCCCTATTATTTCAGAGCCACCCAGCTCTCTAGTCTCCGCCTAACCTTTGGGTTGCCAGAAGCTCCTTTGTCATTTGGAGCACGGTGGGCCCCAACTAGTAATTGGGATATTTACCACCTTATCCTAATCTCCCATAACACTACCGCTCACAGCCTATCATTTCATGGAGGAGGTGGATGCTGGTATTAAGCACGCATACAGATGAGGTTTGCATAGGTCACCAGTCACACTGGTACATCTGATGCACAGTATTTGGCTTACAGTGTCTGACCGTGCACCCCTCCTACACTAGCCACAGGTGATTTTATTCTCTACAGCAGGTTCCTACTTACCCATACACTAGGTTTTTAAACCTAGAGAGATGCTTCAGTTCAGAGTAGGTACCCAGTATACAAAGTATGCCTTGACGTGGCCACTGGGCAGATATAAAAATTGACATTTTTGTATGCTAAATATCTCCATTTTTTCTTAGATTTCCTTTAGCAGTAATGCATATCTATATTCTTACATTCATGGGGTTCATGTTTCATGTAAGTCTTTCATGTTTCATGTTCATGCAACTGTCTCTTTTTTTGTCTGGAGTAGAGGTTACATACAGAAAATTGGGTTCATCTGGAGGGAGGTTCGGATAAATATTGGAATGGTTCAAAATCACCAAAAATCTAGAAAAACCATAGAGTCCATGTAATCATATGCAAAACGTGAAAAAGTTTATTTGTACACATTTTAACCCCTTCAGCTCCCGGGCACTTTCTGTTTTTGCGTTTTTGTTTTTTGCTCCCCTTCTTCTGAGAGGCGTAACTTTTTTATTTTTCCATCAATCTTGCCATATGAGGGCTTGTTTTTTGCGGGACGAGCTGTACTTTTAAATGAAACCATAAGTTTTACCATATAGTGTACTGGAAAACGGCAAAAAAATTCCAAGTGCGGAAAAATTGCAAAAAAAGTGTGATCGTACAATAGTTTTTGGAATATTTTATTCATTGTGTTCACTATATGGTAAAACTGAGGTATCTATGTGATACCTCAGGTCGGTGTGAGTTTGTAGACACCAAACATGTATAGGTTTCTTTGTATCTAAAGGGTTAAAAAAAATTCACAAGCTTGTCCAAAAAACATGGCGCACGTTTTGCGCCATTTTCCAAAACCCGTAGCATTCTCATTTTTCAGGATCTGAGGCTCAATTATAGCTTATTTTTTGCGTCTCGACCTGACGTTTTTAACGGTACTATATTTGCGCAGATGCTACGTTTTGATCACCTGTTATTGCATTTTGCGCAAAATTTGCGGCAACCAAAAAACGTAATTTTGGCGTTTGGAATTTTTTTTTTGCTACGCCGTTTACTGATCAGATTCATTGATTTTATATTTTGATAGATCGGGCATTTATGAACGTGGCGATACCAAATATGTGTGTATTTTTTATTTTTTTAACCCTTTAATTTTCAATGGGGTGAAAGGGGGGTGATTTGAACTTTTAGGTTTTTTTATTTTTTTTTTTAATTTTTTAAAACTTTTTTTTTTACTTTTTTTTTTATTTTACTAGTTTTCCTAGGGGGCTATAGCGATCAGCAATCCGATCGCTCTGCACTATCTGCAGATCTCAGCTACAGAGCTGAGAACTGCAGATTTGCTGCTTCACTTTCAATGCCGGCTGTATTCCGGCATTGAGAGGAAGTGAGTCATGTTAGCTACAGGCGTCATCACATGACCCTGTGCTACCATGGCAACCGCCAAAAGTCACGTGATCATGTCACGTGACTTCCAGTGGGGGCGGAGTAAGTGACTGTCATGGAGGCGCCCAAATACATATCGCTGCCAAGATTTTGACAGCGAAATGTAAGGGGTTAATGGCCGCGGGTGGAAGCGATTCCACCCGCGGCTAGCAGGCACACATGTCAGCTGTTGATAACAGCTGATATGTGCGTGGATCGCCGCCACCTGGCGGCAGCAGGGGGCGGGGCTTACCGGCACATGATCCATGACGTACCCAGTACGTCATGGGTCGTTAAGGGGTTAGGGGGAGACTCACAAAAAGAGTCCCTCCATAATGCAGCATGTATACACCATGGGACCTCAGATATTAGTATATAAAGCATGAACAGGCTAACAAAAACCATTGGTTTGCACTATACATAGTCAAAAATACAATCCTGCAGTCATATTTGGTGCAAAATAAAGAAAGCCTGCTAATAATTTCCAGAGCAGCATGAATCAGAGGTGGTGTAAACGCCCACACGCCCCACGAGTTACGCCACCATGAGTGGCTTCCTCAGGGGTATACTGACATTTACTTGAGGTCAGACATATATATACACAACTTCTGTTAATGCCAGACTACTTACACCTGTGTGTGGAGTTGCAAGCTGGGATGCAACTAATTACATTGTGACTCCATATTGCACTGTGAATACTGCTGTGGTTTGTGTTCCACAGTGGAACACATAGCTCCGCCCACGTGACCGGAAGTGACCTCAGCGCTCCCAGAATTCTAAGTAGTGCATTCTCCCAGGAGCACAGCACTGGCAATAGTGGTCATGTGACCATATGTGATGCTGTATGCCCGCCCCCCAATTCAATTGAATGCGGGGAAAGCAGTAGCAGCACTATACTTACATTTTCAATACAAGTGTGCAGGGAAATGTATAAAAAATAAACGATGTGCATATCAAAAAATGAGCTTCTTTATAATCAAGGATGTCAAACATGTCTGAACAACATAGTAACGGCAGCAATTATGAGGGGCAATTGGAATAGTGAGAAACATTACATACATTACAAATTTGTATATAATTATGCATATGACAATACTTGATTATAACAAAACAGGGGGAACATCAAAACGGAAACAGCAGAGATACAGTGCCTACAAGTAGTATTCAACCCCCTGCAGATTTAGCAGGTTTACACATTCGGAATTAACTTGTCATTGTGACATTTGGACTGTAGATCAGCCTGGAAGTGTGAAATGCACTGCAGCAAAAAAAAATGTTATTTCTTTTTTATTTTTTTTTTTTAAATTGTGAAAAGTTTATTCAGAGGGTAATTTATTATTCAACCCCTCAAACCACAAGAATTCTGTTTGGTTCCCCTAAAGTATTAAGAAGTTTTTCAGGCACAAAGAACAATGAGCTTCACATGTTTGGATTAATTATCTCTTTTTCCAGCCTTTTCTGACTAATTAAGACCCTCCCCAAACTTGTGAACAGCACTCATACTTGGTCAACATGGGAAAGACAAAGGAGCATTCCAAGGCCATCAGAGACAAGATCGTGGAGGGTCACAAGGCTGGCAAGGGGTACAAAACCCTTTCCAAGGAGTTGGGCCTACCTGTATCCACTGTTGGGAGCATCATCCGGAAGTGGAAGGCTTATGGAACTACTGTTAGCCTTCCACGGCCTGGACAGCCTTTGAAAGTTTCCACCCGTGCCGAGGCCAGGCTTGTCCAAAGAATCAAGGCTAACCCAAGGACAACAAGGAAGGAGCTCCGGGAAGATCTCATGGCAGTGGGGACATTGGTTTCAGTCAATACCATAAGTAACGTACTCCACCGCAATGGTGTCCGTTCCAGACGAGCCCGTAAGGTACCTTTACTTTCAAAGCATCATGTCAAGGCTCGTCTACAGTTTGCTCATGATCACTTGGAGGACTCTGAGACAGACTGGTTCAAGGTTCTCTGGTCTGATGAGACCAAGATCGAGATCTTTGGTGCCAACCACACACGTGACGTTTGGAGACTGGATGGCACTGCATACGACCCCAAGAATACCATCCCTACAGTCAAGCATGGTGGTGGCAGCATCATGCTGTGGGGCTGTTTCTCAGCCAAGGGGCCTGGCCATCTGGTCCGCATCCATGGGAAGATGGATAGCACGGCCTACCTGGAGATTTTGGCCAAGAACCTCCGCTCCTCCATCAAGGATCTTAAGATGGGTCGTCATTTCATCTTCCAACAAGACAACGACCCAAAGCACACAGCCAAGAAAACCAAGGCCTTGTTCAAGAGGGAAAAAAATCAAGGTGTTGCAGTGGCCTAGTCAGTCTCCTGACCTTAACCCAATTGAAAACTTGTGGAAGGAGCTCAAGATTAAAGTCCACATGAGACACCCAAAGAACCTAGATAACTTGGAGAAGATCTGCATGGAGGAGTGGGCCAAGATAACTCCAGAGACCTGTGCCGGCCTGATCAGGTCTTATAAAAGACGATTATTAGCTGTAATTGCAAACAAGGGTTATTCCACAAAATATTAAACCTAGGGGTTGAATAATAATTGACCCACACTTTTATGTTGAAAATTTATTAAAATTTAACTGAGCAACATAACTTGTTGGTTTGTAAGATTTATGCATCTGTTAATAAATCCTGCTCTTGTTTGAAGTTTACAGGCTCTAACTTATTTGCATCTTATCAAACCTGCTAAATCTGCAGGGGGTTAAATACTACTTGTAGGCACTGTATATAACCTGAAATGCATCTCATGTATACTCCCTACAGTATTCAGCCCCTTATGGTATACTCGAATTCACCAATTCACACTTTATAATGTCCTGTAAAGAGTAAATTCTCATTAATCCCATTGGGCATAACAGAATCCAACTGAAAAATCCACCAGGATTCGGACCTCAATAATGCTGGAATAAGAGTACCTTCCCTGATACTACTAAGGACCTTATCGAGACCCACTATAGACGTACCCCCAAGTTTACTATCATGATGATTTAGGAAATAGTTTGCAACCATAGAGATAGTTTTTCCCTGTTTAAGATGTTTTGACGCCAGAGCTATGTCTGAAAAATGTTTCTGAATACAGTGTCGCAATTCCTGCGTGGTCTGACCAACGTATACAAACTGTCACAGACAAATAAGAGCATATATCATATTGAGAGATTTGTAATTGGTATAATGGCGTAGCTTGTACGTTTTTTGATCTTGAGGGTTCGTGAAGCTGGAAGTTGGAGTTATGAATAGAGTTGAGTGATTTTCAAGTCGAATGGTTCGCCAATTTCATGTTCGAGTGATTTTGGGGGGTGTTCGAGTTGTTCGATGAACTTGAACGATTTGCTTAAAGTTCGGCAGTTCGAGTTACATTCGAGAATGGTTTGATCACCAAAAGCTAGGCTTTTCACAGTAAGTATGTGCGCACGTTGCATATCTGCATGCAACCTGCGTCCCCAGCACAATCCCTCTCTCTTTCCTACTCATCGATCACGCGCATTTCACTGCACGGCTGTCACAAATATCCGGCGGATTTTCCACTTTTGAAAATGGCTGCCGCTTCATTATTCAATCAGGTATTCTGTGCCTTCCCCTCCCACCGGCGCCCATGATTGGTTGCAGTCAGTAAAAGACAAAGGAGGGAGGGCACCAAAAAATAAATGGAAAGTAAAGAAGGGATCAAAGCCACTTAGCACATTAGTAAGCTAGAATGCAACAACAAGAGAAAAAAGATGTGCAAAGAAAGTGGGATCACCAAATTCATAAATATACAAAAATATCTTTATTAAAGCATAGGCACAAGTACCAACAAACAATTAAAATCAATTAAAAAAGCAAAAACAGCTTACAGGAAACACACACTAAGGGTGCCAATGGTGTAATACCCGAAGGAAACCTTACACCCTCAGGAAGCCCAAACCCCACAAAAATGGAGTGATACAATAATTTAAACACAGTGTCCATAAACTGGGGCCATCAGGAAAACAGATGGACAGTACAAAATCAACTTAACAAATCACAGTCCCAGTTAATACTGAGGTGGATAGGCAATATAGTAATACCAGCAGCAATAAACATTATTTAAAGCAGAAATAACACAACCAATACTACCTACGGATGGACACACTAAGGGGTGAAGGCATGGAATGGAGGGGTGAGGTGCTGTCCCCACGCGTATCGCTACAAACAAGGTGTAGCTTCCTCAGGGGAAATGTGAGGTAAGAGGAACAACGTGCCTTTTTATAATACAACATAATTACAAAATTGCATACCAGCATGTGAAAATGAAGCGAGGAAAGAATGCCATGGAGATGGAGGACGCCCGATGGGAGCTGCCATGTTGCCACGTGATCACAGTCACATGAATAGAAAAATGTCTCAGGAAGTATCATGTGCGCATGCGTTAGCAATATAGAGTAAAAGGCGGTATAGAGAATCCCACTAGCTGCGCAAATCTCATGTGCGCATGCGCGATAAGCTGAAGCGCTGAGAACAAACAAATACTAAAATAAGCAGTTTCTGCGCATATGCAAAAAGCCACGGCGCTATATTTGGAATAACACAAGTGCCGCACACGCTGTGGGTTACAATATTTAGATAAGAATGAATGTACTGCCAGCGTTCATATACAAATAGATCAACAAAGGCAATATGTAATATAAGCGGATTACAGCCCAGTAGTCGATAAGGTAAGCATAGAGTTAATCAACCTTTTTGCCGTTTAAAATGCACCGTGCCTACCATATGAAAATGTACCTGGGACAAACATGAACTATCATATCCTTGGAAAATCATATGGTGTTTTGGAGAACCATATGATATATTGATGGAGAAAGGATATAGAAATATATGCAAGCTTGCACCCTCCTGCATACAGGACCAAGCATGCTTAGAGCCAAACAGTCTCTTTACATATAGATGCTACTACACACATGCATTACCCAATATATAATGTACCGGACCACATGGCAAGGGGCAGCAAAATGTCGGGCTACAAGGAAGGTTAGGGGAATGTATACAAAACAAACAATGAAGGTACAATTATGAAAAACATTTATGCAGATGGAACAATCAGACATAAAGGTTCGATTCATTTCTTCTTGAAGTTGTAGGGTCTTCCTCACAACGATAGAAATATCATATTGCAGACAATCCAGCGGTCCATCATATTGATTTCGGACAAACAAAACTGCCAAAAGAATTAAATGTATTAATCTGAAAAATAATAAATTAATAAACCTGCAATGAAGCAGAAAAAAAAACAAAAAAAAAAAACCGGCAATGAAAAACCCAAAAGGAGGAAAAGGAGTGACAACCAACCACCCTGAAAGGAGTTTAGATGACCAGAGAGACCCGTCCAGTTATATAGAAATGGGCCACCTCCAAAACCAAACACCAAACCAAAGGACACAAGCGGGGCAGCAGCGTGGACAAAGGCCCAATAAATAAATATAAGGCCCCTTGTCCACGGTGCTAGCCAGGGAGAATCAAAGGAACTATTTCTTATTTCTTGTAAAAGCCTGTAAACAAAAGCTCCTCATTAAGTCCGTTAGGGGAAAGGCTCCGTAGTTGGTAAATCCATCTGGCCTCTCTTCTCAACAGTTCATCCGAGAATCTACCTCCACGAATGTTGGAGGGCACGGATTCCAACACCAAAATCCG
This sequence comes from Anomaloglossus baeobatrachus, assembly GCF_048569485.1. NCBI lineage: Eukaryota > Metazoa > Chordata > Amphibia > Anura > Aromobatidae > Anomaloglossus > Anomaloglossus baeobatrachus. Next base: position 690,225,038 of record NC_134353.1, on the reverse strand, counting down.
GACACCCTGTAACGAGCCGTTGTGCATTTCCAAAAAATGTTTGGCCACTGATGTTATGGGCTTACCTTGGGCCTGATCTTTCTTTGCCCGTCCAATGTCCGAAAAGTGGTGCTGTATCCGCCATCGAAGCTCCTGAGTGGTCTGCCCCACGTATAATTTCGGGCAGCCACATGTGAACAGATATACCACATTCTTCATCCGACAGTTGGAATAAATTTTAGTCGTTATGGTCCCTGGAAAGATAGAAATTTCAATGCATCTATTAGCAGCCATAAAGGGGCAGATGGTACAATCGCCACAGGGAAAAGAGCCAACCAATCTGTGCCCTCGACCCAAGGGAATTGTAGGTCTTAGGAAATGGCTAGAGGAGAGAATATCTTTTAAATTTTAGCCCGTTTTGCGGTAAGCTTGGGGCGAGTACTGATAAATGGAACCAACCTGGGTTCACTAAGCAGGATGTCCCAATTTTTCTCCAAAATTCGCCAAATCTTATCCCAATGGTTATTATACGCAGTTGTAAGATTGATGGTACAAGGCTCACTACGTTGTTTGCCCCGAAAGGTATCAGACCTTGGAATGTTGGCAGAGTGCTCAAAAGCCTTGGAAACCACTTTGCGGGGATAACCTCTTTGAAGAAAACGTGTGGTAAGTGCCTGTGCTTCGTTCCTGAAAGTAGTAGGATTAGTACAGTTGCGGCGTGCCCTGAGGAATTGACCCCTGGGTATGCCATCATGCACATGCCTGGGGTGAAAGGATGTATAGTGTAACACACTATTGGTCGCAGTCTGGTCCGAAACAGGGAGGTGACAACACGATTTTCTTCCAAGGAGATCTTCAAATCAAAAAAGTCCACAGAAACAGTCGAAATACTTGATGAGAGCCTGATATGCCACGGGTTGTCGTTAAGTTGAGCAATGAATTCTTCACAAGATGGACGATCACCTGTCCAAAAAAACAAGACATCGTCTATGTAACGATACCATTTTACCACGTTGCGCTGAAATGGGGCGGTGAGTTCCACATGTGTCCCCTCCCACCAACCCAAAAATAGGTTGGCATAGGAGGGGGCACAGTGGGCAGCCATCGCGGTCCCGGAAACCTGTTTATAGAAAACACGATTAAAAACAAAAAAACTGTTGTGTAGGACTAGTTGTAACAAATCCAAAAGAAAAGAATCATGCTTTCTGTCACCTGTAGACCGTTGATCAAAGAAGTAGGTGACCGCCTGGATTCCCAAATCATGTTCGATACAGGTGTACAATGACTCAACGGAAATGGTGACCAATAAGGTACCAGCATGCAGTTCAACTTGTTCCAATTGGGTGATGAGATGTGACGAGTCCCTGATGTACGAGTCAAGAGCAAAAACATAAGGCTGCAAATAAAAATCCAAATAAACACACACACGTTCATAGAGGCCCCCTATGCCCAAAATTATTGGCCTACGAGGTGGGTCCACAAAGGACTTATGCACCTTGGGGAGCATATAAACGTGGGTGTGATAGGAAAACGTGTTGTGAGAAATTCTCTTTCACGTTTGGAAATTATACCCAAATCGAAAGCTCGACCCAAAAGTCTATCCAAACGTTTTTTATAGGAGTCAGTGGGATCCGAGGGGAGAACCGCATAGGAGGTTGAGTTCTTAAGCTGCCTAAGAGCTTCCCTGGTATATAGATCACAAAACCACATTTCCTCCTTTGTCAGATTCTATAACAATAAAGGTGTTGTTATTTTTGAGATCAGACAAAGCTCTTTGTTCCGCAGCAGTAAGGTTGTTCTGTTGGAAAGGAACAATCTTAAGTTTCTGTATATCGCGACACATTGTCTCATAAGAAATGTGTACTGCTGGGAACAGAGAGAATGAGGGTGTGGCTTGGGACGGCATACGTGATGTAAATGGGATCTTCTTACCTCCAAGGTTCCCACTTTCTTCCAACAATTCCAACAAATCACGGAAGACTTGTCTATCCTCTGCAGGTAGAGTATCAATGACTCCTGGTTGATGGTATAAAAGTTTGAAGACCAATTGCCTGCAGAAGAGGTATACATCTTTGGTGAGCTCAAATTTATCAAGCACTTTAGTGGGCGAGAAAGAAAGGCCTCTGGACAGTAGACAAACTTCATCATCAGACAAATGGTGGTCGGTCAGGTTAATAATCTAAAAGTTACCTTGTGGGTCAATTTCTGAATCAGCACACAGAGTGCTCGGTTCCGTCACCATTTCTTCCTGGTGTTGTACGTGGTCACCCTGTTGGACGATGGATGCCACTGTTTGCGTTTCGTTTGGTTCGACGCGGCACCTGATGTATGATGTATGCATGATTGGTTGCAGTCAGACACGCCCCCACGATGAGTGACAGCTGTTTCACTGCAACCAATCACAGCCGCTGGTGGGCGGGCCTATATCGCGCAGTGAAATGAATAAGTAAATAAAAAAAAAAATGCGGTTCCCCCCAATTTTGATACCAGCCAGGATAAAGCCACACGGCTGGAGGCTGGTATTATCAGGATGGAGAGCACCACATTATGTGGAGCCCTCCAGCCTAACAATATGACCCAGCAGCCGCCAGGAATTGCCGCATCCATTAGATGCAACAGTCCAGGGACTCTAACCAGCTCATCCCGAATTGCCCCAGTGCAGTGGCAATCGAGGTAATAACGGGGTTAATCATGGCAAGCGTCTCCCCGAGACACCTTCCATGATTAACCTGTAAGTGAAAGTAAAGAAACACACACAGCGAAAAATCCTTTATTTGGAATAAAAGACAAAAAAACCCTCATTTACCTCTATTAATCCCCAAACAACAATCCAGGTCCGAAGTAATCCACACGACACTGTCAGCTCTGCTACATGAAGAGAACAGGAAGCCCCGTAGAACACGAGCGATCTGTGTCCTCTCCACCAGCACCTGAAGTGAGCCGCGCTTTCACCGGGGACTTCACTCTGCAATGCAGAGATCAAGATAACCAAATCTTTCTATGTTTCTCATTAGAGGCAGTGGTTCAATGGTTAGAGCTACTGCATAAGAAGCATTAGTTCACGAGTTCAAGTCCCGGCCGCGCCGGTAAAGAATTTATTTTTAATTTTAAATTATATTTATTACTTAATTTAATTATGCACTGAGGGGAGGAGCCGGACATCAGTTGTGAGCCGCGGGCCACACCTCTAAAATCAGAGCAGTTCACGGAATGAGGCTGCATTGCTCTCTCCTCTCTCTCTCTTCTCTCTCTTGTTCTTTCTCTCTCTTGTTCTCTCTCTCTCTTGTTCTCTCTCTCTCTCTTGTTCTCTCTTCTCTCTCCCCTCTCTCTTTTATCTTTCTCTCTCTTCTCTCTCTTCTCTCTCTCTTCTCTCTCTCCCTCTTCTCTATCTCTCCTCTCCTCTCTCTCTCTTCTCTCTCTCTATTCTCTCTCTCCTTTCTCTTCTCTCTCTCTTCTCACTCTCCCTCTTCTCTCTCTCTCATCTCCTCTCTCTCCCCTCTCTCTCTCTCCTCTCTCTTATCTCTCTCTTCTCTCTCTCTCTTCTCTCTCTCCTCTCTCTCTCTTCTCTTTCTCTCTTCTCTCTCTCCTCTCTCTCTCTTCTCTCTCTCCTCTCTCTCTTCTCTCTCTTCACTCTCTCTTCTCTCTTCACTTTCTCTTCTCTCTCTCTTCTCTCGCTCTCTCTTCCCTCCCTCTCTCTCTTCTATTTTCTCTCTTTTCTCTCTCTTCCCTCTCTCTTTTCTCTCTCTCAGACCTGGCGATGATCAGCTAATGCGGTCACCTGACGGAATCAGCTGACACTAAAAGTCGAGCGGTGAGGCCGGCTTTTTACCGCCCGTCCGGCTACACTATCAGCTGCTGCTGTCGGACAGGAGTCTGCACAGAAGTGTGTAGTTTGTTTGGGTTTTTTTGCACTGATGCATCAGCTGATTGTATAAAAGCCGTTTATACAATCAGCTGCTGTGTCATGTGATTCAGGCCTTTCAACCTGACACATCATCTGATCGCTTTGCCTTCCAGCAAACCGATCAGATGATATTGCATCCGGATTGGAGGGTGCGGGACCCTTGACCCAGGATTATTGCGGAGAGGGGTTCTTTATTTCAATAAAGATGGAGTCACTAATTGTGTTGTGTTTTATTTCTAATAAAAAACATTTTTCTGTTTGTTGCGTTTTTTTTATCTGTACAAGAAATTCATGGTGGCCATGTCTAATATTGGCGTGACACCATGAATTTCGGGCTTAGGACCAGTTGATAATATACAGCTAGCTCTAACCCCATTATTACCCAGCGAGCCACCCGTCACCAGGGCAGCTGGAAGAGTTGGATACAGAAGCAGAAGATGGCGCTTCTATGAAAGCGCCATTTTGTGGGGCGGCTGCAGACTGCAATAGGCAGCAGAAGTGCCCAGAAAGCTTGGACACCCTGCGCTGCGATTCCAATCCCCAGCTGCCTAGTTGTACCTGGCTGGACACAAAAATTGGGCGAAGCCCACGTCATTTTTTTTTTAATTATTTCATGAAATTCATGAAATAATTAAAAAAAAGAAGGGCTTCCCTATATATTTGGTTCCCAGACAGGTACGAATAGGCAGCTGGGGGTTGGGGGCAGCCTGTAGCTGCCTGTTGTACCTGGTTAGCATACAAAAACATGGCGAAGCCCGCGTAATTTTTTTGGGAGGCAAAAAACTCCTGCATACAGTCCTGGATGGAGTATGCTGAGCCTTGTAGTTCTGCATACTACAAGGCTCAGCATGCTCCATTCACTAGTGTATGCAGGAGAGCAGACAGCAGCTTCACAACTACAAGGCTACGCATACTCCATCCAGGACTGTATGTAGGAGTTTTTTGCCCACCCAAAAAATGACGTGGGCTTCGCCATATTTTTGTATGCTAGCCAGGTACAGCAGGCAGGTACGGCTGCCCCCAACCCCCAGCTGCCTATTCGTACCCGGCTGGGAACTAAAAAAAAAAAGGGAAGCCCTTTTTTTAATTATTTCATGAATTTCATGAAATAATTAAAAAAAAAAATCGACATGGGCTTCGCCCCATTTTTGTGTCCAGCCAGGTACAACTATGCAGCCGGGAATTGGAATCCGCAGCACAGGTTGGCCTGAGCTTTCTGGGCCCCTCTGCTGCGAATTGCAGTCCGCAGCCGCCCCAGAAAATGGTGCTTTCATAGAAGTGCCATCATCTGGTGCTGTATCCAACTCTTCCAGCAGCCCTGAAGCCGGGTGGCTTGCTGGGTAATAATGGGTTAATACTAGCTTTGTTTTACCTACACTCTCTAATATTAAAACCTTACCATGGGTCTAAAATAGGCCTCAATGTGGCTAAGGGCTGAGAGTGACCGGGTACTATCCCAACTGGGTACACCTTGTCGTTGGTAGAGTTGAGCGCGGTTCGTGGTTCGTGGTTCTCCAGTTCGCGGCTCGAGTGATTTTGGGGCATGTTCTAGATCGAACTAGAACTCGAGCTTTTTGCAAAAGCTCGGTAGTTCTAGAAACGTTCGAGAACGGTTCTAGCAGCCAAAAAACAGCTAAATCATAGCTTGGTTTCTGCTGTAATAGTGTAAGTCACTCTGTGAATCAAACTATTATCACATTTCAGTGTATAGTGTGCGTGAACAGCGCCTTCAGATCACTGCTGTTTCTATAATGGCGATCGCCATTTTTTTTTTTTTTTTTTCTTGTCTTCCTTCCCTAAGTGCGCGCGTCTTGTGGGGCGGGCCAGCATGTCAGCCAATCCCAGACACACACACAGCTAAGTGGACTTTGAGCCAGAGAAGCAACGGCATGTGTGATAGGATCTGCATGTCACATGTCCCTGCATTATAAAACCGGACATTTTCTTCACGGACGCCATTATCTGCCTTCTGCGTCTTTGGTGTCAGACATCACTGTCGCAGCTCCGTCTTCCTGAGTCCTATAGCCGATACAGCTGTATGCGCTGCATACACAGCGTTAGACAGCTTAGGGAGAGCACTTTATAGCAGTCCTTTTAAGGGCTCCAACCGGCAGGGTCAGAGAGCCATAGGTGACAGGTCCTGCAAACAGCAACAGCGTCTGTGTAGCCCAGGTCAGGGATTTCCTACCTGCATTTCACCATTAGGAGGGAATAGAAAGGCAGGCTTCCATTCCTCTACCCAGAGCACCACAATCCTGCCACTGTACCCTCTTGTCCTCTGCACACTCCAACTGATAACTAAGCCATTATACTAGCAAACACTCAGTGTACCTAGTGGCATCCTATACGTGGCTATTGGACTTTGCTATAGTCCCACTAGTGCAAAGACATTTGCAGAGCGCGTCTGCCTGCGTTGCACACTACAACTCATTCTAACCAAGCCATTATACTAGCAAACACTCAGTGTACCTAGTGGCATCCTATACGTGGCTATTGGACTTTGCTATAGTCCCACTAGTGCAAAGACATTTGCAGAGCGCGTCTGCCTGCGTTGCACACTACAACTCATTCTAACCAAGCCATTATACTAGCAAACACTCAGTGTACCTAGTGGCATCCTATACGTGGCTATTGGACTTTGCTATAGTCCCACTAGTGCAAAGACATTTGCAGAGCGCGTCTGCCTGCGTTGCACACTACAACTCATTCTAACCAAGCCATTATACTAGCAAACACTCAGTGTACCTAGTGGCATCCTATACGTGGCTATTGGACTTTGCTATAGTCCCACTAGTGCAAAGACATTTGCAGAGCGCGTCTGCCTGCATTGCACACTACAACTCATTCTAAACAAGCCATTATACTAGCAAACACTCAGTGTACCTAGTGGCATCCTATACGTGGCTATTGGACTTTGCTATAGTCCCACTAGTGCAAAGACATTAGCAGAGCACATCTGCCTGCATTGCACACTACAACTCATTCTAACCAAGCCATTACACTAGCAAACACTCAGTGTACCTAGTGGCATCCTATACGTGGCTATTGGACTTTGCTATAGTCCCACTAGTGCAAAGACATTTGCAGAGCGCGTCTGCCTGCGTTGCACACTACAACTCATTCTAACCAAGCCATTATACTAGCAAACACTCAGTGTACCTAGTGGCATCCTATACGTGGCTATTGGACTTTGCTATAGTCCCACTAGTGCAAAGACATTTGCAGAGCGCGTCTGCCTGCGTTGCACACTACAACTCATTCTAACCAAGCCATTATACTAGCAAACACTCAGTGTACCTAGTGGCATCCTATACGTGGCTATTGGACTTTGCTATAGTCCCACTAGTGCAAAGACATTAGCAGAGCACATCTGCCTGCATTGCACACTACAACTCATTCTAACCAAGCCATTATACTAGCAAACACTCAGTGTACCTAGTGGCATCCTATACGTGGCTATTGGACTTTGCTATAGTCCCACTAGTGCAAAGACATTTGCAGAGCGCGTCTGCCTGCGTTGCACACTACAACTCATTCTAACCAAGCCATTATACTAGCAAACACTCAGTGTACCTAGTGGCATCCTATACGTGGCTATTGGACTTTGCTATAGTCCCACTAGTGCAAAGACATTTGCAGAGCGCGTCTGCCTGCGTTGCACACTACAACTCATTCTAACCAAGCCATTATACTAGCAAACACTCAGTGTACCTAGTGGCATCCTATACGTGGCTATTGGACTTTGCTATAGTCCCACTAGTGCAAAGACATTTGCAGAGCGCGTCTGCCTGCATTGCACACTACAACTCATTCTAAACAAGCCATTATACTAGCAAACACTCAGTGTACCTAGTGGCATCCTATACGTGGCTATTGGACTTTGCTATAGTCCCACTAGTGCAAAGACATTAGCAGAGCACATCTGCCTGCATTGCACACTACAACTCATTCTAACCAAGCCATTATACTAGCAAACACTCAGTGTACCTAGTGGCATCCTATACGTGGCTATTGGACTTTGCTATAGTCCCACTAGTGCAAAGACATTTGCAGAGCGCGTCTGCCTGCATTGCACACTACAACTCATTCTAAACAAGCCATTATACTAGCAAACACTCAGTGTACCTAGTGGCATCCTATACGTGGCTATTGGACTTTGCTATAGTCCCACTAGTGCAAAGACATTTGCAGAGCGCGTCTGCCTGCGTTGCACACTACAACTCATTCTAACCAAGCCATTATACTAGCAAACACTCAGTGTACCTAGTGGCATCCTATACGTGGCTATTGGACTTTGCTATAGTCCCACTAGTGCAAAGACATTTGCAGAGCGCGTCTGCCTGCGTTGCACACTACAACTCATTCTAACCAAGCCATTATACTAGCAAACACTCAGTGTACCTAGTGGCATCCTATACGTGGCTATTGGACTTTGCTATAGTCCCACTAGTGCAAAGACATTTGCAGAGCGCGTCTGCCTGCATTGCACACTACAACTCATTCTAAACAAGCCATTATACTAGCAAACACTCAGTGTACCTAGTGGCATCCTATACGTGGCTATTGGACTTTGCTATAGTCCCACTAGTGCAAAGACATTTGCAGAGCGCGTCTGCCTGCGTTGCACACTACAACTCATTCTAACCAAGCCATTATACTAGCAAACACTCAGTGTACCTAGTGGCATCCTATACGTGGCTATTGGACTTTGCTATAGTCCCACTAGTGCAAAGACATTTGCAGAGCGCGTCTGCCTGCATTGCACACTACAACTCATTCTAAACAAGCCATTATACTAGCAAACACTCAGTGTACCTAGTGGCATCCTATACGTGGCTATTGGACTTTGCTATAGTCCCACTAGTGCAAAGACATTTGCAGAGCGCGTCTGCCTGCGTTGCACACTACAACTCATTCTAACCAAGCCATTATACTAGCAAACACTCAGTGTACCTAGTGGCATCCTATACGTGGCTATTGGACTTTGCTATAGTCCCACTAGTGCAAAGACATTTGCAGAGCGCGTCTGCCTGCGTTGCACACTACAACTCATTCTAACCAAGCCATTATACTAGCAAACACTCAGTGTACCTAGTGGCATCCTATACGTGGCTATTGGACTTTGCTATAGTCCCACTAGTGCAAAGACATTAGCAGAGCACATCTGCCTGCATTGCACACTACAACTCATTCTAACCAAGCCATTATACTAGCAAACACTCAGTGTACCTAGTGGCATCCTATACGTGGCTATTGGACTTTGCTATAGTCCCACTAGTGCAAAGACATTTGCAGAGCGCGTCTGCCTGCATTGCACACTACAACTCATTCTAACCAAGCCATTATACTAGCAAACACTCAGTGTACCTAGTGGCATCCTATACGTGGCTATTGGACTTTGCTATAGTCCCACTAGTGCAAAGACATTAGCAGAGCACATCTGCCTGCATTGCACACTACAACTCATTCTAACCAAGCCATTATACTAGCAAACACTCAGTGTACCTAGTGGCATCCTATACGTGGCTATTGGACTTTGCTATAGTCCCACTAGTGCAAAGACATTTGCAGAGCGCGTCTGCCTGCGTTGCACACTACAACTCATTCTAACCAAGCCATTATACTAGCAAACACTCAGTGTACCTAGTGGCATCCTATACGTGGCTATTGGACTTTGCTATAGTCCCACTAGTGCAAAGACATTTGCAGAGCGCGTCTGCCTGCGTTGCACACTACAACTCATTCTAACCAAGCCATTATACTAGCAAACACTCAGTGTACCTAGTGGCATCCTATACGTGGCTATTGGACTTTGCTATAGTCCCACTAGTGCAAAGACATTTGCAGAGCGCGTCTGCCTGCATTGCACACTACAACTCATTCTAAACAAGCCATTATACTAGCAAACACTCAGTGTACCTAGTGGCATCCTATACGTGGCTATTGGACTTTGCTATAGTCCCACTAGTGCAAAGACATTTGCAGAGCGCGTCTGCCTGCGTTGCACACTACAACTCATTCTAACCAAGCCATTATACTAGCAAACACTCAGTGTACCTAGTGGCATCCTATACGTGGCTATTGGACTTTGCTATAGTCCCACTAGTGCAAAGACATTTGCAGAGCGCGTCTGCCTGCATTGCACACTACAACTCATTCTAAACAAGCCATTATACTAGCAAACACTCAGTGTACCTAGTGGCATCCTATACGTGGCTATTGGACTTTGCTATAGTCCCACTAGTGCAAAGACATTTGCAGAGCGCGTCTGCCTGCGTTGCACACTACAACTCATTCTAACCAAGCCATTATACTAGCAAACACTCAGTGTACCTAGTGGCATCCTATACGTGGCTATTGGACTTTGCTATAGTCCCACTAGTGCAAAGACATTTGCAGAGCGCGTCTGCCTGCGTTGCACACTACAACTCATTCTAACCAAGCCATTATACTAGCAAACACTCAGTGTACCTAGTGGCATCCTATACGTGGCTATTGGACTTTGCTATAGTCCCACTAGTGCAAAGACATTAGCAGAGCACATCTGCCTGCATTGCACACTACAACTCATTCTAACCAAGCCATTATACTAGCAAACACTCAGTGTACCTAGTGGCATCCTATACGTGGCTATTGGACTTTGCTATAGTCCCACTAGTGCAAAGACATTTGCAGAGCGCGTCTGCCTGCATTGCACACTACAACTCATTCTAACCAAGCCATTATACTAGCAAACACTCAGTGTACCTAGTGGCATCCTATACGTGGCTATTGGACTTTGCTATAGTCCCACTAGTGCAAAGACATTAGCAGAGCACATCTGCCTGCATTGCACACTACAACTCATTCTAACCAAGCCATTATACTAGCAAACACTCAGTGTACCTAGTGGCATCCTATACGTGGCTATTGGACTTTGCTATAGTCCCACTAGTGCAAAGACATTTGCAGAGCGCGTCTGCCTGCATTGCACACTACAACTCATTCTAAACAAGCCATTATACTAGCAAACACTCAGTGTACCTAGTGGCATCCTATACGTGGCTATTGGACTTTGCTATAGTCCCACTAGTGCAAAGACATTAGCAGAGCACATCTGCCTGCATTGCACACTACAACTCATTCTAACCAAGCCATTATACTAGCAAACACTCAGTGTACCTAGTGGCATCCTATACGTGGCTATTGGACTTTGCTATAGTCCCACTAGTGCAAAGACATTTGCAGAGCGCGTCTGCCTGCATTGCACACTACAACTCATTCTAAACAAGCCATTATACTAGCAAACACTCAGTGTACCTAGTGGCATCCTATACGTGGCTATTGGACTTTGCTATAGTCCCACTAGTGCAAAGACATTTGCAGAGCGCGTCTGCCTGCGTTGCACACTACAACTCATTCTAACCAAGCCATTATACTAGCAAACACTCAGTGTACCTAGTGGCATCCTATACGTGGCTATTGGACTTTGCTATAGTCCCACTAGTGCAAAGACATTTGCAGCACGTCTGCCTGCGTTGCACACTCCAACTAATTATAACTAAGTTGCATTGTCAGGGATATTTATTCTTTATTATTCTGCTGTTAATAAAGCTAGACCACCACTGCAATCTTCACCACCTCTCAATTTTTACTACCACATTTTCAGTCCACAATCTTGTCGCAATCAACATGAGTGGCAAAATGACAGATGCTGGTGGAAAGGGGAAGAGGCGTGGTGTAAAAGGCAAAAAAGGTTTTGTCCGTGGGGAAGGTGGCAAAGCTCCATTATCATCTGCTGAAGATAGACCATCTACCAGCAAAAGTAAGATGTCTACTACTTACCGTGGACAATCCGATGTGCTCCCTTTGTTACGGACACGAACAACAGGAACAAAGGTAGATGATGGGCAAAAAAGGAAAATGCTTGAATGGATCTCAAGTGGTCCAACAAGTGCCCTCTCTGCCACTTCAAGTACCGCATCCAAAAAACACCAGTCCTCTGAGTTGTCATCCCAATCAAACTTGCTTTCTCCCAGCTCTGAAGTCTCCATCAGCCCTGCACAGTATGGTGGAACTGAGATGGCTGAGTCTGCAGAGCTGTTCAGTCACACTATAGCCTGGGAATCAGAGGTCTGCTCCCAAGCTACAGTGAGTACAGAACAGGAAATGGTCTGCAGTGATGCCCAGAACCTTTGTGACTCAGATTCAGGCCGTGAGGACCAAGTTTCTGAGCATAATGTTGACCCTTTGTCACAAACTGTAACACCTGTGGTTATAGACAATGAGGAACATACTGATGAAGATGAGACGCAGATACCCGATTGGGATGACAACTTAAATATTCGTTCAGGGCAAGAAGAGGCTCGGTCTGAGGGGGAGGGGAGTGCAAACACAACAATTGATGATGACGTTCTAGATCCCACCTACTGTCAACCCCCAGTCAGGCACTCGAGGAGGTCAACAGAGGCGGTGGAGGAGGATGCAACCGACGACGAAGTTACCTTGCGCCTTCCTGGACAGAGTCGGAGAACTGGTAGCACGTCTACAACTGCATCCTCAGCCACCACTCTGCCTATGAGCATTATTCGTGGTGGATCAACAGGTCGCATGGCCTCTAAGCCTTGTCTAGCCTGGTCCTTTTTTCACATCGAAAAAGATCGCCCAACTCATGTGATATGTAACATTTGTCATGATTCTGTTAGTAGAGGTCAAAACCTCAGCAGTTTGACAACTTCTTCCATGAATCGTCACATGACTAAATATCATAAGTCCCGGTGGGAAGCTCACCGTGCTGCAATGCGGCCTAGTGGAGCGAACCATCCACCGCCCGCCCCTTCCACTGCATCCGCGCGCTCTTCATCTTCTAGGACTGTGGGGACAGCTGCCACACCTGTTTTTCCACGCAAAACTTCCACCACTGTAACCGCAACAGGCAGTTTGCTTGTAAGGTCGTCAGTTGGTTTGGAAGGGGAAACAAGTGAGTGTGTACAGCTCTCTCAGACATCGATAGCACCAACGTTGGATGAAGGCAACATCATGTCTCCGCCTGCACTTTCCTCACAAACCTGAATTTTTCCAGGGACACCCTACTCAACACCGTCTACACACAGCAGCCAGATCTCTGTCCCTCAGATGTGGTCAAATAAAAGGCCACTTCCTCCGACCCATGACAAAGCTAAGAGGTTGACTCTATCCCTCTGTAAGCTGTTGGCTACCGAAATGCTGCCTTTCCGCCTAGTGGACACACAGGATTTTAGAGACCTTATGTCTGTCGCTGTGCCCCAGTACCAGATGCCTAGTCGCCACTACTTCTCTAAGAAAGGTGTGCCCGCGCTACACCAGCATGTCGCACACAACATCACCGCTTCCTTGAGAAACTCTGTGTGTGAACGGGTGCATTTCACCACCGATACTTGGACCAGTAAGCATGGACAGGGACGTTACATGTCGCTGACTGGGCACTGGGTAACTATGGTGATAGATGGTGAAGGGTCTGCTGCACAAGTCTTGCCGTCCCCACGACTTGTGTGTCAATCCTCTGTCTGTCCAAGTTCCGCCACTGCTTCTGCATCCTCCACCTCATCTGGGTCCTCCACCTCCGCCCCAAGCCTGCCTGGTCAGGCCACCAGCGTTCTCACTGCGCAGAAGGAATCACGCACCCCTCATTACTATGCTGGCAGCAGAGCGCAACGGCATCAGGCGGTCTTTAGCTTGACATGTCTTGGTAATAAGAGTCACACAGCTGAGGAGTTGTGGTCAGCTTTGCGGTCCGAGTTTAATAAATGGTTGTCTCCACTCAAACTGCAGCCTGGTAAGGCCGTGTGCGACAATGCTGCAAACCTGGGTGCGGCACTTCGCCTGGGCAAGGTGACACACGTACCTTGTATGGCTCACGTGTTGAACCTTGTCGTGCAGCAATTTTTAACACACTATCCCGGCCTAGATGGCCTTCTGAACAGGGCACGAAAACTGTCAGCTCACTTCCGCCGTTCAAGCGCCGCAGCAGAGCGACTTGCATCGCTCCAGAAGTCTTTCGGCCTGCCGGTTCATCGCCTGAAATGCGATGTGGCGACACGCTGGAATTCAACTCTCCACATGTTACAGCGACTGTGGCAGCACCGCAGAGCCCTGGTGCAATACGTCATGACGTATAGCCTGGGCCAACGAGATGCAGAGGTGGGGCAGATCACCCTGATGGAGTGGTCTCAGATCAAGGACCTATGCACCCTTCTGCACAGTTTCGACATGGCGACGAATATGTTTAGCTCTGACAATGCCATTATCAGCATGACGATTCCAGTCATTTACATGCTGGAGCACACGCTAAACACTATTCGGAGTCAGGGGGTGGGACAACATGAAGGGGAGGAACTACAGGAGGATTCATATGCGCAAGGGACAACAACATCACGAAGGTCCAGACGTTCATCATCACCAACGCAGCAGGCATGGGACCATGGGGGACAGGGATCGACAAGGGCGCATAGTAGCAGGCGAAATGTTGAGCAAGGTGCAGGAGAACATGAAGAAATGGAGGACGAACTGTCCATGGACATGGAAGACTCAGCGGATGAGGGAGACCTTGGTCAAATTTCAGTTGAAAGAGGTTGGGGTCAGATGTCAGAGGAAGAAAGAACGGGTAGCACCTCTATGCCACAAACACAGCATGGACTTGGTCCGCATGGCTGCGCAAGACACATGAGTGCCTTTTTGTTGCACTACCTCCAACATGACAGTCGTATTGTCAAAATTAGAAGTGATGATGACTACTGGATTGCCACACTATTAGATCCCCGGTACAAGTCCAAATTTTGTGACATAATTCCAGCCATAGAAAGGGACGCACGTATGCAGGGATATCAGCAGAAGCTGTTACTAGATCTTAGCTCGGCTTTTCCACCAAACAACCGTGCAGGTGCAGGGAGTGAATCTCCCAGTTGTAACTTGACAAACATGGGACGGTCTCGTCATCTTCAACAGTCTACCCGTACCAGTAGGACCTTTTCTGGTGCCGGTAACAGCAATTTTATGGAATCTTTTCATAATTTTTTTAGACCCTCTTTTGCAAGGCCACCAGAGACAACAAGTCTGACACATACTCAACGGCTGGAGAGGATGATACAGGAGTATCTCCAAATGAACATCGATGCCATGACTGTGCAACTGGAGCCTTGCTCCTTTTGGGCTTCAAACATAGAAAAATGGCCAGAGCTCTCCAGTTACGCCTTGGAGATTTTGTCGTGTCCAGCTGCCAGCGTTGTCTCTGAACGTGTATTCAGTGCTGCTGGGTGTGTGCTGACAGATAAGCGCACGCGTCTGTCCAGTGACAATGTGGACAGACTGACGTTCATCAAAATGAACAAGTCATGGATCCAGAAGGAATTTACTACCCCTGTGTCATCCTGGGGAGAGTAAATGCTTGTGGATTTGGAATGTGCTTGATGCAAATCAAAACATCCTGTTTGCAACTAGGGCCCAAGTGCTGCCACTGATGTGGTGGGTGTCTGTGTGGCCCAATTTTTGGAAAAAAGGGAGACTCCGCTTGGAGTAACCCTTGCTTGCTGTGTTTTTAAAAGAAGCCAAGATGAACAGAGCTGGGATCAGGAAAGACTTTGCTACCTACCCCGGTGTCATCCTGGGGACGGCTAAGAATAGCGTATTTTTGAATGTGCTTGATGCAAATCAAAACATCCTGTTTGCAACTAGGGCCCAAGTGCTGCCACTGATGTGGTGGGTGTCTGTGTGGCCCAATTTTTGGAAAAAAGGGAGACTCCGCTTGGAGTAACCCTTGCTTGCTGTGTTTTTAAAAGAAGCCAAGATGAACAGAGCTGGGATCAGGAAAGACTTTGCTACCTACCCCGGTGTCATCCTGGGGACGGCTAAGAATAGCGTATTTTTGAATGTGCTTGATGCAAATCAAAACATCCTGTTTGCAACTAGGGCCCAAGTGCTGCCACTGAATGGGTGGGTGTGTGTGGGGCCCAATTTTTGGAAAAAAGGGGAGACTCCGCTTGGAGTAACCCTTGCTTACATTGTTTTTAAAAGAAGCCAAGATGAACAAGTCATGGGTCAGCAAAGACTTTGCTACCTACCCCAGTGTCATCCTGGGGACGGCTAAGAATAGCGTATTTTTGAATGTGCTTGATGCAAATCAAAACATCCTGTTTGCAACTAGGGCCCAAGTGCTGCCACTGATGGGGTGGGTGTCTGTGTGGCCCAATTTTTGGAAAAAAGGGAGACTCCGCTTGGAGTAACCCTTGCTTGCTGTGTTTTTAAAAGAAGCCAAGATGAACAGAGCTGGGATCAGGAAAGACTTTGCTACCTACCCCGGTGTCATCCTGGGGACGGCTAAGAATAGCGTATTTTTGAATGTGCTTGATGCAAATCAAAACATCCTGTTTGCAACTAGGGCCGAAGTGCTGCCACTGATGGGGTGGGTGTCTGTGTGGCCCAATTTTTGGAAAAAAGGGAGACTCCGCTTGGAGTAACCCTTGCTTGCTGTGTTTTTAAAAGAAGCCAAGATGAACAGAGCTGGGATCAGGAAAGACTTTGCTACCTACCCCGGTGTCATCCTGGGGACGGATAAGAATGGCGTATTTTTGAATGTGCTTGATGCAAATCTAGCTGTGAAGTGTACAACTGGGGCACAACTGCTGCCACTGAATGGGTGGGTGTGTGTGGGGCCCAATTTTTGGAAAAAAGGGGAGACTCCGCTTGGAGTAACCCTTGCTTACATTGTTTTTAAAAGAAGCCAAGATGAACAAGTCATGGGTCAGCAAAGACTTTGCTACCTACCCCAGTGTCATCCTGGGGACGGCTAAGAATAGCGTATTTTTGAATGTGCTTGATGCAAATCAAAACATCCTGTTTGCAACTAGGGCCCAAGTGCTGCCACTGATGGGGTGGGTGTCTGTGTGGCCCAATTTTTGGAAAAAAGGGAGACTCCGCTTGGAGTAACCCTTGCTTGCTGTGTTTTTAAAAGAAGCCAAGATGAACAGAGCTGGGATCAGGAAAGACTTTGCTACCTACCCCGGTGTCATCCTGGGGACGGATAAGAATAGCGTATTTTTGAATGTGCTTGATGCAAATCAAAACATCCTGTTTGCAACTAGGGCCCAAGTGCTGCCACTGAATGGGTGGGTGTGTGTGGGGCCCAATTTTTGGAAAAAAGGGGAGACTCCGCTTGGAGTAACCCTTGCTTACATTGTTTTTAAAAGAAGCCAAGATGAACAAGTCATGGGTCAGCAAAGACTTTGCTACCTACCCCAGTGTCATCCTGGGGACGGCTAAGAATAGCGTATTTTTGAATGTGCTTGATGCAAATCAAAACATCCTGTTTGCAACTAGGGCCCAAGTGCTGCCACTGATGGGGTGGGTGTCTGTGTGGCCCAATTTTTGGAAAAAAGGGAGACTCCGCTTGGAGTAACCCTTGCTTGCTGTGTTTTTAAAAGAAGCCAAGATGAACAGAGCTGGGATCAGGAAAGACTTTGCTACCTACCCCGGTGTCATCCTGGGGACGGCTAAGAATAGCGTATTTTTGAATGTGCTTGATGCAAATCAAAACATCCTGTTTGCAACTAGGGCCCAAGTGCTGCCACTGAATGGGTGGGTGTGTGTGGGGCCCAATTTTTGGAAAAAAGGGGAGACTCCGCTTGGAGTAACCCTTGCTTACATTGTTTTTAAAAGAAGCCAAGATGAACAAGTCATGGGTCAGCAAAGACTTTGCTACCTACCCCAGTGTCATCCTGGGGACGGCTAAGAATAGCGTATTTTTGAATGTGCTTGATGCAAATCAAAACATCCTGTTTGCAACTAGGGCCCAAGTGCTGCCACTGATGGGGTGGGTGTCTGTGTGGCCCAATTTTTGGAAAAAAGGGAGACTCCGCTTGGAGTAACCCTTGCTTGCTGTGTTTTTAAAAGAAGCCAAGATGAACAGAGCTGGGATCAGGAAAGACTTTGCTACCTACCCCGGTGTCATCCTGGGGACGGATAAGAATAGCGTATTTTTGAATGTGCTTGATGCAAATCAAAACATCCTGTTTGCAACTAGGGCCCAAGTGCTGCCACTGAATGGGTGGGTGTGTGTGGGGCCCAATTTTTGGAAAAAAGGGGAGACTCCGCTTGGAGTAACCCTTGCTTACATTGTTTTTAAAAGAAGCCAAGATGAACAAGTCATGGGTCAGCAAAGACTTTGCTACCTACCCCAGTGTCATCCTGGGGACGGCTAAGAATAGCGTATTTTTGAATGTGCTTGATGCAAATCAAAACATCCTGTTTGCAACTAGGGCCCAAGTGCTGCCACTGATGTGGTGGGTGTCTGTGTGGCCCAATTTTTGGAAAAAAGGGAGACTCCGCTTGGAGTAACCCTTGCTTGCTGTGTTTTTAAAAGAAGCCAAGATGAACAGAGCTGGGATCAGGAAAGACTTTGCTACCTACCCCGGTGTCATCCTGGGGACGGATAAGAATGGCGTATTTTTGAATGTGCTTGATGCAAATCTAGCTGTGAAGTGTACAACTGGGGCACAACTGCTGCCACTGAATGGGTGGGTGTGTGTGGGGCCCAATTTTTGGAAAAAAGGGGAGACTCCGCTTGGAGTAACCCTTGCTTACATTGTTTTTAAAAGAAGCCAAGATGAACAAGTCATGGGTCAGCAAAGACTTTGCTACCTACCCCAG
Organism: Anomaloglossus baeobatrachus; assembly: GCF_048569485.1. Lineage (NCBI taxonomy): Eukaryota > Metazoa > Chordata > Amphibia > Anura > Aromobatidae > Anomaloglossus > Anomaloglossus baeobatrachus. Next base: position 690,206,497 of record NC_134353.1, on the reverse strand, counting down.
TGTCATCCTGGGGACGGCTAAGAATAGCGTATTTTTGAATGTGCTTGATGCAAATCAAAACATCCTGTTTGCAACTAGGGCCCAAGTGCTGCCACTGATGGGGTGGGTGTCTGTGTGGCCCAATTTTTGGAAAAAAGGGAGACTCCGCTTGGAGTAACCCTTGCTTGCTGTGTTTTTAAAAGAAGCCAAGATGAACAGAGCTGGGATCAGGAAAGACTTTGCTACCTACCCCGGTGTCATCCTGGGGACGGATAAGAATGGCGTATTTTTGAATGTGCTTGATGCAAATCTAGCTGTGAAGTGTACAACTGGGGCACAACTGCTGCCACTGAAGGGGTGGGTGTGTGGGGCCCAATTTTTGGAAAAAAGGGAGACTCCGCTTGGAGTCACCTTGCGGTGTTTTACATGACTTTAGAAGGGCGTGCCATGCCTATATCTGTGTGTCCTCCTCTTTTTCCTTGTCCAGCTGTTTTGTTTTCGCATGAGTACATGTCCTTGTCACTTTCCCATGTGTTTGTGTTGTGTTGTGAGTTGTTTGTCACCTTTTGGACACCTTTGAGGGTGTTTTCTAGGTGTTTTACTGTGTTTGTGATTGCCTGCCATTGTTTCCTATGGGCTCGAGTTCGGTTCGTCGAACGTTCGACGAGCCGAACTCGAGCCAGACCCCCCGTTCGGCGAACCGCCTCGAGCCGAACCGGGACCGGTTCGCTCATCTCTAGTCGTTGGTGCGATAGCTTTATGCTTTTTTTGATCAAAAATAGTGTTTACTAAGTACCCTATGTTTATATGCACTATGCTTTTATTTAGTTACAGCAGGGTATGTTTTCACAATTTTTCCCTTGGTTTCTCTTTGTCTTATGGCCAGTGTGACCATGAGCTCACAAGCTCCATGTATACCATCTCATACTCTGGCTCACTCTTTTGTTTTTATGTAGTTTTTTTGTATTCAGTACACATAGGGTGTGGCCCCCTTCTCAGTGAGCTGGGCATTTCATTCTGTGCATCCCCTGACTGTGTGTCCTGTTGGGACCCGGTCACTCTCAGCCCTTAGCCACATTGAGGCCTATTTTTGACCCATGGTAAGGTTTTAATATTAGAGAGTGTAGGTACTATCCCAACTGGGTACACCTTGTCGTTGGTGGGATAGCTTTATGCTTTTTTTGATCAAAAATAGTGTTTACTAAGTACCCTATGTTTATATGTACTATGCTTTTATTTAGTTACAGCAGGGTATGTTTTCACAATTTTTCCCTTGGTTTCTCAACCCATAAAAAGGTTGACAAAAGAAGGCGCACAGCGAAAACCCCATCGCTGTACCGGACGTCTGCCTGTAGGTGGCTCGGTCAAAGACAAAAAAATTATGGCGGAGAACAAAAGATAAGAGATTCAGAATAAACATACCATGGACCAAAATGTTGCCATGGTCATCCAATAAGAAAGTAGATACAGCATGGGGGCCGTCTTCATGCTCTATACTAGTGTATAGGGCATCGACATCTAGAGAAACAAGAAGAGTCTGTGGAGGTATTGGAAAATTCTCAAAAATGTCCAATAAGTGCATGGTATCCCGCACATATGATTTCAAAGACGTAACAAGCGGTTGTAGATAGAAATATATATATATATATATATATATATACAGGCATGCTCACTTAGACCCCCTATACCTGCCACAATTGGTCGTCCTGGAGGGTTTTCCAAACATTTGTGGAGTTTTGGAAGCAAATAAAAAGTCGGAGTGATCGGATGGGCATTGAAGATGAAATTCCATTCCCTCTTACCTATGATGTTTTTAGAAGCAGCATCAGCCAGCAGAGCATCCAGTTTCTTTTGAAAGACTGTCATGGGGTCCGAAGGTAAGATGGTGTAGAGTGCCATATTTGTAAGTTGTCTTTTGGCTTCAGCTGTATATAGGTCGATTGGCCACAACACTATATTTCCGCCTTTATCGGTCTCCTTGGACATCCCTCTGGCACGTGTGAAGTTTGACTAAGAGACTGACCAGGGAGAGGTTGAAGTGGTACTCATGGACGACCTCCTCACACCTGTTATTTTGGGGAATGACCTAGGACAAGGACTATTCAGCCAGTTTGTCACAGCTATCATTTGCAACCAAGCCAAGCAGCACTTTGATGCATAGCCTTCTGCTACCTCTTCCAAGGATAACCCACATATTCCCAGTCTCCATCACCCTCCTCTAAGCCAATGATAGTAAGTAAACCTAATCAAACTGTTGCTGTTTGAGATAAAGCGGGAGATAAATCGTAAGGAGTTTGGGGAAGAGCAACTCATGGACCCCAACTTAGAGCTTGTTCGTTGTGTGGTTGCCTGACCTGGGGAAGGAAATCAGAGGGAGTTCTATAGACAAGAGCCTCTTTTGTTGACCTTACCACCAAAAAGGTAAAAATTATGGAAATGCTGGGGAACCATATCGAGAAGAAGACAGGAATGATCGGAGACCTATCACATATGGCCACCAACAGTGACACTCACCAGGATCCAGCAGTTATACAGGGATAATTAAGAAGGAGGATGAATGTGATGACTCAGCATCTGTCAACCTCTGTGGGGGGCGAACTGTCCTTAATTAGGCCAGACATATGATTGATTTGTTTGTTAACCCTAGAACGCATACCTGGGGCCTCGCAGGCCTGCTAGGTCATTTGGTTTCTATGGTAGATTGAATTGCTTGCGCGTTCTAGGGTTAAATCAGGAGAAGATAGCAATTATCTCATGTGAGACTGATTTGAGGCCTATTGTCTGTAAAAGTGGATCACCTTAAGGTACCGTCACACTAAGCAACGCTCCAGCGATCCCACCAGCAACCTGACCTGGCAGGGATCGCTGGAGCGTCGCTCCACGGGTTGCTGGTGAGCTGTCAAACAGGCAACCAGTGACTAGCCCCCAGCCAGCAGCGACACGTGGAAGCGATGCTGCGCTTGGTAACTTTAAGGTAAATATCGGGTAACAAACCCGATATTTACCTTGGTTCCAGCGCACACCACTTAGCGTTGGCTCCCTGCACTCCTAGCCAGAGTACACATCGGGGTAATAAGCAAACCTTTGCTTATTTACCCGATGTGTAGTCTGGCTATGTGTGCAAGGAGCAGGGAGCCAGCACTGACAGTGTGAGAGCAGCGGATGCTGGTAACGAAGGTAAATATCGGGTAACCAAGGAAAGGGCTTCTTGGTTACCTGATATTTACATTGGTAACCAGCGTCCGCAGAAGCCGGCTCCCTGCTCACTGCACATTCAGTTGTTTCTCTCTCACTGTCACATACAGCGATGTGTGCTTCACAGCGGGAAAGCAATAACTAAAAAATGGTCCAGGACATTCAGCAACAACCATCGACCTCATAGCAGGGGCTAGGTTGTTGCTGGATGTCACACACAGCAACATCACTAGCAACATCGCTGTTGCATCACAAAAGTCGTGCCTCAGCAGCGATGTTGCTAGCGATTTTGCTTAGTGAGATGTGGCCTTTAGCCCTTCTGACTACATAATTCAAAGAAAAATTATGCAGTCAGATTGAATTAGCAACCAAAGAGAGAGAGCAAATATCTCTGAACAATCCTATAAGATTCAATTCCCTGAATTGAGAACTGAGTGGTATAAAAGGGCCTTGCTTCTGTCACTAGGAGGATAGTCTACCTATGAGCTTTGGTTCCAGCTAGAGGATCACAGAACTGATTTGTTTTGGATATTCTACTTTACCACAGCTTAGGAGCTACAGTTTCAGCTGGAGGATCACAGAACTGCTTCAATATTCACTCTACAGGATTTCATCCTATTATCCATGGTTCCAGCTGACCACGGTTCCAGCTGCTCTATGGTTCCAGTTTCTTGTGGTTGTAGAAAAGAAAATTTTCAATAAAATTTAAAGTTGGAAAAAAAATTATAAAACACACAGAAAGAACTGTTAGGCCATGTGAGCATGTATGCTTTTTTCCTGCATTTTGGCTGCGTTTTAAACTGCACCATGTCAATGACAAAATGCATGTGTTGTGCTTCCCCAGCAAAGTCTATGAGAAGTCAGAAAATTCCATCCCTACGTTGTTTTTTTTTAGGCAGCGTTTTGTTTGTCAAATATTTGTCAAAATCGTTGCCTAAAAAAAAGGAGCATTTCACTACGTTGCGTTTTGGTTGCATTTTCCACCCATTGAAATAAATGAGGTGTGTTAAAACGCAACCAAAATGTTTAGCTATGTGTTTGCACTGCATTTTGGTTGCATTTTGGATGTGTCCTTGTCAACAAAAACGCAGGTCTCTCTCTCTCTCTGTCAGTGTCAGTCTCTCTCTCACTCTCTCTCTCTGTCAGTTGGTCAGTCTCTCTCTGTTGGATGGTTTCTCTCTCTCTCTCTCTGTTGGTCAGTCTCTCTCTCTGCCTCTCTCATACTCACCGATCACCGGCGTGGTGCTGCAAAGCTGTCACACTACTCCGGCGGCTTTTCCTGCTTCTGAAAGTGCCGGCCGCTCATTAGGCTATCTCATATTCACTGCTTCACCCGCCCACCGGTGCCTATGATTGGGTGCATTCAGACGAGCACCCATGCTGAGTGACAGCTGTTGCACTGTAACCAATCACAGCCGCCGGTGGACAGATCTATGTCGGGCAGTAGAGTAAATAAATAATTTAAAAAAAACGATGTGTGGTCCTACCAATTGATACCCAGACAAGATAAAGTCACAGAGCTGAGGGCTGACATTCTCAGACTGGGAAGGCCTAACACTTTTAGGCTGCCCCCCAGCCTAAAAATATCAGCCAGCAGCCACCCAGAATTGCTGCATCCACTAGATACAACAGTCCCGGGACCTTACCCGGCTCTTCCTGAATTGTCCTGGTGCATTGATAATTGGTGTAATAAGGAGTTAATGGCAGTCCATAGCTGCCACTAAGTCCTAGGTTAATCATGGCAGGTGTCTATGATTAATCTGTAAGCAAAAGTAAATAAACACATACACCCAAAAAATCCTTTATTTGGAATAAAAGACAAAAAAAATACATCCTCTTTCACCACTTTTTTAATCCGCAAACACCCCTCCAGGTCCAACGTAATCCACACAAAGTCCCATGACGCTTTCAGCTCTGCTACATTGGAAGCTGACAGCTAGTGGCCATAGAGCAGGATCACTAGCTGTGAGCTCCACAGAGCAACTGAAGTAAGTCGCACTATCAGCGATGACAACATTCATGTTACCCACGGCCACATCTCGAGTCCTCCAACTGTGACAGTAATCGCTCGAGTGACTGAAGTGAGCCACGAGATCAGTGGTGCCCTCATTTAGGTGATTTGCGGTCTCAGGTGGTGGACTCCAGCTGTGGCCTTGGGTAATTTGAGTGACAGCACTGCTGATCGCGTGGCTCACTTCAGTCACTCAGGTGATTTGCGGTCACAGGTGGGTCCACCTGTGACCACAAATTAGGCCGTGACACCGAGACAGAGCCACGCGATGACTGTGAATTTGGGTGAACCTCTGATGTCACTGCTGCGAACCCCGCACTACTGCCTGGGTTTTGGCACTAACATCAGAGGTTCATCCGAGTTCATGACAGCACACAGAGATAGAGCAGCGCGATGACAATCAAGTTGGGTGAGGTTCATTCCAGGTCATTCTCATTGCGCGGCTCTGTCTCTGTCTGCTGTCAGCGGACAGTCATAATATATGATGCTGCTGTTACAGAACAGGGACGTAGCAGAGCTGAATCATCTAGGACCGCACTGTCAAAAATGCATTCATGTAAAACGCATGCAAAACGCATTGCGTTTTGGATGCATTTTTTTGTCAAACGCAGTGTTTACAGTTGTCAAATTCTGCCAGAAGGTGCATTTTTTTGTCAAATCAAGAATGCAGCATTCAGACATACCCTTATTCCTCCTAGTAATATTAATTCAAGACACAAAATAAAACAAATTTTCCAATAAAGATTTTTTCTTAATTTCTTTGACACTTTTCTTCCGATTATTAACCATCTTGAAACCTCTTCCTGTTTTTAGCCACTGTTTTTAGACACCCCAAAAAGCAAAGTTATTTAATTGAAAGACCAAGGAGAAAGGAGTGATTTGCAAAAAAGATAAAAACAGCTTTATTTATCATACTATTAAAATCAATGACAAAACAGTATACAAATATCTGACATGCAATAAAAGCTGCAAACATGAAATGACATGTAAGGGGAGGTGAAGGAAGCCTGTGCCAGTGCTGGCAATGTACCAATTGAAATGCACCCAAAATAGCCTCCTGCCAATAAGGTCAGCCCAAAGGTGGACAATAAATCCCAGCAGGAGGGAGGGAGAAAGACCAGAGGTCTGTGGTTACCAACTCCCCAGAATGACCTCCTAACAATCAGATCAGCCCAGTGGCGAACAATGAGTCCCAGCAGGAGGGAGGGAGAGAAACCATAGGGTCTATAATTACCAGTCAGGAGAGGCACTGGAACAGGCAGACGGTAGGCAAGGGAAACCCCCTAAAGCATCCGACGTACGTTTCGCTATCGCTATACTATTTGCTTAATCATGGATGATGGCATAATATGACGGCAGGGCCCTTTTATGGGCATATCCCCGGTCACATGACCGGCGCTTGCGACCAATGTGTCTTCAGTATACGGCGCATGCGTGGCTGCATCGCCCATCACACACACCCACCGCCGGCGTCAGTGCCCACGTGGGCGTCCAGTCGCTACAGCAACCAGGACGCACATGCAGGCCCATGAGACGCCGCGGCGGGGGTGGGAGGAGGCGACGAAACCAGGCATGCGCACATCCGACACAACCGAGTCACAGATGTGTGAAAGGGGTAAATACATAAAAACTTTTTATGCCAATATACAAGAGATGTGACAATAAACAAAATAGTCCATATTCGCATGGGACGGATTCTTTGCAGTACGTCCATATAGGTGGTCCATTCCCATGGAAGTCAATGGGTCGAAGCAGGAAGAGGATGGCAAAAATCCAAATCCACAAAAGTAAAGGGCACTGCCATAAATAAAAAATGGAAAATGAGTACACTGACAAAATACAGAATAAAAACAATTAAGAACAAGGGAAAGTTTCCAAGATGTAAACATATATAAAAATATATATAAATATATATATGAACATGGATGTGCACAGAGATCTCATGTGCAAATCCATGTATACCCGCCAATATAGGGAGAATGGCATAAAGATTCTATAAAAAGGAGGAGAAGCTCAAATTCTCGTTAAGACCTTTGGGACTCAAAGTATCCAGCGTGACTATCCACCTAGCTTCCCTTTGGGCCAATACTTTCCTTGTGTTGCCCCCTCTGATGCCACCATGTACCAGATCTATACCGCGTATCCTCAGAGACCCAGCGTCACAATTATGAAATTGGCGAAAGTGTCTCGGTAGAGTCTTCAAGGAAGTGACATCCACTGCCACCCTTGCCGCAGCAATGTCTCTCACATGCTCCCTAACTCTCATCCGAAGTTCCCGCGAGGTGAGTCCAACGTATATTTTGGAGCACCCACATGTGGCGTAATACACCACATGGGAGCTCCCACATGAAATATAATGATCAATATTGAATTCACGTGTTCCGTCGCTTGATGTAAATGTGGAGCAGCGAGAGACATTGCTGCAAGCAAGACAGTGGCCACATGGATATGACCCCTTGATCGGACGATTATGTCCAAATAGCCCTTTCAATTTCGGTATATAATGGCTATGGACGAGTAGGTCTCTGAGGTTTCTGGCACGTCTGGGGGTCATCAAAGGTCGTTCGGGAAGACAAGGTGACAGACCAGGTTCTGTCTGCAAAATGGGCCAATATTTCGTTAAAATACCACGCATGGTGTCCCATTCTGAGTTGAAGGTAGAAATAAATCGGATGGGTTGAGTACCCTGTTCAGTAGATTTAGTCTTAGAGTTCCGCAGGAGCTGACTGCGGGGAGTATACTTAGCTCGATTATAACCCCGCTTGACTGACTTATGGCTGTAGCCTCTTTGGAGGAACCTATTGCATAGGTCACTGGCCTGTCCCTCAAACCTCTCCTCCGTGGAGCAGATCCGCCTCGCCCTAAGGTATTGACCAACCGGGATGGCCTGTATTGTAGATGTACTATGTGCTGACGTAGCGTGAAGTAAAGAATTTACAGCAGTTTCTTTCCTGTGGATGTCAGTCTGAAGCAGACCAGTATGGTCAACCTCAAAACTGACATCCAAGAAATCAATATTACGCGTACTGATCTTATATGTCAGCTTGATGTTTTTAGTATTACTATTAAGTGAGTCCATAAATGATCTGAGGTCCTCCATTGTGCCCTGCCAAATAATAAACAAATCATCAATATAGCGGAGCCACATTTGCACATGGTCCGAGGCCTGCACGCCCCCGCACGCAAAGATGTCCCTCTCCCAAAACCCAAGGAACAAATTTGCGTACGAAGGCGCACAAGCCGCGCCCATGGCTGTGCCCCGCCTCTGAAGATAGAATTGGTCTTTAAAAGTAAAAAAATTATGGGTCAGGACATAATGGAGGAGCTCCAAGATCAACTCACACAAGTGGTCATCCCGGTTGTCATTCCTCAGGTAGAAGCGGACCGCCTCCATACCTGCATCATGGCTGATGCAGGTATAAAGGGACTCCACGTCGGCCGTCACTAAAATCATATCAGACTCAACAAAGACCCCGTTCACCCTATTGAGCACATCCGTCGTGTCCCGGACAAAAGATGGCAGCGTCTCTACTATAGGCTTGAGATAGTAATCCTCTACTATAGGCTTCCTTCACCTCCCCTTACATGTCATTTCATGTTTGCAGCTTTTATTGCATGTCAGATATTTGTATACTGTTTTGTCATTGATTTTAATAGTATGATAAATAAAGCTGTTTTTATCTTTTTTGCAAATCACTCCTTTCTCCTTGGTCTTTCAATTTAATGGAGTAAACAGTGATCCTTTGCTCTCATGGTATTGCAGGGCCACTGTCACTTTGCATTATGTGTCATAAGTTTTTCGTTTCAAAGTTATTTAATTGTTTGTTTTTTTTTCATATCTATACTTGGTACATCCTCCGTAAAAAGAAGACATACTTACTATTGCTGTCTCATCTATTAAAGCCTTATTTATTAACTCAAAATATAACATAATGGCATCGTGGATGGAGCTGGTTTGAGTAATAATATAACCTAGCGTTTAACTGATTAAGAAAATATTACGGTAATTTTCAGTATTTCAGACACTACACTTCTTTGCCTATGCAACATTGCACAATTAGGTACTTTAGGTCATATGGAGGATCTCAAACCCATCTTTATAAACTCAAATTTTACCTAGAATCAAATAAACTGTCTGATACTCTTCAGAAACTAGCTGTACTGCAGTGTCATATACCCTTAAGACATTTGATATTGTCTGCGCTCTGATATCTCTTGCTAAACCTTTAAAAAATTATTTTGCTCCAACCATATATAAAACTTAAGACAATTGTATTTTAACAAAAGATTTCAGCTTCCAGGCAAAAGCATTGTGGTTTACATTACTCAACTGCTGAGATTGTCAGAAAATTGCAATTTTAACACCAGTTTAAAGTCCCAATTAAGAGACAAACTTGTATGTGGTGTCAGAGATGAAGCACTTCAGACAGTCATTAGCTAAGCAAAGCTTAACCTTTGCTTTAGTATAAGAGGAGGCATTAACTTATGAGGTTACATCTTTATATTCAAAAGACATATTCTGGTAATGTGGCTTCTCCAAATGTGAATCTGCAGAATAAAGAGTGCAATGCTACATTAACGTCTGAACACAGCATCATATGATTAATATTAAACCAAACCCATAAATTCATTGTCTCACAAAGATAACTTTATTAAAAGAAACCAGTGTCTCGATCAACTAATGTTTAAGGTTGTTCCTTTCTTTACCCCTAGAAATGAAATGTAATCATTGTGCAAAGCCACATATGGATATGCATTCCCCCTTTAGGGGCTGCTATGGAGGAAATGTAACATTATATACTGGTTATTTAATTTAGCATAGAGAAGAGAAAACAAAATTCAAATTAATCAACTTCACCAAACATTTCCCCAAAATGTGGTTTGTGCCAAATTAATTTGCCATGAATCTCAATAATGAGGTATAACATTGAGGTATCCCAGTATTGTATCAAACACCTTAAAAGCTTTATTAATGCAAGCACAAAATTAGGGCTGTGGGGTATTAAAATGTCATCTTTGTTTGCAGTGTGCAAAGAATGTAAAAAATGGTGTTATTAAGGTGCTGTACTGCCATATATCACAGATCAATTCAGTTACACATACTCTGCAGGTTCAGCACCTTCCTATTACTTGAATCATTGTATTAGTATTATCAAACTGAGACTACCACTACCATTTTCAATGCTTTTTAGTACTGTAGTAATACATCACAATTAGATTTAGGCCTCTATATCACCTACATTTAATGATGAGCTGTGCACTACAATATGCTATTACTACGCTGTAGAACCCTAAAATGGTCTCTGCTTCACTGCTCTCATCTTTGATAGTCCCTGTGATAGTCAGCTCCATGTGATGTGACTACTGCAAGGCATTATACAGAAGCCCGCTCAGCCCTGCCTGATTGAGACTCTTCAGCAATGTGTGAAATGGTCCATAAATTTTTTTGTGGCATCCTCAAAAGTCAATTTGCAAAATGTGAATATTAGCCTGAACTTGCGAATTTCAGTTTATTCAAATTAAAGTTAATCTGAGGATGAGGGAAGCACATGAGATAAGCAGTATAGATAGAAGAGAAGAGTACAATAATGAGGAAGCACAAGACTTGATTGCTCCCTGGTAAAGTCATCATCTGACGCACATACTGTATATACTTCCATCTATTTAACTTCGTAAAGGTTTACCTTTAAGATTTCATTTGTTGGAATTGATTTAATGTCTTCAAGAGGATCTAGGATTATTAAATACACTGGACAAATGTTCTCTCACCCTGATTACTCTGAGGACACTGTAGTGATTGCGAAAACTGTCTTAGGACTTGAGTTAATAATTTTTTTCCCTTTTGATGTTCTCTACAGGGAAATTACCAATTGTATGTTGAATAGTTAAAGTGGTTGTCTGGTATAAAATGATAAGTCTGCAGTTACTCTATGTAGAGTAACTGGTTGACAACTACTGTCAGAGAGGGTGAGTGAGGGAAACAGGTCTTCAACCAATCACATACACCAGCACAGAGGATGGGCAGGGGAAGCAGTGCATATTCATAAGGGTTGATCAGCGGACCAGAAAGTAGTGTGACAGGGAAACTCGGTAAGTAAATTCTCCTGGAAATCTTTTTCTTTTTTTACACTATGTGTCCTGATCACATTAATGCCAGTAGCAAAGATGGCAACAGCATTACTCTGATTGGCAAACAATCCCAGCATCATTATTGGCTGAAAACCAGGCGCCAAACATGCTTGGAGGGGTCTCGAAACTCACAAGGCAGGAAGCAAAATACTCGATGAGAAACAGATATCGCGAATACCATAATATTCGTGCGAGTAACACCTAATGGTAAGTATTTTTGCTCAACATTAATTGCTAGGAACAATTTTCTTCCATCCCATGTGGAGACTTTTTGCGGTGCCAGATGGGCATCTTCCCACAATGAATCCTTTAGTCAGGAGAGGACGGTTATTAAGAATAGATTGCATTCTCGAGGGTTGCAATGTTTGACCACACACAAGAGGAGGTTCTCTAAAAAACAAGAAAAAATGGTTCCTAACTACGAAACCAACATCAATAGGCCCACACCACCTGCTGCTCTCACTTTTTCCCCACCTTACAACTCCCAATTCAATAAGAAGCAAGAACTGTGGAAAAAAGAAGCGCAATAGGGTCTTACCCAAGTAAATATAGGGTGATAAGAGTAAAATACACTCACCAAATAGAGTTGTGAAAGTCACAACTACTATGCATGCATGGAATCCAGGTCAACGGCAGCAGCACCCAGGATGACTGATAACGGAGCGTAGTTAAGTAGGGCTTTCAAAGCCGCGCCAATGACCACTATGACCGATTGTAAGATTAATGTTACTTTTTATTACATATTCAGGTCAACGCGTTTCTGGAGTCTCTGCTCCCTTCCTCAGGACATACAGGTAAAAGGGAGGAGAGACTCCAGAAACGCGTTGACCTGAATATGTAATAAGAAGTAACATTAATCTTACAATCGGTCATAGTGGTCATTGGCGCGGCTTTGAAAGCCCTACTTCACTACTCTCCGTTAACTCCCAATTCAATAAAATAAGCAAATACTTATCTGTTGTCAACCTGGACAATATATTGGGGAAAATCATGGAAGGCAGTTGCAGATGTGTATCCAAATGTGGACTATCTCTGGTTAATTCCTTTTTCGCGCAGTCTGTATAACAGCAAGACACCAACTAAACACCGCTGGCGGTCTCTGTCAGGTCTTTACAGATGTTATGAAAATCGCTGCAATGTGTGCAACTTTGCATAAATAAAAAGACTGACTTTTCATTACCCAATAATACCATCTATAAAATATACTTTTATGGATTGTGCCACTGACCATGTTACAATGACAAGCAAAATGGTAACAATGTTTTAAACTGTTGAATTTCAGGCTCCATATCTCACCTGTCACCTTCCACTACAACGTTGAGTATGAGACTTCCTTCATTTTATAGACAGTCATCTTGGCTATCTCATACATAAATTTGGCTTGCAACTACTTAGCATATGATTAGTTATGCAGATTCTTGTCATGTCACTACATTGTTACTGTTTTGCTCCTAAAAATCTAAATTTTCATTTTTATTATTTTGTTAGTATTTTGTAAATCCACCTTTGACTTTCAACACTGCCTGAATCCTTCTGGGCATGTTCTCTATATGATTCAAGCATGTTTCTATCAAAATCTGATTCCAGGTATCTTCTACATGTTACCAACGTTGGTATATACTGGTCAGCTCACTTAGGTATGTATACAGCTTTTTCTTCAACTCAACCCACAAAAATTTGCTTAGGTTGAAGTCTGGGTACTGTGAGAGCCAATCCAGCACCTCTAATTCATTGTCATTTAACCATTTCTTCACCAATCTCGATGTATGCTTCAGGTCATTGTTCTCCTGCAACACTATGTTGTTCTGTTCATACCCATAGCACCCAAGTATATGAAGTAACTCTTCTTGTATGATACTCACAAATAGCTCAGCATTGAGACCACCATCAATCCTGGTCGAGTATCCATTACCGCTCGCTGAGAAACACACCAATATAATCAGGCTTCTTCCAATGAACTTGACAGTTTTTTCAATTTCTGTTAGCCCCTTTTTCCTTTTTTTATTCCAGACTTATTTGCACCCATCAGAGCCTAGTCTATTGACTATGTTCTCATTTCTCCAAATCACCTGTTTCCAATCTCCTACTGTCCACTTTTCATACTATTTTGCAAGCTCGAGCCAATGCTTCTTATGATGATATTGAAGTCGAGGCTTCTTTTTTGGGCCATCATTCTAGACTTGTTTATCATGTGTTGCACAGTGCTTGCATGGACATCTATAAATCTCACTGTTGAGAAGCATACGAGCTGCCTCCACTGCTATTTTTGTCACGCCAGAACTGATAGACCTTGTGATGGGCTGTCTTGTTGACTCTGGAAGTCCTTCTTTTGGATTTTGAATAGATGGATGTAGTTTCTTTCATATTCTTTCAACTGTCACGACACTCATATGATGCAATTTCGCAATTTTCTTGGGCAAGAGATCGCTGTCAATGAGCTGGATGCTGCCTTTTGTCTTTTCTTGGGAAACCTTCTTCATGGCTGCCCCTTGATTCAAACCAGTGACCTTTCACTTAGGTATCAACTTAATAACACACTGAGCTATTAGGGAATGTGAGAATAGGTTATAATTTGTAGTATACTGTACATAAAGAAAAAATATTTTTCAAGACCAGGAGCAAAACAGTAACAATTCAGTGAGATGACAAGAATCTACATAATCAATGATATGCTAAATAGTCAAACTTATAAGCTAAATTTATAAGCATTATGTGCTTAATGGTGACCTGTCTTCCTTTTCTTTCTTTGTGGTGAAAATGCTAGGGGCAGGGGCGGGAGCTGGCAGGAACGCCTCGCTCTTAGAGAGTCATTTTGGATCTTGACTTAAAAGACCAAACACCCATATGGTATGAACCACAGCAATTACCATATTTTTCAGATAATAAGACACACCGGACCATAAGACGCACCCTTGTTTTAGAGGAGGAAAACAAAATTTTAAGCAAAAAATGTGGGTCATGACACACTGTTATGGGGTGAGGATCTGCCGCTGACACTGTTATGGAGGTAATGTCTCCAAATTCCCTACTAAGGTACCCCATCCTGGAAATGATCCTCCTGCCTTGTATATGATCCCCATCCTTGTATATATGTCTAACAAGCCATGGAGAAAAAGACATGGATCGCACATCCCAAAAATACATTGATCTAAAAGCCGCTAGGCAAAAATTTAAATAGAACATGAGGTTCTTAGTTACCATTCTGATCAGACTGTATTAAGCCCACTGCCACGTCACGGCGAACCTCTTGAGTGGGTCCCTAATCTAAAGCCTTTTTGGTGCGGCACTGAGCGCCAACCACTGCCGCAGCGACAAAGCAACAGCAAGGCAGGCGACCTGGCGCCTCACAGCACCCATGCTGCAAGGCAAAGCCCCCAAGGCTCCAGGCCGCACTGCCCCACTGTCACGACATCACCACAACAGCGGCCACCGCACAGCACCAACACACAGTGAGAGAAGCTGCGCACTCACCTCCCACAGGCTCCCATGTGTAAACTTGGAGCAAAAAAGGCTGACCCCTCTTGCAGTCTCCTGCTGATTAAAAACACCTGTGCCAAATGGGGGGAGTGCAGATCCAAGCAAAAAACAGAGGGGGATAGACTGTTATATAACAAGCCATGGAGAAAATGACATGGATCGCACATCCCAAAAATACATTGATCTAAAAGCCGCTAGGCAAAAATTTAAATAGAATGAGGTTCTTAGTTACCATTCTGATCAGACTGTATTAAGCCCACTGCCACGTCACGGCGAACCTCTTGAGTGGGTCCCTAATCTAAAGCCTTTTTGGTGCGGCACTGAGCGCCAACCACTGCCGCAGCGACAAAGCAACAGCAAGGCAGGCGACCTGGCGCCTCACAGCACCCATGCTGCAAGGCAAAGCCCCCAAGGCTCCAGGCCGCACTGCCCCACTGTCACGACATCACCACAACAGCGGCCACCGCACAGCACCAACACACAGTGAGAGAAGCTGCGCACTCACCTCCCACAGGCTCCCATGTGTAAACTGGGAGCAAAAAAGGCTGACCCCTCTTGCAGTCTCCTGCTGATTAAAAACACCTGTGCCAAATGGGGGGAGTGCAGATCCAAGCAAAAAACAGAGGGGGATAGACTGTTATATAACAAGCCATGGAGAAAAAGACATGGATCGCACATCCCAAAAATACATTGATCTAAAAGCCGCTAGGCAAAAATTTAAATAGAACATGAGGTTCTTAGTTACCATTCTGATCAGACTGTATTAAGCCCACTGCCACGTCACGGCGAACCTCTTGAGTGGGTCCCTAATCTAAAGCCTTTTTGGTGCGGCACTGAGCGCCAACCACTGCCGCAGCGACAAAGCAACAGCAAGGCAGGCGACCTGGTGCCTCACAGCACCCATGCTGCAAGGCAAAGCCCCCAAGGCTCCAGGCCGCACTGCCCCACTGTCACGACATCACCACAACAGCGGCCACCGCACAGCACCAACACACAGTGAGAGAAGCTGCGCACTCACCTCCCACAGGCTCCCATGTGTAAACTGGGAGCAAAAAAGGCTGACCCCTCTTGCAGTCTCCTGCTGATTAAAAACACCTGTGCCAAAAGGGGGGAGTGCAGATCCAAGCAAAAAACAGAGGGGGATAGACTGTTATATAACAAGCCATGGAGAAAAAGACATGGATCGCACATCCCAAAAATACATTGATCTAAAAGCCGCTAGGCAAAAATTTAAATAGAACATGAGGTTCTTAGTTACCATTCTGATCAGACTGTATTAAGCCCACTGCCATGTCACGGCGAACCTCTTGAGTGGGTCCCTAATCTAAAGCCTTTTTGGTGCGGCACTGAGCGCCAACCACTGCCGCAGCGACAAAGCAACAGCAAGGCAGGCGACCTGGCGCCTCACAGCACCCATGCTGCAAGGCAAAGCCCCCAAGTCTCCAGGCCGCACTGCCCCACTGTCACGACATCACCACAACAGCGGCCACCGCACAGCACCAACACACAGTGAGAGAAGCTGCGCACTCACCTCCCACAGGCTCCCATGTGTAAACTGGGAGCAAAAAAGGCTGACCCCTCTTGCAGTCTCCTGCTGATTAAAAACACCTGTGCCAAATGGGGGGAGTGCAGATCCAAGCAAAAACAGAGGGGGATAGACTGTTATATAACAAGCCATGGAGAAAAAGACATGGATCGCACATCCCAAAAATACATTGATCTAAAAGCCGCTAGGCAAAAATTTAAATAGAACATGAGGTTCTTAGTTACCATTCTGATCAGACTGTATTAAGCCCACTGCCACGTCACGGCGAACCTCTTGAGTGGGTCCCTAATCTAAAGCCTTTTTGGTGCGGCACTGAGTGCCAACCACTGCCGCAGCGACAAAGCAACAGCAAGGCAGGCGACCTGGCGCCTCACAGCACCCATGCTGCAAGGCAAAGGCCTAGCGGCTTTAGATCATTGTATTTTTGGGATGTGCGATCCATGTCTTTTTCTTCATAGTATGGTATTTATATCAGTCTATCCCCCTCTTTTTTGCTTGGATCTGCACTCTCCCCATTTGGCACAGGTGATTTTAATCAGCAGGAGACTGCAAGAGGGGTCAGCCTTCTTTTTGCTCCCAGTTCACATATGGGAGCCAGTGGGAGGTGAGTGCACAGCTCCTCTCACTGCGTGCTGGTGCTGTGTGGTGGCTGCTGTTGTGGTGGTGTGGTGTCGGTGGGGTGGCGCGGCCTGGAGCCTTGGGGGCTTTGCCTTGCAGCATGGGTGCTGTGATGCACCAGGTCGCCCGCCGTGCTGGCGCTTTGTCGCTGCGGCGGTGGTCAGTGCACGGTGCCGCACAAAAAGGTCAGGTTAGGGACCCACTCAAGAGGTTTGCCGTGACGTGGCAGTGGGCTTAATACAATCTGATCAGAATGGTAACAAAAGAACCTCATGTTCTATTTCATTTTTTGCCTAGCGGCTTTAGATCATTGTATTTTTGGGATGTGCGATCCATGTCTTTTTCTTCATAGTATGGTATTTGTATATATGTCTACCATCCTGGTATGTACGCACAGCCAGGTACTGTATATGCTCCCATCCAGGTTTATGCCCACATCCTGATATGTGCCCCCATCCTGCTATATACCCCTAACCTGGTATATGGCCTGCATCCTGTGGCACACGAAAAATAAACATTTATAGTCACCTTTCTTTGCTCCACACAGCATCGCTCATCTTCCTGTCTGTGCCAGCAGCAGCGCTGCTGACCTGTGTGGAGCCCTGCGCACTGCGATGACATCATCGCTATGCACACCGCTCTCCACACACATCAGCCAGCAGACAGGAGGACATTGCGATGCTGCAGGGAATGATGACCGATGAGTATACATATTCACTGCCCCCCACACTGATGATTATGTGCGGGGGCAGTAAATATAGCCACACATGACCGCTCCAGGCTGTAGTTGCCAAGGATGATCACGCGGACCGGCTATTAATTAAGTGCGCATCCCCTGCCCATCATCCCGCTCACCTGTCAGCGCTGGCTTCAGCACTGAGAAATGATGGACGGGAATATGCAGGGCAAATAAAAAAAGTCTAATGAGCGAGCCCTTGTGGTCACGGTAGGCGCTGCTACAGCCTGCTCATGCCACCGATAACCCGCTTCACTGCAGCACCCTCATTCCCCGTAACATACATTCGGACTATAAGATGCACCACCCCACTTTCCCTCAACATTTGGGGGAAAAAAGTGTGTCTTATAGTCTGAGAAATACAGTACATACATTATATCTATTGATAAAGGTATGTTAACTCTGGGCGGTTGGTGTTTTCTTGCATTTATGTATCTGATTTATTATGTCCACATTATGTGTTTTCATTATAAGTTTTATTGTGTGTTTTTTAATAAATTGGGTTTTTTTCATATGTTTTTTCATAGTTTCTTGGGCTACGAAATGAGTAAGGGCACTTATTGTGCCAGAAATGCTTCAAGAATTCCATGCATCATGTTGGTTCATGATTTTTTTAATCATGTCTTAAACAAAGATGAAGATTTTTTTAAGATTACAGTTAAAGCAGTCAGACTGTGGAATACCCTACCACAAGAGGCGGTAATGGCAGACACAAAAACAGCTTATAAAAAAGGGGTAATTTACTCAGTACACATAACATTGTGAGTTATAGATAATTTAGTGACAAAAAATGTATAATTGGTAGAGAAAAATTGAACTTGATGGTTCTAGGTCTTTTTTCAACCTATACGTATAACTGTGTACCCCTTTAAAGGCTCACTGTAGTCAACTAGTGCGATAACACTATTTTTCCTTAACATTTACATTATAAATGTAAGGATAACACATTTATACCTTTTTTACTGGTGTGATTTTTTATTTTTTTTATTTTTATATTTTTAAATAAAATGCAATTGTTATATTTTATTAGTGAAGTGGTAAATAGGTTATATTTTGTCCCCTAGTTGTATTGTACAATATAACAAACCACCAATGTAGCCATCTACTAAAAGTTTTTCAATTCCACCAATTTAGCACAAATTAGCATACAAATGATTGCGCCATGCCAATCAAACATTAATTTATGTGGGGCAAGGATGAAAGGGTTTAAATATTTTTATATTGGTGACATCTTAGATTTTTGATACAGAACTGTGTATGCACAGAAATGGAGTTAAGAAATATATCCTGGCTGTCTAGAGCCTCTATTAGAGTGAGCGTACTTACAAAATAGAGTTAGAAGTTGAACGCAATAATAAAACAATTTACAAGCTCCTTGTGGGGGTGAGCAGCCAGAATGTTATATTTTACATTTATCCTTACACAGGAGAAATAAAAGTCATTATAAAAAATATTTTAAAATGTGGATATTCATTTTATTCCTTGACTAATATAAGAAAAACTTTCTAATACGTTTTAGTTTTTCACCAATTTTGTTTGAATCAGGCGTTTGAAATCCTCCGTGACATGGTACTAAATCATTGCTAACTTTATTTAGTCCAGGTTATCCTATGAGCCAAATATAACAGCAACACAATGCCTCTCCTATTGTAAGTTTTCGCGTTTTTGCCTTGGTCCTGACAGCCTGTTTTATTCTATTACAGCTTTTATTAATTGATTACAGACTTTTAATTATTCAGTAAAGGAATGAACTTGGACTTCTGTAAAGTCATAGCTACAATATTATGCCACAGTTCTGACATGCAGATAGCTCTTCTTGTCTGTGTTAGAACACTGTGTCATAATCTGAAACATTATAAATGAGTTATGTTGATCATTATTACTTTGCAACCTTCCTCTGGAACTTGTGTGTCAGACCTCTGTAAAAATATATGTGTTCAATTAAGCATTTACAAAGCTAAATCAAGCTCTAGCAACTCATTAAACTTATATCCAAATACCCAATGGCTCCATTAAGCTTTATATGCTAGTAAAATTAGCAAGAAGGGATTTCCTTTTTCTAAATTTAAAGTGTAAGTGCAATGTCATAACGTGAAGCTCATGGGACCCAAAACAAAAGCTCCAACAGGGCCTGCAATTATTGCAGGTCTTTAAAAGCATTGTTCTTTGTATATAGGCCAAAAGGACTTTTAGGGCCCCCTAGTTTCCAGCGCCCGGGCATGATTGCAATCCCTGTACCTATTGTAGGTACACCCCAGTATGTCTGAATATCTGTGTATGTGTCTCATCAGCTGACCATTACAAATTAATAATAATCAAATAATTAATTACATTTGTATTTCATTATTTTATATATACCCAAGCTAAAGTAAATTAACCATTGGATTGTATATAAGGGTTTAATTTTTATGTTATGCTCTAACATTTGTCAAGACAAAGGAAATTCTAAGATCATGATATTTGTTGTTAATTATTGATAAAAACAATCAGGTGTTTCCTAAAAAGTATTGGCATGTCTCAGATTGGCTGGTGCAACACGTGAACCAGCCTGTATAAAGGCCGAATTATGGGTTGTGCTGCTATTTTGAGAACTTCCGCTAATGGTGCAGACAGCTTTAGTCCATCGTGGGTGGTGCATACAGGCCTAATCCAGCCTCATTCATCCAGCCTGGCGCTGACTTCCTTAATCCAGCCTAGTGCATGCAGTCTTAATACAGCCTGGTTCATAGAGGTCTAAGCCAATAAATATCAGTCTGCTCACACTGCTCAAGGGTGCTGCTCAGAATTAAAATAAGTCATAAAAGGTAATAACTCCAGCACTCAAAAAAGGGGTTTCAAAAGAATATATTCCCCGGATAATGTAGTTCATATGGAGAAATAAACCAACGCTTTGGCTTTTTCCAACTTTTGTCAAGGTTTATCTATATGTATGAAATGAACAATGAAACATGCAAACATGATGCAAAATCATGTGTGAAACATACACATGAAATAAGAAAAAAAAAAAAATTATTATGGTGGACATCATACAGATGCATATTAAACGGCATATATAATAACTGAGATATTGAACACAAAACCTTGTAAGTACATAGCCTATCAAACTTAATTCATATGATAACAAAAGGAAAATCACAGTATTCGTCTAAAAATTTGATTTTATTGAAAAAACACTTTTTTTAAAACACAAAAGGTGAAAACAGAATAATCCACAATACAAAACACTGCATAGATAAGCCAGTACTTGGTGCTAAATATATCAATAGTTGAGTACTCACAATATATTACAAAGAAATCATAAATACACTTAGTAGTAAATGAATAGCTGCCTAAAGGCCACGTCTCACTAAGCAACATCGCTAGCAACATCGCTAGTTGCTAGCGATGTTGCTGTGTGTGACATCCAGCAACAACCTGGCCCCTGCTGTGAGGTCGCTGGTTGTTGCTGAATGTCCTGCACCATTTTTTAGTTGTTGCTCTCCCACTGTGAAGCACACATCGCTGTGTATGACAGCGAGAGAGCAACAACTGAATGTGCAGGGAGCAGGGAGCCAGCTTCTGCGGACGCTGGTAACCAATGTAAATATCGGGTAACCAAGAAGCCCTTTCCTTGGTTACCCGATATTTACCTTCGTTACCAGCATCCGCTGCTTTCACCCTGTCAGTGTCGGCTCCCTGCTCCCTGAACACATAGCCAGACTACACATCGGGTAATTAACCCAATGTGTACTCTGGCTGGGAGTGCAGGGAGCGGTGTGCGCTGGTAACCAAGGTAAATATCGGGTTGGTTACCCGATATTTACCTTAGTTACCAAGTGCAGCATCGCTTCCACATGTCGCTGGTGGCTGGGGGCTGGTCACTGGTTGCTGATGAGATCTGCCTGTGTCACAGCTCACCAGCAACCCATGTAGCGACTCTCCAGCAATCCCTGCCAAGTCAGGTTGCTGGTGGGATCGCTGGAGCGTCGCTTAGTGTGACGGTACCTTTAGAATATTAAAAAAAAAATATCAGCAAAAAAGGGGCCTTAGATTAAAGTGCAAAGTGGTACAGGGGCCTCTATCATTAAAGTGACAAATGCTGAATATACACTCCAGTGTGCAAAGATGTCCACCATAGCCAAAGGCTTATATTAGCTAGATGAAAAAAAAAGGAAAAAATCCAATATGTAGTGTCTGGTCACAGTAAAGGGGTTTCATAAGTGCATAGCGCAGGAGGTCCTTTATAATAAAGTGACCAGTACTATCAGTATAAAAAAGGGGCATACAGAGGGGAGTGCAAAGTTATAGACAGCAGACTAGGCATAAAAGTCAATTTACTCACGTAATAAGTAGAGCACCAAGGCAGGCAACCTCAACATATGTTTCAAGATGTGTCTACATCAGGAGATGTTTTCACCTTTTGTCTTTTAAAAAAAGGGTTTTTTTCAATAAAACCTAATTTTTAGCTGAATCCTGTGGTTTTCCTTTTGTTATCATAATAACTGAGATATGTACAAAATGACAAGCATATTGGCACATCAAGAAGAAGACATGGTAACACATGTAAAGTGCCATGTATGACATACAGTGCCTTCGAAAGTATTCAGCTCCCTTGAATTTTTCAACCTTTTTCCACATTTCAGGCTTCAAGCATAAAGATAAACATTTTAATGTTATGGTGAAGAATCAATAACAAGTGGGACACAATTGTGAAGTTGAACAAAATTTATTGCTTATTTTAAACTTAAAAAAAAAAAAAAAAATTAACTGAAAAGTGGGGCGTGCAATATTATTCGTCCCCTTTAAGTTAATACTTTGTATCACCACCTTTTGCTGTGATTACAGCTGCAAGTCACTTGGGGTATGTGTCTATCACTTGTGCACTTCAAGAGACTGAAATACTTGCCCTTTCTTCCTTTGCAAATAGCTCGAGCTAAGTGAGTTTGGATGGAGAGTGTTTATGAACAGCAATTTTCAGCTCTTTCCACAGATTCTCGATTGGATTCAGGTCTGGACTTTGACTTGGCCATTCTAACACCTGGATACGTTTATTTGTGAACCATTCCATTGTAGATTTTGCACTATGTTTGGGATCATTGTCTTGTTGGAAGACAAATCTCCGTCCCAGTCTCAGGCCTTTTGCAGACTACAACAGGTTTTCTTCAAGAATGGTCCTGTATTTGGCTCCATCAATTTTAACCATCTTCCTGTCCCTGCTGAAGAAAAGAAGGCTCAAACCATGATGCTGTCACCACCATATTTGACAGTGCGGATGGTGTGTTTAGGGTGATAAGCTGTGTCGCTTTTACAGCAAACATATCGTTTGGCCTTGTGCCCAAATAGTTTGATTTTGCTTTCATGTGACTAGAGCACCTTCTTCCACATGTTTGCTGTGTCTCCCAGGTGGCTTGTGGCAAACTTTAAACAACACTTTTTATGGATATCTTTGAGAAATGGCTTTCTTCTTGCCACTCTTCCATAAAGGCCAGATTTGTGCAGTGTATGACTGATTTTTGTCCTATGGACACACTCTCCCACCTCAGCTGTAGATCTCTGCAGTTCATCCAGAGTGATCATGGGCCTCATGACTGCATCTCTGATCAGTCTTCTCCTTGTTTGAGATGAAAGTTTGGATGGGCGGCCAGGTCTTGGTAGATTTGCAGGGGTGGGACACTTTTTCCATTTCAATATGATCGCTTGCACAGTGCTCCTTGGGATGTTTAAAGTTTTGGAAATCTTTTTTTAACCAAATCCAGCTTTAAACTTCTCCACAACAGTATCACGGACCTGCCTGTTGTGTTCCTTGGTCTATATGATGCTATTTGTGCTTTAATCAGAACACTGAGACTATCACAGAGTAGTTACATTTACACGGAGACTTGATTACACACAGGTGGCTTATATTTATCATCATCAGTCATTTAGGACAACATTGGATCATTCAGAGATCCTCAATGAACTTCGGGAGTGAGTTTTCTGCACTGAAAGTAAAGGGGATGAATAATATTGCACGCCCCACTTTTCAGTTATTATTTTTTTTTTTTTTTAAGATTAAAATAAGCAATAAACTTAGTTCAACTTCACAATTGTGTCCCACTTGTTGTTGATTCTTCACCATAACATTAAAATTTTTATTTTAATGTTCCAAGCCTGAAATGTGGAAAAAGGTTGAAAATTTAAAGGGAGCCGAATACTTTTGCAAAGCACTGTATATGATATATGATTGGTAACTCTTGGTAGGTCAAGTCTGAAAGAAGGATATGTAGCGGCCTTCTTTTGAAACTTTTTACTCTGTGGGCGAACGCTGTCAATCTTGGCTGTGTCGGTCAACTCTTAAAACAGGCTTTGTAGGGGCTTTTTTAGAAATTGCTGCTCTGTGACGGAACTCTTCCAATATTGGCTGTGTGGGTCAACTTTGAAAATGTGCTATGCAGGAGCATTGTTTTAAATTGTTGCTTTGTGAGGGAAATGTGCTAATCTTGACTGAGTGGGTCAATTTTGAAAACAGGCTCTGTAGGGGCTGTTTTGAAAATGTTGGCTCTTTGGGGGAAATCGTACAATCTTGACTATGTGGATCAACTCTGAAAACGGTCTATATAAGAGCCTTTTGTGAAAATTGATGCTCTGTCGGGGAATTCTGACAATCTTGGCTGTGTGGGTCAACTGGGAGAACAGGTTATGTAGTGGCCTTTTTCCAAAATAGTTGGTTATCTCTTTCAATTTTGGCTGTGTGGGTCAAATCTGAAAACAGGCACTGTATGGGGCCTTTTTTTGATACTTGTCGCTTTGTCGGGGAACACTGCCAAGATTTACTGTGTGTGTCAACTGGGAAAACAGCTGCAGTAGAGGCCGCTTTGAAAATGTTGGCTCTATGAGGAAAATCTTCCAATCTCCTCTGTGTGGGTCAACTCTGAAATCAGGCTATATAAGGACCTTTTTAAATTAATTGGCATTCTGTGGCAAACTATGCCCATCTTGACTGTGTTGGCTAACTCTGAAAACAGGCTATGCAGGATTATTTTTGAAAATGGTTGCTCTGTGGGGGAACTCTGCCAATCTTGGCTGTGTGAACCAACTGGGAAAAGAGGCTATATATGGGCCTTTTTGAAAATTGTTGCTCTGTAAGCAACTCTTTCAATCTTGGCTTTGTGGGCAAGCTCTGAAAACGGTATGTTGGGGCCTTTTTTTAAAATTGTTGCTCTGTGGGGGAAACTTTGCAATCTTAGCTGTGTGGATTAACCCTGAAAATAGGCTGTGTAGTGATCTTTTTTAAAATTGTTGCTCTGCGGGGGAACTTTACCAAACTTGGCTGTGTGAGTCAACATGGCAAATATATTCTGCACGGTCCTTTTTTAAATTGTTGCTTTGTGTGAGAACTCTTCCAATCTTAGCTGTGTGGTTCAACTCTGAAAAGAAGCTATGTAGAGGCCTTTTTTAAATTGTTGTTCTTTGGGGGAACTCTGCCAGTCATGAATATGTGGATAGAATATGAAAACAAGCTCTGCAGGGGTCTTCTTGATCATTGTTGCTCTGTAGGGGAACACTACCAATCTTGGCTGTGTGGATCAACTTGGAAAATAGGCACTGTAGATACCTTTTTGAAAACTGTTGCTCTGTTGGCGAACTCTTCCAATCTTGGCTGTGTGGGTCAATTTGAAACGAGCTATGTAGGGGTCATTTTAGTAAATTGTTGCTGCAGAGGTGGAACTCTGCACATCTTGGCTGTGTGAGTCAACTGGGAAAAGATTCTGTAAAGGTCTTTTTTAAAATTGTTTCTCTGTGGGGGAATTTTGCCAATCTTGGCTGTGTATGTCAACTGGGAATACAGGCTATGTAGGGGCCTTTTTGAAAATTGTTGCTCTGCGGAGAACTCATCCTATCCTAGATGTGTGGTTCAACTCTGAAAATAGGCTATATAGGGGCCTTTTTCTAAATTGTTACTCTGTGAGCTAACGCTGCAAAACTTGGCTGTGTGATTCAACATGGAAAACAGGCTCTGTAGGGTCCTTTTTAAAACTTGTTGCTCAGTTGGGAGAACTTGGACAATCTCGGCTGTGTAGGTCAACTCTGAGAATAGGCTATATAGGGACCTTTTTTGAAAATTGCTACTCTGTGGGGAAACTGGGGGAATTCTTCCAATCTTGGCTGTGTGGTTCAACTCTGAAATCAGGCTATGTATGTGCCGTTTTTGAAAATTGTTGCTTTGTAATTGTTTAGATAATGCAATGCAATCAACCAGGTAAAGTAGTGCAGCAGGAAAAGTAACGACATCTACCCTGCCTAAATGCCGGTAAAACAGTCTCTGTCCCTACTGCAGAACTTTCTGTGCACTAACAAAGACAGATAGCATCTGTATTTTGAATTGAGTGTTAAAATGGCTGTGTTTTAAGCTTTTGTAGTAGTAGGTAATGGAATGCAATCAACCTTGCCTAAATGCCAGTAAACATTCTACTGTATCTATCCCTCCTGCAGAACTTTCCGTGCACGCACAAGGACAGATAGCAGTAGTATTACACATTAAAAGGCCTGTTTGTAAGATTTTGTAGCAACAGGTAATATGATTGTCAACCCAGTCAAATGCCCGTAAAACAGTCTCTATCCCTACTGCAAAACTTTCCCTGCACTAATAAGGACAGATAGCAGTGGTATTGTGAATTACCCCTTTAACCTCTTCATGACTTTAGATATATATTTTTTAGGTTATGGTCCCCCCCAGCTACTGAGGGCCCTGGCAGCAAGCCAGCAGTAGTCCGATCAGTAGAGAAGTATGGCTAAAAGGCGCAGGTGGATCAGAAATCCACCAGCACCTACTAACCACTTAGATTTCACTGTCAAAATATGACAGAGATTTAAATGGCTGCAGCGGGGAGAGCGCTATTCCTCGCTGCCATCGGCAGACCCATGATGCGATCACAGAGCGCCATGGTGTTGCCATAGTAGTGTAGAGTTAGCTGATGATCTCTGTTGCTACCGTGACTCACTTTCTGGGAGAGCCGACAGAGCCCTAACAGGAGCACTGCAGTTTTGCTGATCAAAGGGGACTAGTAAACTCAATAAAGAAAAGTAAAAAAAAGTTTTAAAAAATATGAAAAAATTAAAAACCTAAAAGTGCAAATCACCACCCTTTCGCCCCATTGAAAATAAAATAATTAAAAAAATACACATATTTGGTATCACCGCTTTCAGAAATGCATCATCTATCAAAAAAATTCCAAACGCTAAAACTACGTTTTTTTGGCTGCTGCAACATTGCATTAAAATGCAATAACAGGTGATCAAAATGTTGCATCTACGCAAAAATGGTATAATTAAAGAAGTTAGCTCAAGACACAAAAAGTAAGCTTTCACTGAGCCCCAGATCCCAAAAAATTATAACACTATGGATCTCTGAAAATGGCATTATTGTTATTATTATTCTGGACAAACTTCAGAATTTTTTTCATTCCTTAGATTAAAGTCAACCTATACATGTCTGGTATCTATGAACTCATACCGATGTGAGGCATCATACTGATATGTCAGTTTTACCATATAGTGACTGTGGTAAATAAAAGACTACAAAAACAATCGTGCAATTGCACTTTTTTTGCAATTTTACCCCACTTGGAATTTTTTTCCTGTTTGCCAGTAAACTATATATTAAAATTAATGGTTTCATTTAAAAGTACAACTCATCCCACAGAAAAACCTTCTCATATGGCAATATTGATGGAAAAATAAAAGGATTAGGAAGAGGAGGAAAAAACAAAAATGAAAAAAAAAAATTGCAAGGGGGTGAAAGGGTTAAAAAGTCTGTTTGTAAGATTTTGTAGCAGCAGGTAAAGTAATACACTCAACCCGGCCTAAATTCTGGTAAAACAGTCTCTATCCCTACTGAAGAACTTTCTGTGCACTAACAAACACAGATAGCAGTGGCATTATGAATTACCCATTTAAAAGAGCTGTTTGTAAGATTTTGTAGCAGCAGGTAATATAACACAATCAACCCTGCCTACATGCCGGTAAAACAGTCTCTATCCATACTCCAGAATTTTCCATGCTCTACCAAGGGCAAATAGCAACGATATTGTGAATTACTCCTTTAAAAGGGCTATTTGTAAGATGTTGTAGCAGCAGTTAATGTAACGCAATCAAGCCTGTCTAAATGTGGATAAAAAAGTCTCTATCCCTACTCCAGAACTTTCTGTGCACTAAAAAGGGTATATAGCAGTGGTATTGTAAATTACCCCTTTAAAAGGACTGTTTGTGAGATAATTTTGTAGCAGCAAGTAATGTACTGCAAACAACCCTGCCTAAATGCCTGTTAAATCATCTCTAACCCTACGCCAAAACGTATTGTGCACTATCAAGGACAGATACCAGCGGTATTCTGAATTAATTCTTTAAAGGGCTGTTTGATTTTGTAGCAGTAAGTAAAGTAACACAATCAATCCAGCATAACTGCCTGTTAAACAGCCTGCAGCCCTACTCCCAACACTCTCCATGTACTATGCACAGGTAGCAGCTGTATTCTGAATTAACCCATAAAAGGGCTCTTTGATTTTGTAGCAGTAGGTAATGTAACGCAATCAACCCTGCCTAAATGCCTGTTATATTTTAAGATCCCTCTGAAGGTCTCCAGTGGAATTTAGATCCAGAATCATTCCTGGTCCTTTCAGAACTCTCTAGCACTTTGTGTCCATCTATTTCTTGGTGCTTTTTGAAACATTTTTGGGGTCATTGTCTTGCTGGAAGACCCATGAACTTGGATGCAAACCTAGCTTTCTGACACTGGGCACTACATTGCAACCTACAATCCTCTACAATCTATTCTAAACTATGCTGTCCGACTGATCCACCTGTCCCACCACTACTCCCCGACCTCTCCTCTCTGCCAATCCCTTCCCATTGCCCAACAACTCAAGTTCAAAACCCTAACCATGACCTACAAAGCCATTCACAACCTATCTCCTCCCTACATCTGTGACCTAGTCTCCCGGTACTTACCTGCACGTAACCTTCGATCCTCACAAGATCTCCTTCTCTACTCCCCTGTCATCTCCTCTTCCCACCATCGCATCCAAGATTTCTCGCATGCCTCCCCCATACTCTGGAATACTCTGCCACAATACATCAGACTCTCGCCTACCTTGACAAGCTTCAAAAGGAACCTGAAGATCAACCTCTTCTGACAAGTCTACAACCTGCCGTAATCCTCAGTCTGATACAGCACGGCACGACCAACTCTATCCTCACCTACTGTATCCTCACCCATCCCTCGTAGACTGTTAGCCCTCGCGGGCAGGGACCTCTTTCCTCCTGTAACTGTCTGTGCCTTGTATTGTTTATGATTATTGTACCTGTCCCTTTTTTGTATACCCTTTTTACATGTAAAGCACCATAGAATAAATGGTGCTATAATAATTACTAATAATAATAATAATATTCAGATTTCATAATGCCTTGCACACAGTCAAGGCATAAAGTGCCAGAGGCAGTAAAATAACCCCAAAACATTTTTGAGCTTCCACCACATTTTACTGTAGATGCTATATTTGTATTATTTGTATGCCTCATTTCATTTTCAGTAAGCAGTAGAATGATGTGCTTTACCAAAAATCTATGTTTCTCCCATCTGTCTACAAGATGTTTTCACAGAAGGATATTGGCTTGCTCACGTACATTTTGGCTCATTACAGTCGAGCTTTTTTATGTGTCTGTGTCAGCAGAGGGGGTCTATTGGGTCTCCTGCCATAGCGTTTCATTTCATTTAAATGTTGATGGATTGTTCATGCTGAAACTGATGCACCCTGAGACTGCAGGATAGCTTACATTTTTGGGGAACTTGATTGGGGCTGCATATACACTACCTGGACTATCCTATTTTGCAACCTTTTATCAATTTTTCTCTGCCATCTACATACAGAGAGATTTAACTGCTGTTTAATGGGTTGTAAACTTCTTAATTATATTACACACAATGGACAAAGGAATATCAAGATCTCTGGAGATGGACTTGTAACTTTAACTTTGTTGATATTTTTCAACAATTTTGGTTCTTAAGTTCTCAGACAGTACTCTTCTCTTCTTTCTGTTCTCCATGCTTAGTGTGGCAAACACAGACACATGAAGAAAAAGCAAAAAAGCTAGCACTAAATGTGCACTTCAGCACTAAAAATTCCAACTGTACTTATTATAAATATGAGATTTTTGGCAAAAAATTGCAATTTCTTGAGCCACCCCACCACTTCACGGCAAATCTCTGTTGGGGCAGTCCTAACACTAAAATATTTTTATAAAATATGCCAAACGGCCTCACATATGAAATAGTAGAACTGCTCTTAGCAGCACTCACCTGGTCTATTTCAATCCCGTACCCATGACTGAAACATGGCTTGTGGGCGGGACAGGTCCAAGCAAATGCTGCATGAAGTAAATAGCCTGTGGACAGGGCCTGATGACTGAATGTGAACAGTCACCACCCGCCAAAACCTAGACAGGTGGAATACATCCCAAATTGGGGTGCATAGCAAGGTGGGGGTCAGCCAACGACCAATTCAATTCAAAAGCAAAAAAACTAGCACTAAATGTGCACTTCAGCACTAAAAAGTCCAGACACAGACACATAATGCAATGACTGAGTATACATCTCCCCTTTTTTTATCTAATTTCAGGTGGGATTTTCATATTGCTCACCACTGTTACTTGCCACAGGTAAGTTTGAACAAGCATCACACGCTTGAAACAAAGTTGTTTACTCACAATTTTGGAAATGTTGCAACAATTTTATCCTGCCAATTTTTGGGGTTTTGTGTGAAATAATGTCCAATTTGCCTTTTATTCTCTGTTTTATTGTGTTGTTCCAATAAACACAAAGGAAATAAACATGTGTATGAGAAAACATGCATAATTGCAATAATTTTCTGGGAGAAATACTTCATTTGTTAAATAAATTCAAGGGTGCCAACACTTTCAGTCATGACTTTATGTATATTATACATTAATGTAAACCCCAACTTTGTGGTATTACAGAGGCACATTTATAAGATTATCTCAGCAAAGGAACATTTTTAATACAATTATTTTTAATACAATTTGTTATGAAACTTGTTATTATTACAAGATCTATTAATCAAAATGTATTTTTGTTACCGGAAAACCCCTTTGATTAGTAGAGGACCGCAAATCTATAAATCAAGTGCCAAAAAACTACATACAATACAATCTCTCACATGGATTTTCCTACATCATCTGTGTGTAACATAGTAGGGGTAGAGAACCTTATTCCATTGCTGGGTCTTTTCTTGGACTTGTTAGTATATTTTTTCATAAAACCTAGTTGTTATGTTGCAGCTCTGCTTCCCCTATCAATGATAGGTTGCTTCTAAGTACTCCTTTATTTTAATGAACTTTGGCTAACCACACACCTCCACCATTGTCAGCTCTCTGCCTTTGCACTATGTAAACAGAAATCTATTATTTAAGATTAGGGTTTCCAGAACATATCACTGAAAGGACTAATAGATAAAGCAGTGATATTATCAGAACTAAAGCAAGAAGCCAATTAAATGACTAGCTGGAATCAGGACCTCTGTCCCTATAGTATTCTACCCTCAGATTAGTAAGAATAAATCAGGTGATTGATTCCTTTTAATTCCATCTTTTGTACTTTGTTTTAAAATCAGAAGATTGTCAAAATTGACTATTTCTGCCCTATATTCTGATTGTGAGAGCACTGTACTTTCAAAGTGGTATGTTGGAAAAAGTGTCAGTCATTTCAAACATAGGGATTATCAAATGCTAGACTAGCACATTTTTACATAAAAAAATAGAAATGCTAATGTATAATGTAGAAGAATATCTACCTATGCTAATCAAATTGCAGTTAATAGGAAATGTGAAAAATTAAGTATTTGCCAAAAACTTACTGAGACCATGTTTCCACATTTCAATCTAAATGTGATGGAAATTACTAGTTGGGAAATATCCATATCCAAAATAGGAATGAAGTGTTCTTTTTGTTCTTTGAAACTCAACCTCAATGTTTAACCAGAGAAGAAATACTCTAAAATAATTCAGATATAAATGAGTATGCATGCATGTATGTATAGATGTGTTAATAGAAGCTTTAGATATTCAACACTTAGGGAATCACAAAAGAATAGAAGAAGTGGATGAATTTTTCATTTCTTTTATATATTATAATAGAGTATAGAACCAGAAGGTGAATAATACTTTGGAAACTGAAATAAAGCTGTGGGTGATAACATTGATGAATTATGGAGGCATTAATTCCACGTACTGCATTGATCAATACATTTCATTCATTCTAAACATTTTCATTAGTGAGCAATAATAGTTTAAAGAAATTAAAGTGAGGGCTGACTTCTATCAAGAATGGAAAAAAGAAATCAATAGTAATTGTCAGCAACCAATCTATAAAAATATAGGGAACAATCATATCAGCATCATAATGGAACAGGTCATAATAGAATGATAGTAGACGTTCATTTATGTTTCTAATAAGTCTGTTGACCTTAAAGTATAATGATCCTTTTTTAACGGAAGGTATGGATTCTATGAATCTATACAATGCTTACTCTGCTTTCCGAGGTGAGACATAAAGAATTGATCAGAAACTATGGGGCACAATGCTCAGCTTAACACTTCTGCACATTTGGATTACAAGGGTTTTAGTACCAGGATCTCCACCAGGAAAAACTCTTGAAATCACTTTGAACAGTCAAAAACTTTCAGTTCCCTTTAACCTTTGAAGTGCTTTTTTAATACATATTAAATATTCAGATAAACATTGCATAAAGCTAATAAGCTAATACACATCTCTCTTCTCTCTTTTTATTTATATATATATATATATATATATATACAGTTAGGTCCAGAGATATTTGGACAGTGACACAATTTTCGCGAGTTGGGCTCTGCATGCCACCACATTGGATTTGAAATGAAACCTCTACAACAGAATTCAAGTGCAGATTGTAACGTTTAATTTGAAGGTTTGAACAAAAATATCTGATAAAAATTGTAGGAATTGTACACATTTCTTTACAAACACTCCACATTTTAGGAGGTCAAAAGTAATTGGACAAATAAACCAAACCCAAACAAAATATTTTTATTTTCAATATTTTGTTGCGAATCCTTTGGAGGCAATCATTGCCTTAAGTCTGGAACCCATGGACATCACCAAACGCTGGGTTTCCTCCTTCTTAATGCTTTGCCAGGCCTTTACAGCCGCAGCCTTCAGGTCTTGCTTGTTTGTGGGTCTTTCCGTCTTAAGTCTGGATTTGAGCAAGTGAAATGCATGCTCAATTGGGTTAAGATCTGGTGATTGACTTGGCCATTGCAGAATGTTCCACATTTTTGCACTCAGGAACTCCTGGGTAGCTTTGGCTGTATGCTTGGGGTCATTGTCCATCTGTACTATGAAGCGCCGTCTGATCAACTTTGCGGCATTTGGCTGAATCTGGGCTGAAAGTATATCCCGGTACACTTCAGAATTCATCCGGCTACTCTTGTCTGCTGTTATGTCATCAATAAACACAAGTGACCCAGTGCCATTGAAAGCCATGCATGCCCATGCCATCACGTTGCCTCCACCATGTTTTACAGAGGATGTGATGTGCCTTGGATCATGTGCAGTTCCCTTTCTTCTCCAAACTTTTTTCTTCCCATCATTCTGGTACAGGTTGATCTTTGTCTCATCTGTCCATAGAATACTTTTCCAGAACTGAGCTGGCTTCATAAGGTGTTTTTCAGCAAATTTAACTCTGGCCTGTCTATTTTTGGAATTGATGAATGGTTTGCATCTAGATGTGAACCCTTTGTATTTACTTTCATGGAGTCTTCTCTTTACTGTTGACTTAGAGACAGATACACCTACTTCACTGAGAGTGTTCTGGACTTCAGTTGATGTTGTGAACGGGTTCTTCTTCACCAAAGAAAGTATGCGGCGATCATCCACTACTGTTGTCATCCATGGACGCCCAGGCCTTTTTGAGTTCCCAAGCTCACCAGTTAATTCCTTTTTTCTCAGAATGTACCCGACTGTTGATTTTGCTACTCCAAGCATGTCTGCTATCTCTCTGATGAATTTTTTCTTTTTTTTCAGCTTCAGGATGTTCTGCTTCACCTCAATTGAGAGTTCCTTAGACCGCATGTTGTCTGGTCACAGCAACAGCTTCCAAATGCAAAACCACACACCTGTAATCAACCCCAGACCTTTTAACTACTTCATTGATTACAGGTTAACAAGGGAGACGCCTTCAGAGTTAATTGCAGCCCTTAGAGTCCCTTGTCCAATTACTTTTGGTCCCTTGAAAAAGAGGAGGCTAATCATTACAGAGCTATGATTCCTAAACCCTTTCTCCGATTTGGATGTGAAAACTCTCATATTGTAGCTGGGAGTGTGCACTTTCAGCCCATATTATATACATAATTGTATTTCTGAACATGTTTTTGTAAACAGCTAAAATAACAAAACTTGTGTCACTGTCCAAATATTTCTGGACCTAACTGTATATATATATATACATATATATATACACAGTACAGACCAAAGGTTTGGACACACCTTCTCATTCAAAGAGTTTTCTCTATTTCCGTGACTCTGAAAGTTGTAGATTCACATTGAAGGCATCAAAACTATGATATGAATTGACACGTGTGGAATAATGAAATACTTAACAAAAAAGTGTGAAACAACTGAAAATATGTCTAATATTCTAGGTTCTTCAAAGTAGCCATCTTTTGCTTTGATTACTGCTTTACACACTCTTGAACATAGAGATGATGTGCCTTGCCAAAAAGTTCCATTTTTGTCTCATCTGTCCATAGGACATTCTCCTAGAATTTTTGTGGCTTGTCAAAATGTAGTTTGGGAAATTCCATTCTGGCTTTTTATTACTTTTTTCAACAATGGTGTCCTCCTTGGTCATCTCCCATGAAGTCCACCTTGGCTCAAACAACAACGAATGGTGCGATCTGACACTGAGGATCCTTGAGCTTAAAGTTCACGTTTAATCTCTTTATCGTTTTTTCTGGGCTTTTTTGTTACCATTCCTATTATTCATCTGTTTGATTTGTCATCAATTTTTCTCCTGCAGCCACGTCCATGGAGGTTGGCTACAGTCCCATGGCTCCTAAATTTCTGAATAATATGTGCAACTGTAGTCACAGGAACATCAAGCTGCTTGGAGATGGTCTTATAACCTTTACCTTTAACATGCTTGTCTATAATTTTCTTTATAATTAACTGAGACATTTCTTTCCTTTGCTTCCTCTGGTCCATGTTGAGTGTGATACACACCATGTCACTAAACAGCATAGTGAGTATCTGTAGCCCTTTATAAAGGGCCACTGACTGACTACAAGATTATAGCACCTGTGATGCTAATTAGTGGACACACCTTGATTTAACATGTCCCTTTTGACACATTATTTTCAGGGGTACCATCATTTCTGTCTAGGCCTATTTCATGAGTTTTATTTTTTAAAAAAAAAATCTCTGGAAGCATGGTTGAAAAGCAATATCTGACTTTCATTTGTTCATTTTCATATTTTTTTTTATTTATTATTACATTTGTCAGATTAAAGTTATTTCTGTGATCCTTGTGGGTTTTTCTTTCATTAAACCAACAATTTAGCTATGTGTGTATATCTAAGCTGCTGATTTCTTTCACATACACTGTCCTTTTACACATTGTAAGCATTCTCTCAATATCAGTCTCTCCCTTTTCCCCTCTCTAATGTACAACTGTCTTTTCTCACTTTGCTGAAACACTCCACCACTGTTGTCATCCGTGGACGCCCAGGCCTTTTTCAGTTCCCAAGCTCACCAGTCAATTCCTTTTTTCTCAGAATGTACCCGACTGTTGATTTTGCTACTCCAAGCATGTCTGCTATCTCTGTGATGAATTTTTTCTTTTTTTTCAGCTTCAGGATGTTCTGCTTCACCTCAATTGAGAGTTCCTTAGACCGCATGTTGTCTGGTCACAGCAACAGCTTCCAAATGCAAAACCACACACCTGTAATCAACCCCAGACCTTTTAACTACTTCATTGATTACAGGTTAACAAGGGAGACACCTTCAGAGTTAATTGCAGCCCTTAGAGTCCCTTGTCCAATTACTTTTGGTCCCTTGAAAAAGAGGAGGCTATGCATTACAGAGCTATGATTCCTAAACCCTTTCTCCGATTTGGATGTGAAAACTCTCATATTGTAGCTGGGAGTGTGCACTTTCAGCCCATATTATATACATAATTGTATTTCTGAACATGTTTTTGTAAACAGCTAAAATAACAAAACTTGTGTCACTGTCCAAATATTTCTGGACCTAACTGTATAGATATATATATACATATATATATACACAGTACAGACCAAAGGTTTGGACACACCTTCTCATTCAAAGAGTTTTCTCTATTTCCGTGACTCTGAAAGTTGTAGATTCACATTGAAGGCATCAAAACTATGATATGAATTGACACGTGTGGAATAATGAAATACTTAACAAAAAAGTGTGAAACAACTGAAAATATGTCTAATATTCTAGGTTCTTCAAAGTAGCCATCTTTTGCTTTGATTACTGCTTTACACACTCTTGAACATAGAGCTGATGTGCCTTGCCAAAAAGTTCCATTTTTGTCTCATCTGTCCATAGGACATTCTCCTAGAATTGTTGTGGCTTGTCAAAATGTAGTTTGGGAAATTCCATTCTGGCTTTGTATTAGTTTTTTCAACAATGGTGTCCTCCTTGGTCATCTCCCATGAAGTCCACCTTGGCTCAAACAACAACGAATGGTGCGATCTGACACAGATGATCCTTGAGGTTGAAGTTCACCTTTAATCTCTTTATCGTTTTTTCTGGGCTTTTTTGTTACCATTCCTATTATTCATCTGTTTGATTTGTCATCAATTTTTCTCCTGCAGCCACGTCCATGGAGGTTGGCTACAGTCCCATGGCTCCTAAATTTCTGAATAATATGTGCAACTGTAGTCACAGGAACATCAAGCTGCTTGGAGATGGTCTTATAACCTTTACCTTTAACATGCTTGTCTATAATTTTCTTTATAATTAACTGAGACATTTCTTTCCTTTGCTTCCTCTGGTCCATGTTGAGTGTGATACACACCATGTCACTAAACAGCATAGTGAGTATCTGTAGCCCTTTATAAAGGGCCACTGACTGATTACAAGATTATAGCACCTGTGATGCTAATTAGTGGACACACCTTGATTTAACATGTCCCTTTTGGCACATTATTTTCAGGGGTACCATCATTTCTGTCTAGGCCTATTTCATGAGTTTTATTTTTTTAAAAAAAATCTCTGGAAGCATGGTTGAAAAGCAATATCTGACTTTCATTTGTTCATTTTCATATTTTTTTTTATTTATTATTACATTTGTCAGATTAAAGTTATTTCTGTGATCCTTGTGGGTTTTTCTTTCATTAAACCAACAATTTAGCTATGTGTGTATATCTAAGCTGCTGATTTCTTTCACATACACTGTCCTTTTACACATTGTAAGCATTCTCTCAATATCAGTCTCTCCCTTTTCCCCTCTCTAATGTACAACTGTCTTTTCTCACTTTGCTGAAACACTCCAAACCAAACTGTGTGAATTTGCAAACATTAATCTTGCTTTGTTATGTTTCTTCTGGAGTAAATAAATAAAAACACTGAAAACATCCTTTTTCTGAGATAAAATACAAAAAAATCCACCCTCTTTTACCCCTTTATTAAGCCCCAAAACACCCAGGTCTGATGTAATCCATACGAGGTGCCACAATGATTCTAGCCCTGCTACATCTTTGGTGACAGCATGATGCCATAGAACATGACTGCACACTGTAACTTCAGTCAGAGACTGAGCCGCAACAATGAGCGGTGAAGTCAATCAGGTTATACAGCTGGAGGTTCCCACGGTTCTCCACCTGTAACCACAAGTAACAGGACCTCAATGAACTCAGTAACCTTACCAGATTGCAGCACCAAATTTGCACCTTTTGACAGAAAACTGCACCTGGTTTTTTTTGTTTTTTGTTTTTTTTAAATTATCAGTAAATATGTCCTGCTTTAATCATTCTTCATCCTTTTTACAATGATTTACCTGGCCAATGACAGCCATGCTAATACTTGACATGGCTGTGATGGAGCCGAGAGAGGATGGTTTCGGCAAACCGAACATATACTGAACCAAATGGAACAGTTCCGAATTTTCGGTAAAATGTTCGGTATTCCGATCCCAACCCGACCCTGCCAAGGATCATATGACTTTAATTTTACAATCTTTTCCAATCAAGATCACTCATTTCTAATCTTCACCTTCACTTTTTCTGGTAACTGACATTTCTTAATGACATTTCAAACTGAGCAAAGGGCAACCTGAAAACACTTTGTTATCTTATTATACTCTTCTCCTGCTTTGTAAGCTTCCACCATTTTTCTTTTCAGAGTCTAAGGGTATGTGCGCACGTTGCTTTTTACCTGCTTTTTACCTGCGTTTTTGCTGCTTCTTCTTCTGCGCTGTTTAATGCCAAAATGGATGTGTTCTTCTATTCAAGCAAAGTCTATGGGAATTTGGGTTTCTTGTTCACACTATGTTGTTCAAAATGCTGCCTTTTTGTGGCAGAACTTTGGTCAAAAACTCAGCTTTTCAAAGAAGCAACATGTCAATTGTTTTTGCCAATTGGGTTTTGCACTGCAAAGCTGAGTTTTTGACCAAAGTTCTGCCACAAAAAGGCAGCATTTTGAACAACATAGTGTGAACAAGAAACCCAAATTCCCATAGACTTTGCTTGAATAGAAGAACACATCCATTTTGGCATTAAACAGCGCAGAAGAAAAAGCAGCAAAAAAGCAGGTAAAAAGCAACGTGCGCACATACCCTTAGGCAGCTTCTTAGAAGAACCCATGGCTGCTGTTTTTCAGCACAAGGTTAGTAAAGGCTGGGTTTTCATAAAGCTGTGAAATTTGCATTAACTTGCCTTTCCTAACAATGGTAGTGAATAAGCCATAACCCTAACAGGCCAATTAAGGTCGAAAGCCTTGGTCATAGTTATCTGAGCACACAAAAGGTGCCCAAACCTTTGCACCTCCCCATTTTCCCTATTGCATTTTTTTTAAATGTAAATGATGAAAAAAAAAAAATATATTTTTTTTTTTTTTGCCTACAATACAAAAGAAATGTGTCATCTTTAATTTTATGCTTTTTAAAGATCATTTCACCTTCAACTTCCTTATCTGTTCACAATAACAGTCATTTTGACCGGAAATGCCCAAACGTTTGCATGCCACTGTATGTTATCATAGTACTCATACATTTTTATTGCTTCCATGTGACATACTTAGGCTACTTTCACACATCCGGTTTTTGCTCTGCGGCACAATACGGCGGTCTGCAGGAAAACCGCAACCGTTTTTTTTGCCGCCGGTTGCGTTTTTTTTTTGCATAGACTTACATTAGTGCCATATTGTGCCGCATGGGCTTGCGGTCGGTCCGGTTTTTGCCGCATACGGCAGATTTAGCTGATGCCGCGGCCGGATGGAACGTTACCTGCAACGTTTTTTGCTCCGGCAAAAAAACCGCATCGCGCCGCATCCGGCCGCTGCGGCACATGTTTCAATGCATGCCTATGGATGCCGGATGCGGCGGCGATGTGGAAAAAAACGCATCTGGCCGCCACATGCGTTTTTTTCCACTGCGCATGCTCAGTAGCATGCCGCAACCGGAAAAAAACGGACGGGCCGCATGTAAAAACTTATGCAAAGGATGCGGTGTTTTCGCCGCATTCGTTGTATAGCTTGCACAGCCGGATTGAGCCGCACTGCTCAAACCGGATGTGTGAAAGTAGCCTTACTGTGCATTTATAGTTTGTCACTTTTTTCACTAGCAATGAACCTGGTTCTCCTGTTATAACAGAGAATTAAGCTCTTTTGTAGTGCCAATAAAAATAAGAAAAACATTTAAGCATGCAGCCCAGGATACTTGCCAGGCATACATTGGTTGCTCAATTAAACTTAAAGGGGAACAGCAAAATAATTTTTGGTATGTACCAGTTTTGTATGATAATATCACATTAGTGAAGTCAGATAACTACTGATTAGCAGAATGAAAGGAGACAACATATAATCAACACATAATGATGTCCTTAAAAACAAAATGTTGTAAGCAGGCTGGGATTAATTTTAAGGTCACCCTTCAGAACTAAAGACTGATTTATTTAGTCACATATAATCACCTTGGTGCTTTGTTGCTGCTGTCTCTGCTTTCATCAGTTCTATTCCCCTTGTTGAAATGTTGGCATAAGGAGTACAGTTGTACATTTAAACCATGTCTTCCCTGCCTTTTGACGGGGCGGCTTGGTTCAGACTTACAACTAGTAATGAGCGAGCACTAAAGTGCTTGAGTGCTTGGTATTCAAATCTAGCAGGTTGGACCCTTCAATGACTTTGACTTGAGTACAGAGTATAATGAAAGTCAATAGAAAACTCAAGAATATTTCTGGAAGACCACCCAGGAGGGCTCAGGGGGGGGAGAAAAGTTGCTGAAATGGATTGAAAGAGCACTCAAATGGAATGGGAACAGCATGGATAAGACACCTGATACATCTCTGACTCCCAGATCACTGCTGGAACAATGTTGTCAGAGAATTACGCCACTTTTACTGGCTGACAATAAAATGTACAAAACTGAAGATAAAATGGATTTTACAGGAAAAAATGTTAGGAAACATTCTGTATAATGACTTGCATATAAGGCAAAATTTAAAATAAAATAAAATAAAATGCCTCCTCTATCCTTTTCTCAATTTCTCATAATTTTCAGGTTTCCAGGTTTCCATTTGTGGACTACATTGGATTTAATAAGCTACTTCTTATCATTTTTTTTTTTTAAATAAATTAGTGAACCAGGGCTAAATGTTTTTTCAATTAAAAGATTTATTTGTGTGATTTGTGTTTTAACTTACTGAGTTAGTAATTTGGGTGTCTGATAGATACCTCTCCATTCCTAACACTAGAGATTGATGCCAGCTGACCTTACACAGCAGACATAAACTCTAACTACCATTACCTCAATAGCTACGGTACTAGGGCAATGAGGAAGAGCAAAGGTGAAGAGCCAGAAAAGTTATGCACCACTTCTGGGGTTGATGAGGGCTGATATTTTTAGGCTGGCAATAACTATGGACCTTTACAGCCTAATATTATAGCTGTCTTTTTTACCTTGGCTGGTTAACAAAAATAGCTGCGCAGCCACATCATTTTTATTATTCATTTATGTTTAACCAGGCTAATCACCCTTTAGTACCACATGCAAGAAACTAAAGTGTGCAAGTATATGGAGTGTAGAGGAGTGGGACATTGCTTTGCTTTGGGCAACTTCCTGTTTGCTCTACTTGATGTCTTAGGGTGGTGTCACACACAGAGACGATGACAACGACGTCGCTGCTACGTCACCATTTTCTGTGACGTTGCAGTGACGTCCCGTCGCTGTCGCTGTGTGTGACATCCAGCAACGAGCTGGCCCCTGCTGTGAGGTCGTTGCTCGTTGCTGAATGTCCTGCTTCATTTTTTCGTCGTCGCTCTCCCACTGTGAAGCACACATCGCTGTGTGTGACAGCGAGAGAGCGACGAAATTAAGCGAGCAGGGAGCAGGAGCCGGCGTCTGGCAGCTGCGGAAAGCTGTAACCACTGTAAACATCGGGTAAACAAGGGAAGACCTTTCCCTGGTTACCCGATATTTACCTTCGTTAGCAGCCTCCGCCGCTCTTGCTGCTAGTGCCGGCTCCTGCTCTGTGCACATGTAGCTGCAGTACACATCAGGTAATTAACCCCATGTGTACTGTAGCTAGGAGAGCAAGGAGCCAGCACTAAGCAGTGTGCGCGGCTCCCTGCTCTCTGCACATGTAGCGACGTTATGATCGCTGCTGCGTCGCTGTGTTTTACTTACAAGGTCGCTGTTACGTCACAGAAAATGGTGACATAACAGCGATGTCGTTGTCGCTGTCGCTATGTGTGAACCCAGCTTTACAACCAACATTATTAAGACAAAAATGTGGCAAAAAACACATGCAAAAATGCTTAAGAAAAAGCAAGGAAAAGCGCAGTTGAGCAGAGGTGTGAGATTCATGTGGAAATTCAGCTGCATGAAAGCCTGAACAAACACTGATTGTGTGCACATACCCTAAGGCAATAAACCCTGCCTATATGCCTCCAATATCAAACTATCCCTACTCCACTAGCTATCCTTACACTGAATGGAAGTAACAGTCATTTTGTTAGAGAAAGGACAGTATGTAATGCTGAAAAGGACTTTTAATTTAATAGTGCTACAGCAGTATACAATTACTGCAATATCAATGATCCACAGCCTATATGTCTGCTCTAATCTAAGCTCTCGCTCCTAGATCAACTCTCCTTGAACTGCTTTCAGAGGTGACTAGGAGAGTGTATAGCATCACCGGGTCTTATATAATACCCGATGACATGATGCGGCCGGCATTACCATGTATAGCAGGCAATCCCCACATGTTATTTGGCTATCTAGCAGCCGAGAAACATGCAGGGCAGGGACTCAAGCATGCTGCTTGCGCACCCGTGATACTGAGATGAGTAATGAAAGAATCTGAGTACCCCAATGTTCGTTTACTCGCACATCACTACTTACAACTGTACTCCCACAGTAGGAATATTTGAAGAAGGAGGATTATAACACTAAGGGGCACCAGGTAGGGTGACTATATGTAATAAATGTATAGTCAATTTTCAGGATCAGAGTGGGAGTCACTTTAAATAGTAAAGATAAATTGGGACAACTCAGAGGGAAGAACTCATCACAGACTAATGGTGGTGTCAATGATAAATGACTTAAGGCCCCGTCACACTAAGCAACATCGCTAGCAACATCGCTGCTAACGAACAACTTTTGTGACGTTGCTAGCGATTTTGCTGTGTGTGACATCCAGCAACAACCTGGCCCCTGCTGTGAGGTCGCTGGTTGTTGCTGAATGTCCTGGGCCATTTTTTAGTTGTTGCTGTCCCGCTGTGCAGCACAGATCGCTGTGTGTGACAGCGAGACAGCAACAACTAAATGTGCAGGCAGCAGGAGCCGGCTTCTGCGGAGGCTGGTAACCAATGTAAACATCGGGTAACCAAGAAGCCCTGTCCTTGGTTACCCGATATTTACCTTCGTTACCAGCCTCCGCCGCTCTCACTGTCAGTGCCGGCTCCTGCTCTGTGCACATGTAGCTGCAGGACACATCGGGTTAATTAACCCGATGTGTGCTGTAGCTATGAGAGCAAGGAGCCAGCGCTAAGCAGTGTGCGCTGCTCCCTGCTCTGTGCACATGTAGCTGCAGCACACATCGGGTAATTAACCCGATGTGTGCTGTAACTAGGAGAGCATGGAGCCAGCGCTCAGTGTGCACTGCTCCCTGCTCTCTGCACGTGTAGCTCCGTGCGCTGGTAACCAAGGTAAATATCGGGTTGGTTACCCGATATTTACCTTAGTTACCAAGCGCAGCATCTTCCACGTGGCGCTGGGGGCTGGTCACTGGTTGCTGGTGAGCTCACCAGCAACTCGTGTAGCGACGCTCCAGCGATCCCTGCCAGGTCAGGTTGCTGGTGGGATCGCTGGAGCGTCGCAGTGTGACATCTCACCAGCAACCTCCTAGCAACTTACCAGCGATCCCTATCGTTGTTGGGATCGCTGGTAAGTTGCTTAGTGTGACTGGACCTTTATGATAACATAAGATAGTAAACAAGGAGACTGCTCAATTAGACAGATAGCTAAATAAACATGAGAATTGTGTTTATTATATTCACTAAAGATAATTGCAAAGTTAAAGCTGTTAAGTTTTAACCCCTAAAGTAAATTGCGACTAACTTAACTCACATATTCTGCAGCCTAAACCTCGTGACAGTCAGCTATTGTCACTGTGGATGGCTTCTGATATGCCTTGCAGCAGCCATTGCTGTAGAAATGTGGTATTCCATGATGAACATTCATATGTAGCTGTCAACTCGGGTCTATATATGGAGGCCCTTATAGTGGAAATTGCCTTTTGCGATGTCCAAATTTTATAAAAGATAACATAGAAAGGAGCTTTCCTGATTGCAAAAGCCATTTACAAAGGACATTATATAATATCATAACTTAGTTCCATAAAATTAATTTTAAAAAATAACACTAATAAAATATTTTTTTTATACTAAGTGGCATCTGTTAAGATTTAATCATTATGCCAAATAGGTTAAATTGAGAATAGAAATAATAAAATATAAAACCAAATAATAAAGATAACACACAGTACAAATAGTGCTGTGCTAAAAAAGGACTTTGGCAAGAATTAATTGATTGCTTCTAGGACAATAAACTGCAATTCCCAAACCATATAAAGAAAATCAATGCAAAAATGAGGAAATGTTAACCTGTCTCTCTACCTTCATAACGATTACCCCAAGAGCTTGCTTCTTATAAGTCACGATGTGCATTTTGTACTATTGGTCTACAGCCAGCCAATATACTGTCATTTATATTCTAACAAGGATGAGCTTAGTTAGCTGTTTTCCAGAGGGAGTAAGTATAAAAAAACTAGATCAACTTCTGTTCTAATGCAATTTATTTTCTGTTTCCCTTGGTTTCCAATGGTGGGTTTAAAAAAAAATTTACAGTCCACAGCAATCCATGTCCATGTTTGTATGACATACAATAGATAGATAGATACATAGATCGATACATTTTCTAGAGCCTTCGTAGACAAGTACTGTCCTTCATACATTCTGCAAAATT
The DNA here is from genome assembly GCF_048569485.1 of Anomaloglossus baeobatrachus. Lineage (NCBI taxonomy): Eukaryota > Metazoa > Chordata > Amphibia > Anura > Aromobatidae > Anomaloglossus > Anomaloglossus baeobatrachus. Next base: position 690,162,029 of record NC_134353.1, on the reverse strand, counting down.
TGATTTATGGGATGCAGCTTGCAATGAGCTATGTGATACAAATTAAATACTAAATTTGAGCAGAGTGAAATGAGTGACATTTTAATAACACTTCCCGCATATTAAACCATATATAATAAACAAAATCAAACAAATAATCATGGCATGCTGACAGATCCACAAATAACATGTCATGGAAATGCCTCAGGCATCAAACCAGAGAATTAAAGTAATACGTTAGAATGAGCAAAAAGGTAAGTTGTGAAAACACAGTTTATTTTTGCTTTGTTTTACAATTAGCGATATGCAGATAATCAGGCCTCTTTCTCATGTCAGTAAAAAACACACACGTTTTTCACTGACATTTTAAAGATACATTTGGACCTCTGTGTGTTGTGATTTTGGCACACGTGTGTTCTCCGTGTGCTATCATGGGTAGCACACGGAGATCAGGCACTCCTATACTCACCTGTCACCGGAGCTCCTCTCTGTGGTGCTGATGTCTCCGGCTCTGCTGTCTCCGGCTGCCACTGTCTCCCCTCCACTGCTACTTTTGCGTCATGGTGCAGTGAATATTCATGAGCATAATTATCCAGCCTGGAAGCAGAAAACAGCAACGGACGGAGACAGCATCGCTGGAGACAGGTGAGTATAAAAATCAATTTATTTCAAAGATACATGTTTTCTCTGGTACGTGCCCCATGGATCACACCACTGTGTAGTCCATGTGACATCATTGATGCCAGAGAAAAACAGACTTGTTTCCATGCAGAACACACGGACATGCATGTACGGCGCAGAGAAACACGGTCAGTAAGAAATCACTGATGGTTGCACAGACCAATTGATTTTAATAGGTTTGCATATGTCTGTGATTCCGGTACGTGTAAAAACAGCAACATACGTACCAGAATCACTGACGTGTGAAGGGGGCCTTAGAGAAAGAGAGAAATATTGGCAGGATTTACAAATTTAAATTTCATTTAATTCTGTCATACATTTGTACTACAAAATATTGGTGCCAATTTCCTCTAATCAAAAACAGTATGGTTGCTACTCCATGGTCACATTCAATTGTAGTGTTCAGTGGTAGAATAAACTGAATATAATAGAGAATCCCACAACACTAAATAGTCAAGTGATGAAAAGCGTCAATGTTACAGTGGCAGAAAAATATTTGTACAAGTAATATGGCCAATGTATTGGGGCATAGGACTTGTTGACAACCTACAAGAATATGCATAAAAAAGTAGGTAGCAAGCACATACATAATTTAAGCACTAAAGTAACAAAATAGATAAAAATTGCATGCTCAGTAAAAGACTAAAGAAAATATAGATGCCAAGAAAAAAGATCTATGAATCATAGGAAAATATAAAGAAGGGAAAAGTGGAACAATATGGAAAAGTTATGAAAAAGTAATACATTTAAATAGAATGAAAATTGGAAAGAAAGGAAAAATGAAAAGAATAATATAATGAAAAGTAAGAAAAATGAAAGAAATGAAAAAATTGAATAAATGAGAAAAAAAATGGGATAAACATGAAAGAAATGAAAACAGGAATATAAATATATCATGTATGAAATACAATAAGATAAGTGTGGCAGAATGAACAGGCAATGTAGAGGACGGAAATAGGGCAAAGTAATGAAAAAAGGAGATGAAAGGAAATGGGGCAGCATTTCCTCTAATCATGAGATGGTGAAATAATGAGAAATATGATTAACATCTTGCTTAACATGTTTCATGCAAAATTTGCCTTTTTTGAACAAATATGATAATATTTATATGGCTACAGTAACGTTTGCAGAAAATGAATGTGGTGATAGTTTTTCCCTTGCCAGATGACAATGGTTTTACTTGACTGAATTCAGGTGCAAATTCAGAAATCTAAAACAGACATACTTGGCAGGTACTCATGGTTGGCTGTTTATAGATTGGGGGCTAGTAGCTGTTCAATCCCAACAGTTTAAGATTTTTTGATCTACAGTATGTGCCTTTCCTTTTTGTCTCATCCAAATGGTTCACCAGTTACGATGTATCAATTGAAAGCGATTTATAAGCTTTACTACTCAGACGTGGTGTTGACACCTAAGAATTTCTCACCCACTCTTTACATATTGGTGCAGCAACAGTAGACAATCCAGAATGGGTGGCATGGTGGCTCAGTGGTTAGCACTGCAGTCTTGCAGCGCTGGGGTCCTGGGTTCAAATCCCACCAAGGACACCATCTGCAAGGAGTTTGTATGTTCTCCCCGTGTTTGCGTGGGTTTCCTCCGGGTATCCGGTTTCCTCCCACACTCGAAAAACATACAGATAGGGACTCTAGATTGTGAGCCCCAATGGGGACAGTGTTGCCAATATATGTAAAGCGCTATGGAATTAATAGTGCTATATAAATGAATAAAATTATTATTATTATTATGGTTTGTCTCCAGAAAAAGTGAAGCATATGGGGCATTGGACGTATGATTGCTACAAACCTTTTTTCACCCGAATTCCTTGACTTCTTGAATTGTCTATTAGTTTTTTAATTAGTTTTCTTTTTTGCTGGTGGATGGTTCGTGGAGGGGCATAACATTTTTAAGAAATTGCAAATATTGAAAGAGGTCATCTCCATATGTAAATTTTTGCCATGCCCAGGAATTTTAGCTACACATTCAGGAGGCAATGACCTCAGCTCTCTTCACCTGGCTGAATTATTTTTGCTTAGACGTACTTTTTTTTCCACTTACTTTACCACATAATCATAGTTTCGTCAAAAATTAGAAATGAGCTAGGAATCCTGTAGTGATGGATTGGACAAGGCGCATATTTCATAAAGGATTTTGTGACATGTCAGAATTAAAAAAGGTGTTGTTGTTCAGCATAGGCAGCTTCAAATGGAAAATAGACAACTAATATTTTGGCAGATGGCATCCATTTATAAGACTAAAGCTGGCTTTACACACTGCGATATCGGTCCCGATATTGCTAGTGTGGGTACCCGCCCCCATCTGTTGCGCGACACGGGCAAATCGCTGCCCGTGCTGCCCAACATCGCCCAGACCCGTAACACATACTTACCTGCCCGGCGACGTCGCTGTGACCGGCGAACCGCCTCCTTTCTAAGGGGGTGGTCCGTGCGGCATCACAGCAACGTCACTGAGCGGCCACCCAATAGCAGCGGAGGGGCGGAGCTGAGCGGGACGTAACATCCCGTCCACCTCCTTCCTTCCGCATAGCGGCCGGGAGGCAGGTAAGGAGAGCTTCCTCGTTTCTGCGGTGTCACACGGAGCGATGTGTGCTGCCACAGGAACGAGGAACAACCTCATTACTGCTGCAGTAACGATTTTTGAGAATGGACCCCCATGTCACCGATGAGCGATTTTGCAAGTTTTTGCAACGATGCAAAATCGCTCATCGGTGTCACACACAACGGCATCGCTAATGCGGCCGGATGTGCGTCACCAATTCCGTGACCCCAACGAGCTCGCATTAGCGATGTCGTAGCGTGTAAAGCCCCCTATAAGGATGGATATTTTTTTCTGGACTATAAGATGTGATAGAGAGGGCTCGCTTTCTTTTGGTTAGTGGGGGTAGATGTTGAATGTAGATAGGTACATCTCACTCCTATGGCGGTCTTAGGGAAGTTGGAAGCTTTTTGTTTAACACTTTATTTGGTAACATTTTCTGTTCTTCACTGTAAATTGTATATAAGATTGTGAGTGTTATAATTTGTCACAGCTGGAGGGGGGAAGAATCTTACGCAAAAAACTTTGACGTCATCAAGTGAGCATCAAGATGTACCAGTTATTATGACATTCCCACCACAGGAACAGTGAGGATGGCCTTCTGGTGACCTCTTATTACAAGCAGTGAGTTACAGCCTTTCTATTAAATTCTTGCAAGTTAAAAGAATGTGAGATTCAACTTCATGAACAAGAAGAATAGTTCACTTAGATCTTAGATCAACTACCAAAGTCTGAGCAGGAGCATGACAAAATATCACTGTCCTTGACAAAATCCCTTTTAAGATTGAAATATGTTTATGCTTTACAATTAATGTACAGGTTTGGGTGGATTTTCTCTATGGAGTGTGTTAGTTATATATCTTGTACGTATTATGAATATCTGGTCATACCCTTCAGACTATGTAATTTTCCTGCCATGTAGGAGCATTTTATCAACAAGATTTTTTCTAACACACTTAACCAATATGTTTTAGCATATCTAGATCACATTTTCATCACTTCTTAAGAGCTAGTCTTACTTAAGAGCTAGTGTTACTTGCAATGTGATAAAAAAATGTTACAAAACTCAAGAAACACCTATTTAAACATTATAAGTTTCCAATGTTAGTAGATATATATTTTCATTTGAAAGTCTGAGGCCCTCAAAACCATTCAAAGATTGCAAGCAGATGCATCGCAACGCAGTGCAGAAGGATTATGAGTGAGCCCCTAACTAAGTAACAATGTTTACAATAATGATGGCACATTCTAAATTAGGCCATAAGGAAACCTCAGCAGATGACCATGCTATAAAAAGGTTAAGACCAATAACCATATGGTGAACAAATAGTGGTAGATACTTGTGGTATAGGACACATAATAGATGCCGGGGCTCGATCTGGTGACCCCAAGTTGCGTCGTTGGGCTCCCTCTCTGTCGCACCACAGCTTATTTTGTCTTTGTCCAATGGCTGATAGTTGTCTTGTTTTTCATTTCTTTTGCCTTTCTTTCCTTTTTCACTTCTATTCCAGTGATTTCACTTACACGTTTTGTCCGTCCTATCACATCTTGGGAGGGTCCATTTAGACTCACCATGCACATGCACCATGTACATGCCTTCATTCCTGGCTATATTCCAAGATATCAGAACACTCAATGATAAATGTGCTTTGAATTAGTTCATAACAATTTAAATCTACGAAGAAATCAAGGACTGGAAGAAGATTAAAGTAATAAACTTTTATTAAATATAAATCTTAAATCAAAATATCCTATGCATATGAATTATCACCCCCCTCATGGGGTAAAGGGGATCTAGACACAAAAAATTAAAAATTTGTGTGTATCATTACATTTGGAGTGTTTTAGTTTTTGTGTCTATTTCCCTTTGTCTGTCTCCCTACCCTTATGTTGTATTATTGCAGTGTTGAGACTAGTGGTCTAATCAGCCATGTTACTAGCCATGGTGAGTTTAACGCATGTCAGGGCCTTAGCATGTGATTGGCAATGAGGAAAAGGACTCAAGTAGGGATGTTAGGGAGTGCAGGGATCAGTCTCAGGTGAGTGTGGGAGGTGACCTCGCCCTCCGCCCCCTGGTACCAATGACATCCATGATATCATATTTTTGGTGTACCTTGTTTGTTGTGGCACTAGCTGGGGAATCCCTTTTTGCTGGTAGAATCATGATAATCACTGTGTGACATAAACTTTGCTGACTGACTAATACACCTGTCTCTCCACTATTCTCCAGCCTCTCCTCTCTGTCAATCCGTTCACTGGCTTCCCATTGCTAAAATTCTCCAGTTCAAAACCCTAGCCATGAGAAACAAAGCTATCCGCAACCTGTCTCCTCCATACTTTAACGAATCGGCGCCACCATAGCCGCAAGCAACCTGATGCGATCCCTGTTGTGCCCAGGCGCTGGCTGCCATTTTTGGCCGTGCCTCGGGTCGTCCAGTTGGCTGCTTCTTTCTCCATGTCTAAGTGTGGAGAGGCGGCTAGTGCGCATGCGCGCGCCGATTTACCCCAGCCAGAGCCTAAGTCCAGTGTTTCGCCTAGTGAGCATGCTCAACCTGATAGTGCCATTTCTGAGGCGAAGTCCTCGGTTCAGGCTATTGAGCATGCTCCTACAATTAGTGCGAAAAGCCTCTTTGCACAGGTACTTGGACATTGTGCCGTGTCTAAGTCCTGTGTTTTGCCTACTGAGCATGCTCAGGCAGATAGTCGGATTTCCGAGACTTGTTCAGGCTACTGAGCATGCTCAGGCACTTAGTGCATCAGAGGCTAGGTCCAGTAAGGACCTCACTGGGCATGTCCGTGAGGTGGCAGGCTCTGATAGGCCGACACACATCAAGTGTCCTGATGATGTGGCCACTCCGGACTGGCTCACGGAGGCCTGCCCCTATGACACGGCATCTCACCATTGGTCATCAGACGATAACTGCTGAAGTGTTTGGGGCATGGCAGCCATGAGATCATCATTGATGTGGCAGTTCCGGATAGGCCGCTGGTGACATCGCTGATGACATGGCACTCTGCTATTGGACCTTGGTGGTTCCACCCTGGGTTTGGGGTGGACCCAGGTTATAAAAGGGGCTGGAGACAACATGGAGGTGCGCAGTCTTCACTTAGAGTTCATGGTGGCATAAGCTTTGATGGAAGCGGTAGGTAGGGCTAGGCGAACGGTGCCTGTCACGCCAAGATTGGTGGCTCAGCACATCAGGGTCAGGCGCAATGCTAACTTGCTGCCGTTCCAGTTGTGCTATAGCAGTCCAGTGGTGTTAACTGGGTTGCAGCTGCTGTGTTACTTGTCCGGTTGTGTCCTCTACGCACACGAACAGCATGCCTGCTGCGTCACCTGTCCGATAGTGCCCTCTACGCACACGGACAGCGTACCTGCTGCGCCAACTGTCCGGTTGTGCTCTCTACGCGCACGGACAGTGTATCCCAGAACCCCTGTGGAGTTAACAGGGTGTTCCTGGATTGGGTGTGTGGGCCCTATTTCCCTCCTTGGCTTCCCAGTCAAATGCTACTGGTGTGACTACCTGTAGGTAGGTAATGAAAATCCAGCAACTGGTGTGACTACCTAGTCTGATGTGTCCTTCACACATGGGGCCAATCGAGTGGTGACCAGAAACGCTAATCGGAGGACCGCTCGGCCTGACTTGTCTTACACACGTGGCCAACAGGGTACTGTTGCAGCGGTCTTCTTGGTCAACGCTAACTGGTTACCATCCGGCCTGACGTGTTCAATACACACGTGGTCGGAGTAGCGCCCGCTCCACCGAAACGCAAACTGGGTTGTCATCCAGTTTGACGTGTCCCTACACACATGACCGGTTCCCAGGTCTCCTGGGTTATCTCTGAGTTATCAGCTCTATACTGTAGTCTCTGCCTAACCAACAGGGTGCCAGCAGCTCCATTGCCATCTGGAGCACGGTGGGCCCCGACTGGCGATTGGGATATATACCCCCTGATCCTAATCTGCCGGTCCCCCCATAACACATACATCTGTGATCTATTCTCCTGGTACCTCTCAACACGCAATCTCCGATCTTCACAAGATCTCCTTCTCACCTCCCGTCTTATCTCCTCTTTCCAGAATGACATACAATATATCTCCAATGTATCCTCCATAACCAAACAATCAGATGATCGCCTACTATAGAAACCTTCGAATGGAACCTAAAGACCTACCTCTTCCGACAAGCCTACAACTTGTAACAACCCTCAGTCCACTATACTGCTTTGACCAGCTCTACCCTAATCTAATATATCCTCACCCATCCCGTGTAGACCGTGAGCCCTTGCGGGCAGGATCCTCTCTCCTACTGTATCAGTTGGTAACTTGAATTGTTCATGATTATTGTTCATTTGTTATTATGTATACCCTTTTCACATGTAAAACGCCATGGAGTAAATGGCGCTATAATAGTTATATAGTTACAAAGGTTGAAAAAAGACCTAGGTCTATCAAGTTCAACCTTCCTCCACCACTTATACATTTTGTCATTAAGTAATTTATAACTGACAACGTTGTGTGTACTGAGGAATAATAAATAATAATTTATGATGACCCTGATAAGTCATAGAGTTGAGGACTACTGCTCAGAGTTTAGATGTTGGTCTATGGAGACCTCTTGGAATGACCCTGCTCTTCGGAGTCAGTTCTGCCAAGGACTGTCAGATCATATTAAGGAAATCAAGACTTACAATTAATGCACGGAATTTATATCCTTGGCTATTCATCTAGACTGACATTTGATGGTATTTTACTGGCGTCTCATTCATCATTTGAGACTGGTGAACCTATGCAAATTGATACTTGAAGGGATCCAAGAGACTGTGTAGAAATTGGAACACCAACTCCTTTTTGTTTATATTTCTGATCATGTTATGGTTCAATGTTTCAAGTAAATTAATGAATTTCAAAAAGAGAAAAAAAAAAACCTTAATTGTGTAGATTCAGGTTTCAAAAGTTTGAGATTTTCTCTGGTACAGGCATCATGGTTTTTTCTACAGGTGTCTTTGGAGACTAAAACAGGTCTTATTTTTACACCTTCATTAGTGGATTCAGGTTCTGCATTGAATCTTGTTGTTCTTGACATCGCTATTAACTGGTTAAAATGTCTCTAGTCTCATCTTCCCATTTAAGCTTCAGAAATTGATAATTCTCCTCCTTCTCAAAGCTATGGGACAGGTAACCTCGAAGGTCGAGGATGTATGTACGAATGTTGGCATATTACACGCTGAACTCCTTAAAGTTATGTTGTTTCCTTCTTTACCTGCAAAATTAATGGTAGGCTTGCCTTGCCTACTTAAGCACACTCCTACTATCAATTGAGAGACTCAGGAGGTAAAGTCTTGGGGTGACTTTTCTTTTTCTGGTAGTATATCATGACTCTTGGATTCTGTGAGGTCTCAACTTCTAAAATCCATGTTGATGTTGTATTTTCTGAAATTAAGTTTGAAGTTCTTCCACCACATAGAACATATGGTTGCACTATCAATCTAATTCATACCACGCGCAAAAATGCCTAAGTCTTGTTTGTTTAATCTCTCTCTTCCAAAGAGAGAGGTCTTGAAAAAAGTATACTCCCAAAAAATCTGGCCAAGGGGCAAAAGATTAAAGTAAAGTTAAGAAAAATGACTTAACGGTGATATTCTGATGGGGTTGTTCCCTTTTCCCATGTTTTTCAACTGACATAGACCTCCATGGCAACCTCTTCCAGCCACAACTCATCTGTAGAGTTTTCAGAAAGGCACCTTTGACTTTTCACATATCCAGCACTGCCCCATCTATTCCCAACCTTCACAATATAATCATTAAACCATGACCCCAATGCTGAGACCTCTGCTATCGTATTTCACATTGTTACTGGACCTGCTATGTAGTACAAAAACAATTCTTATCTTAGCGCCCCACATAATATTGCCCACAACTATACCTCTTACAAAGGAAAATACCTCCTTTATACACAATAGATGGGAAAATCGCCTCTTGGAAATATTACTGCCAATGCAAGTACTCTAGAAAAAAGTTCCCAAGTTGTATCACCTGGAAAATAATATTGCCTCCTGTGTACCCCCATATACAGTAATATTGTCTACTGAGTCCTCAATGTTTAGCTCTTGTATACAGAGTATGATGTCCATAATATGGTTTTTCATTAGGTGGCAATCATTGCTTAATGAATCAGGTCAATGTACTCAAGGCAGCCAACGCATCTTAATGAATCGCCACCATAGAATTTGACTTCACCAGGTTCAGAAAATTGCCAAAAAGTCTGCACAAATTTGATTCACTTCAAATCAATTTGCTTAGCTTCATTGTCTATGCATCATAGCATTGTAGCTGGGAAAGGAATTAGGTCTATATTTAGGAAAAGTATATATTTGTAATTCATACTTGTCACGCCTCAGTATCGGTCATCAATACTGCTGAGCCACAGCCTGTTTTCGTCTCTCTCCAACTGCTGCGGGTGCTTTTGTATTTTCTTTCAATTCTTGAGTATACTTCTATTTCAGGTGCCTACACTTCCCTACTTGGTTATGTCCTATCACTTTTTGGGAGTGACTATTTATACTCATCTTGCACTGGCCTTCTTTGCTGGCCATATTTCCAGGTGAATAGATGGTTGGAATTCCAGATCTTTAGCTAGGGGATTATCTTAAGTTATTTTCCCTACAGAGAATAGGTGCAATTATCCCCTCTTGGCACCTTTTGTTTTTCTCTCCATTTGAATGTCTGGGACATTTCACATAATCTGATTTCTTTGTTATATTTAATTTCCCTGAGTCTATGCTTGTGTACTTTAGTTTCTCACCCTAGGCACTTTTGCCTACCAGTATGCTTCTCTCTTCCTTTTGTTGGGATTGTTTTGCAGCCTCCCTTCTGGTTCCTCAGAAAGTACAAGAAACCCCTTGATGGATATTCAGATATCCAGGGTGCCTGGTCCGAGGAAATGTTGTTAGTTGTGTGGTTAAGGTCTTAATCTTTAATGTACCTGTTGGGTGCAAGTGCTGCGTTTCATCTAGTTAGTCCTTTCTACTGTTACCCATGTGAGTGCATTAGTATGTGCATAACAATACTATGCCTGATGAAGAGTCTTGAGTAGTCTCAAAAGCTTCCTATTGATTACCATCTTTTCAGTTAGCTATTAAAATGTATCAACCTCTGAGGACTCTTAAACTTTATTTATTTATTTTTTTTAGGTATATATAGGAGGAATGGAAACACAAGGAATTATATCATATATTATGGTTAGCTTTTGTCACATAAAACCTCTTATGTAATATATAATATGTATGTAAACCTTTCTAGGATTCCTCAATTAATGCATTATGTAATATTAATTGACCAACTCCTATCCATTAGGCAGATCCCTGGTGACTATCTTGGAAAAACACAAGAAATTATGCATTACATACTATATCAGTTATCAAAGATAAGTGAAATCTTGAAATCCTGTGTTTAAGGCTTCAATCAGATATCCATGAATTTTCTAAAATACAAAAAACTCTTACAGTTGTATATATGTCTTTTGGTTTCAAGTTTCATCAGGGTTTGCTCAGTGTTTTAGTTCTTAGGAAGCATTCAGATGACTGCATAAGTCAGTCCGAGATTGGGCTAAAATGTTTGGATTGGCCACGGCACTCCCAACCAAACTGTGACAACTTCATAAACAGTATTTCTATGCAGTCCAAGCCTTGCGGTCTGATGTTGGACCGATTTATACAGTCATCTGAATGCACCACAAATATATAAAAAAGACTGACCCACACATCCAAGGTGTGAACAGGTGCTAGCTGAAATCACAATATAACTACAAAACACATACAACTGCACTCTAAAATGTTAACAATTAATAAGAGAACTCTGGTATTGCATTACTGCTATGGGAATATTTGAAAAAAAGAGATATTTAGCTTATGTATTGGTCAACGCATGTGACTCCAGTAACCAGCAACAAGGTATATCTCAAAATACTGGGGCCCTAACTCAAATGCCTCTATCTGAGTTAGAAACCTACATGTCTGGGCAGCTAGGATATCTCAAAATACTGGGGCCCTAACTCAAATGCCTCTATCTGGGTTAGAAACCTACATGTCTGGGCAGCTAGGATCCAGCTATCAAGGGGAATGAACACAACCTGGATACAGGGCAGAGTGCTCAATAAGAAAGAAATGCGATACAAATATATCAAAAAGACTGACCCATACATGAAAGGTGTGAACAGGTGATAGCTGAAAACAAAATATACCTACAAAACACATACAGCTGCACTCTAAAATGCTAACAATGAATAAGGAAACTCTGGTATTGCATTATAGCTATAGGAATATTTGAAAAAAGAGATATTTAGCTTATTTATTGACCAATGCATGTGAACCCAGTAACTAGCGACAAGGTATATCTCAATATACCGGGACCCTTAATCAAATGCCTCTATCTGGGCTAAAAACCTACATGTCTGGGCAGCTAAGATCCAGCTATAAAGGAGAATGAACACAGCCTGGTTACAGGGCGGAGTGTTCAATCAGAAAGAAATGCACTACAAATATATCAAAAAGACCTACCTGCACATCCAAGGTGTGAACAGGTGCTAGCTGAAAACACAATATTACTACAAAACACATACAGCTGCACTCTAAAATGCTAGCAATGATTACGGGAACTCTGGTATTGCTTTACTGTAATAAAATATTTTTTTTTTTTAAAAAAAGATATTTAGCTTATGTATTGGCCAATGCATGTGAGCCCGTTAGCCAGCGACAAAGTATATCTCAATATATTGGGACCCTAACTCAAATGCCTCTATCTGGGTTTTGCATCTGAATACACTCTCACCATCAGTATTTCATCAGTGATTTTTCACTGCGGCCTCATTCAGACGTGAGTTTTGTTTAACCTAAAAAATTGTACATGTGCCATCACTGTTTGGTCAGTGTTTTCACCTATGGATAAATGAGTGACAAAGCTTCTCCTACCCTTTACAAAGAGAGACAGCACACAGATACCATTTTTGTGCTGTCATGCCTTTTACAGACCCATAGAATTGTACTGCACTTTTCACCCATGCAGCAAGAAAAAAAGGACATGGCTCCATGAGCTTTTAAAGACACATGACCCTTGGCAAAATATGAACAGGTGAACAGCCCCATAGACTATAATGGATATATGTGAGAAACACAGATGCAACACAGACATCTGAATGAGGAATACTTGCAAAACTTGTCCTATCTATTATAATATAACTATCAGACAAAACACGAACTGCACATTGATATAATGCGTTTACTGTCCGTGATTTTCACAGACCATTAGACTTATGTGGATAATTTTGATCCGTAACTTGGACCAAAAATGGACATATTTCTTTGACTTATTGTGGGCCATATGTGAACAGTCCAGTAAAATGGATATAATGAAAAATATGGATAGAACACATACGTGCTCTAAATGAGACCTCAGGGATCAGATCATCTGGTTCTAGAAGAACTCTGCACAGAGATGATGTGCTAGCAACATGTAATTAAAAATATTATCCTTATTGGCTCCTTCATTTCTCATCTGGAAATGTTCTGCAATCTCCAAATTGCTAAAAATTGCTCAATTTTGTTGCCCATCTCAAATCTGGCAATATTTTAAACTCATGTTAAGAGACTATTTTAATATTTAAATTAGTGAGCATCCTTGTAAGACATCATAGGTAGCATCATGACTTGCAATGGTTGCTGCTGTTAAACAAAAGGTAAGTTCATTCAATTTAAAGACCCCCTTTCTGAACCCTGTTCCATCTTACTCCATATCCAGAAGATGCATAGTGGATTACCACTGCAAGATTCATGGTGCTTTTAAAGCACATTTTGAAGAAGAATCCGGCAGTGCACCTAGCATCAGCACTGCTGCCCACCACTGAAAGGCAACTGCATGATCATTTTATTTTATTTTCATTTAACACATTTACCGGTTCTGGAATAGACATTCTGTTACCCAGCTATTATTATAAAGCACACACAAGCCAATCATATCTAGTGCATTTGTTGTTTCTACACTAGCCAGACCTTAAGCACCTTACTAAGCATACAGCTAGTTGAATTATCAGTGTATAACCATAGTTTTATTGATGCTTCCTCTGCTCCTCTACTTTCTTTTAGACTCATGGTACTTTGAGGGACATACGAAAGAAAAGCTTTTAATTTTTTGCTCCAGTGTACCCTATAACTAGTCAAACCAGTTGCACCTTCTCTGCACATCATATTCAGACTGGACATTTCAAATTTGGGCACACTGCTCAGACAGCCGTTAAACACCAGGCACTAACCTCGCTGCTCCACTTTATGTTTCAAACAGTACCCAATCAATTCTCAAATTCTATCATCCTATAGGTAACCATCAATCACTCCTATACCTTGCGGCTCCTCCTGAACCTACAACCACAGATTGTATCTCCTTCAAGGAACCCTAAGGCATGGTTGTTTTGAATCAAACTATAATTCATTACCCTGTTCCCTCCCCCCCCCCTCCTCCATTATTATATTATATTTACCTTCATTACCACAGGTAACCTAAAGATTCACCTATTGAACTATTAATTTATTTATCCATATATTTATATTCATAGTAGTTAATCCCTTCCCACCATTATACGGTTATTCTAGTACGATTAGCTCAGCAGTAGAGTTGAGCAATGTTCGATTCGAACCGTTCGCCAATTTCAAATTCGAGTAATTTTGGGCGGTGTTCGAGTCGTTCGATGAACTCGAAGGATTTGCTTCAAGTTCGGCTGTTCGAGTTACCGTTCGATAACGGTTCGATCACCAAAAGCGTAGCTAGTTAATAGCTGGCTTTTCACTGTAATAGTGTCAATCACTGTTAATAATGATATTATCTAAATTCAGCGTATAGTGTGCGGGAGGGACGGGGTTTAGATCAGTGCTGCTGAGTGCTGAAAGAATGGCGATCACCATTTTTTTTTCCTAACCACACGTACAGTGGGGCGGGCCAGGCTGTCAGCCAATCACAGAGACACACACAGCAAAGTGGATTTTTGCCAGACAAGCAAGGGCATGTGTCATAGGCTGTGCATGTCACATGTCCTTGCCCTATAAGACCCGGAGATTTTCCCCTTCACCGCCATTATCTCTCTGCTGCGGGTGTGTGACAGTCACTGCTCCTGCTTCTGCTGCTGCTGATGTGCGCGCTATAGATTTATACAGTGCAATCTACACATCAGTTTTGGGATTAGGGACTACTTGTAATTTCAGCCCTTTTCAGGGCTACATTACAGGCGTTCATAGCCATTTTTGCTAGGCAGGTCTGTGCCAGGGCTGTGCAGGGGTTTATCACAGCGTCTGGCTAAATCAGCTCAGGCAATTCCTTGGAGCATAGTTTCATTGGCAGGGATAGAAAGTGCGGCTTCCTCTGCTGACAAGCAAGCTACACCACCTGTGCATTGTACACCACCTGTCCATTTTTGCTATACAATTTTAATTGCAAAAAGTGCTGCCAGTTTTAGGGCCACAATTTCATTGTCACGGATATTACGTAAAGGTTCCTCTGCTGACAATTTTGCTATACCACCTCTGCATTGTACACCACCTGTCCATTTTTGCTACGCAATTTTAATTGCAAGAAGTGCTGCCAGTTTTAGGGCCATAGTTTCATTGTCTAAGATATTATGTGAGGGTTCCTCTGCTGACAATTTTGCTATACCCCCTCTGCATTGTACACCACCTGTCCATTTTTGCTACGCAATTTTAATTGCAAAAAGTGCTGCCAGTTTTAGGGCCATAGTTTCATTGTCAGGGATATTATGTGAGGGTTCCTCTGCTGACAATTTTGCTATACCACCTCTGCATTGTACACCACCTGTCCATTTTTGCTACGCAATTTTAATTGCAAGAAGTGCTGCCAGTTTTAGGGCCATAGTTTAATTGTCTGGGATATTACATGACGGTTTCTCTGCTGACAATTTTGCTATACCACCTCTGCATTGTACCCCACCTGTCCATTTTTGCTACGCAATTTTAATTGCAAAAAGTGCTGCCAGTTTTAGGGCCATAGTTTCATTGTCAGGGATATTACATGACGGTTCCTCTGCTGACAATTTTGCTATACCACCTCTGCATTGTACCCCACCTGTCCATTTTTGCTACACAATTTTAATTGCAAAAAGTTCTGCCATTGTATTTTGATGTGTTTTTTTTTTGCCAGGGGATGCAGATTTGGTGGAGGAATTTGGTGAATAAATTTTAGCACCAAATCTGTATTTCCTGGCAAAAGAAATGCAGTTTAGGTGTCGTTTTCTGCTCGAATTTATACACTAAACTATGGAACATGTCTCCAACGCCTGGCAAAAAAAGGTTTAGATGCAGGTTTTTTTTGCCAGGAGATGCAGATATGGTGCCGGAATTTGGTGTATAAATTTCAGCAACAAATCTGCTTCTCCTGATAAAATATTTGCAGGTTTGGTGTGGTTTTCTGCCAGAAAATACAGATTTGGTGCAGATATGGCATCAAAACCCCATTTTTGTGTGATTTTCTTTCAGGAAATACAAATTTGGTGCTGAAAGTTATACACCAAGTTCCTGAATCAAATCTGTATCTCCTGGCAAAAAAACACAGTTTAGGTGTTTAGGTGTGGGGATTTTTTGCCAGGAGATGCAGATTTGGTTTAGAAATGACTGCACCAGAGTTCTGCACCAAATTTGCATCTCCTGGAAGAAAAACACATTAAAACGGTGTCAAAACTGTAGTTTTTATGCGATTTTCTGGCAGGAGATGCAGCTTTTGTGTTGGAATTTATACACCAAATTCAGGGGAAAGTAAAGGAATACCTTGGATCCAGATGACTCAGGGAGAGGAACTGCAGCAACAACGTTTCTCCAGATGAATACAAATCGACTGCTTGCACTGAAGACTTGTTAAGGTTATTAGACCTATCACCAGCACAAAGTAAGTGAGAAGGAGGATATTTAAAAACACAAAGGGAAGTGCTGAAGTTTATCAGCTGAAAAGGTGTGGAAATTGGCAAATTCCCAAAGAGAAAGGGATAAACCCCAAGCAGTGAAAAACTGAAAGTCAGAGAACAGCCTCTTTACCCAAATGCTGCGACCTTCTACAGCCGGACTGCAGAACTGTTTGTTAAGGGTGACACACCCGTGACAACTATCACCCTTTTATAACACATAAGTTTGGGTCCCTTAGACTTATATGAGGTTCGGTGCCCAGGGTCAAGTTCGGCTGCCGAACCCAAACTTTTTTAGTTTGCTTTGGTTGGGCTAACACGAACGTCCACGGATTCGCTCATCACTACTCATTACTAATGAAAACATACTGTAATTTTGAATGTGAAGTGATCATTTTAAAATTGCAATTTGTTAACTGCACAACATACCAAGTGGCAACAAATATTTACGTGTTACGGTATATTGTAATTGTGCAAGTTCTTTCAGGGGTGAAAGAACCATGTCTTCTAAATAAAATAATGAGAAAAGCCCTTGAAATAAAAGTAATTTAATATGTTTCTTGTGTTTAGCCATTGACTGTCTAAACGTTTTCACAACTCAACAAACCTGAAATGTTGGTCTAAGATCTGCCAAAAGCTTGATATTGAGTACATAAATTATACCGTAAAAGTATAAAGCTATCCAGAAATGTAAAATTGCAAAGTAGGATGAGATATATGTGTAAATGGAGATTCCTACACCTGCCTCACTGTATAACACACTTCTATTGCTGCCAGAAAATATTCTGGGTACTACTGTGCAAATTAGCACCCAGTCACAAGATTCAAATCCATTTTAAGCTATATTCCCCTGGAGCATTATGTTCACATTAAACAGCTTGTACAGCAAATCCTTAGTTAAATGTACATCTATATAATTAGAAAACACAAAGACAGCTGTTTCAGTCTTTCAGGCACATTGAGTTGAAGGTAACTACCTTAGAATTGAGAAGTTGATGCTACAAGATAGAGATGATTAAAAATCACTAGCCGAAGCAAATTCTGTGCACGGTCACTTTTTTTTCCAGAAAAATAAACGACATACCTTCGTCACCTGCGATATCAAAGGGCTTCCTGAAAATCTATTACTTATGAATCAGGCTACACTGCTGATCTGCATATTCCTATGTACAAGATGTGCTTGGAATTTTGATGTAGTTTCTACTACTTAGCATCAAATTATTTCAATGAGCTGTGTTTTCCCAACAGATCTCCGAGAAATGTGCATGTTCAGCACAAACCCACAGGGAAAATTCAACATGAAAATAACTTCAAACATCTATGTTTGCTATGCTCATTTAATTATCCTTAATTGGCATTCATCGGTCTCTTTTTTATGACTTTGGTGCCAGAACAAAAAAGGTGTGATTAAATGTGGCTCCTTCATTACAAATCCTAAATCTCGAAAATAATAAAATGATAAAAAAAAATACAACAATAATGAAAATCTGTCTTGAAAATCTTTTGGAATAATTTAGTAAGTTGACAGTAAAAACAATTAGAATATACAAATATTGATATTAAGGTCTCAGTCTTGGCCACCGACAGAGAAGTGCAAGTAGTAATTGAGCATCATGTGAAGGTGTCCTGATGACCATTTTACTGTATGTGACCTACAGTATTTTTTTTTATAGACTAATTTACACAATAGGGAGAAAAGTACTAACACTGAGCAATACTCTTCATTAAAGTAAATAAAAATGTTAGTTATACTCTAAAACAGTACGCAGCTTCAACATTTATTTGCAATACCCTATGAACCTAAGGCCTTTTTCACACGTCAGTGATTCTGGTACGTATGTGCTAGTTTTTATACGTACCAGAATCATGGACATACGCAGACTGATTATAATCAATGAGTCTGTGCACACATTAGTGATTTTTCACTGACCGTGTCTCCGGACAGTGTACATGTGTGTCTGTGATTGCCCCACGAAAAGATGTCTATTTTTTTCTGGCATCACTGATGTTCCACAGATCACATTATGGTGTGATCCGTGAAACACGTACCAGAAAAACACGGACATTGAAAATAAAAAGCATGTATATCTCACCTTCTCCAGCGACACTCTCCGGCCTCTGCATGCTGCTGCTTGAGAGGTGGCTAGTTAATGGCATGCATATTCATGTATGCAGCCACAGCCAACCCGGACGTAGTTGCAGCAAGGGCGGGAAAACAGCAGAGCTGAAGAGTTCAGCACCACGGACAGCAGGAGTGTGGACAGGCAAGTTTATCTTCATGTGCAATCACGGATGATGAATCATGTCTCGTGGATTGCACATGGACAACCCACTTGTGCCGTGAATCACGACACACAGAGGGACATATGCATTTTTAACACGTCAGTAAAAAACGTGTGTTTTTCTCTGACGTGGGAAACAGGCCTAACACTGAGCTCTGTAGTAATTTTGCAGCTGGAATTAAAGTAATGTGGGACCTTGAGTGGAGAAGAGAGCTTCCAGACTGAATGCCAGTTGCCAGGTTAGAGAGAGGGCACTGGCCCTGTGAGACAAATCTTGTGGAGGTGCTCTTGCTTCTGTGCCAATCCCAATAAACCAGTAAAGCTAGTATACTGGAAAAAAGTTTTGCTGTGAATACCACCAATTCGTCTTTGTCTGTAAGGTCTTCTTTCTAAAATGCTGTTGATAAGAAGTCTGTACACAAGAGACATGGCTAGCAGTTAATCATGATGTAGACACTGAATGGTCCCTAACTCATATAATATGTTTATGACTTCAGGATCACACCAGTCGCAAACACACAGCCCACAGGCTTTATGTGGAACCAGGGGCTACATATTTTGGCCCGCAAGCACTGGACCTCCCATGATGATCATGGCCCGTTCCATGAGGCCAAAACCAGAGCTTTGTTTCAGCTGAATATGTGTCCTTGGACACTCCTTCAATTGAAATGTATTGCAGCTGACATCGCCAGGTGGCGTATGATGGTAATACCATGTAACCAGGATTTGGGGAAAAAAGAAAAGCCAAAGGAAGAGACAATAGATGAGAAGAATTGCTTTTTTTATGTGTATGTAAAGAGCAGAGGAATGGGAGACATTACTGCAAGATAGGAACTAAGAGACTAAGATGGGGACATTACCACAAGATTGGAATCAGGATGGATGACATTACTATAAGATGAGGACCAGGATGGGAGCATTGCTACAACCTGGGGACCAGGGTGGGAACATTATTACATGATGGTGACATTACTACAAGATGGGGACCAGGACGGGAACATTGCTACAAGCTAGATAACAGGATGGAAGCATTAATACAGGATGGGGACATTACTAGAAGATGATGACCAGGATGGGGACACTGCTTCAAGGGGGAAACCAGGATAGGGGATATTACTACAATAATACTATATGGTGCTAATTGTAACACAATATTACGGTATGGGGCCAATTGGAGTCAAAAAAGAAATGAATTTTAAACATGTAAATAAAAAATTATAAACACAGTATGAAAAAAATAAATGAAAAATATTTTGCCACTAGCAATGCTGATTTATTTACTAATTAAAGCAAACACAAAATATTATGTTTGCTATTGCTGCTTCTGTTACAACCCAAGCTATAACGCTGTACCATAACCCACACAATTATTGCCAGAAAAAAGATATATTAAAACAAGACAGCAAAAATGTTTAAAAATTGATCAAAAAGTTGTAAAGAAAAAATAAGATATCATTGAAAATGTCATCTTGTCCAGCAAAAAATGCGGCCCATCAAATTAAACATTTTCTATGTGCAGCCCATATACGCAGCCACATATGAGAACCCTGCTCTATATAGTAAGTATTATGGGCTCTTCGGCGGAGGACAGTGTACGCTGATGAACAAAAGGGTAACAATGTTTTTAACTTTTGAATTTCAGGGTCCATATCTCACCGTCCTCTACCTACAATTTAGAACGTGAAACGTCCTTCATTTTATAGACAATCATCTTGGCTATCTCATACATAAATTTGACTTGCAACTATTTAGAATATGATTAGTTATGCAGATTCTTGTCAGGTCACTGCATTATTACTGTTTTGCTCCCAAACAACTTACATTTTTGTTTTTATTATTTTGCTAGTTCCCACAGTCAGTGTATTACTGATGAACAAAGGTACAAAGACCAAGACCAATATTACTACAATGTGGTTACCTAATAGTAGTATATAGCAATTCTACAGACCATATAAGGCGTAACAGTACATTTAAATCGAGACAATCAATGGTAATATCCTTTCTGATTGGAGTTATTTTCCTTTCTTTTCAATCTGACACAGACTACTAAAAAGATGTATTCCAGCCATAACTTATAACTAGGGTCTACAACGCACAAACATTTCACCTCACATTGCCAGTGTAGTGCCCCTGAGGCTTCAGTTGCCATAGAAGTACTGCATCTCAGCCAGAAGTGTAGTATCCAATTCCTGGGTAAGGAGGGGGGTCGCAAACCAGTATACACAAAACACAGACAATCTCACTCAGCAACACTCCATCAGACCAGGGTAATGTCGGCAACTGGGGGGTGGAGTTGAGTGAGTGGGAGCAGCCTGTAGAAAGTTAGTCAGTCGGAAGGAGCAATGGAGGAGAGAAGACCTGTGGTCTGGAGCTGTTGCAGCTTAGCCCAGGTGCACGACAGAAAGGGTCCTAGAGCCCATGGGAGCGACCATACTCTCGTGGCCTCATTCTATATACAACATACCAGAGTGGATCGATTTGGCCGCAGTAGGGGACTGGTCTCTCAATTAGTGGAGAACTTCAAGACTCAGCTAGCTAACCGGACGCGGAGGTTACTTCAAGTGCTGAAGCCACATCCACACACAACCAGTGAAAAGGTTACCACATAGGGCGAAAGGGATAGAGCTTCACGCCACCTGAGAGGGCCCGCAGACATAGGCTTGTGGCTCTGTGCCCTGCCATTACAAACTACTACTCCCAACACTCCTGGGGCCCAGATCTACCTGTGGAGAGCTATTCCAACTCTGTGGCATCACCATCGACCTCAGGTAAAAGCTGAACAGCAGCGGCGGCATCTACCTTCTACCTTGTCGCACAGGTGGCGTCACAACATCTCCCCTGTAAATATTCCCCCACCACTATCTTTATTTTGTGACACCACCAGGGTCACAGAGCAAGACCTGGCCACCGCGGCATCCACATGATTAGAAACTGCGGCCCAGTAATGAGTAACCCCCCAGGCCCTGGTGCAGGCGTGTCATTTTTGGCATCACAAAGAGGATTTCGTGCCCGTTACCACGGGTACTGTGCCCCTCAAAGACTGTGTAAAAAGACTATGTGCTGCCGTCCATTGAAAAAGGACAAAGAGCATTCAAAAGGGCTGGGTACGTCCACCCTTCGTGGGCTAGATTGCAGGACAGTGCAAAAAGCATTCAGCTACAGAGGAAAATCGAAACTTACCCAAGGGCCCAGAAGTCCCGCCTTCCCAGGAAGTTAAAAATCATGGGATAACTGTGCAGGAGAAGGAGGCGCCATTGAGAGCAGCAACCAGAGCAACCTGGAGCATGGGGTGGAAGAGACGGGCTCCCCTGGTCCGGAAGATGCACCGGTACAGCGGCCAAGCCTAGACCCGGACTTCTTAGCGGAGGAGGTAAAGAGTGTGGGTCACAGGCTGCTGGAACTCCCAGTGAGTGCCACACAGAGTTGGCAGGAGTCCCTGATGGCGATGGTGGCGGAGGGATTTGCCATCTTGGAACCGGTCTGTTCAACCCCAATGGAGGAACAGACCGGCACCGGAGAGGTAATGGAAATGACAACTCCTGTTGCCGCAGTAGCCGAGGACACCTTAGTGGGACCCCTTGCAACCCCACCGGGCCTTGCACCTGGCCTGATTTCCCAATACTTGGTCTGAGATGTGATATCCAGTAGTGGAGAAGGACTATTGGATCCTCTGCAGTCCACCATTGGACCCCAGAGTGCGGGAGCATCCCACAGCGCAATGCCCTGCAGCGCCACTGAGATTCTGTGCCCGAGGCAGATAGCCAAATTGGCTGCAGAGCAGGAGCAGCACAAGGCTCAATGGGAGGCAATGGAGGCCTGCAACATGGCCGCTAAGCAGCGGCTCTGCAAGGCCTGACCCTTGGAGCGGGGACCACTGAGAAAGGGAAAGGTGGTGAAGTTTGACCTGGAAAAGGGATGGGGCTTCATTAGCGAACCCAGTCTCGCTAAAGACATTTTTGCTTCCCGGCGCTATGAGCAGTCCCGCCTACAAAAGGGTCACCCCAGCTGAGATCTCTACCCGTAACACGACCACGGAGTCTGAGGGTTACTCGTCACGGGGCCGTGGTTCTTCTCCTGGGTCGTCGCGGTGGACTTGCCCAGTTCCTTGACCACGGTGGTGTCAATAAAGCAGGGGATGGGGACGATGGGGGTAGGTTTTCGTAACTCCACCTGTGGTGAGTGACCAATGTAGGAGCCGTCGCTGTGAGAAGTCTCTCTCTGCTGGGGTGGATGGTAATGCATCTCGGGTGTTGCAGCTCTCCAGAGCTAGAGCTAGGCCCCATGGAGGATGATAGGCTTGGTAGTCGCCTATGGCGAAGGGGCGCGATGTTGGAAGCACTGGCAGTAACGGGATGACACAGAGGGTGCAGTTAAAGTTCTTTACTCACTGGAAGCACACTGCCGTTGGAGCACTGAGCTACACTGTGATGGGCTTCAGGCGATTCCGGATACTTCGGAGGTCGAAGCCGCTGTTTCCTTCTGTGCATCTCCTTTCGATGGTTTCCCTCCACCCCCAGCTCCTGGGTTGTGGAATGGGTCACAGGTGCCTTCTGCACTCCCCATGAACCCTGGGATCCACCTTCTTTCGTAAGAACCTGGATCGAGTTTCCAGCTCCAGACCACGAGCCTCGAACTGTTCATCTCTCTGCTTATCTCTTCCTGAGTGCGACCTGGCGCTTGCTGCACCTGGAACTGACTGACTACTGAATGTGATGGATCCTAATTTCCCTGTTGGTACCCCACCTCCCGGGTTCCTGAATTAGTGGGCAAGAGGTCCCATACCTCATGATTGCCACCCCAACACCTACTTTAGCCCAGTCCCAGTGGAAGAGCTCCTGTGTTATGTGATGGTTGAGTGTGTTGTTGGTGGTTTCCCGGCCTCAGCTGGAGCGCTACCGACCGGGTGCCAGGCAGGAAGAAAGCTGCTGTAAAAAGTAAAATAGTGTACAGAATGTAAATAGTTAATATGCTTCGCAATGATAACCTGAATAGTTTTGAGTGATAACTTGATAGATAATGTTTTTCTTTCTATGGCTTAAAAATGGACAACTGGGCCACTGGACTATTTGTGGTCAGGACTGCCTTTCTAAATAGTTAGCACTGGTTACAGTGCCCCCTAGCAGAATTGTGTGACTACAGGAATTAAAACCCGTCTGGCATGGCTGAAGTAAGGAAGCGTGGTCAGGAACGCTCTGACACCCGCCCAGAGCCTACATTAGGAGTGGCGGGTTCCCCACTTGTTATTGGTCATAATGCTGCACTTATAGTTGATACCAGAGTGGTGCAAGGATCCCTGTCATCATGGACTCCCTGAAAATGTTGATATCTTTTATATTACAGAATTTTATGCCTCCCATAAAGGGAAGAAAATGTTTATTTACCTGTTGTGCAGCATTCAAAAATTTTGAATGTCATAACAGCACTGTATTTTTGTTTTTGTTCCAGCCCGAGGACATGCTGGGATTTGCTGTGGGGGAGTGTGGTGCCCCTGAGGCTTCAGTCGCCACAGAGGTACTGCATCTCAGCCAGAGGTGTAATATTTAATTCCCGGGTAAAGAGAGGGTTGCAAACCGGTATACACAAAACACAGACACTGTCACTCAGCAACACTCCATCAGACCAGGGTAATGTCGGCCACTGGGGGAGTGGAGTCAAGTGAGCGGGAGCAGCCTGTAGAAAGTTAGTCAGTTGGAAGGAGTGGTGGAGGAGAGAAGAACTGTGGTCTGGAGCTGCTGCAGCTCAGCCCAGGCGCACGACAGAAATGGTCCTAGAGCCCACGGGGGCAACCATACTCTCATGGCCTCATTCCACATACAAGAGTGGAGGGACTTGGCCACAGTAGAGGACCTTAACTAGTGGAGAACTTCAAGACTCAGCTTGATAACTGGGGGCGGAGGGTACTTCAAGTGCAGAAGCCAAATCCACACACAACCAGTGAAATGGTGACCACATAGGGCGAAAGGGATAGAGCTTCTGAGAGAGCCTGCGCACACAGGCTCGGGGCTCTGTGTGTGCAGGCGCGGGACAGGTGAAAGAGGTCAGCACAGGAAGACAACCAGGAAAGGGACACAGAAGGGTGTACCGGGTTGTGCCTCCATTATATCCAGGATCGGCTGGAGCCCATCCCAGCAGGGCCTGGCACACAAAAGGCAGCATTTGTCTGGACGTGCTAACCTGGAACTCTGAACTGTGAGTAAATATCTTGACTGCATCCCTGTGTCGTCCGATTATTCCCTGCGCCTCCGGCCCTGCGCCCTGCCATTACAGACTAAAATTTCCAACAGTCCTGGGGCTCAGCTCTACCTGTGGAGAGCTATTCCAACCCTGCTGCATCACCATCGACCCCAGGGGAAAGCTAAATAGCAGCGGCGGCACCTATCTTGCCGCACACCACAAGTGGCGTTACAACATCTTCCCTGTGAATATTGCCCCCAATACCATTTTTATTTAGTGACACTGCCGGGGTCACGGAAGCGGGCCTGGCCACTGGGGCAGCCACACAACTACAAACCCCAGACCGGTAACAAGTAACCCCCAGGCCCCGGTGCGGGCGTGTCACAGCAGCAGCTCATGTATTACCAACCTACATAAAATCCCCATTCTGCTGCCTCCTCCAATTCTAGGTTTGTTGCGGCCCCATTTTCTCCTGATAATGCACCTGCTGTGCGGCATAGAACTACCAAAAATGGTACCTCAGAAATAATGTTATCATTACAATAATTGCTCCCAAAATAGTGCTAAAGAGATTTCCCATTAAACTATAGAGCGAGATACAGTTAAAACCAGAAGTTTACAAACACAATCTAAAAAGACACATAAGCATGCACATCAGCATGTTTTTCTCACTATCTGATATGAAATCAAAGTAAATCTTTCCCATTTTAGGTCAATTGGGAACCAAAATTGTTTATATTTGCCAAATGCCAGAATAGTGAGAGTGAGGGAGAATGTTTTAAGGCATCTTAATTACTTTCTGTCAAGTCAAACGTTTACATACACTAAGAGTATTTTGCCTTTAAGCAATATGGAACAGCCCATATGATGATGTAATGTCTTTTGAAGCTTCTGATAGGCAACATCTGAGTTAATTAGAGACGCACATGTGTTTGTATTTTAATGCACACCCGAAACACATTGCTTCTTTGTGCAGCATCATGGGAAAGTAAAAAACAATTAGCCAAGATCTCAGGAAGAGAATTGTGGACTTGCACAAGTATGGTTCATCCTTGGGGCAATTTCCAGATACCTGACGATGCCTTGTTCGTCTGTACAAACAATTATACACTAGTAAAAACAAGATGGAAATGTCCCACCATCATCAAGGAGATGTGCTTTGTGTACTATGGATGAACTTGCTTTAGTCAGACATGTGCATATCAACCCAAGAACAAAAGCTAAAGACTAGAGTTGAGCGCGGTTCGTGGTTCGTGGTTCTCCAGTTCGGGGCTCGAGTGATTTTGGGGCATGTTCTAGATCGAACTAGAACTCGAGCTTTTTGCAAAAGCTCGATAGTTCTAGAAACGTTCGAGAACGGTTCTAGCAGCCAAAAAACAGCTAAATCCTAGCTTGGTTTCTGCTGTAATAGTGTAAGTCACTCTGTGAATCAAACTATTATCACATTTCAGTGTATAGTGTGCGTGAACAGCGCCTTCAGATCACTGCTGTTTCTATAATGGCGATCGCCATTTTTTTTTTTTTTTTTCTTGTCTTCCTTCCCTAAGCGCGCGCGTCTTGTGGGGCGGGCCAGCATGTCAGCCAATCACAGACACACACACACCTAAGTGGACTTTGAGCCAGAGAAGCAACGGCATGTGTGATAGGATCTGCATGTCACATGTCCCTGCATTATAAAACCGGACATTTTCTTCACGAACGCCATTATCTGCCTTCTGCGTCTTTGGTGTCAGACATCAGTGTCGCAGCTCCGTCCTCCTGAGTCCTATAGCCGATACAGCTGTATGCGCTGCATACACAGCGTTAGACAGCATAGGGAGAGCACATTCTAGCAGTCCTTTTAAGGGCTCAAAGCGGCAGGGTCAGAGAGCCATAAGTGACAGGTCCTGCAAACAGCAACAGCGTCTGTGTAGCCCAGGTCAGGGATTTCCTCCCTGCATTTCACCATTAGGAGGGAATAGAAAGGCAGGCTTCCATTTCTCTACCCAGAGCACCACAATCCTGCCACTGTACCCTCTTGTCCTCTGCACACTCCAACTCATTCTAAGTAAGCCATTATACTAGCAAACACTCAGTGTACCTAGTGGCATCCTAAACGTGGCTATTGGACTTTGCTATAGTCCCACTAGTGCAAAGACATTAGCAGAGCACATCTGCCTGCATTGCACACTCCAACTTTTTTAAACTAAGCAATTTTACTAGCAAACACTCAGTGTACCTAGTGGCATCCTATACGTGGCTATTGGACTTTGCTATAGTCCCACTAGTGCAAAGACATTTGCAGAGCACGTCTGCCTGCATTGCACACTACAACTTTTTTAAACTAAGCAATTTTACTAGCAAACACTCAGTGTACCTAGTGGCATCCTATACGTGGCTATTGGACTTTGCTATAGTCCCACTAGTGCAAAGACATTTGCAGAGCACGTCTGCCTGCATTGCACACTACAACTTTTTTAAACTAAGCAATTTTACTAGCAAACACTCAGTGTACCTAGTGGCATCCTATACGTGGCTATTGGACTTTGCTATAGTCCCACTAGTGCCAAGACATTTGCAGAGCGCATCTGCCTGCGTTGCACACTCCAACTAATTATAACGAAGCCATTATACTAGCAAACACTCAGTGTACCTAGTGGCATCCTATACGTGGCTATTGGACTTTGCTATAGTCCCACTAGTGCAAAGACATTAGCAGAGCACATCTGCCTGCATTGCACACTCCAAGTTTTTTAAACTAAGCAATTTTACTAGCAAACACTCAGTGTACCTAGTGGCATCCTATACGTGGCTATTGGACTTTGCTATAGTCCCACTAGTGCAAAGACATTTGCAGAGCACGTCTGCCTGCATTGCACACTACAACTTTTTTAAACTAAGCAATTTTACTAGCAAACACTCAGTGTACCTAGTGGCATCCTATACGTGGCTATTGGACTTTGCTATAGTCCCACTAGTGCAAAGACATTTGCAGAGCACGTCTGCCTGCATTGCACACTACAACTTTTTTAAACTAATCAATTTTACTAGCAAACACTCAGTGTACCTAGTGGCATCCTAAACGTGGCTATTGGACTTTGCTATAGTCCCACTAGTGCAAAGACATTAGCAGAGCACATCTGCCTGCATTGCACACTCCAAGTTTTTTAAACTAAGCAATTTTACTAGCAAACACTCAGTGTACCTAGTGGCATCCTATACGTGGCTATTGGACTTTGCTATAGTCCCACTAGTGCAAAGACATTTGCAGAGCACGTCTGCCTGCATTGCACACTACAACTTTTTTAAACTAAGCAATTTTACTAGCAAACACTCAGTGTACCTAGTGGCATCCTATACGTGGCTATTGCACTTTGCTATAGTCCCACTAGTGCAAAGACATTTGCAGAGCACGTCTGCCTGCATTGCACACTACAACTTTTTTAAACTAAGCAATTTTACTAGCAAACACTCAGTGTACCTAGTGGCATCCTAAACGTGGCTATTGGACTTTGCTATAGTCCCACTAGTGCAAAGACATTAGCAGAGCACATCTGCCTGCATTGCACACTCCAAGTTTTTTAAACTAAGCAATTTTACTAGCAAACACTCAGTGTACCTAGTGGCATCCTATACGTGGCTATTGGACTTTGCTATAGTCCCACTAGTGCAAAGACATTTGAAGAGCACGTCTGCCTGCATTGCACACTACAACTTTTTTAAACTAAGCAATTTTACTAGCAAACACTCAGTGTACCTAGTGGCATCCTATACGTGGCTATTGGACTTTGCTATAGTCCCACTAGTGCAAAGACATTTGCAGAGCACGTCTGCCTGCATTGCACACTACAACTTTTTTAAACTAAGCAATTTTACTAGCAAACACTCAGTGTACCTAGTGGCATCCTATACGTGGCTATTGGACTTTGCTATAGTCCCACTAGTGCCAAGACATTTGCAGAGCGCATCTGCCTGCGTTGCACACTCCAACTAATTATAACGAAGCCATTATACTAGCAAACACTCAGTGTACCTAGTGGCATCCTATACGTGGCTATTGGACTTTTGTCAATTCACAGTATTGGAACGTTATTTGCATGACATCTGCCTGCATTGCACACTCAAACTTTTTTAAACTCAGCCATTATACTAGCAAACACTCACTGTACCTAGTTGTATCCTAAACGTGGCTATTGTACTTTTGTCAATTCACAGTATTGGAACGTTATTTGCAGGACATCTGCCTGCATTGCACACTCAAACTTTTTTAAACTCAGCCATTATACTAGCAAACACTCACTGTACCTAGTTGTATCCTAAACGTGGCTATTGTACTTTTGTCAATTCACAGTATTGGAACGTTATTTGCAGGACATCTGCCTGCCTTGCACACTCAAACTTTTTTAAACTCAGCCATTATACTAGCAAACACTCACTGTACCTAGTTGTATCCTAAACGTGGCTATTGTACTTTTGTCAATTCACAGTATTGGAACGTTATTTGCAGGACATCTGCCTGCCTTGCACACTCAAACTTTTTTAAACTCAGCCATTATACTAGCAAACACTCACTGTACCTAGTTGTATCCTAAACGTGGCTATTGTACTTTTGTCAATTCACAGTATTGGAACGTTATTTGCAGCACGTCTGCCTGCATTGCACACTCAAACTTTTTTAAACTCAGCCATTATACTAGCAAACACTCACTGTACCTAGTTGTATCCTAAACGTGGCTATTGTACTTTTGTCAATTCACAGTATTGGAACGTTATTTGCAGCACGTCTGCCTGCATTGCACACTCAAACTTTTTTAAACTCAGCCATTATACTAGCAAACACTCACTGTACCTAGTTGTATCGTAAACGTGGCTATTGTACTTTTGTCAATTCACAGTATTGGAACGTTATTTGCAGGACATCTGCCTGCCTTGCACACTCAAACTTTTTTAAACTCAGCCATTATACTAGCAAACACTCACTGTACCTAGTTGTATCCTAAACGTGGCTATTGTACTTTTGTCAATTCACAGTATTGGAACGTTATTTGCAGGACGTCTGCCTGCATTGCACACTCAAACTTTTTTAAACTCAGCCATTATACTAGCAAACACTCACTGTACCTAGTTGTATCCTAAACGTGGCTATTGTACTTTTGTCAATTCACAGTATTGGAACGTTATTTGCAGCACGTCTGCCTGCATTGCACACTCAAACTTTTTTAAACTCAGCCATTATACTAGCAAACACTCACTGTACCTAGTTGTATCCTAAACGTGGCTATTGTACTTTTGTCAATTCACAGTATTGGAACGTTATTTGCAGGACATCTGCCTGCATTGCACACTCAAACTTTTTTAAACTCAGCCATTATACTAGCAAACACTCACTGTACCTAGTTGTATCCTAAACGTGGCTATTGTACTTTTGTCAATTCACACTACTGCAAATCTATGTGCAGCACCTCTGCATGACAACCTCGTGCTCTGTTTTTAATAAGCTATAATGATAGCACAAAATACTGCCATT
The DNA here is from genome assembly GCF_048569485.1 of Anomaloglossus baeobatrachus. NCBI lineage: Eukaryota > Metazoa > Chordata > Amphibia > Anura > Aromobatidae > Anomaloglossus > Anomaloglossus baeobatrachus. Next base: position 690,131,901 of record NC_134353.1, on the reverse strand, counting down.
TTGTGGCATCATAGAACTGGCTGTTGTATTCCATTAGTGCCCCACTGGTGACAAGCTATTTCTAGCACCTCTACATCACACCCTCATGCACATTTTGCTACGCTAATGTTATAGCAAACTCATGGAATTCATTGCTGCATTTCATAATTCGGAGGGATAGAAAGTCAGGCTTCCTTTAGCTTTTCCTTCTGTTCATAGACAGCATCTCCAAGACAAATTTCCCCTCCACGTCTAAGTGTGGAGAGGCAGCTAGTGCGCATGCGTGTGCCGATGTACCCCAGCTGCAGCATAATTACAGTGTTTCGCCTAGTGAGTATGCTCAGTAGAGTTGAGCGCGGTTCGTGGTTCGTGGTTCTCCAGTTCGCGGCTCGAGTGATTTTGGGGCATGTTCTAGATCGAACTAGAACTCGAGCTTTTTGCAAAAGCTCGGTAGTTCTAGAAACGTTCGAGAACGGTTCTAGCAGCCAAAAAACAGCTAAATCATAGCTTGGTTTCTGCTGTAATAGTGTAAGTCACTCTGTGAATCAAACTATTATCACATTTCAGTGTATAGTGTGCGTGAACAGCGCCTTCAGATCACTGCTGTTTCTATAATGGCGATCGCCATTTTTTTTTTTTTTTTTTCTTGTCTTCCTTCCCTAAGTGCGCGCGTCTTGTGGGGCGGGCCAGCATGTCAGCCAATCCCAGACACACACACAGCTAAGTGGACTTTGAGCCAGAGAAGCAACGGCATGTGTGATAGGATCTGCATGTCACATGTCCCTGCATTATAAAACCGGACATTTTCTTCACGGACGCCATTATCTGCCTTCTGCGTCTTTGGTGTCAGACATCACTGTCGCAGCTCCGTCTTCCTGAGTCCTATAGCCGATACAGCTGTATGCGCTGCATACACAGCGTTAGACAGCTTAGGGAGAGCACTTTATAGCAGTCCTTTTAAGGGCTCCAACCGGCAGGGTCAGAGAGCCATAGGTGACAGGTCCTGCAAACAGCAACAGCGTCTGTGTAGCCCAGGTCAGGGATTTCCTACCTGCATTTCACCATTAGGAGGGAATAGAAAGGCAGTCTTCCATTCCTCTACCCAGAGCACCACAATCCTGCCACTGTACCCTCTTGTCCTCTGCACACTCCAACTGATAACTAAGCCATTATACTAGCAAACACTCAGTGTACCTAGTGGCATCCTATACGTGGCTATTGGACTTTGCTATAGTCCCACTAGTGCAAAGACATTTGCAGAGCGCGTCTGCCTGCGTTGCACACTACAACTCATTCTAACCAAGCCATTATACTAGCAAACACTCAGTGTACCTAGTGGCATCCTATACGTGGCTATTGGACTTTGCTATAGTCCCACTAGTGCAAAGACATTTGCAGAGCGCGTCTGCCTGCGTTGCACACTACAACTCATTCTAACCAAGCCATTATACTAGCAAACACTCAGTGTACCTAGTGGCATCCTATACGTGGCTATTGGACTTTGCTATAGTCCCACTAGTGCAAAGACATTTGCAGAGCGCGTCTGCCTGCGTTGCACACTACAACTCATTCTAACCAAGCCATTATACTAGCAAACACTCAGTGTACCTAGTGGCATCCTATACGTGGCTATTGGACTTTGCTATAGTCCCACTAGTGCAAAGACATTTGCAGAGCGCGTCTGCCTGCGTTGCACACTACAACTCATTCTAACCAAGCCATTATACTAGCAAACACTCAGTGTACCTAGTGGCATCCTATACGTGGCTATTGGACTTTGCTATAGTCCCACTAGTGCAAAGACATTTGCAGAGCGCGTCTGCCTGCGTTGCACACTACAACTCATTCTAACCAAGCCATTATACTAGCAAACACTCAGTGTACCTAGTGGCATCCTATACGTGGCTATTGGACTTTGCTATAGTCCCACTAGTGCAAAGACATTTGCAGAGCGCGTCTGCCTGCGTTGCACACTACAACTCATTCTAACCAAGCCATTATACTAGCAAACACTCAGTGTACCTAGTGGCATCCTATACGTGGCTATTGGACTTTGCTATAGTCCCACTAGTGCAAAGACATTTGCAGAGCGCGTCTGCCTGCGTTGCACACTACAACTCATTCTAACCAAGCCATTATACTAGCAAACACTCAGTGTACCTAGTGGCATCCTATACGTGGCTATTGGACTTTGCTATAGTCCCACTAGTGCAAAGACATTTGCAGAGCGCGTCTGCCTGCGTTGCACACTACAACTCATTCTAACCAAGCCATTATACTAGCAAACACTCAGTGTACCTAGTGGCATCCTATACGTGGCTATTGGACTTTGCTATAGTCCCACTAGTGCAAAGACATTTGCAGAGCGCGTCTGCCTGCGTTGCACACTACAACTCATTCTAACCAAGCCATTATACTAGCAAACACTCAGTGTACCTAGTGGCATCCTATACGTGGCTATTGGACTTTGCTATAGTCCCACTAGTGCAAAGACATTTGCAGAGCGCGTCTGCCTGCGTTGCACACTACAACTCATTCTAACCAAGCCATTATACTAGCAAACACTCAGTGTACCTAGTGGCATCCTATACGTGGCTATTGGACTTTGCTATAGTCCCACTAGTGCAAAGACATTTGCAGAGCGCGTCTGCCTGCGTTGCACACTACAACTCATTCTAACCAAGCCATTATACTAGCAAACACTCAGTGTACCTAGTGGCATCCTATACGTGGCTATTGGACTTTGCTATAGTCCCACTAGTGCAAAGACATTTGCAGAGCGCGTCTGCCTGCGTTGCACACTACAACTCATTCTAACCAAGCCATTATACTAGCAAACACTCAGTGTACCTAGTGGCATCCTATACGTGGCTATTGGACTTTGCTATAGTCCCACTAGTGCAAAGACATTTGCAGAGCGCGTCTGCCTGCGTTGCACACTACAACTCATTCTAACCAAGCCATTATACTAGCAAACACTCAGTGTACCTAGTGGCATCCTATACGTGGCTATTGGACTTTGCTATAGTCCCACTAGTGCAAAGACATTTGCAGAGCGCGTCTGCCTGCGTTGCACACTACAACTCATTCTAACCAAGCCATTATACTAGCAAACACTCAGTGTACCTAGTGGCATCCTATACGTGGCTATTGGACTTTGCTATAGTCCCACTAGTGCAAAGACATTTGCAGAGCGCGTCTGCCTGCGTTGCACACTACAACTCATTCTAACCAAGCCATTATACTAGCAAACACTCAGTGTACCTAGTGGCATCCTATACGTGGCTATTGGACTTTGCTATAGTCCCACTAGTGCAAAGACATTTGCAGAGCGCGTCTGCCTGCGTTGCACACTACAACTCATTCTAACCAAGCCATTATACTAGCAAACACTCAGTGTACCTAGTGGCATCCTATACGTGGCTATTGGACTTTGCTATAGTCCCACTAGTGCAAAGACATTTGCAGAGCGCGTCTGCCTGCGTTGCACACTACAACTCATTCTAACCAAGCCATTATACTAGCAAACACTCAGTGTACCTAGTGGCATCCTATACGTGGCTATTGGACTTTGCTATAGTCCCACTAGTGCAAAGACATTTGCAGAGCGCGTCTGCCTGCGTTGCACACTCCAACTAATTATAACTAAGTTGCATTGTCAGGGATATTTATTCTTTATTATTCTGCTGTTAATAAAGCTAGACCACCACTGCAATCTTCACCACCTCTCAATTTTTACTACCACATTTTCAGTCCACAATCTTGTCGCAATCAACATGAGTGGCAAAATGACAGATGCTGGTGGAAAGGGGAAGAGGCGTGGTGTAAAAGGCAAAAAAGGTTTTGTCCGTGGGGAAGGTGGCAAAGCTCCATTATCATCTGCTGAAGATAGACCATCTACCAGCAAAAGTAAGATGTCTACTACTTACCGTGGACAATCCGATGTGCTCCCTTTGTTACGGACACGAACAACAGGAACAAAGGTAGATGATGGGCAAAAAAGGAAAATGCTTGAATGGATCTCAAGTGGTCCAACAAGTGCCCTCTCTGCCACTTCAAGTACCGCATCCAAAAAACACCAGTCCTCTGAGTTGTCATCCCAATCAAACTTGCTTTCTCCCAGCTCTGAAGTCTCCATCAGCCCTGCACAGTATGGTGGAACTGAGATGGCTGAGTCTGCAGAGCTGTTCAGTCACACTATAGCCTGGGAATCAGAGGTCTGCTCCCAAGCTACAGTGAGTACAGAACAGGAAATGGTCTGCAGTGATGCCCAGAACCTTTGTGACTCAGATTCAGGCCGTGAGGACCAAGTTTCTGAGCATAATGTTGACCCTTTGTCACAAACTGTAACACCTGTGGTTATAGACAATGAGGAACATACTGATGAAGATGAGACGCAGATACCCGATTGGGATGACAACTTAAATATTCGTTCAGGGCAAGAAGAGGCTCGGTCTGAGGGGGAGGGGAGTGCAAACACAACAATTGATGATGACGTTCTAGATCCCACCTACTGTCAACCCCCAGTCAGGCACTCGAGGAGGTCAACAGAGGCGGTGGAGGAGGATGCAACCGACGACGAAGTTACCTTGCGCCTTCCTGGACAGAGTCGGAGCACTGGTAGCACGTCTACAACTGCATCCTCAGCCACCACTCTGCCTATGAGCATTATTCGGGGTGGATCAACAGGTCGCATGGCCTCTAAGCCTTGCCTAGCCTGGTCCTTTTTTCACATCGAAAAAGATCGCCCAACTCATGTGATATGTAACATTTGTCATGATTCTGTTAGTAGAGGTCAAAACCTCAGCAGTTTGACAACTTCTTCCATGAATCGTCACATGACTAAATATCATAAGTCCCGGTGGGAAGCTCACCGTGCTGCAATGCGGCCTAGTGGAGCGAACCATCCACCGCCCGCCCCTTCCACTGCATCCGCGCGCTCTTCATCTTCTAGGACTGTGGGGACAGCTGCCACACCTGTTTTTCCACGCAAAACTTCCACCACTGTAACCGCAACAGGCAGTTTGCTTGTAAGGTCGTCAGTTGGTTTGGAAGGGGAAACAAGTGAGTGTGTACAGCTCTCTCAGACATCGATAGCACCAACGTTGGATGAAGGCAACATCATGTCTCCGCCTGCACTTTCCTCACAAACCTGCATTTTTCAAGGGACACCCTACTCAACACCGTCTACACACAGCAGCCAGATCTCTGTCCCTCAGATGTGGTCAAATAAAAGGCCACTTCCTCCGACCCATGACAAAGCTAAGAGGTTGACTCTATCCCTCTGTAAGCTGTTGGCTACCGAAATGCTGCCTTTCCGCCTAGTGGACACACAGGATTTTAGAGACCTTATGTCTGTCGCTGTGCCCCAGTACCAGATGCCTAGTCGCCACTACTTCTCTAAGAAAGGTGTGCCCGCGCTACACCAGCATGTCGCACACAACATCACCGCTTCCTTGAGAAACTCTGTGTGTGAACGGGTGCATTTCACCACCGATACTTGGACCAGTAAGCATGGACAGGGACGTTACATGTCGCTGACTGGGCACTGGGTAACTATGGTGATAGATGGTGAAGGGTCTGCTGCACAAGTCTTGCCGTCCCCACGACTTGTGTGTCAATCCTCTGTCTGTCCAAGTTCCGCCACTGCTTCTGCATCCTCCACCTCATCTGGGTCCTCCACCTCCGCCCCAAGCCTGCCTGGTCAGGCCACCAGCGTTCTCACTGCGCAGAAGGAATCACGCACCCCTCATTACTATGCTGGCAGCAGAGCGCAACGGCATCAGGCGGTCTTTAGCTTGACATGTCTTGGTAATAAGAGTCACACAGCTGAGGAGTTGTGGTCAGCTTTGCGGTCCGAGTTTAATAAATGGTTGTCTCCACTCAAACTGCAGCCTGGTAAGGCCGTGTGCGACAATGCTGCAAACCTGGGTGCGGCACTTCGCCTGGGCAAGGTGACACACGTACCTTGTATGGCTCACGTGTTGAACCTTGTCGTGCAGCAATTTTTAACACACTATCCCGGCCTAGATGGCCTTCTGAACAGGGCACGAAAACTGTCAGCTCACTTCCGCCGTTCAAGCGCCGCAGCAGAGCGACTTGCATCGCTCCAGAAGTCTTTCGGCCTGCCGGTTCATCGCCTGAAATGCGATGTGGCGACACGCTGGAATTCAACTCTCCACATGTTACAGCGACTGTGGCAGCACCGCAGAGCCCTGGTGCAATACGTCATGACGTATAGCCTGGGCCAACGAGATGCAGAGGTGGGGCAGATCACCCTGATGGAGTGGTCTCAGATCAAGGACCTATGCACCCTTCTGCACAGTTTCGACATGGCGACGAATATGTTTAGCTCTGACAATGCCATTATCAGCATGACGATTCCAGTCATTTACATGCTGGAGCACACGCTAAACACTATTCGGAGTCAGGGGGTGGGACAACATGAAGGGGAGGAACTACAGGAGGATTCATATGCGCAAGGGACAACAACATCACGAAGGTCCAGACGTTCATCATCACCAACGCAGCAGGCATGGGACCATGGGGGACAGGGATCGACAAGGGCGCATAGTAGCAGGCGAAATGTTGAGCAAGGTGCAGGAGAACATGAAGAAATGGAGGACGAACTGTCCATGGACATGGAAGACTCAGCGGATGAGGGAGACCTTGGTCAAATTTCAGTTGAAAGAGGTTGGGGTCAGATGTCAGAGGAAGAAAGAACGGGTAGCACCTCTATGCCACAAACACAGCATGGACTTGGTCCGCATGGCTGCGCAAGACACATGAGTGCCTTTTTGTTGCACTACCTCCAACATGACAGTCGTATTGTCAAAATTAGAAGTGATGATGACTACTGGATTGCCACACTATTAGATCCCCGGTACAAGTCCAAATTTTGTGACATAATTCCAGCCATAGAAAGGGACGCACGTATGCAGGAGTATCAGCAGAAGCTGTTACTAGATCTTAGCTCGGCTTTTCCACCAAACAACCGTGCAGGTGCAGGGAGTGAATCTCCCAGTTGTAACTTGACAAACATGGGACGGTCTCGTCATCTTCAACAGTCTACCCGTACCAGTAGGACCTTTTCTGGTGCCGGTAACAGCAATTTTATGGAATCTTTTCATAATTTTTTTAGACCCTCTTTTGCAAGGCCACCAGAGACAACAAGTCTGACACATACTCAACGGCTGGAGAGGATGATACAGGAGTATCTCCAAATGAACATCGATGCCATGACTGTGCAACTGGAGCCTTGCTCCTTTTGGGCTTCAAACATAGAAAAATGGCCAGAGCTCTCCAGTTACGCCTTGGAGATTTTGTCGTGTCCAGCTGCCAGCGTTGTCTCTGAACGTGTATTCAGTGCTGCTGGGTGTGTGCTGACAGATAAGCGCACGCGTCTGTCCAGTGACAATGTGGACAGACTGACGTTCATCAAAATGAACAAGTCATGGATCCAGAAGGAATTTACTACCCCTGTGTCATCCTGGGGAGAGTAAATGCTTGTGGATTTGGAATGTGCTTGATGCAAATCAAAACATCCTGTTTGCAACTAGGGCCCAAGTGCTGCCACTGATGTGGTGGGTGTCTGTGTGGCCCAATTTTTGGAAAAAAGGGAGACTCCGCTTGGAGTAACCCTTGCTTGCTGTGTTTTTAAAAGAAGCCAAGATGAACAGAGCTGGGATCAGGAAAGACTTTGCTACCTACCCCGGTGTCATCCTGGGGACGGCTAAGAATAGCGTATTTTTGAATGTGCTTGATGCAAATCAAAACATCCTGTTTGCAACTAGGGCCCAAGTGCTGCCACTGATGGGGTGGGTGTCTGTGTGGCCCAATTTTTGGAAAAAAGGGAGACTCCGCTTGGAGTAACCCTTGCTTGCTGTGTTTTTAAAAGAAGCCAAGATGAACAGAGCTGGGATCAGGAAAGACTTTGCTACCTACCCCGGTGTCATCCTGGGGACGGCTAAGAATAGCGTATTTTTGAATGTGCTTGATGCAAATCAAAACATCCTGTTTGCAACTAGGGCCCAAGTGCTGCCACTGATGTGGTGGGTGTCTGTGTGGCCCAATTTTTGGAAAAAAGGGAGACTCCGCTTGGAGTAACCCTTGCTTGCTGTGTTTTTAAAAGAAGCCAAGATGAACAGAGCTGGGATCAGGAAAGACTTTGCTACCTACCCCGGTGTCATCCTGGGGACGGATAAGAATGGCGTATTTTTGAATGTGCTTGATGCAAATCTAGCTGTGAAGTGTACAACTGGGGCACAACTGCTGCCACTGAATGGGTGGGTGTGTGTGGGGCCCAATTTTTGGAAAAAAGGGGAGACTCCGCTTGGAGTAACCCTTGCTTACATTGTTTTTAAAAGAAGCCAAGATGAACAAGTCATGGGTCAGCAAAGACTTTGCTACCTACCCCAGTGTCATCCTGGGGACGGCTAAGAATAGCGTATTTTTGAATGTGCTTGATGCAAATCAAAACATCCTGTTTGCAACTAGGGCCCAAGTGCTGCCACTGATGGGGTGGGTGTCTGTGTGGCCCAATTTTTGGAAAAAAGGGAGACTCCGCTTGGAGTAACCCTTGCTTGCTGTGTTTTTAAAAGAAGCCAAGATGAACAGAGCTGGGATCAGGAAAGACTTTGCTACCTACCCCGGTGTCATCCTGGGGACGGATAAGAATGGCGTATTTTTGAATGTGCTTGATGCAAATCTAGCTGTGAAGTGTACAACTGGGGCACAACTGCTGCCACTGAATGGGTGGGTGTGTGTGGGGCCCAATTTTTGGAAAAAAGGGGAGACTCCGCTTGGAGTAACCCTTGCTTACATTGTTTTTAAAAGAAGCCAAGATGAACAAGTCATGGGTCAGCAAAGACTTTGCTACCTACCCCAGTGTCATCCTGGGGACGGCTAAGAATAGCGTATTTTTGAATGTGCTTGATGCAAATCAAAACATCCTGTTTGCAACTAGGGCCCAAGTGCTGCCACTGATGGGGTGGGTGTCTGTGTGGCCCAATTTTTGGAAAAAAGGGAGACTCCGCTTGGAGTAACCCTTGCTTGCTGTGTTTTTAAAAGAAGCCAAGATGAACAGAGCTGGGATCAGGAAAGACTTTGCTACCTACCCCGGTGTCATCCTGGGGACGGCTAAGAATAGCGTATTTTTGAATGTGCTTGATGCAAATCAAAACATCCTGTTTGCAACTAGGGCCCAAGTGCTGCCACTGATGGGGTGGGTGTCTGTGTGGCCCAATTTTTGGAAAAAAGGGAGACTCCGCTTGGAGTAACCCTTGCTTGCTGTGTTTTTAAAAGAAGCCAAGATGAACAGAGCTGGGATCAGGAAAGACTTTGCTACCTACCCCGGTGTCATCCTGGGGACGGATAAGAATGGCGTATTTTTGAATGTGCTTGATGCAAATCTAGCTGTGAAGTGTACAACTGGGGCACAACTGCTGCCACTGAATGGGTGGGTGTGTGTGGGGCCCAATTTTTGGAAAAAAGGGGAGACTCCGCTTGGAGTAACCCTTGCTTACATTGTTTTTAAAAGAAGCCAAGATGAACAAGTCATGGGTCAGCAAAGACTTTGCTACCTACCCCAGTGTCATCCTGGGGACGGCTAAGAATAGCGTATTTTTGAATGTGCTTGATGCAAATCAAAACATCCTGTTTGCAACTAGGGCCCAAGTGCTGCCACTGATGGGGTGGGTGTCTGTGTGGCCCAATTTTTGGAAAAAAGGGAGACTCCGCTTGGAGTAACCCTTGCTTGCTGTGTTTTTAAAAGAAGCCAAGATGAACAGAGCTGGGATCAGGAAAGACTTTGCTACCTACCCCGGTGTCATCCTGGGGACGGATAAGAATAGCGTATTTTTGAATGTGCTTGATGCAAATCAAAACATCCTGTTTGCAACTAGGGCCCAAGTGCTGCCACTGATGGGGTGGGTGTCTGTGTGGCCCAATTTTTGGAAAAAAGGGAGACTCCGCTTGGAGTAACCCTTGCTTGCTGTGTTTTTAAAAGAAGCCAAGATGAACAGAGCTGGGATCAGGAAAGACTTTGCTACCTACCCCGGTGTCATCCTGGGGACGGCTAAGAATAGCGTATTTTTGAATGTGCTTGATGCAAATCAAAACATCCTGTTTGCAACTAGGGCCCAAGTGCTGCCACTGATGTGGTGGGTGTCTGTGTGGCCCAATTTTTGGAAAAAAGGGAGACTCCGCTTGGAGTAACCCTTGCTTGCTGTGTTTTTAAAAGAAGCCAAGATGAACAGAGCTGGGATCAGGAAAGACTTTGCTACCTACCCCGGTGTCATCCTGGGGACGGATAAGAATGGCGTATTTTTGAATGTGCTTGATGCAAATCTAGCTGTGAAGTGTACAACTGGGGCACAACTGCTGCCACTGAATGGGTGGGTGTGTGTGGGGCCCAATTTTTGGAAAAAAGGGGAGACTCCGCTTGGAGTAACCCTTGCTTACATTGTTTTTAAAAGAAGCCAAGATGAACAAGTCATGGGTCAGCAAAGACTTTGCTACCTACCCCAGTGTCATCCTGGGGACGGCTAAGAATAGCGTATTTTTGAATGTGCTTGATGCAAATCAAAACATCCTGTTTGCAACTAGGGCCCAAGTGCTGCCACTGATGGGGTGGGTGTCTGTGTGGCCCAATTTTTGGAAAAAAGGGAGACTCCGCTTGGAGTAACCCTTGCTTGCTGTGTTTTTAAAAGAAGCCAAGATGAACAGAGCTGGGATCAGGAAAGACTTTGCTACCTACCCCGGTGTCATCCTGGGGACGGATAAGAATGGCGTATTTTTGAATGTGCTTGATGCAAATCTAGCTGTGAAGTGTACAACTGGGGCACAACTGCTGCCACTGAATGGGTGGGTGTGTGTGGGGCCCAATTTTTGGAAAAAAGGGGAGACTCCGCTTGGAGTAACCCTTGCTTACATTGTTTTTAAAAGAAGCCAAGATGAACAAGTCATGGGTCAGCAAAGACTTTGCTACCTACCCCAGTGTCATCCTGGGGACGGCTAAGAATAGCGTATTTTTGAATGTGCTTGATGCAAATCAAAACATCCTGTTTGCAACTAGGGCCCAAGTGCTGCCACTGATGGGGTGGGTGTCTGTGTGGCCCAATTTTTGGAAAAAAGGGAGACTCCGCTTGGAGTAACCCTTGCTTGCTGTGTTTTTAAAAGAAGCCAAGATGAACAGAGCTGGGATCAGGAAAGACTTTGCTACCTACCCCGGTGTCATCCTGGGGACGGATAAGAATGGCGTATTTTTGAATGTGCTTGATGCAAATCTAGCTGTGAAGTGTACAACTGGGGCACAACTGCTGCCACTGAATGGGTGGGTGTGTGTGGGGCCCAATTTTTGGAAAAAAGGGGAGACTCCGCTTGGAGTAACCCTTGCTTACATTGTTTTTAAAAGAAGCCAAGATGAACAAGTCATGGGTCAGCAAAGACTTTGCTACCTACCCCAGTGTCATCCTGGGGACGGCTAAGAATAGCGTATTTTTGAATGTGCTTGATGCAAATCAAAACATCCTGTTTGCAACTAGGGCCCAAGTGCTGCCACTGATGGGGTGGGTGTCTGTGTGGCCCAATTTTTGGAAAAAAGGGAGACTCCGCTTGGAGTAACCCTTGCTTGCTGTGTTTTTAAAAGAAGCCAAGATGAACAGAGCTGGGATCAGGAAAGACTTTGCTACCTACCCCGGTGTCATCCTGGGGACGGATAAGAATGGCGTATTTTTGAATGTGCTTGATGCAAATCTAGCTGTGAAGTGTACAACTGGGGCACAACTGCTGCCACTGAATGGGTGGGTGTGTGTGGGGCCCAATTTTTGGAAAAAAGGGGAGACTCCGCTTGGAGTAACCCTTGCTTACATTGTTTTTAAAAGAAGCCAAGATGAACAAGTCATGGGTCAGCAAAGACTTTGCTACCTACCCCAGTGTCATCCTGGGGACGGCTAAGAATAGCGTATTTTTGAATGTGCTTGATGCAAATCAAAACATCCTGTTTGCAACTAGGGCCCAAGTGCTGCCACTGATGGGGTGGGTGTCTGTGTGGCCCAATTTTTGGAAAAAAGGGAGACTCCGCTTGGAGTAACCCTTGCTTGCTGTGTTTTTAAAAGAAGCCAAGATGAACAGAGCTGGGATCAGGAAAGACTTTGCTACCTACCCCGGTGTCATCCTGGGGACGGATAAGAATGGCGTATTTTTGAATGTGCTTGATGCAAATCTAGCTGTGAAGTGTACAACTGGGGCACAACTGCTGCCACTGAATGGGTGGGTGTGTGTGGGGCCCAATTTTTGGAAAAAAGGGGAGACTCCGCTTGGAGTAACCCTTGCTTACATTGTTTTTAAAAGAAGCCAAGATGAACAAGTCATGGGTCAGCAAAGACTTTGCTACCTACCCCAGTGTCATCCTGGGGACGGCTAAGAATAGCGTATTTTTGAATGTGCTTGATGCAAATCAAAACATCCTGTTTGCAACTAGGGCCCAAGTGCTGCCACTGATGGGGTGGGTGTCTGTGTGGCCCAATTTTTGGAAAAAAGGGAGACTCCGCTTGGAGTAACCCTTGCTTGCTGTGTTTTTAAAAGAAGCCAAGATGAACAGAGCTGGGATCAGGAAAGACTTTGCTACCTACCCCGGTGTCATCCTGGGGACGGATAAGAATGGCGTATTTTTGAATGTGCTTGATGCAAATCTAGCTGTGAAGTGTACAACTGGGGCACAACTGCTGCCACTGAAGGGGTGGGTGTGTGGGGCCCAATTTTTGGAAAAAAGGGAGACTCCGCTTGGAGTCACCTTGCGGTGTTTTACATGACTTTAGAAGGGCGTGCCATGCCTATATCTGTGTGTCCTCCTCTTTTTCCTTGTCCAGCTGTTTTGTTTTCGCATGAGTACATGTCCTTGTCACTTTCCCATGTGTTTGTGTTGTGTTGTGAGTTGTTTGTCACCTTTTGGACACCTTTGAGGGTGTTTTCTAGGTGTTTTACTGTGTTTGTGATTGCCTGCCATTGTTTCCTATGGGCTCGAGTTCGGTTCGTCGAACGTTCGACGAGCCGAACTCGAGCCAGACCCCCCGTTCGGCGAACCGCCTCGAGCCGAACCGGGACCGGTTCGCTCATCTCTAATGCTCAGCCTGACTGTGCCATTCCTGACGCTAAGTTTTCATTTCGGGATACAGCGCATGCTCCCACACTAAGTGTGAAAAGCCTCTTTGCACAGGTGCTTGCATTCCGTGCCGGGTATAAGTCCTGTTTTGGGCATAGACACCATGCTAAAGCTGATAGTCTTTTTTCAGAGACTGTATTTCATGCTACTGAGCATGCTCAGGCACTTCCTGCATCAGAGACTAGGTCCGGTAATGAACTCTTTGGCCCTGGTCCTGATGTGGGGGTCCCATATAGACCACAGGGCATCAGGTGTCCTCCCAAATGGCTTGCAGAGGCCCACACCTATGACTTGTCACCGCATTATTGATGCTCAGACGATGACTGGTGAGGTGTTTGGGTCATGGCAGCCATGAGGTCATCATTGAAGTTGCGTTTCCAAATAGGACGCTAGTTATGCCACTCATGACGTGTCACTCTACTTTTGTCTCCAGGAGGTGCATTGTGGTTCACCCTGGTTTGGGGCAGACCCAGGTTATAAAAGGGGCTGGAGCCAACAAGGAGGTGCGCAGTCTTCTATTATGCTCCGAAAGAGCACACCTCCATGTGTTGAACCCATTGCGGCTTTAGGCCAGAGGTAGGCAGGGATCGGGTGGTGGATGCAGGCCACCACCACAGTTGGTAACACAGAACGGTTAAGACCAGCTCCTGTCCTAACAGTCCTGCTTGTGCAGCCCAGTGGCATTAACAGGCCTGCTGCTGCTGATGCGCCTGCTGTCCACAGGTGTGGCCCCTACGCACACGGTCAGCGTACTCAATGGCCCCTGTGTTGTTAACAGGGAGTTCCTGGGCTGGGTGGGCATGTGGACCCTGTGACGCTAACAGGGCTCACAGTCTCCAGATCCGAATGGCGTCTAACTCGGTTCAGGCTACTATTAGTTTCATAGCCACACAGCTCTGTATCCTCCACCAAACCTTCAAGTTGCCAACCTCTCCTTTTCCAACTGGGAGCACGGTGGACACTGACTGCTGATGGGGATATATACCTTTCTCTTTCTTTTCTTATTAATTTTCGTTATATAGCGGTCACAGATTATATACCACTTTATCCAAATCTGCCAGTCCCACTGTAACAGATGTTGTTTCTTCAGCAAATGTTACAGTTGCTTAACCACCAAATCCATGGACCAAAACTTTTTTCCCCTTTCCAACACACCTGTTCCCCTTTCCAACAGCATCTGTCCTTTTTCAACTAATTTTGGGATATGACCAAAAGTGCAACTGTGCAGGGACACCGTACTCAACGCCATCTCAGCACAGCAGCCATCCCTCGGTCCCTCCGATGTGGACAAGTAAAAGACCATTTCCTCCTATCCATGACAAAGCGTTGAGATTCACTCTGTGCAGCACTGGTGTTTAGTGGACAAGTAGATCTAAGATTGCGTACCACATTCTGCAGATACTCCTGTATACGTGCGTCTATTTCTATGGCAGGAATTAGTTCGCCAAATTTTGTCTTGTACCGGGGATCTAACAGTGTGGCAACCCAGTATTCAGGATTAGTTCAAATTCATACAATCCGAGGGTCATGTAGGTAGTGCAGCAAGAAGGCGCTCATGTGTCTTGTGCATCCAGGAGGACCAAGTCCTTGGTGTGTTGGTGGCAGAGAGGTGAGAATCGTGCATCCTTCCTCTGCCCTCTCCCCCCAACCTCGCACAACCGAAATGTGAGCAAGCTCTCACTCATCTGCTGAGTCTTCCATGCCCATCGCCAGTTCGTCCTCCATTTCTTCATGGGCTCCTGCACTTTCATCAACACTTTTTGCTGATACTATGCGCCCTTGTTAATCCCTCTCCCTCACCATGACTGCCGCATAGGTGCCGCTGACCATCTGGACCTCGTAGATCTTGTTATCCCTTCCGCATATGACTCCTCCTGTACTTCCTCCCCTTCCTCTTGTCCCAACACCTGACTCCGAATAATAATTACAGTGTGCTCCATCATGTAGATGACCAGAATTGTCACGCTGAGAATGACATTGCCAGTGCTAAACATCTTCGTCGACATTTCAAAACTGTGTAGCAGGGTGCATAGGTCCTTGATCTGACACCACTCCAGCAGCGTGATCTGCACCACCTCTGGATCAAGTTATCCCAGGCTATATGTCTTACCGTATTTCAGCAGGGCTCTGCGGTGCTGCCACACACGCTGCAACATGTGCAGATTCCAATTCCTGCGTGTCGAAACATCGCATTTACGGCGTTTAACTGCCAGACCCTAAGACTTCCGGAGTGATGAAAGTTGTTGAGCTGCTGTGTGCGCACGATGGAAGTGAGCACATAGCGAGCGTGCCCACTGCACAAGGCCATGTAGGCCGTGATGGTGTTTTAAAAATTGCTGGCGAATTCGGTTCAACACGTGAGCCCTAAAAGGCACGTGTGTCACATTGCCCTGAGGATGGCCCGCAGCCAGGTTTGCATCATTGCCGCACACGGCTATTAAGTCACCAACGGAGTCCGCTCCGTCAATTTGTACTCCGGTCGCCAGGTGACAACGTGTTCCTTTCATGAATAGTGCTGATGATGGGAGAGTAGTCGATGCCAGCGGCGCAGGTGGACGCAGGTTATGCTCACCCACTGGGCTGCATTACCTTGACAGATGCAGAATCTCTGGCTGAATGTAGCTGGTGGGTATCTCACAGATGAAATACCATCATTCAGCTACAACCAATGGGAAGACACCACACCCTTTTTTATGCCCATCCTGTCTGCAGACCACTGCCAGACATAGCTATGAACCTCTGGTTAATTTTACCCCCAGTTCAGTTTTATGATTTTGTGTGCTTGTTACCTGACTACTTTTCCTGCTTGCTGTTTATGTACCTTGTTGGCCGATACGCATTTCACCTCTGCTTGTTTTCTGATTCTTTCCTGGCCGTCCCATTCTGTTCCTGTTCCTCAATTAATGTTTTGACCCTGCCTGACTACTATTCTCTGTAATAGCGGTGTGACTCACATTTCCCATACATTTCAAAGTAAAACTTTGACCGCCTGATGGCATTGAGCTCTGCTGCCAGCATAGTAAGGAGGTGTGTGGTAGTCCTTGTGCGCAGTTGCAAGGAAGGGTGGCCTGACCACACAGGGTTTGCGCCAAGGTAGAGGACCCACACGAGGTTGAAGAGGCAGAAGCAGTGTATTAACTTCTACATACAGAACAAGGATTGAAACAACTCGTGGGGACGGCAAGACTTGTACAGCAGACCCTTCTCCATCTCTCACCATAGTTTGCCAGTGCCCAGTCAGTAACATGTAATGACCCTGTCTATGCTTACTGGTCCAAGTATCTGTGTTGAAATGCACCCTGTCGCACACAGATTTTCTCAAGGAAGTGGTGATGTTGTGTGCGACATGCTGGTGTAGCGCGGGCATGCTTTTCTTGGAGAAGCAGTGGTGATTGGGCATCTGGTACTGGGGCACAGCGACAGACATAAGGTCTGTAAAATCCTGTGTGTCCACTACGCGTAAAGGCAGCATTTCGGTAGCCAACAGCTTACAGAGGGATAGAGTCAACCACTTAGCTTTGTCATGGGTCGCAGTAAGTGGCCTTTTATTTGACCACATCTGAGGGACAGAGATCTGGCTGCTGTCTGTAGACGGTGTTGAGTAGGGTGTCCCTGGAAAAATGCAGGTTTGTGAGAAAAGTGCAGGCGGAGACATGATGTTGCCTTCATCTTGCCTTCAGATCTGTTCATCTTGTATCATTTTTAAAAAACACAGCAAGCAAGGGTTACTCCAAGCGGAGTCTACCTTTTTTCCCCAAATTGGGCACACAGACACCCCATCAGTGGCAGGACTTGTGCCCTAGTTGCAAACAGGATGTTTTGATTTGCATCAAGCACATTCCAAATCCACAAGCATTTACTCTCCCCAGGATGACACAGGGGTAGTAAATTCCTTCTGGATCCATGACTTGTTCATTTTGATGAACGTCAGTCTGTCCACATTGTCACTGGACAGACGCGTGCGCTTATCTGTCAGCACACACCCAGCAGCACTGAAGAAGACACGTTCAGAGACAACGCTGGCAGCTGGACACGACAAAATCTTCAAGGCGTAACTGGAGAGCTCTTGACATTTTTCTAGATTTGAAGCACAAAAGGAGCAAGGCTCCATTTGCAAAGTCATTGCATCGATGTTCATTTGGAGATACTCCTGTATCATCCTCTCCATCCGTTGACTATGTGACACACTTGATGTCTCTGGTGGCCTTGCAAAGGAGGGTCTAAAAAAATTATGAAAAGATTCCATAAAATTGCTGTTACCAGCACCAGATACGGTCCTACTGGTACGGGTAGACTGTTGAAGATGACGAGGCCGTCCCATGTTTGTCAAGTTACAACTGGGAGAATCACTCCCTTCACCTGCACGGTTGTTTGGTGGAAAAGCCGAGCTAAGATCGAGTAACAGCTTCTGCTGATACTCCTGCATACGTGCGTCCCTTTCTATGGGTGGAATTATGTCACAAAATTTGGACTTGTCCCGGGGATCTAATAGTGTGGCAAGCCAGTAGTCATCATCACTTCTAATTTTGACAATACGAGGGTCATGTTGGAGGTAGTGCAACAAGAAGGCACTCATGTGTCTTGCGCAGCCATGCGGACCAAGTCCACGCTGTGTTTGTGGCATAGAGGTGCTAACCGTTCTTTCTTCCTCTGTCATCTCCCCCCAACCTCTTTCAACTTAAATTTGACCAAGGTCCCCCTCATCAGCTGAGTCTTCCATGTCCATGGACAGTTCGTCCTCCATATCTTCATGTCCTCCTGCACCTTCCTCAACATCTCGCCTGCTACCATGCGCCCTTGTTGATCCCTGTCCCCCATGGTCCCATGCCTGCCGCGTTGGTGATGATGAACGTCTGGACCTTGGTGATGTTGTTGTGTCTTGCGCATATGAATCCTCCTGTAGTTCCTCCCCTTCCTGTTGTCCCACCCCCTGATTCCGAATAGTGTTTAGCGTGTGCTCCAGCATGTAAATGACTGTAATCGTCATGCTGATAATGGCATTGTCAGCGCTAAACATATTCGTCGCCATGTCGAAACTGTGCAGAAGGGTGCATAGGTCCGTGATCTGAGATCACTCCATCAGGGTGATCTGCCCCACCTCTGCATCTCGTTGGCCCAGGCTATACGTCATGACGTATTGCACCAGGGCTCTGCGGTGCTGCCACAGTCGCTGTAACATGTGGAGAGTTGAATTCCAGCGTGTCGCCACATCGCATTTCAGGCGATGAACCGGCAGGCCGAAAGACTTCTGGAGCGATGCAAGTCGCTCAGCTGCGGCGCTTGAACGGCGGAAGTGAGCACTGCAGACAGTTTCCGTGCCCTGGTCAGAAGGCCATCTAGGCCGGGATAGTGTGTTAAAAATTGCTGGACAACAAGGTTCAACACGTGAGCCATACAAGGCACGTGTGTCACCTTGCCCAGGCGAAGGGCCGCACCCAGGTTTGCAGCATTGTCGCACACGGCCTTACCAGGCTGCAGGTTGAGTGGAGACAACCATTTATTAAACTCGGACCGCAGAGCTGACCACAACTCCTCAGCTGTGTGACTCTTATTCCCAAGACATGTCAAGCTAAAGACCGCCTGATGCCGTTGCGCTCTGCTGCCAGCATAGTAATGAGGGGTGCGTGATTCCTTCTGCGCAGTGAGAACGCTGGTGGCCTGACCAGGCAGGCTTGGGGCGGAGGTGGAGGACCCAGATGAGGTGGAGGATGCAGAAGCAGTGGCGGAACTTGGACAGACAGAGGATTGACACACAAGTCGTGGGGACGGCAAGACTTGTGCAGCAGACCCTTCACCATCTATCACCATAGTTACCCAGTGCCCAGTCAGCGACATGTAACGTCCCTGTCCATGCTTACTGGTCCAAGTATCGGTGCTGAAATTCACCCGTTCACACACAGAGTTTCTCAAGGAAGCGGTGATATTGTGTGCGACATGCTGGTGTAGCGCGGGCACACCTTTCTTAGAGAAGTAGTGGCGACTAGGCATCTGGTACTGGGGCACAGCGACAGATATAAGGTCTCTAAAATCCTGTGTGTCCACTAGGCGGAAAGGCAGCATTTCTGTAGCCAACAGCTTACAGAGGGATAGAGTCAACCTCTTCGCTTTGTCATGGGTCGAAGGAAGTGGCCTTTTATTTGACCACATCTGAGGGACAGAGATCTGGCTGCTGTGTGTAGACGGTGTTGAGTAGGGTGTCCCTGGAAAAATGCAGCTTTGGGAGGAAAGTGCAGGCGGAGACATGATGTTGCCTTCATCCAAAGTTGGTGCTATCGATGTCTGAGAGAGCTGTACACACTCACTTGTTTCCCCTTCCAAACCAACTGACGACCTACCAAGCAAACTGCCTGTTGCGGTTACAGTGGTGGAAGTTGTGGGTGGAAAAACAGGTGTGACAGCTGTCCCCACAGTCCTAGAAGATGACGAGCGCGCGGATGCCCTGGAAGGGGCAGGCGGTGGATGGTTGGCTCCACTAGGCCGCATTGCAGCACGGTGAGCTTCCCACCAGGCCATATGATATTTATTCATGTGACGATTCATGGAAGAAGTTGTCAAACTGCTGAGGTTTTGACCTCTACTAAGATAACCATGGCAAATGTTACAGATCACATAATTTGGCCGATCTTTTTTTATGTCAAAAAAGGACCAGGCTAGGCAAGGCTTAGAGGCCATGCGACCTGTTGATCCACCCCGAATAATGCTCAGAGGCAGAGTGGTGGCTGAGGATGCAGTTGTAGACGTGCTACCAGTGCTCCGACTGTGTCCAGGAAGGCGCCAGGTTACTTCGACGTCGGTTGCATCCTCCTCCACTGCCTCTATTGACCTCCTCGAGTGTCTGACTGTGGGTTGACAGTAGGTGGGATCTAGAACTTCATCATCAATTGTTGTGTTTGCACTCCCCTCCCCCTCAGACCGAGTTTCTTCTTGCCCTGACCGAATATTTAAGTTGTCATCCCAATCGGGTATCTGCGTCTCATCTTCATCAGTATGTTCCTCATTGCCTATAACCACAGTTGTTGGAAAGGCAGCATTTTGGTAGCCAACAGTTTGCATTTTATGAAAGTCAACCTCCAAGCCATGTCATGCCCTTCTAAAAGCATGTATAACACAGCGAGGGGACTCCAACCACAGTCTCCCTCGTTGCCACTCACTGGGCCACACACACCCCACTTGACTGGCATCGGTTGAGCCCCCTTTTGAAAAAGAAAAAGATGCTTTGCATGAAGCACTCTCAAAAATACGCGTGCCTTTCCCGTCCCCTGGCTGACCCCGGGGAAGAAAAGTCCTCTGAGAGCCATGACTTGTTCATCTTGGTTCTTTTAGAAACACAGCGAGGGGACTCCAACCACAGTCTCCCTCGTTGCCACTCACTGGGCCACACACACCCCACTTGACTGGCATCGGTTGAGCCCCCTTTTGAAAAAGAAAAAGATGCTTTGCATGAAGCACTCTCAAAAATACGCGTGCCTTTCCCGTCCCCTGGCTGACCCCGGGGAAGAAAAGTCCTCTGAGAGCCATGACTTGTTCATCTTGGTTCTTTTAGAAACACAGCGAGGGGACTCCAACCACAGTCTCCCTCGTTGCCACTCACTGGGCCACACACACCCCACTTGACTGGCATCGGTTGAGCCCCCTTTTGAAAAAGAAAAAGATGCTTTGCATGAAGCACTCTCAAAAATACGCGTGCCTTTCCCGTCCCCTGGCTGACCCCGGGGAAGAAAAGTCCTCTGAGAGCCATGACTTGTTCATCTTGGTTCTTTTAGAAACACAGCGAGGGGACTCCAACCACAGTCTCCCTCGTTGCCACTCACTGGGCCACACACACCCCACTTGACTGGCATCGGTTGAGCCCCCTTTTGAAAAAGAAAAAGATGCTTTGCATGAAGCACTCTCAAAAATACGCGTGCCTTTCCTGTCCCCTGGCTGACCCCGGGGAAGAAAAGTCCTCTGAGAGCCATGACTTGTTCATCTTGGTTCTTTTAGAAACACAGCGAGGGGACTCCAACCACAGTCTCCCTCGTTACCACTCACTGGGCCACACACACCCCACTTGACTGGCATCGGTTGAGCCCCCTTTTGAAAAAGAAAAAGATGCTTTGCATGAAGCACTCTCAAAAATACGCGTGCCTTTCCCGTCCCCTGGCTGACCCCGGGGAAGAAAAGTCCTCTGAGAGCCATGACTTGTTCATCTTGGTTCTTTTAGAAACACAGCGAGGGGACTCCAACCACAGTCTCCCTCGTTGCCACTCACTGGGCCACACACACCCCACTTGACTGGCATCGGTTGAGCCCCCTTTTGAAAAAGAAAAAGATGCTTTGCATGAAGCACTCTCAAAAATACGCGTGCCTTTCCCGTCCCCTGGCTGACCCCGGGGAAGAAAAGTCCTCTGAGAGCCATGACTTGTTCATCTTGGTTCTTTTAGAAACACAGCGAGGGGACTCCAACCACAGTCTCCCTCGTTGCCACTCACTGGGCCACACACACCCCACTTGACTGGCATCGGTTGAGCCCCCTTTTGAAAAAGAAAAAGATGCTTTGCATGAAGCACTCTCAAAAATACGCGTGCCTTTCCCGTCCCCTGGCTGACCCCGGGGAAGAAAAGTCCTCTGAGAGCCATGACTTGTTCATCTTGGTTCTTTTAGAAACACAGCGAGGGGACTCCAACCACAGTCTCCCTCGTTGCCACTCACTGGGCCACACACACCCCACTTGACTGGCATCGGTTGAGCCCCCTTTTGAAAAAGAAAAAGATGCTTTGCATGAAGCACTCTCAAAAATACGCGTGCCTTTCCCGTCCCCTGGCTGACCCCGGGGAAGAAAAGTCCTCTGAGAGCCATGACTTGTTCATCTTGGTTCTTTTAGAAACACAGCGAGGGGACTCCAACCACAGTCTCCCTCGTTGCCACTCACTGGGCCACACACACCCCACTTGACTGGCATCGGTTGAGCCCCCTTTTGAAAAAGAAAAAGATGCTTTGCATGAAGCACTCTCAAAAATACGCGTGCCTTTCCCGTCCCCTGGCTGACCCCGGGGAAGAAAAGTCCTCTGAGAGCCATGACTTGTTCATCTTGGTTCTTTTAGAAACACAGCGAGGGGACTCCAACCACAGTCTCCCTCGTTGCCACTCACTGGGCCACACACACCCCACTTGACTGGCATCGGTTGAGCCCCCTTTTGAAAAAGAAAAAGATGCTTTGCATGAAGCACTCTCAAAAATACGCGTGCCTTTCCCGTCCCCTGGCTGACCCCGGGGAAGAAAAGTCCTCTGAGAGCCATGACTTGTTCATCTTGGTTCTTTTAGAAACACAGCGAGGGGACTCCAACCACAGTCTCCCTCGTTGCCACTCACTGGGCCACACACACCCCACTTGACTGGCATCGGTTGAGCCCCCTTTTGAAAAAGAAAAAGATGCTTTGCATGAAGCACTCTCAAAAATACGCGTGCCTTTCCCGTCCCCTGGCTGACCCCGGGGAAGAAAAGTCCTCTGAGAGCCATGTCCACATTGTCAGTGGACAGACACGTGTGCTTATCTGCCAGCAGACCCACAGCAGCACTGAAGACAGGTTCCGAGAGAACGCTGGCTGCAGGACACGACAAGATCCCCAAGACGTACGTGGCGAGCTCAGGCAATTTATCAAGATTGGAAGCCAAGAATGAGCAGGGCTCAAGTTGCACAATAATGGCATGTTTCCTTGCATATACTCATATATCTGTGTGTCCTCCTCTTTTTCCTTGTCCAGCTCTTTTGTTTTCGCATGAGTATATGTCCTTGTCACTTTCCCATGTGTTGTGAGTTGTTTGTGACCTTTTGGACACCTTTGAGGGTGTTTTCTAGGTGTTTTTCTGTGTTTGTGATTGCCTGCCATTGTTTCCTATGCAGTTCGAGTTCGGTTCGTCGAACGTTCGACGAACCGAACTCGAACGGGAGGTCCGTTCGGCGAACCAACCTCGAGCCGAACCGCGACCGGTTCGCTCATCTCTACTAAAGACCTTATGAAGATGCTGACGGAAGCTGGTAAGATTGTTCCATTATCCACAGTGAAACGAGTACTATATCAACATGGGCAGAAAGGCCACTCTGGCAGGAAGACGCCAATACTCCAAAAGAAACATTAAAAAGCCAGGTTTATGTTTGCAAATGTACACAGGAACAAAGACCTTAATTTTTGGAGACGTCGTGTGGTCTAAAATTGAATTGTTTGGCCGTAGTAAGCATAGTTACATTTGGAGGAAAAAGCGAGAAGCTTTGAAGCCTAAGAACACCATTCCAACTATGAAACACGGGGATGGCAGCATCATGTTGTTGGGTTGTTTTGCTGCAGGAGGGAGTGGTGTACTTCACAAAATAGATGATATCATGAGGAAAGAAGGTTGTGTGGCAATACTGAAGCAACATCTCAAGACATCACCTAGGAACTTAAATCTTGGGCAGAAATGGGTCTTCCAAATTCACAATGACCCAATGCATACTGCCAAACTGGTTACAAAGTGATTTAAACATAACAAAGTCAATGTTTTGGAGTGGCCATCACAAAACCCCGATCTCAATCCTATTGAAAATTTATGGGCAAAATGAAGAAGAGGAAAAGTAAAATAGCGATACATGCACCATTCTTGCATTTTTCACTCACTTCTGACTTTGACTTACAAATATTGATGTAATATACTTACCAAATACTGAATGTGTGAATGTGGCCTCAGAGGAAGTACAGAACAAATGGGGTCAGGGAAACAAGCTGGGTCAGCATCACTAGAAAAGCATCAGGAATAGCACCACTGAACTATGAGAAAAACAAGCAATATTTGGCATCTGGGAATTTAAATAACCTGTGGTACTGACCTATTCGTCATAGCAGAGGATTGATTATTCTTGCTGAGCTGCTAGACAGCACACATACCCATTCTGCCTGACCGGGTCAAAAATAGTAAAACTCAGCCACACTACTATCGCTAAATAGAACAATGCCAGCTCACCTGATTAGGAATTCCCTGTTGTGGAGCAAGGACAACACCCTGCTGGGTGTGGAACAACAGGAAAAAGGAAATCCAGCTCAAATGTGGTAAAAAATTGGGCTTTATTACAGGTTATATGGCTAAAATCCAAATAGCAAATATGAAAAAATTAAAAGGAATCCAGGGGAAACAAAATAGAACAACAAACCAAAGCTATGTGTTTCAGACTTGGTGTCCTTTCTATTTGGATTTTAGCCATATAACCTGTAATAAAGCCCAATTTTTTACTGCATTGGCGCTGGATTTCCTTTTTTCACACAACTATCGATGGCTGCAATGAATTTGTGGTACAGAGCAATATTAGCCATCATATCACCTTCATTACCATTGAAAAGGGTGAAGAAAAAGGCACATGGCTATCCATGCAGGGGAGTAGGAGTAGGTTAGTTATTTTTGAGTTTAGTCTGCTGAGTCTCAACTCCAGTTTGCTCAGCTCTCCATCCCACAAATTTTCCTTGGTGAGATTCCATCCAAGTCTGTTTCTTACAATTATATTAAAGATGTAGTCACCCACACAATGCAAATTCAGCAACTTCAACATTTATTTAGGGGACTTAGCACTAATAAAAATGATACCAATTCAATTATATATATTTTAGCACTGTAGTCACAGATACGTTCAATCCTTATCCATATGTAAATTAAAGCACTTCAGTGCACTTTTGGCTAGATCAATGGCTCTGTGCACTGTTACACAATCTGATTTACATATCTAGCACTGTGTTACGAACCGGCACTGCCATAGCCGCAAGCAGCCTGCTGCGGTTCCTGTTGCGCCCAGGCGCCGGCTGCCGCTCTTGGCCGTGCCTCGGGTCATCCAGTTGGCTGCTCCTTCCACCACGTCTGAGTGTGGAGAGGCGGCTAGTGCGCATGCGTGCGCTGATTTACCCCAGCCAGAGTCTAAGCCCAGTGTTTTTCCTAGTGAGCATGCTCAGCCTGATTGTGTTATGTCTGAGACTAAGTCCTCAGTTCAGGCTACTGAGCATGCTCCCACAATTAACCCTAACAGCCTCTTTGCACAGGTACTTGGACTTCGTGTCTAAGTTCTGGGATGTGCCTACTGAGCATGCTCAAACTGATAGTCTGCTTTCTGAGCCTGTTGCTCAGGCTACTGGGCATGCTCAGGCACTTAGTGCATCAGAGGCTAGGTCTGGTAAGGATCTCACTGAGCATGTCCGTGAGGTGGCAGGCCCTGATAGGGAAGAGGGTGTCAGGTGTCCTGATGACGTGGCAACTCCGGACTGGCTCGCAGAGGCCCACCCCTATGATCTGGTACCTCACCATTGGTCATCAGACGATGACTGGTGAAGTGTTTGGGGCGTGGCTGCCATGAGGTCATCAATGACGTGGCGGTTCCAGATAGGTCGCATGTTACGTCACTGATGACATGGCACTCTGCTATTGGACCTTGGTGGTTCCACTCTGGGTTTGGGCCGGACCCAGGTTATAAAAGGGGCTGGAGACAACATGGAGGTGCGCAGTCTTCATTTAGAGTTCTTGGTGGCATAAGCCTTGTTGGAAGCGGTAGGTAGGGCTAGGCGAACAGTGCTTGTCACGCCAAGATTCGTGGCTCAGCACATGAGGGTTAGGCGCCGTGCTTCCTTGCTACCATTCCTGTTGTGCTACAGCAGTCCAGTGGCGTTAACTGGGCTGTGGCTGCTGCATCACCTGTTCATTTGTGCCTCCTATGCACACGGACAGAATACCTGTTGCGTCACCTGTCCGAGAGTCCCCTCTACGCACACGGACAGTGTACCTGCTGCGCCACCTGTCCGGTTGTGCCCTCTACACGCACGGACAGCGCACCCCAGAACCCCTGTGAAGTTAACAGGGTGTTCCTGGATTGGGTGTGTGAACCCTATTATCCTCCTCGGCTTCCCAGTCAAATGCTACTGGTGTGACTACCTGGTCTGACGTGTCCTTTACACACGTGGCCAGTCGAGTGGTGGCCAGAAACACTAATCGGAGGACCGCTCGGCCTGACGTGTCTTACACACGTGGCCGACAGGGCGCCGTCACAGCGGTCTTCTTGGTCAACGCTAACTGGTTACCATCTGGCCTGATGTGTTGTTACACACGTGATCGGAGTAGCGTCCGCTCCACCGAAACGCTAACTGGGTTGTCGTCCGGTTTGACGTGTGCCTACACACGTGACCAGTTCCTTGAGTTATCCCAGAGCCATCCAGCTCTATAGTCTCCGCCTAACCCACAGGGTGCCAGCAGCTCCATTACCATCTGGAGCACGGTGGGCCCCGACTGGTGATTGGGATATATACCCCTGGTCCTAATCTGCCGGTTCCCCTGTAACACACTGTCCCTGATCTTGATTGACAGTGTTGGCTCTCACACAGAGAGCACTTCCTAAAATCAAGCCCAGTTGTGAGCTCACAGTGTCAGAGCAGGTACGCAGTCATAGTGGTTGTAGCCATGCTTGTAAGTCTATGGACACCTCTGACTAGTAACTCGCTGCGCATACCCATGCTGGCTGCATGCGATCCCTAACTTTGTGATCAAGGACTCCCCCGGTGAACAGGAGTAGGAAAAAGAATTTAACTTTAGGGAGAGCTTGTTGTGAGAAAGCGACTGCTATCAATCAAGAACAGTGTTGTATATGCAAATTAGAGGATTTAAAGGTACACCAAGCCATTGGCCTTGCCAATATTGCAGCCAAGCTCCATTGTTTGCATATTTAAAACAACTGTGGACTAACAAGAGCAAATAGGGTCTTATCTGCAACAATATAGTAATTATAGAGTAGATTATAGAGTAGATTAATTTGCAATTAGAACTCTAAAATGTCTATTACTGCTATGAATTTTATGGGGCTTTTTCCTCTATATACATTTTAAGTAGAAGAATTTGCATTTTGGAAATTTTAAAGGAAAGAAGAAAAGCAGGTTTCTCTTTACGGTTGACAGTTCCAAAGATGGTCCACACGATGAAGATATAAAATGGGGGGGGGGTTTTTGTCGATTATGCGTTTCAAAATCTTCCTTCTTCCTGAGGACCAACCACATGTTTACAGGTACCACTTTATATCAACAAAACAAAGAAAATTTTTAGGATCAGCTCACCTCTAGATTTGCTGCCGATGGTTTTAGAGATTTAGTGCACGGACAGTCAGCGGGCCGGATCCCGAGATAAATGAAGCAAGAAAAAAATGTTTCATGCAGCACTTGAAGATATAGTATCCCAATTCCACGAAATTCACGGAAATGATAAAAACATTAATTTTATTGATGTACAAAAGCACAAATAATTAAAATTATTTCGTCTAACGCGTTTCCAGCCAAACAAAGGCTCTTACTCATAGCATAGCATAGATATGCTATGAGTAAGAGCCCTTGTTTGGCTTTAAACGCATAAGACGCAATGATTTTAATTATTTGTACTTTTGTACACCAATAAAATTAATAATATTTTTATCGAGTACGTGAATTTTGTGGAATTGGGATACTATATCTTCAAGTGCTGGATGAAACATTTTTGTCTTGCACCACTTTATATCGTCATTGTACCATCATTGGAAACCCACTCTTCACCTTTCCATTAAGCTTTAACTGTTAGTGGCTCTGCAGCAGATGACTGTCGAGGCAAATACAACGGTGGTGTCTCATACAACCTCCCCAGGTGAGCAATTCCAACTTTATTCACAAACAAGACTCTATTGCGCCTTACCTTTCTCCTTAGCACATCTCCCGCATTTTAGATGTACATCAGTGATTTTTATTCCTGAAGAAGGAGTTGTATTGACTCTGAAAATCGTTGAATTATAAAATCATGAAGTTATTTCTCCCGAGTGATCTCCTCATTCCACATGGCAGCATGGGTTAACCCTTTCCTTCTACGTCACGTACACGGATGCATTTTGGAAATGACAGACTTCCTTTACTCTTTTTTTCATATATAACATGTCTCACATGATGTTTCAACTTCTGAGAAATTTATGTGACCAATAATTTCTTAATAAATGACTAATTATTATAAAATAAAGCAATTGCATATCCATAAATTTGTAACAAAATATAAAACCCTTTATTAATATAAATATATATATATATATATATATATATATATATATATATATATATATATATATTGTCTGCAAACAATATCTGTCCCTACTGCACTCACTTTACCTCTATAGGGGCAAATGTGTTAATGGAAATCCCTGTGACATGAGCATTCAGCTTTTACTAATGTAATCTTCTATATTGTACAATAGTATAGGGACATTACTGAAGTCTGAAATCCTATCAGCAGTAAACCTGTGAAAAGCAGACAGTGAAGAGACATATAATGTATTACGCCCTCTGGGGAGAAATAAATTATGCACTGTGGATGCTCTTGCACTCTGCAGCTCGCTATTTACACTGCTTTTCATAAAAAATGCATTGTTGCCAGAGTAACTGTTTTACCACTTGGAAATGTGCACCGCTGTGGAAAGACAAGCAGCGATGTTCTTCCAGTTTGCCGGATCTGTTTTTTATTATACTTTACTAACCATAAATATAAAATTGTAGCTACCAGGAAAATTCAGGATGTCAGGCTGATTTTAGGAAGTTGCCAATATACACAATGCAGAAAGAGTACAAATATTATTTTTCCGTCAGACTGTGAGGTTTTAGGGATTACTAGCTAACTATACATAACTTCTCCTGGGGTCTGGCTGTTCTGCTGTGAAATGTCCCATGATAACATCCAACACTAAGGTGAAATAAATTATTGACAGTAAAATCCTTCCTGCATTAATAGGTCTTTACCCTTTTAGCTTTTCAGTTAGGGATGGGAAAACACATCATTTAAAACATGTCAATTTGACAGTCGATGTTAAATTCTCTAAGCCCCAATCCATTGCAATTTGGATAGAACAAATAGATTCCTTCCGAGAATCCTATACTGTTTTTCTCTCATATGTCTGGCTGATCATCTCAGTCTCATACAAGTAAAATTTTTATACAGTCTAGACCGATTTGTCAGCTGGAAAATTGATAATGATTTGTTGAATCTAAAGTAATGAGCCCAATACTTCCCTGGTGTATCTTGTAAAATAAAATTATATACTGCCTTTGTACTTCTGTACTCTTGTCTAATACCTTGTTTCCCCAAAAATAACACCTACTCTGAAAATAAGCAATGCCATGGTTTTACATGGTTTCAAGCATACAGGATCTCTGTTCCAAGAATAATCCCTAATAAAAATCGGGGCCGCCATTGGGGGGCATCAAACTGCACAATTTTTCAGGGCCTCCACTCTTTTAGGGACCCCAGTAGTTGTATTCCAAGGTTAAGATTGTTTAAGGATCTTTGATGATTTCACAGTCTTGTGACTAAAAGGCTCTTAATTGCAGGAGTCTAAAGGCTACTTTACACACTGCGATATCGGTCCCGATATCGCTAGTGTGGGTACCCGCCCCCATCTGTTGCGCGACACGGGCAAATCGCTGCCCGTGTCGCACAACAGCCGTCACACATACTTACCTGTCCGGTGACGTCGCTGTGAGGGCGAACCGCCTCCTTTCTAAGGGGGCGGTCCGTGCGGCGTCACAGCGACGTCACTGAAGAGTCACTGAACCGCCGCCCAATAGCAGCGGAGGGGCGGAGCTGAGTGGGACGTAACATCCCGCCCACCTCCTTCCTTCCGCATAGCGGCCGGGAGGCAGGTAAGGAGAGCTTCCTCGTTCCTGCGGCGTCACACGCAGCGATGTGTGCTGCCGCAGGAACGAGGAACAACTTCGTTACTGCTGCAGTAACGATTTTTAAGAATGGACCCCCATGTCGCCGATTAGCGATTTTGCACGTTTTTGCAACGATGCAAAATCGCTTATTGGTGTCACACGCAACGGCATCGCTAATGCGGCCGGATGTGCGTCACAAATTCCGTGACCCCAACGACTCCGCATTAGCGATGTCGCAGCGTGTAAAGCCCGCTTAAAAGAACTGAATAGGTGACAGGCTTGTATACAGGACTGGTATTAAGGAGAAAGGAGAGCAAACTGGGCAATTTCACAGGACCCCATGCTCCTAGGGGCCCCAGTGTTTATATCCTGATGATAACACTGCTTCAGGACCTTTGGGACATCATGTCATGTCATTAGGTTGTCACCAAAAGGTTTCAATTGCAGAAGTCTAAGGTTAAAGAGGAGACAGGCTGGTATGTATGTGCAGTGTGTGCGTGTGAGTAGATAGATAGATAGATACACATGTGTTACACACAGGGATTGGAGAGTTACGTTCATGTTCCAGAATGCGATATGACTATATTTGAATAAATGTTGATTTTATTTTGTACAAGAATAAATGTAGATTGTTCCTCATGGAAAAAAAATAAGACATCCCCTAAAATGAAGCTCTAGCTTATTTTTCGGAGCAAAAAATAATATAAGACTCTGTCTTATTTTTGGTGAAACACTGTAACAGCACTGTATGATGTAGTGTGGAACATAAAATCCTGTGTTAGCAATACTACTACCTTTTTTGCTTATAAAGTACACCCATAACCAATACCTCTCAACCACTGTTGAGTACATTCACGGATTTAAGAAGCTGTCCTGTTATCCAAGGAGCTTGGCAGCATGTTACAGTCGAATATAGTGATGCAGCTCATTGTCAAAGGTAAAAGAGTATTTTTTTTATTAGTAAGTGGAGTATTCTGAGCGTGGTGGACAGGGCGAGGCAAGTGCCTAGGCCCTGGACCGCCAGGGGGCCCACTCACAGTCAGCCGAGAGTGGCATACCGCCAAATGGTGGCAGGCCATGTGACTGCTATGGTGCCTGTGAGTTAGGGCATCACAGTTGCCGATACAATTGAAAGCAATGATGAGAAAGTGATTGACGCACTCCACCTCTATCATCATTCTCCTGCTGTGTCTGCAGCACTCTGACAGCTCAGCACAGAGGAGCGCAATGACATCACTATTGCCTGCTGTGTTGAGATGTGCAGAACGGCAAAACAGTGGACCCTCTGATGAGACCAGAGCAGCAGAGGAATGACGAGAAGTGAGTATTTATGTATTTAATCAAGGTGGCCAGAGAACTATGGGGGTGCATTAAGTGGTATGAGGCTGCATGATACATGAGGGTGCATAATACTGTATGGGTCTGCATAGTGCTATATGGAGGCTGCATAATGCAATATGGGGGCTCCATAATGTTATATGGGGGCTGCATTATGGGGGCTGCATAATGCATTATGGTGGCTGAATAATGCAACATGGGGGCTGCATAGTGCTATATGGGGGGTTGAATATTGCAAAGGGGGGCTGCATAATGCTATATGGGGGTTGCATAGTGCAATATAGATGCTGCATAATACTATCTGGTGGCTGCATAATACTACATAGAGGACTATGAGGCTGCATTATATTATGTGGAGCAATATGTGGTGCATTATATTATATGGTGGAATATTGGGTGCTTTATACTATATGGAGGAATATGGGTGCTGTATAACACTATATGGAGGAATATGGGGATTTCATAACACTATATGGAGGAATATGCTGGCTTCACAACACTATATGGAAGAATATTTGGTGCATTATACTATATGGAGGAATATGGGGACTGCATAACACTATCTGGAGGACTATAGGGGCTTCATAACACTATATGGAGGAATATGAGGCTGCAGTATGTTATGTGAAGCAATATGGGGTGCAATATACTATATGGAGGAATAGGGGGGCTTCATAACACTAAATGGAGGAATATGGAGGCTGCATACTACTATATGGAGTAATATGAGGCTGCATTATATTATGTGGAACATTATTGGGTGCATTATATTATATGGAGGAATATTGGGTGCATTATACTATATGGAGGAATATGGGTGCTGCATAACACTATATGGATGAATACAGGGGCTGCATGCTACTATACCCCCCAGAGCTGTATGTGTCCTTCACCCTAGTGCTGTATACTCCCCAGAGCTGTATGTTTCCTCCACCACAGAGTTGTTTGTCCCCCACCCCAGTGCTGTATACTCATCCAAAGCTGTATACACCCCCAAAGCTGTAGGCCCCCACCCCAGTGGTGTATACAACCCAGAGCTGTATACCCCCCCAGAGCTCTTTGTTCCCTCCAACTACTGCTGTATACCCACAGAGCTGTGTATTCCCAACAGAGATGTATGGTCCCACCACCCCAAAGCCTAATGCCTCCCTCTAGACCTGTATGCCCCACCTGGAGCTGTATGGCCCCCCTGTTGCCGTATATACCCTGCTCAGTAATGTGTATGTGTACCGCCTCGCGCTCGGCTGCAGCCGAGCCGCTCGGGTCCGGGCTCGTTGATGGGTGGCTCGAGCACCTCCGAACCTGGGGTCACTTTGCTCTGAAAGGGGTGCTGGCGCTTTTGGATGGGGGGTAGGTAGGTGCACGGCCGGAGCCGTGTTTGAGTTTGTGACACCACCCACGGTTTGTGGTGAAGTTGGACATCACCGCTGCAATTACTGGGCACCCCGGGGGAGATGGTAGTGCAGCAAGATGTTAACCTCTCCGTGGGTAGGGATGATGGCCCCGGGACCCGTTGGGAATAGCTGGGCAGTGCAGGGCAGTGCGCAGCCGGATGGCACTGTTGTACTCACGGTTATTAACACACACAAGTCTCTGGTAAACCAAGTTGATAGTGGTCGGTGCCCGCAGCTGGCTGCGTCTAGTCCCCCCTCCGGTTCGGTGTTCTTGACCTTTCTCCTGCACCGTCTTGTGTACTTGGGCTGCCTGCGCTTCAGCATCAGGAGTCCGCTACCCGGCTTGATAGATGCCGGGAGAGCCCTTTTGCCTGCAGACGCTGGCCCATGGGATCTCTCTGCCTGTGCAGTGGCTTTCTATCACCCACGGTGGGCTGTTGTCAGTTGGGACTTGGGTGGGAAAGGACCTATAGTCCAGACCACAATCAGTTAATTAACTCAGTCCAGTGGATTCTGGACCTCATTTCAGGGTCTGAGTACCTCCCTTTGTGCTCCAGTTTCTGAGTCGGTTCCCCAGGTCGGTACCGGTGGGCCACTACCCTGTCCCGGTCCACCATGGTTCCACCGAGCCATTTTCCCGGCTCCTGAAGGCTGAGGCCACCGTTTGCCTCCCAGCCAAGGTACCAGGGCTCCAACCCTGGCACCTGTCAGACTGCTGCAGACCTAGGCACAGGTCTGCTTCCACTCTCCTTTACTCCTGTCAACTAATCTGCACTGTATTCCTGCCTCAGGCACTCTGAACTCCTCAGTGGGCGTGGCCAACTGCCTGGCTCCGCCTCCTGGTGTGTTCATCAAGCACTGAGAGAGGTGACTAGGTTTTAATGGTTTATGCTATGATCCGGAAACATGAAAGACCACCATAAATCATTGGTAAAAGGTGACAAGAGCATTAACAACTAATCTGGCCGCCATCCCCTTTCTAACCATCAACACTAGAAGTAGCCAAGGGGTGAACTAACATCCTGTGCACCGCGAACCCAGCCGGAGAACTAGCTATCCTAAAGGAAGGAAAGATTAATAACTCTCTGCCTCAGAAAATAGATAAAGAATAGCAAGCCCCCCCACATTCAAAGACTGCCTTGATATAGGAAAACACAATACACAGACAGATGATAGGATTAGCAAAAGGTGAGGCCCTACTGACTAAATAGGACAGGATAGGAAAGGGACTGATGGTGGCCAGAGAAAAACCCTGCAAAAATCCAAAAACCTGATAGTACAAAAAGCTCTCAGATCGCTAGATCTGAACTCCGTCCTATACCAGGCGCTCTTGTCATACCAATGAACAGAAAGCAGGAATCATTACAAATTCAAGAAGCAACAAACACATGGACTAATAGGAGCAATACTCCAAACATAGCTGCAGGGAGCTTCCCTGCTAAGCAACTGAGAGGGAAGATCCCTGCATGCAAATAAACTGAAAACAACCACAGCAAATGACAAACCCAGATAAGAGCAAAAAAAACCCCAAACAACAAATAAATAGCCAAGAACATATCTGGGGTAGATGTGGTCTGGAGCAGGATGAAGCAGGCTGGGGTACAAAGAACAACTGTCATCCGGCATAGCCTGCTATCAGACCAGGGTTTAAATAAGCAGAGAGTTAGCAATGGAAACGCCCATTGCTCAACACACCTGGTTTCTGACCAAACCATTCCTGGCCACAAGAGGGAGCCTCACAGCAGCAAAAGCATAACTGACATTCACAACAGGTTTGGCTGATGACACCTTATTGGGGGACAGGTGTAGTGCGGGGGTCTATCTGTGACTATCTGGCTAGTCCAGGGCGTCACATATGCCCCTCAGTAATATGTATGTCACCAGCCTCTCCTGTGATGTACGTATTTACAGCAGTGTCAGTGTACTCTTTGTGCGGTCATGTCTGTTTGTAATGACATCAATCAGCATGGCACAGCTACATGTCCAGGAGGATCTGGATGAAAACAAGCGGGGGAGGTGAGTGAAGCTGCTGCTGGCTTCCCCACATTAATAATATCTCTCATGTGTTTGTGTGTGCATGTATGAAGTGTATCTATGTATGTCAGTTTATATGACTGTCTATAGATTTGTCTATTTATATGTGTTGTTCTGAATTTCTTTTTAAATATGTACATGTACAAATGCCTGTATATGTAGATATCTGTGTATGTGCATGTCTACGTGTGGATGGGGCCCACTGAGACTCTTTTGCCCAAGGTCCACAAACACCTGGAGCCAGCCCTTGTGGTGGCATAGAGGACATCCAACTGTATGAGCCCTTACATAACCCCCTATATACAGTATGATCCCCCTCATAGCCCCTTATATAGTGTATAAGCCCCTACATAGCCACCCTATATACAGTATGACCCCTCACCTAGCCTTCTATATAAAGCATGAGCCCCTAAATAGCTCTCTATAAACATTGAGTCTCCACATAGTTCCATTTATATACAGTGTGATCCCTCACATAGGCCCCCTTTAGCACCATATATACAGTATGAGCACTCACAAAGCCCAACGTTATACAGGATGAGCCCTAAAAATGCCGTCAAATATTGACACACATCCAATAGACACTGGAGATCAATATTAGAGAACAACACACAATTTCCAAAATGTAAAGGTCGATGTGTAGTCCTATGTGATTATATCCTAACATGAGTAAACTAAAAGGCTTTTTTAAGCTTATTTCATAAACTGAATTTTTTTAAAGGCACATAATAAAAAAGGCAATGAGATAAATGTAAAATAATACTGATCAAAATTAGAGAACACTTTCAGATACCTGCAAGTTATTGGTGTTAATCTGGCACCTAGTGCTAATTTCCTTAATTATCTGATAAACCCTATTTAACCTGCAGCCTAAATTTCCAGTTTGCACTAAGTTTGCAAAAATGGTGTGCCATTCCAAAATGTCTAAAATCCCCCTAGCAGGATGGGCATATGAAGGCCAAAAGGGTGACTATTGTGAATAGGTTTTCCAGTTTGAGGCTCCCTATTGTGATCAGTGCTGGCGGTGCAGTTGATGTGTGGAGTGAAAGCCACACACCTGTGGAGGACTGGCAATCAGGGTCAGATTGGGCTATTTAACTGAGTAGTTTTCTCTTGTTACTTGCCGGTGGTCAATGTCTCCTGTGTATAAGGCTATGTGCGCACTTTGCGTCGAGGTAGTTGCAGTTCTAAACGCATCCTCTGGCAGAAATGGTTTTTGACAAAGTTGCTTTTGACCACAGAAACGCGATAAATACGAGTGTGTATTTACCGTGTTTTAGCCGCGTTTTTAGCGCTTTTTACATGTTTTTCCATTGCGTAAAGACAGATGCATTTTGAACATAAAGACACTGCTAAATAAAGTTTAAACAGTCAAACACTATGAAGAAAAGGAAAAAAAAAAAGAAAACAAATATAATTATTTAAATCATAATGAAAATAGTTATATTTAATATAATTATAGCGGTTTTATACTATTTATGGCTAAAATAACAATAAATTAATATTTTTCATTAATTTAATTGTCGGACTATGTGTGTGTGTAAAGGGACATATCATTCCATTATTTTGATGTCATAAACGCATGCGTTTATGTAGTCCAAAACGCATGTTTTCTGCAGCTAAAAAGCATGTAAAATGCTGGAATTTTGATGTTGCTTGCTTTTTGCAACTTCTCATTGACTTCAATGTTAGCAAAACGCAGCCCAAACGGCAAAAACAATAGACATGTTTATTCTTTGAACGCTGAGTTTTTGCCCAAAAATATGCAAATTAAAAGCTGCGTTTTGAACAGCAAAGTGCGCACAAGAAATCCCTATTTCCCATAGACTTTGCTTGAAAATCAAAACGCATGCATTTTGGCATAAAAACGCTGCAGTTCAAAACGCAGCTGAAACGCAGGTAAAAACGCAAAGTGCGCACATAGTCTTAAGGACATTCTGTAACCAGCTCTGCTCACTACCAGAACTCCTCTCAGATAAGTGGTCTTTGTACCTCTGCTGTTTGTTTTCCTCTTTTTTGTTGTTATTTTTTTCTGCTTTAATACTAATGGTTAATTCCTATTTTGTCTGTGGAGTACTTGGTGGAATGGGATCATTGCCTGCTGGGAGTGTCTGTATACTTAGCTCCATGATTTTGCAAGGTATAGTGTTTGTCATGCTTGGTATTAATTCAGTCCCTCATCTATTATAGTGTTTTTGGATCCCAGTAACATCAGAGTGCTGATACAGTGAGGGAGAGGTTGTGTGACCTCAGGATTTTACCATATCAGAAGTGCTGGTATATATTAGGGTTTATACAGCTGAAGACAGTTGCTCTTTCCTATCCTTTCCTATAAAGATAGTTTGGGCCTCACCTTTTCTGAAATCTGTCTTTCCTGGCATTGTATTGTGTTTTTCTATATCACCGTAGCCTTTACATGTGGGGGGCTATCTATCTATCTTTTGGGACTTCTCCAAGGCAGATTAGCTTTCTTATATCTCCATCTGTGAGATTATTTAGTTCTCCGGCTTTGTAGAGGCATCCAGGTCATCGTAGGCACGCCCCACGGCTACTTCTAGCTGTGTGTCAGGATTAGGTCTGCAGTCCGTTAAGTTTCCAGCCACTCTGTTACCTTTTTTGGATTCCGCATTTTTTGATCCTGCTCGGTCCCTGAATCATAACAGGTGACCCTATTAGCCTAGCAAGAGAAGTTGGTAGTTCCAGGTCTATGATTTTGAGACTATTGCTCCTTTGCAACATCACAAACTCTTTCAAGTCCCCCAAAAATCCTGATCACCCTCGAAAGATAAATGCAAGAGAGGACAGGATAATGCGGAGAATCAAAATCGGTAATCGTTTCAACACTGCAGCTGGAATTGCTTGCCAGTTCAGCATCAAACAGGGTAAGGATCTATCTCATCATACAGTGTCATGACGTTTAAGAGCATTTGGACTAAAAGCAGTGATCAAACCTCTCATTAGCAGAAAGAAGCAAAAGGAGCATATTGTGTGGACAGAGGAGAAGTGGTCTACAGTTTATTTTAGTAATGAGATCAAGTTTAATTTATTTGGATTTGATAGGAAACATTATGTTTGCCAATAAACTGAGGAAAGACCAGGGGTGGGCTGGGTCGGGGGCAGAAGGGGGGGGCATTGCCTCCTGGGCTGGTGCCCCAGTAGTTGTTTCAGGCCACCCTCCGTCTGTTGCATTAGATTCTGGCACTGTGTTTAAACTGGTAGAAAGCAAGTGTGATTGGGGTGACAACTCAGAGTACTGGAGTCATTGGGATGTTGAAGTTGAGGTGGAGGAGAGGCCACTTGATCCATTCAAGCTTCTGCTGTTTTGTGTCTCATCTACCTTTGGTAACAGTGGTCGTTTCCGTAACAAAGGGATCATATCAGAATGTCCACGGAAAGTAGTAGACATCTTACTTTGGCTGGAAGATGGTCTTTCTTCAGCAGATGTTACTGTTGCTTTATCACCTACCCCACGGACACAAACTTTTTTTCCCTTTCCAACACGCCTGTTCCCCTTTCCACCAGCATCTGGCCTTTTTCCACTCATTTTGTTTGTGAACAAATCGGACACTGTTTGTTGCAGTTAAAAATTGGATAGTAGAAATTATGAGAGGGGGTGTAGCTTTCTTGAAAGCAGAGGTACGTCACTGACTTTCACAGACACTGATACTATCCCCCCGCACACTATACGCTGAATTTTTATAATATCATTATTAACAGTGACTTACAGTTTTACAGTGAAAATCCAGCTGGTAACTAGCTATGCTTTTGGTGAACGAACCGTTATCGAACGGTAACTCGAACGGTTGAACGTGAAGCAAATCGTTCGAGTTTGTCGAACAACTCGAACATCGCCCAAAACAACTCGAATTTGAAATTGGCGAACGGTTCGCTTCGAACATCGCTCATCTCTAGTAATAATGTCCTCCATTATGTAATAATGTCCACTGTTGTGAATGTCGTCTGTGTAGGTGCTGTTTTGGATCTCCCTCTGGTGGCCAGAAATGGTAGTGGAGCTGAGTCTGAGCCTGTGACTCAGACAGGTGTTGGCGTTAATTGGGAATTAGGGAAGTCCTATTGCAGACATGTCTGGTCTATATAGGAGATCACTTTTTGCCTTGCTGGTGCCGGTTATAATTGTGTTTTCCTCGTTCTCTGTTCCTGGTTTGAGTTCTGTCCTTCCCTGTTTCCCTGAGCAAGACCTTTGCAGATAAGTTGTCAGTTTTTTCCTTGCTTCCTGATTTACACCTTAGGGTGTTTGTTTTTCTTTGCCTTGTTTTTTTATCTATTTTCTTGCAGGTGGAGTTTGGTTTCTCTTGTGTGTGAGCATGGGGGTTCCCCCTTTGCTAGCTCTCCTGCAGGATAAGAGCTCATTCACATGACCGTTATGTTTGTCCTGTTCAGTTCCTGGCTTTTTGCAGACCCATGGACAGGACCATATTTGCAATGTCTTTAGTGTAGGATCGGATGGTACACGGTAGCACTTCCGTGTGCATCCGATCCTACAAAAAAACACATCGGATGCCGTATGTTCATTCCGTTATTATGGAACATGTCCTATTCTGTTCCGTAATAATGGACCGTGACTCAATGCAAGTCAATGGGCCCGCAAAATCCCCGAAAGCCACACGGAAGCACTTCCGTGTGACTTCCATCGGGTGCCCATGAGTCTGTGTCCTACTCCCTGCCAGCCCCGTGGTTGCTCCCACTGCAGTGTGTCCACATATGCCCGCACTGTAGAGTGTCCACATATGCCCAAACTGCAGTGTATCTGCATATGCTCACACTGCAGTGTGTCAGGATATGCCCACACTGCAAATGTGTCAGCATATGCCCGCACTGCAATTGCGAGCAGCTGCGGGGATGATAAGCGCTGCCGTCAGAAGGTTAGTACAGTTTATTACCTGCGGTGATGAACTCATGCACTCCTGATGTCAACGCTCGTCACTGACCGCTGTGTTCTCACATCGCATCTCGCAAGCGGCCCGAGACTGTGACTGGCGGTGATGTCACGGACCGCTCGCAAGTGGTGATCTGAGAATGGGGCGGTCATTGAACTAAGTCACCAGTGCTGACATCAGAAGTACAGAGGCTTCCATCACCGCAGGTAATGTACCTCGCTAACGTCCTCATGTCAGCACTGGTGATGTCCTGTAGTGACCTGGGCTGACCTCATGATGTTAGCTCAGGTCACTGCACTGTTCTCACAGCCAATGGGGAACATTCTGTTCTTCATTGACTGGGACAGTATTGATCGTCTTGGGACCACCTTATTAGATTACGCCAGACCCGGATTTGTTTTTTCTTTTCAATAAATTGGTGAAAGAGGGAATGTTTTGGGGAGAGTTTTTTCAAATAAAAATTTGTTTGTTGTCTATTTTTTTTTAATTTCTGACTGGGTTACTGATGTCGGGTATCTGATAGACGCCGTGACATCAGTAACCCCAGGGCTTGATGTATTACCCAGATTCTCACAACACAAGGGCATCGGGATTAGCTGGGGAAAAACACCAGGATTGGCGCATCTAATGGATGCGCCACTTCTGGAGCGGCTGTGGCCTGCTATTCTTAGGCTGGGGAGGGACCAAGAACCGCAGACCTCCCTAGTCTGAGAATACCAGACCACAGCTGTCCGCTTTACCTTGCCTGGCGATCCAATTTGGGGGGACCCCATATTTATTGTTTTAAATTATTTATTTAATTTAAAATAACAGTGTGGGGTGCCCTCTGTTTTTGATTACCAGCCAAGGTGAAGCTACCAGCTGTGGTCTGCAGCCATCTGCTTTACCCGAGCTGGCTACAAAAAATAGGGGTGACCCCACATAGTTTTTTTAAATTATTTATTTATTTTTTGGCTAAATACAAGGCTAAGCACCCTTTAGTGCCACATGAAAGGCACTAAAGGGTGCAAGATTTCAAAATGCTGGGGAGTGGGACATTATATGTCTTTCTCATCTATTATCTATCTATCTATCCGTCTATCCCTCTATTCATTCATTCATTCCTCTATTTATCCCTCTATCTATCTCTCTGTCTCTCTGACAATCCCTCTATCTATCTCTGTCTCTCTATCTATCCCTCTATCTATCTATCTAGCTTCTTCTGTATTTTGCGGTCCGCAAAAAAAAAAATGGAAGGCACACGGATAACACACGGCCCATATACCGAACGGATGTCACACGGATGCATCTGTGAAAAAAACGGACCGTGTTTTGCGGACCGGAAAAACGGAACGGTCATGTGAATGAGCCCTAAGGGAGTTTCTCCCTGTCTAACTTGATTATTTGCACTTTTGTATTTTTGGTATTTTGTTCTCCCATTATCTACAGGAGTACCTGATATAGTGAGGGTGAGGTTGTTCGACCTCCAGGGCCATTTTTACTATCAGGAGATTGGTATTTTTCTACAGGGATTTTGTACTGACCACAATCAGTATCCTTTACTTTCCTTTGTATCAAGTTAGTTGGGCCTCGCCTTTGCTAAATCTATTTTTCCTATCTGAGTATTGTATTTTCCTACATCACCATAATGTTTATATGTTGGGAGCTAGCTACTTCTTTGGGGATTTCTCTGAGGCAAGGTAGATTTCCTCATTTCTTTCTGTGAGGAATAGCTAGTTTTTCAGGCTGTGATGAGGCATCTAGGTTTTTAGGAATGCTCCACGGCTACTTCTAGTGTGGTCTGATAGTTAGGAGATTGTGGTCAGCCCAGGTTCCAACTACTCCTACT
Source organism: Anomaloglossus baeobatrachus (assembly GCF_048569485.1). Classification (NCBI taxonomy): domain Eukaryota; kingdom Metazoa; phylum Chordata; class Amphibia; order Anura; family Aromobatidae; genus Anomaloglossus; species Anomaloglossus baeobatrachus. The sequence continues at coordinate 690,090,574 of NC_134353.1, read as the reverse complement.
TCTTGGTGTTTTTTCCCCAATGGGAGTTTTTTGCAATCTTCCACGGTTACCGGATCATAACAGTCCATGTCCTGGGCCCTGTATGTAATAATGTCCCTCATTATGTAATAATGTCCCCGTTCTGGGCCCTTCATATAATAATGTCACCGTCCTGGCTCTTTCGTCAAATATATTTTAACACAATAAATAAACAATTCCTCTCACCATTCCTCGCTCCTGCAGGAAGCAGCTTCTTCTTTCTCCTCCAAGGGGGGTGGTGAGCGGCACATGGCAGTGGCATAATGTACAGTATGCAATGGACATGTCAACATCAGCTACAACAACATTTTGGATATGTGCGGTTGCTGAGTATTGTATGCAGAAATTTCTGCCCCAAATTTGCATCTTTTGTCAGAAAAAACTCTGCATTTTTTTTTCAATGCATTTTTGCCACATTTTCAATATGTTTTGTATGTGTTTTTCACATTTCCCAGTGTGTTTGCCAAGCATTTGGGGTGTAAAAACACTGGCAAAAATGCTGAAAGAACTGACATGGTGCGGTTTTTCTGCTGCAAATCAGCAAAGGAAAAAAACATGTGCACAAACTTCAGGATTCTCATTGACTTTGCCGGCAAAGGATTTGCATGCAGTTTTCTGACAAAACTGTACTCAAAAATGCATAAAAAATCTTTGTGTGCACATAGCCTTTTGCAGGGTGACATATAAATGACATTGGACCAAGCTACAAATTAAATGAAAAGCCAAGTATGCCTGCAGGCTGGATGAGGTTGGCAGGGGAGAGCCTGAGGCCACAGAATAGTGACCTGATACCCTAAGCAAAATGTTGCAAATGTATTCACTTATACCAGGCATGTATCCCCATATATACTGATGTACTATGTGCTTAGACATCTGATGTTATGTACAGATTGTCTGTGGCTGGTATATCTAATGTCTGTACTCATCATACACCATCACATATTATCCTATATATGACATCTGGTGTCTGTAGTCACAGCAGATCACACACCATCACATATTGTCCTGTATTCTGGATATGATATACTATATGCACAGACATCCTATAGCATACTGATATATCCTACTCTATATTATGATCTTTTTCCATTGGTGTGGAGTTTGTATACTTTGGTGCAGGGGCATAACCATCACGGTCGCAGGGCCATTGCGACCAGGCCCGGGGTTTAGGGGACCCGCTGGCCCCAGCCTCTGCTATAGGACATCCAGCTGAATTACAGAACAGTGACCGGTCGGGACCTTACATTGCAAACTGCCGCATCGCAGGGTTACTGGAGGCAGCAGCAGGCTGTGAAGCTGACAGTATCCCGGCTACTTAAAAAATGCATATTCACTGCTCCCCACGCCCATAATTCCACCCACCTCTTTCCACTGAAGACGTGCTAAGAGGAGAGCGAAATTATTGGAGTGGAGAGCCATGCATATATGCATTGTCTTTAGTATCAGCACAACGATAACCCAGCTGCCGGCTTCCTGCAACTGTTGGGTGATCAGATGTGCTGCTATTAAAGAGAACCACTGGCGGAGAAACAGGTGCATTAGCACTGGGGCCCCTAAGGAGGTGGCCCAAACAACTGTAGAAAACTCAGTCTCCCAGTGACTGCAGAGAAGCAGGGGCTGTTCCAGCATCATTTACAGATACTCCCACAGTGCCGACCTCTCCTGCACAGACCCTACAGCAGCAGCTTCAGAAGGAGCAATGGGTGACAGCATCATCTGCAGAGTGCGGCCGCACTTTGCAGATGATGCTGTCACCCATACTCCTAATCTGGAGCTGCTGCTGGCATGCTCTGTGCAGGAGAGGTCGGCACTGTGGGAGTCACACATAGTGTGCAGGGGCTGAGATGAGGCTGGGGAGGGCTCTGTCACCCTGGATACCAGTTTGTATGGCTGCTGTGGGGAGGGGGGGTTGTACTGCTGCCATCGTAAGCTTCAGGGAAAGTGACTAGTCCGTGCAGCCCCTTCCTCTCTCTCAAACTTGTTGCCAGAAGCTGTCGGGACTGAGGGCAAAGGGAGAAGAGAGGAGGACATGGCAGCTGTTGTAGCAGCAGAGCCAGTGACAGGGGCAGCTCTGCTCTGAGTCCTGCTCTTCGATCTGTCCTCCATTTCCTGCAGACCAGAGACTTCACTGGTCATGGCTGCTGTCCTGGGAGGGGGCAGGGATGAGAAGGCCCTGCTGCTCCTGGAAACTGACTTCTGTATAGGTAAGTATATGTAATAGTGTGTATGCAGAATATAGTGTATATCACTATGTATGTAGGTAGTATATAGTGTATATCAGTATGTATGTGGGTAGTGTATATCAGTGTCTATGTATGTAGTGTGTATGTGGGTAGTATATAGTATATATCAGTGTGTATGTGGGTAGTATATAGTGTATATCAGTGTGTATGTGAGTAGTGTATATCAGTGTGTATGTGGGTAGTGTATATCAGTGTGTCCGTGAGTAGTGTATATCAGTGTGCATGTGGGTAGTGTATAGTGTATATCAGTGTGTATGTGGGTAGTGTATATAAATGGGCATTTAATGTATATAATAGTATTGTATATAAGTGTGTATATGGTATACAGTAAATGTAATATTCTGAACAGTATACTATGCAAGTAATATTGTTTATGAACAGTATACAGCGTGTTTTTCTGCAGGGGTGTATAAGTGCTTGTGGGCAATTTGTATCAGAAGATAACACAACTCACCGGGGCAGCAGAGGGAAGGTGAGTATAATCATCACATTTTTTTACTGTGCGGCGTGATTGAGATCATATGCATCAGGATGGGGACCAAGATACAACCATGGGTTGGGAAAGCTGGGTGAAAGAGACTCTTTCCCTCAACACCCAGCTTTCCCATGCTCTGCTAAACATTTTTCACTTAGCTATCAGCTTTTCTATGCTCTGATACCAAGGGAAAGCTGGGTGCTGAGCTAAAGATGTATAGCAGAGCATGGGAAAGCTGCGTGCTGAGGGAAAGATGTACAGCAGAGCATGGGGAAAGTGCGTGCTGAGGACAAAATGGATATCAGAACATAGGAAAGCTGGGTGCTGATAAAAAGAGGGATTTCAGATAGGAAAGCTAGGTGCTGAGGGCATGAGACAAGTGTCAGCATCATTAACCTATACCCCGAGTGTCGGTGTAATTACTCCATATCGCGAGTGTTGGTCTACGGTTGAGGGGAGGGGGCTCAGGTCCAAATTTTGCATCGGGGCCCATCAAACTCTAGTTACGCCACTGCTTTGGTGATATGGTTGTGTGAGTATGTTTGAAAAAAACCCACAAAAAGGTATTCAGGAAGTCCTGTAACTATCGTGTTTCCCCGAAAGTAAGACAGTGTCTTACATTCTTTTTACCCCCAAAAGTGCCACTATGTCTTACTTTCGGGGTATGTCTTATATTGGAAAAAATCCCACAGCAATCGCAGCAAGTCTCCATGCAATGTACCGTATTGGGACTTGCCGCGATTGCGCCCTAAGTGTACCGCAAGTTAAGGAAACTTAACCACCAGCGGCTGCACGTGAGGGCACTGAGGCTGCGTGATTTTGTATGTTGTCCATGGTCCTGATAGACCACGGACAACATTACCGCAACATTTCAACATTTCTCGGTAGCCGAGCGTTCAGCTGAGCGCCCGACCGCCGGCATGTGTCAGCTCTCAGCTGAGCGCTCAGCCGCCGGCATGTCAGGGCGTTCAGCTGAGCGCCAGACCGCCGGCATGTGTCAGCTCTCAGCTGTGCGCTAAGCCGCCGGCATGTCAGGGCATTCAGCTGAGCGCCCGACCGCCGGCATGTGTCAGCTCTCAGCTGAGCGCTCAGCCGCCGGCATGTCAGGGCGTTCAGCTGAGCGCCAGACCGCCGGCATGTGTCATCTCTCAGCTGTGCGCTAAGCCGCCGGCATGTCAGGGCATTCAGCTGAGCGCCCGACCGCCGGCATGTGTCAGCTCTCAGCTGAGCGCTCAGCCGCTGGCATGTCAGGGCGTTCAGCTGAGCGCCAGACCGTCGGCATGTGTCAGCTCTCAGCTGAGCGCTAAGCCGCCGGCATGTCAGGGCGCTCAGCTGAGCGCCCGACCGCCGGCATGTGTCAGCTCTCAGCTGAGCGCTCAGCCGCCGGCATGTCAGGGCGTTCAGCTGAGCGCTCGGCCGCCGACATGTGACAGCTCTCAGCTGAGCACTCGGCCGCTGGCATGTTAGGGCACTCAGCTGAGCGCTTTGCCGCCGGCAAGTCAGGGAGCTCAGCTGAGCGCTCGGCCGCTGGCATGTCAGGGATCTCAGCTGAGCGCTCGGTCGCCGGCATGTCAGGGCGCTCAGCTGAGCGCTCGGCCGCTGTAACTGTACTGTAAAGAAGAAAAAAAAAATAAATAAATTTTTACTACGTCTTACTTTCGGGGTACGTCTTACATTAGCTGACCCCCCCAAAACCCCCACTACGTCTTACTATCGGTGGTGTCTTAATATCGGGAAAACACGGTATGTAGTACTTGTGTGACGACCTTTACACCAGGTCTTTTTGCTGAAGCAGCTTCACTGGTGGCTTTGCCATTGTTTTCTGCTGGGGATCCGCCTGCATCTTTTCTTTTCATTTTACTCTTATAATGGAAAGTAGCTTTAGCAAAAACTGTGTGTGTCACTTCTAACTTATTTTACTGCTCATTTTCAGTTGGATTCCAGGCAGAATCCACCTTAAAAAGATGTTATGTTTACATACCCTAAGGTTTTGTTCACATGCAGCATTTTTTCGCAGTGTTTTTTAACGCAAATTGCATGCTGCTTTTTGCAGTATATAAACAAAAGCTGTGAGATTTCAGAAATCTCATGCACACTCTTGTTTATTATTTTATTGCCATTTTTTAAATCTGCAGCACTATGTTTTTTATGCTATCACTTTCCTGCAGCATTATGTTTTGCATTTTTTCACCCATAGAAATCAACGAAAAAGTAAACAAATATACAATAGTGTTTTTCCACAGTATTTTAGAAGTGTTTTGGTAAATAAATCTACCTTTATTAAACATATTCTGTAGAAAACACACTCGTGTAATCTGCACCCAAAAAACGCCATTAAAATGCTGGAAAATGGACGTTCTTATTGCCAAGAAAGTAGGTTTTGGCTGCAGAGAAAAAGAACACAGCAAAAACGTTGCGCATGAATATAACCTAAGCTTGCTTTTGGTGCCAAATTTGTTTTTTAGGCTTGTTTTTTTACTGCTTCTTTGGCCACGTGCACACGTTAAGTGTTTGGTGAGTTTTTTACCTTTGTAGTTGTAGCCAAAACCAAGAGCGGGTGAAAGATACAGAAGTGGTGCCCGTGTTTCTATTATACTTTTCCTCTGACTATTCCACTCCTGATTTTCCCTGACAAATACTGAGGTTTAAAAACGATGTAAAGATTTACCAAGTACTCAATGTGTGCAAGTGGACTATGTAATTAGCTTCGTTGTAGTACTATTTTTGTGTAATAAGCCTCAGATCTTTGGTGAGGATGTTTCTGTATAGCGTCTGATATATTGATCACACCTCAATGGTGAATTTGATACTGTAAGCATAATAAGGATGGGCTGCTGCTCATGGGCCACTGCTATGTGCTTGCCCCCTGGCCAAAATTTGCCAGCCCCTGGGAAAGACTGAACCCAAAGTGTGTTAAGATGTCATTGAAAGGTGGTAGAGGAAGTGTCATAGTTTGTGGAATGTTTCCTGCAGCAGGAGTTGGACCTGTCATACAGCTACATGGCAGAGTAAATACAAGTGTGTATCAGAACCTTCTTCAACAACACATGGTTCCTTACTTGCGTTCATAACTAAATCAGCCAGCAATTTTCATGCAGGACAATGCTCCCTGTCACACAGCAAAACGGGTAAAGCAGTTCCTTGAAACAGAAAACATTGAAACAATAAAATGGTCAGCCCAGAATCCTAATCTAAACCCAATAGAAAACCTCTGGACAATCCTTGGTGACAGAGTTATGGCCAAGAAACCCACAACAGTCAAAGAACTGTGGAAGAGACTGGAAGAAGAGTGGACCAAAATCACACCAGAGCAGTGTGAAAGACTGTGGCTGCAAATGTGCTAAAATCATTCAACGCAAAGGCCTATACACGTCCTACTGACTGGAGACTGTTGTTAACTTCAGAAAATTTAATTATAATCTTTCTCTGTGCTACAGTCATTGTTGTTCTCTAATTATGATCACATTTTGGTCAAAATATAGGCTTTATGTTGATAAACTTTGGATCTTTTATAAACCACTGTTCTAGTAGCATGGTGTACCCCTTACAAAAAAACATTCAAATGTTGATTAATGTAGATTACATTATTTCTGAAAAAAGTAAGTGATCATACATTGTTCTCTAATTTTGATCATCAGTGTGTATATATAAAAAACAATACCACATACTCACCTTGTTCTTGTTTCCCCATCACTTTGTGTACATGCTGATGTGGCACCCCTGACCTGGTCAGGCACCACTGAGTACTGCACCCATGCTGGGTCAGTACAAACAGGTAATCCTGATGGCTGAATAGGGTGTGTACGCACAGACACGAAGTACCAGGACACACACATAGCTTAGAGGGACCCCTGGGCAGACCTAGGAAGGAAGGGGGCATAGTAGCTCTCGCATCCCAGCTAGTGGTGGAGCAGTGGGACTGGAGACAGGAGTGTGCAGTGGCAGTCAAAGGAGTAGGAGTGGAGCAGCCGAGTCTGAGGTGCAGAAGCAAGTGAGCGTTCACTAGTCAGACCCTGCACCTGTAGTGGCTGCTGGCTGGGGAGTTCAGTCACCAGAAACTGGAAGGAAAGACTCTGGGGAAATCAGCTAGTCTGGAGGACACTGAGGGAACCAGCTGGTCGTGTACAGAGACTTCTGGAGGGCTAGGCACGCAGGGAAAACAGGTTCCCGAAGTAGGCTCAAGTTTAACTACCTACTAAACCTGCCAGTGGGGTGGACAATAAGTCCCACACCAACCATCACAGAACCCGCAGCATCAACAGCAACGAGGGGGCCCATAAGGAGGATCGAGCCTGGAGCCATCTTATCCTTGGTCCATGCTGTCAGCAAACGGGTCAGAAAAGGGAGAAAGGCAGTCGCAACTTCCCTGGGTGAATCCCGCAATACTTCAAGTTAGGGGTTATCCGAAACAAGAAGTGCTAGGGAGGCGAGTCAGCAGTCACCCCTTCGTCGGCCTGAAGGATACCTGGCTCCACCTGGTTCATCATAGCATTGCCCGGGTTGCCTCACTCTACCATCAGAAAGTGAGTAAAAATCCTGAAAGACATTGCTGCCTGTGTGTGAGTTCTTCTGCAACCTGTGGTACTACACACTTACACCTGAGCCCCTGGGGCCAGCCTCACTCTCGGGAGGCCATAACACCAGACTACATTTACCATCAGCCCCAGACGCTCTCTAAACTGCAGTGGCGGTCACCCCCTGACCGCAATTACCGAGAGTGTCGTCACGATTCCTATTGAAGTTAAATTGGCCATACCTGTTGCCAGAAGATTTCCCAGCACGTGAAGACCCTTAGGCAACCTGAAGGTGAGGAATTTCCCTGAAGCGGCATTGTCATTCTGTATTGCCAGCAGCAGAGCTCCAGGAATACTGCCTGCCTGTAGATGTGCACTGTCGATGGTGGCACAAGAAACAATTTGATTAGGGCAATCTGGCTTTAGACCCCTAATGAATCCTTGGGCTTCAGGCAGTAGCCCAGACTGCCCACATTATATTCTGTCCATAGTTATGGGTGAAAGGAAAAGATGTTGATTACTTACCTATGATTGGCTTTATCAGAACTCATGGCAGCACCCTCACATTCATCCCTTCTTGGAGTAATGAGAGCTTGCACCTAGTTAATTTGATGTTTATACAAGGTGCAAAAAAATGTGAGTCTTGGGTAATTGCCAATAGCAGAGTCTTCAGTTAAGTCGATGGAGCCTAATTTTTTGAAGAGTGTATTCTCATGCTCTGCGAACCACTGAAGCATGGAAGAGGCTACACCTCTTTATTTTGTAATTTTCCTATCCTTGCAGATAGATCCTTTCTCATGTGCTATTATGGGTTCTTGAAAATCAAATTATCAATAAGTAATTATCATCTTCTGTTAATGGAAGAACAAGCTGTACAGCAATAAGAAGTGCACACCCTGATAACCAGTAGCAACATGTTTTTTTATTGATTAAGAAGAAAAATTGCAGCTAAGAGAAGTATTGTTAGTGAATATAATATATTTTAGGCAGCAGCAGCAAGATCTCTAAGGCTAAAATCCCTACCTACATGCTCTCTAATACTTTATCCCTTCTACAGCAGCTTCCCCTACACTAATTGCAGCTAAGAGAAGTATTATTAGCGAACAGAGTAGATTTTTAGGTAGCAGCAGGAAGGTCTATAAGTCTAGAATCCCTACCTACCAACAGGTCTGAGAAGGAAAACTGGGCCCTATACACACTCAGCGGCTAATAACGCACCATGTTCTTCATTTGTTGAATAGACCATTTAATATCCAACAAGTCCATCCATATGGTTAAATTCTGGCAGTAGTGAAGGAAAAAATTCCGTGGTGCTCATTTCAAAGAATAAAAAACCTTGACGCTTCCACGGGTCCGCCTCACCAGTGGAAGCGTCGAGTTAAGATGTGAAACGGCCATCGTCCGACGTGCTCTGTCTACCCCCCTCCCCTTGTGCCTTCACTTGTAACTTGTCGATGGAATAAAAATGTTTTTTTACACAGCTATTCCGGTGAGTGCCTTTTCCTTTACTATTTTTTCTTTCTAGAATCCCTATCTACAGGCCTCTAATACACTAGCCCTTCTCCAGCAGCTTGCCCTACACTAAATGTAGCTAAGAGCAGTGTTATGATAGAATTAGACCTAAAAAAGACTGTTCATTTGATGTTGCACCAGCAGATACTGTCATGCTATAACATACTGTTATTTCTCCAGCAGAACCTCTAATTACATTATTTCCGGGTACAGTGTGGCAAGCATTGCATCACTGGGTCTTATACAGACCCAATAAGATAATGAGACTAGGCACTCCAAGAGTAGATATAATTAGTTGATTTATTCTTTACAGCCAACAGTTCACAACTAGATCAATATACGTTTCAGTCAAAAATATCAACCTTCGTCAGTAGAAACCAGCTGTATATAAGAGATCAAGATGGTATTCTCTTTATCTTATGAAGCCTGTTAGTAATCACAGACAAATTGATAAGGAGTAGGTTGATGAGAATCAAGAGGCAAGGTCACTCGAAAATGCACAAAGAATATGAAGTTTGTGAATGTCAAGTATTCAAAAAGAAAACGCACAATAAGGGCCTTCAGTGATTCTGAATAAGAAATATGAATCCTCAAATTTGTAGCTTGTAACCATACATCAATAAATTCTCAAAAGAGATTATGCACAAGACCGGGAGAATATTAAGCCTTCAGTTGAAGACTTAATATTCTCCCGGTCTTGTGCATAATCTCTTAACCCCCAGGTACTGTCCCAAGCTGCTGTCGGGGATCCGGCAGTGCGTTGCCTGGTTGCAGCAATAGAAATCCCTGAACCGGGCAATTGGGGGAGCAGCAATCACCACCTGGAAGTGGTCGGATGTAGAGGAGGACACCCATGGGGTGTGCGAGGCCATGATCACCAAGTTGGCCCAAGACCAGGAGCAGCGGGAGGCCCGGCGGGCGCAGGCGGAGGCCAGAGACCTCCAGGAGAAACAACATCTGTGGCATGCCAGCTACAGGGCATGAGGACTGTTATACTGGGGAATAGTGGAGCAGTTTAATCTGAAGAGGGGATGGGGCTTTATTGTGGAGCCCGGCTTCAAAGACGGGATCTTTGTCTCCCACCAGGATGTGAGACCCCCATCTCCCTAAAGGACACCCCGGTCGTGAGCTCCACTCAGGTGACGTGGTCACTTACACCCGCCACTATGGGGAGCGAGGCTGGTATGCCCTTGATGTAGAATTGTGTCCTGTAGGGGCCGCTGCACAGATACCAGCCCCCGCTCTTAAAACAGCACCAGTTCCCCAGCTGCCATCAGGAGGCAGTAAAGGTGCACGGGACCAGTGCACCCAAACCCAGAGTGCTGATCCCAGGAGGCCTGTTGATCCAGAGGGCCCCTTTCCAGTTCCCTGGTAGCTATTACTTGTTATGCTACTGAACGTTTGTTTCTTTTCTTGGTTCCAGTTATAATGCCTGAAAAATGTTGAGTGACGTTGCCTTTAACCAGTTTTGAATAATGTTTGCAAATAAAGATGGACCCAAACTGCAGGACTGGCAGCAGTCAAAAACTTTACCTATAAATAAGTTGCACCAGTTGTGCCAATACCAGATTACAACTTTGCCAATAGGAACCCTCATTGACTCCACCAGCAAGGAGAGGAAAAGGTCGCAGGAAGGGTCTGCAGCAGAGGCGGCCAAGACCTGGTCACCATGGAAACCGGTGAACTTCCTCCTAGGGGTTTTGGGACCAAGACCTTTGGGCGGTGGTTGATGAGGGGAGAGTGTTACGAGGGGGACCCGGGGAAGCGTGCCAAGATGGGAAATGGACAGCTTCCGCCGGTCAAGGTCCACTGTGCGGTGTAAGGGACCGCTGCTATGGTCAGGAAAGAGTGAGCGGGTTGCTACTAGTGATCGTCTGGAATGTCACAGACGATCTATGTACACCGGTCCGCCCTAACCCGTGAGGGTTGTATGGCTCGGGGCTTCTCGATCGGTGTACCTGTTGCACGGGGACGCACAGAGGTGCCTACGCACGTGTGCCAGCGGGAGTCACAGGATATGGCACGAGGGTAGCACAGAGGTGCCCACGCACGTGTGCTTTCAATAACCAGGTGAGTCCAGTGGAGACTCGGGGAGCTCACCTGGGACAGGAACATGGCCTGTTAAAGGAGATACTGCCGGAGCAGCAAGGCAGGAACACGGCCTGCAAACCAGGTGCTGCCTGAGCAGCAAGGGCAAAGCCCACAAAAGACAATAATGCCTGAGCAGTGGCGTGGCAGCACGCTGCCAGACATCCAAACATAGAAGGACGGTCGCGCGCCGCCATGATGGCAGGGGGAGCTTTTAAGGAGGTGTAGCTCCACCCAAGGGCGGGCGCGAGATGGACGTGACCCAATCAGGATTCGTGACGTCTTGGCCCGGCCAGTCAAGATTCAGCACACCACCAGCCTCGTTATCGGGCCGTGTGATATCAGTGAGCGAATCAGAAGACGTCATGTGGGGCACATACTCATCTTCCTGCCTCTGGGTCATAACGGCGGGATCCTCGGTTTCACAATGTGCAGAGATAAGGGAAGTCTTGCTGCTTCCCTGAGTATCCATCCTTTGCAACCTCCCCAACCCTCTGTGATGCTGAGCAGGAGGGCTCGTGGCAGACAAGGGATGGGAGACCACTCCATTCCTTGCAAGGGGAGAACCACTAGGTGTCACCCTTCTGCTGCGTCTCCAAGGAGGCAGCTCCTGCAGACTGCGCAGTCTCCCAGACCTTTGGTGCTGCTGAGCAGGAGGGCTCGCGGCAGACAAGGAATGGGGGACCACCTCATTCCTTGCAACAGGAGAGCCACGAGGTGTAACAGGAGAGCACACCAGTTTGCAATGGTTAAAGAAGTGCCTCTCCTGCGCAGGAAGAATGTTTTTGATGTTTGTGAAAAATGTCAAATTAAAAAAAAATTATAACCTGTGTTACCCTTTGCAGCCCGAGGACATGCTGGAAGTAACCAAGGATGAATGTAGCACCTCTGAACCCATCAGGGCACTACAAGGTACTGCATCTATCCAAAGATGTAGGGCCTACCCCCAGGAACCTGGAAGACCAGTGCCGATAACAGCAAAACACATTATAATCCCAGTTTTCCCCCATCCACACAGACTGGTGACAGACTAGACATAAACCCAATGGATGGCCACCCTAGGGTGGAGCCGATCCAGTCAACTACACAATGACCAGGTGGGGGGGACAAACAGAGAGACATTAGTAGGAAGTGAGAGGAGACGGACACAACTGCTCTGACACAGGAGTGTAACAAGGACCTGAGGGCCCAGGCATGTGGTTGCCGGAGGAGTATGGCAAAGTACTCTTGGAACCATAGCACCAACGGGGCACAGAGTCCTAGGTCAGGCAAATGCTCCAGACAGACCTGTTAAAAATCTGCACAGTGAGAAGACCATCCAGGACCTCCCTGACCTTAGAAGTCCGGGGGCACCAGGGAACCGTAACGAAACACTGACCCTACAGGGTTCACACTGCCGCCATACGGACTAGAAACTGAGAGACAAACAGGAGGGGACTCAAGTTGCTCCAAGCTACGGGACTCACCAACTTGAGAAAGGTGCAGGGGAAAGAAGCCACCAGGTCACCCACTGGCACTGGGACTAAAGGAACCAGAGGTGAATACCAGCCTTCCTCCGGGTACCAGTTGCTACCTACACTGAGTAAAGAGACCCAGTTAAACAGCAACCCTTGTGTGGCCTACCCTTCTTTCTGCACCTAACTTCATCACCTAACCCCTTGGGACCACGGCTCTACTTGCGGAGTGCCCAACACCCAAGCTGCCATTACATCAGCCCCAGCGGAACGACTGTGCAGCAGTGGTTCCATCACCATATCTGCAACCCGCAAGTGGCGTCACGACAAACTTTATTGAAATTTTTCTTGTATATAAACCCCTTTTAAAAGCAACCCCAGGGTCATGGAACCAGGCAATGGCCACCCAGTGACACATTCCAATAGTACACTGCCCGGGACCGAGAACCCCTTAGCCATGAGCGGCACACTCGCACCATCACTAACAATGAATTAAGCATACAAACTGCCTAGGATATTAGATAGAAACAGTAATCATGCAGTTAAGTAATAAATATATCCTGGGGAATATGCTGTAATAAATGAGTATATTATGCAGAGACAAAACATATGGAAAATATCTAATAAGCCTAGTGGAAGGAACCTAAACCCAATACGTTGCTACCTTGTGTCGCTTCGTCAGAGGTAATTTTCTCTAGCTCTCATCTTCTTTCATGTCTTTCAAAGTTGTGAGTACGTTATAGCATATTAATTCATTGGGCCTTATTTATCATAACTACCTTGCAGAAAAAACAAACTTGTTTCTCATCACAAGCAATAACGATGCCATTTTTATTTTCTCGGAAGACTGTAATAAATGAAAGTCTTGAAGCAATCTCTTCTTTGCGTCTGTCAACAGTTGGTTTTCTGAAGGTTTTTTCTGTATGCCGCAATCATTTTTGAGACCAATTGTATCACATTCATTGTGTTTACATTTTGTTTCGGAGAATGTATGTGTCGCAGAGCGATGTTATGCATATCACCTGCAACGTTTGCCAGTGGTCCCCCAGACATTTAAACAGCTCCATAACAAAGCCCTTCATTGAACATATCTACATATTTTGGCTTAACTCCCATATATTCTCTAGCCATGATGGAATTACATGATTGCATCTCTGCTGCATTTCACACATATTGATTGAATAGAATCTTACCGCGCTTTCGCATCACACACATAAAGGTTATGTTGAAGCCACACCATTAGGAGTTGAGTTGGTTTTGGAGTCACTGCACTGAAGTTTGTGGTTACATTGGTGACATTGTATTGGGAGGAGAAGTGGCATCCAGGGCATTGTGCTGGAGATAATCCTGTGGGGTGCTTAAGAGGTTTGCTATAAAATGCATGCAACTTTAATGCCATTTTTAATGAAGACATGGACATAAGTCATAGTCGGGAAAACTTATCATGAACTTAGCAGGATGGAAAGGAAAATGAAAGTGAATGGCTTCAACCACAGACACATTGGAGTACCATATACACACGTCATCAAAATTGTTGGTACCCCTCGTTTAATGAAAAAAAAAACCACAATGGTCACAGAAATAACTTTGAATCTGACAAAAGTAATTATAAATAAAAAATCTAATAAAATGAACAAATGAACTTCAGACATTGCTTTTCAGACATGCTTCCACAGAATTAAAAAAAAAAAATAAAACTCATGAAATAGGCCTGGACAGAAATGATGGTACCCCTGAAAATAATGTGACAAAAGGGACATGTTAAATCAAAATGTGTCCACTAATTAGCATCACAGGTGTCTACAATCTTGTAATCAGTCAGTGGACCTGTATATAGGGCTACAGATACTCACTGTGCTGTCTGAGGTCAGAAGCCAGGAGGTAACAAGAACAGGGAGCAAGTAGAGAGGAGTCAATGAACGGTCTGGGGTCAAGAAACTAAGATCATAACACAAGCACAAAGACAAGCCAAGAGCACAACTGCAGAACCAGAAAGTATGACTGACAAGGTTCTGGAAGAGCATGCTCTGTAATGAAACAGAGCAATTACCAGGAAGATGGAACACCTGACAAAAAGCACCTCCCAGAACAGGCATGAAATCCTGTGTTGTCAGCAACCTGTCAGCTAGTGCTCAAAAAAACACAGCAGAGCATCTCCAAATGCAAGATGTTCTGCCCAAAGGAAACATGCCACTGCTGGCTATGAAGTTCAGGAAGGCGTGGCAGAGCATCATCTGTGTGCAAGATGCTCTACACAGAGGAATCGTGACAGGCAGGGCTACTAACACTGATTTGGATTGGCAGGGGCATTATTTTAATTATTATTATATCATGTATGTAGCAGTCTCAGAGTCTCCTATGAAATGTATACAGCAGACCTTCCACTAATTGAGTAGCATTAATGAATTTTGCACTCTGGGGAGTCCCTGTAATATACATCTGAACTCGGACCTTCCTGCAGATATCAATTCTTTACAAAACTTATCGCAAAGAGTTGACTGCATTCCAGAGCGACGCAAATTTGGAACAGCAGTTGCGAGCTGCAACATCATCAATACCTCCTAACATCACACGTCTCACCAAAGAAAAGCAGCTTCAGCCATCATATTAGGGGTGAGTTAATTAATTGTTTGACCAAACAGCAGGATTATTTTCAGGTTGATAATTTTGTGTTGCCCAAATTTGATTTCAATATTCAAATGGTCCTTGATAGAAAAATGTTCCCCACCCCTGTTATAAAGGGATAATCAGATTCTGATTTTATGGGTATTTTACTATAAATCAACTAAGTTAAATTTTTATTAGAAATGGAACCATCCTTAAAACAGACCTAAAGCCTCATTTTTTTGTAGTATTAAAGCTTACAAGGGTTTTCTTCATATATGCTTTTATGGTATATCTAATTGACATGCTGTAAAAGTGTATAAGCCATAATTTGATATAACATCTAAATCTGAGGAGACCAACAAGAAGATTTTCTTATAAAAGATTGTTTGAAGTGAGAAAAGCGTTTTTCAGTACTTTAAAGACATGATAGCTTGACCGATGAAGGTTAGAGATGACTCACTGTGATTTTTTTTTTAGAACAGAAAACTGTACAAGATAGCAAGTGATGTGGGATTTTTAACCAACTTGACGAGGTCCATAGGTTCCAATATTCTTCCATGCTACTAATATAATATTCTTATATTTCACTTGCTCTGGTTCTTTCTCTTTTGTGTCTTATTAGATAATTTAAAATAATTGTAAAACATTTTTCATCTAAGAAGCACTGAGCCCATATTTGAAAGTATACATTACAGCTCTACAGGGGATAGCTAATTTAGTACAATTCTCCAAACTGTCAGCCATAGCAGTGAATTTCTTTCTTTATCCACATTTTATTTTATAGCCTTTTCTTCAGTCTCTATAAGAAATTCATTTCATTTCATAAACTTTTTCAGAAAATGATTGTGCTGGATTTGTAGCAACCGCTTGTGCATTCTTGAAATAAAAATGAGAGTTAAGAAAAAAAATACCAGTAGCAACAAAAATTGGAGCTTTAAAAAGTGTTAGACAGAATGGTTAGCTAATGAAGATGTGTCTCTTGAGATAGTTCTAGAGCAGGCATTTAAATAAAACATATATTTCATTGGTGCTTCATTAACCTGGATTTGTGCCTTTCTACTGACAGCTACTGAAAATAATATTGTAATGGGTACTACTCATTTTCTATAATGTATAGATTCTCCAGGTTCTTATTTTAGTGTTCTAGTGTCCTACTGTTCTTCAGGTCACAGCATACAATATACTATTCAGTATTAAGGATTAAATGTAACTCAAGAAATAATCATTTTTAGATATTTGCATGCATATCTAACGTGTAAAGCTAGACTTACGCCATATTCGGGGTCAGTAATCAACACGACCATTCGAAATTAATACCTTAATTCAATGCAACTGTAACTTGCAATTGAAGATGTATCACTAAATGCAATTTTTTACAGGAAGTTGTATAACTTCCATTATACATTCAGTATTAAGAGGTGTAAACCCGATAGCTGTGAGTTCCCTACATGCTGATCTGAAATGTGCAATGTACTTTCTTCCCAATATTGCTGCTGGACTGCTTACTGTGTTTATCAAAAAATAAAACACTGTCTTGTACTTTTTTTGCCTTGAAAAAAAGCGCTAGGGCTTATTTTGAGTAGGTCTTATCTTTGGGAAAACATAGTTATGGGTCAGTTTACCGCCCAAAAAAGCAGACCCCCCCCCTCAGGAGAATCATACTTACCAGACCCTGGATGTCTGCATGGCTCCCAGGTCCTCCTGCGATCTTTGGCGGGCTCTCCCAGCAGGTATGCTCCACGCAGTCCTCCCCTACTTCTGGCTGACACAGTCACATACATCAGATCACACACACACACACTCATACTCATACAATCACACAGCAGATCGCGCACACACACACTCACCACATTCGGCGATAACGTTTTTTTCTGGCCAGCAGAGGAAAATGAGACGCAGTGCAGTGGTGTACGAGGACCTAAGGTGGAACACTTAGAGGACTCGGCTGTGAGATGCATTGATGCTTTCTGCTTCAGGTCCTCTATGCGTTTCACCACATTGCGTCACAGGTTCCTCTGTTGGCCAGAAGCATTGGTATTACCGAATGTGCTGAGTGTGTGTGCAATCTGATGTGTGATTGTGTGTGCAATCTGATGTGTGTTTCTGTGTGTGTGTGTGTGCGTGTGTGTGTGTACGATCTAATGTTTGTGTATGTGTGATATGAATGATGTGTGTGTGCAATCTAATTGTGTGCGCGATCTGATGTGTGTGGGTGTGCATTCCACTGCAGGTCCTCCTGTTCATTGTCTGTCTTCTTTCTTTCCTCTTTTGGGGGTGTCTGATTTCTATAATGATGTGTCCTGCAGTATCCTTTAACTGTTTTAGCTGCATGAACACTTCATTATTGAACTGCGAATAGGGCTTATTTTCGGGGCAGTGCTTATATTTAAGCCTTACACCAAAAGAGCTGAAAATTCCTGCTAAGGTTTATTTTTGGCATAGGTCTTATTTTTCGAAAAAACATGGTACAATAGATATAAGAGGCCTATGATATATATTTCCCGGAAACACAGAAGGCCCTGAAACAAAAAGATGACTGCAGAGCCAATCACATGCTAGTAATAGTTTAGGGCAGAATGATCCATTTTGGGCTGGTCAGTTACTTCAGGAATATGTGAGAAGATCTATCTGTGTGAGGAGTTATAACATTATTCTACATATTTTCTAAAGTTCTCAGGTTCAGTTCTAACTAGGGATGAGTGAATGTATTCGCCACTATTCGGTATCTGACGGATAATGGGGTATTCGAGGTATTCGCTATCCGACGGCTAATATGGTATTTGCTCCGATACTTTCATTTTCATTTCTGCCTTCCTGGCGCCTTTTCCAGCCAATGAACACATCTGATGTTGCTTGCACTCACAGTAACGTCGCAGCCATCTTTATTGTGGTGTTACTGTGATTGGCTTTGCCGCAAGGAGTCGTAGGGGCTATATAAGGCTGCCGCCATTTTGTGCATGCATTCATTCCTAAGCTGGCGTTGTAGATACACTGTACTGTGTGCGGGAGAACATTTCTCCAGCCAACTAATACTAGTCCTTCTAAGGGATGAAGATATTTAGCATTAGCTGCTAGCGGCTGTGTAAATCGTAGAACCAGGTATAGGGACAGTACAGTGCTTTGTTTGATATAGAGTTCCTGTATGAGGGGGTAATACCAATATGAGAGGTTGTGTATAGCACTGGTATTTAAAATGTAACCTTTATTAAATTCTCTATTAAAAATTGCAATAGGACCAATCAGGTGATACCACAAGGTAAAAAACACAAAATACACATTGGATGTATACAATATATCAACAGGAGTTATATCCAATTCCCTCACGGTCCTCCCGGTTCAGATATATACATCCAAATGAATCAAAGTGACATTGTGCAAAAACCGTAATCCTCCCAAAATTGCACTTTTGCCCTTAAATTATCACTCTTTTTAAAGTGGCTACGTGCAAATACAAAGATTATCCACAGATCACAGAGAACACTGGAATATAATCAGGGAGGAAAAACAATGGTTTTAGTGAAACTGGTGCTCAAAAAGTGCAAAATAGTGCAATCATTGGTGGTAGTGGGACCTATGCTCACAGTCTATCCCACTATTCACCAATGAAACCATATGTTACCTTACACTAAGCGGGGGGGGCGACTCACTAACGCATGTTAATGTTGTTAATGTTGTTTTGTTTTAGTCACATGACCGGGTGAAACGCCCCCACCCCTTTGTCATGTGGATGCGAGCATTATGCAAGCATTATAGCGCTAGCTCCACCTTCTACAATTAAGGTTTAACACAGACGTTATGTTACCTAAAGCTCACCTGACTCACAGGTGTGGCATGATTGATGCAGTGGGCGGAACAAGGCACTTTATAAGTCTCACACCTCCAAGCTATCACTTGGTTTTTCATTTCTTAGCTCAACATGCCTCTGACAATACAACCTCCCTATCCCCTGATGAATCGCTTTTGAGGAAACGCGTCGGGAAGGAGGACGTTGAGTTTGTTACCTTTGGGGTACTGTGTGGTGAGTTAGTGAGTCCCCCCCCCGCTTAGTGTAAGGTAACATATGGTTTCATTGGTGAATAGTGGGATAGACGGTGAGCATAGGTCCCACTACCACCAATGATTGCACTATTTTGCACTTTTTGAGCACCAGTTTCACTAAAACCATTGTTTTTCCTCCCTGATTATATTCCAGTGTTCTCTGTGATATGTGGATAATCTTTGTATTTGCACGTAGCCACTTTAAAGAGTGATAATTTAAGGGCAAAAGTGCAATTTTGGGAGGATTACGTTTTTTGCACAATGTCACTTTGATTCATTTGGATGTATATATCTGAACCTGGAGGACCGTGAGTGAATTGGATATAACTCCTGTTGATATATTGTATACATCCAATCTGTATTTTGTGTTTTTTACCTTGTGGTATCACCTGATTGGTCCTATTACAATTTTTAATAGAGAATTTAATAAAGGTTAAATTTTAAATACCAGTGCTATACACGATATAGAGTTCCTGCTGCAAAATCCAAAATAGTCCTTTTAAGGGCTGAAGATAGTGTGCATTAGCTACTGGCAGCTGTGTAAATTGTAGAGCCAGCTATAGGGTCAGTGTTAGTGCATTGCTTTTTTAGTTGAGAGCCGTTCCTGTTTTAAACCGCCCACAAAAAAAAATACTCCTATTAGTGCTGCATGCAGTCTGTTACTGCAGTGTGTGATATAGTGAGAGCTTATTCACAGGCAGGGAGAGATTTAAAGCTGTTCTGACATCTGCTACTAATAATCAACAATCTCAGCACTCCTACATCCCTTGTGTCTGTTCCACTAGGGATAGGTATTCCAACTTCCTTTATAAAGGTACCCAAATTGTCAAAACAACAGGTTCAGGTGTAGTGTAGTGCCTGTCAGCCACCATCTCAATTCATTCCAGCTCAGTTGCGTCTTTTTGTTGGCTTCATAGCGTACATAAACTCAATAGTACCCTACTGCTACAAAAAATAGTGTTAGTTTAAAAAAAAAAAAATTAAATAAAATTGCTGTCAAAGCCTGTAGTCCTGAAGCCAAATACCATAATATATAGCATCCTGGTGGTAACTTCGTATCTTACAGAACTTAGATAGTGGCCTGCTACAACTAACACACAATGTCAATGTTCCCAAATTTTTATTAATACACGGTATCAGTGGCACTACTTCTGCCTGAAGGCCAGTACCTTCCTATCAGCAACCTAGCATAATTTTCGGGGGCTTCATATCTTACAGAACTTAGATAGTGGCTTGCTCTTATTAAAACACAGCCTCAGTGTTACCAAATTTTAACACATACTCGGTGTCAGTAGCATTACTTCTGCCGCAAGGCAAGTACCTTCCTAGCAACAACCTAGCATACTTTTGGCGGCTTCATAACTTACAAAACCTACATAGTGTCCTCCTCTTACCAAAACACAGTCTGAGTGCCAAAAACCAATACTAAAACTAAAGTGTTGTCAAACCCTGTTTTCTTTTGGGGCTGAAAGACATTCTCAACAACTTTGTCGACTCCTCCAAGTGGTACTTTGTCCAATAAAGGTACCTTGCGGTTTTTAGACTTACAGAAACAGCTATCGTGGGAAACTATTAACACAAGTTTAACAACCCGGCATCAGTGTTGTTCCACTGCCTGTACAAAAGGTCATGTTACAGAATTCACCTTCAAATAATCAAACCAAAAAAATGGGAAAAAGAGGGGATAAGGGCCATGAACGAGGTGGTAGTGACATTGGTGGTCGCCCAAGCAGTGTGATCGAGTCAAAGAAAAAGGTTCTTGCTTTATCTACCTCTGCCTTCCTATCCCAATTTTCTTGCCCACGTGGGAAAGCACTCTTGCGCCCTGAACAGTGCGAACAGGTAACGAGCTGGCTAGCAGAAAATGCCTCCAGTTACTTGTGGAGTGGCAAATCCCAAGGGTCCACACAGACAGACTTAAGTAGCCCAGAGTCTGGCCCATCGAATCCTCAGCCTGGTCCTTCTTTCTCACAACATCAGTATTCTAAGGAAACATATGACACTAAAGCAGGTTACTCTGAGGAATTGTTTATGGGACACCACCACCTGAGGCATCTCTGAGTCCAAGGTTCCGTGCACCTTCTGTGCCATCTCAGAGTCAAAGGGTCCGTGCACCACCTTCTATCTCAGAGTCCAAGGGTCCATGCACCACCTGAGCCATCTCAGAGTCCAGGGGTCCGTGGTGCGATTGTGTGGGAGTTTTTTTCCAAGAGTCCTTCGGACCAAACGGTTGCCATTTGTCAAATCTGTCGGACCAAGCTTAGCAGAGGCAGAAATACTTCCTGCTTGGGCACCTCCACCATATGTTAGCTAAGCACACCACTAGGTGGTTGACAGCTCTAGGTGAAAAACACGATTTGCAGACTCAAAACTCTGCCACTTTCCCTGGGCTGCCTGCTTCCCAAACTGGTGTGCAAGAAGGTGGCGCTGATGCCTCCTTTTCTCAAACTGATGTTGGCCAAACTCAATCATCAACGACCACATCCGCTTCGGTGTCCCAGCACTCCGTTCAGTTGTCCATACCGCAGACCTTCGAAAAGAAGTGAAAATACCCGTTATGCACCCAAGGGCAGAAACCATAACTGCACACATTGCACAATTGATAGCCCTTGAGATGTTGCCGTATCGGCTTGTGGGAACATAGGCTTTCCGCGACCTTTTGGTGGTGTTAGAATATCAGTACTCTGTGCCTAGCCGCCACTATTTTTCTCATTGTGCCGTCCCTGCGCTCCAAAATCACGTGTCCGTAAACATCAAACGGGCTCTCACCAACGCCATAACAGGGAAGGTCCACTTAACCATAGACACATGGACAAGCGGAAGTGGACAGGGACGCTACATCTCACTGACGGCACACTGGGTGAACCTGCTGGCGGCTGGTACAGAGTCTGAGCCGGCAACATCACATATAGTTCCCACACCCAGAATAGCGGGGCACACTTCAATCACAGTTTCAGTAGCCTCCTACACAGCAACAACTCCCTCCTCCTCCTACTCTTCATCTGGCTCCTGTACATCCTTTTCTAACATCCGCCGGTGTCCAACCATTGACATCATTTTCCAGCTGGGATCTCTGCAGCACTGCCTCGGCTAAGTGGCAACACGCTCTACTGAAGCTCATCTGTATCGGTGACAAATTGTACACGGCACCTGAGCTATTGAAAGAAATAACTGAGCAGACAGATGAGTGTCTTGCGCCGTTGGACCTCCGTCCAGGGATGGTAGTGTGTGATACTGGTCATATTCTGGTGGCGGCTTTAAAGCTTGAAAAGCTTGTACATGATCTTTGTATGGCCCACATTGTAAATTTAGTAGTTCAGCACTTTCTGAAGAACTACCCTGGGATACCAGACCTACTTACCAAGGTACAACGTATTAGCGCCAATTTCCACAAGTCATCTCCCTCTTTTGCTGGCCTGGCAGTGCTGTAGCAGCGCTTACACTTGCCTCATCACAGACTAATATGTGACCTCCCTATGATATGGAATTCAACCTATCATATGTTAGCCAGGATCCATGAGCAGCAGAGGGCAGTATCCCAATTATAGCAACAACATGCCTGTCAGACGCAGCTGACAGACATACTGTCAGACGCAGCTGACAGACATACTGTAAGTACTGCCGAGTGGGTGTGGATTGCAGACATTTGTAAGGTCTTGGAGAATTTTGATTACTGTACTAACATTGTGAGCAGTGATGATGATGCTCTTATCAGCATTACCATTCCACTGATTTGTTTCTTGAAACGCTTTCTGGATGGTCTAAGTGACCAAAGTGTTAATGCACCCGAGTTGTCTGTGGATCCAGACTTCACAATGGTTGCTAGTAATCCGCACAACCTCGGCCAACAGGCTCAGGCCATCTTTGGTCAGCATCATCAGGATGATGATGAGGAGGATGATGAAGAACAGGAATGCTTTGAACTTGGTAACCAAGGGATTGACAACCCAAGCTTCAGGGCTGACCTGCATGGATGGCCTGAGAAGGAGCAGAAGGAGGAGAGAGAGACTGAGGAGGAGAGGAGGTTTAGGGAGACAGAATGTATTCTTAGCAGTGACACACAAAGGTTTCCAGGTCAGAGTCCTGGGACACATGGCACAGTTCATGTCACCCTGCCTTTCTCATGACTGTCGGCTAGTCCACATTATGGCAGACAACAAATACTGGTTATGAACCTTCCTTGACCCAAGCTACAAAGACAAATTTGCTTCGCTACTTGTGGAGGCAAATAAGGATTGTACTACGGAAACATTCAAGAGGGCTGTAGTGGAGCAGTTGATGAAACGATTACCCTCAGATCATGCTGGCATCAGAGATAGCATGTCATCTCACGCAACAGGATTATAAGAGGGGGCTATGCATAGTAGGAGCAACCATGGCGGGGGACTAATGTGCCAAAACTGGTCCATTTTCCACAAACTGTCAACTGCGAATCAGATACCGGTTGGGGGAACTATGACAAGGAGGGAACAGTTAAGTAAGAAGTTAAGTAAGATGGTGAGGGACTATATAGGTGACCGTATCAGCGTTCTTTCAGAGTCTACAGTTCCCTTTAACTATTGGGTTTCCAAGCTCAATACTTGGCCAGACCTTGACTTATACGCTTTGGAAGTGCTAGCTTGCTCTGCTGTGAGTGTTTTGTCTAAGCGTGTTTTCAGCTCAGCGGGGTCAATAATAACAGATACTTGCACACGACTATCCCTGGAAAATGCAGACAGTTTGACGATGATCAAAATGAACCATAGATGGATTGCCCCAGAGTATCTCAGGCCACCTGTTAACAAGACCCAATAATAAGTGTAGCCCCAAAGTTTGTATTTCTTAAGTTCAAATAAATTCCATTGTTTCTCATTCTGGACTATTTTGTCTTCTATCATCTAGTGAGACCGCATGACTAATCTAACTTGTTATACTGCTGCGATGTAATTGTTTGGCCCAATCACCGGGGGCAATATTTTTCAAACCTTTGTACATTATGCGCTGGCACAACCACTTTTGAGGCTGCACTGTCTAGAACATTTGGTCAGGCAGTCTCTATTTGGGTTCTTTATTGATGCTGTGTGCCACGGTGTGTTACACATGGCCCCCTGCAGAATCATAATTTTTTTTTAGCTCCTTGGCATGTTATGCTCTGCTGCAAATCCTACCAATTTTTTTTAAAAAAGATGTTGGGAGAACCTTGTGATTCTGTGCTACATGGTGTTTGAACCATTATCCCCTGGGGAAACTGAATTTATTAAACTCCTTGGCATGTTATGCTCTGTTGCAAATCCTACCAATTTTTTTAAAAAAGATGTTAAGAGAGCTATTGGGAGTACATTGTGATGCTGTGCTACATGGTGTTTCAACCATTATACCCTGGGGAAACTGAATTTATTAAACTCCTTGGCATGTAATGCCCTGTTGCTTATCCTACCAATTTTTTTTTTTTTTAAAAAAAGCTGTTGGGAGTACCTTGTGATGCTGTGCTACATGGTGTTTTAACCATTCCCCCCTGGGGAAACTGAATTTTTGTAAATCCTCGGTGTTAGCTAGTGGAATAAAGCCTGAGTTCCATAGTGAAACAACTGCCACTTTCACGGGGCTGCATGCTTCACAAACTGTGGTCTAGGAAGCAGGCGATGATGCCTCCTGCTTCCAATCTGCTTTTTGGTCAGATGCAATCATCATCAACGACATCAGCTTCGATATCCCAGCGTGGCAGTCATTTGTCCATAAAACATACATTACTGAATCATTTAAATAGAATTTAAATAGAGGGCAACTTTAGCCGGTGTTGGTGGAGGAGGAGGAGGAGGAGGGCAAGGCCAACACCCAAATGGCCACATTGGCAATAGCACTGTAAAGTGTTATGGAGTACGTATTCCAACTTTCACATTAATGATATAGGGGATGCAGAAAACTACAAATGACTGCCATCCCTCCCCAATGTATGTTACAGGGCCCACCTGAGAGCCCTAAGAAGTCTGAGATTTGAAAACAGCCAGTGGCCCTTTCTACATTTGTACAGAGGGCCACTGGAGCCGATGGTGTTGGAGGAGGAGGAGGGAAAGGCCAACATCCCAATGGGCACATTGTAGCTGACCTTTTAAAGTGCTGTCAAATATGTCCCAAAAAAGGAGATGTGAGACAGACACCAATATAATGTATTAGTTACAGCCCTTTCTAATTTCTCTGTAAATTAAAACATTTCCTTTTTTTGACAGTTCCTACGCGTTTCAGAGACATCCGTCTCTGTTACGGGGGGACCGGCAGATTAGGACCAGGGGTATATATCCCAATCGCCAGTCGGGGCCCACCGTGCTCCAGATGGTAATGGAGCTGCTGGCACCCTGTGGGTTAGGCGGAGACTATAGAGCTGGATGGCTCTGACATAACTCAAGGAACCGGTCACGTGTGTAGGGACACGTCAGACCGGACGACAACCCAGTTAGCGTTTCGGTGGAGCGGACGCTACTCCGACCACGTGTGTAACAACACGTCAGGCCGGATGGTAACCAGTTAGCGTTGACCGAGAAGATTGCTGCGACAGCGCCCTGTCGGCCACGTGTGTAAGACACGTCAGGCCGAGCGGTCCTCCGATTAGCGTTTCTGGCCATCACTCGACTGGCCACGTGTGTAAAGGACACGTCAGACCAGGTAGTCACACCAGTAGCATTTGACTGGGAAGCCGAGGAGGATAATAGGGTTCACACACCCAATCCAGGAACACCCTTGTTAACTTCACAGGGGTTCTGGGGTGCGCTGTCCGTGCGCGTAGAGGGCACAACCGGACAGGTGGCACAGCAGGTACACTGTCCGCGTGCGTAGAGGGCACTCTCGGACAGGTGACGCAACAGGTATTCTGTCCGTGTGCGTAGGAGGCACAACTGAACAGGTGACGCAGCAGTCGCAGCCCAGTTAACGCCACTGGACTGCTCTAGCACAACAGGAATCGTAGCAAGGAAGCACGGCGCCTGACCCTCATGTGCTGAGCCACGAACCTACCGCTTCCAACAAGGCTTATGCCACCAAGAACTCTAAATGAAGACTGCGCACCTCCATGTTGTCTCCAGCCCCTTTTATAACCTGGGTCCGCCCCAAACCCAGGGTGGAACCACCAAGGTCCAATAGCAGAGTGCCATGTCATCAGTGACGTCACATGCGACCTATCCGGAACCGCCACATCATTGATGACCTCATGGAAGCCACGCCCCAAACACTTGACCAGTCATCGTCTGACGACCAATGGTGAGGTGCCAGATCATAGGGGCGGGCCTCTGCGAGCCAGTCCGGAGTTGCCACGTCATCAGGACACCTGACACCCTCTGCCCTATCAGGGCCTGCCACCTCATGGACATGCTCAGTGAGGTCCTTACCGGACCTACCCTCTGATGCACTAAGTGCCTGAACATGCTCAGTAGCCTGAGCAACAGGCTTAGAAAGCAGACTATCAGTTTGAGCATGCTCAGTAGGCACATCCCAGAACTTAGACACAGCACGAAGTCCAAGTACCTGTGCAAAGAGGCTGTTAGGGTTAATTGTGGGAACATGCTCAGTAGCCTGAACTGAGGACTTAGGAGTGCTTCACACACAGCGAGCTCACTGCCGAGATCGCTGCTGAGTCACGCTTTTTGTGACGCAGCAGTGACCTCATTAGCGATCTCGCTGTGTGTGACAATGAGCAGCGATCTGGCCCCTGCGGCGAGATCGCTGCTCGTTACACACAGCCCTGGTTTGTTTTCTTCAAAGGCGCTCTCCCACTGTGACACACAGATCGCTGTGTGTGACAGCGAGAGAGCGACAAATGAAGCAAGCAGGGAGCAGGAGCCAGCGTCTGGCAGCTGAGGTAAGCTTGTAACCAAGATAAACATCGGGTAACCAAGGTGGTTACCCGATATTTACCTTAGTTACCAGCCTCTGCAGCTCTCACGCTGCCTTTGCTGCCGGCTCCGGCTCTCTGCACATGTAGCTGCTGTACACATCGGGTTAATTAACCCGATGTGTACAGCAGCTAGGAGAGCAAAGAGCCAGCGCTAAGCAGTGTGCGCGGCTCCCTGCTCTCTGCACATGTAGCTGCATTACACATCGGGTTAATTAACCCGATGTGTACTGTAGCTAGGAGAGCAAGGAGCCAGCGCTCAGTGTGCGCGGCTCCCTGCTCCCTGCACACACAGCTAAGCGGTGTGCGCTGGTAACTAATGTAAACATCGGGTAACCATACCCGATGTTTACCTTAGTTACCAGTCTCCGCAGCTTCCAGACGGCGGCTCCGTGCAAGCGCAGCGTCGCTTGCACGTCGCTGCTGGCTGGGGGCTGTTCACTGGTCGCTGGTGAGATCTGCCTGTTTGACAGCTCACCAGCGACCATGTAGCGATGCAGCAGCGATCCTGACCAGGTCAGATCGCTGGTCGGATCGCTGCTGCATCGCTAAGTGTGAAGGTACCCTTAGGGGCACTTTGCACACTGCAACATCGCAGGTGCGATGTCGGTGGGGTCAAATTGAAAATGACGCACTTCCGGCATCGTATGTAACATCGTAATGTGTAAATCTTATTTGGAACGATAAACGATCGCAAAAACGTCGTTGTTGTATGATCGGTGCAGGGTCGGCCCAAAGCATAATCTTGTAGTGCGATTCTGCGATTTCCTTCAAAATCGTACCTTTCATCCGCTTGTTTTATGTGTGTAAAGTATGTTCGTACGACATGCAACCACCTTTTTTAAAAGTCATCACATTATCTGTACGTCAATACACGTATTATAAGGACATGCTGCGTATCTGAGTTATAATTGGTTAACTCATCTGCGTATGTTAGTAGTTCCTATGCTTTAAAAGGGCTTATTTCATGGGGTATGTTGTTGCGGTCAGTCACATCTTGTAGGTGAGCAATTTTCATATAATAGTAATGTGTATTCCGTATTTTTTCAAACATGTGTATTTTTTATTTTTTTTTATTTGATTGATGTTGTTGTTTTGATATGTTTTCCTTGTTTTCAGATGTTTTTTTTTTTTTATAAACAAGAAAAATATGTAATAATGTTGTTTATTTTTTTTTTTTTTTTTATGTCTCCTACATTTGTCTTTAATAATGTCCCTCAAAATTAAGGCAAAAACGTTACAATTTAAATTATTTTTTGTAGATTCAAACACTGCTCACAATGCACGTGGATAATGAGCATAGTGTGGTTGGAGCTGCTATAGCTGCTGCAGCTGCGTCGGCTCTACAAGAAGCAAATGATGGAGGGCTGACAAATGAAAGACACGGCCGCATATGGGCACGCCAGTGGCTGCTGCAAAGAGAACGCTACACACATATGCATCTTGTGCGAGATCTGCAGGAGAATAATCCTAAAGATTTCCATAATTATCTGCGCATGTCTGAGGAATCTTTCAATCTCCTTCACCAAAGAGTTGCACCCTATATCACACGCAAAAACACCGTTATGCGAGCTGCTGTGCCCAGTGCAGACCGCCTCAGCGTCACCCTGCGTTTTCTTGCGACTGGAAGATCTCTCACTGACTTGCAGTATGCTTCGGCCATATCGCTTTCTCTGTTAAGCACTTTGATCCCAGAAACTTGCCAGGCAATTATTGATTCATTAAGAGACTTTATGCCATTCCCTAAAAATGAGAAAGAGTGGCTAGACATTGCCCAAGATTTCAACACAATGTGGCAGTTTCCAAACTGTGGCGGGGCCATCGACGGAAAACACATCCGTATAACACAGCCACACAATAGTGGCTCATATTTCCACAACTATAAAGGCTTCTTTAGCATTATTCTTCTAGCACTAGCTAATGCTAATTATGAATTCATAATGGTTGACGTTGGATTAAATGGGCGTATATCGGATGGTGGTGCACTAGAGCACACACAATTTGGTAAACGTCTCTCCCAATTTAAATTGGGACTACCAGATAATACTGCAACTTATGGCAATATGAATTTTGTTTTTTTGGCGGATGAGGCCTTTCCATTAAGGAAAAACCTATTAAGACCTTATCCCCAAATATCATTAACTCCTCAACGCCGTGTATTTAATTATCGCCTTTCTAGAGCCAGACGGGTGGTCGAAAGTGCTTTTGGCATACTAGCGACACGCTTTAGAATTTTTCATACTGCCATTAATCTCAAAATAAATTCCATAGATTGCGTTGTTTTGGCTTGCTG
Source organism: Anomaloglossus baeobatrachus (assembly GCF_048569485.1). Taxonomy (NCBI): domain Eukaryota; kingdom Metazoa; phylum Chordata; class Amphibia; order Anura; family Aromobatidae; genus Anomaloglossus; species Anomaloglossus baeobatrachus. The sequence goes on along the minus strand of NC_134353.1, from coordinate 690,061,471 downwards.
CATCCTGCACAACTTCCTCAGGAAAAGAGAGGGGCTAAATTACATACCTCCCGGTTATGCTGACACCATCAATCCTAGTACTGGGGAGTGTGTTGCGGGGGAGTGGCGAGCTCATGATCCTCATTTATTGTCCCTAAATACGCACATCAGCAGTGGCCGGATGCACAATGATGTTATTGCCAACCGTGAAAATTACTGTAATTTTTTAAATGGTCCTGGTGCTGTTGCGTGGCAGCCTTCAACGTAGTTGATATTGTCTGTGTGTGTTCAAAATTTTTTTTTTGCGCATTACTTTGAATTACTGTTTGTTTCTTCACATAAAAAACAGAGATATTGTTAAAACATTTCCTAGGACATTACATCAAAGTAGTGATGCATTTATAGTGTGTGTTTATTTCCACACATAATACAATGTTTTCATTCTTAAAAAAATATCTTTTCAATTTGCTTATGTTCATTATTAAAAAATTTAATTTGAAATATAATAAATAACCTTCTCTACCTGACATATTCATGTTTTTGTAAATTTTTTTAAAATATAGTGATTTAAGTTTACTTACCATATAAATGATTTTGCATCAGTAAGGATAAGATTTAAGATGAAATTTTTTTAATTTTCAAAAAAAAATCATCAAATATATTTAATTTAAAAACACTGTAAGCAGACATAATATAATGTTCTAGAATATCTTATAAAAGGTACTGAAACTATGTTAAATTGATACACAGTACAGGAATATAAAATGATAGTCAGACACAAGGATTCCTGCTTGGCATTGTGGGTAATGATAATGACAGTAAAGACAGACCTGGGTAATCGAATACAGTAGTTGTGATTACAAATATGGAGAGACATTGCAGGGCTCCCGTCTGGGGTGAGGCCGAGGTCTCCTTCCTCATCCACCAACTAGACATCCTGGATTATGGTGGTAAAAGAAGAGTATCGAACACAAGGCGACGCCAAAAAAAAATATTAAAACGGATACGAAGAGGATTATGTATTCGATTTGGGATAAAAAGATCTATACAGCAAATTAGGAAAAAATGGTCAGATTTGCAGTATAGAAGCTCAACCAGAATCCAACGCTTAAGAATGGAAATGGGTTATGAATCTGGTAAGTGTGTTTACATAGTTTGATCCACAAATTTTAGTTATTAGTTGTTTTTGTGAATACTGATATATTTAAACTTGAAAGTTATTTAAGCTAAACATGTATATCCCAAAATCTCTTTTAAATCCTAAATGTTCCTCGTTAATGTGGTGCAGTTCATGTTATGTAGAAACAAAAAGGTTTTTTTTTTGCCTTTTTTTTTTTGTGTTTAAAAAATATATGATTATCAATGTGTCCAATAACCATAAACTAATAGGGAAGATATAGTTCACCATAACAAAAACAACAATACATCTATCATGTTTACCAAAACACCTATAAAACGTTACATGTAAAAAAAGGCAGGACGCGAACATAACCTCTCTTTGTCATGTCAATTAATGTTTCATGTATAGGTTCCCAAGCGGTTTTGGATGAATACAGGGTTTCCAATGAGCGAACAACAATTCAGAATATCCCTGAGGACAACAGAGACATAAATGCAGGTGTGAATCACAGCAACTGGCTTACAAAAACTATATTACTTTTGTTTTGGCAAATATGTCAAATTAAGTTAGTACATATAGCTGACACACATATAAATTTAAAGTAAATGTTTTATAATTTTTAATCCGTCAGGTTTATTTATTTACTCAAAATTTAAATATAATACAAAGATTCCAAATTTTGTGGTATCAATGTTAAGTTTGTTATCAACAAAATGTGCATAAAAAGTTTGGTTTTTTTCGCTTTATTTTATAGATAACAGAACACCTCTTTCTTAACAGGTGGAGCAGAGAGATTAGGCTGGGCTATAAGTCCCTCAGTATCAGAAGGAGAAGATCATGTGACTGCTGAATCAGGTGTGTGTATGAAGAAGCTTAATCTGACATTGGTGTTGTTTTTTTTTTTTGTGTTTCAAATGTTTTCTTTTTCTTTTTTTGTAATTTGTGTTTTTTTTTTTTTTTTTTTTCTTATTTACTTTATTTTGGTCGCCAACATGATGTGAACCCAAACAGGACCCGTCTCACCAAACAACTTGCAAGAGATTTTGAATTGTGTTTCAACGATTCGTCAGGCAACGGAAAAAATGGAGCATCTCATTAAGAATATTATAGAAGCCTAATGTTTTGTTGATGTTTGAAGTAATGGCAAATAATGGCATATGTTTTTACAATGTTTTTTTTTCTATATGTGTTGACATTAACAATCATCCTATATCGATAATTTATGTAGTACTTTTTTTTTGTAAATAATTTTATTTTTTGTTAACAAAAATTACTTTAGTAATACTTTTGAAGTAATGTTTTAATTACGTATGCAAATGGCAAGTTTTGGTCACTTGTATTTTTTGATTTTGTGTTGTTATTAAAAATTTTTTAAAAATATTGTTAAACCCATTATTTTATACATAATCGCGGGTCACGAGGTTTTTCAAACATTATTTGTCTAAATAGATTTTTTAGGTTGAAAAATGAAACCAAAAAGATGTGTTTACGTTCATAACCATAAGTCACACATTATAACAGGTGCATAAGACACATATTAATGCATTTGTGATCACACAATGTGTTTATTCCTTTTTCTACATCAAAAATAAATTTTTTAAACTTTAAAGTGATATTAATCAATTAATCAAACACAAAGAAAAAAGTTCAAAGCTGTTACCTAATGGCTATTGAAACTGAAGTGTAACGGCATTACAAAATTCTGTTTTTTTTTTTTAAATTTTTTGGAAAAAAAAATAAAAACATTTTTGTGATACGTTCTACACAAAATTCTGTACATATATTGAGCATGTTCAATCTCATTATGTGCATAATTATTAGGCTCAACAATATTAATCATTACAAATCCAACCAGTTGGCAAATAATAAAATAACAATATAACCTTTAAAGGAAACAAATATATACAAGTAATAGGCAATATTTGATGAGAAACATCATTGATCAAAAACATCATTTGCGTAAAAATTTACGTTTACATAATCTTTTTTTACAAGGAGGATATTCAGTATTAATGTGGCGCAAACGTTTGCTGATGGGGGTCACAGGTACATCTACTATTTCCTGAGCCTCCATCTGAGCGTTTGCAGCTTGTACTTCCTCTGTTGTTGTAGGTACCGCAATTTGAGGTTCAGGTTTTTTCTTTAAAATGCTGCTATTGAAATTTCTTAAATTTCCTGTGTGGGCAGCATTGATCACTTCGAGCATCCAGTGTTCGGCCAAGTTTTGGGTATCCCGATCTAAACCAATCATTTTTTCTGATACCAACTGTCCAAACGCTGATATTGTGGGTCTATTATTGCGTTCCAAAAGTGTTTTGGCTATGCCAACCAGCTGGGAAACACCAGCAAGGGGATGCATAACATTTTTTTTATTACACCAATTTCTGCGCGAACGCGATGATGGACCCGGATCTTCCACAGCTACAGCTGATGAATTATTGTCCTGGGAGGCTGAGATTACATCCGTACTGTCTTCATGAACTGATATTGAGGTTGTAGGGACTGGATTAAGATTCTGGAAGAAAAAAGGAGATTGACTTAAATTATCGTGGTATCAATTATGGTGTTGCTTTTGTAAACATTGATCAATGTTTATAAACGACAATGCCTTATTTTGCTAATTAAGCCGAAAAAAAGGGAAAAAAAAAGTGGAGTAAACGTTTAGAAAAATCGCCATTTTGGAATTTCATTTTCAAACATTTAAACAAAAAACACAAAACCTATGCAAATAACAAACATAACAAAATCACAAACAATGTTTTCTATATTATGGTGGCATTACAGATTACATTAATTACCTCAGACAAGGAAGAGCCAGACTCTCTATCTTCTGTTGCAAGTGGCAGGGGAGGCAATAGAGTAGTGGAGGCACGGGGGAGCTCGTGGTCCCGAGTAAACATCATAAGCTCATAATACCACAGTTTAGGGGTATATATGTCCCCCGTGCCCGAGCCCGATTTTTTGGACTCCTCAACCTTGTTTAGTTCTTTTTTGAACACTGTGCGTAGTGCTTGCAATTTTTTCCGGACTATTTCTTCTGTGCCCTTGTCAGGATCGTGATGGCGATCATATACAGAAATTAACTTCACATATGCGGCTTTTTTCATATTTCTATTGCTGTAGTCAGCAGATTTAACTCGCCACAAACATGGATTTTCTCGGTACTCAGCTATGAATTCACGTATAAATTCCTCCTTCATATGAGCCATCATCAGATTTTTGAATAATATTGATAATTATATGAAATGTCACAAAGGACAAGGCAACTAAGAGCAAAAAAAAAAAAAAAAAGAAAAATATCAACATCTTTGTTCAGTCAGAAGGCAAAATATGTAATGAGCTCATAAACGCAAAAAAAAAAAACAGATAATGACCTTTTCAAATATATCATTCTTTTGAAGCCTATAAATTTAAACTAAAAAAAACCAACAAAAAAAAAACAAAAAACCAAAATAAACATGTAGAAATAATGTCCTTTCGAATCAAAAAGATTATAAGCTATGATATGAAGCAAAATATGCTGAAGCAAATTAAAACAGCACAAAAAGTGGCTTAATTCAACATAGTTTGATAACAAACACACTTACCACACGTGCGCCGAAGTTGAACTCACGCATGCATTTGTGGATCTCGCAGCGGAGGCTTTTTATTCACAACAACACCAATCACAATTGTTGAACACACATGGACATTATACGAGTTGTAGTATGTGTGTGTAGTATTTCACAATTGCTACTATGACGGCAGGTCATAATCACAAGTAAATGTGTTTGACTTGATTGTTAAAAAGCAAAAAGAAGATACTCATTAGAGATGGTATCATTAGTACCGACATGTACAAACGTTTGTGCGATCGTTAGCAGCAAGTGTAGGCATTTATGGTCAGTTACATCGCAAGAGCAATTGGATAATGTGAAGGTAAAACAACAATCAAGGAGCTATTAACGCATATCGCTGCTGCGACGGGGGCGGGGACTATCGCACTCGGCATCGCAGCATCGCACCTGCGATGTCTTAGTGTGCAAACCCCGCCCTAGTCTCAGACATAACACAAACAGGCTGAGCATGCTCACTAGGCAAAACACCGGGCTTAAACTCTGGCTGGGGTAAATCGGCGCACGCATGCGCACTAGCTGCCTCTCCACACTTAGACATGGTGGAAGGAACAGCCAACTGGACGACCCGAGGCACAGCCAAGAACGGCAGCCGGCGCCTGGGCGCAACAGGAACCGCAGCAGGCTGCTTGCGGCTATGGCGGCGTCGGTTCGTAACAGTCTCCTTCCTCAGGGAAAGAAATCATCAAATTGATTGATCCCCCGTACATAATACATCCCCTTTTATTTGAAGTGTCCACGCTACCCCCGGGTCCGGAAGATCCCTCGTGCCACACTGCGGATCGGGATCCGAGCAGCCCAGCTGCAAGCAAGGGGGCGGCACATTAGCAGCAATCCAAATAACTAAAACATGTCTAAATACATATACAGTTACAGAAATTGCATTTCAAAATTTGGTCCTCAGTCAGTGACAACTCTTTTTTGCTTGTCTCTTGTAATCTTGTATCAGGTAATTTCTTACAATTGTCCAACTGTAGTCTTCTAGCATTGATGAATTCTATTTTCCTTCATATCTTCATCAATGTCATCATTGTTGAAACATATGTTGAGGTGACCAGACGTGGCAGGACTACTCTCTGTGTAAGTTGCTTTAACCCTTTCATTGGACAACTGTTATTATATATTTGCAGGGTGATTTATGCAATGGCTTTCTTTATGCACTATGCTAAATATATTATTTCTCTAAAGTACTTATACTAAGCCTTGCACACTTTAACCTGCAATATATAGTCATACAAGTTGAGCACTGGTTGTGTACTGTTTTATAACACACTAATTAAAATACCACATTCTATTTACAAATATATGTGCTATAATTACCTTTATATCCCTGTATGACTATACATCTTCAATTAAATTATTTATATCACCACAGTTTGTCCCTAGACCTATATAAAATAGGGTTGCAACTTTAGGCTCATTGACCTACTTTTGCACACTAATACAACCAGGGCCGGCGTCAGCACGCGGCATACCTGGGCAAATGCCGGGGCCCTGGAGAGCTGGGGGGGCCCACTTGGCCTCGTCAGTTCTGCTGCCCCCGGGCCGAGTTTCGGGGACAGCAGTCCTTGGCACTGGAAACTGTGGCTGCCGGCCCTTTAAGGCCCGCAGACCACAGCGTTCACTGTGTTCTCCTGCATTGAACATCATCTGTGGGCGGAGCTACCGCCCGGCGTCCTGCTTAGTCGCACAGATGAAGGAGTCACAGTGCCAGCCAGCGACCCCCAGCACATTGCTTCCCTCCAGCGCTGTGTGGGTCCCATCTGCACCGTGACATGATCAGTATGTGGGACATCACTCCCTCCCCGCCCCTTCCTGTCCCCCCGTGCGTGTGTGGGCCCCGCAGAGCCGTTTGTGTGGGCCCCGCAGAGCTGCGTGTGTGGCCCTGGAGCCGCGTGTGTGGCCCCGCAGAGCCGCGTGTGTGGGCTCCGCAGAGCCGCGTGTGTGGCCCCCGGAGCCGCGTGTGTGGGCCCTGCAGAGCAAGGTGTGTGTTTGTATGTACAGTTAGGTCCAGAAATATTTGGACAGTGACACAATTTTCGCGAGTTGGGCTCTGCATGCCACCACATTGGATTTGAAATGAAACCTCTACAACAGAATTCAAGTACAGATTGTAACGTTTAATTTGAAGGTTTGAACAAAAATATCTGATAGAAATTGTAGGAATTGTACACATTTCTTTACAAACACTCCACATTTTAGGAGGTCAAAAGTAATTGGACAAATAAACCAAACCCAAACAAAATATTTTTATTTTCAATATTTTATTGCGAATCCTTTGGAGGCAATCACTGCCTTAAGTCTGGAACCCATGGACATCACCAAACGCTGGGTTTCCTCCTTCTTAATGCTTTGCCAGGCCTCTACAGCCGCAGCCTTCAGGTCTTGCTTGTTTGTGGGTCTTTCCGTCTTATGTCTGGATTTGAGCAAGTGAAATGCATGCTCAATTGGGTTAAGATCTGGTGATTGACTTGGTCATTGCAGAATGTTCCACTTTTTAGCACTCATGAACTCCTGGGTAGCTTTGGCTGTATGCTTGGGGTCATTGTCCATCTGTACTATGAAGCGCCGTCCGATCAACTTTGCGGCATTTAGCTGAATCTGGGCTGAAAGTATATCCCGGTACACTTCAGAATTCATCCGGCTACTCTTGTCTGCTGTTATGTCATCAATAAACACAAGTGACCCAGTGCCATTGAAAGCCATGCATGCCCATGCCATCACGTTGCCTCCACCATGTTTTACAGAGGATGTGGTGTGCCTTGGATCATGTGCCGTTCCCTTTCTTCTCCAAACTTTTTTCTTCCCATCATTCTGGTACAGGTTGATCTTGGTCTCATCTGTCCATAGAATACTTTTCCAGAACTGAGCTGGCTTCATGAGGTGTTTTTCAGCAAATTTAACTCTGGCCTGTCTATTTTTGGAATTGATGAATGTTTTGCATCTAGATGTGAACCCTTTGTATTTAATTTCATGGAGTCTTCTCTTTACTGTTGACTTAGAGACAGATACACCTACTTCACTGAGAGTGTTCTGGACTTCAGTTGATGTTGTGAACGGGTTCTTCTTCACCAAAGAAAGTATGCGGCGATCATCCACCACTGTTGTCATCCGTGGACGCCCAGGCCTTTTTGAGTTCCCAAGCTCTCACCAGTCAATTCCTTTTTTCTCAGAATGTACCCGACTGTTGATTTTACTACTCCAAGCATGTCTGCTATCTCTCTGATGGATTTTTCTTTTTTTTCAGCCTCAGGATGTTCTGCTTCACCTCAATTGAGAGTTCCTTAGACCGCATGTTGTCTGGTCACAGCAACAGCTTCCAAATGCAAAACCACACACCTGTAATCAACCCCAGACCTTTTAACTACTTCATTGATTACAGGTTAACGAGGGAGACGCCTTCAGAGTTAATTGCAGCCCTTAGAGTCCCTTGTCCAATTACTTTTGGTCCCTTGAAAAAGAGGAGGCTATGCATTACAGAGCTATGATTCCTAAACCCTTTCTCCGATTTGGATGTGAAAACTCTCATATTGCAGCTGGGAGTGTGCACTTTCAGCCCATATTATATATATAATTGTATTTCTGAACATGTTTTTGTAAACCGCTAAAATAACAAAACTTGTGTCACTGTCCAAATATTTCTGGCCCTGACTGTATGTATGCATGCAGCAGAGCAGTATGCGTGTCTATATGTATGTATATATGCAGCAGAGCAGTATGCGTGTCTATATGTATGTATATATGCAGCAGAGCAGTATGCGTGTCTATATGTATGTATATATGCACCAGAGCAGTATGCGTGTCTATATGTATGTATATATGCAGCAGAGCAGTATGCGTGTCTGTATGTATGTATATATGCAGCAGAGCAGTATGCATGTCTGTATGCTAAGCAGTATGCGTGTATGCATGCAGCAGAGCAGTATGCGTGTCTGTATGTATGCATGCTAAGCAGTATGCGTGTATGCATGTATGTATGCAGCAGAGCAGTATGCGTGTCTGTATGTATGTATATATGCAGCAGAGCAGTATGCGTGTCTGTATGTATGCATGCTAAGCAGTATGCGTGTATATATGCAGCAGAGCAGTATGCGTGTCTGTATGTATGTATATATGCAGCAGAGCAGTATGCGTGTCTGTATGTATATATATATATGCAGCAGAGCAATTTGCGTGTCTGTCTGTATGTATGCATGTATGTATGCAGCAGAGCAGTATGTGTGTCTGTATGTATGCATGCAGAGCAGTATGCGTGTCTGTATGTATGCATGCTAAGCAGTATGCGTGTATGCATGTATGTATGCAGCAGAGCAGTATGCGTGTCTGTATGTATGCAGCAGAGCAGTATGCGTGTCTGTATGTATGTATATATATATATATGCAGCAGAGCAATATTTGTTACACCTCGTGGCTCTCCTGTGGCAAGGAATGAGACAGTCTCCTTGCCTGCCACGAGCGCTCCTGCTCCGCAGCGCCGAAGGTCTGCCAGACTGCGCAGAGTGCAGGAGAAACCTCCTCAGAGAGGCAGCACAAGGGTGACACCTAGTGGTACTCCTGTTGCAAGAAATGAGGCGGTCTCCCATTCCTTGCCTGCCACAGCTCCTCCTGCTCAGCAGCCTCGAAGGTCTGTGAGGTTGCACAATGTGCAGAGATTTGCTGCTCAGGGAAGCAGTGAGACTCCCGTTATCTCTACACATTGTGAGACCGAGGATCCCGCCTCTATTTCCCAGAGGCAGGAGGGTGAGCATGTGCTATGCTTGGTGGATCCTGATTCGCCCACTGACGTCACACGGCTTGATGACAAGGCTGGTGACGTGGTGAATCCTGACTGGCCAGGCTGGGATGTCGTGGATCCTGATTGGGTCAAGTCCGTCATCTCCGCCTCGCGCCCGCCCTTGGCTGGAGCTACACCTCCTTAAAAGCTCCTCCTGCCATCATGGCGGCGTGCGACCGTCCTTCTATGTTTGGATGTCTGGCAGTGTGCTGCCACGCCACTGCTCAGGCATTATCTTCTGTGGGCTTGGCCCTTGCTGCTTAGGCAGCACCTGGTTTGCAGGCCGTGTCCCTGCCTTGCTGCTCCGGCAGTAGCTCCTTCTACAGGCCGTGTTCCTGTCCCAGGTGAGCTCCTCGAGTCTCCACTGGACTCACCTGGTTATTGAAAGCACACGTGCGTGGGCACCTCTGTGCTACCCTCGTGCCATATTCTCGTGACTTCCACTGGCACACGTGCGTGGGTACCTCTGTGCTTCCCCGTGCAACAGGTACACCGAGCCGTGTGATCCCTGCCATACAACCCACACGGGTTAGGGCAGACCGGTGTACATAGATCGTCTGTGACATTCCAGACGATCGCTAGCAGCAACCCGCTCACTCTTCACCCACCATAGCAGCGGTCCCTTACACCGCACAGTGGACTTTGACCGGCGGAAGCTGTCCATTCTTCATCTTGGCACGCTTCCCCGGGTCCCCCTCGTAACATTACGGTCGCGCCAAAGGTCTGGCTATGGCTGAAGAGCAGCAGCAGTTGCTGCGTTATGTGCAGCAGTTGGAATCACGTTTGGCAGCAGTGGAGCAGTCTTCCTCCGACAAGACTGCTCTGACGACAGTCGCCACCCAGGCGGCTACCCAGGCTGTGCTATTGGGCGGAAGGTCTCCTCGCCTTGTGCTTCCAGAGCGCTTTAGCAGGGACAGCTCTGAGTGCCGTGGGTTTATAAACCAAGTTACCACCTACTTAGAGCTGTCCGCGACTCTTTACGCTACCGAGAAGGCGAAGGTAGCCTTCGTCCAGTCCCTGCTCACAGGGAGAGCGCTGAAGTGGTCCACGCCATTGTGGGAGCGCGGAGATCGGGTGGTGAATAACTTAGCATCTTATCTTGGGGCCATGAGAATGGTGTTCCTCGGGCCTCAAGTCACCCACGACTCCGCGCTGCGCCTCCTACGACTTCGGCAAGGGTCCGCTTCAGTCGGGGGCTTTGCCGTACACTTTAGGACACTTGCCGCAGAGCTGGACTGGCCCGATAAGGTCCTTGTCCCTGTGTTCTGGGAGGGCCTGGCAGGGTTCGTCAAAGACGCACTGGCCACGCGTGAGGTGCCTGCTACTTTAGAGTCCTTGATTGTGGTTGCCTCTCGCATAGACATCCGCCAGGCGGAGCGGAGGCTCGAGGTCTCTTCAGCACCCACGTCCTCACGGCCTAAAAAGCGTCTGGCTCCCGTATTCCACCAGACAGGTCTCCCAGCCAGCTCTGTAGGCGACTCCGTGGAGTCAATGGAGGTGTCCAAAGCGGTCTCCTCTACCCCAGGTTCTCGGTCTGGTGTCATCTGCTTTTCCTGTGGGCAGAGGGGACACATAGCTACCCAATGTCCCAAACCGTCGGGAAAAGACAGCGTCTAGTTTCCATCAGAGGGGGGTTACTAGACGCTGCTTCTCCCTCTAGGTTGACTATCAGTGCCCAGTTGCAGTTTGGCACTACTCTCTTCTCTGCTCTGGCCTGCCTGGACTCAGGCGCTGATGGCAATTTCATTTCGACCTCCCTGGCAACCCGATACTCAGTTCCCCTGGTTCTCTTACCCAAGTTACTCAGGGTTCGGGTAGTCAATGGGTCCCTACTAGTCGATCCCATCACCCAGATCACCATCCCTCTCAGGATGGAAGTACCACCAGGACACCATGAGCAGGTGTCCTTCCTGGTGCTTCCAGGGGGGACGGATGAGATCCTACTGGGCCTCCCCTGGTTGAGACAGCATGCTCCTATACTCAACTGGGCAACAGGGGAGATCTCATCATGGGCAGGATCCTGTAGGGAGCACCTCGTGACTACCGAACCACCCGCTACCATTAGGTCGGTTGGGTCCTCAGGGAATACAGGGGAGCCAGGTTTACCGACACCTTATGAGGCCTACAGGGACGTCTTCTCCAAGAGGGCCGCAGATACCCTTCCTCCCCACCGGCCATACGATTGCCGAATAGACCTGAAGCCAGGCTCCGAGCCCCCTAGGGGCAGAGTGTATCCCCTCTCTGCTCCAGAGACGGAGGCTATGTCCAAATATATTCAGGACAGCCTGGCAAAAGGGTTCATTCGCAAGTCTATTTCACCGGCCGGTGCGGGGTTCTTCTTCGTGCAAAAGAAGGAAGGGGATCTACGCCCCTGTATCGATTACAGGGGATTAAATGCAATCACGATCAAAAACAAATACCCTTTGCCCCTCATTACGGAGTTATTTGATCGATTCCGCGGGGCAAAGATCTTCACGAAGCGGGATCTACGGGGGGTGTATAATCTAGTGCGAGTCCGAGAGGGCGATGAGTGGAAGACCGCCTTCAACACCAGGGACGGTGACTACGAGTATCTCGTAATGCCCTTCGGACTCTGCAATGCCCCCGCCGTATTTCAAGACTTTGTGAATGATGTTTTCCGGGATTTGTATCTTTCCGTGGTTGCATACCTGGATGATATCCTTATCTTCTCCCCCGATCTTGCCACCCATCGGAGGGATGTCATCCGAGTACTTAAGAGGCTCCGCACTCATTCGTTATATGCTAAGCTAGAAAAGTGCATTTTTGAACGTGAATCCTTGCCGTTCCTGGGGTATATCGTGTCCAGTCAGGGGTTAGCAATGGATCCGGGGAAGTTGGAGACAGTGATGAAATGGCCTGAGCCCCGCTCGCTGAAAGCGATCCAGCGATTCTTGGGGTTTATCAATTATTATCGCCAGTTCATTCCCAACTTCTCGACGGTGGCAGCACCCATCATTGCCCTTACCCGCAAGGGCGCTAATCCCAAAGCATGGACACGGGAAACGGTAGAGGCATTTCACACTCTCAAAACTTACTTCTCCAGAGCTCCCATCCTTCATCGTCCAGACATCTCCAAACCCTTTCTACTAGAGGTAGACGCCTCTTCGGTCGGTGCTGGTGCAGTCCTGTACCAGAAAGACGAACGAGGAAGGAAGCATCCTTGTTTCTTTTTCTCCAAGACCTTTTCTCCGGCCGAGAGGAACTACTCCATAGGGGATAGGGAGTTACTGGCGATGAAACTAGCATTCCAGGAATGGCGGCATCTCCTGGAGGGTGCGAAGCATCCATTTGAAGTATTCTCCGACCATAAAAATCTCACATACCTCCAGACAGCACAACGCCTGAACCCAAGGCAGGCCCGTTGGTCCTTGTTCTTCTCCCGGTTCCGCTTTATTATCCGCCACCTGGCCGGTGAGAAGAACGTACGGGCCGATGCCTTGTCACGTTGTATGGTTGTGTTGGAGGAGGACGAGGAGGAGCCTCGTCTTATACTACCCCCGGACAGCTTGAGGATGGTCACTCCCACTTCTTTGGACCAGGTGCCACCTGGCAAGACCCTCGTTCCCCCTGAACTACGGAATGAGGTGCTATCGTGGGCCCATGCCTCCAAGGTCGGGGGTCACTTTGGGGTCAAAAGGACCAGAGACCTTGTGACTAGGCACTATTGGTGGCCGAGACTACCCCAGGACATACAGGAGTATGTGGGAGCCTGTATGTCGTGTGCACGGAATAAGCCGTCCCGGCAGAGACCGGCAGGTCTTCTTCACCCACTGCCAGTGCCAGATCGTCCCTGGGAAGTGGTGGGAATGGACTTCCTGGGAGATCTGCCCAAGTCAGCAGGTCACAAGGTCGTATGGGTCATCACGGATCACTTCTCTAAAATGGTCCACTTGGTGCCTCTCCCACGACTCCCGACGTCACGTGCTCTCGCCACCTTATTCATTAGGCATGTATTTAGGCTGCATGGCATGCCTGACAAGGTGGTGAGCGACCGGGGTCCCCAGTTCGCGTCTCGCTTCTGGAGAGAGCTCTGTAAGCTCCTGCAGATAGAGCTGAACATCTCCTCCGCATACCATCCCCAAAACCAATGGACTGGTAGAGAGGACCAATCAGACCTTGGTAACTTACCTCCGCCATTTTATCTCCGCGCACCACGACAACTGGGCTAACCTCCTTCCTTGGGCTGAATTTGCCATTAATAATTCGGTCCATGAATCCTCTGGTTAGACTCCGTTCCTGCTCAATAACGGACAACATCCCAGAATCCCGGTTCCGATGCCCATTACGTCACCCGATCCTAGAGTGGAGGATTGGGCGACCGAGGCCCGGGAGATCTGGGATAACACCCAAGAGGCCCTTAAGAGGGCTAAAGACCGGATGGTGACAACGGCTGATGAGCGCCGCCGCCCTGCACCATCCTTCGCCCCTGGTGACCTAGTGTGGCTGTCCTCTAAGAATGTTAACCTACGGGTACAGGCAGCCAAGTTCGCCCCTAGGTACCTGGGTCCGTTTAAAGTGCTAGAGCAGGTGAACCCAGTGGCATACCGACTCCAGCTCCCTCCACGCTGGGCTATAGCCAACACCTTTCACGTGTCCCTCCTGAAACCCGTACGGCTTAATAAGTTCTCGGGGTCCCTGACGCCTCAAACTGACTCCCCGCCCGACGACTCTGAGGTGGCGAAGCTTGTGGAGACAAAAGTTATACGGGGCAGGAGGTACTACCTCGTGGAGTGGGTCGGCCGTGGTCCGGAGCATAGATCCTGGGAATTGGAGGATCATATCCACGCCCCGGGTTTGATAGCGGCCTTCAAGCACGGGCAGGGGGGGGGGCCTAGACGGGGGGGTAATGTTACACCTCGTGGCTCTCCTGTGGCAAGGAATGAGACAGTCTCCTTGCCTGCCACAAGCGCTCCTGCTCCGCAGCGCCGAAGGTCTGCCAGACTGCGCAGAGTGCAGGAGAAACCTCCTCAGAGAGGCAGCACAAGGGTGACACCTAGTGGTACTCCTGTTGCAAGAAATGAGGCGGTCTCCCATTCCTTGCCTGCCACAGCTCCTCCTGCTCAGCAGCCTCGAAGGTCTGTGAGGTTGCGCAATGTGCAGAGATTTGCTGCTCAGGGAAGCAGTGAGACTCCCGTTATCTCTACACATTGTGAGACCGAGGATCCCGCCTCTATTTCCCAGAGGCAGGAGGGTGAGCATGTGCTATGCTTGGTGGATCCTGATTCGCCCACTGACGTCACACGGCTTGATGACAAGGCTGGTGACGTGGTGAATCCTGACTGGCCAGGCTGGGATGTCGTGGATCCTGATTGGGTCAAGTCCGTCATCTCCGCCTCGCGCCCGCCCTTGGCTGGAGCTACACCTCCTTAAAAGCTCCTCCTGCCATCATGGCGGCGCGCGACCGTCCTTCTATGTTTGGATGTCTGGCAGTGTGCGATCGCTAGCAGCAACCCGCTCACTCTTCACCCACCATAGCAGCGGTCCCTTACACCGCACAGTGGACCTTGACCGGCGGAAGCTGTCCATTCCCCATCTTGGCACGCTTCCCCGGGTCCCCCTCGTAACAAATATGCATGTCTGTCTGCATGTATGCATGTATGTATGCAGCAGAGCAGTATGCGTGTCTGTATGTATGTATATATATATATATATGCAGCAGAGCAATATGCGTGTCTGTCTGTATGTATGCATGTATGTATGTAGCAGAGCAGTATGCGTGTCTGTATGTATGCAGCAGAGCAGTATGCGTGTCTGTATGTATGCATGCAGAGCAGTATGCGTGTCTGTATGTATGCATGCTAAGCAGTATGCGTGTATGCATGTATGTATGCAGCAGAGCAGTATGCGTGTCTGTATGTATGCAGCAGAGCAGTATACGTGTCTGTATGTATGCATGTATGTATGCAGCAGAGCAGTATGCGTGTCTGTCTGTATGTATGTATGTATGTATGCAGCAGAGCAGTATGCGTGTCTTTCTGTATGTATGCAGCAGAGCAGTATGTGTCTGTATGTATGCATGCAGCAGAGCAGTATATGTGTGTCTGTCTGTATGTATGTATGCAGCAGAGCAGTGTGTGTGTGTGTGTCTGTCTATATGTATGTCTGCAGCAGAGCAGTGTGTGTGTGGGTGTGTCTGTATGTATGTATACATGCAGCAGAGCAGTATGTGTGTGTCTGTCTATATGTATGTATGTAGCAGAGCAGTGTGTGTGTCTGTCTATATGTATGTATGTATGCATGCATTGCAGTATGTGTGTGTCTGTCTATATGTATGTATGTAGCAGAGCAGTGTGTGTGTCTGTCTATATGTATGTATGTATGCATGCAGAGCAGTATGTGTGTGTCTGTCTATATGTATGTATGTATGCATGCAGAGCAGTATGTGTGTGTCTGTATGTATGTATGTAGCAGAGCAGTATGTGTGTGTCTGTCTATATGTATGTATGCAGCATAGCAGTGTGTGTCTCTGTATGTATGCATGTATGATTTGTATCTATGTATGTCAGTGTATATGACTGTATAGATTTGTCTGTTTATATGTATTTTTGTGAGTTTGTCTTTAAATATGTATATGTACGTGTATGTATCTGTGTATGTGTGTGTGTCTGCGTATTTATGGGGCCCACTGGGACTCTTCCACCCGGGGCCCACAAAAACCTGGAGCCGGCCCTGAATACAACTATTGTGCTATATTGGTATGCCATACAGTTAGGTCCAGAAATATTTGGACAGTGACACAAGTTTTGTTATTTTAGCTGTTTACAAAAACATGTTCAGAAATACAATTATATATATAATATGGGCTGAAAGTGCACACTCCCAGCTGCAATATGAGAGTTTTCACATCCAAATCGGAGAAAGGGTTTAGGAATCATAGCTCTGTAATGCATAGCCTCCTCTTTTTCAAGGGACCAAAAGTAATTGGACAAGGGACTCTAAGGGCTGCAATTAACTCTGAAGGCGTCTCCCTCGTTAACGTGTAATCAATGAAGTAGTTAAAAGGTCTGGGTTTGATTACAGGTGTGTGGTTTTGCATTTGGAAGCTGTTGCTGTGACCAGACAACATGCGGTCTAAGGAACTCTCAATTGAGGTGAAGCAGAACATCCTGAGGCTAAAAAAAAAGAAAAAATCCATCAGAGAGATAGCAGACATGCTTGGAGTAGCAAAATCAACAGTCGGGTACATTCTGAGAAAAATGAAATTCGCTGGTGAGCTTGGGAACTCAAAAAGGCCTGGGCGTCCACGGATGACAACAGTGGTGGATGATCGCCGCATACTTTCTTTGGTGAAGAAGAACCCGTTCACAACATCAACTGAAGTCCAGAACACTCTCAGTGAAGTAGGTGTATCTGTCTCTAAGTCAACAGTAAAGAGAAGACTCCATGAAAGTAAATACAAAGGGTTCACATCTAGATGCAAACCATTCATCAATTCCAAAAATAGACAGGCCAGAGTTAAATTTGCTGAAAAACACCTCATGAAGTCAGCTCAGTTCTGGAAAAGTATTCTATGGACAGATGAGACAAAGATCAACCTGTACCAGAATGATGGGAAGAAAAAAGTTTGGAGAAGAAAGGGAACGGCACATGATCCAAGGCACACCACATCCTCTGTAAAACATGGTGGAGGCAACGTGATGGCATGGGCATGCATGGCTTTCAATGGCACTGGGTCACTTGTGTTTATTGATGACATAACAGCAGACAAGAGTAGCCGGATGAATTCTGAAGTGTACCGGGATATACTTTCAGCCCAGATTCAGCCAAATGCCGCAAAGTTGATCGGACGGCGCTTCATAAAACAGATGGACAATGACCCCAAGCATACAGCCAAAGCTACCCAGGAGTTCATGAGTGCAAAAAAGTGGAACATTCTGCCATGGCCAAGTCAATCACCAAATCTTAACCCAATTGAGCATGCATTTCACTTGTTCAAATCCAGACTTAAGACGGAAAGACCCACAAACAAGCAAGACCTGAAGGCTGCGGCTGTAAAGGCCTGGCAAAGCATTAAGAAGGAGGAAACCCAGCGTTTGGTGATGTCCATGGGTTCCAGACTTAAGGCAGTGATTGCCTCCAAAGGATTCGCAACAAAATATTGAAAATAAAAATATTTTGTTTGGGTTTGGTTTATTTGTCCAATTACTTTTGACCTCCTAAAATGTGGAGTGTTTGTAAAGAAATGTGTACAATTCCTACAATTTCTATCAGATATTTTTGTTCAAACCTTCAAATTAAACGTTACAATCTGCACTTGAATTCTGTTGTAGAGGTTTCATTTCAAATCCAATGTGGTGGCATGCAGAGCCCAACTCGTGAAAATTGTGTCACTGTCCAAATATTTCTGGACCTAACTGTATATGGTCATGTCCGTAGAATTGTACAATTAACCTGCCACCTACTGGTTTCTAGCAGTACTGTATCTATCTTTTATTATGTCTATGGTTGTATTTTGTATGTCAAATTTTTCTAATAAAGTAACCAACATTTTTAGCCGAATACTGCTTTGGAAATTATTTATGTTATATATGCTGTACTAGTTTATAGGCTATTGCTCTTGAATAAGAGGCATTTGTACTTAATCCTGGAGCAGCAGGCATGGACAATACGTCCCCCATATATGTAACGTGGGTATCGTGCATTACCCAGTGCTGGACCTCGTCTGCAGCAAGGTCCAGATCCAGCGCTGGGACCGGATGGGAGACGAGTCTCCTAAAGTGGAGGCGGTATCTGCGTAGATGGATTCCGTCACCAAGAAGGCCGACAGGGGTAAAAACCCTGAGGACCACCCTGAAATGGCCCCTTGGGGCCAGTCTGCAGGAGCCAAGAAGATGAATCAGAGGACGAAGTCCTCCCACTCTCTCAAGTGAATCAGTCATCGAGAACCCCACCCCGCCCTGCAGTCCACTAGATCTAGATAAGTTGCCATCCCCTGCTTCCTGTCTCCAGTTTATTCCTGAAAACGATCGAGACATTAGATGTGGTGGAGGAGAGCATGAGTGCTGATGCCTTAAATGGGAGTCATTGGCCGTGCCAAAGAGAGACAACTTTGAAAATGGCTGTATCCAAGGCAAAGTCATTGACTTTAATCAGGCCCAAGGTTTTGGGTTTATAGCAAAAAGACAAGACCAGGTAGCATATATATGTGAATCAGTGAATGGTCAATTGGGATACCCTCCCTGCTTGCCTACAGACCCTGTATGTGGGGAAGGGATGTCCTTCATGTTCCTGTGGTGCCACAAGGGGTGGTATGCGGTGGGGATAACCTGGCCCACCACTGAAGAGGAAGTCTAGAGGTGGAAGGAATGAGGCTGAGGAAGAACTGCTAAGCCAGCAATGCTGGGGTCCATATGTGTCAGTCACAGAGAGACCCGTCACCAAGAAAAGCCTGGAGCCCCATCTCCAAGGGTTGCTTGTGGCCTGGATCCCCATGTGGTCGAACAGGAGTTCCAGCAAAAAGCCGCCCTTATCAAAACATGTCCGGTACTACTATAAATGTTACTGGGCACCAGATGTCCCAATTATGTTATATCAGCACCAACATTGTCCGAGAAGTCCAGAACAAAACCCAGACTAGCCATGGAAATTGACCAGGTTCTGTCCCCTAGTTCGTGGTAGGCCTGGAAAAAGGATGCAACATGAACTGGACTGATGACTAGAGATCAGCGATGTTCGATTCGAACCGTTCGCCAATTTCAAATTCGAGTGATTTTGGGCGGTGTTCGAGTGAGTCGTTCGACGATTTGCTTCAAGTTCGACCGTTCGAGTTACCGTTTGATAACGGTTCGATCAGCAAAAGCGTAGCTAGTTACTAGCTGGCTTTTCAATGTAATACTGTCAGTCACTATTAATAATGATATTATCAAAATTCAGCGTATAATGTGCGGGGGGGACGGAATTTAGATCAGTGCTGCTGAGTAGAGATGAGCGATGTTCGATTCGAACCATTCACCAATTTCAAATTCGAGTGATTTTGGACGGTGTTCGGGTCGTTTGACGAACTCCAACGATTTGCTTCAAGTTCGGCAGTTTGAGTTACCGTTGGATAACGGTTCGATCACCAAAGGCGTAGCTAGTTACTAGCTGGCTTTTCACAGTAATACTGTCAGTCACTGTTACTAATGATATTATCAAAATTCAGCATATAATGTGCTTGGGGGACGGGGTTTAGATCAGTGCTGCTGAGTGCTCAAAGAATGGCGATCGCCGTTTTTTTTTTCCTAACCGCACGTATAGTGGGGCGGGCCAGGCTGTCAGCCAATCACAGACACACACAGCAAAGTGGATTTTGACAAACAAGCAAGGGCATGTGTCATTGACGGTGCATGTCACATGTCTTTGCCCTATAAGACCTGGCCATTTTCCCCATCGCCGCCATTATCTCTCTGCTGCAGGTGTGTGATAGTCACCGCTCCCGCTGCTGCTGCTGTGTGCGCTATACACTTATACAGTGCAATCTACACATCAGTTTAGGGATTAGGGACTACTGGTAATTTCAGCCCTTTTCAGGGCTACATTACAGCAGTTTATAGCCATTTTTCCTAGGCAGGTCTGTGCCAGCGCTGTGTAAGGGTTTATCACAGCGGCTGCCTAAATCAGCTCAAGCAGTTGCAAAAAGTGCAGGCAGTTCCTTGGGGCATAGTTTCATTGTCTGAGATAGTCAGTGAGGGTTCCTCTGCTGACAAGAAAGATATACCACCTCTGCATTGTACACCACCTCTCCATTATTGCTACGCCATTTTAAGTGCAAAAAGTGCAGGCAGTTCCTTGGGGCATAGTTTCATTGTCTGGGATAGTAAATGAGGGTTCCTCTGCTGACAAGAGAGCTAGACCATCTCTGCATTGTACACCACCTCTCCATTTTTGCTACGCCATTTTAAGTGCAAAAAGTACAGGCAGTTCCTTGGGGCATAGTGTCATTGTCTGGGATAGTAAGTGAGGGTTCCTCCGATGACAAGAAAGCTAGACCACCTCTGCATTGTACACCACCTCTCCATTTTAGCTATGCCATTTAAGTGCAAAAAGTGCAGGCAGTTCCTTGGAGCATAGTTTCATTCTCTGGGATAGTTAGTCTGTGAGGGTTCCTCTGCTGACAAGAAAGCTAGACCACTTCTGCATTGTACACCCACCTCTCCATTTTTGCTATGCAATTTTAAACTGCAGGTTGTCCAGCCAATCTGTGATAAAGGTGCAGGTGTAGATATAATGTTGCCTTCATCCAAAGGTGGTGCTCTCGATGTCTGAGAGAGCTCAACACCAGCAGCTGTTTCCACTTCCAAAACAACTGACGACCTGCCAATTACACTGCCTGTTGCGGGTAAAGGGGTGGAAAGTCTGCGTCCAAAAGCCTGTGGGACTGCTGTCCCTACAGTGACAGAGGATGAAGAGCACGCAGATGCACTTGATGGGGCAGACGGTGGTTGCCCCGCCCCGGTATGCCGCATTGTAGCACAGTGACCTTCCCACTGCAACTTATGCTTCATTTAAAGTCGTGTACAGGGTGGGCTCCCCAGTATAAAGCAAAACCACGCACCAGGAAAAGGACTCGAGGCAGTTGGGTTAATAAATGATTGTTTAACTTTACCAAAACAAACAATAACAACCATGCATTAAACAGAAAGAATAGAACAATCTATTCACAAGTCCAAAAGCCTACACCCCTATGCTGCGACACTCGTAATGGTGATTTATACCCCCTTCTTACCAACCTTTGCCTAACCAAGGGACTGTCTAAACAGTTGATTACTACCTGGTAATCCCTCTGAGTAGCAGGAGTAAAGGCCCCTTTACACACTGAGACTTTCAGCGATCCCACCAGCGATCCCAAGCTGGCCGGGATCGCTACAAAGTGTCTGGTGAGTCGCTGGTGAGCTGCAAAACAGGCAAACCTGGCCAACGACGCAACAGCGATCCGGACCTACAGAATGACCTAGCTAGTCATTGGGGACGTTGTAAAGCAGCTTTTTGAAGGGGAAGTCGCTAACAAAGTCGCTGTAAAGTCCCCTTTACACACTGAAACTTTCCAGCGATCATGCTGCACAGCGGGAAACAAAGGGAAACAAAGGACCAAAGAATGGTCCTGAAAGATTTGTAGCGATCAGCAACTTCACAGCAAGGGCCAGGTCGCTGATGTGTTTCATACACTGCAATGTCGCTGGGGAGGTCGCTATTATGTCACAAAACCGGTGACGTTACAGCGATGTCGTTTGCGATGTTGCAGTGTGTAAAGCCACCTTAATTGTGTGTGTGTGTGTGTGCGAACACGACCTACCAGTGGCGCAGCACAAGAGCTTACAACTTATCTACCTAAACATAGACAAAACCCATTAACCACCCTGAATACCCTTGTTTGCTAAAGCCTCACAGATAAGTCAGATGATAAAAGTGGTAAGGCAAACCACACAGCTCAGCAACACAGTCCTGGAAATCTTGTAAAGCAACAGTCAATGCAAACATGTGTCGCTGTCCCTCTAGGATTTTAACTGTAACTGACAAACTGACAGAGCAGAGGCAGCAAGTCTTATTGTCTATATCAGTGATGGCAAACCTGTGGCACTCCAGCTGTTGCAAAACTACAATTCCCATCATGTCTTCACAGCCAAAGCTTTTGCTTTGAATGGCCAGGCATGATGGGAATTGTAGTTTTGCAACAGCTGGAGTGCCACAGGTTCGCCATCACTGGTCTATATAGTCGGCCTAAGCAGAACAGATATGTGTTTTGTTAACAAAACAAAGTGCTGTGTGCACGCAGTCCTGGCTGGGCCCAGTCTACCGTACCCGGGTACTGTGGTGTCCAGTTGCCATAAATACAGACTTCACGGTCCTCTCACGGTAAACAGTATAGCCAGCAACTGAAGAATGGCGTTTTCCGGCACAGGATGCTGCTCACAGGCGTTACGGTCCTCCTCACCAAACTCCAACACGAGTCTCCACACAATCCACCTAAGTGTTTCCATGGCGGCTCCATTCTGTTACGCACACCTTTTGCACTTACTTCAATACACATACAGCACCTTCTCCGGTCTCAACGTCCACAGCCAAACACCGTTTTGCTATTGCTATAGTGAACAAACAGTCAAAGGCAGATGTAAAACACCAGCCCCTTGTGGGTGGTCAGCAACAATGCATACAATGAACGGCAAATAAGCATCTTGCATTCACAGTGGATAAAGGTCATCAATACACCCTCACCCTATCACTTCATATCCATGTGACGGTTCATGGACGAAGTACTCAAACTAGTGAGTTTTTGGCCTCTACTTACAGATTGGTGACAAATCTTACAGATCACATGAGTTGGGTGATCCTTTGTGATGTCAAAAAATGCCCAGGCTAGGCAAGGCTTACAGCCCATGCGACCTGCAGTGCCACCACGACTTGTGCTCAGAGGCAGAGTTGTGGCTGAGGATTCAGTTGTTGATGTGCTTTCAGTACTTCGTCCCTGTCTAGGAAGATGCAACCTAACATCGTCAGTAACATCCTCCTCCACCTCCTCTGCTGACCTCATCAACTGGCTGACAGTGGATTGACAGTAAATGGGGTCTCCAACCACATCATTACCCTGTGTGTTTTCACTCCCCTCGTCTTGACTCCCCAGAGCCAACCTCTTCCTGCCCTGACCGAATAGTAAAGTTGTCGTTCCAATCAGGTATCTGAGTCTCATCAGCATGTTTCCCATTGTCTCCACTAAGGGGAGTTACAGTTTGGGAATGAGGGTCTACATTATGCTCAGAACCTTCTTCATCTGGATCCGACTCACAAAGCTTCTGGGCATCAGTGCAGATCATTTCCTTGTCTGGAGTCACAACAGCTTTGGAGCAGACCTCTGATTCCCAGGCTATAGTGTGACTAAACAGTTCTTCTGCATACTCAACCATCTCTGTTTCCCCATACTCAGCAGGGCGGGTGGAGACTTGAGAGCTGGTAGGAAGCAAGTGCGATTGGGGTGACATTGATATTGAAGTTGAGGTGGAGGAGAGGCCACTTGATGGAGCACTTGAGATCCATTCAAGCACCTGCTGTTTTGGTGCATCATCTACATTTGGTAGCAATGGTCGTGTCCGTAACAAAGGGATTAGATCAGATTATCCACGGGAAGAATTAGACATTTTATTTTGGCTGGAAGATGGTATTACAAATCGGTGCCGTCGTAGCCGCAAGCAGCCAGCTGCAATTCCAGTTGCGCACAGGCGTTGGCTGCCATTTTTTGCCATAGAAATATCTATAGTTGCTTATAGATAAAGTTAATATATGTTGATTAAATGGGTTTATTAAGACACGATCAATTATCACTTCTGACTACTTGGCATAGGGGCATACAAAGCTGCTTATAAAGACAACCTGAATTGATCGAATGCTCTGGTGAATCATTTTATAAAGAAGAAATACAAAAAATACCTTTGGATGAGCATCGCATCTACAGAATTGAAAAGGTTTTAAGAATAAAAGCGTATTCGCGGGTCAACGCATTGTCTAGTGAAATGGCTTGGTTACCCGACAACATTTAACAGTTGGATTACAGAAGACCAGCTGACGGACATATAAACCATGGAGGAGGGCTCATTTTATATAACACTACCGTGTAATGCTTCTTCTAAGATGTACCCCGAAAACACGATATCAACTTATACCACTAAATTGGCAAAACCTGTACAGCTTTCTGGGCCCTTTGAAGTTGCGCTCACCGAGATTCAATATCCGCATACATGGTACACGTTTGAGCAGAATGACGGAAATTTCTTTATAGCACGCCGCGGTGATATATTTAAAGAATTTTATTTGAAATCAGGGTTTTATTCAAACATTACTGATCTCATAAGAGCCATTAATGAGCGTATTGATGTTTTGAAGGTGGCACCCGATGGTTTTAAACTTCGATACGATGAAGTAAAGAGAAGTGTTACCATGTCAGATCCAGCGACGATACAATTTGCTCCAGGCCCAAAACTGTCACGTATTTTAGGCCTAAAACCCTTTATTGAAGCCTCTGTAGATAACCCACAGCTGGAGCGGAAGAAGTCGTATGCAGATATAAAAGACGGGTTTTATACATTATATGTGTACACAGATATAATTCAACATCAGCTTGTAGGTGACAGCTACGTGCAACTTCTGAGAACTGTTCAGGTAGCTGGTAAGAGTAGCGAAATTGTCACCATTCAGTACACAAGACCCGATTATGTGCCCCTTTGTAAACAACATTTCGATTCTGTGACAATCTCTATATTATCAGATCAGGGAACCCCTGTTAAATTCAAGTACGGAAAAAGTATTGTTCGATTGCATCTTAGACCGCGGAGGTGTTGACACAGAAAAATGGTGTCTCAGAGGGTGTATGGTGACCCCGCCATCTATGCCAGATATTACATAGCGCAATCGGGTCATGGATTAGAGCGTTTTCGTGGTGATGAGTACATGTATGGTGCCGGTCTTGCCGGAATTTTTAGAGGGCTTTTAAGAAGAGCCGTACCATTATTCAGGAGAGGACTGGAAATAGTAAAGCCTCATGTGAAGACTGCTGTCAAAAACATTGCTAAAGATGCGGTCACATCCCTCTCATCAGCCGTAATGAATCGAATAAACACACCCCCGCAGGAGGGCTCCGGCATAGTTTATATCGCTAAAAAACAACAAAAAAGAAAAAGATGTGTGCACTATTCACAGTCCCCAATGCTCATGAATAAAAAACCCACCAAGAGACAAAATCATCAGAAAAGAGTAAGACGCTCTGTGGACGACATCTTCTAATCAACTATAATGGCTTTCGTACATGATGCTTCTGTAGAGTGCGCAAAATCTGAACTGGATATTTTTGTCATTCCCCCTACGCAAACAAGTATTGAGAAATCGCTTTTTGTAGAAGTACAACCTATTGCGGCTCTGTCGGACAATGCCCCCCTGGAATTTTTCATATCGGGGAGCGGTGAATATTATTATGATCTGAACAATACCCTACTGTACATAAATTGCCGTATCGTGAAACAAGATAATACGGCTATCGGCGATGGTGCGCGTGTTGCGTTTATAAATTACCCCCTGACAACTTTGTTTAATCAGGTCGATATCACTCTTGGAGATCGCCTCATCTCGCAGTCGGATAACCTCTACAGCTATAGAGCGTACATTGAAACTCTTTTAAATTATAGCACGCAAACACTATCGACTCAGTTTACCGCTGGATTGTTCTATAAAGACACTGCAGGGCATCATAATGATCGGGCCTTGGATGGTCTAAATGCTGGATTTGTCAAAAGAGTGCGTATAACCAGGAACTCTAAGACTGTAGATCTATTAGGGCCAATTTTTGGAGATGTATTTAATCAACCAAAGCTCGTACTGAATGGGCTTGACCTCAAGATCAAGTTGTCGAGGAATAAGGACACTTTTTGTTTGATGTCTGGTGATGCAGAGCCGTATAAAGTGCAGATCTTACAAGCGTCACTCTATGTGAAGAGAGTGCAAGTCTCTCCAGCTGTACGTATAGGTCACAGTCAGGCCCTACTAGCCGCAACAGCCAAATACGCTATTGATAGGGCCTGCATGAAAGTATACAGTATTCCAGCCGGCACGCGAATTACAAACCACGAGAACCTCTTCTTGGGACAAATTCCAAAAACTGTTATATTGGGCTTTGTAGATAATGAAGCCTTTAGCGGATCGTACAATAAAAACCCGTTGTGCTTTCACCATTACGATATAAGCCTTGCATCGCTTTACCTGGACGGCCAACCATTTCCCGCCCGCCCTTTCCAACCTAATTTCAATGATGACTTAGCCGTCCGCGAATTTATGTCTTTGGCTCATGTTTCTGGCCGTTTAAAATCTGATCATGCTCTGGCGATAGATCGTGAAGAATTTATGGCCGGGTTCACATTGTTTGCATTTGATTTATCACCAGATCAAGAACCTGGTGGTCATTTCTCGCTCGTTAAATCGAATTCGAATTCCAGCGTGTCGAAACATCACATTTCAGGCGGTGAACCGGCAGGCCGAAAGACTTCTGGAGTGATGCAAGTCGTTCAGTTGCGGCGTGTGTATGCCGGAAGTGAGCAGAGAGTGACCGTGCCCTGTGCAGAAGCCCATCTAGGCCGGGATAGTGGGTTAAAAATTGCTGGACAACAAATTCCAACACGTGAGCCATACAAGGCACATGTGTCACCTTTCCCCGGCGAAGGGTCAGACCCAGATTTCCAGCATTGTCGCCCACGGCCTTCCCTGGCTGCAGGTTGAGTGGAGACAACCATTGACGAAACTCGGTCTCCAGAGCTGACCACAACTGGTCAGCTGTGTGACTCACACTTCCCAGACATTTCAACTTAAAGACCGCCTGATGCCATTGAGCTCTGCTGCCAGCATAGTAAGGAGGTGTGCGGGATTCCTTGTGCAGAGTTACAATGCGGGTGGCCTGACCAGACAGGCTTTGTGTGGAGGTGGAGGACCCAGATGAGGTGGAAGAGGCAGAAGCAGTTGAGGAACTTCTACATGCAGACAATTGACGCACAACTCGTGGGGACGGCAAGACTTATACAGCAGACCCTTCTCCATCTCTCACCATAGTTACCCAGTGCCCAGTCAGCGACATGTAGTTAAGTTGTCATTCCAATCAGGCGTCTGAGTCTCATCGTCATCAGCATGTTCCTCATTGTCGCTACCAAGAGGAGTTACAGTTTGGGAATGAGGGTCTACATTATGCTCAGAGCCTTCTTCTTCTGGGCCTGAATCTGACTCACAAAGCTTCTGGGCATCACTGCATATCATTTCCTTGTCTGGACTCACTGTAGCTTTGGAGCAGACCTCTGATTCTCAGGCTATAGTGTGACTGAGCTGTGACTGAACAGCTCTGCAAACTCAACCATCTCTGTTACCCTATACTCTGCAGGGCAGGTGGAGACTTGATAGCTGGTAGAAAGCAAGTGCGATTGGGTTGACAACTCAGAGGGCTGGAGTCTTTGGGATGTTGAAGTAGAGGTGGAGGAGAGGCCACTTGATGGAGCACTTGAGATCCATTCAAGCATCTGCTGTTTTTGTGCCTCATCTATGTTTGGTAGCAATGGTCGTTTCCGTAACAAAGGGCTCATATCAGATTGTCCATGGAAAGTAGTAGATCTCATTAGCCCAGGCTATACGTTATAACGTATTGCAGCAGGGCTCGGCGGTGCTGCCACAGATGCTGAAACATGTGCAGATTCAAATTCCAGCACATAGCGAACATGCCCTCTGCAGAAGGCCATGCAGGCCGGGATAGTGGTTTAAATATTGCTGGACAACCAGGTTCAACACGTGAGCCATACAAGGCACGTGTGTCACATTGCCCTGGCGAAGGGCTGCACCCAGGTTTGCATCATTATTGCACACGGCCTTCCCTGGCTGCAGGTTGAGTGGGGACAACCATTGATGAAAATTGGTCTCCAGAGCTAACCGTCCACAACTTCTTTAGCGGTGTGACTCTGATTTCCCATACATTTCAAAGAAAAGAGTCGACCGCTTGATGCTGTTGATCTCTGCTGCCAGCATAGTAAGGAGGTATGTGGGATTCCTTGTGCAAAGTTACAATGCGGGTGGCCTTACCAGACAGGATTTGGGTGGAGGTGGAGGACCCAGACGAGGTTGAGGAGGCAGAAGCAGTTGAGGAACTTCTACAAACAGATCATTGACGCACAACTCGTGTGGATGGCAAGAATTTTACAGCAGACCCTTCTCCATCTCTGACTATAGTTACCCAGTGCCCAGTCAGCGACATGCAACACCCCTGTGCATGCTGACTGGTCCAAGTATCTGTGGTGAATTACACCCTGTCACACACAGATTTTCTCAAGGAAGCGGTGATGTTGTGTGCGTCATGCGGGTGTAGCGCATTCACACCTTTCTTGGAGAAGGAGTGGCAACTGGGCATCTGCTCTTGGGGCACTGCGATGGACATAAGGTCTCGAAAATCCTCTGTGTCCACCGGGCGGAAAGGCAGTATTTCTGTAGCCAAAAGCTTGCAGATGCTGAAAGTCAACCTCTTAGGGGCGAGCTCAGGCCATTTTCCAGATTGGAAGCCAAAATGAGCCAGGCTCCAGTTGCACAGTAATGGCATTGATGTTCATTTGCAGATACTCCTATATCTGTATCTCCTCCTCCTTTTACTCGTCCAGCTATTTTGTTTTCGCATGAGTATATGTACTTATTAGTGATGAGCGAGAACTAAAAAGCTCGGGTGATCGAGGCTCGGGCCGAGCATCCCAAGATACTCGTGTACTCGGCCCGAGCACCGAGCCCAATGTTATCCTATGGGAGACCCGAGTATTTTTGTGAAATGACCCCCGGCAGCATGTAGAAACCCTAAAAATGGCACAAAAGTCTCAGAAGAGTGCTCAAATGACATGGCAGCAGCATGGGGAAGACCCCTTGAAGCATTTATCACTCAAAAGTCACAGCTGTGAACAATTTTGTCCGCGTTTTATGCCATTTTTACGGACTCACCAGAAAACCTTCCAAAATGACACCAAAATGAATTTTCATGGCGGAAATGTTAAGGGCACATACCCAATAGTGAGATAGAGCTAATGTATGTTACTTTTTGAGATTAATACATGAAAGATTTTACGTAAAACATTGTGTGGCACTCCGATGTCCCTGAGAAGAGACGTACATAAAGGCCTCTGAGTCTAATGTGCCCATTTTGAGGAAGTGAGTCTTTGTAGTATTTTCCTTTGCCAGGGCAGTCCAAAATTGTGAGGTTCACCAATGCCCCTGCATACAGATGTGCATGAGGGCCTGTAAACCTGAAGTGCCCATTGTAAGAAAGTGGGTCTATTGTAGTATAGCCCTTAGGCAGGGCAGCCAAAAATTGGGAGGCTCCACGTTGTCCCTGGATAGAGACGTGCATGATGGCCTGTAAACCTGAAGTGCCCATTGTAAGGAAGTGGGTCTATTGTAGTATAGCCCTTTGGCAGGGCAGCCAAAAATTGGGAGGCTCCACGTTGTCCCTGGATAGAGATGTGCATGAGGGCCTGTAAACCTGAAGTGCCCATTGTAAGGAAGTGGGTCTATTGTAGTATAGCCCTTAGGCAGGGCAGCCAAAAATTGGGACGCTCCACGTTGTCCCTGGATAGAGATGTGCATGAGGGCCTGTAAACCTGAAGTGCCCATTGTAAGGAAGTGGGTCTATTGTAGTATAGCCCTTTGGCAGGGCAGCCAAAAATTGGGAGGCTCCACGTTGTCCCTGGATAGAGACGTGCATGAGGGCCTCAAAACATTAAGTGTCCATTGTCAGGAAGTGGGTGTATTATAGTATAGCCCTTAGGCAGGGCAGCCAAAAATTGGGAGGCTCCACGTTGTCCCTGGATAGAGACGTGCATGAGGGCCTCAAAACATTAAGTGTCCATTGTCAGGAAGTGGGTGTATTATAGTATAGCCTTTAGGCAGGACAGCCAAAAATTGGGAGGCTCCACGTTGTCCCTGGATAGAGACGTGCATGAGGGCCTCAAAACATTGTTCCCATTGCAAAGGAGCGGGTCTCCTGTCGTTGTAATGTCCATTCTGCAAAGAATGGGCGAAAAAATTTACCACTGGGGGTATACCTGAAACAAAGGCCTAACTATTGTAACGGTCATCATGGTGGCGCATGAGGAGAAGGAGGAGCAGTCCAGCGATTATCCAAAGTCCAGAAGTGTGTACCCATGGGTGACTGGAGGTACATGGCAAATTCCCGTTACAAACTTTAAAATCCGCTCTCATTTGCTGGTGGTGTGGTGAAGTCTGGCCCAATCCAACCCTTGTTCATCTTGATCAGAGTCAGCCTGTCAGCATTTTCAGTTGACAGGCGGGTGCGTTTATCTGTAATGATTCCACCTGCGGCACTAAAAACACGCTCTGACAAAACGCTAGCGGCAGGGCAGGCCAGGACTTCCAAGGCGTAGAGAGCCAATTCATGCCACGTGTCCACCTTGGATACCCAATAATTGTAAGGCACAGAGGAATGTCGGAGTACAGTTGTTCGATCTGCAAGGTACTCCTTGAGCATCTGGGCAAACTTAGGATTTCTTGTGGCACTACACCGCACCTCAGGGGCTGTGGTACGTGAGGGGCTGAGAAAACTGTCCCACATCTTAAACACTGTTCCCCTACCTCTGGCGGATTGGACTTGTGCCTCTCTCGGCTGTACGCCTTGGTTGTCCACTGATTCCTGACCTATGCCGCTAGCGTTTTGTGAGGGGAATGCTTTGCCTACTTCCGTGACTATGGCCTTCCGGAACTGCTGCATTTTGGTTGACCTCTCCGCCTCGGGAATAAGAGACATAAAGTTCTCCTTGTAGCGTGGGTCTAACAGTGTTACCAACCAGTAATGATTGTCGGCCAAGATGTTCTTAACGCAAGGGTCACGAGACAGGCAGCTTACCATAAAGTCAGCCATGTGCGCCAGACTCTTAACAGCCAGGACTTCAGTAGCCTGACCAACACGATGACTGAACATGCAGTCCTCCTCCTCCTCCTCCTCCTCCTCATCTACCCTGTCCTCTGGCCAGCCACGCTGAACCGAGGATATGACTGGTGTGCATGTCATATCCTCAATTTGGCCGGAGAGTTGCTCCGTGTCTTTATCCTCCTCCTCGTCATAGTCCTCCACTGCACGTTGTGATGAGACGAGGCTGGGCTGTGTGTTATCACCCACACCCACTACTGTTTCTTGCTGCAACTCATCGCGCTCCGCCTGCAATGCATCATGTTTGTTTTTGAGCAGAGACCGTTTTAGAAGGCAGAGTAGCAGTATGGTGACGCTAATAATGGCGTCATCACCACTCACCATCTTGGTGGAGTCCTCAAAGTTTTGGAGGATGGTACATAGGTCGGACATCCATCTCCACTCCTCAGGTGTTATGTGTGGAGTTTGACCCATTTCCCGACGGCTTAGGTGATGCAGGTACTCAACAACTGCCCTCTACTGCTCACATATCCTGACCAACATGTGCAGAGTTGAATTCCAACGCGTGGGGACATCACACACCAGTCTGTGAGCCGGAAGATGCAAACGGCGCTGAAAGCCGGCAAGGCCGGCTGAAGCAGTAGGTGACGTTCGAAAATGTGCAGACAGGCGGCGAACTTTTACCAGCAGATCAGACAGCTCTGGGTATGACTTTAGAAACCGCTGAACCACGAGGTTGAGCACATGGGCCACGCATGGAACATGTGTCAGCTGGCCTCGCCTCAAAGCCACCACCAGGTTCCGGCCATTGTCACACACGACCTTTCCTGGCTTTAGGTTCAGAGGTGTGAGCCAGTGATCTGCCTGCTGTTTCAGAGCTGTCCACACCTCTTCTGCATTGTGGGGTTTGTCACCTATGCAGATTAGCTTCAGCACAGCCTGTTGCCGCTTCGCCGAGGCAGTGCTGCAGTGCTTCCAGCTTGGGACTGGTGTGGAGGGTAAAGTGGATGAGGATGCGCAGGAGGAGGAGGAGGCTGAAGAGCATGACATTCCGGAGCTGTAGAGTGTGGGTGAAACCCTGACTGAGGTAGGGCCAGCAAACCTTGGTGTGGGAAGGACGTGTTCCGTCCCTCGCTCAGACTGTGTCCCAGCTTCCACAATATTAACCCAGTGTGCCGTCAACGAGATGTAGCGGCCTTGCCCACAAGCACTTGTCCACGTGTCTGTGGTTAGGTGGACTTTGGGTGAAACAGCGTTGTTCAGGGCACGTGTGATGTTTTGTGACACGGGGTTATGCAACGCGGGGACGGCACACCGGGAGAAATAGTGGCGGCTGGGGACCGAGTAACGTGGGACAGCTGCCGCCATCAGGTCGCGGAATGCTTCTGTCTCCACCAGCCTAAAAGGCAACATTTCCAGCGCAAGCAGTCGCAAAATGTTAGCATTTAGAACTGTGGCATGTGGGGCGTTGGCAGTGTATTTGCGCCTGCGTTCAAAGGTTTGCTGAATGGATAACTGAACGCTGCGATGGGACAAGGACGTGCTTGATGATGGTGTTATTTCTGCGTAGGCAACTGCAGGTGCAGGACCGGAGGAGGCTTGTTCGCAGGCAGCATGGATAGGGGATTGGCTCGCATGCACAACCAGCGAAGACGTAGCAGTGACATCAGCAAGCACTGCTCCTCGACTCTGTTGTACTTCCCACAAAGTCGGGTGCTTGGCTGACATGTGCCTGATCATGCTGGTGGTGGTCAGGCTGCTAGTTTTGGTACCCCTGCTGATGCTGGCATGGCAGGTGTTGCAAATGGCCTTTTTAGGATCATCTGGAGCCAACATAAAAAACTGCCAGACTCAGGAAGACCTAACATTTGTACAGGCACCTTGTGTCGTGTTGTTGTTCCGGGGAACGGTTGCCTGACTTCTGCCTGGAGCCACCACCCTGCTTCTTACTGCCTGTTGGGATGCTACGCCTCCCTCCCCCTGTGCACTGCTGTCCTCGCTCTGCATATCCTCCTGCCAGGTTGGGTCAGTTACTGGATCATCCACCACGTCGTCTTTCTCTTCCGCACCCTGCTCCTCCTCCTGACTTCCTGACAATTGTGTCTCATCATCGTCCACCCCTTGTTGAGACACGTTGCCAACTTTGTGAGAACGTGGCTGCTCAAATATTTGGGCATCTGTACATACGATCTCCTCATGACCCACTTCAACATGAGCTGGCGAGAGGCCAGAATGTGCGAATTGAAACGTGAACAGCTCTTCCGAGTGTCCAAGTGTGGGATCATTAATGTCCGAGGACGTGTACTCAGCCTTGTGGTAGGAAGGAGGATCAGGTTCTGAAATGTGCGGTGCAGTATCACGGCTACTGACACTTGACCGTGTGGAAGACAGAGTGTTTGTGGTGGTGCCAATCTGACTGGAAGCATTATCCGCTATCCAACTTACAACCTGTTGACACTGGTCTTGGTTCAAGAGCGGTGTACTGCTGCGGTCCCCAAGAATTTGGGACAGGACGTGCGAGCGACTAGATGTGGCCCTTTGTTGTGGCGAAATTAGAGCTTGCCCACGACCTCGGCCTCTGCCTGCACCACCATCACGTCCACTTCCTTGTTCCTTGCCAACGCCCTTGCGCATTTTGCAATGCTGTGCTGACGTGTATTCACTAGACTTGTGCGTTATATCCAAGTTTGTGCAAATCGTGCACCTGTACGCTGCCACCGACAGGCACACACATGCGGTTTTTAAATGCAAGCACGGACGCACTAAGAACCTAACAGGTTTTTAGGAGCAAAAATTAATGAGAACTCTGAAACTATCAGCCACTGCTGACTGACGTGTATTATACACTACACTTGTGCGTTATATAATAGTTTGGTAAAAACGCACACAAGTGCACCTGTACGCTGCCACCGACAGGCACACACGTGCGGTTTTTAAATGCAAGCACGGACGCACTAAGAACCTAACAGGTTTTTAGGAGCAAAAATTAATGAGAACTCTGACACTATCAGCCACTGCTGACTGACGTGTATTATACACTACACTTGTGCGTTATATAATAGTTTGGTAAAAACGCACACAAGTGCACCTGTACGCTGCCACCGACAGGCACACACGTGCGGTTTTTAAATGCAAGCACGGACGCACTAAGAACCTAACAGGTTTTTAGGAGCGACAATTACTGAGAAGTCTGACACTATCTGGACTGTTTTAGACTGTGTACACCAGCCCCAGATATGATGAAGGCTGGTATACGGTCACCACTAGGAATGGCTATATACCCTGCCTGCCTGCCTGCCTGTATACTGCTACAATAGTCCTGACAAGGACTCTTCTGGTCACTAGCCTGTATTCCGACCTGGCTATACCCTGCCTGTATACAGCAACAATAGTCCTGAGAAGGACTCTGCTACTGTACTCCGACCTGGCTATACCCTGCCTGCCTGTATACAACTAGAATAGTCCTGAGAAGGACTTTTGGTCACACTGTTTGCAGCCCTGCTACGGAAATAGCTATAAAGGGCCGCAAACCTTTCCCTGAAGCAGCGACACTCTCCCTGCACTGACTGTCTGGATGGCTGTGAGCAGAGCACAGCGCGCCCGCCGGTATAAAGGCTCGGTCACGCTGTGCGGGCTGGCCAATCACTGCAATTCCACAACTAACAGGGCTGTGGCATTGCAGTGGTCTGCCAGCCAATCCCTGCATGAGGGCTGGCTCTCAAAAGAGCGCCAACATGCAGGGATGAAGACCACGAGTACAGCACGAGTATCGCGAGATTACTCGGTCCCCGCCGAGTAGCCTGAGTACAGTGATACTCGTGCGAGTACCGAGTAGTAACAAGCATGCTCGCTCATCACTAGTACTTATCACTTTTCCATGTGTTTATGGTGTCTTGTGAGTTGTTTGTCACCTTTTGGACACCTTAGAATGTGTTTTCTATGTGTTTGTATGTGTTTGTGTTTGCCTGCCATTGTTTTCAATGGGGTTCGAAGGTGTTCGTCAAACGTTCGCCGAATACACCCACCGTTCGACGAACCGAACCAAACTTGAACACTCGGGGGGGCTCATCTCTACTGCTGAGTGCTGAAAGAATGGCGATCGCCATTTTTTTTTCCTAACCGCGCGTTCAGTGGGGTGGACAAGGCTGTCAGCCAATCACAGACACACACAGCAAAGTGGATTTTTGACAAACAAGCAAGGGCATGTGTCATTGGCTGTGCATGTCACATGTCTTTGCCCTATAAGACCCGGCCATTTTTCCCATCGTCGCCATTATCTCTCTGCTGCGGGTGTATGACAGTCACCGCTCCCGCTACTGCTGCTTCTGTGTGCGCTATACACTTATACAGTGCAATCTACACATTGGTTTAGGGATTAGGTACTACTAGTAATTTCAGCCCTTTTCAGGGCTACATTACAGCAGTTCATAGCTATTTTTGCTAGGCAGGTCTGTGCCAGCGCTGTGCAAGTGTTTACCACAGCATCTTCCTAAATCAGCTCAGGCAGTTCCTTGGGGCATAGTTTCATTGCCTGGGATAGTAAGTGAGGGTTCCTCTGCTGACAAGAAAGCTAGACCACCTCTGCATTGTACACCACCTCTCCATTTTTTGCTACGCCATTTTAAGTGCAAAAAGTGCAGGCAGTTCCTTGGGGCATTGTTTCATTGTCTGGGACAGTAAGTGAGGGTTCCTCTGCTGACAAGAAATCTAGACCACCTCTGCATTGTACACCACCTCTCCATTTTTGCTATACCATTTTAAGTACAAAAAGTGCAGGCAGTTCCTTGGGGCATAGTTTAATTGTCTGGGAATAGTCAGTGACGTTCCTCTACTGACATGAAAGCTACACCACCTCTGCATTCTACACCACCTCTCCATTTTTGCTACGCAATTGTAAATGCAACAAACAATGTCCAATTTGTTTACAAACAAAATGAGTGTAAAAAGGACAGAAGCTTGTGGAAAGAGGAACAGGCGTGTTGGAAAGGGGAACAGGCGTGTTGGAAAGGGAAAAAAAGTTTGTGTCCGTGGGGTAGGTGGTAAAGCAACAGTAACATCTGCTGAAGAAAGACCATCTTCTAGCATAAGTAAGATGTCTACTACTTTCCATGGACAATCTGATATGAGCCCTTTGTTACGGAAACGACCATTGCTACCAAACATAGATGAGGCACAAAAACAGCAGATGCTTGAATGGATCTCAAGTGCTCCATCAAGTGGCCTCTCCTCCACCTCTACTTCAACATCCCAAAGACTCCAGTCCTCTGAGTTGTCAACCCAATCGCACTTGCTTTCTACCAGCTCTCAAGTCTCCACCTGCCCTGCAGAGTATAGGGTAACAGAGATGGTTGAGTTTGCAGAGCTGTTCAGTCACAGCTCAGTCACACTATAGCCTGGGAATCAGAGGTCTGCTCCAAAGCTACAGTGAGTCCAGACAAGGAAATGATCTGCAGTAATGCCCAGAAGCTTTGTGAGTCAGATTCAGGCCCAGATGAAGAAGGCTCTGAGCATAATGTAGACCCTCATTCCCAAACTGTAACTCCTCTTGGTAGCGACAATGAGGAACATGCTGATGACGATAAGACTCAGACGCCTGATTGGAATGACAACTTAACTACATGTCGCTGACTGGGCACTGGGTAACTATGGTGAGAGATGGAGAAGGGTCTGCTGTATAAGTCTTGCCGTCCCCACGAGTTGTGCGTCAATCGTCTGTATGTAGAAGTTCCTCAACTGCTTCTGCCTCTTCCACCTCATCTGGGTCCTCCACCTCCACACAAAGCCTGTCTGGTCAGGCCACCCGCATTGTAACTCTGCACAAGGAATCCCGCACACCTCCTTACTATGCTGGCAGCAGAGCTCAATGGCATCAGGCGGTCTTTAAGTTGAAATGTCTGGGAAGTGTGAGTCACACAGCTGACCAGTTGTGGTCAGCTCTGGAGACCGAGTTTCGTCAATGGTTGTCTCCACTCAACCTGCAGCCAGGGAAGGCCGTGGGCGACAATGCTGGAAATCTGGGTGTGACCCTTCGCCGGGGA
Organism: Anomaloglossus baeobatrachus; assembly: GCF_048569485.1. NCBI lineage: Eukaryota > Metazoa > Chordata > Amphibia > Anura > Aromobatidae > Anomaloglossus > Anomaloglossus baeobatrachus. The sequence goes on along the minus strand of NC_134353.1, from coordinate 690,024,519 downwards.
AAGGTGACACATGTGCCTTGTATGGCTCACGTGTTGAAACTTGTTGTCCAGCAATTTTTAACCCACTATCCCGGCCTAGATGGGCTTCTGCACAGGGCACGGTCACTCTCTGCTCACTTCTGGCATACACACGCCGCAACTGAACGACTTGCATCACTCCAGAAGTCTTTCGGCCTGCCGGTTCACCGCCTGAAATGTGATGTTTCGACACGCTGGAATTCGACTCACCACATGTTGCAGCGACTGTGGCAGCACCACCGAGCCCTGGTGCAATACGTTATGACGTATAGCCTGGGCAAATGAGATCCAGAGATGGGGCAGATCACGCTGCTGGAGTGGTCTCAGATCAAGGACCTATGCACCCTTCTGCACAGTTTCGACATGGTGATGAAGATGTTTAGCGCTGACAATGCCATTATCAGTATTACAATTCCAGTCATTTACATGCTGGAGCACACTCTAAACAGTATTCGGAGTCAGGTGGTGGAATAAGAGGAAGGGGAGGAAGTACAGAAGGATTCATATGCGGAAGGGATACCAAGATCTACAAGGTCTAGACGGTCAGCATCACCAAGGCGGCAGGCATGTGACGGTGGGGGAGAGGGATTTACAAGGGCGCATGGTAGCAGCTGTTCAGGAAGGTGCAGGAGCCAAGGAAGAAATGGAGGACAAACTAGCGATGGGCATGGAAGACTCAGCAGATGAGGGAGACCTTGATCACATTTCTGTTGTAAGAGGTTGGTGGGAGAGGTCAGAGGAAGGAAGCATGATTCTCACCTCGCCGCCACCAACACAGCAAGGACTTGGTCCTCCTGGATACACAAGACACTTGAGCACCTTCTTGCTGCACTACCTACAACATGACCCTCGGATTGTTAGAATTAGAAGTAATGCTGACTACTGGGTTGCCACACTCTTAGATCCCCGGTACAAGTCAAAATTTGCTGAAATAATTCCAGCCATAGAAAGGGACACACATGGCCATTTACCTGTGGCCAAACATTTCTGTGCTTCAGGACACAACATAAACTACATGAAAGTTGTCATATTAAAAGACAACAGAATCATCGAAGGGTCTGTGAATACAAATTCATTACAATGTTTGATTCTGTCCACATAGGAATAAATCTGTCAGGAGGATTTATGACCCACTTCAAAATCTGAGGGGTCTGCTCCAGAGACTGTGAGGGCACCAGAACTCTTATCCTACATGGATATTGGGACACTAAAACTTTCACACCACTAATCAGAACTAATTAAGGATTCACTCTCTAAGCTCAGAGAAGCCCCCCACTACATGCTAAGGTTATATGCAAAGGGCCAACAAGTGCTAAGCATCTTTGGAAACTCCTTCAAGACTGTTGGAAAACCATTTCCGGTGACTATCTGTTGATGCTCATCAAGAGAATGCCAGGAATGTGCAAAGTGGTAATGAAAGCAAAAGGTGGCTACTTTGAAGAACCTAAAATATAAGACATATTTTCAGTTGTTTCACACTTTTTAAGTATTTCATTCCACATGGTTTAATTTATAGTTTTGATGCCTTCAATGTGAATCTACAATTTTCATGAAAATAAAGAAAACTCTTTAAATGAGAAGGTGTGTCCAAACTTTTGTCCGGTACTGTAAATATACAGTATACACGTAATACAAACATGTAAGTCTTCAGGGGTTGCAGGTCACAGTCCACCTTTCTAATTTCATCTTCTCTTTAGTCGTGGCTGTCTTCGGCCATGCGAAAATCTGCAACACAATAAAATCAGGCAATAAAACCAACATTAAATCTTTATCAAGTCTATTCTTCTCTGGGGTATCAACATTTTGTTTCTTCAGGCCGGACCAGCCTAAATCTTCAGAACAAACAAAGTCTGTGTACTAATAAAACAGGCACGTTGGCCAATAGTTACCCTTCCAGTCTGAGGTCACATCCCGAAAAACACTGTAACAAAGACCACCATGTGGTTTTATTCATGTCTCCCATGTGCCACAATTGTGATCGTACAGTCTTTAATACTATTCATTCGTAAAGAATAAAACACGTCCCAACCCAGTAGGTACAAAGGTCAAATAGCAGTTTTGAGCACAATTCCTGGGAGCTACAAGAGGCATGTCCTTGTCTGACAGGGTATCCCCTACTGCTCAGAGGAATCAAAGTCCACCAAATCCAGCAGAGGGGGTGCAAGAAGTGGAAAACTTGGAGGGGGACAAAAGCACACCAAAAAAATAAACAAAAACACTTTCCGGCCACAAGGTCAGTATTTCCTGCCCCTTAAGATTTTCACCTCAGTGCCTCTTCTGGCCAAGCTGGCATCCTGCCCAACCGAAAGTCCTGATGGCACCCCTACTGGCCATGGTTTTTTTCTTTACAAAAGGGCTCTGGCACTAGCTCCTTTTTCAACTTGGCCATTGGCCAACAGTGGAACAGACAGGGGTCATCAGTAGAGATGAGCCACCCCCCTAGTGTTTGAGTTCGGTTTTGTTCGTCGAATGGCGGGTGTGTTCGGCGAACGTTCGACGAACACCTTCGAACCCCGTTGAAAACAATGGCAGGCAAACACAAACACATAGAAAACACCTTCTAAGGTGTCCAAAAGGTGACAAACAACTCACAAGACACCACAAACACATGGAAAAGTGGCAAGTACATATACTCATACGAAAAGAAAATAGCTGGACGAGTAAAAGGAGGAGGAGACACAGATATAGGCATGTTATGCCCTTCTAAAATCATGTAAAAACAGCAAGTGGACACCAACCAGAGTCTCCCTTTTTTTCCAAAAATTGAACCACAGACACCACTTAAGTGGCATCAGTTGTCCCCCAGTTGCAAACTTGACATATTGATTTGCATGAAGCACAATCAAAATCCAAAAGCCTTTCGTCTCCCCAGGATGACACATGGGTAGGAAAGTCCTTGCGGATGCATGACTTCTTCATCTTGGAACATTTAAAAAAAACAAAAAGAGGACTCCAAACAGAGTCTCCCTTTTTTCCAAAAATTGGGCCACAGACACCACTTAATTGGCATCAGTTGTCCCCCAGTTGCAAACTTGACATGTTGATTTGCATGAAGCACAATCAAAATCCACAAGCCTTTCGTCTCCCCAGGATGACACAGGGGTAGAAAAGTCCTTGCCGATCCATGACGTCTTCATCTTGGATCATTTTAAACACAGCAAGGGGACTCCAACCAGAGTCTCCCTTTTTTCCAAAAATTGGGCCACAGACACCACTTAAGTGGCATCAATTGTCCCCCAGTTGCAAACTTGACAAGTTGATTTTCATGATCAATTGGTCAATCACAATGGTCAATTGTTGTGAGTACAAACTTAACTGAACTGGAATTGTTTTGTAAACAGGAATGGTCAAATATACCTTCATCCAAAATCCAGGAACTCATTAAAAGCTACAGGAAGCGACTAGAGGCTGTTATTTTTGAAAAAGGAGGATCTACAAAATATTAATGTTACTTTTATGTTGAGGTGCCCATACTTTTGCACCGGTCAAATTATGTTTAAATGCAGATTGTACATTTTTTGTTAGTACAATAAACCTCATTTCAATCCAGAAATATTACTGAGTCCATCAGTTATTAGATATATGAAACTGAAATAGCTGTTGCAAAAACCCAAATTGTTATAAAGAAAAAAGGTTAACATTAATAGGGGTGCCCAAACTTTTTCATATGACTGTACATAGTGTATAGTATACACAGACATAACTATAGTGTGCACCTGTATATATAGTATGGTGCTGTTTATGAGCCACAAACAGATGCCAAAAGACAGACATACAGTCATTGCCAAAAGTTTTGAGAATGCTACAAATATTAATTTTTACAAAGTCTTAAGGCTTAAGTTTTTCTAATGGCAATTTGCATATACTCCAGAATGTCATAAAGAGTGATCAGCTTAACAGCAATTACTTGCAAAGTCAATATTGGCTAAGAAAATGAACTTTAACCCCCAAAACACATTTCAACATCATTGCATTCCTGCCTTAAAAGGAGCAGCTAACATTGTTTTAGTGATTGTTCCATTAACACAGGTGTGCGTGTTGATGAGGACAGGGCTGGCGATCAATCAGTCATGATTAAGTAAAAATGACACCACTGGACACTTTAAAAGGAGGCTGGTGCTTGGTATCATTGTTTCTCTTCAGTTAACCATGGTTATCTCTAATGAAACACGTGCAGCCATCATTGCTCTGCACAAAAATGGCCTAACAGGGAAGAGTATCGCAGCTACAAAGATTGCACCTCAGTCAACAATCTATCGCATCATCAAGAACTTCAAGGAGAGAGCTTTCATTGTTGCCAAAAAGGCTCCAGGGCGCCCAAGAAGGACCAGCAAACGCCAGGACCGTATCTTAAAACCATTTCAGCTGCGGGATCGGACTACCAGCAGTGCCGAGCTAGCTCAGCAATGGCAGCAGGCTGGTGTGAGTGCTTCTGCACGCACTATGAGACGGAGACTCTTTGAGCATAGCCTGGTTTCAAGGAGGGCAGCAAAGAAGCCACTTCTCTCCAGAAAAAACATCAGGGACTGACTGATATTCTGCAAAAGGTACAGGGAGTGGACTGCTGAGGACTGGGGTAAAGTCATTTTCTCAGATGAATCCCCTTTTCGATTGTTTGGGACATCTGGAAAACAGCTTATTAGGAGAAGAAGAGGTGAGCGCTACCACCAGTCTTGTCTCATGCGAACTGTTAAGCATCCTGAAACGATTCATGTGTGGGGGTTGCTTCTCAGCCAAGGGAATCGGCTCACTCGCAGTCTTGCCTAAAAACACAGCCATGAATAAAGAATGGTACCAGAATGTCCTCCAAGAGCAACTTCTCCCAACTGTCCAAGAGCAGTTTGGCGCCCAACAATGTCTTTTCAAGAATGATGGAGCACCTTGCCATAAAGCAAAGGTGATCACTAAATGGCTCATGGAACAAAACATAGAGATTTTGGGTCCATGGCCTGGAAACTCGCCAGATCTTAATCCCATTGAGAACTTGTGGGCAATCATAAAGAGATGGGTGGACAAACAAAAACCAACAAATTCTGGCAAAATGCAAGCATTGCTTATGCAAGAATGGACAGCTATCAGTCAGGATTTGGTCCAGAAGTTGATTGAGAGCATGCCAGAGAGAATTGCAGAGGTCCTGAAGAAGAAGGGTCAACAGTGCAAATATTGACTTGCTGCATTAACTCATTCTAACTGTCAATATAACCTTTTGGTTTTCATAATATGATTGCAATTATATTTCTGTATGTGATGTAAACATCAGACAAACACATAAAAACCAGAGGGCAACAGATCATGTGAAAATATAATTTTGGTGTCATTCTCAAAACATTTGGCCATGACTGTACACAAATTTTACTCATCAACCGTGAGTGGCTTTGATGCTGAAGACACAAGGTTCAAATGAAGTCCTGGCACACGGCGATGATTGAAGGATCCTTTCTCCTTGCGGTGACATCCTTCGTCCTCCGGGACGGTCCTGTTTGTACAGCACATAGCAGCCTCTTTAGCACTTGCACAGTACAAACTCCACAATAATGAGCAGAGGAACAGAGGGCAGCCGGCAGCATCAGACGTCACTGATGATGTCACATATGGCTGGCCCCTCTTCAGTGGCCATACTGTTAAGTCGCTGTGGCTATGACTGGGGCCTCGAGGCTTAATGAAGGTAAGCACCATATTATTTGGACTATAAGACACTTTTTACCATAAAACACATCCCAGGTTTACACAGCAGAAAATAGATAAAACCTTTTTCTTATTAAAACTTTCCTGGCAGTGTAAATGGGAGGGGTCATTATTACTAAATTTTAATGTACTAAAGTAGAATAGGGAGATTGTACATCTATTGTTAGTGTTTCTCTGCAGTGTATATCTATAATACATACATGGCTCTGTTACATGCCCATAGACATGCACGGCTCTGCTACATGCCCTTAGACATACCTGGCTCTGCTACATGCCCATAAACATACACAGCTCTGCTACATGCCTATAGACATACACGGCTCTGCTACATTCCCATAGACATACACAGCTCTGCTACAGGCCTATAGACATATACAGCTCTGCTAAATGGTCGTAGACATACACAGCTCTGCTACACGCAGACTACATGCACATATACACACAGCCCTACAACAAGCACATTTATTTACACACACTACACTGTTGTGAATACATTTTCCAGTTTGGGGATCCCTCTAGTGGTCAGTGCTGGCAGTGAAGTTGATGTGTGGAATGAAAGCCACACACCTGTGGAGGACTGGCAATCAGGTATTTCTGATTGGACTATGTAACGAAGCAGTTTTCTCCTGTTACGCGCCGGTGCTCAATGGATATCCTGTGTATTAAGGACATTCTGAAACCAGCCCTGCTCACTACCAGAACTCCTCTCAGATAAGTGGTCTTTGTACCTCTGCGTATTGTTTCCACTTTCTTGTTGTTTTTTTTCTGCTTTGATACTAATGCTTGATTCCTATTTTGTCTCTTTGGTAGAGTTGAGCGCGGTTCGCGGTTCGAGGTTCTCCAGTTCGCGGTTCGAGTGATTTTGGGGGGTGTTCTAGATCGAACTAGAACTCGAGCTTTTTGCTAAAGTTCGATAGTTCTAGTTACGTTCGAGAATGGTTCTAGCAGCAAAAAGCAGGGCTTTTTACAGCTACAGTGTGCAGGAGCCATTGCTGGCAGCCTGCAAGAAGCTGGTAACCAAGATAAACATCAAGTATCCAAGCAAAGCGCTTTGGTTAGTAACCCGATATTTATCCTAGTTACGTGTGCAGGAAGCCGACACTTCCCCGCTCAGCTCGCTCCGCTCCCTCCTGCACGCGGCATGTACACATACATACACACACACACAGACTCACACTCACCTGTCCCCAGCCATGCAGTCCACGACACTGATGTCCTCAGCGCCACATGACCCCGCTAGGCTCCACCCACTTCGCACTCCGCCACCAGCACACATGGCTCCGCCCACCTGGCACTCTGCACACATGGCCCCGCTAGGCTCCGCCAACCTGACACTCTGCACACATGGTCCCGCTAGGCTCCGCCCACCTGACACTCTGCACACATGGTCCCGCTAGGCTCCGCCCACCTGACACTCTGCACACATGGTCCCGCTAGGCTCCGCCCACCTAACACTCTGCACACATTACCCCGCTAGGCTCCACCCACCTAGCACTCTGCACATATGGCACTGCTAGGCTCCGCTCACCTGGCACTCTGCACACATTACCCCACTAGGCTCCGCCCACCTGGCACTCTGCACACATGTGTCCTGCTAGGCTCCGCCCACCTGACACTCTGCACACATGGTCCCGCTAGGCTCCGCCCACCTGACACTCTGCACACATGGCCCCGCTAGGCTCCGCCCACCTGACACTCTGCATACATGGTCCCGCTAGGTTCCGCCCACCTGGCACTCTGCACACATTACCCCGCTAGGCTCCGCCCACTTGACACTCTGCACACACGGCACTGCTAGGCTCCGCCCACCTGGCACTCTGCACACATTACCCCGCTAGGCTCCGCCCACCTGGAACTCTGCACACATTACCCCGCTAGGCTCCGCCCACCTGGCACTCTGCACACATGGTCCCGCTCGGCTTACCTGCAGTGATGAAGTCCCGACCTCAGCGCTGTCACTGTCCTCCATGGCCGCCGCTTGTCACATCACCTTCTCTCGCTTCCGACCCGAGACTGACTAGCGGTGACGTCACGGGCCTCTCGCGATACTTGGCTGTGAAGATGATTGAAGTCAGTGTGCTGGAGATCAGCGCAGGTAATGTACCTGCTGACAGCAGCACTTGTCATCCCCTGCAGTGACCTGAGCTGACCCATTGATGTTAGCTCAGGTCACTGCACTGCTCTCCCAGCCAATAGGGAACATCCTGCTCTTCATTGACTGGGACAGTGTGGATCGCCATGGCAACCCCTTGGATTACACCAGACCTGGATTTTTTTTTCTTTTCAATAAATTGGTTAAAGAGGGAATGTATTGGGGAGAGTTTTTTCAAATAAAAATGTGTTTGTCGTCTATTTTTTTTTATTACTGACTGGGTTGGTGATGTCGGGTATCTGATAGACGCCTGACCTCACCAACCCCAGGGCTTGGTGCCAGGTGACATTACACATCTGGTATTAACCCCATATATTACCCCGTTTGCCACCGCACCAGGGCACGGGATGAGCTGGGGCGAAGCACCAGGATTGGCGCATCTAATGGATGTGCCACTTCTGGGGCGGCTGCGGCCTGCTATTTTTAGGCTGGGGAGAGTCCAATAACCATGGACCTCCCTAGTCTGAGAATATCAGACCCCAGCTGTCTGCTTTACCTTGGCTGGTGATCCAATTTTGGGGGGACCCCTACGTGTTTTTTTTTTTAATTATTTATTTAATTTAAAATAACAGCGTGGGGTGCCTCAGTTTTGGATTACCAGCCAAGGTGAAGCTGCCAGCTGTGGTCTGCAGGCTGCAGCCGTTTGCTTTACCCTAGCTGGCTACAAAAATAGGGGGAACCCTACGTCATTTTTTTTTCATTTTTTTGGCTAAATACAAAGCTAAGCACCCCTTAGTGCCACATGAAAGGCACCAAAGGGTGCAAAATTACAAAATGCAGGAGAGTGGGAAATTATGTGTCTTTCTGCCATTATAATGACAGAAAAGACTGATATGAAGTGTACAAGCACAAGAAAATCACCAAAGCGCTCTACGCTGTGAAAAGCAGTAGAAAATGGCACTGGAGTGAACATGTGACCGCCTCATGTAGGTTGATGCTATGGATCCTGGGTAAATTTATGTATTTTCCCTCCTTCAGTTTTTTTGCAGTACGCAAAAAAAACGGAAGGCACACGGATGACAAACAGATGACATACGGACCGTCTACGGAACGGAAACGGATGCCACACGGATGCACCTGTGAAAAAAAACGGACTGTTTTTTGCAGACTGCAAAAATGGATCGGTCGTGTTAATGTAGCCTTATTCTGATCTGCCGTTTATAAACAGCAGGCAGAAATAAGTGAATAGCGCCCCCCAGCGTCAGAAAATCTCCGGGGTTTCAGGCGTAGCTGAGACCCTGGAAATCCTGATTCAAGACGGTTTTTCCGGTCCCCGCTCACGTGATCACAGGTATACACTGTACACCGATGATCACGTTACAGTAAATGACAGTGTCGGTAAAAAATTATTTATCTCCCATCTGGCATGAACAAACATGATAAATCTCCTACCCGGTCCCCCGATGTCGCCAAAGTGCCCCCCCTGATGCCCTCCCAGAAATCCAAGATGGCCGCGCGCACAGCAGCGCGCCGGCCACATTCACCCTACTCCTCTGATTTCTGTCGCATGTGCCATGACACATGCGACAGAAATCTCCTCACCAGGCCCTGCCAGGTCACCCCCTATAAACCCACCGGTGTTCCCCAGTGTCCCACGGTACCTGTGCAGCGTTGATCCCCCGCGGCCCTCTCCTTCACAATAGATGCTGCCGCATGCACAGAGCGGCTGTCAGCTCAAGTTCCTGTGTTCAGACACAGTGAGTGGTGGTTATGAATCTGTAAGCTAAATGGGCGGCACGGTGGCTCAGTGGTTAGCACTGCAGTCTTGTGGTGGCTCAGTAGTTAGCACTGCAGTCTTGCAGCGCTGAAGTCCTGGGTTCAATTCCCACCAAGAACACCATCTGCAAGGAGTTTGTATGTTCTCCCCGTGTTTGCGTGGGTTTCCTCCGGGTTCTCCGGTTTCCTCCCACACTCCAAAGACATACAGATAGGGAATTTAGATTGTGAGCCCCAATGGGGACAGTGTTCGCAATGTATGCAAAGTGCTATAGAATTAATAGCGCTAAATAAATGAATAAATTATTATTATTACTGCAATGCCCTGCTCATGAGGTAAGGAACATAGTTGATCAGGAGAGCTATATACTACATTTCCAAATGGAGGCATTTGATTTTATAGTTGCCCTGCTAAACGACTACCAAACATGAGAGTCCGTTATACGCCACAAGAAAACACATCTAAATAGCGAGCTCTGTTGTTTAGTATTCATTCAGCTGGATAACTGACCTTAAAGGGGTATTCCATCTCCAAGATCCTATCCCCAATATATAGTAGGTGGAATAGCAATAATATCAGCACATACCAATATTTGGAAATGTAGAATAGTTCTCCTGATTAGGCATGCCCTTACCTCATGAGCAGGGCATTGCAGCTTTGGTAGCAACCGTTACGACATGGACTCTGCTGCTTTGGACCCGGGGAGAGTGGGTGCAGATTCATTGCACCCACACTCCTCACATGGAGGGTCCACACTCATAGAAAATGGGGGATACGTTCCCGTTTTTTCCTTACAATAAATTTGTGAAAGAGGGAATGTTTTGGGGAGTTTTCTTTCAAATACATTTTTTTTGTCGTTTTTTTTTGTTAGTACTGACAGTTTATGATGTCGGGTATCTGATAGACGCCATGACATTACAAACTGCTGGGCTTGATGTCAGGTGACTTTACAACTAGTATCAACCCGATTTATTACCCCGTTTGCCACTGCACCAGGGCACGGGATGAGCTGGGGTGAAGCGCCAGGAATGGCACATCTAGTGCATGCGCCACTTCTGGGGCGCCTGCGGCCTGCTATTTTTAGGCTGTGAAGGCCCAATAACTATGGACCTTCCCACCCTGAGAATACCAGACCACAGCTGTCCGCTTTACCTTGGCTGGTGATCCAATTTGGTGGGAACCCTACTTTTTTTTTGTAATTTTTATTATTTATAAAATAATTATAAAAAAAGAGCCTGGGGTGACCTCCACATTGGATCCCCAACCACGGTAAAGCTGCCAGCTGTGGTTTTCAGGCTACAGCCGTCTGCTTTACCCTAGCTGGCTATCAAAAATGGGGGGACCCAACATTATTTTTTTTTTAACTATTTTTTAAATAAAAAAAATTAATGGGCTTCCCTGTATTTTGATTGCCAGCCAAGGTAACGCCAGGCAGATGGGGGTGGCAACCCGTAGCTGTCTGCTTTATCTGCACTGAGAATCAAAAATACCGCGGAGCGCTAAGTCATTTTTTTTTAAAGATTTATTTTTACAGCACTGTCATGTCAGGCAATCAAAATACAGGGAAGCCCTTTTTGTTTTTAGTTATTTAAATAAATAATTAAAAAAATATATATGGGCTCCCGCTTCATTTTCTGTATTGCTAGCTAAGGGTAATCCAAGCAGCTACTGGCTGCTAACCCCCACTGCTTGGTGTTACCTTCACTGGCAATGGAAAATCCAGAGAAGCATTTTTTATTTTTTTTGCCAAAAAAACTCCAAAAAAATGACATGCGCTTCGCCATATTTTTGTATGCTAGCCAGGTACAGCAGGCAGGTACGGGCTGCCCCCAACTCCCAGCTGCCTATTTGTACCCGGCTGGGAACTAAAAATATAGGGAAGCCCTTTTTTTAATTAATTCATGAATTTTATGAAATAATTAAAAAAAAACGACGTAGGCTTCGCCTCATTTTTGTGTCCAGCTGGGTATAACTAGGCAGCTGGGATTTGGAATCCACGGCACAGGTTAGCCCGAGGTTTCTGGACCCTCTGCTGCGAATTGCAGTCCGCAGCCGCCCCAGAAAATGGCGCTCTCATAGAAGCGCCATCATCTGGCGCTGTATCCAACTCTTCCAACAGCCCTGGAGCCGGGTGGCTTGTTGGGTAATCATGAGTTAATACTGGCTTTATTTTACTAGCCAGTATTAAGCCAGAGATTCTTAATGTCAGGCACGTTTGACCCGGCCATTAAGAATTTCCAATAAAGGGTTAAAAAAAACACCACACAGAGAAAAAATACTTTAATAGAAATAAATACACAGACACATTAGAGATTCCATCTTTATTACCCCCTGTCACCCCTCCACGATCCTGCTCTTCTGTTTTCTTTCCCCTTCAACACATGCAGCTCTGCTCCATCAGACAGCACAGCTGCATGGGGGAAGACGCTGTGCTCCGTGCAGAAATCACTCTTTGAGAGTGACCACAGGCTCCCGGCTGTAAGCGGTGGCACGGGTTGCCATAGCAATGGTGCTCCGATCACGTGATTCCGGTGCCGCTGCATGCTGGTAGCGGGACGTCCCCGTCACCGCTACCAAGCGCGTTGCTATGGCAACGGTGATCTCCGTGATTGACCGGCTGTGTCGGCCGGTCAGGAGCCAGCTTCTGCGGACACTGGTAACTACGTTAAACATCGGGTAACCCAGAAGCCCTTTCCTTGGTTACCCGATCCTTACCGTAGTTACCAGCGTCCGCCACTCTCACGCTGCCAGTGCCAGCCCCCTGCACACATAGCCAGACTACACATTGGGTTAAATTAACCCACTGTGTACTGTAACTAGGAGTGCAGGGAGCCAGCGCTAAGCGGTGTGCGCTGGTAACCAAGGTAAATATCGGGTTGGTTACCCGATATTTACCTCAGTTACCAAGCGCAGCATCGCTTTCACGTGTGCTGCTGGCTGGGGGCTGGTCACTGGTTGCTGGTGAGATCTGCCTGTGTGACAGCTCACCATCAACCCGTGCAGCGACGCTCCAGCGATCCCTGCCAGGTCAGGTTGCTGGTGGGATCGATATTTACCTCAGTTACCAAGCGCAGCATCGCTTTCACGTGTGCTGCTGGCTGGGGGCTGGTCACTGGTTGCTGGTGAGATCTGCCTGTGTGACAGCTCACCAGCAACCTGTGCAGCGACGCTCCAGCGATCCCTGCCAGGTCAGGTTGCTGGTGGGATCGCTGGAGCGTCGCTTAGTGTGACGGTACCTTAAGGGAACGGGGAAGCAGAGCGGGGAGTCGAGCTAGAGCATGTCGCCGGTACATGGCGATACACAAACGTGCACCGTGTAACAGAGAGATGCAATGACAGGTCCTACATGACGCGTCATAGTCATGTGACCAGTCTGTAGCCAATGAGATAACAGGCACGTGACTGGTCACATGGCTATTTTTCACGTTACGATAGGTCCTGCATCACTGCTGGCAGTGCTGGTTACCGGGAGGATTCAGCGATCATCGGATGGAATAGCGGCAGGAGACAGAGTGCAGGAGGGATCGCGGGGACCGGTAAGTGTTATGGCAATGTTTATTAACTGTATGTGTACATTTATAATGTGTTTTTATGTGTTTGTGATTGCCTCCTATTGTTTCCTATGCGGTTCGAGTTCGGATCGTCGAACGTTCGCCGAACCGAACTCGAACGAGACGCCCGTTCGGCGAATCGAACTCGAGCCGAACCGCGAACGGTTCGCTCATCTCTACTCTTTGGAGTTCTTGGTGGAATTGGATCATTACCTGCTGGGAGTTTCTGTATACTTAGCTCTATTATTCTGCAATGTGTTTTGTCATGCTTGGTATTAATTCAGTCCCTCATCTATATTAGTTTTTTTGGATTCCAGCAACAGTGTGCTGATATAGTAGGGGTTAGGTCGTGTGACCTCAGGGTTTTTTCCATATCAGGCATTCTGGTATTTATTAGGGTTTTTACGGCTGTAGACAGTTGCTCCTTCCTATCTTTTCCTATAAAGATAGTTTGGGCCTCACCTTTGCTGAATTTGTTTATCCTAGCTTTCTATTGTGTTTTCCTATATCACCGTAATCTTTACATGTGGGGGGCTAGCTATATCTTTGTGGATTGCTACGAGGTAGATTAGCTTTCTAATATCTCTATCTGTAAGAATATTTAGTTCTCCGGCTGTGTCGAGACGACTAGGTCATCGTAGGCTCATCCCACGGCTACTTCTAGTGTGTCAGGATTAGGTCTGCAGTCCGTTAAGGTTCCAGCCACTCTGCTAGCTTTTGGGTTTCCGCATTTTTAGATCCTCCTCGGTGCCTGAACCATAACACTACACATTACTTCATCTTGGAGTTCCTGATTGGTGCAGAGCAGGAGAGGAGCCAATGGGACCTGCAACAACTTCTAATTCACCTTTCTGGCCATGTGATCAGGCACATGATCAGTGAGATGACTTTAAAGGTCCTGAATTTACTCGGGCAGAAGGTCCTTTACCTTCTTAGTTCCTGCAGCTCTGTTCTGGTCCGGTAAGTTTCCTGTCCTGCTCTGCACTGATCCCATAGATCAGTGCAAAGAAGGAAGAGGGAGGGCAACTCTCCAAGAGTAACCCAGATCCCCATCATTGCTCTGATGGCGACCCTGAATTGTGGTGATGTGACCCCTGTTGCCCAGTGAGCAGAGAAATCAAAGAGGAGGGGCCCGGGCTGTCAGTGGTTGGGCACCCATCCTGACTTCTGCTCACCGGGCCCTGTACATGAGTCATGGTTGTAATGCTTTGATGGAGGCCCTGGGCATGGTAACTCCCTCCGGTCACTCGCCACCATCTTGGGGGCCATGCTGCCCTCCACCATCTTGATTTTCATTCCATTGATAACACAGTCTATCTGTGATGCTTCTTTCAGCCACTTCACTTCGGGTGCTCGACACATAGCGCCAGGGGTCACATTTTCTCCGTTTTCATGTGAGGAACTCGCATACTGCCGTCTACGCCAAAATGTAACATGAGGCTGGGTGGTAGCCATGGGTGAGGGATGTAGTCCTGCACTCGCCTGACATGCAAAAGAAACTGGGGGTGGAGCATGTGTGGTGGGGTTACCTGAGGGCCTGGGTACTTCTGGGATGTCAGCCTGCTGCTGCTGTTGGTCCAGGGAACATGCTGCAGACGTACTTTCCTAGAAATAAAGCCAGCTACACTTCATCTTTACTGTAAACGGTTCTCACACCAACATTCTTCTACAAAGGAGAGGCACAGATACTTCATGGACATTGTTACACAGTTCAACACGGCTTTTCTAATCACACAGAGTACATGTACATGGAGTCCCACTGGCTACCATGGGTATGAGAGTTTCTTCATTTCACTTCACTTCACTGTTCTCTGAAAAGCTATCTTACACAAGGTTGCATCCAAGGATCCCAATCCCACAGTGAGGGTGGCTGTCCAAAAACTAAAACCATTACAATAACTGCACTCTTCTCATTAGCATGCTTGCCACGGGGGCGCTGTTCTGGTTTACTCTCTCTGTTCCCAGGCTACCACTGTTACAATTTCCTTTAGGTCACCAGCTTCTGATTTCCTCCTGCCCAATCTTCTGCCTGTTACTTTACCACCACACCACTCTGCTGCTTCTTTATCTCTAACACTAACTAACCTTTTGTGCGAGACTCCTTTTAACAGACAGAGAGCCCAGTGCCACCTTGTGGCAATCGGCAGGACTGTGACACAAACCACAAAGAATTTACACAATAACACTACACAATAAATATACATTTGCAATGCAGCGCAAAATGTCTTCAGGGGAGTACTGACTATAGGACACCCTCTTACAGATAGACAGATAGATAGACAGACAGATAGACATATAAGAGGTAGATAATAGATCGATAATGGATACATTACATGGATAGACAGACAGATATAGATAGATAGATAGATAGGTAGCTTTTAACTATTGTATGTTATGTTGATTTTTCGTAACTATAAAATGTTTTAATTGTTCTTTACAATTCAGTACTAGTTATTTTTTTTAATTTCATTAGGTGAAAATAAAAGTTGCCTTGAAATCTATTTAAACCTATTTAATCTACAGATATCTCCACTTATATTAAATTAATGTCATAAAGTTAGAATATGCTCTTCATTGGTTGACTACTATTTTATTAGACCAGAAAAAAGAAATTGATCATAGAAATTGAAAAGAAATAATGCTGTTTCCAAAACACAAAAAGATTACAGTATATTGTTCAACCTGTATTTTTCTCTACATCTATGTGTTCTGTGGGACACAAAAAAACTGAAAAAAGTATTGAAGCATACAATATTCTGACATGATTGTTTGAAAGTACTTAAGCGTTGGAGAAAAGGACATAAATTATGTAGGTTTTCATGGTATTAGGTTTTCATGGCATTAACTTTTGAAAATGTCATAGTCTCGGCAATTTAGCACTTACTGTATGCTTAGCACCGCAGTTTGTTTATAAGTCAGTTGGCAAAGCAATTTCCCCTAGACTGTGCGCTGGTATAAATATGTTCAGTTTATTGTTGGAGGTTCCTGGAAATCAACCATTCAAAGCTTATGGGACAATGCGGAATGTTCTTGAGTTTCTATAGCAGTAACTCTTGGTTATCAATATATACTTTTATGTAATAATGTTACATATACAGTTACACATCACTATAAGGAATATTTTCTTTACCAGTGAAACAGAAATGACAAATGTACTTATTTTATTATCCTTGTAAATAATTTATAATAAATCATATATAATTTTATTATAGTATGAGTTTCATATGGATATTTTTGTGTTGGCAAATTAAAGTAATTCAATAGTTTTGCAATATATATCCTTTTTATATTATTATATTATTAATGTTTATTTGGGGTAGAAGGACTATAATTAGAAGAAAAGTGGAAATATGAAGTCTAAAATGTTATACAGACATTCCAAATTTTATTTTATTTTGCATTTCAATATTCTGTGCCTTATAAATGGTAATGTAATAACAGGCCAAGTGAGTATAATGGTTTTCAGGGGGTTGGCACATTATTAGGGATAGTGGTACTCTAACCCAGAGGTTCCCAACTCCAGTCCTCAAGACACACCAACAGTGCATGTTTTCAGGATTTCTTTAGCATTGCATGGGTGTTGGATTCAGCACCTTTGCAGGTGATTAAATTATCACCTGTGCAATACTAAGGAAATCCTGAAAACATGCACTGTTGGTGTGCCTTGAGGACTGGAGTTGAGAACCTCTGCTCTAACCTATAATATGCCTCTTAGAGGTCATTGTTTAATTTGTAAGATTTAAACAATAATGACTACAAATACCATATTAGTAATCAGTTGTGCCTTCGTATACCTTTTAAAGCAACACAAATTCATTATGTCATTTATTCTACGCAATATAAAGATACAACAATCTAAATTATATACTAACCGAGGCATGATTTCAATATCATGGGTAGAGATGAGCGGACCCATGGAAGTTCAGTTTGGCGAGTTTAGCCGTACTTTAGATAAAGTTCAGCTGGGACCCGGACTTGACCTAAACCCCAATGGAAGTCACTAATTGGCCAGTTCAGGTCTCTGCCCACATGCAACCAACCATAAACAGATCCCTTCAAAAGCAGGGATTTTCTACCTTAGTTTGATTTTTAATTACATGGTTTCATTCAGATTCTGATGTAGACCTCCTGATAATGATTCCACTTGACGACCTTTCTTGCTACAAGTTTGCTACATTTAAGACATATTTATGCCCTTTTTTTGTCCTAATTTCAATGATGCCCAAGTTTCTGGAAATCCATCTTGATAGGCAGGTTTATCAAGACAGACAGGAATTCAGAACAGACTTCTGTTGAAGATAGGGAGAATCCAGCCATTTTTTTAGATAAAAAAATATAAATCTAGAATAAGAATATTCCCAGTGTTGTGAAAAGGAATGTTTTTCCTACATGTTTTGGACTAGTGCATAGTCCTTTGTCATGGATCATGCTAACTGATATGATCCTCCTTGAAAAAAAATACAACATATTTTGTTTCTTTATCATTATTATTATTTTAACACACTTTTTCTTAGTTTATCTAAAACGAAGGTTTTGAATTATTATTATTTTCTCCAGGGTGGTTTCAGTGAGGGGTGCTTCTACTGTGGAAGTCCAGTGCACCTGAATCTCATTCAGCAAGCCATTGTGGATCGGTTTCAGATTCTCATCCTTCAACTGCAAACTCCCATTGCTATGTCATCGGAGGATGGAAGGCCTCTGCCCAAGGCTGTCCAGTTTGTCACCAAGCAATTTGTCCTTTGGGTGGGAATGCTGCAGTCAGTTTTGGACTGGAGAGCTGGAAAGGTACTTAGGTAAGGTCACTCCTGCCATGAAAGGTGTCTTGTTTCCATGCAATCAGCTTGGCTACCCGTTAAACAATCTAATCATCCAGATCTTGCGTCCGCCTACTGGGCTTACGCAGACATCTTCGACAAAAAGGAAGCTGATTCCCTGCTGTCACATAGACCGGGTCCACTCCTCCTTGCAGTGGTATCTACTCTCTCTCTGAGACCAAAGCCATGTCCAATTACATTAAGAAGAATCTGGCAAGAGGATTCATCCAAAAGTTCTTCACACCAACCAGAGCCAGATTCTTCTTTCTAAAGAAAAAGGATGGGTCTTTACAACCATGAATTGATTATAAAGGTCTCAACCAAATTACGGTAAATAATAAATATCCGCTGTCGCTTTTGCAAGAATTGTTTGATTGGCTCCAAGGTTCCAGGATTTTCTCCAAACTCAACCTTTGTGGTACATACAACCTCATCTAGATATGGTTGGGTAATTAATAGAATACAGCCTTCAATACTCGTGACGACCACTATAAGTATCGGCTAATACCATTCGGGCCTAGCAGTCTTCCAGGAATTTGTCAATGATATATTCTAAGATCTGCTCTACTTATGAGTGGTAGTGTATCTGGATATAATCTTGGTGTTTTCTACTGATCTGCCCACACACAGGATAAATGTTCACTAAATACTCCAGAGATTAAGGCAAAATCGTCTCTATTCCAAATATGAAAAGTGTCTCTTCGAGTGTTCTTTCCGGGCTTTCCAAGGCTACATATCTCGAACACCAGCCTGTTGATGGATCCAAACAAGGTATTGGCGGTGTTGAAGTGGCCTCGACCTGACGGTTTGAAAGCGATCCAGCAGTTCCTCGTTTTGCCAATTATTATCAGCAGTTCATCCTGGAATTCTCATCCTGGATTCTATCCATGTTGGCTCTGACTGGCAAGAGGGTGAATCCAAAGGTTTTGTACCCAGAAGCAGAAGACGCTTTTGTCGTCCTCAAGCAGGACTTTTCTTTGGCTCCAGTGCTGCATAGACCAGATACTAGTAAACAGTTCATCTTGGAAGTAGATGCTTCATCCTCCACTGCCGATATGGTCCTCAGAAGTCTGCTGAGGGTAAGATGGTAACTTGTGGAATATTTTCCAGGGCCGTCTCTCCTGCCAAGTGAAACTACTCAATTGGTGACCAGAAACTGTTGGAGATGAATATGGAAGAATGGAGATATCTGCTGGATGGAGCAGTGCATCCAGTCAATATCTACACCGACCAGAAGAACATGACCTACCTACAATTGGCTCAAAGGTTGAATCCACACCAAACATGGTCATTGATTTTCGCCCACTTCGTTCTGCATTTCCGCCCAGGTGAGAAAAACGTCAAGGCCAATGCACTCAATGTCTTAATCGTTTCTGTCACTGACCAAGAGGAAGAGCCTCAGCATATTATCAAGCCTTCCAGGATGCGTTTGGTGGCTTCATAGATGTGTGTCATGTCACTCCTGGTAAGACATTTGTTGCTGAAGCAGACAGGAAAAAGTTCTTCAGTGGGGTCATTCCTTGAAGCTGGATGGTCACACTGTACAGAAAAGGTCCCATCAGCTGATCACTTGGCATTATTGGTGGCCAATACTGCAACAAGATTTTATGGAGGAAGCTTCCTGCTGGATGATTGCTTCCTCTACCAGTGCATCTGCTCCATGGCAATATATTTTGATGGACTTTATCACTAACCTGCCGAAGTTCTCTGGTTGCATTGTTAACTGTGTGGTATTAGACAGGTTTTTGAAAATGGCCCATTTCACACTGCTATCTGGGTTGCCCTATGAGCTAGCGCTCACTGAGCCCTCTGTACAGCACATTTTCCAGTTGCATGGTCTACCACTCCACATTGTGTCTGACAGAGGCATGCAGGTTAAGTTTCAGTTCTGGAGGGCCACCTGCAAGCTATTGGATGTCTCCTTGGACCTTTCGTTGGCCTACCATCCAAAGTCTAAAGGCCAAGAGGAAAGAGTTAATCAGATCGTGACGAACTTCCTGTGACACTTCATCAATGAACACCATAGCTGGGTCAAGTTCCTTCCATGGGTGAAGTTCTCAAATAACAATCATGTGAGTGAATCCTCAGCCAAGTCTTAATTTCACATAGTGTATGGACAATGAGCAATGACCCAAAATCCTGTTCCCAGTGGCGCTAACTTCCGGCAATCCTGAGGCCAATTTCCTCAGCAAGACTTTTTCCGATTTCCGATATCTGGGTGGAGACCAAGTCCTCCCTAGAGCAGTCCTCCATCCATATGAAGAGGCATGCGGACAAGAAATGCCTTGAGCCTCATACATTCCAACCAAGAAACAAGATATGGCTCACTTTTAGGTACATACTTCTTAAGTTGCCTTCCTAGAAAATTGGGTCCCTGATTTATTGCTCCCTTCGAGGTGCTCCAGCAGATTAATGAGGTGTCCTACAAGTTGAAGTTCAAGGCCTTTTTACAAATTCCTAACTTCTTCCATGTGTCCCTCCTCAAACCTGTCATCCTAAGCCATTACTACTGGGATCCAGGTAACTCGCCTTCTCAGGTCAGTGATGAAGACGCCTTTGAGTTAAAATCCATTCTCTCTGTGAAAAGATTTTGAGGTAAAACCTAAATCTTAGTGGACTAAATTAATATACGCAAGGATTCTATCAGAAAGGGTTATTTAAATATTTATCATGGGATAAAAATAAATAAATCCCAGTATGGTAATAAAGCATTTGTTCACATATGCATGAATTATAAATGGGAGGACAACGTGGACCAAAAATGCCATTGATAAAAAATAAAATCAACATTTGTTTGTTGTATATAATAGCTCCCAGTGTTTACCCTGTTTCTGCAATGGACCTTCTTTGTGGTAGTGAATTATGAATAAGAAGGACTGGACACCTTGGAGTCCCCTTCTCAACTTGCCTGCAATGATGGATACTGACCTGTGAATCTCTGGACAATTATGAATTTTCCTATAATGGGTTAATGTTGGTCACTCACTTATAATTTATTGGGGACTTTCTCTTGCCAACTGATAATGTGGGTGTGCACGTGCACCCTATCTAGCAATTTCTTCTCCCCTCTCTCTGCATCTTATGTTCTGCTGCGCATGTCTGGCAAGCCATGGCAATGCCTCCTCACTCCCTGACATGCATATCAGCAATGTGATGTCACGACCGCAGTGGACAAATCAGTCTGGCTAATGCACATGCATTACACCCACTATGTCTGGCTCTCGCAGTACACGTGACCATGGTCACATGTACGGAGAAGGTCTTTATCACTCCCCTTGACAATGCTAGCATGGTAACACTCAAAACACGCATTGGGGTATTTCTTTTGGGGCTCCCCCTGCGCCACCAATACTTTACTTCTGAATTTCCAGGTAATCCAGTGATTAAACACTTGAGCGCTTATGAGCATATCCCTGATGTGTAGTGCTGGTCTCCTTGCATCTATTTAATATAACATGTGGCAAAGGGGGATTTCCCCTAGTGTTTGTGTACTGTCTATTTATTAAATGGTACTATTCTTACACATTACCATGTATTGACATTGTAACAAATATGATTGAATTTCTGTCTATCTGACTTTGTGTGTTACATTGTCTTTTACATGGTACTGTTTGTTTCTATGTACAGTATGTAACACAGTTTGTATTATACTTTTATTGAGTGTGATTCACATTTTGGCATTCACACTTACTGCTGTCCGTTATGTGTGTTTTGTTTTTTTAAATGTACTAAATAAAAGCTATTTTTTATCAATGGCATTTTTGGTCCATATTGTCCTCCCATTTATAATCTTGGTGGACTGGAAGGGGTTTGGCCCTGAGGAGAGGTCACAGAAGCCAGGAGAGAATATTACTGCATCTCTTCTTGAGATGTTCCTGAAAAAGGGGGAAGTTAGAGGGGTAATGTAAAGCCTGTATCAGTGACCCCGTGCTGTCCCGCCCCTCACCTGGCAGGGATGCTCTTTCCTAGCCGCCCAGTGGTTACTGCTCCATTTTCCGTTCCTGCTGCATTCTTCCAGGTCCTTTGCATGCCTCACAGGCCTCCCAGGAATGCCCATAGGGTTTGCACACGGACACACCCCTATTCTTAAAGGGCCAGTACACCCTGACCTGGAAGTGCCTTTCAGGATGGATGAGAGGCATCAGGTATTTAGGGCACCTTCCCCTTTAATGAAGGTGCCAAGGCAATGGTTTTTATACATTACTAGTTCTTAGCTCCCTTTGTGTGGTGCTGCTGCTGCTATGTGCTATGTGCTGTTGCTGATTCCTGTCTGTGTTTCAGAGTAGGACATGTCTACTGCTGCTGCTGCAAGTATCCACGCCAGCCACTTCCTACAATATCTGCAGCTGATTTTATAGCTAGAGACTATTTGGGACTGTGATACCAGCTGCCAATGTCCCGTTGATCCCCTGTGGCTGCCCTGTGTTGGCTACCTACCAGTGTGTGTCTATCACCACCTCAGATGACTTTAGTGAAGACTTGGTAGCTGTTCTAGTTTGCTCCTAAAGGCTAGTGATTGGTACCTTCGGTCCAGTTTATCTTGGCTGTATATCAAAATATGAGTGACCCCATGCATCTTTTTTAATTATTTAAATAAATAATTTTTAAAAAATGGTGTGTGGTCCCACCAATTTTGTTACCCAGCCATGATAAAGCCAACAGCTGGGGGATGATATTCCCAGGCTGGGGAGGTCAATGGTTATTGGGCCCCTGCCAACCTAAAAATAGCAGCTCGCAGCTGCCCAGAATTGTAGCATCCATGACATGCAACAATCCCAGCACTTTACCCGACTCATCACGATTGCCCTGGTGCAATGGCAATTGAGGTAATATAAAAGGTTAATGACAGTTCACAGCTGCCACCAAATCTAGATTAGTAATTGGAGGGGTCTATGAGACCCCACATAACTAATCATGTAAGTGTAAAGAAATAAACACAAATACTGAAAAGAATCCTTTATCTGAAAAAAATACAAAAAACACCCTCTTTCATTATTTTATTAACCCCCAAAACATCCAAGTTCACCATAATCCACAGAGGTCCCATGATGATCCCGGCTATGCTACATCCTGAAGTTTCAGCATGTTGGTACAGAACAGCAGAGACTAACTGAGCCGTAGCTGTGAGCGGTGAAATCACTGCGTTTGATCCCCAGCTGAAAACTCTACCTCGACACCATAAGTTAGAACATGGTTGTGACACCAGAAAATTTAGAGTAAGAGGTATTGATGTGGTTCATCTGGGAACAAGAGGTGGCGACTACACCAAAATGCTCTCTCAGCGTGAATGTAGCTGGATTGTCCGACTTGGGACTATGACACCTATTGGCTTGAATGAGAAGATGAGTTTCTCTTCATTTTTGTAATCTGCCACCTGTCTCTCTGGGAGCGGTTCACTGTGTGTGTTCCGCTCTTTTATTTTACATGTTTTTAATTTTTTTCCCTTTTTTCTGTTTCCTTTATGAGATGTGACCTATATCTTGGACCCCTGTGAGTGAACATTTCTGGATGTCTTCATATCAATTGGCGAACCCCTCTTTGTGGACCTTCCCTTCTCCGTATTGTGTACCGAGTGTCAATAATGATCAAATCCTGACATTTTTTTTTTCCCTTTGAGTATACGTTTCCCCTTTACTTTATAGACTCATCACTGAATGATGTGATGTATTTGACTTAGCTTTATATGTGGGGGTGTACTTTATTACTATGACTGTGTATGTGCGTCTCCTTCCCCATGAAAGCGTAGACTTATACTTGCTATGAGTCAGCCTCTTGAATATATGTTTTTGTGGGGAGGATGCGTAGATACAGGTATGTACCTATGTGTCCCTTGTTGTCTTTATTATTATTTTTGTTCTTCCTCCTTTCCCTTTCTTATTTCCACCCTGAACCCATACAGGACCATGTCTGCGTATTATTTATTTAAGGAGGTACCGTGGGTATCAAATGATATTTCGGGGTAGCTTTTTGTGGTCCCCCTCTACTTATAATGGTGCATTCCTTTTGGTCTTGTCTTTATATCAGGTTGGAGTATCTAAATATATATCTCTAATACTCCTATGCATTGTTGTATTATTGTAATATACATGCTCCTTTATAATAACAACCTTTGCATGCTTGAATGAATTGATATATGTTACATGTATCCTCTTTTCTTCGGGAACACTCTGATTATATACTTGCATGTTTATACACATTCATTAACTATTTTTCCTTTTATATATATATATATATATATATATATATATGGAACTATTTCTGCATAATGTATAAAATTTATCCACTTGTTTGTGGGAGATTGTTATGCCCCCATTTTGGTTTGCCTCTGCCCTGAGTCAGTAGGTGATTGATATGTGCCAGTCTTATGGTTAATTAGCTATCCTTTGCGGTACACAGTATCTGTGGGGCATTTATACATTGTGCCCAGATGGGTGTTTGAACCCAGATATGCGTGCATTTTATTTGTACCCTTCTGGATCATGGCGGACACACGCCATTTTGGGGCATTCTTTATCTCTGTGTCCCAATCTAGACTTTACCGTATACCGGGGGAATATGTTCATTATCATGGTGCACTGTTATATGTACATTGGGCAGTGTTCCTTACCTATTTATGGATCTGCCAGCATCCAATATGGCCGCGCGTGATTCGCATGCCCTGTGCTGCCTGAAATCTCGCGCGCACTGAGGAAGCTCCGTTCAGCGTGTGGTGACGTTCCCCTTGTGAGCGTCACTTCCGTTGGGAGACCCTGAAGTGACGCGCGGGACTCGGGCTCTTTCACAGCGCATGCGGCGCTCAAAACGGCGGCAATTATGCATTACCCTCACCGCTATATATACACGGGGCTCATCATACAGGGTCACACTGCCCCCAAAGGGAAGCTTTTTTTGCGAAACGCGTCGGGGCTTCCCCCTCCACTACCTGGACCTTTGATACGGCGTTCATATTGGCACCATATATGGATAAGCACTTGCTTCAACTTTAAATAATGGTATATGTCCCTTCTATTATATGTGCCCTGCTGGGCTTTTTTCATTGACTGTCTGGGCCATCCATTGTTACCTTTTAATGTTGAAATTAATTTTCTTATACAATATGATGCTGTTGAGGTCCTAGTATGGGACATCTCTGACTCTTCTGTATTCCTAACCATTGTCAGTATGTTATGTCGTTATTTTACATGACAGTGCCCTTATCTATTTATTCCTTCTAATAAATATTTATATAACTATTGGGTGCGTGTCTGTCTTTGACTATGCAAGGGCTTATAAAACTCAGTTTTCTCTTTTTTGCCCATCACTGCGTTTATGTGCGGTCATAACTAGAGTTGAGCGCGGTTCGCGGTTCGCGGTTCGCGGTTCTCCAGTTCTAAGCTCGAGTGATTTTGGGGGCTGTTCGAGATCGAACTAGAACTCGAGCTTTTTGCAAAAGCTCGATAGTTCTAGATACGTTCGAGAACGGTTCTAGCAGCACAGCTACAGTGTGCAGGAGCCATCGCTGGCAGCCTGCCACAAGCTGGTAACCAAGATAAACATCGGGTATCCAAGCAAAGCGCTTTGGTTAGTAACCCGATGTTTATCTTAGTTACGTGCAGGAAGCCCACACTTCCCCGCTCAGCTCGCTCCACCCCCTACACATACATACACACACACACACACACACACACACACACACACACACACACACACACACATGGTCCCGCTCGGCTTACCTGCGGTGATGAAGTCACGCCATCCCGACCTCAGCGCTGTCACTGTCCTCCATGGCCGCCGCTTGTCACATCACCTCTCGCTTCCGACCCGAGACTGGCTAGCGGTGACGTCACGGGCCTCTCGCGATACTTGGTGTGAAGGTGCCGGTAATTGAACTCAGTGACAGGGGCTGTCAGTGTGCTGGAGATCAGCGCAGGTAATGTACCTCGCTGACAGCAGCACTTGTCATCCCCTACAGTGACCTGGGCTGACCCATTGATGTTAGCTCAGGTCACTGCACTGCTCTCCCAGCCAATGGGGAACATCCTGCTCTTCATTGACTGGGACAGTGTGGATCGTCATGGCAACCCCTTGGATTACACCAGACCTGGATTTGTTTTTCATTCTAATAAATTGGTTAAAGAGGGAATGTTTTGGGGAGTGTTTTTTCAAATAAAAATGTGTTTGTCGTCTATTTTTTTTTATTACTGACTGGGTTGGTGATGTCGGGTATCTGATAGACGCCTGACCTCACCAACCCCAGGGCTTGATGCCAGGTGACATTACACATCTGGTATTAACCCCATATATTACCCCGTTTGCCACCGCACCAGGGCGCGGGATGAGCTGGGGCGAAGCACCAGGATTGGCGCATCTAATGGATGCGCCAGTTCTGGGGCGGCTGCGGCCTGCTATTTTTAGGCTGGGGAGAGTCCAATAACCATGGACCTCCCTAGTCTGAGAATATCAGGCCCCAGCTGTCTGCTTTACCTTGGCTGGTGATCCAATTTTGGGGGACCCCTACGTATTTTTTTTTTAAAATTATTTATTTAATTTAAAATAACAGCGTGGGGTGCCCTCAGTTTTGGATTACCAGCCAAGGTGAGGTTGCCAGCTGTGGTCTGCAGGCTGCAGCCGTCTGCTTTACCCTAGCTGGCTACAAAACTAGGGGGAACCCTACGTCATTTTTTTTTCATTTTTTTGGCTAAATACAAAGTTAAGCACCCCTTAGTGCCACATGAAAGGCACCAAAGGGTGCTCCACTTTTTCTCCATTTTTTCTCCACTTTTTCTCCACTTTTTCTCCACTTTTTCTCCACTTTTTCTCCACTTTTTCTCCACTTTTTCTCCACTTTTTCTCCACTTTCTCTCCACTTTCTCTCCACTTTTCACCACTTTTCTCTCCACTTAAACACCACAATTCACCACTTTTCACCACAAAACACCAAAAAACTCCAATTTTCTCCCAACTTTCTTCACTTTCTCCAATTTTCTCAAAAAAACACCCAAAAACACCCCAAAAAACCATTTTTTCTCCACTTTCTCCATTTTTCTCCACTTTTTCTCCACTTTTCTCCAAAAAAAACACCCAAAAAAACATCTCAACTTTCTCCAATTTTCTCCAAAATTCACCCACAAACACCAATTACTCCCAAAATTCTCCAATTTTCACCAACTTTCTCCAATTTTTCTTTATTTTTCTCCACTTTCTCCACTTTTTCACCATTTTTTTCTCCACTTTTTCTCCACTTTTCTCCACTTTTCTCCACTTTTCTCCATTTTTCTCCACTTTTTCCCCAATTCACCACTTTTCTCCACAATTTCTCCAAATTCTCCAATTTTCTCCATTTTCTCCACTTTTCCTCCACTTTTCTCCACTATTTCTCCACTTTTCTCCATTTTTTCTCCATTTTTCTCAACTTTTCTCCACTTTTCTCCACTTTTCTCCACAAAATCACCCAAAAAAACTCCACTTTTTCTCCACTTTTTCTCCATTTTTTTCTCCATTTTTTCTCCACTTTTCTCCACTTTTTTCTCCACTTTTTCTCCATTTTTTTCTCCACTTTTTCTCCACTTTTTTCTCCACTTTTTCTCCACTTTTTCTCCATTTTTTCTCCATTTTTTCTCCAATTTTTCTCCCAACTTTTTCTCCACTTTAACTCCACTTTTTCTCCAATTTTCTCCACTTTTCCTCACACTTTCTCCACTTAATCACCCAAATTCTCCAATTTTCTCCATTTTTCTCCACTTTTCTCCACAATTCACCACAATTCTCCAAATTCTCCACTTTTCTCCACTTTTCTCCATTTTTCTCCAATTTTCTCCACTTTCTCCACTTTTCTCCACAAAAATCTCCACATTATCTCCACTTTTTCTCCACTTTTTTCTCCAATTTTTCTCCACTTTTTCTCCACTTTTTCTCCACTTTTTCTCCACTTTTTTCTCCATTTTCTCCACTTTTTCTCCACTTTTTCTCCACTTTTTCTCCATTTTTTTCTCCTTTTTTTCTCCATTTTTTTCTCCACTTTTTCTCCACTTTTTCTCCACTTTTTTCTCCACTTTTTCTCCACTTTTTCTCCATTTTTTTCTCCACTTTTTCTCCACTTTTTCTCCACTTTTTCTCCATTTTTTCTCCATTTTTTCTCCACTTTTTCTCCACTTTTTCTCCATTTTTTTCTCCATTTTTTCTCCATTTTTTTCTCCACTTTTCTCCACTTTTTCTCCACTTTTTCTCCACTTTTTCTCCACTTTTTCTCCACTTTTTCTCCATTTTTTTCTCCATTTTTTCTCCACTTTTTCCTCCACTTTTTCTCCACTTTTTCTCCACTTTTTCTCCATTTTTTTCTCCATTTTTTCTCAACTTTTTCTCCACTTTTTCTCCACTTTTTCTCCACTTTTTCTCCATTTTTTTCTCCACTTTTTCTCCACTTTTTCTCCATTTTTTTCTCCATTTTTTCTCCACTTTTTCTCCACTTTTTTCTCCACTTTTTCTCCATTTTTTTCTCCACTTTTTCTCCACTTTTTCTCCACTTTTTCTCCACTTTTTCTCCATTTTTTTCTCCATTTTTTCTCCATTTTTTTCTCCACTTTTTCTCCACTTTTTCTCCACTTTTTTCTCCACTTTTTCTCCATTTTTTCTCCACTTTTTCCTCCACTCTTTCTCCACTTTTTCTCCACTTTTTCTCCATTTTTTTCTCCATTTTTTCTCCACTTTTTCTCCACTTTTTCTCCACTTTTTCTCCATTTTTTTCTCCACTTTTTCTCCACTTTTTCTCCATTTTTTTCTCCATTTTTTCTCCACTTTTTCTCCACTTTTTCTCCACTTTTTCTCCACTTTTTTCTCCACTTTTTCTCCACTTTTTCTCCACTTTTTTCTCCATTTTTTCTCCACTTTTTCTCCACTGTTTCTCCACTTTTTCTCCACTTTTTTCTCCATTTTTTCTCCACTTTTTCTCCACTTTTTCTCCACTTTTTCTCCATTTTTTTCTCCTTTTTTTCTCCATTTTTTTCTCCACTTTTTCTCCACTTTTTCTCCACTTTTTTCTCCACTTTTTCTCCACTTTTTCTCCATTTTTTTCTCCACTTTTTCTCCACTTTTTCTCCACTTTTTCTCCATTTTTTCTCCATTTTTTCTCCACTTTTTCTCCACTTTTTCTCCATTTTTTTCTCCATTTTTTCTCCATTTTTTTCTCCACTTTTCTCCACTTTTTCTCCACTTTTTTCTCCACTTTTTCTCTATTTTTTTCTCCACTTTTTCTCCACTTTTTCTCCATTTTTTTCTCCACTTTTTCTCTATTTTTTTCTCCACTTTTTCTCCACTTTTTCTCCACTTTTTCTCCATTTTTTTCTCCATTTTTTCTCAACTTTTTCTCCATTTTTTCTCCACTTTTTCTCCACTTTTTCTCCACTTTTTCTCCATTTTTTTCTCCACTTTTTCTCCACTTTTTCTCCATTTTTTTCTTTATTTTTTCTCCACTTTTTCTCCACTTTTTTCTCCATTTTTTTCTCCACTTTTTCTCCACTTTTTCTCCACTTTTTCTCCACTTTTTCTCCATTTTTTTCTCCACTTTTTCTCCACTTTTTCTCCACTTTTTCTCCACTTTTTCTCCATTTTTTTCTCCATTTTTTCTCCACTTTTTCCTCCACTTTTTCTCCACTTTTTCTCCACTTTTTCTCCACTTTTTCTCCATTTTTTTCTCCACTTTTTCTCCACTTTTTCTCCATTTTTTTCTCCATTTTTTCTCCACTTTTTCTCCACTTTTTTCTCCACTTTTTCTCCATTTTTTTCTCCACTTTTTCTCCACTTTTTCTCCATTTTTTCTCCACTTTTTCTCCACTTTTTCTCCACTTTTTCTCCATTTTTTTCTCCACTTTTTCTCCACTTTTTCTCCATTTTTTTCTCCATTTTTTCTCCACTTTTTCTCCACTTTTTTCTCCACTTTTTCTCCACTTTTTCTCCACTTTTTTCTCCACTTTTTCTCCATTTTTTCTCCACTTTTTCCTCCACTCTTTTTCCACTTTTTCTCCACTTTTTCTCCATTTTTTTCTCCATTTTTTCTCCACTTTTTCTCCACTTTTTCTCCACTTTTTCTCCACTTTTTCTCCATTTTTTCTCCATTTTTTTCTCCATTTTTTCTCCAATTTTTCTCCACTTTTTCTCCACTTTTTCTCCACTTTTTCTCCACTTTTTTCTCCACTTTTTCTCCACTTTTTCTCCACTTTTTTCTCCATTTTTTCTCCACTTTTTTTCCACTGTTTCTCCACTTTTTCTCCACTTTTATCTCCATTTTTTCTCCACTTTTTCTCCACTTTTTCTCCACTTTTTCTCCATTTTTTTCTCCATTTTTTCTCCATTTTTTTCTCCACTTTTTCTCCACTTTTTCTCCACTTTTTTCTCCACTTTTTCTCCACTTTTTCTCCATTTTTTTCTCCACTTTTTCTCCACTTTTTCTCCACTTTTTCTCCATTTTTTTCTCCATTTTTTCTCCACTTTTTCTCCACTTTTTCTCCATTTTTTTCTCCATTTTTTCTCCATTTTTTTCTCCACTTTTTCTCCACTTTTTCTCCACTTTTTTCTCCAGTTTTTCTCTATTTTTTTCTCCACTTTTTCTCCACTTTTTTCTCCACTTTTTCTCTATTTTTTTCTCCACTTTTTCTCCACTTTTTCTCCACTTTTTCTCCACTTTATCTCCACTTTTTCTCCACTTTTTCTCCACTTTTTCTCCATTTTTTTCTCCACTTTTTCTCCACTTTTTTCTCCACTTTTTCTCTATTTTTTTCTCCACTTTTTCTCCACTTTTTCTCCATTCTTTTTCTATGGTCGGTCTACCCATTAGCTCTGCCATGCATACTGTAGCTCTACACCTACTGCACATGTTTCTTTATGATTGACATCTCTTTCGTACCAGAGCTATCTAAGCCTACTCTGACCCCATATTTGTCATTACATTATTGTCCTTGTACTGTATTATGACATTTGTATCATGTGTTTCATTTCTTGCTGTGTTGCAATTTTTTTGCTGCATCCCAATTGTACCTCTACATTGTTCGAGTTTATGTTATTGTTCTCTCACTCTTATGTGATACTGATTATTGTCATTTTTCATGATTACATGCAGATAAGTCCAATCTGACGAAGGCTCAGGCCGAAACGTCATTTGTAACTTGTTTTGGACAAAAACATATATGCTTATGAAACATTTTTTTTTCTTAATACGGACCAATAAAGAGTGATTTTGCATTACTATCCGTTGTGACTTACTGACTTAGTCTGGGAGATTTAGAGTGCCGAGGTTACTCACTAATTTTATCTATTATTACCTCTGAGCACCTATATACCAGTGAGCAGAGCTTCCTCTACAGTAGTTCTCCTGATTAGGCATGCCCTTACCTCATGAGCAGGGCAGCATTGCAGCTTTGGTAGCAACCATTACGACATGGACTCTGCTGCTGTGGACCCGAGAAGAGTGAGTGCAGATTCATTGCACCCACACTCCTCACATGAAGGGTCCGTACTCCTAGAAAATGGGGGATACGTTCCCTGAGTGTCTCCCCCCCATATTCTAGACGGTCCAGAGTCGTCGTGGGACCCCTTTATTTTTTTTCTTACAATAAATTGGTGAAAGAGGAAATGTTTTGGGGACTGTTTTTTCAAATAAATTTCTTTTGTCGATTTTTTTTTTTTGTTAGTACTGACAGTTTATGATGTTGGGTATCTAATAGACGCCATGACATCACAAACTGCTGGGCTTGATGTCAGGTGACTTTACAGCTAGTATCATCCCGATTTTTTACCCCGTTTGCCACTGCACCAGGGCACGGGATGAGCTGGGGTGAAGCGCCAGGATTGGCGCATCTAGTGTATGCGCCACGTCTGGGGTGCCTGCGGCCTGCTATTTTTAGGCTGTGAAGGCCCAATAACTATGGACCTTCCCACCCTGAGAATACCAGACCACAGCTGTCCGCTTTACCTTGGCTGGTGATCCAATTTGGGGGGGACCCTACTTTTATTGTGTAATTATTAATATTTATAAAATAATTATTAAAAAAGAGCCTGAGGGGGGGCGTGGCCTGGCCATGGTGGAGACAAGATGCATGTGAGCACCACTCCTGACCCGAGCCAAGAATAAACGGAGAAACAGAGCAGTAAACACAATCAAAACCAGTCCATGGGAGTCAGGAAGAGGCAGAGATCAAAAGCAGCACCCGTTAGACCACCTGCAGCAACAACGGGAGACATAACCAGATTCCTAACAGGCCCCAGTCAGGCAGGCATGACAGACCGTGCAGCAGCTTCAGAGGCCATCCACCCACGCATGTCCCTGAGGAGTGCTGCAGACAGGCAGGGGACAGAAGCGATGCTCAGCACAGCCCCACGGGCCTCTGGTGGAGTGAATCAGGAGCTGCAGGGACCTCCGATGAGAAGTGAGTCAGTGCCCACGTGGAGGGAAGATGGCGCCGAGAGTGCAGAGGAGACGCTGCTGATAACACAAAGGTCACCACTTGAACGTGAGTCTCTGTCTGGGAGGGAGAATGGGTTAATTGTTTCATGCAGCGGCGGCAGGAGACAAGCAGAGCAGCTACACACACTGACATTAAACAGTGATAAGACAGAAGCCTGGATGACTGGAGCTGGCACACAGAGTGAGATAACTGCTGAGAACAGGAATGTGGTGAGGGGGGAGGGGAATGAAGGAGCAGACAGCAGACCACATAGCTCTTCCCAACAAAGCCCCCCTCTCACTCTAATCTACCCCGCATGAATGCACGCCAGGAACCGGGGCAGAAAGCTGATACCATGATAATGTCACATACCAGTATAATAACAAGCTGGGAGCTCCCTCCACAGCTCCAAAGCACAGAAGCTGAAACAGACAACAGAGCCGCTCTAGGGGGCCATACACTGGCCATGGATATTCAAAGCCTGGCTGCTCATATCAGAAACATCCCAACCAAACATGACATGGAAAAATATGTTGAAAGACTGGAAAGTTCTTATAAAGCTGAATTGACAATGCTGAAAGATGAGGTCCAGCACTGGGGTGAAAGAGTCACAGCAATCGAGGCTGCTGCATCCACATTGTCTGCCCAAATTACAACACAAAAAGAGGATACATCTATTCACTCTTTTCAACTCCACTACCTGGCGGATATGATAGACGATGCTGAAAACAGGGGATGAAGAAACAACATAAGGGTCAGAGGGCTCCCAGAATCGGTACCCACGGGTGAGCTGCATGCAACACTCAAAGAAATCTTTAACCCCCTACTCGGTTTCCCCGGGGAGGCACATTTGGAGCTGGATAGAGCCCATAGAGCCCTGGGCCCTAAACCCGTGGATCCAAACTTCCCACGGGATGTAATCTGCAGAGTCCACAGATACCAAGTGAAAGACTCTATAATGACCCAAACTCGGGCAGTGGGAGATGTTCGTTTCCAGGGAACCCGCCTGCAGATCCTTCCGGACTTATCGAGATGGACCCTACAGAAAAGGAAAGCTCTAAGGCCATTGCTAGACGTCCTTAGGGAACGCAATATACCATACTCATGGGGCTTCCCATTTCGTCTGAGAGTACACCGAGAGGGCCGGATGCATATGCTTACCCATCCCAGAGGTCTTCAGGACTTTACGGCAGCATTGAATCTACCGCGGGTCCAGATAACAGAGTGGCCGGAGCTACCATCGGGTCTGCAGGCAGATGGTCCGAATCACCCGCAGCCACAACAGCGCAGAGACCCGAGGAGAAGGATGAGACGAGAGGAAATGGAGCAGTAGTGAATGAGGCTCTGAGCGAGTGGTCTTTATCACGGTTATACTGATAAAATTTATTGTTGCTGGTCGGGCTGCGGAGGCCGGTCACACACGTCCCAAGACAACCCAGTTATGCTTATTTTCTAAGGATTAGAGGCAGTTGCCTCTCATTAAGGGCCCCACTGTGACCGGCCTCTGTGAGCACAAACCTAGGAGTAACACAGAAGAGCGGAGGAGCAAGTGGAGAGGGACCGTCGCTCCCTCATAATAAAGAAAGTGTATAAATATATGCATTGATAACATGATCCGCAAAGGAAGACTAACAGCAAATACTGGTACCATTATATAGTTTTGACACCTGTAGGGGGCATCGGTTTAAATGCTCGCAATAATATTTTGTTAAGCTTACATATATTGAAAGTTCTTGGCTCGGGGGGAGATTCTCCCCTTGGAAAGCACAACCCCTATAGAGGGTTCTATTCCTCATGTTGCGAGGATTAGTTAAAAGTATCACCCTCCTTTCTTGTGGCTGGGGGTGAGGAAGACGAGAATTTGAAGGTTTTTTTTTTGTTTTTTTTTTATTCTCCTCTGACCCACCCTTAGAGGAAAGTCAGGGAGATAGAGGTGGACTCGAAGTGCTGACTTCTTGACTTTCTTGTAGTCTTTTTTCTTTTTCCTTCTTTTTTACTTTCATCTTCCTCCTAAAGGAACTCTAGTTTTCTCCCCACCTATAACCATAACCTTTTCTTCCCCTCCTTTCCCTCTTCCCTGTGTTAATCCCCTAATACCCGGAGTGTTCTTTACCTTAGGAGATAGTGCTGCGCTGGGATAGAATGCCGGGGTTAAAAATAGGCTCACTGAATGTTAGGGGGTTCAACGTGCCCCAAAAGAGATCACATATCCTATATGAGATGCACAAACAAAGAGTTCAAATTTTCATCATTCAGGAAACGCACTTTAAAACTGGCCACATACCAAATCTACATAACAGATACTTTGCACATTGGCTTCACAGCACAAACAATGAATCAAGATCGAAAGGGGTCTCAATCGCAATACACAAAAACCTGGTCCACACGGTTTTAGACTCTAAGACAGACGGGACAGGCAGATATGCTTTGCTAAAAGTTAAAATAGGCTCGGTGGTCTACACGATCGCGGGGTGGTACGGACCAAATATTAATCAAACTAATGCATGCTGCTCTTTTTTAAAGGATTTATCAGAATTTGCGGAGGGGGAGGTGCTGGTGGGAGGAGACTTTAACTTTGCACTGAATCCCACAATGGATGTGTCAACGGGGAGGAGCGCCATACCTCGGAGACGCTTGAGCGCCCTAAAACGTAAGTTAGCAGATCTCCACATGGTTGATGTGTGGAGAATCATGCACCCCACAGATAAAGATTATACATTTTTCTCTAATCCCCACCAGACTTACAGTCGCATTGACTTTATTCTGGTCAGCCAAAGAGTTATTTCGTGGCACCCGGTCGCGGCTATAGGGAATGCGGTCTGGTCTGATCATGCTCCAGTGTTCCTGGAGATCTCCCCACCGGACTACCCAAACAGGGCGTGGACGTGGCAGCTCAACGATTCCTTATTAAGAGATGAAACATGTGTAACAGACCTAAGGGAGACAATGGACGTCTTTATGTCCACCCACGCGACGGACTCTACACCCCTACCGTTTCAGTGGGAGGCATTTAAATGTGTAATAAGAGGAATCCTAATAAAACACGGGACAAGGATCAAAAAAGAGAGAACACAGGAGGTGGCCCAACTTCTCCGAACGATTAATTCACTAGACAACACACAAAAATAATCCCTCTTCGGATATTCTAGCCAATCTGACAACAACAAGGGACAAATTAAGAAAACTACTGGATTGTAGACTTCTTAGGTTTCAAAATCAATTCAAAAGGCTATTATATAATCACTCGGACAAAAGCGGGCGACAACTTGCGCGGCTATTACACCCACGAAATCAAGCTTCGCACGTTACTAAAATAAAGACTCGGGGAAACTCAGACACGCAAGAGCCCGCAAAAATTTTAAATCACTTTAAAGAATACTATGCAGAACTATACAATATACGGGGTACATTCTCAGATATGGCCCCGGGTGAATTACAGGCCCGAATTGAGTCATACATTACAGAGACAGCTCTCCCTGCATTAGATGGGGAAGATGCCAGGGGACTGGACAGGACAATCGAGGAGGGGGAGGTGGCCACAGCGATAGAGATCTCCCCAAGCGGTAAAAGCCCGGGACCTGATGGGTTCTCTCCTGCTTTTTATAAACTTTTTAAAGCCCAAATCACTCCATTCCTCACAAAAGTATATAACTCGGTATCAGAATCGTCCCCTTTCACCCCACTGTTAGGGATGTGATTATCATTATTATGAGTATATAGGAGTTACATGGAGATATCCATAAAGAACAAGATTTAAGATGTTGTTTGAACTGTACCTCACATATCTCTTGGCATAAGACTCAGACAGACAGTCTGGGCTATTCTTGTGACAAGTGAATAATGCTGACATTGCTTAATATAAATGAGGAACCAAGTAGAGATGAGCGAACCGGTCGCGGTTCGGCTCGAGGTTGGTTCGCCGAACGGACCTCCCGTTCGAGTTCGGTTCGTCGAACGTTCGACGAACCGAACTCGAACTGCATAGGAAACAATGGCAGGCAATCACAAACACAGAAAAACACCTAGAAAACACCCTCAAAGGTGTCCTAAAGGTGACAAACAACTCAAACACATTGGAAAGTGACAAGGACATATACTCATGCGAAAACAAAACAGCTGGACAAGGAAAAAGAGGAGGACACACAGATATAGGCATGGCACGCCCTTCTAAAATCATGTAAAACACCGCAAGGTGACTCCAAGCGGAGTCTCCATTTTTTCCAAAAATTGGGCCACACACACACCCACCCCTTCAGTGGCAGCAGTTGTGCCCCAGTTGTACACTTCACAGCTACATTTGCATCAAGCACATTCAAAAATACGCCATTCTTATCCATCCCCAGGATGACACCGGGGTAGGTAGCAAAGTCTTTGCTGACCCATGACTTGTTCATCTTGGCTTCTTTTAAAAACAATGTAAGCAAGGGTTACTCCAAGCGGAGTCTCCCTTTTTTCCAAAAATTGGGCCACACAGACACCCACCCCATCAGTGGCAGCACTTGGGCCCTAGTTGCAAACAGGATGTTTTGATTTGCATCAAGCACATTCAAAAATACGCCATTCTTATCCGTCCCCAGGATGACACCGGGGTAGGTAGCAAAGTCTTTCCTGATCCCAGCTCTGTTCATCTTGGCTTCTTTTAAAAACACATCAAGCAAGGGTTACTCCAAGCGGAGTCTCCCTTTTTTTTCCAAAAATTGGGCCACACAGACACCCACCCCATCAGTGGCAGCACTTGGGCCCTAGTTGCAAACAGGATGTTTTGATTTGCATCAAGCACATTCAAAAATACGCCATTCTTATCCGTCCCCAGGATGACACCGGGGTAGGTAGCAAAGTCTTTGCTGATCCCAGCTCTGTTCATCTTGGCTTCTTTTAAAAACACATCAAGCAAGGGTTACTCCAAGCGGAGTCTCCCTTTTTTTCCAAAAATTGGGCCACACAGACACCCACCCCATCAGTGGCAGCACTTGGGCCCTAGTTGCAAACAGGATGTTTTGATTTGCATCAAGCACATTCAAAAATACGCCATTCTTATCCGTCCCCAGGATGACACCGGGGTAGGTAGCAAAGTCTTTCCTGATCCCAGCTCTGTTCATCTTGGCTTCTTTTAAAAACACATCAAGCAAGGGTTACTCCAAGCGGAGTCTCCCTTTTTTTCCAAAAATTGGGCCACACAGACACCCACCCCATCAGTGGCAGCACTTGGGCCCTAGTTGCAAACAGGATGTTTTGATTTGCATCAAGCACATTCAAAAATACGCCATTCTTATCCGTCCCCAGGATGACACCGGGGTAGGTAGCAAAGTCTTTCCTGATCCCAGCTCTGTTCATCTTGGCTTCTTTTAAAAACACATCAAGCAAGGGTTACTCCAAGCGGAGTCTCCCTTTTTTTCCAAAAATTGGGCCACACAGACACCCACCCCATCAGTGGCAGCACTTGGGCCCTAGTTGCAAACAGGATGTTTTGATTTGCATCCAGCACATTCAAAAATACGCCATTCTTATCCGTCCCCAGGATGACACCGGGGTAGGTAGCAAAGTCTTTCCTGATCCCAGCTCTGTTCATCTTGGCTTCTTTTAAAAACACATCAAGCAAGGGTTACTCCAAGCGGAGTCTCCCTTTTTTTCCAAAAATTGGGCCACACAGACATCCACCCCATCAGTGGCAGCACTTGGGCCCTAGTTGCAAACAGGATGTTTTGATTTGCATCAAGCACATTCAAAAATACGCCATTCTTATCCGTCCCCAGGATGACACCGGGGTAGGTAGCAAAGTATTTCCTGATCCCAGCTCTGTTCATCTTGGCTTCTTTTAAAAACACATCAAGCAAGGGTTACTCCAAGCGGAGTCTCCCTTTTTTCCAAAAATTGGGCCACACAGACACCCACCCCATCAGTGGCAGCACTTGGGCCCTAGTTGCAAACAGGATGTTTTGATTTGCATCAAGCACATTCAAAAATACGCCATTCTTATCCGTCCCCAGGATGACACCGGGGTAGGTAGCAAAGTCTTTGCTGATCCCAGCTCTGTTCATCTTGGCTTCTTTTAAAAACACATCAAGCAAGGGTTACTCCAAGCGGAGTCTCCCTTTTTTTCCAAAAATTGGGCCACACAGACACCCACCCCATCAGTGGCAGCACTTGGGCCCTAGTTGCAAACAGGATGTTTTGATTTGCATCAAGCACATTCAAAAATACGCCATTCTTATCCGTCCCCAGGATGACACCGGGGTAGGTAGCAAAGTCTTTCCTGATCCCAGCTCTGTTCATCTTGGCTTCTTTTAAAAACACATCAAGCAAGGGTTACTCCAAGCGGAGTCTCCCTTTTTTTCCAAAAATTGGGCCACACAGACACCCACCCCATCAGTGGCAGCACTTGGGCCCTAGTTGCAAACAGGATGTTTTGATTTGCATCAAGCACATTCAAAAATACGCCATTCTTATCCGTCCCCAGGATGACACCGGGGTAGGTAG
The DNA here is from genome assembly GCF_048569485.1 of Anomaloglossus baeobatrachus. NCBI lineage: Eukaryota > Metazoa > Chordata > Amphibia > Anura > Aromobatidae > Anomaloglossus > Anomaloglossus baeobatrachus. The sequence goes on along the minus strand of NC_134353.1, from coordinate 689,985,691 downwards.
CAAAGTCTTTCCTGATCCCAGCTCTGTTCATCTTGGCTTCTTTTAAAAACACATCAAGCAAGGGTTACTCCAAGCGGAGTCTCCCTTTTTTTCCAAAAATTGGGCCACACAGACACCCACCCCATCAGTGGCAGCACTTGGGCCCTAGTTGCAAACATGATGTTTTGATTTGCATCAAGCACATTCAAAAATACGCCATTCTTATCCGTCCCCAGGATGACACCGGGGTAGGTAGCAAAGTCTTTGCTGATCCCAGCTCTGTTCATCTTGGCTTCTTTTAAAAACACATCAAGCAAGGGTTACTCCAAGCGGAGTCTCCCTTTTTTTCCAAAAATTGGGCCACACAGACACCCACCCCATCAGTGGCAGCACTTGGGCCCTAGTTGTACACTTCACAGCTACATTTGCATCAATCACATTCAAAAATACCCCATAATTAACCGTCCCCAGGATGACACCGGGGTAGGTAGCAAAGTCTTTGCTGACCCATGACTTGTTCATCTTGGCTTCTTTTAAAAACAATGTAAGCAAGGGTTACTCCAAGCGGAGTCTCCCTTTTTTCCAAAAATTGGGCCACACAGACACCCACCCCATCAGTGGCAGCACTTGGGCCCTAGTTGCAAACAGGATGTTTTGATTTGCATCAAGCACATTCCAAATCCACAAGCATTTACTCTCCCCAGGATGACACAGGGGTAGTAAATTCCTTCTGGATCCATGACTTGTTCATTTTGATGAACGTCAGTCTGTCCACATTGTCACTGGACAGACGCGTGCGCTTATCTGTCAGCACACACCCAGCAGCACTGAATACACGTTCAGAGACAACGCTGGCAGCTGGACACGACAAAATCTCCAAGGCGTAACTGGAGAGCTCTGGCCATTTTTCTATGTTTGAAGCCCAAAAGGAGCAAGGCTCCAGTTGCACAGTCATGGCATCGATGTTCATTTGGAGATACTCCTGTATCATCCTCTCCAGCCGTTGAGTATGTGTCAGACTTGTTGTCTCTGGTGGCCTTGCAAAAGAGGGTCTAAAAAAATTATGAAAAGATTCCATAAAATTGCTGTTACCGGCACCAGATACGGTCCTACTGGTACGGGTAGACTGGTGAAGATGACGAGACCGTCCCATGTTTGTCAAGTTACAACTGGGAGATTCCCTCCCTGCACCTGCACGGTTGTTTGGTGGAAAAGCCGAGCTAAGATCGAGTAACAGCTTCTGCTGATACTCCTGCATACGTGCGTCCCTTTCTATGGCTGGAATTATGTCACAAAATTTGGACTTGTACCGGGGATCTAATAGTGTGGCAATCCAGTAGTCATCATCACTTCTAATTTTGACAATACGACTGTCATGTTGGAGGTAGTGCAACAAAAAGGCACTCATGTGTCTTGCGCAGCCATGCGGACCAAGTCCACGCTGTGTTTGTGGCATAGAGGTGCTACCCGTTCTTTCTTCCTCTGACATCTCCCCCCAACCTCTTTCAACTGAAATTTGACCAAGGTCTCCCTCATCCGCTGAGTCTTCCATGTCCATGGACAGTTCTTCCTCCATTTCTTCATGTTCTCCTGCACCTTGCTCAACATTTCGCCTGCTACTATGCGCCCTTGTCGATCCCTGTTCCCCATGGTCCCATGCCTGCTGCGTTGGTGATGATGAACGTCTGGACCTTGGTGATGTTGTTGTCCCTTGCACATATGAATCCTCCTGTAGTTCCTCCCCTTCATGTTGTCCCACCCCCTGACTCCGAATAGTGTTTAGCGTGTGCTCCAGCATGTAAATGACTGGAATCGTCATGCTGATAATGGCATTGTCAGAGCTAAACATATTCGTCGCCATGTCGAAACTGTGCAGAAGGGTGCATAGGTCCTTGATCTGAGACCACTCCATCAGGGTGATCTGCCCCACCTCTGCATCTCGTTGGCCCAGGCTATACGTCATGACGTATTGCACCAGGGCTCTGCGGTGCTGCCACAGTCGCTGTAACATGTGGAGAGTTGAATTCCAGCGTGTCGCCACATCGCATTTCAGGCGATGAACCGGCAGGCCGAAAGACTTCTGTAGCGATGCAAGTCGCTCAGCTGCGGCGCTTGAACGCCGGAAGTGAGCAGACAGTTTTCGTGCCCTGTTCAGAAGGCCATCTAGGCCGGGATAGTGTGTTAAAAATTGCTGCACGACAAGGTTCAACACGTGAGCCATACAAGGTACGTGTGTCACCTTGCCCAGGCGAAGGGCCGCACCCAGGTTTGCAGCATTGTCGCACACGGCCTTACCAGGCTGCAGGTTGAGTGGAGACAACCATTTATTAAACTCGGACCGCAGAGCTGACCACAACTCCTCAGCTGTGTGACTCTTATTACCAAGACATGTCAAGCTAAAGACCGCCTGATGCCGTTGCGCTCGGCTGCCAGCATAGTAATGAGGCGTGCGTGATTCCTTCTGCGCAGTGAGAACGCTGGTGGCCTGACCAGGCAGGCTTGGGGCGGAGGTGGAGGACCCAGATGAGGTGGAGGATGCAGAAGCTGTGGCGGAACTTGGACAGACAGAGGATTGACACACAAGTCGTGGGGACGGCAAGACTTGTGCAGCAGACCCTTCACCATCTATCACCATAGTTACCCAGTGCCCAGTCAGCGACATGTAACGTCCCTGTCCATGCTTACTGGTCCAAGTATCGGTGGTGAAATGCACCCGTTCACACACAGAGTTTCTCAAGGAAGCGGTGATGTTGTGTGCGACATGCTGGTGTAGCGCGGGCACACCTTTCTTAGAGAAGTAGTGGCGACTAGGCATCTGGTACTGGGGCACAGCGACAGACATAAGGTCTCTAAAATCCTGTGTGTCCACTAGGCGGAAAGGCAGCATTTCGGTAGCCAACAGCTTACAGAGGGATAGAGTCAACCTCTTAGCTTTGTCATGGGTCGGAGGAAGTGGCCTTTTATTTGACCACATCTGAGGGACAGAGATCTGGCTGCTGTGTGTAGACGGTGTTGAGTAGGGTGTCCCTGGAAAAATGCAGGTTTGTGAGGAAAGTGCAGTCGGAGACATGATGTTGCCTTCATCCAACGTTGGTGCTATCGATGTCTGAGAGAGCTGTACACACTCACTTGTTTCCCCTTCCAAACCAACTGACGACCTTACAAGCAAACTGCCTGTTGCGGTTACAGTGGTGGAAGTTTTGCGTGGAAAAACAGGTGTGACAGCTGTCCCCACAGTCCTAGAAGATGAAGAGCGCGCGGATGCACTGGAAGGGGCGGGCGGTGGATGGTTCGCTCTGCTAGCCGGCATTGCAGCACGGTGAGCTTCCCACCGGGACTTATGATATTTATTCATGTGACGATTCATGGAAGAATTTGTCAAACTGCTGAGGTTTTGACCTCTACTAACAGAATCATGACAAATGTTACATATCACATGAGTTGGGCGATCTTTTTCGATGTGAAAAAAGGCCCAGGCTAGGCAAGGCTTAGAGGCCATGCGACCTGTTGATCCACCCCGAATAATGCTCATAGGCAGAGTGGTGGCTGAGGATGCAGTTGTAGACGTGCTACCAGTACTCCGACTCTGTCCAGGAAGGCGCAAGGTAACTTCGTCGTCGGTTGCATCCTCCTCCACCGCCTCTGTTGACCTCCTCGAGTGCCTGACTGGGGGTTGACAGTAGGTGGGATCTAGAACGTCATCATCAATTGTTGTGTTCGCACTCCCCTCCCCCTCAGACCGAGCCTCTTCTTGCCCTGACCGAATATTTAAGTTGTCATCCCAATCGGGTATCTGCGTCTCATCTTCATCAGTATGTTCCTCATTGTCTATAACCACAGGTGTTACAGTTTGTGACAAAGGGTCAACATTATGCTCAGAAACTTGGTCCTCACGGCCTGAATCTGAGTCACAAAGGTTCTGGGCATCACTGCAGACCATTTCCTGTTCTGTACTCACTGTAGCTTGGGAGCAGACCTCTGATTCCCAGGCTATAGTGTGACTGAACAGCTCTGCAGACTCAGCCATCTCAGTTCCACCATACTGTGCAGGGCTGATGGAGACTTCAGAGCTGGGAGAAATCAAGTGTGATTGGGATGACAACTCAGAGGAATGGTGTTTTTTGGATGCGGTACTTGAAGTGGCTGAGAGGGCACTTGTTGGACCACTTGAGATCCATTCAAGCATTTTCCTTTTTTGCCCATCATCTACCTTTGTTCCTCTTGTTCGTGTCCGTAAAAAAGGGAGCACATCGGATTGTCCACAATAAGTAGTAGACATCTTACTTTTGCTAGTAGATGGTCTATCTTCAGCAGATGATAATGGAGCTTTGGCACCTTCCCCACTGACAAAACCTTTTTTGCCTTTTCCACCACGCCTCTTCCCCTTTCCACCAGCATCTGTCATTTTGCCACTCATGTTGATTGCGACAAGATTGTGGACTGAAAATGTGGTAGTAAAAATTGAGAGGTGGTGAAGATTGCAGTGGTGGTCTAGCTTTATTAACAGCAGAATAATAAAGAATAAATATCCCTGACAATGTAACTTAGTTATAATTAGTTGGAGTGTGCAACGCAGGCAGACGTGCTGCAAATGTCTTGGCACTAGTGGGACTATAGCAAAGTCCAATAGCCACGTATAGGATGCCACTAAGTACACTGAGTGTGTGCTAGTATAATGGCTTAGTTATAATTAGTTGGAGTGTGCAACGCAGGCAGACGTGCTGCAAATGTCTTGGCACTAGTGGGACTATAGCAAAGTCCAATAGCCACGTATAGGATGCCACTAGGTACACTGAGTGTGTGCTAGTATAATGGCTTAGTTATAATTAGTTGGAGTGTGCAACGCAGGCAGATGCGCTCTGCAAATGTCTTGGCACTAGTAGGACTATAGCAAAGTCCAATAGCCACGTATAGGATGCCACTAGGTACACTGAGTGTGTGCTAGTATAATGGCTTAGTTATAATTAGTTGGAGTGTGCAACGCAGGCAGACGTGCTGCAAATGTCTTGGCACTAGTGGGACTATAGCAAAGTCCAATAGCCACGTATAGGATGCCACTAGGTACACTGAGTGTGTGCTAGTATAATGGCTTAGTTATAATTAGTTGGAGTGTGCAACGCAGGCAGACGTGCTGCAAATGTCTTGGCACTAGTGGGACTATAGCAAAGTCCAATAGCCACGTATAGGATGCCACTAGGTACACTGAGTGTGTGCTAGTATAATGGCTTAGTTATAATTAGTTGGAGTGTGCAACGCAGGCAGACGTGCTGCAAATGTCTTGGCACTAGTGGGACTATAGCAAAGTCCAATATCCACGTATAGGATGCCACTAGGTTCACTGAGTGTGTGCTAGTATAATGGCTTAGTTATAATTAGTTGGAGTGTGCAACGCAGGCAGATGCGCTCTGCAAATGTCTTGGCACTAGTAGGACTATAGCAAAGTCCAATAGCCACGTATAGGATGCCACTAAAAAACACTTAGTGTGTGCAAGTATAATGGCTTAGTTATAATTAGTTGGAGTGTGCAATGCAGGCAGATGCGCTCTGCAAATGTCTTGGCACTAGTGGGACTATAGCAAAGTCCAATAGCCACGTATAGGATGCCACTAGGTACACTGAGTGTTTGCTAGTAAAATTGCTTAGTTTAAAAAAGTTGTAGTGTGCAATGCAGGCAGACGTGCTCTGCAAATGTCTTTGCACTAGTGGGACTATAGCAAAGTCCAATAGCCACGTATAGGATGCCACTAGGTACACTGAGTGTTTGCTAGTAAAATTGCTTAGTTTAAAAAACTTGGAGTGTGCAATGCAGGCAGATGTGCTCTGCTAATGTCTTTGCACTAGTGGGACTATAGCAAAGTCCAATAGCCACGTATAGGATGCCACTAGGTACACTGAATGTTTGCTAGTATAATGGCTTAGTTAGAATGAGTTGGAGTGTGCAGAGGACAAGAGGGTACAGTGGCAGGATTGTGGTGCTCTGGGTAGAGGAATGGAAGCCTGCCTTTCTATTCCCTCCTAATGGTGAAATGCAGGGAGGAAATCCCTGACCTGGGCTACACAGACGCTGTTGCTGTTTGCAGGACCTGTCACTTATGGCTCTCTGACCCTGCCGCTTTGAGCCCTTAAAAGGACTGCTAGAATGTGCTCTCCCTAAGCTGTCTAACGCTGTGTATGCAGCGCATACAGCTGTATCGGCTATAGGACTCAGGAGGACGGAGCTGCGACACTGATGTCTGACACCAAAGACGCAGAAGGCAGATAATGGCGTTCGTGAAGAAAATGTCCGGTTTTATAATGCAGGGACATGTGACATGCAGATCCTATCACACATGCCGTTGCTTCTCTGGCTCAAAGTCCACTTAGGTGTGTGTGTGTCTGTGATTGGCTGACATGCTGGCCCGCCCCACAAGACGCGCGCGCTTAGGGAAGGAAGACAAGAAAAAAAAAAAAAAAATGGCGATCGCCATTATAGAAACAGCAGTGATCTGAAGGCACTGTTCACGCACACTATACACTGAAATGTGATAATAGTTTGATTCACAGAGTGACTTACACTATTACAGCAGAAACCAAGCTAGGATTTAGCTGTTTTTTGGCTGCTAGAACCGTTCTCGAACGTTTCTAGAACTATCGAGCTTTTGCAAAAAGCTCGAGTTCTAGTTCGATCTAGAACATGCCCCAAAATCACTCGAGCCGCGAACTGGAGAACCACGAACCACGAACCGCGCTCAACTCTAGAACCAAGCACATTACAGTAAATTGTATATCACAGAATAAGCTGTTCTACTTTATCCAATAGGAGACGTGTTACGTATTCTTGGCACCTAGCCAATAAGGTTATATATATTTGTAACACTTCCGGAAATAAATCAGTCTTACTTTCTATTCATATCTGAGTACGTCTCTCTGGTGTGAGCGAAAGAGAGGGTAATGCATGCTACCACGAGTGACTCATAATTTGGACTGCAGACAGTTTAAGACTGAGGGATGCATGATTAGATTGCATCAACCTAAATTACGGCCTTATCATTTGGCGCCCAACGAACCTTAGGACGGAGCTCTGGATGGCGGACAGCCATGCTGCCACCTTCAGTCGATAGGCAACTACACGGGAGGTGGAGGTGCACACTCCAAACGCAGGTGAGGAAATTTGTATGATCTCACCTTGCAAACCTCATGCGTGTACTTGCATTTCGAAGGGGGGGTTGGGCTGTCCCAGTCTCTAGACACCTAATGACCACCATCAGGTCTACCGTCGAGATGAGGGCGAGTACAGGGTCCCTAGTTACAGGGTCAGCCCAGGGGTCCCTATATAATCCATATTCCCGGTGACAGATTGAATACCTCCTGAATGTAGATGTCACAATACATGACATCTTTCTTTTCACTCCCTCCCAGGACTCTTCAGACGCCATTTTTGGCCAACACCTACTTCCTCTTTTAGCGGCTGTTTCTTATCGGTAATTATCTTTAGTGGACGTTTTAACTCAGACACTACATAGTTCATCTTTAGACGCCATTTTTAGTCCAGCCGACACCCAGTTCCCCATTTTTTTGTTTTAGCAGCCAAAGTCACTGCTCTGTTTATTGCCGACATAGCAGGGACTGCAGAGGGGGGAGACAGGGACCTGGAACACACACACTCCATTTTTCCACTAATGAACCTTAGCAGAGGTTATTGCTGATAGTCCTGTGGACCTTTTCCCTTCACTTTTGCATATTTGTTTTTTCTGTATGTTATACAATTTAGTAGACCATATAGACTGCTCACTATTAGTCCTGGTGGACAGTGAATATTTTTCTGCATATGGCAGTTGTTACTTAGCCTAGTTTTGAGATATTTTCACTTGTATGTTATCCTGCCTGGTGTCTTGCACAAGAGTTCCCTGATAGAGAGGGTGGAGGTTCATGTGGTCCCAAGGGGACATTGATCATCAGGAGTTGACATATATTAAAGTTTTCGTTGGCAGCACCCAGTAATCCTTTGTGTCTTAGTTTGCAGGGTCTGACAGGAGATAGGGATACGCTGGAGGCTCGGCCCTGACCACCATCAGGTCTACCGTCGGGATGAGGGAGAGTGCAGGGCCCCCAGTTACAGGGTCAGCACAGGAGAGGTAGAGTAGATACGCTCCACTGCTTTTCCTAGTTGTGTAGATGTAGTCAGGGGGTGCTGCTTGGTAGTTTCCAAACCCTCTTGTGCTCTTTTCTCTTTCCCCGGGATTTTAGGGGATTTTAGTTTTTAGAATTTCAATGTTCTCCTGACCCCAAAGTTACACCCATTGCTCTTTCTTACAAACCTGGGTATAGTCCTTTGTATCAGGTCTCCGAGAGCCCATATGCAAACAACTACAGCTGGTAACACCTGAGTTACAGTCAGTCATCTGAGCTACAGTCACAGTCACCTGAGTTACAGTTACAGTCACCTGAAGAGTATCATCATGTCATCTCCAGCCCAGAAGTCATTCTACATGTTTGCAATGGAGGAAGATAGCAGTCCTTTGAACACTACTCAGCCAGATTGAACACCTACCTAAAGCACCAGTTGAAGATCAGTGCCCGTATGACATCACTGCTCCCTGACAAAGTCACCAACTCCCGGTGTGCGGTCCTTAATCCTGCTGAACTTCTCCCTCTTCCAAGGGGGGAGTGTCCCACCTCTGACACCTTGGTGGAAGAGGTAGTCGACTCTGGCATAGCTGAAACTCTGGATTCGATACCGTGACGGATACACCTTTGGACCCTGACAACATCTTTGCGGATGGATCAAGATGTGCATCAAGAAGACGCTGTGCTGATAGAGCAGTCGCTACCCGCATGCCTGTCTGTGAAGAAGCAGATGTATGTGCTCTCGCTGAAGCCTGCAAGATGGCAGCCAGCATCTACTCTGTGGAGGATAAGAGACTTGATCACTGACAATGGAACTGTACGCCGCCATGAGGCCATAGAAGAACGGATGGAAGCTTTGCTATTGCCAGACAGAGTCGCGGTGAGCAGGGTTGAGGCCTACATTGGAGGAGTCAAGGGAAGCAGTGCCCTCACTGACAGAACATCCAAAGAAGCCCCAAGACCACTTACGAGAGAAACAGTCAGTCAATCTGTGCTTTTCGAATGACCCAGATGTGAAGAAGAAAGGAAGGATGGAAAGTCTTGAGAAAACGTTGTCCTGACCCTACAAGAGCAAGTCCCAGAAGAAGAGGACTGAGATAGGGTGCAGCTGTGGGCTCCCGGAGACCATGGAAAGTGGCTAGTGACCTGCTTTCACTGCCAGCCAAAGAGATATGGCAGGCCTTAGACACAGAACTGACTCTACACACCCCATACCAGCCACAGAATAGAGGGAAGGTTGGGAGGATGGGGCAGTGTAGAAGGCAAGGGCATGAGAGTCTTCACTTGAATTGTTCAGTGTCAGACACACCTCAGCAGGGATCACTAGGTTGAGACCCTATGAAATCCTGTTTAGAAGTACCCCCAGATACTTCAACTAAGCTTGTTGTTTGTTTAAACATTTGCCTAATACACGTTTTTGAAGTTTTCTCCTCCAGATCCAACCAGATCTAGATTTCTCTCTCTTTTCTTTTTCTCTCTCCTCTTTTCCTCTCTCTTTTCCTCTCTCTTTTCTCTTTTCCTCTCTCTCTCTCCCTCTCTTCTCAATCTTTCTCTCTCTCTTTCTCTCTCTCTTCCCTCACTCTTTTTCTTTCGGACGAATATCCATGCATTCCACTACAAAGAGATGTCGGACCTGCCTGAGACCAGGAGATGGCTGTCTTCCCTCTTCTACCCGATACTTTGTGCCAGGATGATGATATCTAAGCATGTGGACTGGAAGACGACTCTACATCCCACCTTTGATGTCCCACCATTACCGCCTGAGGACTGAGGAGCATGAGACTCTGAGTGAACCCAACCCTGATAAATATTAGCCAATTAAAGGACTAGTGCCACGTTCCCCCTAACTGAATAACGTGGGCCAGGGGAACATAGCCATGAGGACAGTCTAGAGAACACGGTCAGGATCTGGCTTCCTATGCATAGTCTGTTGGGTGGGGAGATTCATCCACAAGGGATGGGGTATCTCGTATGTGAGTGAGGTAACCATCAGCATTAGGACAGATCAATAGACCTGGAAACGTAAGGAAAGACTTTTTGGCTATCTCCAAAGGGGGGACTGTTAGGGATGTGATTATCATTATTATGAGTATATAGGAGTTACATGGAGATATCCATAAAGAACAAGATTTAAGATGTTGTTTGAACTGTACCCCACATATCTCTTGGCATAAGACTCAGACAGACAGTCTGGGCTATTCTTGTGACAAGTGAATAATGCTGACATTGCTTAATATAAATGAGGAACCAAGCACATTACAGTAAATTGTATATCACAGAATAAGCTGTTCTACTTTATCCAATAGGAGACGTGTTACGTATTCTTGGCACCTAGCCAATAAGGTTATATATATTTGTAACACTTCCGGAAATAAATCAGTCTTACTTTCTATTCATATCTGAGTACGTCTCTCTGGTGTGAGCGAAAGAGAGGGTAATGCATGCTACCACGAGTGACTCATAATTTGGACTGCAGACAGTTTAAGAGGGATGCATGATTAGATTGCATCAACCTAAATTACGGCCTTATCACCACAATCCTTAGAAGCCCACATCACAGTTCTACCTAAACATGGTAAAGACCATACACTGGTAGCCAACTACCGCCCGATCTCACTAATAAATATTGACGTAAAAATCTTCGCAAAAGTACTGGCTAGCCGGTTGGCACCTCTGTTGCCCTCCATTATACACACAGATCAGGTTGGGTTCGTACAGGGTAGGGAGGCCCGTGACAATGTGACCAAAACAATTCACCTAATAGCCAGAGCCACGTCGAGAAGGGAGCCCCTAGGGCTGCTCTCAATAGATGCAGAAAAAGCATTTGACCGTGTGCATTGGGGATTCATGAACTCAGCATTAAGACAAATTGGTTTAGGCCCGAACTTTGTGAGTAAGATAATGGCCTTGTACTCTAGACCGTCGGCCCGAGTTCGGGTTAACGGGGCCCTCTCGGATCCGGTGGAAATCAGAAACGGCACCCGTCAGGGGTGCCCTTTATCCCCCCTTCTATATGTCATTGTTATGGAGCACCTTGCAGTGGCCATTAGACAGAACCCCAATGTACACGGTCTGAGCATTGGAGACAGGGAATTTAAGACGGCTATGTACGCAGATGACCTCCTGCTCTATACGTCCCAACCTCTGATCACATTCCCTTCACTACTAAAAGAATTCGAACGATTTGGAAATGTGAGCAATTTTAAAATAAATTATTCCAAAACAGAAGGCTAAACATCTCCCTTAAAATAGAGGAAGTCGCCCTACTAAAAGAAAAATTCCCGTTTCGATGGCAGGCATCCTCAATAAAATATTTAGGGGTAACGATCCCATCTAATTTGGGGACACTTTATTCCCTGAATTACCAAGTCTTATTAAATAGAACCCTAAAAGATATGGAAGAGTACAACAAACGACCCCTTTCGTGGTTCGGCCGCGTAAACACATTCAAAATGGACATACTACCACGATTCCTTTACATCTTTCAGGCGATACCTATAAATCCCCCTCCGGCCTTCTTTAAGACATTGAGGTCCGCACTGGTTCGCTTTGTGTGGAAAGGGGGAAAACCAAGGATCAAATATCAGACTTTGATACGACCCAAACAGAGGGGGGGAGTCGGATTGCCTGATTTACGTACCTATCACCATGCTGTCCTGGTGGCTAGGTTGTTAGACTGGCATTTTCACCGGCAGACCAAGCAGTGGGTGGCACTAGAGCAGCTTTATTCCCCAGTTCCGCTTGGGGCACTTCCCTGGCTATTACCAAAAGAGTTGGAGGATGTAAGGAGACAGGTGGAGCCTGATGGGATTTTGCTCAGGGCGACACTGGAGGTATGGGAGGCCACAAAGCTGAAAAGCGGCCTGATTGGCTCGGCCACTCCTCTGATGCCTTTGTTCGGCAATCCGGGCTTCCCTCCGGGGTGTACGGTGGAGAGATTTCTGGGCTGGCAACGAAGTTTGGATATTAGACTGGGGCAGATATTACAGGGCAGAGACTTGCCCCCTTTTGAAGACTTTCAGGCCGCGTTCCCCGGATTGAGATTGAGGTGGCTCGAATACATACAACTTCACTCCTTTGTGCGATCCTGGCTGGGTGGGAAGAGGCCCCCCTCCCCGGATACATCCACCCCATTTGAACACTTATTCCTGCAGAGTTTGCCTCCGACGCACCAGATCTCCCTCATTTGCAATATGATGAACAGGAACCTCTATTCTGAGGACCCCAGTTACATTGGAAGATGGGAATCGGAATTAGGTTTCAGCCTTACTGAGGAAGAAAAACGAAAGACGTATGTGTTCTCCCACAAGATCTCAGTAGCATGCAATGCCCAGGAAAAGAGCTTTAAGCTACTGGCAAGATGGTATCAATGCCCGGTCAACCTCCATAGAGCCTTCCCTATGGTCCCGGAGAAGTGTTGGCGCTGTGGCTCAGACAAAGGTACGCTGCCACACATTTGGTGGGGTTGTAACAAACTATCCAACTTTTGGACTCAGGTGTTTGCGACCTACAACCAAATGGCAGGAGAAAGCGTAACTCCTTCCATTAAGATCGCCCTTCTGTCTATTTTACCCAGTTCACTGGGAAGCCAAAAGAAGCGCCTGTTGCGGTTCTTTTTGATTGCGGCCAGAGCAGTCATTCCACGACACTGGAGGACCACAGTGACCCCCAGAATAGGGGAATGGCTGACAGAGTTAACGCATCTTTGTCACATGGAGGAACTCTCCTCTTGGGTATCGGGCACAAATGAGAAGTTTACCAAACTATGGCAGCCATGGATACTGTTCAAGGAGTCCCCTGCATTCAGGAGCCTGTTCTAGTGACAGTGCATAAACAACCCCCGTCTTACCTCCCTCCCGCAACCCCTTGTATAAGTCCCTTCCCTTTCCTTCTCCCCTCTCTTTCTATTCTGCTATCTACTCACTCTATATCTTGACCACTTTTCTAGTAAGGTTCTTCATATAGACAGGCGGGTCTAGCCCTTTGGAAGTAAAAGGTGACAAACAGTAACCTATGAATATGGAATAGTCACAGATAATCTATCAAAACACGGGTGGAAATACATTCTTGTCAGTAATGTGTTATGTAGATTGTATAAACACCAAGGGTAGCGGCCCATCTACGGAACTTGAAGTGGCTAATATTCTCTTATTTTTCTTTCTGTATGCTTGATATGTTTAATCTGTTTCTGTTATGGAAATCTTTAATAAAAACTGATTTGGTTAAAAAAGAGCCTGAGGGGACCTCCACATTGGATCCCCAACCACGGTAAAGCTGCCAGCTGTGGTTTTCAGGCTACAGCCGTCTACTTTACCCTAGCTGGCTATCAAAAATGGGGGGACCCAACGTCATTTTTTTTTTTAACTATTTTTTAAATAGAAAAAATTAATGGGCTTCCCTGTATTTTGATTGCCAACCAAGGTAACGGCAGGCAGATGGGGGTGGCAACCCATAGCTGTCTGCTTTATCTGCGCTGAGAATCAAAAATACCGCGGAGCGCTACGTCATTTTTTTAAAGATTTATTTTTACAGCACTGTGATGTCCAGCAATCAAAATACAGGGAAGCCCATTTTATTTTTACTTATTTAAATAAATAATTAAAAAAAATATATATGGGCTCCCACTGCATTTTTTGTATTGCTAGCTAAGGGTAATCCAAGCAGCTACTGGCTGCTAACCCCCACTGCTTGGTGTTACCTTCACTGGCAATGGAAAATCCAGGGAAGCATTTTTTATTTTTTTTGCCAAAAAACTACAAAAAAAGGACGTGAGCTTTGCCATATTTTTGTATGCTAGCCAGGTATAGCAGGCAGGTGCTGGAAAAGTTGGATACAGCGCCAGAATATGGCGCTTCTATGAAAATGACATTTTCTGAGGCGGCTGCAGACTGCAATTCGCAGCAGTGGGGCCCAGAAAGCTCAGGCCAACCTGTGCTGCGGATTCCAATCCCCAGCTGCCTAGTTGTACCTGGCTGGACACAAAAATGGGGCGAAGCCTACGTCATTTGTTTTCTAATTATTTCATGAAATTCATGAAATAATAAAAAAAGGGCTTCCCTTTATTTTTAGTTCCCAGCCGGGTACAAATAGGCAACTGGGGGTTGGGGGCAGCCGTACCTGCCTGCTGTACCTGGCTAGCATACAAAAATATGGCGAAGCCCACATAATTTTTTCAGGGGGCAAAAAACTTCTGCATACAGTCCTGGATGGAGTATGCTGAGCCTTGTAGTTCTGCAGCTGCTGTCTGTCTGTATGGAGAAGAGCAGACAGCAGCTGCAGAACTACAAGGCTCAGCATACTCCATCCAGGACTGTATGCAGAATTTTTTTGCCCACTAAAAAAATGACGTGGGCTTCGCCATATTTTTGTATGCTAGCCAGGTACAGCAGGCAGCCACGGGCTGCCTCCAACCCCCAGTTGCCTATTTGTACCCGGCTGGGAACCAAAAATATAGGGAAGCCTGTTTTTTTTAATTATTTCACTTATTTCATGAAATAATTAAAAAACAAATGACGTGGGCTTCGCCCCATTTTTGTGTCCAGCCGGGTACAACTAGGCAGCTGGGGATTGGAATCCGCAGCACAGGTTAGCCCGAGGTTTCTGGGCGCCTCTGCTGCGGATTTCAGTCCGCAACCGTCCCAGAAAATGGCGCTCTCATAGAAGCGCCATCATCTGGCGCTGTATCCAACTCTTCCAACAGCCCTGGAGCCGGGTGGCTTGTTGGGTAATCATGAGTTAATACTGGCTTTGTTTTACTAGCCAGTATTAAGCCAGAGATTCTTAATGTCAGGCACGTTTGACCCGGCCATTAAGAATCTCCAATAAGGGGTTAAAAAAACACCACACAGAGAAAAAATACTTTAATAGAAATAAATACACAGACACATTAGAGACTCCATCTTTATTACCCCCTGTCAGCCCTCCACGATCCTGCTCTTCTGTCTTCTTTCTTTCTAGTGTAGTAGTAGTGACGATTGTAGTGAGGATGAGGTGCACCAGCCCATCATGGGCTGGGGAACCCCATCCTCAGTACAATCCTCACTACAATCGGGAAGCAGCGTGCAGCCTTCACTCCGTGAGTGATCAGTGCTGCTGGCTGTCAGCGGTAACAGCGGTAACGCTGACAGACGCGTTACCATAGCAACGGTGCTCTCGGAGCCGTGGTTAGCGGTGACGTCACCGCTAACTGCGTTGCTATGGCAACGGTGATCTCCGTTAATGACCGGCTGTGTCAGCCGGTCGATAACGGAACGGGGAGTCAACCGTGTGCTAGAGCATGTCGCCGGTACACGGCGATACACATATGTGCACCGTGTACCGGAGAGATGCACTCGCAGGTCCTACATGACATGTCATAGTCATGTGACCAGTCTGTAGCCAATGAGATAATAGCCACGTGACTGGTCACATGGCTATTTTGACGTCACGATAGGTCCTGCATCTCTGCTGGCAGTGCAGGTCACCGGGAGGATTCAGCGATCATCGGATGGAATAGCGGCAGGAGACAGAGTGCAGAAGGGATCGCGAGGACCGGTAAGTGTTATGGCAATGTTTATTAACTGTTTGTGTACATTTATAATGCATTTTTATGTGTTTGTGATTGCCTCCCATTATAGCCTATACGTTCGAGTTTGGTTCGTCGAACGTTCGACGAACCGAACTCGAACGGGACCCCCGTTCGGCGAACCGGTCTCGAGCCGAACCGGGACCGGTTCGCTCATCTCTAGTCATAACTGGAGGTTTTCTTTGATCGCAGGTAAACTCAACTCAAGTGAACTGATTGAACTCAGTGATCTCACCACAGGTGAATGGAGTTTAATCAGACATGCATCTGCTGGCAGAAAACTGTGGGTTTTTTTGCCAAGAGATGCAGATTTGCTGAAATTTATACACCAAATTCCTGCACCAAATCTGCATCTCCTGGAAAAAAAAGTCACATCAATAACTCACCAAAACCACATTGCGTTTAGATGCAGGTTTTTTTGCAAGAAATTTTAGATTCTCAGCCGGAGAATACCAACCCCTAACTGTCAGCTTTATCATGCCTGGGTATCAAAATTAGGGGGGACAAGACAAAAGGTTTTGTTTTTTAAATTATTTATTTAAATAATTTTTAAAAAGCCACATGGGGATCCTAAAATTTTGTTACACAGCCAAGATATCGCTGATAACTGATGGCTGCAACATGTAGCCATATGCTTTATTTGTGCTAGGTATTAATATACTTGGGCCACACACCATTTTTTATTGATTAATTTTTAAACTTCACTCTGACAGACAGAATGCTATAGTGAGGACAACCAGTAGCCTGACTGGAGCAATCACAGATAGTGGGCAGGGGAAGCAGTGAAGTGGACCCAGAAGTAGTGTTACAGGTGCGTGGAGACTGGTAAGTATGTCTTGTTTTAACCATTTTGCTTCCTTTTTTCCCAGCCAATCATAACCAGCCATGAGAATACTTGACATAGCTGTGATGGGGCCGGACGTGGATGGTTTCTGCAATAGTGTAAACATGAACAGTTACCGAACAAAGCCGAACTTTGCCGATTTTTGAGAAAACTGCTTGTGAATCTAATTGCAAACTGAACGAGCCAAGGCTCGTGCCAAATTTGACATTAGCAAACGTTTTTCAAAAGTCCTGGCATGAATCTTTTAACCCTTAGTGGGTCTTGAATGGCATCATCTTTGTTCTCGGCTATTCTAACCTTTAACTTGTGCGTGGTACATCCTGAGGATTGTAACTTGCATGAGTTGCATGTGGCTATATAAACGCCATGTGTAATATTGCAATTTATGAAAGTTTTGATGCTTTACGTATACGTCAAATCAGAGGGGGGAAAAAGCAAGGTCAGCTCACCTGTATGTGTGTCGCCCCCGTGCCAGCAGCCGGCGCTGCTCGGGTCCGGGCCTTCTAGGGTGGTGGCTCGAGGGTCTCCGGACCCGGGGGTCTCGC
Organism: Anomaloglossus baeobatrachus; assembly: GCF_048569485.1. NCBI lineage: Eukaryota > Metazoa > Chordata > Amphibia > Anura > Aromobatidae > Anomaloglossus > Anomaloglossus baeobatrachus. The sequence goes on along the minus strand of NC_134353.1, from coordinate 689,968,653 downwards.
AGACACGCCAAATAAAAAGGGCGACGTAAATGTACGGGTTAGGTCGTAGTAAGTTCGTGACGCCACCCACGGTGTGTTGTGAAGTGGGACGCCACCGCTGCTGTTGTAGGGCACTCGAGGGAGATGTTGTGCAGCTAGTTGTTAACTTCTCCGTGGGTAGGGATGGTGGCCCCGGGACCCGGTGTCTCAGTGCAGGGTATAACGACCGCAGGGGGTGTTTGTGTACTCACAGTTAATAAACCGCACAAGTCTCTGGTAAACCAAGGTTAGGGTGGCCGGTGCCGCGGCCGGTTGCATTTGGGTCCCCCACCTGGCTGGTGGTTTCTATCCTTTTCCTCTGCACTGTTTTGTGTAAGGTGGATTTCCCAGTCTGAAACTCAGGAGCCCGCTCCCGGATGGATGTGGCCTAAGGAGCCGTGCCCGCAGACGCTGGCCCATGGGATCTATGGGCCCTGGCGGTGACCTCCTATCCCTATCAGTGGGCTGTTGTCTTCTTGGAGGCACTTTGGGTGGGACAGGACCTCTAGTCCTGGCCATAATTGGTGAATTAACCAGTCCGCTTGTTTTCGGTTCTGGCTTCAGGGTCCGAGTACACCCTGTGTGCTACGGTTTCCGGGTCGGTTCCCCGTGTCGGTACTGGCGGGCTACAACCCTATCCCGGTCCACCTCGGTTCTGCAGAGCCGTCTTCCCGTCTCCTGCTGATGGAGACCACCGTCTGCCTCCTAGCCAAAGGCACCAGGGCTCCTACCCTGGTACCGTTCAACTTTGAACTTTTCTGCTGGAGCTAAACTTAGCTCCAGCCCATAGTCCTCTCCCAACTAAACTCCAAATTCTTTCTGTTTGTTTTCCCACCCCGGGCTGTCTGGACCCCTGGGTGGGCGTGTCCAACCGCCTGGTCACGCCCACTCATGTGTCTATCTTTCCCTAAGGGGGGGTGACTAGGGTTTCTAGGTTGGCTGTGTGTTTCCTAGTGTGGGAAGGTGTTATGCAGGGGCAAATTTGTGACTACCTGGTTTTGCCAGGGCATCACATATGCAGAGCACGGTCAATAAAGTCCAAGACATGCAAAAAGGTAGAAAATCCATAAATAAAAATCTTTATTTTATCCAGATTAAAAACATAAGGCACTTCCGCACAATGTACAGAGCATAATGAAGGGTAAAAATGGCAACGTGTTTCTGGCCTAAACTGGTCCTTAGTCTCTGCCCTAGTGACTAAGGACCAGTTTAGATCAGAAACGCATTGACATTTTTACCTTTCATTCTGCTCTGTACCTTGTGCTGGAGTGCCTTACATTTTTAATCAAATCAGAGGTGTTGAAATTAGAAGTTTTATCCATATATTTACATAAACCACATCTTGGCATTTCACAATGGAAACTGCCGATCAAGGACAGCCATGTTTTACAAGACATGTCCTTACTCTAGAAAAGACTGGACAAAATAATATTGTCAAGTGACAAAGTACTCTTAGCAGTAAATCTGATCCCTGGTGTTAAAATTCTATGCTGGATTTCATCTTAATACAAGAAAGATAAACGTTTACAAATACTAATATAGATGGCAGTAAAATTAGAGCTACAGTATAAGCCATGGAAAAGTTTAGTTTATTTTGTGTGGATCTTCTCAAATGACTGTGATTAGAGAGAAGCATTTGGCATATTCTTTATTTGGCAATAAAGTAAGCTGTAGGCAAAATTGGTTTATGGTGGTAACCTTATGATGATAGTCTATCATTAATGATATGACATTCATTGTTGAAACTATCATCAGAACAAGAACATCGGGCTCTAGTCAATTCTCCAACACAGAGTTGCTTAACTCGAGAACGCATACCTGGGGTCTCGCAGGCCTGCTAGGTTACTTGTTTTCATTTTTTCTGCAAGATTACTTGTTAACTCAATGTTTTCAAATATTCACATCTCAGATAAACTTTGAAAAGTATTTCTATTTGAGTTACTCCATGTTATTTGCACACAGACCTAAAAGGCCCCAGGTATGTGAAAGTGTAGATTTCCATGGTTGTGCATTCCAGGGTTAATAACATGAGGCGGGTGACATTCAATTGGTGGCATAGAGATTAGAATTGCCACTGATTGGCTTTCTCTATACTTCAGTATTTACTTCATTGTTAATAGGGTCTCTCTTTAGCATAACATCCAAGAACGGTGTATAATGATTATGAACTTTCACAAAGAAGTTTAGAATATTGTTATTGTTCTTCAAAAATGAAGAAAATTGAGATTTAAAATCTCCATCAGTATTTTTAGACCAGTAAATCAAAAAGCAATCTACAAGTGCATCTCAATAAATTAGAATATCATCAAAAAGTTAAATTATTTCAGTAATTCAATACAAAAAGGGAAACGCATATATTATATAGAGTCATTACAAACAGAGTGATCTATTTCAGGTGTTTATTTCTTACATGCCCAGAGATAGCTCAGTTAGGACAATTCCAAAGTGAATGTAAAGATAATAGGGGAGAGAAGAGGCTCCAAGACTGGCCCTCAGACTAGGAGAACCGCAGCTAGCACTTAACTCAGGGTTAGAGATGAGCCACCCCCCTAGCGTTCAAGTTTGGTTCGGTTTGTCGAATGGCAGGCAAGTTCATCGAACTTTCGACGAACCCATTCGAACCCCATTGAAAACAATGGCAGGCAAACACAAACACATACAAACACATAGAAAACACCTTCTAAGGTGTCCAAAAGGTGACAAACAACTCACAAGACACCACAAACACATGGAAAAGTGACAAGGACATATACTCATGCGAAAATCAAAGAGCTTGACGAGTAAAAAGAGGAGGAGACACATATAGGCATGTCATGCCCTTCTAAAATCATGTAAAACACAGCAAGGGGACTCCAAGAAGAGTCTCCCTTTTTTCCAAAAATTGGGCCACACACACCACTTCAGTGGCATCACTTGTGGCCCAGTTGCAAGTTTCACATGTTGATTTTCATCAAGTACATTCAAAAATACGCCAGCCTTAACTGTCCCCAGGATGACACCGGGGTAGCAAAGTCCTTGCTGAACCATGACTTGTTCATCATGGATCATTATTAAAAACACAGCAAGGGGACTCCAAGCAGAGTCTCCCTTTTTTTCCAAAAATTGGGCCACACACACCACTTCAGTGGCAGCACTTGGGCCCCAGTTGCAAACTTCACATGTTGATTTACATCAAGCACAATAAAAAATACGCCAGCCCAGCCGTCTATGCCAGGGTCCTCGACCTTCTGCACTGCTCTGGGTCTAGGCTGTGGGTCGGCCTGGCACAAGATCTATGCCCGTTATCAATACCGACCCTGCCGTGCACCTGGCCTCTCCTCACCAAACATAAAATTGAAATGTCTTATAGCTAGAGATGAGCGAACCGGTCCCGGTTCGGCTCGAGGCCGGTTCGCCGAACGGGGGTCCCGTTCGAGTTCGGTTCGTCGAACGTTCGACGAACGGAACTCGAACGTATAGGCTATAATGGGAGGCAATCACAAACACATAAAAATGCATGATAAATGTACACAAACAGTTAATAAACATTGCCATAACACTTACCGGTCCTCGCGATCCCTTCTGCACTCTGTCTCCTGCCGCTATTCCATCCGATGATCGCTGAATACTCCCGGTGACCTGCACTGCCAGCAGAGATGCAGGACCTATCGTGATGTCAAAATAGCCATGTGACCAGTCACGTGGCTATTATCTCATTGGCTACAGACTGGTCACATGACTATGACACGTCATGTAGGACCTGCGAGTGCATCTCTCCGGTACACGGTGCACATATGTGTATCGCCGTGTACCGGCGACATGCTCTAGCACACGGTCGACTCCCCATTCCGTTAGGGACCGGCTGACACAGCCGGTCATTAACGGAGATCACCGTTGCCATAGCAACGCAGTTAGCGGTGACGTCACCGCTAACCGCGGCTCCGAGAGCACCGTTGCTATGGTAACGCGTCTGTCAGCGTTACCGCTAGCAGCCAGCACTGATCACTCACGGAGTGAAGGCTGCACGCTGCTTCCCGATTGTAGTGATGATTGTAGTGAGGATGAGGTTCCCCAGCCCCAAGTGATGAGCTGGTGAATCTCATCCTTCCTCACTACAATCGTCACTACTACTACACTAGAAAGAAAGAAGACAGAAGAGCAGGATCGTGGAGGGCTGACAGGGGGTAATAAAGATGGAGTCTCTAATGTGTCTGTGTATTTATTTCTATTAAAGTATTTTTTCTCTGTGTGGTGTTTTTTTTAACCCTTTATTGGAGATTCTTAATGGCCGGGTCAAACGTGCCTGACATTAAGAATCTCTGGCTTAATACTGGCTAGTAAAACAAAGCCAGTATTAACTCATGATTACCCAACAAGCCACCCGGCTCCAGGGCTGTTGGAAGAGTTGGATACAGTGCCAGATGATGGCGCTTCTATGAGAGCACCATTTTCTGGGACGGCTGCGGACTGAAATCCGCAGCAGAGGCGCCCACAAACCTCGGGCTAACCTGTGCTGCGGATTCCAATCCCCAGCTGCCTAGTTGTACCCGGCTGGACACAAAAATGGGGCGAAGCCCACGTCATTTGTTTTTTAATTATTTCATGAAATAAGTGAAATAATTAAAAAAAAACGGGCTTCCCTATATTTTTGGTTCCCAGCCGGGTACAAATAGGCAACTGGGGGTTGGAGGCAGCCCGTGGCTGCCTGCTGTACCTGGCTAGCATACAAAAATATGGCGAAGCCCACGTCATTTTTTTGGTGGGCAAAAAAATTCTGCATACAGTCCTGGATGGAGTATGCTGAGCCTTGTAGTTCTGCAGCTGCTATCTGCTCTTCTCCATACAGACAGACAGCAGCTGCAGAACTACAAGGCTCAGCATACTCCATCCAGGACTGTATGCAGAAGTTTTTTGCCCCCTGAAAAAATTATGTGGGCTTCGTCATATTTTTGTATGCTAGCCAGGTACAGCAGGCAGGTACGGCTGCCCCCAACCCCCAGTTGCCTATTTGTACCCGGCTGGGAACCAAAAATAAAGGGAAGCCCTTTTTTTATTATTTCATGAATTTCATGAAATAATTAGAAAACAAATGACATAGGCTTCGCCCCATTTTTGTGTCCAGCCAGGTACAACTAGGCAGCTGGGGATTGGAATCCGCACCACAGGTTGGCCTGAGCTTTCTGGGCCCCTCTGCTGCGAATTGCAGTCTGCAGCCGCCTCAGAAAATGGCATTTTCATAGAAGCACCATCTTCTGGCGCTGTATCCAACTCTTCCACCACCTGCCTGCTATACCTGGCTAGCATACAAAAATATGGCGAAACTCACGTCCTTTTTTTGTAGTTTTTTGGCAAAAAAAATAAAAAATGCTTCCCTGGATTTTCCATTGCCAGTGAAGGTAACACCAAGCAGTGGGGGTTAGCAGCCAGTAGCTGCTTGGATTACCCTTAGCTAGCAATACAAAAAATGCAGCGGGAGCCCATATTTATTTTTTTTAATTATTTATATAAATAACTAAAAATAAAATGGGCTTCCCTGTATTTTGATTGCTGGACATCACAGTGCTGCAAAAATAAATATTTAAAAAAATGACGTAGCGCTCCGCGGTATTTTTGATTCTCAGCGCAGATAAAGCAGACAGCTATGGGTTGCCACCCCCATCTGCCTGCCGTTACCTTGGTTGGCAATCAAAAAACAGGGAAGCCCATTAATTTTTTCTATTTAAAAAATAGTTAAAAAAAAAAAATGACGTTGGGTCCCCCCATTTTTGATAGCCAGCTAGGGTAAAGCAGACGGCTGTAGCCTGAAAACCACAGCTGGCAGCTTTACCGTGGTTGGGGATCCAATGTGGAGGTCCCCTCAGGCTCTTTTTTATAATTATTTTATAAATATTAATAATTACACAAAAAAAGTAGGGTCCCCTCCAAATTGGATCACCAGCCAAGGTAAAGCGGACAGCTGTGGTCTGGTATTCTCAGGGTGGGAAGGTCCATAGTTATTGGGCCTTCACAGCCTAAAAATAGCAGGCCGCAGGCACCCCAGACGTGGCGCATCCACTAGATGCGCCAATCCTGGCGCTTCACCCCAGCTCATCCCGTGCCCTGGTGCAGTGGCAAACGGGGTAATAAATCGGGTTGATACTAGCTGTAAAGTCACCTGAGATCAAGCCCAGCAGTTTGTGATGTCATGGCGTCTATTAGATACCCAACATCATAAACTGTCAGTACTAACAAAAACAAAAAATCGACAAAGAAATTTATTTGAAAAAACAGTCCCCAAAACATTTCCTCTTTCACCAATTTATTGTAAGAAAAAAAAATAAAGGGGTCCCACGACGACTCTGGACCGTCTAGATTATGGGGGGAGACACTCAGGGAACGTATCCCCCATTTTCTAGGAGTGCGGACCCTTCATGTGAGGAGTGTGGGTGCAATGAATCTGCACTCACTCTCCCCGGGTCCACAGCAGCAGAGTCCATGTCGTAATGGTTGCTACCAAAGCTGCAATGCCCTGCTCATGAGGTAAGGGCATGCCTAATCAGGAGAACTACTGTAGAGGAAGCTCTGCTCACTGGTATATAGGGGCTCAGAGGTAATAATAGATAAAATTAGTGAGTAACCTCGGCACTCTAAATCTCCCAGACTAAGTCAGTAAGTCACAATGGATAGTAATGCAAAATCACTCTTTATTGGTCCGTATTAAGAACATTTTTTTTTTCATAAGCATATATGTTTTTGTCCAAAACAAGTTACAAATGACGTTTCGGCCTGAGCCTTCGTCAGATTGGACTTATCTGCATGTAATCATGAAAAATGACAATAATCAGTATCACATAAGAGTGAGAGAACAATAACATAAACTCGAACAATGTAGAGGTAGAATTGGGATGCAGCAAAAAAATTGCAACACAGCAAGAAATGAAACACATGATACAAATCTCATAATACAGTACAAGGACAATATAGTAATGACAAATATGGGGTCAGAGTAGACTTAGACAGCTCTGATACGAAAGAGATGTCAATCATAAAGTAACATGTGCAGTAGGTGTAGAGCTACAGTATGCATGGCAGAGCTAATGGGTAGACCGACCATAGAAAAAGAACGGAGAAAAAGTGGAGAAAAAGTGGAGAAAAAATGGAGAAAAAGTGGAGAAAAAGTGGAGAAAAAGTGGAGAAAAAAATGGAGAAAAAGTGGAGAAAAAGTGGAGAATAAATGGAGAAAAAGTGGAGAAAAAAATGGAGAAAAAGTGGAGAATAAGTGGAGAATAAGTGGAGAATAAGTGGAGAAAAAGTGGAGAAAAAGTGGAGAAAAAGTGGAGAATAAGTGGAGAAAAAGTGGAGAAAAAGTGGAGAATAAGTGGAGAAAAAGTGGAGAAAAAGTGGAGAAAAAAATGGAGAAAAAGTGGAGAAAAAGTGGAGAATAAATGGAGAAAAAGTGGAGAAAAAGTGGAGAAAAAGTGGAGAAAAAGTGGAGAATAAATGGAGAAAAAGTGGAGAATAAGTGGAGAAAAAGTGGAGAAAAAGTGGAGAAAAAAATGGAGAAAAAGTGGAGAAAAAATGGAGAATAAATGGAGAAAAAGTGGAGAAAAAGTGGAGAAAAAGTGGAGAATAAATGGAGAAAAAGTGGAGAAAAAAATGGAGAAAAAGTGGAGAATAAATGGAGAAAAAGTGGAGAAAAAGTGGAGAAAAAGTGGAGAAAAAGTGGAGAATAAATGGAGAAAAAGTGGAGAAAAAGTGAAGAAAAAGTGGAGAAAAAGTGGAGAAAAAGTAGGGAAAAAAATGGAGAAAAAGTGGAGAAAAAGTGGAGAAAAAGTGGAGAAAAAAATGGAGAAAAAGTGGAGAATAAATGGAGAAAAAGTGGAGAAAAAGTGGAGAAAAAGTGGAGAAAAGGTGGAGAATAAATGGAGAAAAAGTGGAGAAAAAGTGGAGAAAAAGTGGAGAAAAAGTGGGGAAAAAAATGGAGAAAAAGTGGAGAAAAAGTGGAGAAAAAGTGGAGAAAAAAATGGAGAAAAAGTGGAGAAAAAGTGGAGAATAAATGGAGAAAAAGTGGAGAAAAAGTGGAGAAAAAGTGGAGAAAAAGTGGAGAAAAAATGGAGAAAAAGTGGAGAAAAAGTGGAGCACCCTTTGGTGCCTTTCATGTGGCACTAAGAGGTGCTTAGCTTTGTATTTAGCCAAAAAAATGAAAAAAAAATGACGTAGGGTTCCCCCTAGTTTTGTAGCCAGCTAGGGTAAAGCAGACGGCTGCAGCCTGCAGACCACAGCTGGCAACCTCACCTTGGCTGGTAATCCAAAACTGAGGGCACCCCACGCTGTTATTTTAAATTAAATAAATAATTTAAAAAAAAAAACACGTAGGGGTCCCCCAAAATTGGATCACCAGCCAAGGTAAAGCAGACAGCTGGGGCCTGATATTCTCAGACTAGGGAGGTCCATGGTTATTGGACTCTCCCAAGCCTAAAAATAGCAGGCCGCAGCCGCCCCAGAAGTGGCGCATCCATTAGATGCGCCAATCCTGGTGCTTCGCCCCAGCTCATCCCGCGCCCTGGTGCGGTGGCAAACGGGGTAATATATGGGGTTAATACCAGATGTGTAATGTCACCTGGCATCAAGCCCTGGGGTTGGTGAGGTCAGGCGTCTATCAGATACCCGACATCACCAACCCAGTCAGTAATAAAAAAAAATAGACGACAAACACATTTTTATTTGAAAAAACACTCCCCAAAACATTCCCTCTTTAACCAATTTATTAGAATGAAAAACAAATCCAGGTCTGCTGTAATCCAAGGGGTTGCCATGACGATCCACACTGTCCCAGTCAATGAAGAGCAGGATGTTCCCCATTGGCTGGGAGAGCAGTGCAGTGACCTGAGCTAACATCAATGGGTCAGCCCAGGTCACTGCAGGGGATGACAAGTGCTGCTGTCAGCGAGGTACAGTACCCGCGCTGATCTCCAGCACACTGACAGCCCCTGTCACTGAGTTCAATGACCGGCGCCTTCACAGCCAAATATCGCGAGAGGTCCGTGACGTCACCGCTAGTCAGTCTCGGGTCGGAAGCGAGAGGTGATGTGACAAGCGGCGGCCATGGAGGACAGTGATGGCGCTGAGGTCGGGATGGCGGGACTTAATCACCGCAGGTAAGCCGAGCGGGACCATGTGTGTGTGTGTGTGTGTGTGTGTGTGTGTATGTATGTGTACGTGTGTGTGTGTATATGTGTACATGCCGCAGACAGGAGGGGGCGGAGTGAGCTGAGCGGGGAAGTGTGGGCTTCCTGCACGTAACTAAGATAAACATCGGGTTACTAACCAAAGCGCTTTGCTTGGATACCCGATGTTTATCTTGGTTACCAGCTTGTGGCAGGCTGCCAGCGATGGCTCCTGCACACTGTAGCTGTAAAAAGCCCTGCTTTTTGCTGCTAGAACCGTTCTCGAACGTATCTAGAACTATCGAGCTTTTGCAAAAAGCTCGAGTTCTAGTTCGATCTCGAACAGCCCCCAAAGTCACTCGAGCCCCGAACTGGAGAACCTCGAACCGCGAACCGCGCTCAACTCTACTTATAGCACCAAACAAACATTGAAAACAATACACTCCATGTCATCACGCAATCTCATAATCCAACCTAGAGGACACCTTATGCCACTAACTGACAATCCAGAGTTTCTACCGGGAGCATCGTCCAATAGTTTTCTGGGCAGCACGAAACTAAACCCCCTGAGATTAAATCAGGTGACCCCGGAGGGATCCCTCCTTCCGCCCCGGGAGATTGTAGAGAATCGGAACTTCAGAATGCGATTCCATTTTGAATACGCCCAACTCAAACACTTCATAACCTCCCAGGATACTGTCATGGCCCACCGTCCGCCACAAACGCTTTTTGAAAACCTTTGTATTGGGTCTTCTGATACACGCCATGCAATATCAAAGGTGTACAGGTTTATGACAAGTGCAGAAGAGATGTCCCTCCCTCGCTTCTGTGCGGCATGGGAAACAGATCTCAATCAGACATTCCCTAGGAATCAGTGGGAGCGTTGTTTCCGTCTGACCCACAGGTCCGTGGTTGCCACCAGGATGCAAGAAACCAGCTATAAAATCATTTCTAGATGGTACAGGGTTCCAGCATCTATCCATGCGTGGTGTCCCGAAATTCCTAATACGTACTGGCGCTGTGGAGCGCAGCGTGGCACCATGTCACACATCTGGTGGTACTGCCCGAGCATGTCGGTCTTTTGGAACAAAGTACTGGCAGCCATTCAAGAGGTCACTGGGACCGTAGTCCCAAGCCGCCCAGAAGCAATTTTACTGTCATATTTAACATATCCGAAAAGGTCTATAAAAAATCCATCTTAGGCCACCTCCTACAAGCTGCCAAGACAGTGATTCCGCAACGACGGAAGGATTCTACCCCCCCTACGCTGGAAGAGTGGGTAATGGAGGTGAATGTGATTCACCGAATGGAAATGGTGATGGCCCAGTCACGTGGGCAGACAGTAACGACAGCCACCAAATGGTTTCAATGGGAATCATTCTTGTCCGGTAAAAATTTTTTGGAACTAATCTAACTCCCGGAAGACAGGTACCCTGGCCCCCGCTTTTTCTTTAGACAATATACCACCCTTTTGACAAGTCTCGGTCAAACAATTTATGTATCAGTCCTGGTCGCCGCGTCCTACCTCCTACCCTTTCTTCCCTTTTTCCGACCTGCTCTTCCCCCTCCACTTCCTGACTGCCACTTTCCTTTACCTTTCTTCTTTGGTTTTACTATCTTCTATGGTTTAAAATTATTATCCATGTACTATTGCAATCATTTATATTCCCCTATGAAGCCCATGACAGCTTGTTATCGCTCAGACTGTCGCAGAGTATTTATTTGTTACAACATGGAATCGTGTTCTGTGCATGTATGCCTTTGAAAAATTCAATAAAACTTTAAATTTGAAAAAAAAAAAAAAAATATGCCAGCCTTAACTCTCCCCAGGATGACACAGGGGTAGAATAGTGCCTGCGGATCCATGACTTGTTCATCTTGATGAACGTTAGTCTGTCCACATTGTCACTGGACAGATGCGTGCGCTTATCTGTCAGCACACACCCAGCAGCACTGAAGACACGTTCCGAGACAACGCTGGCTGCGGGACACGACAAGATCTCCAAGGCGTAAGTGGCGAGTTCAGACCATTTTTCAAAATTGGAAGCCCAAAATGAGCAAGACTCCAGTTGCACAGTCATGGCATCGATGTTCTTTTGAAGATACTCCTTTATCATCCTCTCCAGCCGTTGACTATGTGTCAGACTTCTTGTCTCTTATGGCCTTGCAAAGAATGATCTAAAAAAAACTATGAAACGATTCCATAAAATTGCTGTTACCACCAGATACGGTGTTGCTGGTATGGTTTGACTGATAATGACTCGACAGTCCCATGCTTGGCAAGTTGCAACTGGGAGATTCACTCTGTGCACCACTGGTGTTTGGTGGAAAAGCCGAGCTAAGATTGCATAACAGCTTCTGCTGATACTCCTGCATAAGTGCATCCCTTTCTATAGCTGGAATTTTTTCGCCAAATTTGGACTTGTACCGGGGATCTAAAGCCCTCTTTGCATGCTGCAATTTATCTTACGATGTGTCAGTGGGGTCACGTCGTAATCCACGTTGTTCATTTCACATGAATTGAATATGCGGTTGTGCAATGTTCCCGAGGCAGCACACATCACAGTGTGTGACACCCTGGGAACATTGAATGACAGCTTACCTCTGTCCGCGGCTCCCGCCGACAATGCTGAAGGAAGGAGGTCGTCGGGATGTTTACATCCCGCTCATCTCCTCCCATCCGCTTCTATTGGCCGGCTGCCGCGTGACGTCGATGTGAAGCCGAACGTCCCTCTCACTCCAGGAAGTGGACATTCGCCGTCCACATCGAGGTCGTATAGACGGGTAAGTACGTGTGACGGGGGTTAATCGTTTGTGCGGCACGTTCAACAAATTGAACGTGCCGCACATACGATGGGGGCGTTGCAAGTAGAGATGAGCGAACCGGTCGCGGTTCGGCTCGAGTTCGGTTCACCAAACGAACGTCTCGTTCGAGTTCGGTTCGGCGAACGTTCGACGAACCGAACTCGAACAGCATAGGAAACAATGGCAGGCAATCACAAATACATAAAAACACCTAGAAAACACCCTCAAAGGTGTCCAAACAAACAACTCACAACACAACACAAACACATGGGAAAGTGACAAGAACATATACTCATGCGAAAACAAAAGAGCAGGACAAGGAAAAAGAGGAGACACAGATATAGGTATGGCACGCCCTTCTAAAATCATGTAAAACACCGCAAGGTGACTCCAAGCGGAGTCTCCCTTTTTTCCAAAAATTGGGCCACACACACACCCACCCCTTCAATGGCAGCACTTGTGCCCCAGTTGTACACTTCACAGCTAGATTTGCATCAAGCACATTCAAAAATACGCCATACTTAACCGTCCCCAGGATGACACCGGACTAGGTAGCAAAGTCTTTCCTGATCCCAGCTCTGTTCATCTTGGATCATTTTTAAAAACAATGTAAGCAAGGGTTACTCCAAGCGGAGTCTCCCTTTTTTCCAAAAATTGTGCCCCATACACACCCACCCCTTCAGTGGCAGCACTTGTGCCCCAGTTGTACACTTCACAGCTAGATTTGCATCAAGCACATTAAAAAATACACCATACTTAACCGTCCCCAGGATGACACCGGGGTAGATAGCAAAGTCTTTCCTGATCCCAGCTCTGTTCATCTTGGATCATTTTTAAAAACAATGTAAGCAAGGGTTACTCCAAGCGGAGTCTCCCTTTTTTCCAAAAATTGGGCCACACACACACCCACCCCTTCAGTGGCAGCACTTGTGCCCTAGTTGTACACTTCACAGCTAGATTTGCATCAAGCACATTCAAAATACACAAGCATTTACTCTCCCCAGGATGACACAGGGGTAGTAAATTCCTTGTGGATCCATGACTTGTTCATTTTGATGAATGTTAGTCTTTCCACATTGTCACTGGACAGACGCGTGCGCTTATCTGTCAGCACACACCCAGCAGCACTGAAGACACGTTCAGAGACAACACTGGCAGCTGGACACGACAAAATCTCCAAGGCGTAAGTGGAGAGCTCTGACCATTTTTCAAGATTTGAAGCCCAAAATGAGCAAGGCTCCATTTGCAAAGTAATGGCATCGATGTTCATTTGGAGATACTCCTGTATCATCCTCTGCAGCCGTTGACTATGTGTCAGACTTGTTGTCTCTGGTGGCCTTGCAAAGGAAGGTCTAAAAAAATTATGAAAAGATTCAATAAAATTGCTGTTACCACCACCAGATACGGTGCTACTGGTACGGGTAGACTGTTGAAGATGACGAGACCGTCCCATGTTTGTCAAGTTACAACTGGGAGATTCACTCCCTGCACCTGCACGGTTGTTTTGTGGAAAAGCCGAGCTAAGATCGAGTAACAGCTTCTGCTGATACTCCTGCATACGTGCGTCCCTTTCTATGGCTGGAATTATGTCACAAAATTTGGACTTGTACCGAGGATCTAATAGTGTGGCAAGCCAGTAGTCATCATCACTTCTAATTTTGACAATACGAGGGTAATGTTGCAGGTAGTGCAGCAAGAAGGCACTCATGTGTCTTGCGCAGCCATGCGGACCAAGTCCACGCTGTGTTTGTGGCATAGAGGTGCTAACCATTCTTTCTTCCTCTGACATCTCCCCCCAACCTCTTTCAACTGAAATATGACCAAGGTCTCCCTCATCCACTGAGTCTTCCATGTCCATGGACAGTTCTTCCTCCATTTCTTCATGTTCTCCTGCACCTTCCTCAACATTTCGCCTGCTACCATGCGCCCTTGTTGATCCCTGTCCCCCATGGTCCCATGCCTGCCGCGTTGGTGATGATGAACGTCTGTACCTTGGTGATGTTGTTGTGTCTTGCGCATATGAATCCTCCTGTAGTTCCTCCCCTTCCTGTTGTCCCACCCCCTGACTCCGAATAGTGTTTAGCGTGTGCTCCAGCATGTAAATGACTGGAATTGTCATGGTGATAATGGCATTGTCAGCGCTAAACATATTCGTCACCATGTCGAAACTGTGCAGAAGGGTGCATAGGTCCTTGATCTGAGACCACTCCATCAGGGTGATCTGCCCCACCTCTGCATCTCATTGGCCCAGGCTATACGTCATGACGTATTGCACCAGGGCTCGGCGGTGCTGCCACAGTCGCTGTAACATGTGGAGAGTCGAATTCCAGCGTGTCGCCACATCGCATTTCAGGCAATGAACCGGCAGGCCGAAAGACTTCTGGAGCGATGCAAGTCGCTCAGCAGCGGTGGTTGAACGGCGGAAGTGAGCAGACAGTTTTCGTGCCCTGTTCAGAAGGCCATCTAGGCGGGGATAGTGTGTTAAAAATTGCTGGACAACAAGGTTCAACACGTGAGCCATACAAGGCACGTGTGTCACCTTGCCCAGGCGAAGGGCCGCACCCAGGTTTGCAGCATTGCCACACACGGCCTTACCAGGCTGCAGGTTGAGTGGAACAACCATTTATTAAACTCAGTCTCCAGAGCTGCCCACAACTCATCCGCTGTGTGACTCCTATTTCCAAGACATGTCAAGCTAAAGACCGCCTGATGCCGTTGCGCTCTGCTGCCAGCATAGTAATGAGGTGTGCGTGATTCCTTCTGCGCAGTGAGAATGCTGGTGGCCTGACCAGGCAGGCTTGGGGCGGATGTGGAGGACCCAGATGAGGTGGAGGAGGCAGAAGCAATGGCGGAACTTGGACAGACAGAGGATTGACACACAAGTCGTGGGGATGGCAAGACTTGTGCAGCAGACCCGTCACCATCTATCACCATAGTTACCCAGTGCCCAGTCAGCGACATGTAACGTCCCTGTCCATGCTTACTGGTCCAAGTATCGGTGGTGAAATGCACCCGTTCACTCACAGAGTTTCTCAAGGAAGCGGTGATGTTGTGTGCAACATGCTGGTGTAGCGCAGGCACACCTTTCTTAGAGAAGTAGTGGCGACTGGGCATCTGGTACTGGGGCACAGCGACAGATATAAGATCTCTAAAATCCTGTGTGTCCACCAGGCGGAAAGGCAGCATTTTGGTAGCCAAGAGCTTACAGAGGGATAAAGTCAACCTCTTAGCTTTGTCATGGGTCGCAGGAAATGTCCTTTTATTTGTCCACATCTGAGGGACAGAGATCTGGCTGCTGTGTGTAGACGGTGTTGAGTAGGGTGTCCCTGGAAAAATGCAGGTTTGTGAGGAAAGTGCAGGCGTAGACATGATGTTGCCTTCATCCAACGTTGGTGCTATCGATGTCTGAGAGAACTGTACACACCCACTTGTTTCCCCTTCCAAACCAACTGACGACCTACCAAGCAAACTGCCTATTGCGGTTAAAGTGGTGGAAGTTGTGCGTGGAAAACCAGGTGTGACAGCTGTCCCCACAGTCCTAGAAGATGAAGAGCACGCAGATGCACTGGAAGGGGCAGGCGGTGGATGGTTCGCTCCGCTAGGCCGCATTGCAGCACGGTGAGCTTCCCACTGGGACATATGATATTTATTCATGTGACGATTCATGGAAGAAGTTGTCAAACTGCTGAGGTTTTGCCCTCTACTAACAGAATCACGACAAATTTTACAGATCACATAATTTGGGCGATCTTTTGCTATGTCAAAAAAGGACCAGGCTAGGCAAGGCTTAGAGGGCATGCGACCTGCTGATCCACCCCGACTAGTGCTCAGAGGCACAGTGGTGGCTGAGGATGCAGTTGTAGATGTGCTACCAGTACTCCGACTCTGTCCAGGAAGGGGCAAGGTAACTTCGTCATCAGTTGCATCCTCCTCCACCATCTCTGTTGACCTCCTCGAGGGCCTGACTGTGGGTTGACAGTAGGTGGGATCTAGAATTTCCTCATCAATTGTTGTGTTTGCACTCCCCTCACCCTCAGACCGAGCCTCTTCTTGCCCTGACCGAATATTTAAGTTGTCATCCCAATCTGGTATCTGCGTCTCATCATCATCAGTATGTTCCTTATTGTCTATTACAACAGGTGTTTCAGTTTGTGAATAAGGGTCAACATTATGCTCAGAAACTTGGTCATCACGGCCTGAATCTGAGTCACAAAGGTTCTGGGCATCACTGCAGACCATTTCCTGGTCTGTACTCACTGTAGCTTGGGAGCAGACCTCTGATTCCCAGGCTATAGTGTGAGTGAACAGCTATGCAGACTCAGCCATCTCAGTTCCACCATACTGTGCAGGGCGGATGGAGACTTCAGAGCTGGGAGAAAGCAAGCGTGATTTGGATGACAACTCAGAGGACTGGTTTTTTTTGGATGCGGTAGTTGAAGTGGAGGAGAGGGCACTTGTTGGACCATTTGAGATCCATTCAAGCATTTTCTTTTTTTGGCCATCATCTACCTTTGTTCCAGTTGTTCGTGTCCGTAAAAAAGGGAGCACATCGGATTGTCCACGGTAAGTAGTAGACATCTTACTTTTGCTGGAAGATGGTCTATCTTCAGCAGATGTTAATGGAGCTTTGCCACCTTCCCCACGGACAAACCCTTTTTTTCCTTTTCCAACACGCCTCTTCCCCTTTCCACCAGCATCTGTCATTTTGCCACTCATTTTGATTGCGACAAGATTGTGCACTTAAAATGTGGTAGTAAAAATTGAGAGGTGGTGTAGATTGCAGCGGTGGTCTATCTTTATTAACAGCAGAATAAACAACAATAACTATCCCTGACAATGCTACTACGGCCCTTAAACTGGCAGCACAGTTTGCTAGTATAATGGCTTAGTAACAATGAGTTTGAGTGTGCAATGCAGTGGTGCTGCAAATAGCTTTGCACCAGTGGGACACTAATGGAAGTCCAACAGCTACTTTTAGAATGCCACTAAGTTTACTCAGTGTTTGCTAGTATAATGGCTTAGTAACAATGAGTTTGAGTGTGCAATGCAGAGGTGCTGCACATAGGTTTGCACCAGTGGGACACTAATGGAAGTCCAACAGCCACTTTTAGGATGCCACTAAGTTTACTCAGTGTTTGCTAGTATAATGGCTTAGTAACAATGAGTTTGAGTGTGCAATGCAGAGGTGCTGCACATAGGTTTGAACCAGTGGGACACTAATGGAAGTCCAACAGCCACTTTTAGGATGCCACTAAGTTTACTCAGTGTTTGCTAGTATAATGGCTTAGTAACAATGAGTTTGAGTGTGCAATGCAGTGGTGCTGCAAATAGCTTTGCACCAGTGGGACACTAATGGAAGTCCAACAGCCACTTTTAGGATGCCACTAAGTTTACTCAGTGTTTACTAGTATAATGGCTTAGTAACAATGAGTTTGAGTGTGCAATGAAGTGGTGCTGCAAATAGCTTTGCACCAGTGGGACACTAATGGAAGTCAAACAGCCACTTTTAGGATGCCACTAAGTTTAATCAGTGTTTGCTTGTATAATGGATTAGTAACAATGAGTTTGAGTATGCAATGCAGAGGTGCTGCACATAGGTTTGCACCAGTGGGACACTAATGGAAGTCCAACAGCCACTTTTAGGATGCCACTAAGTTTACTCAGTGTTTGCTAGTATAATGGCTTAGTAATAATGAGTTTGAGTGTGCAATGCAGAGGTGCTGCACATAGGTTTGCACCAGTGGGACACTAATGGAAGTCCAACAGCCACTTTTAGGATGCCACTAAGTTTACTCAGTGTTTGCTAGTATGATGGCTTAGTAACAATGAGTTTGAGTGTGCAATGCAGAGGTGCTGCACATCGGTTTGCACCAGTGGGACACTAATGGAAGTCCAACAGCCACTTTTAGGATGCCACTAAGTTTACTCAGTGTTTGCTAGTATAATGGCTTAGTAACAATGAGTTTGAGTGTGCAATGCAGAGGTGCTGCACATAGGTTTGCACCAGTGGGACACTAATGGAAGTCCAACAGCCACTTTTAGTATGCCACTAAGTTTACTCAGTGTTTGCTAGTATAATGGCTCAGTAACAATGAGTTTGAGTGTGCAAAGGGCAGGAGGGTACAGTGGCAGGGTTGTGGGTCTGGGTAGAGGAAAGGAAGCCTCCCTTTCTATCCCTGCTAATGGGGGAATGCAGCGAGGAAATCCCTGACCTTAGCTACACAGACGCTGTCATCTTGTGTAGCTGTTAAAATCTGTTTTCACGGACCTGACTGCCACCTGTGGCTCTAACCCTGCCGGTATTAGCTCTTACAAGGGCTGAAGGAAACTTCTATCCCTATTCTGTATAGCGCTGTGTATAGAGCGTACACAGCAGTATCGGAGACAGGAGCTATGCCAGCGGTGACTGACACCAAGACGCAGAAGGCAGATAATGGCGTGCTGGAGGAAAATGTCCGTTTTTATATTGCAGGGACATGTGACATGGACATCCTATCACACATGCCGTTGCTTCTCTGGCTAAAAGTCCACTTAGCTGTGTGTGTGTCTGGGATTGGCTGACATGCTGGCCCGCCCCACTACACGCGCGCGCTTAGGGAAGGAAGACAAGAAAAAGAAAATGGCAATCACCATTATCCAAACAGCAGTGATCTGAATGCACTGTTCCCGCACACTATACGCTGAAATTTCATAATAGTGTGAGTCACAGAGTGACTTACACTATTACTGCGGAAAGCTAGCTAGTAATTAGCTTGTCTTTTTGCTGCTAGAACCGTTCTCGAACGTATCTAGAACTATCGAGCTTTAGCAAAAAGCTCGAGTTCTAGTTCGATCTAGAACAGCCCCCAAAATCACTCGAGCCGCGAACTGGAGAACCTCGAACCACGAACCGCGCTCAACTCTAGTTGCAAGTCGCATACGATATCGTATGCGAAATTGCAACATGTAAAGCAGGCTTAAGAGTGTGGCAACCCAGTAGTCAGCATTACTTCTAAGTCGGACAATCCGAGGATCATGTTGTAGGTAATGCAGCAAGAAGGCGCTCATGTGTCTTGCGCATCCAGGAGGACTAAGTCCTTGCTGTGTTTGTGGCGGCGAGGTGATAACTGTGCTTCTTTCCTCTGACATCTCCCCCCAACCTCGAACAACAGGAATTTGACCAAGGTCTCCCTCATCTGCTGAGTCTTCCATGCCCATCGACAGTTCGTCCTCCATTTCTTTCTGGGCTCCTGCACCTTCCTCAACAGTTTGGCAGCTACTATGCACCCTTGTTAATCCCTCTCCTCCAACATCCCATGCCTGCCGCCTTGGTGGTGCTGAACGTCTGGACCTTGTAGATCTTGGTATCCCTTCCGCATATGAATCCTCTTGTACTTCCTTCCCTTCCTCTTGTCTCACCACCTGACTCCGAATAGTGTTTAGCATGTGCTCCAGCATGTAAATGACTGGAATTGTCATGCTGATAAGGGCAATGTCAGTGCTAAACATATTCGTCGCCATGTCGAAACTGTTCAGAAGGGTGCATAGGTCCTTGATCTGAGACCACTCCATCAGCGTGATCTTCCCCACCTCTGCATCTCGTTGGCCCGGGCTATACGTCATAATGTATTGCACCAGGGCTGTGCGGTGCTGCCACAGTCGCTGCAACATGTGGAGAGTCGAATTCCAGTGTGCCGACACATCACATTTCAGGCGGTGAACCGGCAGGCCGAAAGACTTCTGGAGGTCAGTCAGCTGCGCCGGTAGAACAGCGGAAGTGAGCAGAGAGTGACCGTGCCCTGTGCAGAAGCCCATCTAGGCCAGGATAGTGGGTTAAAAATTGCTGGACCACAAGATTCAACACGTGAGCCATACAAGTCACCTTGCCCCAGCGAAAAGCCGCACCCAGGTCTGCAGCATTGTCTCACATGGCCTTTCCTGGCTGCAGGATGAGTGGAGACAACCATTCACTAAACTCGGTCTCCAGAGCTGACCACAACTCCTCTGTGCAACTCTTATTTCCCAGACATTTCACCATAAAGACTGCCTGATGCCGTTGAGCTCTGCTGCCAGCATAGTAAGAAGGTGTGCAGGATCCCTGGTACGCAGTTACAATGCAGGTGGCCTGACCAGACAGGCTTTGGGCGGAGGTGGAGGACCCAGACGAGATTGAGGAGGCAGAAGCAGTGGAGGAACTTCGACATAGAAAGGATTGACGCACAACTCGTGGGGATGTCAAGACTTGTACAGCAGACCCTTCTCCATCTCTCATCTCCATCTCAGTTACCCAGTGCCCAGTCAGCGATATGTAATGCCCCTGTCCATGCTTACTGGTCCAAGTATCGGTGGTGAAATGCACCCTGTCACACACAGAGGTTCTGAAAGAAGCTGTGATTTTATGTGCAACATGCTGGTATTGCGCAGGCACGCCTTTCTTGGAGAAGTAGTGGCGACTGGTCATCTGGTACTGGGGCACAGCAACGGACATAAGGTCTCGAAAATCTTCTGCGTCCACCAGGCGGAAAGGCAGCATTTATGTAGCCAACAGCTTGCAGAGGGTGAAAGTCGACCTCTAAGCTTTGTCATGGCTAGGAGGAAATGGTCTTTTATTTGTCCACATCTGAGGGACCGAGATCTGGCTGCTGTGCGGAGACGGTATTGAGTAGGGTGTCCCTGGAAAACTGCTGATCTGTGAGGAAAGTGCAGGGGGAGACATGATGTTGCCTTCATCCAAAGTTGGTGCTCTCGATGTCTGAGAGAGTTCTACACCAGCACCTGTTTCCCCTTCCAAAACAACTGTCGACCTGCCAATCACACTGCCTGTTGCGGTTAAAGAGGTGGAAGGTCTGCGTCTCACAACATGTTGGAATGCTGTCCCCACAGTCATAGAGGATGAAGAGTGCGCAGATGCACTTGAAGGGGCAGACGTTGTTTGGCCTGCTCCGCTAGGCCACATTGTAGCATGGTGAGCTTCCCACTGGGACTTATGCTTGATATTCATGTGATGATTCATGGATGAAGTAGTCAAACTAGTGATGTTTTGACCTCTACTCGCGACAAATCTTACAGATGACATGAGTTTGGAGATCCTTTGCGATGTCAAAAAAGGACCAGGCTAGGCAAGGCTTAGAGCCCATGCGACCTGCAGAGCCACCACGATTTGTGCTCAGAGGCAGAGTTGTGGCTTAGGATGCAGTTGTTGACGTGCTTCCAGTACTCCGACTCTGTCCAGGAAGGCGCAAGGTAACCTCGTCATCAGTCACATCCTCTTCTATTGCCTCTGCTGACCTCCTCGAGTGCCTGACTGTGGGTTGACAGTAAGTGGGATCTACAACCTCATCATCAACCTGTGTTTGCACTCCCCTCGCCATCAGACCTAACCTCTTCCTGCCCTGACTGAATAGTTAAGTTGTCATTTCAATCAGGTATCTGAGTCTCATCGTCATCAGTATGTTTCTCATTGTCTCCACCAAGAGGTGTTACAGTTTTGGAATGAGGGTCTACATTATGCTCAGAAACCTGGTCATCATCAGGGCCTGCAGCTGACTCACAAAGCTTCTGGGCATCATTGCAGATCATTTCCTGGTCTGTACTCACTGTAGCTTTGGAGCAGACCTCTGATCCCAGGCTATAGTGTGACTGAACAGCTCTGCAGACTCACCCATCTCTGTTACACCATACTCTGCAGGGCGGGTGGAGACTTGAGAGCTGGTAGAAAGCAAGTGCGATTGGGGTGACAACTTAGAGGACTGGAGTTTTTTGGATGTTGAAGTTGAGGTGGAGGAGAGGCCACTTGTTGGAGCCCTTGAGATCCATTCAAGCATGTTCTTTTATTGTGCATCATTTACCTTTGTTAGAGTTCTTCGATTCCGTAAAAAAGGATCACATCAGATTGTCCTTGGAAAGTAGTAGACATCTTACTTTTGCTGGAAGATGGCCTTTCTTCAGCAGATGTTACTGTAGCTTTACCACCTACCTCACGGACACAAACTTTTTCCCTTTCCACCATGCCTGTTCTCCTTTCCACCAGCATTTGTCCTTTTGCCACTCATTTTGTTTGTGACCAAATTGGACACTTAAAATGTCGAAGCAAAAATTGAGAGGTGGTGTAGATTCCAGAGGTGGTCTAGCTTTATTGACACCTGAAGAACCAACACTGACTATCCCAGACAATTTTAGTATGCCCCTAAAAGTGTCAGCACTGTTTGCAATTAAAATTGCGTAGCAAAAATGGACAGGTGTGTAGAATGCACAGGTGCTGTAGCTAGCTGGTCAGCAAAGGAACACTAAGTTAGTATCCCAGACAATTTTAGTATGCCCCTAAAAGTGTCAGCACTATTTGCAATTAAAATTGCATAATAAAAATGGACAGGTGTGTAGAATGCACAGGTGCTGTAGCTAGCTGGTCAGCAAAGGAACACTAAGTTAGTATCCCAGACATTTTTAGTACGCCCCTAAAAGTGTCAGCACTGTTTGCAATTAAAATTGCGTAGCAAAAATGGACAGGTGTATAGAATGCAGAGATGGTGTACCTTGCTTGGCAGCAAAGAAAGTCAAAGGTAGTATCCCAGACAATTTTAGTATGCCCCTAAGGCTATGTGTCCACGGTAGAATGTACCTGCGGATTTTTCTGCATGAAAATCCGCGACTTTCGCGGCAAATCCGCACCTTATTTTTGCCGCGGATTTGCCACGGATGTACCGCGAATTTGCCGCAGATTTTGATGCAGATTTTTTTTTTCCCCATTCTATACCCAAAATCCGCACCAAAATCCGCAACAATAATTGACATGCTGCAGATTTTTCTGGATCAAAATCCGCGGCAAATCCGCCGCGGAAAAATCCGCAGCATGGACACAGCATTTCCAAAATGCCATTGAAATGGCTTGGAAGTGCCGCTGCTGCAGATTTTCAGAAAATCCGCGGTAAATCCGTGGCAAATCCGCGGCAAAATCTGCGGTAAATCCGCAGCGTGGGCACATAGCCTAAAAGTGTCAGCACTGTTTGCAATTAAAATTGCGTAGCAAAAATGGACAGGTGTGTAGAATGCACAGGTGCTGTAGCTAGCTGGTCAGCAAAGGAAGTCTCACTTTCTATCTTTGCCAATGAAACAATGCCCCAGGGAATTGCCAGAGCTGATGTAGCCAAACGCTGTTATATAAACCCCTGCACAGCGTTGGCACAGACCTGCCTAGCAACAATGGCTATGAACGGCTGTAATGTAGCTCTGAAAAGGGATGAAATTACAAGTAGTCCCTAATCCCTAAAGCGATCTGTAGATTGCACTGTATGTCTATAGCGCACACAGCAGCAGCGGGAGCGGTGACTGTCACCCACTCGCAATAGACAGATAATGGCAGCGATGGGGAAAATGGCCGTGTCTTATAAGGCAAGGACACGTGACATGCACAGCCTATGACACATGCCCTTGCTTGTCTGGCAAAAATCCACTTTGCTGTGTGTGTGTGTCTGTGATTGGCTGACAGCCTGGCCCGCCCCACTGTACGTGCGGTTAGGGCAAAAAAAAATGGCGATCGCCATTCTTTCAGCACTCAGCAGCAGCACTGATCTAAACCCCGTCCCCCCCGCACACTATACGCTGAATGTTGATAATATCTTGATTCACACTATTACAGTGAAAAGCCAGCTAGTAACTAGCTATGCTTTTTGGTAATTGAACCGTTATCGAACGAAACTCGAACTGCCGAACTTGAAGCAAAACGTTTGAGTTCATCGAACGACTCGAACGTCGCCCAAAATCACTCAAATTTGAAATTGGCAAACCGTTCGACTCGAACATCGCTCAACTCTACTCAGGGTTACCTCTGAAGGTGAGAATGTCTGAGCCACCTTCCTGACCCTGCTCCTGACCAGACCTGATCTTGTACCCTCTCCCTCGTACCCCAGGAGATGGCTGGGACAGGAGTGTGGTAAAACCAACAAAGATAGACAAATAGGGGAAATCTAAACCCTATCTAACAGCACGCTCACAAAAACATGAATGTTTTTTCCAGAATTGAAAACAATGAAAAAGTACAAAACCACAGCAAGAACGCAACATGTGATCATAGCCTAAGGGGTGGAGGAGGCTGTTTTTATTTCTTCTTTTTTTAAATTTGTTCTATATACAAGTCATTATACGTGAAAGAAAGTTTCCTAACATTTTTTTTTTTTCAAGTAAAATCCATATTATCTTTGGTTTGGTATGGTCTATTGTGAGTCTGTGAAAGTGGCATAATACTTTGACAACATTGTTTCCAGCAGTGATCTGAAAGTCAGACATGTGTCCAACCACGTGCACTTTTTCCATCAATTTCAGTGATTATACCTTCCTTTAGACCTCCTATTAGGGTCTCCCAGAAAATTGCTTGCGTTTCCCATTGACCTCAATTATACTCGTTACTCAAGACGAGCATCAAAGCATTCCGATTTGCTTGATTTAAGAACCGAGCACCTAAGCATTTTAATGCCTGCTCATCACTAGTAATAGGTAGGGAATCTGGAGCATTTTTCAAGCAGAGAGGTCTGAGGGTCGCCTGAGGGGGATGCAAACACTGCTGAAACGGAATGGGAACAGCATGGGGAAGATGCCAGGACACATCTCTGACTCTGAAGTCCCTACTGAAAACAATGTGTCTTTGACATGGGATTGAGCAACACATAGCACATGGAAAGAGGCAGTGTGGTCACGCACAGAGAATGATTGTGTAACTAATTGTTTTGCCCACCTAGTCTACCAGGCGGCATGGCAATATAGGCAGCAACAGATGTACAGTAGAAACTCTGATTCCACTTTTGAATCAATGTTAAACACACTTTTAACTCTTGACTCTCAAAGTGGTAAAGGACATGCAGACAGTGTGAGGCCTAGCCAAAATGGGAAGGAGGAATGGCAATACAGTCAGCAACAGATGTACAGAACACACTGTAAATCTATTTTTTTTTTTCAATTATTAAAACACAATTAATTCTTGACTCTTAAACAGTCAAAGGATCTGCATTCAGTGTGAGGCCTATCCAAAATGGCTAGGTAGAATGGCAATACAGCCAGCAATAGACATACAGAAGACAATCTAAATCTATGTTTTGGGGTTTTTTCAATTTTTAAAACACAATTAATTCTTGACTTTCAAACAGGCAAAGAATCTGCAGTCAGTGCGAGGGCTAGTCAAAATGACCATGAGGTGTGGCAATTCAGCCAGCAATAGACATACAAAACACACTCTGAATCTATTTTTTTCAATATTTAAAACACTATTAATTAAGACTCACAAAGTGGTAAAGGATCAGCAGACAGTTTGAGGTTTATCCAAAATGGGCATAATGAGTAGCAATCTAGCCAGCAACAGATGTACAGGAGAAGCTCTGATTCCAATTTTGGATCATTGTTGAACACACTCTTAATTCTTGACTCTCACAGTGGTAAAGGAAATTCAGATAGTGCGAAGCCTAGCCAAAATTTGCAGGATGAATGGTAATACAGTCAGCTACAGAAATATTCCAGTTTTGGATCAATTCTGAAAATGCTCTTAATTCTTGACTCTCAAATTAAAGGACATGCAGACAGTGCTAGGCCTAGCCAAAATAAGCAGAAGGAATGTCAATGCAGCCAGCAACAGACGTACAGAAGAAACTCTGATTCAATTTTTTTCAATTTTAACACACTCTTAATTAATTACTTTCAAACAGGCAAAGGATTTGCAGTAATTACGATGCCTAGCCAAAATGACCAGGAGGCATGGCAATGCAACCTGCAACAGGTGTAGAGTATAGACTCTGATGCCATATGTTATTCAATTTTGAACACACTCTTAATTAGTGACTCTCAAACTAGCCAATTATATGCAGGCAGTGCGAGGTTGACTCAAAATGACTATGAGGCATGGGTGATGTTATGGGTTCCATGCTTGTGTAAGGTGGGGATAGCACACTGGGAGAAATATTCATGGCTGGGGACCAATTACCGAGGGATAGCAACAGCCATCAGGTTGCGGAAAGCCTCAGTCTCAACAAGTCCAAACGGAAATATTTACAGGCAAGCAGTCTGGAAAAGTGGTCATTTAGTGTTTGGGCCTGTGGGTGGCTGAGTATTTCTGCTTGCGTTGCAATGCCTGGGGTAGAGACAGATTCACGCTGCACTGGGACAAGGAAGTGGACTTTCTTGCTGATGGTGTTTCCAAATGTGCAAAGGCAGCTTCATGGCGGGAGACTTCCGTGTCTGTGTCCTGTACAGGGGATTGACCATCAGATAGCACAGGGGAGGAGACAGTGGGGTCACTCACAGACAATGATTGTGGACCCAGGCTTCAGCCCACTTAATCAGGTGTTTGGAAGACATGTGGTTGAGCATGCTGATGGTGATCAGACTGTTAGTGGTCTGACCCCTACCTAGGTTGGTATGGCACAGGTTGTTAATGACCTTTTTATTGTCTTCTGTACTCTCTGTAAAAAAATGCGAGACTGAGGAACATCTAACCCTTGGTATGAGATCTTGACTTGTGTGAGTGCTCTGGAGAACACTTGTCTGCCTTATCCATGTAGCCCCTTCCACTGCCTCTTGCTGCTTGTGGCTGTGCTGCTGATCCCTCTACCTCTGAGCTGCTGTCCTTGCTTTGCATGCCACTTTACCATGCTGGGTCAGTGGCTTCTTCGTCCACCACCTCATCTTCCATTTTCTCACTCTCTTCCTCCTTATGACTTCTAGACTTCATCTGACTTGCTTGAAACTGTGTCTCAGTATCATCCAACTCTTGGGACAGTAATCGCCATTCTCCACCATTGCCTATTCCAGAAAAGGTCTGCTCAAATATTTGGGCATCATCGCACACAATCTCCTTGTTTGCCTCTTGAAACATGCTTGTTATGAGGATAGAAGAATCCATAAATGGAAAGTAAAGAGATCCACGCAGTGTCCAGGTATTGGGTCACTTGTGCCCCTAGATTTGCCATGGTGAGAAGAAGAAAGATCAGGGGGAGGATTATGTGGATCTGATTCTTCACTAGTCAGACTGGACCATGAGGAAAATAGCCCACAAACTGCTCGCACTATTCTAGCTTCAACAGTGATGTCCCGCTCCCCCCTGCAAAGTGAGACATGAACCTAAGTCTAGATGATGAGTGTTTTTGCTGTGCTTCCGCAGTAGGCCCACTTTTCACTGGCTCACAGCCATGGCCTCTGAGTGCAGCACTATCAGTGGGACATCCACTTCCACATCCCTTAACGCTGGCCTTGCACATTTGAAATTACCGTATTTTTCGCTTTATAAGACGCACCTGATTATAAGACGCATCCCCAACTTTGGTGAAGGAAAAGAGAATTTTTTTTAATGTTAAATGGAGTCCGTCTTATAATGAGAGTGTCCGTCTAACAAATCATATAGGGTATACAGTGCCTACAAGTAGTATTCAACCCCCTGCAGATTTAGCAGGTTTACACATTCGGAATTAACTTGGCATTGTGACATTTGGACTGTAGATCAGCCTGGAAGTGTGAAATGCACTGCAGCAAAAAAGAATGTTATTTCTTTTTTAATTTTTTTTTTAAATTGTGAAAAGTTTATTCAGAGGGTCATTTATTATTCAACCCCTCAAACCACAAGAATTCTGTTTGGTTCCCCTAAAGTATTAAGAAGTATTTCAGGCACAAAGAACAATGAGCTTCACATGTTTGGATTAATTATCTCTTTTTCCAGCCTTTTCTGACTAATTAAGACCCTCCCCAAACTTGTGAACAGCACTCATACTTGGTCAACATGGAAAAGACAAAGGAGCATTCCAAGGCCATCAGAGACAAGATCGTGGAGGGTCACAAGGCTGGCAAGGGGTACAAAACCCTTTCCAAGGAGTTGGGCCTACCTGTCTCCACTGTTGGGAGCATCATCCGGAAGTGGAAGGCTTATGGAACTACTGTTAGCCTTCCACGGCCTGGACAGCCTTTGAAAGTTTCCACCCGTGCCGAGGCCAGGCTTGTCTGAAGAGTCAAGGCTAACCCAAGGACAACAAGGAAGGAGCTCCGGGAAGATCTCATGGCAGTGGGGACATTGGTTTCAGTCAATACCATAAGTAACATACTCCACCGCAATGGTCTCCGTTCCAGACGAGCCTGAAAGGTATCTTTACTTTCAAAGCGTCATGTCAAGGCTCGTCTACAGTTTGCTCATGATCACTTGGAGGACTCTGAGACAGACTGGTTCAAGGTTCTCTGGTCTGATGAGACCAAGATCTAGATCTTTGGTGCCAGCCACACACGTGACGTTTGGAGACTGGATGGCACTGCATATGACCTCAAGAATACCATCCCTACAGTCAAGCATGGTGGTGGCAGCATTATGCTGTGGGGCTGTTTCTCAGCCAAGGGGCCTGGCCATCTGGTCCGCATCCATGGGAAGATGGATAGCACGGCCTACCTGGAGATTTTGGCCAAGAACCTCCGCTCCTCCATCAAGGATCTTAAGATGGGTCGTCATTTCATCTTCCAACAAGACAACGACCCAAAGCACACAGCCAAGAAAACCAAGGCGCGGTTCAAGAGGGAAAAAATCAAGGTGTTGCAGTGGCCTAGTCAGTCTCCTGACCTTAACCCAATTGAAAGCTTGTGGAAGGAGCTCAAGATTAAAGTCCACATGAGATACCCAAAGAACCTAGATAACTTGGAGAAGATCTGCATGGAGGAGTGGGCCAAGATAACTCCAGAGACCTGTGCTGGCCTGATCAGGTCTTATAAAAGACGATTATTAGCTGTAATTGCAAACAAGGGTTATTCCACAAAATATTAAACCTAGGGGTTGAATAATAATTGACCCACACTTTTATGTTGAAAATTTATTAAAATTTAACTGAGCAACATAACTTGTTGGTTTGTAAGATTTATGCATCTGTTAATAAATCCTGCTCTTGTTTGAAGTTTGCAGGCTCTAACTTATTTGCATCTTATCAAACCTGCTAAATCTGCAGGGGGTTGAATACTACTTGTAGGCACTGTATGTCCCTCATAACCCCCTAATCCTAAAATTAGCCCCCTTAATCTGGATATGACCCCCTTATATTAAATATAGCCCCTTTGTGCTAGCACATGTCCCCCAGTGATGCCACATGTCCCCCATTGATGGCACACATCCCCTATTGCTGGCACACGTCTCCTATTGATGGAACATGTCCCCTATTTATGGCACAAGTCCCCCTGTGCTGCCCATGGCCCCCTATGGATGGCACACGTCCCCCCTGTGCTGCCCATGGCCCCCTATGGATGGCACACATCCCCCTGTGCTGCCCATGGCCCCCTATGGATGGCACACGTCCCCCCTGTGCTGCCCATGGCCCCCTAGGGATGGCACACATCCCACTGTGCTGCCCATGGCCCCCTATGGATGGCACATGTCCCCCTGCGCTGGCCATGGCCCCCTATGGATGGCACACGTCCCCCTGTGCTGCCAATGGCCCCCTATGGATGGCACACATCCCCCTGTGCTGCCAATGGCCCCCTATGGATGGCACATGTCCCACCTGTGTTGCGCATGGCCTCCTATGGATGACACACATCTTCCCTGTGCTGCCCATGGCCCCCTATGGGTGGCACACGTCCCCCTGTGTTGCCCATGGCCCATGGATGACACCTCCCCTTTTAGATATGGCCCCCTATAGATGGCACACATCCCCCTATGTTAGATATCGCCCCCATGCTGCTGCCAATAGTAAAATAAAACACTCTTTACTTACCTTCTGCAGCACTGTCCTCCCGTGTCTCCCTTCGTGCTGCAGAGCTCCTTTACTTCCTGGTTCTCGGTGCCGGTCATGTGATCGGCACAGCAGAGTGACATCGTCTCTGCATGCATGATCACAGCGGCAGCAGGAGACTGGGGAGACACGCTGGAGGAGGTAAGTAAAGAGTGTTTTATTTTACTATATGCAGCAGCATGGGGCCATATCTAACACAGGGGGGACATGTGCGATCAAAGGGGGACACGGGCTCATATAATATGCACCGCTCCCCCAGCCCATCACTGCGGTGCGGTTTCAGCACCACGCTGATGGACACTGACACACACACACACTGACAGCGGCAGTGCATATTATATGAGCGGGAGCAGGAGATCTAACGCTGCCGCCAGCTTTCACCTGCCCCCAGCACCGCTCCAGAGCTGCCCCCACCCCTCTTGGACCCTGTAGTGTGTGTGTATATATATATATATATATATATATATATACCCCCTCCCCCGTGTATTCGGATTATAAGACGCACCCCCTACTTTCCACCAAAATTTGGGGGAACAAAAGTGTGTCTTATAAAGCGAAAAATACGGTATGTACGCAGCTAACAGCAGTATATTTAAAGAATAGAATATATTTTTTTTAGGCATCAACAGTGCGCTGTGTAAGGCTTGAATTACTGCCTACAGGCCTGTAATCCATGACCACTATTTCGGAACCTCAATCCCAAATTATTCCAAACTAAGAGCGGTATTATTATATGAATAGAGAATAGAATTGAATAGAATTGATTTTTTTTTTAACTAGCAGCAGCACGGTCTGTAAGAGTAGAATCCCTGCCTATATGCCCATAATACACTAAGGCTACTCCAGAAGATTACCCTACACTAAATGCAGAATAAGAGATGTTTTATTAGAATATAGATTACATTTTTAGGTATCAGCAGCAAGGTTTGTAAGGCTTGAGTCACTGCCTACAGGCCTGTAATACATAATCACTCAGGGACGCCACTAGGAATTTCAGGGCCATACACTGGCAAAATTTTGTGCCCCCTTGAGACTCCACCCAGGCTCCAACCCAGCTCCGTCTCCGCCCATCAAACCTTCTACAGCCTCACCGCCACTGTTGGAAAAATGTGTGTCTGTGTGTGTATATATATATATATATATATATATATATATATATATACATATATATATATATATACATGTACATACATACACACAGTCAAAATTGTTAGCACCCTTGAACTTGTTGCAGACAATGAAATATTTCCACTACACCACCCCTCTCCATAATATCTTTCCCACACTACCCCATATATAATATCCCCCCACACTGCTTTTCTGTATAATATCCCCCCACACAATGCCCCTGTGTATAATACCCTCACACACACGGCTCCTCTGTAAAATATCTCTCCCACACACACTGCTCCTCTGTATTATATCCCTCCATACAATGCTCCTCTGTACTGAGCTTACCACAGAGATAAGAGATCAGAACCAAGATTACTACAGAGATACAAGATCAGAACCGAGCTTACCACAGAGATACCAGATCTGATCTGAGCTTACTATAGAGATACAAGATCAGAACTGAGCTTACTACAGAGATATGGGAACAGAACAGAGCTTACTACAGAGATACGGGAACAGAACCGAGCTTACTACAGAGATATCGGAACAGAACTAAGCTTACTACAGACATATAGGAGCAGAAGCAAGCTTACTACAAACATACAGGAACAGAACTGAGCTTACTACATAGATACAAGAGCAGAACTGAGCTTACTACATAGATACAAGAGCAGAACTGAGCTTACTACAGAGATGCAAGATAAGAGCTGAGCTTACTACAGAGATGCTGCACCTACCCATGTTAACCTATGGTGCTGCCCAAAAGTCCATGTTTTTCCAGCAGAACTAATGACAAAGGCTGATACAAGTCTATGGATCTGTGAAAAACACAAACAGCACATGGAGGGGAGCAGTATACAGTCGGTGTGCTGCCCATGTTTAACATTGCAAAGTATAGGAGAAACTTTGTAATTTAATTTTCTATATATTCATGCTGAAAAAACACAGATGGCCCGCTGATGACAGTTTTAATAATGTACACAATAATGGGTGACAAAAATAAACACACAGTCAAAACGTAGCAAACCACACATACTGTATGTGTTTATATATCGATATGTAAAGGGGCCTAACACCCACCAGCGCCCCAAAGTATACAGCGCAACACACAGCACACAGGGCAATATGTCCCCCAGTATAAAGTGCAACACACAGTACACAGGGTAATATGCCTTCTATCACTTAACAGTAGAGAGTGCAGCATCTCTCCTCACAAGGTAAAGTGTAGCAGACCTCAGCCCCTCATAATTAACATAGCAATAAACCCCAGGCCCATATAATATAAACAGCTCAAACCACCCTTTCCAGCTGCTTATAATATACACATTCCCCCAGCCCCTAATAACATACTTACTGAGGTACAGACCCTCTATTAGTCCTCCATCCAGCACACCAGAGTGCACAGTATAGCAGACCCGGACCCCGATCACAAGCTGTCACCACACATCCATCTTACCAGCCTCTGACTAGCCAGAAGCTCCATGTCGAGGAGAGAAGCCATGAGTCACGACACAGGAGGTGGAGGGGGCGGAGCCTGCAGTGAGCTCCGCAGTTCCTGTCTGGAGAGCAGAGAAGATGCTGGGTTCTTCTTCCCGCAGATGATATGTCAGGACCTGACCACGCACAGTGTACTGCGTAGCCATGACTGTAGTGGCCAGACAGGAAGATTTAAAGGTACAGTGCCTCCTGTGGTCCCTGTAAAGAGGGGGGCCTGGCCAGGGCTTAATAAAGTTATGTAATTACCAAAGGCCCCACCCCCTCTTCACCGGGCCCAGTACACCAGTCATGGTTGTAATGCCCTGATGAGTGCCCTGCAATCACTACTCCAGAATATCAATCCAAAATTAAATGGAAATAAAAGGCAGCATTATTAGAGAATAGAATTGACTTTTTTAGCTAGCAGCAGCAGCAACATGGTCTGTGTCACGCTCCCCGGGTCCTCACCCCCCGCTCCCCGGCTCACCTGCCACGCTGTCTGCTCCTCAGCCCCCGGATTCCGTCCGTCCCAGGCCCCCGGGTCCCCGATCCCGGCGCCCGACGGCTTCCCAGGACCTGGCCGGCTCCCCTGCGTCCTCCCCTCAGCCTCCTTCCCTGGCTTCTGGCACCCGGGCGGCGCGCATGCGCGTTAGGGCGCGCGCGCGCGGTCACTGACCCTTTCTTAAAGGGCCAGCGTCCATTAACAGGAAATGAGGTGGAACAGGTACTGGGTATAAAGGGGGTTAGTGTCCAAGGGGGCGGGGCCTGATCTTCGTGTTCCCTGAGCTAGGAGTCAGGTCTCCTGGTGTTTATGTGCCTGTACTCACCTATCTCTCTTTGTAGAGCCGTACCTGCCTCGCCATCCCGTCTGCCGTATCCTGAACCCCGCACACTGTCCGTCTGCCATCTGACAGTCCGTACCATCTCGGATCCCTGCGGTGACCCGTCATCTCGCTCCTGAGGTTCCGGACCCCGCCTGATATCATCTCGGCTTCCGAACCTGAGCTACGTCACCAGGACTACCATCTGTGACACCGTGGTCCCAGGGACTCCTCCGCTGCCTTCACTTGCACGGACTGTTCTGCTGCCCATCAGTGCTTCAGCTGCCGGACTCCCTACCACCATCTTAAGAGTTCGGTCCAGTGGATCCACCTCCTGGGTCGGCCCGACCGCCCGGCCGTGACAGTAAGATCAGGCCATGGATCCCGCTGCAGCACTAGCGGCCTTGCAAGAGGAACTCCGACGTCAGCATGAAGTCCAGACCCGCATGTTGCAATTTATGACCTCCGTGGACACCCGCCTGTACACGTTACAAGCATCAATGACGCCTGCGGCACCCAGGTCCCCAGCTATGCAAGCCATGGCTCCCGCACCAGTGGCAGCCTCTTCAGATGCTTCCCGTCTCCGTTTGGCGTCACCACCTCGTTATGCTGGAGATCCCAAGACCTGCAGGGGCTTCATAAACCAGTGTTCCCTTCATTTCACGCAGCTGCCACATCTGTTCGCCTCTGACCAAGCCAAGGTCGCCTTTATAATGTCTCATCTGGAGGGCGAGGCGCTGGCGTGGATGAACCCCTTGTGGGAGAAGGAGGACCCCATGACCAAGAACCTTCAAGAGTTCCTGCAGGCCTTTCGCAGCACCTTCGACGAGCCGGGACGCGCCTCTGCGTCTGCTTCATCCCTCCTCCGCCTACGTCAAGGAACACTGACGGTGGGTCAATATGCCATCCGTTTCCGTACTTTGGCTTCTGAACTCGGGTGGAATAATGAGGCCCTGACAGCCGCCTTCTGGGAAGGACTCTCGAGTCGCATCAAGGATGAGTTGGCGGGTCGTGACGTGCCCTCCACCCTAGATGCCCTGATTGCCCTAGCCACTCGAGTGGACATTCGTTTCCAGGAACACTCCAAGGAGCTGTATCGTGAGAGACGTGCAGTACGGCACTCCCCTCCTCCACAGAAGTCCTCTGTGCCTCACTCTTCAACAGCTGGGATTCCTGTCCACGAGCCCATGCAGGTTGACCGAGTACGCCAGTCTGACCAACGTAGAGCAGAGCGGCTCGCCAAAGGCCTCTGCTTTTACTGCGGAGAGGGCACACATCTCTTACGCTCCTGTCCGGAAAGGCCGGGAAACTCCAAAGCCTAGAGTTGGTAGGAGAGGCCACCCTAGGTGCTGGGACTCTCTCAGACCCAGTTATGTGGACGGTACAAGTGTCAACAGGAGAGACGCGCTTCACGGCTGAGGCATACCTCGACTCCGGAGCAGCAGGCAATTTTATCCAGCAGGCCACGGTGGACAAGTACCAGCTGCCTGTTACTCCACTCGATAAGCCCCTAATGATTGCCTCGGTGGATGGGAGACCCCTCTCTGATACCATCTCCTGGATCACCAAGCCGGTGGAATTGCGTATAGGTGCCCTGCACACCGAGAACATCGCTCTCTACGTCCTTCCACACATGTCCCATCAAATCCTGCTGGGACTTCCTTGGTTGCGGACACACGAACCATCAGTCAGCTGGGGTACTGGCGAAATCACTCGTTGGGGCGCTGCCTGTCATGAGAGATGTCTAAAGTCCCTACAACCAATCCGACGTCCTCCGGCTCCAGAGAACCTACCGGAACTGCCCTCGGCCTATTGGTCCTTCGCGGACGTTTTTGACAAAAAGGAGTCTGAGGTACTTCCGCCACACCGTCCCTACGATTGCGCCATCGACCTGCTCCCAGGAACAACACCACCTCGAGGACGGATATATCCGTTGTCTCCAGCGGAAACCAGGGCCATGTCCACATACATCACGGAAAGCCTGGCAAAGGGATTCATCCGGAGATCCTCCTCTCCTGCGGGAGCAGGCTTCTTCTTCGTTAAGAAGAAAGAGGGTGACCTACGCCCATGCATTGACTACCGGGGCTTGAATCAGATCACCATAAAAAACAAGTACCCCCTACCGCTCATCCCCGAATTGTTCGACCGGCTCAGAGGAGCCCGTGTGTTCACCAAACTGGATCTTCGGGGTGCCTACAACCTAGTTCGTATCCGCTCTGGGGACGAATGGAAGACCGCATTTAATACTCGCGACGGGCACTACGAATACTGCGTGATGCCCTTCGGTCTGTGTAACGCTCCTGCCGTATTCCAAGAACTGGTGAACGACATATTCCGGGACCTCCTCTACCTCTGTGTAGTAGTTTATCTGGATGACATCCTTGTCTTCTCTCCGGACCTCCAGACCCACAGAGAGAACGTAAAGCTGGTCCTACAAAGACTGAGAGAGAATCGTCTCTACGCCAAATATGAGAAGTGCGTCTTTGAGCAGTCTTCTCTCCCTTTCCTGGGATACATCATCTCGGGTACTGGGTTGCAGATGGATCCAAAGAAGGTCTCCTCCATACTCAACTGGCCTCCTCCTTCGGGACTGAAGGCAATCCAACGGTTCCTGGGATTCGCCAACTACTACCGCCAGTTTATCCCGCACTTCTCCGCCCTGACTGCCCCTCTCTCCGCTTTGACCAAAAAGGAGGCTAAACCAAAGGACTGGTCACCTGCGGCCGACGCCGCGTTTTGCTCTTTGAAGCGAGCTTTCGCCTCCTCTCCTGTACTCCACCGACCGGAGTTAAACCGCCAGTTCACCTTGGAGGTGGATGCCTCCTCCTCAGGAGCCGGAGCAGTGCTCATGCAAAAATCCTCCTCCGGGAAGATGGTGACTTGCGGTTTCTTTTCTAAGAGCTTCTCAGCACCAGAACGGAATTACACCATCGGTGACCGAGAATTATTGGCGGTCAAACTAGCTCTGGAGGAGTGGCGCTACCTCCTGGAAGGAGCAGTGTACCCCGTGACCATCTACACGGACCACAAGAACCTGGAATACCTGCGGTCCGCTCAGCGACTGAACCCGCGGCAAGCCAGGTGGTCCTTATTCTTTGCCAGGTTTGACTTCCAGCTCCACTTCCGACCCGCGGACAAGAATGTACGCGCCGATGCCTTGTCTAGGTCCCTCATGTCCATGGAGCAGGAGGAAGAGACTACCCAACCTATCATCCCTCCTAGCAAGATTGTTCCGGTGGCTCCCGTCACTCTGGCCCAAATACCACCCGGGAAGACCTATGTCTCGGAGACCGACAGGCAAAAAGTGTTACACTGGGGTCATGCCTCAAAAACAGCCGGCCATGCAGGCCAGAAGAGAACATGGGGTGCGATTGTACGCCATTACTGGTGGCCATCCCTTCGCACTGACGTCGCCGCCTTTGTCTCTGCCTGCTCCTCTTGTGCCAGGAACAAGACGCCCAAACACCTGCCCTATGGCCGTCTTCTGCCTCTACCGATACCCTCAGTTCCCTGGCAACACATTGCGATGGACTTTATTACGGACTTGCCATTGTCCTCCGGACACACAGTCATATGGGTCGTGGTGGACCGGTTCTCCAAAATGGCCCACTTCATCCCCATGGCTGGACTGCCCTCTGCTCAGGAACTCGCGGAAGCCTATATCCATCACATCTTCCGCTTGCATGGCTTTCCATCCCACATCGTGTCCGACAGAGGAACTCAGTTCACCTCCCGCTTCTGGAGGGCGCTCTGCAAACACCTGGGAGTAACTCTGGACTTTTCTTCCGCATACCATCCTCAGTCTAATGGCCAAGTGGAGAGGGTCAATCAAATCTTGACATCCTTCTTACGTCACTATGTCAACACCCATCACGACGACTGGTCCACGCTTCTGCCTTGGGCTGAGTTCTCACATAACCACCACATCAGTGAGTCGTCCTCCAAATCTCCCTTCCATGTCGTTTACGGACTTCAGCCCTCCGTTCCATTGCCTATATCCCCTTCTTCGGATGTCCCTGCGGCTGATACTGTAGCCCGTGACTTCGCTACCATTTGGGACTCTGTCAAGGCGTCCCTTGGACGCGCTTCCCAGCGGATGAAGAAACACGCTGACAAAAGGCGTCTAGACCCTCCGTGTTTCTCTCCTGGAGACCTCGTCTGGCTTGCTTCCCAGTACGTCCGCCTGAAGATACCGTCATACAAGCTGGGTCCTCGCTACATTGGGCCGTTTAAGGTCCTCAGCAAGATCAATGAGGTTTCCTACAAGCTACAGCTCCCGGCCACGATGAGGATACCCAACTCATTCCACGTCTCCCTGCTCAAACCGGTAGTCCTTGGTCCCTTCTCCGCTGCTGCCAGTCCGGCTCCTCCACCTATTGCCGATGATGACATCTATGCGGTAAGGGATATCGTGGCCATGAAGACCGTACGAGGTCGGCAGTTCTTCCTGGTGGACTGGGAGGGGTATGGTCCTGAGGATAGGTCTTGGGAGCCCAGGGAGAACGTGGGCACTCCTCTTATCCGTGCCTTCATGTCCCGGTTGCGGGGTGGGGGGGCGTGGGGGGGGGGGTACTGTCACGCTCCCCGGGTCCTCACCCCCGCTCCCCGGCTCACCTGCCACGCTGTCTGCTCCTCAGCCCCCGGATTCCGTCCGTCCCAGGCCCCCGGGTCCCCGATCCCGGCGCCCGACGGCTTCCCAGGACCTGGCCGGCTCCCCTGCGTCCTCCCCTCAGCCTCCTTCCCTGGCTTCTGGCACCCGGGCGGCGCGCATGCGCGTTAGGGCGCGCGCGCGGTCACTGACCCTTTCTTAAAGGGCCAGCGTCCATTAACAGGAAATGAGGTGGAACAGGTACTGGGTATAAAGGGGGTTAGTGTCCAAGGGGGCGGGGCCTGATCTTCGTGTTCCCTGAGCTAGGAGTCAGGTCTCCTGGTGTTTATGTGCCTGTACTCACCTATCTCTCTTTGTAGAGCCGTACCTGCCTCGCCATCCCGTCTGCCGTATCCTGAACCCCGCACACTGTCCGTCTGCCATCTGACAGTCCGTACCATCTCGGATCCCTGCGGTGACCCGTCATCTCGCTCCTGAGGTTCCGGACCCCGCCTGATATCATCTCGGCTTCCGAACCTGAGCTACGTCACCAGGACTACCATCTGTGACACCGTGGTCCCAGGGACTCCTCCGCTGCCTTCACTTGCACGGACTGTTCTGCTGCCCATCAGTGCTTCAGCTGCCGGACTCCCTACCACCATCTTAAGAGTTCGGTCCAGTGGATCCACCTCCTGGGTCGGCCCGACCGCCCGGCCGTGACAGTCTGTAAGTCTAGAATCCCTGCCTACATGCCTCTAATACATTTTACATACTCCAGAGACTCACCCTACAATAAATGCAAACTAAAATCAGTATTATTAGATTATAAGACTGATATTTTAGCTAGCAGCATAATGCTGTATAAGGCTACAATCCCTGCCTACATGCCTCTAGTGCACTGTGCCTACTCCAACAGCTTGCACTATACTAAATACAGCTAAGAGTTGTATTATTATGTATTATTAGAAAATAGATAAACATTTTTAGGTATCAGCAGCACGGTGTGTAAGGCTTAAATCACTGCCTATAGACCTGTAATACATAATCCCTACTCCATAAACTCAATCCCAAATTAATTGCAAACTAAGAGCAGCATTATTAAAGAATAGAATTGCTTTTTTTTAGGTAGCAGCAACAGCACAGTCTGTAATGCTAGAATCTCTGCCTACATGCCTCTTATGCTCTATGCCTACTCCAGCAGCTTGTCCTACACTAAATGCAGCTAAGAGCGGTATTATTAGAAAATAGATAAACATTTTTAGGTATCAGCAGCACGGTGTGTAAGGCTTAAATCA
The DNA here is from genome assembly GCF_048569485.1 of Anomaloglossus baeobatrachus. Taxonomy (NCBI): domain Eukaryota; kingdom Metazoa; phylum Chordata; class Amphibia; order Anura; family Aromobatidae; genus Anomaloglossus; species Anomaloglossus baeobatrachus. The sequence goes on along the minus strand of NC_134353.1, from coordinate 689,929,701 downwards.
CTGCCTATAGGCCTGTAATACACGATTCCCTACTCCAGAATATAAATCTAATATTAATTGCAAACTTAGAGCGGTATTATTAAAGAATAGTATTATTTTTTTAGGTAGCAGCACTTTGTGCTAGGCTTGAGTCCCTGCCTATTGACCTGTAGTACATAATCCCTACTCCATAAACTCAATCCCAAATTAATTGCAAACTAAGAGCAGCATTATTAAAGAATAGAATTGCTTTTTTTAGGTAGCAGCAACAGCACAGTCTGTAATGCTAGAATCTCTGCCTACATGCCTCTTATGCTCTATGCCTACTCCAGCAGCTTGTCCTACACTAAATGCAGCTAAGAGCGGTATTATTAGAGAATAGGTTACATTTTTGTAGGTATCAGCAGCAAGATTTGTAAGGCTAGAATCCCTGCCTACATGTCTCTAATATACTACTCCTACTCCAGATGTTGCCCTATACCAAATGCAGAATACAAACAGTATTACTAAAGAATAGAATTGCTTTTCCATTAGCCCTGAAAAGGACTGTATGTTTACTGTTGTACCAGCAGGTACTGTCACGCTATAACACACTGTCTTTTCTCCAACAGTCCCTTCTCCTTTGTCTCTACACTATTTCCGGGTTTGAATGCGACAAACATGGCATTTGTAGACTCGATTATACTATGCGGTCAACCAATCATGTAATGCCAGTAGCAAAGATGGCTATGGCATTATTATGATTGGCAGGCAATCCCTGCATGTTTACTGATTAATAAAAAGCCAGGAAATATGCGGGGTGGGAACTCGAGCATGGCGTCAGAGCAGAAAAATACTCAATCGAGTACTAAGAAGTTCCAGCGTGCTCCCCCATCGCTAGTTATCATGGCAAAACTAGTATTGCACTTGTGAAGCACAAATGCTGGCACTGTGGACTAAAAATAAGTGCATTCATGCAAAACAGATGTTGCTTGCCCCACTTTGTGCTTTTCCATGTTGTAGGCTATTTGCATGAAATACTAATAAAGTAAGTAGTATTTAACCATTGATGAGTACTGCGTTATTTCAACTTCTATATAAAGAAGCTATTGAATTGTGTTAATTTGTAATGTCTTATATTGTCTGTATGTCCCCTCTGAATTGAAAAGTGCTGCAGAATAATTTGGCTCTATATAAAAAAAATAAAAAAATAATAATAATTGCTTATGAGAGCAAAGAGATACATTCCCTTTTAAAATTGCAGTTAAGTTGCACATAAGTGGTGTGCTGTATACAAGGCATCTGGGAGAATCAGACCTTAACACCATGTTGCTGGAGGTTTATAGTCACATGTCCTCTATTAGAGAGCCTGAGGGTGAAATTGTACTTTTTTCCCATTATATCCAGAATTTCTTTTTTTTTTAGTATAACTCCTTCACCACCTGACAAATCTTTCAAGAGCCATAACTTTTTTTTATTTTTCCGTCAACATAGCCATATGAGGGCTTGTTTTTTGCGAGATGAGTTGTACTTTTAAATTAATCCATTAATTTTACCACATAGTGTACTAAAAAATGGGAAACTTTTCCACAATGTTTTTGGGGTTTTATTTTTACCATGTTCACTGTATGGTAAAACTGACCTGGCAGTATGATTCTTCAGGTCAGTACAAGTACGTAGATACCAAACATGAATAGCTTTTTAATTGGTGAAAAAAATCAAAAGATTGTAAAAAAAAATGCCTTTGGCACCGTTTTCCGGGACCCGTAACATTTCCATTTCTTGGAATCTGGGGCTGTTTCATGGCATATTTTTTGTGCCTTAAGCTAATGTTTTTACAGAACAGTGCATCACCCCCGCTCTGTATACCAGAAGTGATCACTTTCTATCAACACCGGCTCACAGCTGGCGTTCACAGGAAGTTTATCATGATAGACACAGAGGTCATTCGCTGATCCCTGGCTTTAATGACAACCCATCGGCTCCAGGCACACATCACAAAGCTGACGATGAGAGCAGGGATTGACACACTCCTCGCAAGTGCTTGTTAAACCTACTGGCAGAGATTAACAGTGGGATTTAACTGGTTAATAGAGTTGAGCGCGGTTCGTGGTTCGAGGTTCTCCAGTTCTAGGCTCGAGTGATTTTGGGGTCTGTTCTAGATCGAACTAGAACTCGAGCTTTTTGCAAAAGCTCGATAGTTCTAGAAACGTTCGAGAACGGTTCTAGCAGCAAAAAAACAGCTAAATCCTAGCTTGGTTTCTGCTGTAATAGTGTAAGTCACTCTGTGAATCACACTATTATGACATTTCAGTGTATAGTGTGCGTGAACAGCGCCTTCAGATCACTGCTGTTTCTATAATGGCAATCGCCATTTTTTTTTTTTTTTCCTTGTCTTCCTTCCCTAAGCGCGCGCGTGTAGTGGGGCGGGCCAGCATGTCAGCCAATCCCAGACACACACACAGCTAAGTGGACTTTTAGCCAGAGAAGCAACGGCATGTGTGATAGGATGTCCATGTCACATGTCCCTGCATTATAAAACCGGACATTTTCCTCCAGGATGCCATTATCTCTTCTGCGTCTTTGGTGTCAGACATCACTGTCGCAGCTCCATCCTCCTGAGTCCTATCGCCAATACAGCTGTATGCGCTCCATACACAGCGTTAGACAGCATAGGGATAGCACTTTCTATCAGTCCTTTTAAGGGCTGAAACCGGTAGGGTCAGAGCCATAGGTGACAGGTCCTGAAAACAGAGACAGCGTCTGTGTAGCCAAGGTCAGGGATTTCGTCGCTGCATTTCCCCATTAGGAGGGAATAGAAAGGCAGGCTTCCATTCCTCTACCTAGAGCCCCACAATCCTGGCACTGTACCCTCCTGTCCTCTGCACACTCCAACTCTTTTTAACTAAGCCATTATACTAGCAAACAGTCAGTGTACCTAGTGGCATCCTAAACGTGGCTATTGTACTTTTGTCTAGTCACACTATTGCAAAGATATTTGCACAACGTCTGCCTGCATTGCACACTCCAACTCTTTTTAACTAAGCCATTATACTAGCAAACAGTCAGTGTACCTAGTGGCATCCTAAACGTGGCTATTGTACTTTTGTCTAGTCACAGTAGTGCAAAGATATTTGCATCACGTCTGCCTGCATTGCACACTCCAACTCTTTTTAACTAAGCCATTATACTAGCAAACAGTCAGTGTACCTAGTGGCATCCTAAACGTGGCTTTTGTACTTTTGTCTAGTCACACTATTGCAAAGATATTTGCATCACGTCTGCCTGCATTGCACACTCCAACTCTTTTTAACTAAGCCATTATACTAGCAAACAGTCAGTGTACCTAGTGGCATCCTAAACGTGGCTATTGTACTTTTGTCTAGTCACACTAATGCAAAGATATTTGCATCACGTCTGCCTGCATTGCACACTCCAACTCTTTTTAACTAAGCCATTATACTAGCAAACAGTCAGTGTACCTAGTGGCATCCTAAACGTGGCTATTGTACTTTTGTCTATTCCCACTATTGTAAAGATATTTGCAGCACGTCTGCCTGCATTGCACACTCAAACTTTTTTTAACTAAGCCATTATACTAGCAAACAGTCAGTGTACCTAGTGGCATCCTAAACGTGGCTATTGTACTTTTGTCTAGTCACAGTAGTGCAAAGATATTTGCATCACGTCTGCCTGCATTGCACACTCCAACTCTTTTTAACTAAGCCATTATACTAGCAAACAGTCAGTGTACCTAGTGGCATCCTAAACGTGGCTATTGTACTTTTGTCTAGTCACAGTAGTGCAAAGATATTTGCATCACGTCTGCCTGCATTGCACACTCCAACTCTTTTTAACTAAGCCATTATACTAGCAAACAGTCAGTGTACCTAGTGGCATCCTAAACGTGGCTATTGTACTTTTGTCTATTCACACTATTGTAAAGATATTTGCAGCACGTCTGCCTGCATTGCACACTCAAACTTTTTTTAACTAAGCCATTATACTAGCAAACAGTCAGTGTACCTAGTGGCATCCTAAACGTGGCTATTGTACTTTTGTCTAGTCACACTAGTGCAAATCTATGTGCAGCACCTCTGCCTGCATTGCACACTCCAACTTTTTTTAACTAAGCCATTATACTAGCAAACAGTCAGTGTACCTAGTGGCATCCTAAACGTGGCTATTGTACTTTTGTCTATTCACACTATTGTAAAGATATTTGCAGCACGTCTGCCTGAAATTGCACACTCAAACTTTTTTTAACTAAGCCATTATACTAGCAAACAGTCAGTGTACCTAGTGGCATCCTAAATGTGGCTATTGTTCTTTTGTCTAGACACACTATTGCAAAGATATTTGCATCACGTCTGCCTGCATTGCACACTCCAACTCTTTTTAACTAAGCCATTATACTAGCAAACAGTCAGTGTACCTAGTGGCATCCTAAACGTGGCTATTGTACTTTTGTCTAGTCACACTAGTGCAAATCTATGTGCAGCACCTCTGCATGACACCCTCCTGCTCTGTTTTTAATAAGCTATAATGATAGCAAAAAATACTGCCATTTAGTAGCATCATAGAATTGGCTGTTGTATTCCATTAGTGCCCCACTGGTGCCAAGCTATTTCTAGCACCTCTGCATGACACCCTCCTGCTCTGTTTTTAATAAGCTATAATGATAGCAAAAAATACTGCCATTTAGTGGCATCATAGAACTGGCTGTTGTATTCCATTAGTGCCCCACTGGTGCCAAGCTATTTCTAGCACCTCTACATGACACCCTCATGCACATTTTGCTACGCTAATGTTATAGCAAACTCATGGAATTCATTGCTGCATTTGATAATTCGGAGGGATAGAAAGTCAGGCTTCCTTTAGCTTTTCCTTCTGTTCATAGACAGCATCTCCAAGAGCAATTTCCCCTCCACGTCTAAGTGTGGAGAGGCAGCTAGTGCGCATGCGTGTGCCGATTTACCCCAGCTGCAGCCTAATTACAGTGTTTCGCCTAGTGAGTATGCTCAGCCTGACTGTGCTATTCCTGACGCTAAGTCTTCATTTCGGGATACAGCGCATGCTCCCACACTAAGTGTGAAAAGCCTCTTTGCACAGGTGCTTGCATTACGTGCCGGGTCTAAGTCCTGTTTTGTGCCTAGACACCATGCTAAAGCTGATAGTCTTTTTTCAGATACTGTATTTCATGCTACTGAGAATGCTCAGGCACTTACTGCATCAGAGACTAGGTCCGGTAATGAACTCTTTGGCCCTGCCCCTGATGTGGGGGGGCACATATAGACCACAGGGCATCAGGTGTCCTCCCAAATGGCTTGCAGAGGGCCACCCCTATGACTTGTCACCGCATTATTGATGGTCAGACGATGACTGGTGAGGTGTTTGGATCATGGCAGCCATGAGGTCATCATTGAAGTTGCGGTTCCAAATAGGACGCTAGTTATGCCACTCATGACGTGTCACTCTACTTTTGTCTCCAGGAGGTGCATTGTGGTTCACCCTGGTTTGGGGCGGACCCAGGTTATAAAAGGGGCTGGAGCCAACAAGGAGGTGCGCAGTCTTCTATTATGCTCCGAAAGAGCACACCTCCATGTGTTGAACCCATTGCGGCTTTAGGCCAGAGGTAGGCAAGGATAGGGTGTCGATGCAGGCCACCACCACAGTTGGTAACGCAGAACGGTTAAGACCAGCTCCTGTCCTACCAGTCCTGCTTGTGCAGCCCAGTGGCATTAACAGGCCTGCTGCTGCTGATGCGCCTGCTGTCCACAGGTGTGCCCCTACGCACACGGTCAGCGTACTCAATGGCCCCTGTGTTGTTAACAGGGAGTTCCTGGGCTGGGTGGGCATGTGGACCCTGTGACGCTAACAGGGCTCACAGTCTCCAGATCCGAATGGCGTCTAACTCGGTTCAGGCTACTATTAGTTTCATAGCCACACAGCTCTGTATCTTCCACCAAACCTTCCAGTTGCCAACCTCTCCTTTTCCAACTGGGAGCACGGTGGACACTGACTGCTGATGGGGATATATACCTTTCTCTTTCTTTTCTTATTAATTTTCGTTATATAGCGGTAACATAGTATATACCACTTTATCCAAATCTGCCAGTCCCACTGTAACAGATGGTGTTTCTTCAGCAAATGTTACTGTTGCTTAACCACCAAATCCACGGACCAAAACTTTTTTCCCCTTTCCAGCACACCTGTTCCCCTTTCCACCAGCATCTGTCCTTTTTCAACTCATTTTGGTATATGACCAAAAGTGCAACTGTGCAGGGACACCGTACTCAACGCCATCTCATATACAAACCACAGCCACACCATGATTTATCACGATGCTATGTATATGATGATATCATAAATATACATGGCGAAATATGGACCCCGGCAGGTCGCTAGTATACAGCATAAAGAGAAAAGAGATTTGCGACAACGCCAGTAGGTGAAAGTGATAAACTTTATTAGACACAGGGTAGGTGAAATAGCGGCACAAAATACAGGTGAGACAGCAGGTCACAGTAAATCCAGGGTCTATTTGCACACAATGTAAGTGTGCAAATAGGAAGCTGAAACAATTATTTTGTACAATATTCACTTACAACCAAAATTGGTCACGGAGACAGCATAACATCCCAACCAGGTATACAGTTTACTGTATAAACCGAAAATGGGACGTGGTCACAATATCAAGCAGCAATGGGGAGACTATAGAAAGCAGGAACTCATAGAGGATATGAGAACCAAAAGGACCCCCATTTAGACCACATCAACCACCAAAGTGGTGTGGATGAAACACCATAACACCCAAAGGTGGGATAATGATATACCTGGGAGGATGATCCTGGAGTGCACGGAGACCTGCGTCTGCCCGATGGCCGTTTCGGCTGTCAAAAGCCTTCGTCAGGGGGAGTGACGAAGGCTTTTGACAGCCGAAACGGCCGTCGGGCAGACGCAGGTCTCCGTGCACTCCAGGATCATCCTCCCAGGTATATCATTATCCCACCTTTGGGTGTTATGGTGTTTCATCCACACCACTTTGGTGGTTGATGTGGTCTAATTGGGGGTCCTTTTGGTTCTCATATCCTCTATGAGTTCCTGCTTTCTATAGTCTCCCCATTGCTGCTTGATATTGTGACCACGTCCCATTTTCGGTTTATACAGTAAACTGTATACCTGGTTGGGATGTTATGCTGTCTCCGTGACCAATTTTGGTTGTAAGTGAATATTGTACAAAATAATTGTTTCAGCTTCCTATTTGCACACTTACATTGTGTGCAAATAGACCCTGGATTTACTGTGACCTGCTGTCTCACCTGTATTTTGTGCCGCTATTTCACGTACCCTATGTCTAATAAAGTTTATCACTTTCACCTACTGGCGTTGTCGCAAATCTCTTTTCTCTCAACGCCATCTCAGCACAGCAGCCAGCCCTCGGTCCCTCAGATGTGGACAAGTAAAAGACCATTTCCTCCTATCCATGACAAAGCGTTGAGATTCACTCTGTGCAGCACTGGTGTTTAGTGGAAAAGTAGATCTAAGATTGCGTACCACATTCTGCAGATACTCCTGTATACGTGCGTCCATTTCTATGGCAGGAATTATTTTGCCAAATTTTGTCTTGTACCGGGGATGTAACAGTGTGGCAACCCAGTATTCTGGATTACTTTGAATTCGTACAATCCGAGGGTCATGTTGTAGGTAGTGCAGCAAGAAGCCGCTCATGTGTCTTGTGCATCCAGGAGGACCAAGTCCTTGGTGTGTTGGTGGCAGAGAGGTGAGAATCGTGCCTCCTTCCTCTGCCCTCTCCCCACAACCTCGCACAACCGAAATGTGAGCAAGCTCTCACTCATCTGCTGAGTCTTCCATGCCCATCGCCAGTTCGTCCTCCATTTCTTCATGGGCTCCTGCACCTTCCTCAACACTTTTTGCTGATACTATGCGCCCTTGTTAATCCCTCTCCCTCACCATGACTGCCGCATAGGTGCCGCTGACCATCTGGACCTCGTAGATCTTGTTATCCCTTCCGCATATGACTCCTCCTGTACTTCCTCCCCTTCCTCTTGTCCCAACAACTGACTCCGAATAATAATTACAGTGTGCTCCATCATGTAGATGACCAGAATTGTCACGCTGAGAATGACATTGCCAGTGCTAAACATCTTCGTCGACATTTCAAAACTGTGTAGCAGGGTGCATAGGTCCTTGATCTGACACCACTCCAGCAGCGTGATCTGCACCACCTCTGGATCAAGTTATCCCAGGCTATATGTCATAACGTATTGCAGCAGGGTTCGGCGGTGCTGCCACAAACGCTGCAACATGTGCAGATTCAAATTCCTGCGTGTGGGCACATCGCATTTCAGGCGTTTAACCACCAGACCTAAAGACTTCTGTAGCGACAAAAGTTGTTGAGCTGCTGTGTGCGCACGATGGAAGTGAGCACATAGCGAGCGTGCACGCTGCACAAGGCCATGTAGGCCATGATGGTGTTTTAAAAATTGCTGGAGAATTAGGTTCAACACGTGAGCCATACAAGGCACGAGTGTCACATTGCCCTGACGATGGCCCGCAGCCAGGTTTGCATCATTGCCGCACACGGCTATTAAGTCACCAACGGAGTCCGCTCCGTCAATTTGTACTCCGGTCGCCAGGTGACAACGTGTTCCTTTCATGAATAGTGCTGATGATGGGAGAGGAGTCGATGCCAGCGGCGCAGGTGGACGCAGGTTATGCTCACCCACTGGGCTGCATTACCTTGACAGATGCAGAATCTCTGGCTGAATGTAGCTGGTGGGTATCTCACAGATGAAATACCATCATTCAGCTACAACCAATGGGAAGACACCACACCCTTTTTTATGCACATCCTGTCTGCAGACCACTGCCAGACATAGCTATGAACCTCTGGTTAATTTTACCCCCAGTTCAGTTTTATGATTTTGTGTGCTTGTTACCTGACTACTTTTCCTGCTTGCTGTTTATGTACCTTGTTGGCCGATCCGCATTTCACCTCTGCTTGTTTTCTGATTAAATCCTGGCCGTCCCATTCTGTTCCTGTTCCTCAATTAATGTTTTGACCCTGCCTGACTACTATTCTCTGGAACTGCAGCCTTCCACAGGTATTAATCACCTTGGGCCCTGTGCAATTCCTAATCCCTGTATATGGGTTAAAGGGTTTCAGGGTTCTAGGGGTCCTGCTTGGTGAGTGGCTTCCCTCTAGCCTATCATTAACAGCCCATCTGAGTGTGTGGATCAAGGAAGGCGTTACACCGTGCTCTCTGCAGAAGGCCATGTGGGCCAGGATAGTGCTTTAAAAATTGCTGGACAACCAGGTTCAACACGTGAACCACACAAGGCATGTGTGTCACATTGTCACAGCGAAGGGCCGCACCCATGTTTGCATCATTGTCGCACCCGACCTTCCCTGGCTGCTGGTTGAGTGGAGACAACCATTGTTGAAACTCGGTATCCAGAGCTAACCGTCCACAACTTCTCAGCGGTGTGACTCACATTTCCCATACATTTCAAAGTAAAACTTTGACCGCCTGATGGCATTGAGCTCTGCTGCCAGCATAGTAAGGAGGTGTGTGGTAGTCCTTGTGCGCAGTTACAAGGAAGGGTGGCCTGACCACACAGGGTTTGCGCCAAGGTGGAGGACCCACACGAGGTTGAAGAGGCAGAAGCAGTGTATTAACTTCTACATACAGAAGAAGGATTGAAACAACTCGTGGGGACGGCAAGACTTGTACAGCAGACCCTTCTCCATCTCTCACCATAGTTTGCCAGTGCCCAGTCAGTGACATGTAATGACCCTGTCTATGCTTACTGGTCCAAGTATCTGTGTTGAAATGCACCCTGTCGCACACAGAGTTTCTCAAGGAAGTGGTGATGTTGTGTGTGACATGATGGTGTAGCGCGGGCATGCTTTTCTTGGAGAAGCAGTGGTGATTGGGCATCTGGTACTGGGGCACAGCGACAGACATAAGGTCTCTAAAATCCTGTGTGTCCACTAGGCGGAAAGGCAGCATTTCGGTAGCCAACAGCTTACAGAGGGATAGAGTCAACCTCTTAGCTTTGTCATGGGTCGCAGGAAGTGGCCTTTTATTTGACCACATCTGAGAGACAGAGATCTGGCTGCTGTGTGTAGACGGTGTTGAGTAGGGTGTCCCTGGAAAAATGCAGGTTTGTGAGGAAAGTGCAGGCGGAGACATGATGTTGCCTTCATCCAACGTTGGTGCTATCGATGTTTGAGAGAGCTGTACACACTCACTTGTTTCCCCTTCCAAACCAACTGACGACCTACCAAGCAAACTGCCTGTTGCGGTTACAGTGGTGGAAGTTGTGGGTGGAAAAAAAGGTGTGACAGCTGTCCCCACAGTCCTAGAAGATGACGAGCGCGCGGAGGCACTGGAAGGGGCAGGCGGTGGATGGTTCGCTCCGCTAGGCCGCATTGCAGCACGGTGAGCTTCCCATCAGGCCATATGATATTTATTCATGTGACGATTCATGGAAGAAGTTGTCAAACTGCTGAGGTTTTGACCTCTACTAAGAGAACCATGACAAATTTTACAGATCACATAATTTGGGCGATCTTTTTCTATGTCAAAAAAGGACCAGGCTAGGCAAGGCTTAGAGGCCATGCGACCTGTTGATCCACCCCGAATAATGCTCAGAGGCAGAGTGGTGGCTGAGGATGCAGTTGTAGACGTGCTACCAGTGCTCCGACTGTGTCCAGGAAGGCGCAAGGTAACTTCGTCGTCGGTTGCATCCTCCTCCACCGCCTCTGTTGACCTCCTCGAGTGTCTGACTGTGGGTTGACAGTAGGTGGGATCTAGAACTTCATCATCAATTGTTGTGTTTGCACTCCCCTCCCCCTCAGACCGAGCCTCTTCTTGCCCTGACCGAATATTTAAGTTGTCATCCCAATCGGGTATCTGCGTCTCATCTTCATCAGTATGTTCCTCATTGTCTATAACCACAGGTGTTGGAAAGGCAGCATTTTGGTAGCCAACAGTTTGCAGATGCTGAAAGTCAACCTCCAAGCCATGTCATGCCCTTCTAAAAGCATGTAAAACACAGCGAGGGGACTCCAACCACAGTCTCCCTCGTTTCCACTAACTGGGCCACACACACCCCACTTGCCTGGGATCGGTTGAGCCCCCTTTTGAAAAAGAAAAAGATGCTTTGCATGAAGCACTCTCAAAAATGCGCGTGCCTTTCCCGTCCCCTGGCTGACCCAGGGGAAGAAAAGTCCTCTGAGAGCCATGACTTGTTCATCTTGGTTCTTTTAGAAACACAGCGAGGGGACTCCAACCACAGTCTCCCTCGTTTCCACTAACTGGGCCACACACACCCCACTTGCCTGGGATCGGTTGAGCCCCCTTTTGAAAAAGAAAAAATGCTTTTCATGAAGCACTCTCAAAAATGCGCGTGCCTTTCCCGTCCCCTGGCTGACCCAGGGGAAGAAAAGTCCTCTGAGAGCCATGACTTGTTCATCTTGGTTCTTTTAGAAACACAGCGAGGGGACTCCAACCACAGTCTCCCTCGTTTCCACTAAATGGGCCACACACACCCCACTTGACTGGCATCAGTTGACCCAATTTTCAAGATGAAAAAGATGCTTTGCATGAAGCACTCTCAAAAATACGCGTGCCTTTCCCGTCCCCTGGCTGACCCAGGGGAAGAAAAGTCCTCTGAGAGCCATGACTTGTTCATCTTGGTTCTTTTAGAAACACAGCAAGGGGACTCCAACCACAGTCTCCCTCGTTTCCACTAAATGGGCCACACACACCCCACCTGACTGGCATCAGTTGACCCAATTTTCAAGATGAAAAAGATGCTTTGCATGAAGCACTCTCAAAAATACGCGTGCCTTTCCCGTCCCCTGGCTGACCCAGGGGAAGAAAAGTCCTCTGAGAGCCATGACTTGTTCATCTTGGTTCTTTTAGAAACACAGCGAGGGGACTCCAACCACAGTCTCCCTCGTTTCCACTAAATGGGCCACACACACCCCACTTGACTGGCATCAGTTGACCCAATTTTCAAGATGAAAAAGATGCTTTGCATGAAGCACTCTCAAAAATACGCGTGCCTTTCCCGTCCCCTGGCTGACCCAGGGGAAGAAAAGTCCTCTGAGAGCCATGACTTGTTCATCTTGGTTCTTTTAGAAACACAGCGAGGGGACTCCAACCACAGTCTCCCTCGTTTCCACTAACTGGGCCACACACACCCCACTTGCCTGGGATCGGTTGAGCCCCCTTTTGAAAAAGAAAAAGATGCTTTGCATGAAGCACTCTCAAAAATGCGCGTGCCTTTCCTGTCCCCTGGCTGACCCAGGGGAAGAAAAGTCCTCTGAGAGCCATGACTTGTTCATCTTGGTTCTTTTAGAAACACAGCAAGGGGACTCCAACCACAGTCTCCCTCGTTTCCACTAAATGGGCCACACACACCCCACTTGACTGGCATCAGTTGACCCAATTTTCAAGACGAAAAAGATGCTTTGCATGAAGCACTCTCAAAAATACGCGTGCCTTTCCCGTCCCCTGGCTGACCCAGGGGAAGAAAAGTCCTCTGAGAGCCATGACTTGTTCATCTTGGTTCTTTTAGAAACACAGCGAGGGGACTCCAACCACAGTCTCCCTCGTTTCCACTAAATGGGCCACACACACCCCACTTGACTGGCATCAGTTGACCCAATTTTAAAGATGAAAAAGATGCTTTGCATGAAGCACTCTCAAAAATACGCGTGCCTTTCCTGTCCCCTGGCTGACCCAGGGGAAGAAACGTCCTCTGAGAGCCATGACTTGTTCATCTTGGTTCTTTTAGAAACACAGCGAGGGGACTCCAACCACAGTCTCCCTTGTTTCCACTAAATGGGCCACACACACCCCACTTGACTGGCATCAGTTGACCCAATTTTCAAGATGAAAAAGATGCTTTGCATGAAGCACTCTCAAAAATACGCGTGCCTTTCCCGTCCCCTGGCTGACCCAGGGGAAGAAAAGTCCTCTGAGAGCCATGACTTGTTCATCTTGGTTCTTTTAGAAACACAGCGAGGGGACTCCAACCACAGTCTCCCTCGTTTCCACTAAATGGGCCACACACACCCCACTTGACTGGCATCAGTTGACCCAATTTTCAAGATAAAAAAAAGGCTTTGCATGAAGCACTCTCAAAAATACGCGTGCCTTTCCCGTCCCCTGGCTGACCCAGGGGAAGAAAAGTCCTCTGAGAGCCATGACTTGTTCATCTTGGTTCTTTTAGAAACACAGCGAGGGGACTCCAACCACAGTCTCCCTCGTTTCCACTAAATGGGCCACACGCACCCCACTTGACTGGCATCAGTTGACCCAATTTTTCAAGATGAAAAAGATGCTTTGCATGAAGCACTCTCAAAAATACGCGTGCCTTTCCCGTCCCCTGGCTGACCCAGGGGAAGAAAAGTCCTCTGAGAGCCATGACTTGTTCATCTTGGTTCTTTTAGAAACACAGCGAGGGGACTCCAACCACAGTCTCCCTCGTTTCCACTAAATGGGCCACACACACCCCACTTGACTGGCATCAGTTGACCCAATTTTCAAGATGAAAAAGATGCTTTGCATGAAGCACTCTCAAAAATACGCGTGCCTTTCCTGTCCCCTGGCTGACCCAGGGGAAGAAAAGTCCTCTGAGAACCATGACTTGTTCATCTTGGTTCTTTTAGAAACACAGCGAGGGGACTCCAACCAGTCTCCCTCGTTTCCACTAAATGGGCCACACACACCCCACTTGACTGGCATCAGTTGACCCAATTTTCAAGACGAAAAAGATGCTTTGCATGAAGCACTCTCAAAAATACGCGTGCCTTTCCCGTCCCCTGGCTGACCCAGGGGAAGAAAAGTCCTCTGAGAGCCATGACTTGTTCATCTTGGTTCTTTTAGAAACACAGCGAGGGGACTCCAACCACAGTCTCCCTCGTTTCCACTAAATGGGCCACACACACCCCACTTGACTGGCATCAGTTGACCCAATTTTCAAGATAAAAAAAAAGGCTTTGCATGAAGCACTCTCAAAAATACGCGTGCCTTTCCCGTCCCCTGGCTGACCCAGGGGAAGAAAAGTCCTCTGAGAGCCATGACTTGTTCATCTTGGTTCTTTTAGAAACACAGCGAGGGGACTCCAACCACAGTCTCCCTCGTTTCCACTAAATGGGCCACACACACCCCACTTGACTGGCATCAGTTGACCCAATTTTTCAAGATGACAAAGATGCTTTGCATGAAGCACTCTCAAAAATACGCGTGCCTTTCCCGTCCCCTGGCTGACCCAGGGGAAGAAAAGTCCTCTGAGAGCCATGACTTGTTCATCTTGGTTCTTTTAGAAACACAGCGAGGGGACTCCAACCACAGTCTCCCTCGTTTCCACTAAATGGGCCACACACACCCCACTTGACTGGCATCAGTTGACCCAATTTTCAAGATGAAAAAGATGCTTTTCATGAAGCACTCTCAAAAATACGCGTGCCTTTCCCGTCCCCTGGCTGACCCAGGGGAAGAAAAGTCCTCTGAGAGCCATGACTTGTTCATCTTGGTTCTTTTAGAAACACAGCGAGGGGACTCCAACCACAGTCTCCCTCGTTTCCACTAAATGGGCCACACACACCCCACTTGACTGGCATCAGTTGACCCAATTTTCAAGATGAAAAAGATGCTTTGCATGAAGCACTCTCAAAAATACGCGTGCCTTTCCCGTCCCCTGGCTGACCCAGGGGAAGAAAAATCCTCTGAGAGCCATGACTTGTTCATCTTGGTTCTTTTAGAAACACAGCGAGGGGACTCCAACCACAGTCTCCCTCGTTTCCACTAAATGGGCCACACACACCCCACTTGACTGGCATCAGTTGACCCAATTTTCAAGATGAAAAAGATGCTTTGCATGAAGCACTCTCAAAAATACGCGTGCCTTTCCCGTCCCCTGGCTGACCCAGGGGAAGAAAAGTCCTCTGAGAGCCATGACTTGTTCATCTTGGTTCTTTTAGAAACACAGCGAGGGGACTCCAACCACAGTCTCCCTCGTTTCCACTAAATGGGCCACACACACCCCACTTGACTGGCATCAGTTGACCCAATTTTCAAGATAAAAAAAAAGGCTTTGCATGAAGCACTCTCAAAAATACGCGTGCCTTTCCCGTCCCCTGGCTGACCCAGGGGAAGAAAAGTCCTCTGAGAGCCATGACTTGTTCATCTTGGTTCTTTTAGAAACACAGCGAGGGGACTCCAACCACAGTCTCCCTCGTTTCCACTAAATGGGCCACACACACCCCACTTGACTGGCATCAGTTGACCCAATTTTTCAAGATGAAAAAGATGCTTTGCATGAAGCACTCTCAAAAATACGCGTGCCTTTCCCGTCCCCTGGCTGACCCAGGGGAAGAAAAGTCCTCTGAGAGCCATGACTTGTTCATCTTGGTTCTTTTAGAAACACAGCGAGGGGACTCCAACCACAGTCTCCCTCGTTTCGACTAAATGGGCCACACACACCCCACTTGACTGGCATCAGTTGACCCAATTTTCAAGATGAAAAAGATGCTTTGCATGAAGCACTCTCAAAAATACGCGTGCCTTTCCCGTCCCCTGGCTGACCCAGGGGAAGAAAAGTCCTCTGAGAGCCATGACTTGTTCATCTTGGTTCTTTTAGAAACACAGCGAGGGGACTCCAACCACAGTCTCCCTCGTTTCCACTACCTGGGCCACACACACCCCACTTGTCTGGAATCGGTTGAGCCCCCTTTTGAAAAAGAAAAAGATGCTTTGCATGAAGCACTCTCAAAAATGCGCGTGCCTTTCCCGTCTCCTGGCTGACCCAGGGGAAGAAAAGTCCTCTGAGAGCCATGACTTGTTCATCTTGGTTCTTTTAGAAACACAGCGAGGGGACTCCAACCACAGTCTCCCTCGTTTCCACTAAATGGGCCACACACACCCCACTTGACTGGCATCAGTTGACCCAATTTTCAAGATGAAAAAGATGCTTTGCATGAAGCACTCTCAAAAATACGCGTGCCTTTCCCGTCCCCTGGCTGACCCAGGGGAAGGAAAGTCCTCTGAGAGCCATGACTTGTTCATCTTGGTTCTTTTAGAAACACAGCGAGGGGACTCCAACCACAGTCTCCCTCGTTTCCACTAAATGGGCCACACACACCCCACTTGACTGGCATCAGTTGACCCAATTTTCAAGATGAAAAAGATGCTTTGCATGAAGCACTCTCAAAAATACGCGTGCCCTTCCTGTCCCCTGGCTGACCCAGGGGAAGAAAAGTCCTCTGAGAGCCATGACTTGTTCATCTTGGTTCTTTTAGAAACACAGCGAGGGGACTCCAACCACAGTCTCCCTCGTTTCCACTAAATGGGCCACACACACCCCACTTGACTGGCATCAGTTGACCCAATTTTCAAGATGAAAAAGATGCTTTGCATGAAGCACTCTCAAAAATACGCGTGCCTTTCCCGTCCCCTGGCTGACCCAGGGGAAGAAAAGTCCTCTGAGAGCCATGACTTGTTCATCTTGGTTCTTTTAGAAACACAGCGAGGGGACTCCAACCACAGTCTCCCTCGTTTCCACTAAATGGGCCACACACACCCCACTTGACTGGCATCAGTTGACCCAATTTTCAAGATAAAAAAAAAGGCTTTGCATGAAGCACTCTCAAAAATACGCGTGCCTTTCCCGTCCCCTGGCTGACCCAGGGGAAGAAAAGTCCTCTGAGAGCCATGACTTGTTCATCTTGGTTCTTTTAGAAACACAGCGACGGGACTCCAACCACAGTCTCCCTCGTTTCCACTAAATGGGCCACACACACCCCACTTGACTGGCATCAGTTGACCCAATTTTCAAGATGAAAAAGATGCTTTGCATGAAGCACTCTCAAAAAGACGCGTGCCTTTCCCGTCCCCTGGCTGACCCAGGGGAAGAAAAGTCCTCTGAGAGCCATGACTTGTTCATCTTGGTTCTTTTAGAAACACAGCGAGGGGACTCCAACCACAGTCTCCCTCGTTTCCACTAAATGGGCCACACACACCCCACTTGACTGGCATCAGTTGACCCAATTTTCAAGATGAAAAAGATGCTTTGCATGAAGCACTCTCAAAAATACGCGTGCCTTTCCTGTCCCCTGGCTGACCCAGGGGAAGAAAAGTCCCCGGAAAACCATGACTTGATCATCTTGGTTCTTTTAGAAACACAGCGAGGGGACTCCAACCACAGTCTCCCTCGTTTCCACTAAATGGGCCACACACACCCCACTTGACTGGCATCAGTTGACCCAATTTTCAAGACGAAAAAGATGCTTTGCATGAAGCACTCTCAAAAATACGCGTGCCTTTCCCGTCCCCTGGCTGACCCAGGGGAAGAAAAGTCCTCTGAGAGCCATGACTTGTTCATCTTGGTTCTTTTAGAAACACAGCGAGGGGACTCCAACCACAGTCTCCCTCGTTTCCACTAAATGGGCCACACACACCCCACTTGACTGGCATCAGTTGACCCAATTTTCAAGATGAAAAAGATGCTTTGCATGAAGCACTCTCAAAAATACGCGTGCCTTTCCCGTCCCCTGGCTGACCCAGGGGAAGAAAAGTCCTCTAAGGGCCATGACTTGTTCATCTTGGTTCTTTTAGAAACACAGCGAGGGGACTCCAACCACAGTCTCCCTCGTTTCCACTAAATGGGCCACACACACCCCACTTGACTGGCATCAGTTGACCCAATTTTCAAGATGAAAAAGATGCTTTGCATGAAGCACTCTCAAAAATACGCGTGCCTTTCCCGTCCCCTGGCTGACCCAGGGGAAGAAAAGTTCTCTGAGAGCCATGACTTGTTCATCTTGGTTCTTTTAGAAACACAGCGACGGGACTCCAACCACAGTCTCCCTCGTTTCCACTAAATGGGCCACACACACCCCACTTGACTGGCATCAGTTGACCCAATTTTCAAGATAAAAAAAAAGGCTTTGCATGAAGCACTCTCAAAAATACGCGTGCCTTTCCCGTCCCCTGGCTGACCCAGGGGAAGAAAAGTCCTCTGAGAGCCATGACTTGTTCACCTTGGTTCTTTTAGAAACACAGCGAGGGGACTCCAACCACAGTCTCCCTCGTTTCCACTAAATGGGCCACACACACCCCACTTGACTGGCATCAGTTGACCCAATTTTCAAGATGAAAAAGATGCTTTGCATGAAGCACTCTCAAAAATACGCGTGCCTTTCCCGTCCCCTGGCTGACCCAGGGGAAGAAAAGTCCTCTGAGAGCCATGACTTGTTCATCTTGGTTCTTTTAGAAACACAGCGAGGGGACTCCAACCACAGTCTCCCTCGTTTCCACTAAATGGGCCACACACACCCCACTTGACTGGCATCAGTTGACCCAATTTTCAAGATGAAAAAGATGCTTTGCATGAAGCACTCTCAAAAATACGCGTGCCTTTCCCGTCCCCTGGCTGACCCAGGGGAAGAAAAGTCCTCTGAGAGCCATGACTTGTTCATCTTGGTTCTTTTAGAAACACAGCGAGGGGACTCCAACCACAGTCTCCCTCGTTTCCACTAAATGGGCCACACACACCCCACTTGACTGGCATCAGTTGACCCAATTTTCAAGATAAAAAAAAGGCTTTGCATGAAGCACTCTCAAAAATACGCGTGCCTTTCCCGTCTCCTGGCTGACCCAGGGGAAGAAAAGTCCTCTGAGAGCCATGACTTGTTCATCTTGGTTCTTTTAGAAACAAAGCGAGGGGACTCCAACCACAGTCTCCCTCGTTTCCACTAAATGGGCCACACACACCCCACTTGACTGGCATCAGTTGACCCAATTTTTCAAGATGACAAAGATGCTTTGCATGAAGCACTCTCAAAAATACGCGTGCCTTTCCCGTCCCCTGGCTGACCCAGGGGAAGAAAAGTCCTCTGAGAGCCATGACTTGTTCATCTTGGTTCTTTTAGAAACACAGCGAGGGGACTCCAACCACAGTCTCCCTCGTTTCCACTAAATGGGCCACACACACCCCACTTGACTGGCATCAGTTGACCCAATTTTCAAGATGAAAAAGATGCTTTGCATGAAGCACTCTCAAAAATACGCGTGCCTTTCCCGTCCCCTGGCTGACCCAGGGGAAGAAAAGTCCTCTGAGAGCCATGACTTGTTCATCTTGGTTCTTTTAGAAACACAGCGAGGGGACTCCAACCACAGTCTCCCTCGTTTCCACTAAATGGGCCACACACACCCCACTTGACTGGCATCAGTTGACCCGATTTTCAAGATAAAAAAAAAGGCTTTGCATGAAGCACTCTCAAAAATACGCGTGCCTTTCCCGTCCCCTGGCTGACCCAGGGGAAGAAAAGTCCTCTGAGAGCCATGACTTGTTCATCTTGGTTCTTTTAGAAACACAGCGAGGGGACTCCAACCACAGTCTCCCTCGTTTCCACTAAATGGGCCACACACACCCCACTTGACTGGCATCAGTTGACCCAATTTTCAAGATGAAAAAGATGCTTTGCATGAAGCACTCTCAAAAATACGCGTGCCTTTCCCGTCCCCTGGCTGACCCAGGGGAAGAAAAGTCCTCTGAGAGCCATGACTTGTTCATCTTGGTTCTTTTAGAAACACAGCGAGGGGACTCCAACCACAGTCTCCCTCGTTTCCACTAAATGGGCCACACACACCCCACTTGACTGGCATCAGTTGACCCAATTTTCAAGATAAAAAAAAAGGCTTTGCATGAAGCACTCTCAAAAATACGCGTGCCTTTCCCGTCCCCTGGCTGACCCAGGGGAAGAAAAGTCCTCTGAGAGTCATGACTTGTTCATCTTGGTTCTTTTAGAAACACAGCGAGGGGACTCCAACCACAGTCTCCCTCGTTTCCACTAAATGGGCCACACACACCCCACTTGACTGGCATCAGTTGACCCAATTTTTCAAGATGAAAAAGATGCTTTGCATGAAGCACTCTCAAAAATACGCGTGCCTTTCCCGTCCCCTGGCTGACCCAGGGGAAGAAAAGTCCTCTGAGAGCCATGACTTGTTCATCTTGGTTCTTTTAGAAACACAGCGAGGGGACTCCAACCACAGTCTCCCTCGTTTCGACTAAATGGGCCACACACACCCCACTTGACTGGCATCAGTTGACCCAATTTTCAAGATGAAAAAGATGCTTTGCATGAAGCACTCTCAAAAATACGCGTGCCTTTCCCGTCCCCTGGCTGACCCAGGGGAAGAAAAGTCCTCTGAGAGCCATGACTTGTTCATCTTGGTTCTTTTAGAAACACAGCGAGGGGACTCCAACCACAGTCTCCCTCGTTTCCACTACCTGGGCCACACACACCCCACTTGTCTGGGATCGGTTGAGCCCCCTTTTGAAAAAGAAAAAGATGCTTTGCATGAAGCACTCTCAAAAATGCGCGTGCCTTTCCCGTCTCCTGGCTGACCCATGGGAAGAAAAGTCCTCTGAGAGCCATGACTTGTTCATCTTGGTTCTTTTAGAAACACAGCGAGGGGACTCCAACCACAGTCTCCCTCGTTTCCACTAAATGGGCCACACACACCCACTTGACTGGCATCAGTTGACCCAATTTTTAAGATGAAAAAGATGCTTTGCATGAAACACTCTCAAAAATACGCGTGCCTTTCCCGTCCCCTGGCTGACCCAGGGGAAGAAAAGTCCTCTGAGAGCCATGACTTGTTCATCTTGGTTATTTTAGAAACACAGCGAGGGGACTCCAACCACAGTCTCCCTCGTTTCCACTAAATGGGCCACACACACCCCACTTGACTGGCATCAGTTGACCCAATTTTCAAGATGAAAAAGATGCTTTGCATGAAGCACTCTCAAAAATACGCATGCCTTTCCCGTCCCCTGGCTGACCCAGGGGAAGAAAAGTCCTCTGAGAGCCATGCCTTGTTCATCTTGGTTCTTTTAGAAACACAGCGAGGGGACTCCAACCACAGTCTACCTCGTTTCCACTAACTGGGCCACACACCCCACTTGCCTGGGATCGGTTGAGCCCCCTTTTGAAAAAGAAAAAGATGCTTTGCATGAAGCACTCTCAAAAATGCGCGTGCCTTTCCCGTCCCCTGGCTGACCCAGGGGAAGAAAAGTCCTCTGAGAGCCATGACTTGTTCATCTTGGTTCTTTTAGAAACACAGCGAGGGGACTCCAACCACAGTCTCCCTCGTTTCCACTAAATGGGCCACACACACCCCACTTGACTGGCATCAGTTGACCCAATTTTCAAGATGAAAAAGATGCTTTGCATGAAGCACTCTCAAAAATACGCGTGCCTTTCCCGTCCCCTGGCTGACCCAGGGCAAGAAAAGTCCTCTGAGAGCCATGACTTGTTCATCTTGGTTCTTTTAGAAACACAGCGAGGGGACTCCAACCACAGTCTCCCTCGTTTCCACTAAATGGTCCACACACACCCCACTTGACTGGCATCAGTTGACCCAATTTTCAAGATGAAAAAGATGCTTTTCATGAAGCACTCTCAAAAATACGCGTGCCTTTCCCGTCCCCTGGCTGACTCAGGGGAAGAAAAGTCCTCTGAGAGCCATGTCCACATTGTCAGTGGACAGACACGTGTGCTTATCTGCCAGCAGACCCCCAGCAGCACTGAAGACAGGTTCCGAGAGAACGCTGGCTGCAGAACACGACAAGATCCCCAAGGCGTACGTGGCGAGCTCAGGCAATTTATCCAGATTGGAAGCCTAAAATGAGCAGGGCTCAAGTTGCACATTAATGGAATCGATGTTTCCTTGCATATACTCATATATCTGTGTGTCCTCCTCTTTTTCCTTGTCCAGCTCTTTTGTTTTCCCATGAGTATATGTCCTTGTCACTTCCCCATGTGATTGTGTTGTGTTGTGAGTTGTTTGTCACCTTTTGGACACCTTTGAGGGTGTTTTCTAGGTGTTTTTCTGTGTTTGTGATTGCCTGCCATTGTTTCCTATGCAGTTCGAGTTCGGTTCGTCGAACGTTCGACGAGCCGAACTCGAACGGGACCTCCGTTCGGCGAACCGACCTCGAGCCGAACCGGGACCGGTTCGCTCATCTCTACTGGTTAACCACCTTGGATGGACCCACAGCTGTTAAGGGCACTTTACACGCAGCGACATCGCGTCATTTGTGCGTCATGGGCAAATCGCTGCCCGTGGTGCACAATATCTCTAATACCCTTCACACGTACTTACCTTCCAAGCGACGTCGCTGTAGCCGGCGAATAGTCTCTTTCCTAAGGGGGGTGGTTCATGCAGCATCACAGCGACGTCACACGGCAGGCGTCCAATAGAAGCGGAGGGGTGGAGAGCAGCCGCATGAAAGACACGCCCTCCTCGTTGCTGGAAGACGCAGGTAAGGTAATGTTTGTCATTCCTGGGGTGTCACACGTAGCGATGTGTGCTGCCTCAGGAACGACGAATAACCTGCTTCCAGCACTAGCAACGACATTTGGGAAATGGACGATGTGTCAACAATCAACGATTTGGTATGTATTTTGCATCGTTAGAGGTCGCTCGTATGTGTCACATGCAACGACGTCGCTAACGAGGCCGGATGTGCGTCACAAATTCCGTGACCCCCAACGACATCTCGTTAGCAATGTCGTTGCGTGTAATGGGGCCTTTAGAGTCACATGTCGGCTGATCAGATCAGCCGACATGTGCTGGCAAAGATATGGGCTCTATGTGTGAGCCCGCATCAAAGGCAGGAACTTAACCTTTGACATACCAGTACATCTAAAGTCAGGTAGAGGTTAAGGTTCAATTATATAACACTTAAAAAAATACTAAATTTCATATTGCTACGTCAGTGATAAAACAACTCATAGATGTTCAAATGATGATGAGCAACAATGAAAAAATGGCGGAATCTTTAACAATCTAACAAGTTATCACCTTATTGATGTCCATAATAGTTTATAGCAAAGGTTATAGCACATGACATAACCAAGCTAACCTTATAACTAAGGCTGACTTCTTTTATATGAAAACCTCTATTTTTAACCTTCAAAGAGTCTTTGTTATTTCACAAGAGAGTGTTGGGTTTTAGACATCTGATGTGGTGCCTTTGTTCAACAAAGGATCAAGACATGAACTATATATGCGTGGAGCACTAACTTTGATGTCAACATTTTAAACGTCCTTTGAATAGATACCTTACAGGACTGATCATTTTGGCACCCAGCTTAATTTAATATCTTAAAAAGAAGAATAACAGGACAAAGGTGTATAAATATGTTCCTTGTATCTGACACTTTAGACATGGAAGTGATAATATCAACACTAAACAAATCTATAGATTCTAAAGAACTATTGATTAATTAAAAGTAAAACATAAGGATGTATTTATTTCTATTAAGCAATACAAAACTAAGACTTACATGTATGAGGAGAGAGTTCATAGGTCATGTCATCTTTTATACATTTAGTAGTACAAAACATGGTGAACGTGTTGATGAGCATTCTGTGTGTTCTTGTGATAAAATAGAATGCGTTTGACTTATGGATTTCAATTATGGGTTGCAGAAACATTTAATTATTGCTCAGTGACTCCTTCAGTACTTCCATGTCACAAGCTGTCAGGAGTTAGCCCTTTTATGTTCGGTTCCATCACAAGTGATATTACAAACTGTCATCCGAGAATGAAAAATATGCCATGTTATAATAATGGCTGACCACTGTATGAATCATACGCTATTTTTAGAGTCTTTCTTTACCCCTTTGTTATGATGGGGCTATTCAAACACCAAGGTATGTATACCAATTTTCCCAATGCATAAATGCAGATTGTAGTATGGCCTTTTAGGTACATTTTATAAATATGTTTAGTTTTTACTGTGCTATTATTAGTTATGAGACATATTTCTTATTACAATAATGTTTTTCTTAAAAAGATGTAGTCGCTGGATATTTGCTCACCACAGAACAGGTCACTACAATGAGCTTAATATTTCTGACATGATCCCTTATTATGAATTTTTCCACAATTCTTCAAGATTTGTCTTACAAGATTTAGGCGGGCTTTGCACGTTGCGACATTGCAAGCCGATGATGCGATGTCGCACGCGATAGTCCCCACCCCCGTCGCAGCAGCGATATCTTGTGATTCCTGGCAAAGCGAACATTATCGCTACACCAGCTTCTAATGCACTCACCTGTCCTGCGACGTCGCTCTGGCCAGCGTCCCGCCTCCTTCTTAAAGGGGCGGGCCGTACAACATCAGAGCGACGTCACACGGCAGGCGGCCAATCAAAGCGGAGGGGTGGAGATGAGCACGATGTAAACATTCCGCCCACCTTCTTCCTTCCGTATAGCCGCCGGTGGCAGGTAAGGTGATGTTCCTCGCTCCTGCGGTTTCATACACAGCGATGTGTGCTGCCGCAGGAACGATGAACAACATCGTACCTGTCGCGGCAGCGTAATTTTGAAAAAGTCGAAGCCTACTCCGATGATATGATTACTACACTTTTGCGTTCGTTAATCGTATCATCTAGGATTTACACACTACGATGTCGAAAGTGATGCCGGATGTGCGTCACTTTCGATTTGACCCCACCGACATCGCACGTGCGATGTTGCAACGTACATAGCCACCCTAAGGGGTACTTTGCACACAACGACATCGTAAGCCAATGCTTGCGATGCCGAGCATGATAGTCCCCACCCCCGTCGCAGCAGCGATCTCTTGTGATAGCAGCCATAGCGAACATTATCGCTACAGCAGCTTCACATGGACTCACCTGCCTTGCGATGTCAATCTGGCCGGCGACCCACCTCCTTATTAAGGGGGCGGGTCGTGCGGCGTCATAGCGATGTCACATGGTAGCCGGCCAATAGAAGCGCATAGCCGGCGTGAGCTGCAGGACGCAGGTAGGAGATGTTCCTCGCTCCTGCGTCTTCACACACAGCGATGTGTGCTGCCGCAGGAATGAGGAACAACATCGGACCTGTCGCAGTCGCGTAATTATGGAATTCCCAGACACTACACCGATGATACGATTACGATGATTTCGTGCTCGTTAATCATATCATCTAGGATTTACACACTACGATGTCGAGTGCGACGCCGGAAGTGCATCACTTTCGACATGACCCCTCCGACATCGCACCTGCGATGTCGTTGTGTGCAAAGTGCCCCTTAGTCTATAATTTCTGCTTCATGCTTAAGTAAACTAAGCAGACCAATGGTGAACCCATCTCAGGAAAACTCCTGGCTACTGCCCTTGCTAATTATATCAGGTGTCACTAAAGAAAAAAATGGCAAATTTTACTACAAAATATAATACTTTTTCCACACCCAAAAACAGGTTCAAAGCCAAGAGTGTCTCCACCATTGTTCTGAATTTGAGTGCTGCACAGTTCTTCCACTTTTTTTTAATACCAGGACATTCCGCTCTGGGCATATTATTTAAAGCACTTGGATATCTTTGCTGCTTTCACATATTTGCACCATGAGGGCATTAACAATTTTTTCTACCAAATAAAGGATGTCACAACTAAATATTTATTACTGTCATATTAAAAGTGCCAATATATAAAAAAAGAAAATCACTCTCAACAGAAGCACTGCCAGGACTGAAGATACAAATAAAATACATCTACACTCTGACATGCTGTGTAAACATTGAATATATGAAATTTGAATTGCATTACTGCTATAGAAACTAGGTTAAAAAAATGAGGTACCATATTTTTCGGACTATAAGATGCACTTTTTTTCTGCCAAATGTTGTGGGAAAGTGGGGGGGGTGCGTCTTATAGTCTGAATGTGGCTGCGGGAAAAGAGAGTGCTGCCAAACACAAAACCCTAGTCACCCCCCCTGGACCCACCAGTGGGCGTGGCCAGGCGGTTGGTGCACGCCGACCCAGGGTTCTAGACAGCCCAGGGCGGGAAAACAGTTAGTGAGGAGTGTAGAGTTTGAGTTGAAGTTCAAGTTGGAGAGGAGTGTGGGCTGGATCTGTGTGCAGCTCCAGTAGAGGTGAAAAACCTAAAATTGAACGGTGCCAGGGTTGGTGCCACTGGCTAGGAGGCAGACGGTGGTCTCGTTGGCAGGAGACAGGAAGACGGCTCGGTGGAACCGAGGTGGACTGGGACAGGGTTGTAGCCCGCTGGTACCTACACGGGGAACCGACCCGGAAACCAAAGCACAAAGGCGGGTACTCGGACCCTGAAGTCAGAAACCAGAATCAACCGGACTGGTTAATTAATCGATTGAGGCTAGGATTATAGGTCTTGTCCCACTCAAAGTCCCTCATAGAAGACAACAGCCCACCGATTCAAGATAAGAAGTCACTGCCAAGGCCCAGAGATCTCACGAGCCAGCGTCTGTGGGCAGGGCTCCTTAGGCCACAGCCAGCCGGGAGAGGACTCCTGAAGTTCCAGACTTAGGAAGTCCACCTTTCACAAGAGTGCAGGAGGAAGATAGAGACCACCAGCCGGGTTGGGAACCAGAACGCAGCTGGCTGTGGGCACCAACCACCATCACCTTGGTTTACCAGAGACTCGTGTGTTTTACTAAGAGTGAGTACACCAGCACCCTCTGCGGCCGCTATTCCACTGCACCAAAATCCCCAATGGGTCCCGGGGTCACCATCTCTACCCACGGAGGGGTTAACAACTTGCTGCACAACATCTTCCCCGGGTGTCCCACAACAGCAGCGGTGGTATTCCACCTCACCACACACCATGGTTGGCATCACAAACCTACTACGGCCTAGCCCGTACATCTACGTCCCCATTTATTTTCGGCGTACCCGCGAGGCCCCCGGGTCCAGAGGACCTTGAGCCACCTCCCTCTGTAGGCCCGGACCTGAGCAGCGGCAGCTGCTGGTGCGGGGCGGCACAGGGGTATATAGCAAGATGGATGGGGGTATATAGCAGGATGAGGGTATATTGCAGGATGGGGGTCTATAGCATGATGGGGGTATATAGCAGGAGGGGGTATATAGCAAGATAAGGGCATATACCAGGATGGCGCAATGTAGCAGGATGTAGGCTATACCATTATGGCGGTATATAGCAGGATGGGAATATATCCCATGATGGCGGTATATAGCAGGATGGGAATATATACTAGGATGGGGTACATATATACAAGGATTGGGGATCATATACAAGGAGGGATGATCATTACTAGGATTGGGTACCTTACTAGAGAATTTGGCGACATTACCGCCATAACAGTGTCAGCAGCAGATCCTCGACCCATAAGTGTGTCATGACCACATTTTTTGCTTAAATTTTTATTTTCCTATTTTCCTCCTCTAAAACCATGGTGCGTCTTTTCGTCCGGTGCGTCTTCTAGTCTGAAAAATATTGTACTTAGCCCACAAATTGGCCAGTCCATGAAAACCCAACAGCCAGCAACAAGGTGTACCTCTTTGTTGGGATCCTAACCTTATATGCCTCTACTTGAGCTGAAAAAATATAATTAATAAAGGGCAGGCAGAATCAATATCTAACTAAAAATGCCTAAAGGGGGTTTTACACGCTACGACATCGCTAATGCAAACTCGTTGGGGTCACGGAATTGGTGACGCACATCCGGCCGCATTAGCGATGCCGTTGCGTGTGACACCTATGAGCGATTTTGCATCGTTGCAAAAACGTGCAAAATCGCTCAT
Organism: Anomaloglossus baeobatrachus; assembly: GCF_048569485.1. Taxonomy (NCBI): domain Eukaryota; kingdom Metazoa; phylum Chordata; class Amphibia; order Anura; family Aromobatidae; genus Anomaloglossus; species Anomaloglossus baeobatrachus. The sequence continues at coordinate 689,902,099 of NC_134353.1, read as the reverse complement.
CGGTGACATGGAGGTCCATTCTCAAATATCGTTACTGCAGCAGTGACGAAGTTGTTCCTCGTTGCTGTGGCAGCACACATCGCTATGTGTGACGCCACAGGAACGAGGATCCTCTCCTTACCTGCCTCCCGGCCACAATGCGGAAGGAAGGAGGTGGGCGGGATGTTACGTCCCACTCATCTCCGCCCCTCCGCTTCTATTGGGCGGCCGCTCGGTGACGTCGCTGTGACGCCGCACGGACCGCCCCCTTAGAAAGGAGGCGGTTTGCCGGTCACAGTGACGTCGCCGGGCACGTAAGTAGTGTTACGGGTCCGGGCGATGTTGTGCGGCATGGACAGCGATTTGCCCGTGTCGCACAACAGATGGGGGCGGGTACCCACGCTGGCGATATCGGGACCGATATTGCAGCATGTAAAGCCCGCTTTAGGCTGATGGATATAGGGCTCAGTAGAAATGAGCGAACCTGTTCGATAAAGGCTCACCAAACTCAGGTTCGGTACATGCCTGAGATTGTTCGTTTGGACTCGGCAAACACGAGCATTACATTTAAAACTCGGCTTTCGGTTTTTCCACGAACACCATTTTTCCAAAAATACATTTGTAATCCGGCGCAAAGGGGTAGGAGCAAGCGCTTCATACTCACCTATTCACCGGGGCGGCTGTCACACTGCACCTTAGCAGCTGTATGCTGCCCTTGCAACCTGTGCTTCACTTCCTGGGCCGCTCATTACCTTCATTGCATATGCACTGCTTTCCCTGCCCACCAGCCAGCTTGGTATCTGTTATTGGTTGCAGTCAATTGCACCTCCAGCCTGTGTGACAGCATCTGCCTGTAACCAATCACAGCAGGCGCTGTCTGCGGGTCACTAAGTATCATGGTATAAAAATAAATAAATAAAACAATTGGCATAGACTCCCCCCATATTATGATACCCAGCACAAATAAAGCATATAGCTACAGGCTGCATTGCCACCATGCGCTTATCTTGGCTATGTATCAAAATAGGAGGAACACATGGGGCTTTTTTTTTTATTACTATTTAAATAAATAATTAAAAAAAAACAGCATGCGGTCCCCCCCCAATTTTGATACCCAGCCATGGTAAAGCCAGACAGTTGGGGCTGGTATTCTCAGACTGGGTAGGCCTATGTTTATTAGGCCCCCCCAGCCTAAAAATAGCAACCTGTAGCTGCCTGAGATTGATGCATCCATTGGATGCGACAAGCTTGGCGTTCTACCTGGCTCTTCCTGATTGCCCTGATTCAGTGGCAATCGGGGTAATGACGGGTTAATAACAGCGCACAACTATCATCAAGCCCAAAATTAGTGATGGGAAAGGCTCCCCTATCACTAATCTTATAAGTAAAAAGAAACACTCAAACAACAAGAAAAATCTTTTATTTGGAATAAAATATAAAACCACCCTCTTTCACCACTTTATTAACCCCTAAAACATCTCTCCAGGTCTGACATAATCCACACGAGGTCCCACAACGCTTCCAGCACTTCTACATCTGACAATCACAGCCAACGGTCATAGAGCATGACTGCCCGCTGTGAGGTTCAGGCTGCGACAGCGGTGACATCACTCAGGTGACTTGTGGTCACAAGTGGACATCAGCTGTGGCTGCAGCTAACCTGAGTTACGTCACCGCTGATCGCATGGCTCACTTCAGTCGTGGCCTGAACCTTACAGCGGGCAGTCATGCTCTATGGCTGCTTGCTGTGATTGTCAGATGTAGCAAATGAGTTGTGGCTACACTGACAGGAGGAGATGAGCAGTGGCAGAGGGATAAATGGTGACAGGAGCAGCTACAGAGGGATACATGGTGACAGAAGGTGTTGTACACTGATGGAGGGATACAGGGTGACAGGAGGTGTTGTACAGGGATGGAGAAATAAATAATGACAGGAGGAGTGACGGAGAGATACATTATGACAGGAGGTGTTGTACAGGAATAGAGGGATACACAGTGACAGGAGGTGTTGTATAGGGATAAAGGGATAGAGGGTGACATGAGGTGTTGTACAGGGATAGAGGGATACACGGGGACAGGAGAAACAACGGGAGGATACACAGTGACATGAGGTGTTATACAAGGATAGAGGGATACACAATTACATTAGAAGCGACAGAGGGATACAGCGTGGCAGGAGGTGTTGTACAAGGATGGAGGGATACAAGGTGACAGAAAAAGCGATGGAGGGATACATGGTGACAGGAGGTACAGGGATGGAGGGATGCACAATGACAGGAGAAGCGATGAAGGGATACACGTTGAGAGGTGTTGTACAGGGATAGACGGATACAGGGTGACAGGAGGTGTTGTACAGGAATGAAGGGATAGATGGTAACAGGAGAAAAAGCAGTGATACCAGGTGAAAGGAGATGTTGTACAGGGATGGAGGGATATAGGGTGACAGGAGGTGTTGTACAGAGATAGAGGGATACGGTGACAGGAGGTGAGAGGAGGGCTGCCCAACAGATGTGTAAATCCCAGTGGCTTGAAAGACCTTGGGCATAACTGGCTTGGTTAGTGGGCGTGACCGGCTTCATTGGTGGGCATGGTGATGTTTTGTCCCATCCACTATAAGTATGCAGGCTTCAACCCCCCACTGTACCCCCCCCCCCTATTTGGGGGTCTCACCCTAAGACTCCTGCTTCTATTACAATCAACTCCATGCCTACGTGGACTTAGAAAAATAATGTTGCTTCTTTGTGTCAGCTATGTTAGCGGAGGCCTCGCCCCTTCTGGTCACATGGGCATTAAGTCAGCAAAGGTCCTTCTAGCCATTGGGACTTAGACATTACCAACGTAGTAGTTGCGGACTCAGAAGCAACTGTATCGCTGGGGACAGCATCACCGGTGAGTACCCAGCAGTGTGTGTGCAGTGACGTCAGGAGGTCATCATTAACCCCTTCAGCCCCGGGGCACTTTCCGTTTTTGCATTTTTGTTTTTTGCTCCCCTTCTTCCGAGAGCCGTAACTTTTTTATTTTTCCGTCAATCTTGCCATATGAGGGCTTGTTTTGCGGGACAAGTTGTACTTTTAAATTAAACCATAAGTTTTACCATATGGTGTACTGGAAAACAGCAAAAAAATTCCAAATGTGGAAAAACTGTAAAAAAAAGTGTGATGGCACAATAGTTTTTGGGATGTTTTATTCACGGTGTTCACTATATGGTAAAACTGATGTGTGGGTATGATGCCTAAGGTCGGTGCGAGTACACCAAACATGTATTGGTTTACTTGTTACTAAGGGGTTAAAAAAATTCACAAGCTTGTCCAATAAAAGAGGCGCACGTTTTGCGCCATTTTCCGAAAACCATAGAGTTCTCATTTTTTGGGATCTATGGCTCAATGATGTCTTATTTTTTGCGTCTCGAGCTGTCGTTTCTAATGGTACCATTTTTGCGCAGATGCTACGTTTTGCTCGCCTGTTATTGCATTTTGCGTAAAACTTGCGGCGACCAAAAAACATAATTTTGGCGTTTGGAATTTTTTTGCCACTACGCCGTTTACCAATCAGATTAATTGATTTTATATTTTGATAGATTGGGCATTTCTGAACGCAGCGATACCAAATATGTGTATATTTATTTATTTTTTAACCCTTTAATTTTCAATGGGGGGAAAGGGGGGTGATTTGAACTTTTAGGGGTTTTTTATTTTTTAAAACTTTTTTTATTTATTTTTTTTTATTTTACTAGTCCCCCTAGGGGGCTATAGCGATCAGCAATCCGATAGCTCTTATCTATCTGCTGATCACAGCTATACAGCTGTAAACAGCAGATTCAGTCACTTCCTGTTTCTCTCTGCTCTCGGCCGAGGGAAAACGAAAGTGAAACTTCATAGCTGCAGGCGTCATCACATGACCCTGTGCTACGATGGCAACCACCGAAAGTCACGTGATCACGTACGTGACTTCCGGTGGGGGCGGTGGTAAGTAAAATCATGGCCGTGCGCATATAGATCTCGCTGCCAGACTTTGGCAGCGAGATTTAAGGGGTTAAATGGGGGGTGCGCAGCATGGGGGATGGAGCACGATTGGGAGTGTGCAGCATGGGGGATGAAGCACGATGGGGGGTGCGCAGCATGGGGGATGGAGCACGATGGGGGGTGCGCAGCATGGGGGAAGGAGCACGATGGGGAGTGTGCAGCATGGGGGATAGAGCACGATGGGGAATGCACAGCATGGGGGATGGAGCACAATGGGGAGTGCGCAGCATGGGGGATGGAGCACGATGGGGGGTGCGCAACATGGGGGATGGAGCACGATGGGGGGTGCGCAGCATGGGGGATGGAGCACGTTTGGGAGTGCGCAGCTTGGGGGATAGAGCACGATGGGGAGTGCGCAGCATGGGAGATGGAGCACGATGGGGAGTGCGCAGCATGGGGGATGGAGCACGTTTGGGAGTGCACAGCATGGGGGATGGAGCACGATGGGGAATGCGCAGCATGGGGGATGGAGCACGATGGGGGGTGCGCAGCATGGGGGATGAAGCACGATGGGGAATGCGCAGCATGGGGGATGGAGCACGATGGGGGGTGCGCAGCATGGGGGATGAAGCACGATGGGGGGTGCACACCTCCCCCCAAAACACACACACACACACACTGCCACACACGCACTGCACAACACACCACACACACACTGGGAACCACAAACACTGCCCTACACAGACACCCACACACACAGACAACGCTGCACACACACAACACCCAACACACAAACACCGCGGCACACACAAATATACGCACATACCGCACAGCACACACATTGCACAAAACATACCTCCCCCAAAACACACACACACACCCCACACCCACACAAACCGCACAACACACATACACAACGATACAGACACACAGCGCTCCACAAATAACGACACACAACGCAACACACAAACAACACCGCTCTCACCCCCCGCCACACCCAGACAACACCCAGAACATGTACAGCCCCTACATAAACACTTGGTAACTACAGACAACAACATATATATATATATATATATATATATATATATATATATATATATATATATATAAAAGAAAAATCATACATTAACTACACAATACGTAAATTCTAGAATACCCGATGCGTAGAATCGGGCCACCTTCTAGTTCATATAATAAAGACCTTTAATCTCATCTTCAGTTCTGGCAGATGTCCTGTTGACAGGGATTCTCCTTTTAAACTTTGGCATTTTCTACTCCAGATTTCTGGTGTTGCTGAGGGAGTTTTAGCCGTATCAGTTGTTTTCCACCTGCTATTACTAAAGTTGTGCCTAATAGTACAACTAAAATATGTGACAGCATACTATTTAAGTTTTAATATATACAGTGAGGAAAATAAGTATTTGATACACTGTTGATTTTTCAAGTTTTCCCACCTACAAAAAATGGAGAGGTCTGTAATTTTATCGTAGACACCAAACATGTATAGTTTTAGTTTATCTAAGTGGCAAAAAAATTCAGACATTTGTCAATAAAAATAATTTTGCTTTTGTCGCCATTTTCCGAGATACGTAGCGTTCTCATTTTTCAGGATCTGTGGCTCAGTGATGGCTTATTTTTTGAGTCTGCAACTGACGTTTTTTAATTATACATCAGTTTTGGGTACATGCGATGGTTTGATTGCCTGTTATTACATTTTTTTCTTCTTGCTATGCCCTTTACCAATCAGATTAATTTATTTTATACTTTGATAGATCGGACATTTTTTAACTTTGCAATACCAAATATGTTTAATTTTTTAAAATTGTTTAATTTTCAATGGGGCAAAAGGGGGGTAAATTTAACTTTTAGGGTTTTTTTATTTTTTTCAGGTTTTTTTAAAACTTTTTTTTTTTTTTACTTTTTAATGATTTTATTAGTCTATTTAGGGACTTGAAACCTGCACTGTCCAATCACTTATGCTTTTCAGAGTAGTGCTTCAGCATCCCTCTGAAGAATAGAAATGCTGATCTCCTGTGAGTGTCGATGCTCTGTCGGCATCCATAGGAAATGATATGTGAGAGTCATGACAGTGGTTGTTAGCTGACCCCCGCCTGTCATGACAACACATCGGCGCCCTGTGATTGCGTCACTTGGCCGCCGATGGAGGCGAGGAATGGTGTGTGAGCCTGTTAAGTTCTGTTGTCAGAGATTGACAAAGGGATTTAACTAATTAAAAAGCGCAGGTGGATCTTCGATCCACCCACGCCTGTTAGTTGCACATGTCACCTGATCAGATGTGAGCACACATTAAAGGGACAGACACTACCTTGGACGTATAGGTACATCCAAGTTGTAAAGGGGTTAAGTTCTGTTTTTCTATTGTATCAAATACTTATTTCCTACAATAAAATCAAAATTAATTATTTTAAAATCATACAATGTGATTTTCTGGATTTTTTTTATTCTGTCTGTCACAGTTGAAGTGTACATACGATAAAAAATACAGACCTCTCCATTCTTTGTAGGTGAGGAAATTACAAATTCAGAAGTGTAACAATTTATTTGGAGCCCTTTATATTTCAGCTTATCATATCTAAAGTTACTGACACCAGGCTCAAACCCCAGTGTAAACAGGATTGACAGATGACCCAGCAAAATTATAAAAACATTTTACTTTTGCAGACTTGTTCCATTCATTCATAGAGTCAGTAAGCACTATGTTATGATTATAGATATTATATAGAATTTAATCATTTCTGTTCCAGTTTATTTTCCCGGACATATTTGAATATGTTTTATCTCTATTTTCATAAAGGTTCATTAGTTATTATACAGTTTCACCCACACCACAAAAAGAATTGCAATTTTTCAATCTAAATTTTGCTTCTAAAAACCATATTTGACAATTGTGCTGGTCTCACTATGACAAAATCTACAAACTTATTTGCTGACTTTGCAGTCTTTACAAAATCTGGTTTATATATTGTTTTATCCAAAAACTTGACTTGATCGAATTATTACTAGGTTGTCTCTTGGCGACTGAATATAAATGTATTTTAGAATACCAAATAATTTACATTTAGATAACACTCCATGTGAGTGGCCTTTTTGAGAGCTTTCAGGTTAATAGAAATGCGTGTCTGAAGGGAAGATCAGTCACATTATATTATGATCCAGGGCAGGATGCAAGAGAGAATCTCAAACAAGGTAAAGTGGCCTATACATTTCACTGGTATGAATAATTCCTCCTTAAATATACAAAAAGGGTTTTTATTTTCTGTTGTTTTAATTTTAGGATCTTCGTAATGATAAAACAGAATAGGTAACCAAACTAAAGGGATTTACTTGATCTTAACAATGGCCCAACACTTTTCTTAGAATTCTAGTTTCTACAGTAGTTCTCTTTACATTATTTACAATGTTACACATCACCATGTTTTTGTAACAGTGTAAAAACATGGCAGAGAAAAGTAAATGACAATGAGTGAACTATTTTATCATACCCCACTTAACCCCTTGTTTTGTGTAATTTGTTTTAGTTAATAGATGCAATAATAATAATAATAATAATAATTGTGACACTAAACCACTAGGGGGCACAAGTGTGCAAGACTGATGTCAGGCACATAGGTGTAATGAGTTGCACAACCGCTAGAGGCAGCAAGTACCCTAGTGGGAGAGGTCTACATAATAGCCAATTCAGAAGCCAGGCAGTAATATCAATACAAAAGGAGCGAGAGAAGCCGAGGTGTGAGCCAAGGGTCAGTATCCAGGAAGGAATGTCAATTACTGAAGGGGAACAAAAACAAGGTCGGGGTATGAGATGGAGTCTGAGGCTAAGAAGACACATCAGAGACCAAGGAGAGCACAGAGCCGGAGTCACAGAAAGCCAAAGATCAGGGAAGCAGGGAGTTCAGTCAGAGCATGAGAGGAGAGGGAATGGGGAACGGAACTAAGGTAGTAGGACAAGATCAGAACCACTCACGGGAACCAGAAACGTACAGTATACTGTGAGGCAGGAACTATAACTGGCAGCGTTCTGGGAGAAAAGGCTCCAAGATAAGGCCAAGCGATAACCCGGAACGAGGAACTACCGAACAGGCTCTTCCCACAGGGCCTACAACCATAAAATACAACACACACACACAAAACATTAAAGCAGAGCCACAAGAAAGAATTTTTAGAATAATTACCATCATTTTTGTCATCATTATTATTATTATTATTTTCATCATCAATATACCTAATTTGGACATGTCCGTGTGTCTGTGTGCAATCAGTCATCCACAGTCCTATGTTGCCGAGGCAACCATCCACAGCCCTATGTTGCCGAGGCAACACTGTGAGGCCACATTGTGAGGCAATATTGAGGGAACACTGAGGTACACTAAGGCAACAGTGTGAGGTAATATGTTGCCGAGGCAATATTGAGGGAACACTGAGGCAACAGTGTGAGGCAATATGTTGCCAAGGCAACACTGTGAGGCAACATTGTGAGGCAACACTGAGGCAACACTGAGGCAACAGTGTGAGGCAATATTGAGGCAACACTGAGGCAACAGTGTGAGGAAATATGTTGCCGAGGCAACATTGTGAGGCAACATTGCAAGGCAACACTGAGGCAACAGTGTGAGGCAACATTGCAAAGATGGATCAAATTGATAGTGCTGCTGCAGATAGAGAAGCGAATTGCATATGGATGCATAACCTGTGTCTTAATGAAACAGAAGACGAACTAAATTGTCAAAGAACTGCTGATGGAGTCTGACAGAGGGCGGCCAGAGCAAGGGAAACTAATAAAGTTACTGAATCACTTAGAACATCTAATGCTGCACGACAACGAGCAACACGCAATGCACAAACTGAGACACAAATTTCACAAAGACGAGAACAAGATAGAATACGTGTCGCAAAAGCAAAAGCCACTCGATGACGGCAAGTTACATTTGCCACTAGAGGGCATGAGTGATGAGACACAAATTGAAGAGCACTATACTGGTGAACTGACATTTCAATGTCAGTTCTGCCAATACAAACATGTAAAAGACGAAATGGCGCAGGACAAAACATTCCCTTCCTGCTGTAAGAGAGGGAGCATCCAATTACGTCCCATTCGTATGGATGATCGATTAGTAAAGTTGATGAAAAGAGAGCATCAGCACTCCAATAACTTTATGGCTAATATAAGGCAATACAATAGCTATCTTGCTTTGGCAACAATGGGAGCACAAGTAGCACCACCTCCTGGGCATGGTCCATACTGTTTTCGATTTCATGGACAAATTTACCACAGAACTGCCCCATTGCATCCCGCTGTGGGTAGTACTCCCAAGTTTGCCCAGATTTATATCTTGGACAGTGAAGAAGCATTAAGTACAAGAAGTCAAGCTTAAAAAAAGTGCCTCCCAGCACTGCTGTCATCTCTTGAAGAGAAAATGAAAGCAATTAACCCACTCGCAAGAGTCTTCACAATGATGAGGGAAGGTGAAATAGAGGAAGAGAGGATTGCTAAATTCGAAAATCGCGATTCACTTGAAATAACATTGTCAATTATAAGGAGTTTGTATGTTCTCCCCGTGTTTGCGTGGGTTTCCTCCAGGTACTCCGGTTTCCTCCCACACTCCAAAGACATATAAATAGGGAATTTAGATTGTGAGCCCCAATGGGGACAGCGATCCTGATGTATGTGAAGCGCTGCGGAATATGTTAGCGCTATATAAAAATAAAGATTTATTTTATTTTATGACTACAATGATGATCAGAGACACTACAATGTCCCATGGTGCAATGAAGTAGCTGTAATTTATCAAAATGCAATGGGTGAACCCCCATTTAATAGGGACATCAGAGTTCACCTGAAAAGTGAAAACCAAACATTTCAAATCAGCTTTCTTCTCAGAAAGTGTGATGCAATGACATATCCACTTCTATTCTCATTTTCATACACAAGGTAAGAATGGCAGGACATGTACACCAGGTATTTATGTTTGCTGTTAGTCCGCACATACCCAGTGTGGTGCATGGTTACACCTCATTATGAAGTCAGTCTGAGGCGTGATTACACCCCTTTGCGTGGTACGTAATCCCACCGTGTGCCCGAAGGGCACGCAATCACTCGTTATTTGTAATAATAATAATAATAATAATAACAACAATCAGTGTAATTAGTAAAGTTCGCATCTCTACTAATATGCACATTCCTTGTGGACTGGGTAATAGAATCTTGTTTCCCCCATACATTCAACACTTGAAGCACATATCTATGGAGAGACAGTGGTACAGCATGCAGCTATATTTTAAGGTACAGTATACTGATTGGAAAGTTTTATTTAGGCCCCTGTCATGGTACTACACAGGGAGTCATCCAACTGATGGTTGACCATGGTTTTATAACAACTGAACTGTCAATTCTTTTAGAGATACAGTATTGCTTTTATTTATTTATTGATCATCACTATAAGGACAAAGACAGCATGTTAAATTCTAACCAATCACAGACGCTGTCTCAGAGGATGGGGGCATGGTCCAATGGCAATAGCAGCCAATCAGAGACGCCGGTGAAAGGGGAAAGCAGTGAATATACATTAGTGATAATTGTCAGACCTGGAAGTAGTATTGCAGCCGCAGTAAGTGTGTACTGCTTTAACTCTTTTTTATTTAATTTCTTTTACAGACCCCATACACCATTTTACAACACATCTCATTTGCCTCCCATTGAATTTAATGGGTTCGGCTAGAATCAACAATCGGATTGGCTAGGATCGTCGATCCAATTGTGGTCTCAGGCGGGATAGGCAATTTGTAACTGATGCGATTCTTGGCAGGATCGCTTATCTCTAGTCAGAACTGCTGCACCGAGTAATATAAGTGATACATCTTTGGATTCAGAGTCTCTTTGCCTACATTATCCAGATCTCAAACCAGAGAGCAAGGAGGGAGAAAAGATACCCCATATGAGATGTTCAAGGAAACACTTCAAATTTGATCAGGTGCAAAAAATATGAGCAATCTTTATTAGGTACAAAAGATCCAGGTAAAATAACACCAGAGCAGTGATCCAGGGGATTACAAAGGATTAAATATAAGGCTGGGTAAAAAGATAAAAACCCAGAGCACACATAGGGGCAGTCAGGTCAGAAGAATCACCGTGAGAGGAAACTGCATAGTCAGCTCACACATATGGAGAGAAACTCCCAGTAAGGAACACATGTGGACATATAAACATTGCATAATGTACTTACTCATGGTGGGACCTCAGCAGACCGGACGCCACCGCACACCGACGCGTTTCGTATCTTCTTCAGGGCAGTGCGACCAGATCTCAGATGAGGTAGGACAAACCAGCTGACAGATTCCCTTTAAGAACATGGAGAACGCAGTAAGTAAAACAAATGCTTTATACACAAATTTCATCAAAAAAAGCTATTCCTTTTGGATGGTCCACTTGATACTGGTGTCTAGTTATTTTACTCATCATTTGCACTCCCCTTACTTTATATTTTTAGAAATTCACAAGTCTCAAGGCTTCAGCGACTCTGATGAATGAATTCATCATAACTGGATGGAAGTTACTAGATATTCTATTCTCTTCAGGAGTGACCACCCATGAGGCTTACCTTTCACTATGAATTTGATCTTCTAGATTTGGTTCCTGATATAGCAAACATAAACATTAGTCACTAGAAAGCCCCTTTAAATACACTTCAGCAGGCGCTTTTAGCTGATTAGGCTATATGTAGACCAGGATGCAGGTAATTGTTCATTATTTCAGAGTATGGAGAGGAAGAGAATCAAACAGAAGAGAATGAACGCCAACCTGAGAATTCCAGCGTCTGCCAAATAGCTCAGGGGAATAACACAGCTGCTAAGATACAAAGGTTCTAAGTTCAAATCCCAGGATGAACGTTACAATCGCTTTTGGAGATGTACACTAAAATTTCTGTTTACCTTGCAAGCTGAGAAACATTCTGAAAAATGTGTCCATGACATAGCCATCTAACATATTATGCATAGATATGAGTGCGCGGTATATTGTTTGACCTCTATTATACACCAAAAACACAGATTTAAGAGTGTAAACAAATATCTATAACAAACTGCAATAGAAACTGGTAACCAGAATGGCAGATAACAATCGAAATAAACAAACTTCCACTTTTTGCAGCTCGTTAGCCTTGATCATCCCTAAAGATTAGAATCTAATTAGCTGCATGCACACAACGATTACTGCAGCATCCAGTAGCATCATTGTGCCATACTGACTGTGAATTATTGAAGTCACCTTGAGAGTGCTTTACCGGATTAGCAATCATGATCTGAATTTAATCAAACACCAGGTGCTTAATACTCTGAATAGCAATTTACATGAGAGAACTTTGTTTCTCATTTGCTTTGCATTATAGTTCATGTTTGTAACTGTTTATTTGTTTTTTCCCTCTGTATTGGTAGACAACTGCAATCTTTTCATCAGGTTTGCTCTGTGAAGAAAAATTATGGCATCGGTTCAAATACAAATGGATACAGAAAGTGTTTTTTTTGTTAGTAATTTAGTATAGTCTGTAGTCTACTTGTATCATTTGCTTCATTTTTTTGTTGAAATCTTTTAGAAATGAGCTAATCGATTTGATGGGAATCGAACTTGTGTTGAATTTTGTGAATTTCACAGGTCCTCGCAAATTCCAACTGTTTGTGGTTCTACTAGCATGAATCGCCAAAAAACTATCCACCGTCATATTACACATTGCTCAGGATTCTGTACTTTTTGGCAAGGATTGAATAATTAGGGTTGAATAGACTGTCAAAAGTTAATTATGTTTTACAAAATGTATGATTGATTGCTGGCTGACATGGTACAAAAACTTTTTTTCTTTTAACAACATGTATGGTAACAGAAAAAAGTGATAATGGCAATGGGTGGGATAGTTAAAAGTTAAAATAAACACATTACACCTAAGATTGTTATATCTGCTAGCAACTGCACCACCACCACCACTGGCACCAGCCTTCTGTGCAGTATTATTACCAAATGCCAGGCACAATTGGCCTCCTTTGCCTCTGGCAAGTATATTGCTAGGGTAGAATCTGAGATAGTTAAGGAATGTATGGCATATTACATGTCAGTTTGAGTCAGTGTCCTGCACAGTTGCTATCCACTGAGGGTGCATGGGGCAGCAGTCATGGACGAGGTACAGTTCTTGTTTGGGGGTTGTGGTCCTGACTGTACAAGTGTGCTGGTGTGGTACAGGTCACCTTTTTGCAGGCCACTCAGCGCCATTGCTTCTGATGAACCAGGACCAATTTGCAGTGAAGACAGTAACAAAGGCCAATTTTTCTTATTAAACAGTTCTTTACTGAGCAGCTTCAACAGTGTGTCCTACACAACATTATGCTTTAGACAGCAGATACATAACTTAAGCACCATTTCAAAAGTACAGTACACGATTGGACATACTTCCTTCTTCCTTTCCTTAACCATAACTTTCTTTGATGTTTCCAGTCCTTCAACCGTAAACCGGCCTAGCATCACAGTACCGTATGGGAAAGTCATTCTAGTGCACTCGTTGTTCCACATCCTTCTAGAAACAAGGATTAACAACACTTTTGAATTTGCCACACCTGACTTTACTCATTTCATGTTGGCTCCCATTTTGGTCACTTCTCACTGAGCTGTAATCTACACCGGGCTTTATGCTAAGCATCCTTTTCCAGACCCTTCTCTACAGGGGTCACTCTGTTCTTGGCCAAAACTAGATTATGATGCTGATATTCTGTGTGTCCATCTGTTTCCTCATATCTTGCTGTCTCACTCTGGTTTATTTTCCATGGGTCACCCACTAGTTGTGGTCTTGAGGTACTGACTTGCACATCCGTACGAGACACAATATGTTCCCTATCGGTCTGGTAAAAGTTAAAGCAGCCTCTTACTATAAGAGCTAGCTTGTCCACTTGAGGGCTAGTTCCAGTTTCTTAACAGTTTACAGTTTCTGCCCCTGCAGTTATTGGGCAGATCTTTCTAATAAACATCCTATCTGATACAATAACTAAGTTACATAGTTACATAATTACATAGGATGACAAAAGACCTAGGACCATCTAGTTCAAGCTACCTCCACCAATTATACATTTCGTCACTAAATCATTTATAGCTGACAATGTTATGTGACGATAGTTGCCTGGATCCACCCTCTTACACTTCTTTAAATTGGTACCATGTCAGCCATTCTCCAATCCTGATGTACCAACCCTGTTACAAAAGAGTTTAAGAAGATAAGATACAGCAGTCTGTCAATTACTGAGCTCAATTTCCTCAATATCCATGGATGAATGCCATCTGGCCCAGGGGATTTGTCAATGATTAATTGAGTCACAAGCAGGCAAACTTCTTCTTGTTTGATTTTTGCCTTGTAGAATGATCCCTGGAACAGTCAGTACTTTGGTGAACACCAATGAAATGTGCCTGTTTAATATCTCAGCCTTTCCTTTGTCCACAATAATTATCCTGTTATAATCTTTTATGGGGCTGATACACTCCTTTTTTTCCTTTTGACATTGATGTATTTATAAAATATTGAGACGTTATTTTAATGTCTTTGGAAAATTTTGTTTCCGTAGCTAATTTTACTTGCTTGATTTATTTTTCAAATTTCCTATTGAGAATTTTGTGCTACTGAAATGTTATTTCTGTATTCTCAGCCTTCAAGGTTTTGAATGCCCTTTGTTTTTGTTTTATTATACTTTATACAATATTTTTTATCCATAGTGGTTTCATTTTATTCCAGGATATTTTATTATCACAGGGTATACGTTTTTTACAGCACTCCAGTAGTATATCCTTAAATTTGCCCCATTTATGTTATATATCTCCAGATACCATGAAATTGTCCCAATCTTCATGAATACACCCTTCTCTTAATTTTTTTAGATCAGTTTTCCTAAAATTTAGCATTTCCCCTTTCAAATGTTCTATTGAATATTACATTGTACTTGTATCCCACATAAAAATTCCTCGCAATTATTACATTCCTTACATTACTTTCCAACAATTAAAAACACTGATATATCTTTACTTTACACTAGACCTAGACCTAATTAATACATTACTATGCATTACCATACATAACATTGCTTATCACGTTCTACATCACAACACAAGACGCTGGCAGAATTGATGTCTTCAGGGGGCAGAAACACAACCACCTAGGCCATCCTACTATGCTTTGCCACCATCATGACAGTTAAGGCCGCATCACACACGTCGATATGTCACATGAGCGATCACACCCGCCCCCATCGTTTGTGCGTCATGGGCAATTAGTTGCCCGTGGCGCACAAAATCGTTTACCCCGTCACACAAACTTACTTCCCTAACGACGTCGCTGTGGGCGGCGAACATACTCTTCCTGAAGGGGGAGTGACATTCGGTGTCACAGCGACGTCACACAGCAGTCGCCCAATAGAAGCGGAGGTAACATCCCACCCACCTCCTTCCTTCCGCATTGCTGGCGGGACGCAGGTAAGTTGTGTTCGTTGTTCCCGGGGTGTCACATGGAGCGATGTGTTCTGCCCCAGGAACGATGAACAGCCAGCGCGCAAAATGAGGAACGACATTTTGAAAATGAACGATGTATCAACGAGCAACGATAAGGTGAGTATTTTTGCTCGATAACAGTCGTATGGAGGTGTCACACGCTACGACATCTCTAACGATGCCGGATGTGCGTCACGAATTCCGTGACCCCGACAACATATCGTTAGATATATCGTAGCGTGTGATGGGGCCTTTACTCTTTCACATTGTTGACTTTTAATTCTGACAAAGACATTTCTAGCTGCCTTTCTATTCTGCCCTTTACTCCTTTAAGTCACAGCCCTCTGAGTGCATACAAGCATATTTCACAGCAACAACTTCCCATATTGCTAGGACTGCAACAAATAGCCAAGACAGCAAAAGCACTGCAGCAACTTGACATACTTCAGAAAATAGATGCAGCAACTGAACAGCCAGGTTCAGTCATACCTGGACAATATTCTTCCCAGTCAGATACTCTAAAGGCCCCGTCACACGCAGCGACGTATCTAATGATATATCGCCGGGGTCACAGATTCTGTGACGCACATCCGGCATCGTTAGCGACGTCATTGCGTGTGACAGCAAGGAACGACCGTTAACGATGGAAAATACTCACCTTATCATCCATCGTTCAAACGTCGTTCCTTTTCAAAAACTTGTTGATTGTTGAGGTCGCAGATTGTTCGTCGTTCCTGAGGCAGCACACATCGACACCTCAGGAACGACGAACTACAGCTTACCTGCGGCCGCTGGCAATGAGGAAGGAAGGAGGTGGGCGGGATGTTACGTCCCCCTCATCTCCGCCCCTCCGCTTCTATTGGGCGGCCGCTTACTGACGCCGCTATGACACTGACCAAACCGCCCCCTTAGAAAGGAGGCAGTTCGCCGGACACAGCGATGTCTCTAGGCAGGTAAGTACGTGTGACGGCTCCTAACGATTTTGTGCGCCACGTGCAGCGATTTGCCCGTGACGCACAAACGACAGGGGTGCGGGTACACTCGCTAGCGATATCACAAACGATATCGCTGCATGTAACACCCCCTTTAGCCTTGACAATATGGGCTTCTAGGTCAACAGATTGGTAAGCGGTAAGATTTGGCCCAGTTTGTCAGGTGCATATTTTCTTGTCCAGTTTCCAATGTACTATCAAACTGTAGCAGCTTGCTTTGTCATGCCCAAGTGAAACAGATTGGCCGAACGATGGTGGAAAACCTTCTTTTATCAAACAGAATGAGGCATGAATAGCTGATGATTTTAATTCACCTACAGGTGATGATGATTAGATCAGCCATAGAAATTGCCTTCCTGCCTATTGTATTTCACACTGTTTTGTTGCCTGTTGCCACCAATTCCATTGCTCCCTGCCTAGCAGGCCATCTTCTGCTTGCCCATCATCTAATATCTATACTTTGCTACAACTGCTGCTGTTGTGGCTGCCAACACAAAAAAGTTACATTTCTTTAAATAACCCATCATATTCTATACTGTGCTCCTGCTTTTGTTGCAACTGCCATTAGACAGTCACACATCTCATGTCTCTTGTGTTCTATACTGTACTGTTCCTCCCAGGGCTGCAGTTTTGGCCCTACACAGTCAGATATCTCCTTGCCTGTCCACTAGAAAGTTATACATTGCTATCTACACCATCTGTATTCTGGTGATTGCACCTGTATGAATTGTAGCAGAGAATTTGTGATTAGAATGTAATGAATGTAGGTGATGTTGCCAAAGTATTGTTATTTGGAGTATTGAAAGTCTCGCTTTCCTATTCAAGTGTCTTAGAAAGGCCAATTTCACACAAATGTAATAATCTTCCATTTCTGCACATTTATTACACCCTCAAATCCTAACCAAACCATATATATATATCTGATCACCCAGACGAGCAACATAATAGGTCTTTATGATTAGGCTAGTTTGGTTGATCAGACCTCTGGTCAGGCCAGCATTTGTGGTTGAATAGAGGTGCAGAAATAAGTCCTTATTACCTTCATGTGAAATTGTTCAAAGGAAACATTGTCTGAGCTGTAAGGTTCAAAGTAAGATCAAAGACAGATACAGCATATCCATTTGACCCTAGAATTGTTAAGAGAAAACATTTTGAGATAGCTCGTAAAGGTGTGCTGAATTGTAGATTAGTTGCAGCTAAAATTCTTTGTGTAGACACTAGGAAAAATGTCGACAATTCTTATCTGAAAAGAAATTAAAAAGAAAACTGTTTAAATAGCTAAATATTATTGCACAAGATACTTTTGATATATTTTAATACATGACATTGAAAAACACTTGTATTATAAATAATAACCCGTTGAAAGTCTCCTAAATTAAGAATAGAGAGCATTCATTACAAAAATGTTTTGGAGACTTATTTGTATGTATTTCACTGAAAACATACTTATTAAAATGTAACTTCTATAAGTTAGTCTAAAACCATGTTAATGTTACTGATAGACCTATATGAAAAACTACAACATAACAAAAACACTGGAATATAAAAGAATTACTATCATAAAGAGATGTCGGTATTAGAGATGAGCGAACCGGTCGCGGTTCGGCTCGAGGCGGTTCGCCGAACGGAGATCCCGTTCGAGTTCGGTTCGTCGAACGTTCCACGAACTGAACTCGAACCAATAGGCTATAATGGGAGGCAATCACAAACACATAAAAATGCATTCTAAATGTACACATACAGTAAATAAACATTGCCATAACACTTACCGGTCCCCGCGATCCCTCCTGCACTCTGTCTCCTGCCGCTATTCCATCCAATGATCGCTGAATCCTCCCAGTGACCGGCACTGCCAGCAGAGAAGCAGGACCTATCGTGATGTCAAAATAGCCATGTGACCAGTCACGTGGCTATTATCTCATTGGCTACAGACTGGTCACATGACTATGACGCGTCATGTAGGACCTGCGAGTGCATCTCTCCGGTACACGGTGCACATTTGTGTATCGCCGTGTACCGGCGATATGCTCTAGCACACGGTCGACTCCCCATTCCGTTAGGGACCGGCTGACACAGCCGGTCATTAACGGAGATCACCGTTGCCATAGCAACGCAGTTAGCGGTGACGTCACCACTAACCGCGGCTCCGGGAGCACCGTTGCTATGATAACGCATCTGTCAGCGTTACCGCTGTTGCCACTAGCAGCACTGATCGCTCACGGAGTGAAGGCTGCATGCTGCTTCCCGATTGTAGTGAGGATTGTAGTGAGGATGAGGTGCCCCAGCCCATCACTTGATGGGCTGGGGCACCTCATCCTCACTACAATCGTCACTACTACTACACTAGTGAGGATTGTAGTGAGGATGAGGTGCCCCAGCTCATCAAGTGATGGGCTGGGGCACCTCATCCTCACTACAATCATCACTACTACTACACTAGTGAGGATTGTAGTGAGGATGAGGTGCCCCAGCTCATCAAGGTTTATTGGGGATTTATTGGGCTGACAGGGGGTAATAAAGATGGAGTCTCTAATGTGTCTGTGTATTTATTTCTATTAAAGTATTTTTTCTCTGTGTGGTGTCTTTTTTTTAACCCTTTATTGGAGATTCTTAATGGCCGGGTCAAACGTGCCTGACATTAAGAATCTCTGGCTTAATACTGGCTAGTAAAACAAAGCCAGTATTAACTCATGATTACCCAACAAGCCACCCGCCTCCAGGGCTGTTGGAAGAGTTGGATACAGCGCCAGATGATGGCGCTTCTATGAGAGCGCCATTTTCTGGGACGGCTGCAGACTGAAATTCGCAGCAGAGGCGCCCAGAAACCTCGGGCTAACCTGTGCTGCGGATTCCAATCCCCAGCTGCCTAGTTGTACCTGGCTGGACACAAAAATGGGGCGAAGCCCACGTCATTTGTTTTTTAATTATTTCATGAAATAAGTGAAATAATTAAAAAAAACGGGCTTCCCTAAATTTTTGGTTCCCAGCCGGGTACAAATAGGCAACTGGGGGTTGGAGGCAGCCCGTGGCTGCCTGCTGTACCCGGCTAGCATACAAAAATATGGCGAAGGAGAGGGGTGCTCCAAAATACCATAGCAAAAATAGGGGTGGACCCAGATTTTTCTGGAGCCCAGCCCTTTCAGCACAAACTCATTAACTTGTTATAGAAAGGAGAACAAGAGTTTTTATAGTGCAAAAGAGTAACAAATTTTTATTAGACAATAGTGGGGAAAATATCCAAACAGTCATTAAAAACAGATAAAAACATTAATGACGGATTACCCCTACATAGGACATTATACAAAAATTATGATGTGAATTCATAGGGCATATGGGTAACACATACTCAGTGGTGCAGAGACAGCACGTGGGTGTTATCTTAACAGTCTGCAAACAAGCACTATGAGATCATTTTACCACACAAAGTTGCTGCAGTATTCTGTACTAAACACAAAGTGTTAAGGTATATATATGAAGCGTACAAATATAGCACTCTCATTTGTATAAAGACACCATGTGAATAATGTCTAGCATTCAGCCAAACACTTTAAAGTCATACTGCCAAACAAGATCGCTACAGTGTGAGATCACAGCTGTGATTGAATTCAAAGCCCCACAAGAAGCCTGCACGCATAAATACCAGTGCCTGTGACGCCCAGTATCAGTCCAACCGAGTAAGGGGGGGAAAGCTCCGCCAGTAATTAGAGCCTCTGGAAGACCTACGTACGTTTCGATATTGAGAGTGATTAATCTTCGTCAGGGAGGAGGCATGAGGTGTCATCCATCCCCTGTAACAGGCTCTTAAATATGCCGTTGTGATTGCCGCAGACCCGGAAGTCTCGCTCGCGGCAATCACACCTGGAGCCGGACGAATTCGCGCGAGATGACGGCCATCACGTCACCCTCGCGCATGCGCGGGAGCGGGGACGCGTCACCATAGCTCCCGCGCATGCGCGCGACGCAAAGATGGCCCCAGCTGCGCGCGCACGAACGGCACCAGATGCGATCGCACGGAGACAACCGGACATCGCCACAGAGGTAAGTATAAGCAAATCTCTCTGAGCATGAAATGGTACAACAATATTCAGAAGTTCAAAGAGAACATAACCATATCATATGAGGAAGTCCGTCTTTAATTTTTCATATAGATCAGGAGAGGTGATGAGTCTCACAGGGCGGGCATATGATCATTTTCTAGGTCCTATTAATAAAGAGGACATGCATAAATACATAAGCCTGAACAATAGGGAGGGATGCACAAAAATTGAGGCAAGTTTAAAAACAGATAAAAACATTAAATAAAAAGACAGAGGATGCAGGTGAGAGAGCAAATGGCAATTTCACAATGAGGATAGGCATAAACAAATAAAAAATAGGATGAAAAATATATATATAGCGTATATATAGTATATACATAAACATGACCATAAAAAACGCAGAATCAAATAACTCCCAGGAGAAAAAGAAGCTATGCAAAGTAGAGAAGTGTCATAACTATAAGAAAGGGGCATAACTCACTGATTCGTTTAGGCCCTTGGGAGCCAGTGTGTCCAGGGTCACTATCCACTTAGTCTCACACTGCGCCAAGCGTTTCTTAAGATCGCCACCTCTGATCCCCCCCGTTACTACATCAATCCCCCTTATCTTCAACTTTGAGGGGTCACAGGAGTGGTGTGATCTGAAATGCCTGGGCAGTGTTTTGAGTGTTGTAAGGTCCTCTTCTGTCTTGGCTGCAGCAATGTCCCTCACATGCTCCCTGACCCTGATGCGGAGCTCCCTAGAGGTGAGTCCCACATAGGTCAGGGGGCATGTGCATGTCGCAAAATACACCACATGTGTGGTTGCACATGTGATGTAATGTTTGATATTATAAGTTTTCTGTCCATTGGATGAGCAGAATGTATGACTACGGAGGACATTGCTGCACGCCACACAGTGGCCACAAGGAAAACAGCCCTGTAGAGGACCGTGAGAACCAAAAAGATTAACTCGGGGAGGACCCCCCGGTCGCAACTACTCACTGATACCCCGAAGAAGCCGGCACAACGCGATGCCGCGGTGCGGTTCATTGGAACACACAGCCAGGAATGGGGGACCATACGTCAGATTCTGAAGAAACACTGGCCGGTTTTGATGACTGATCCAACTCTGGCTAGTGTGCTCACCCAGGACCCCCTTATGACATCTAGGAGAGCAAGGAATCTGAGGGACATGCTGGTCCAGAGCCACTATGTTCCTCCCCGAGTTAATCTTTTTGGTTCTCACGGTCCTCTACAGGGCTGTTTTCCTTGTGGCCACTGTGTGCTACATAGCCAGCGGCCATAGAGCACGACCGCTGGCTGTGCAGAGAATGACAGCATGATGACTGCACGGCAGGCAGATACTGTCACAGGCTGGGAGCGTGGTCTGTCTGCAACCAATCACAGACGAGAGGACGGCCGGTGGGCGGGGAAAACACGGAATACTGTGAATAGATGCACAGTACAGGAAGTGAATGTGCAACCCAGAAGAAGTGTGCTGCCATGACACCGAGTCTCGGTAAGTATGAAATGCTGTTTTATCTCTGTTTTTCTTTATTTTTCAATTTTTTTCGCCAGTGCCGGATCCGGATTGTGCACCCGGAATTCCAGATCCGTATCTGGCACCCAGAAATCTTTCAAACCGCGCGGATCCGGAGTTTTACAATCCAGATCCGCTTAGCCCTAGACACTAACAGTAAGGAGATACTGGAAAAAATGTATAAGGTATAAATTACATTAGGTACTCTCCGCTATGAAGAGTCACCTAAGACAGTGCTAAACACCAGTCAACAGTATCTATATATAAATACTAGAAGTATCATCCAACACCATATACCATAATATAATACTCACTACACTCCTAGATTATGTTCGCATTGGATAGTGGTTTTCAGATATATTACACGCAATACATACAACATGTTTCCCCCTTTATTGGGTTCTTCAGGAGTGAAAATGCGGTGTCCATTTACCTGAAAGATTTCTGGAATGTAGATGCCTTTTTCCAGGACACTGGCAGCAGGGTTCTTTCCTTTGATATATTTTAATACATGACATTGAGAAACACCTGTAGTATAAATAATAACCACTAAATAAAACTATAGCCTAGAAAATATCCTAAACTAAGAATAGTGAGCGTTCATTACAAAATACTTTTGGAGTCTCATTTCTATGTAAAAAAAATAAAGATCAGGAAAGGTTAAGGGGCCAAACTTGTAAGAAGGCTCAAGGTGTTATGGTGAAGAGCAGGGGTCCCCCAACCTGTTGCTCGGGAGCCATATATGGTTCACGAGCCCATGATGTGTGGCTCACAGCTGTATTTCGGCTTGTTGCATGAGCCAAGGTTTAGCAAACAGCTATGAATAGCAGGTCTCCAGATGGTGACTTTTGTGAGTAACCACACACAGAAAAGCAGATATGAATGGGGGTAGGCTAGGATCCCCTGGATCTGGGTATACAGCCGTGGGGTGATTTCTGTGAAAAAGCTTTGGTTGTCATTAGACTGGTTATTGGGGCTATAGTTGTTACTACTGTGAAGGCGAAGGGGGGTCTGGAAGCAGCTTGCTACCCTCTCCTAAAGCAAAATGTAGCTCTCAAGGTCATACAGGTTGGGGACCACTGTTTTTTGTTTGTTTCAATGTTTCTTTATTGAATTTTATCAAGCTATAAAACATTAATTAAAAAAAGAACAAAATGAGATAAAGAATTAAATGTTTTGTCATCCAAGAAAGTCTAGATAGGTATCATATAAATGTTAGTCTCAGCTGAAAGAGACTAGAAGTAGCAAATATAAAATAATCAAAAATTAATGATGTTTCCCGTAGATTCATTATAAGATTGAGCACGAACTGATGTTCTAAAGAGACCATGTTAAAAATAGTGATCACCAAAACATTATCAACCCCTTAAGTACCAAGCCACTTTTAAGGTTAACCCCTTCACGACCGTGGGCTGTACTGTTACATCCTATTTTTACATAACTTAATGACCAGGGACGTACAGTAAGGGTACGTCCTAAAATTCATTTGATCGCGTTGCCATAGCAATGGCTTTCAAATGATCCTCCCTGCTGTTTCTTACTGCAGTGAACCTTTGCTTGACCCCAGGGCGGTGGCATCGCCACCCCCTATCCATGATCACTGTGATTGGCTGTTCAAATCTGAACCATCAATCACACTGTTTTCAGTTGTGATATCTAGCTATGATGTGTGTCCTGAGACCTAAAGATGAGCAAGTACTGAAATATTCGTAATTGCTATACTCGTAACGAGTACTTTATAATTCTTGCGTATTCGTTTTGAATAGCGAGTACAAAGCAAGTCAATGGGAAATGCGAGTAATTTTCTGCTGGACCCAACAAAGAGATCTGGGGGCCTGAGGAAAAGGCTGCAATGGATGGGAAAGTGATAAAACTGAATGGAGAAAGCCTGGAGAATATGCCTGCATGCATTTCTGACTCACATATGGTTTCTGGGAATAAGGATGTCACAGTATTATGCCACTTTTACAGATGCACAAGAACAGCTACCAAACCTAATTTAGGCTATGTGCGCACTTTCCGTCGTCCTACATGCAGTTGTCAACGCACGTTTTAGCCTTAATTGATTTAGCCAAAGTTGCCTTTTCCAGAAATTTAGTGCAGAAAACGCATGCGTATTTACCGCGTTTTAGATGTGTTTTCAGCGCTTTTTACATGCTTTTTCCCTTGCGTTTTGACAGATGCGTTTTGAACATCAAGACACTACTAAATAAAGTTTAAACAGTCAAACAGATTGAAAAAATAGAAAAAAAAGAGACAAATCTATATTAATGGGAAAAATAATGGAAAAATATATTTAATAACATTATAGCGGTAATATATATTTTATCGGTAAAATACCAATAAATGCATATTATTTTTAAATTTAATTGTCGGACTATGTGTGTGTGTAAAGGGACATATCAAATCAATATTTTGATGTCCAAAAAGCATGCGTTTTGGTAGTCCAAAACGCATGTTTTCTGCAATGAAAAAGCAAACGCTGGAATTTTGATTGTGCCTGCGTTTTGCTACTTCTCATTGACTTCAATGTTAACCAAACGCACCACAAATGGCAAAAACAATTGACAGGGTCCTTTTCTGACCGCATGGTTTTTGACCAAACTTATGCAAATTTTGAGATGCGTTTTGAAACGCAAAGTGCGGACAAGAAATCATGAATTC
Organism: Anomaloglossus baeobatrachus; assembly: GCF_048569485.1. Taxonomy (NCBI): domain Eukaryota; kingdom Metazoa; phylum Chordata; class Amphibia; order Anura; family Aromobatidae; genus Anomaloglossus; species Anomaloglossus baeobatrachus. The sequence continues at coordinate 689,877,413 of NC_134353.1, read as the reverse complement.
TCATTGTCTTTAATGGAAAACCAAAACGCATGCATTTGGGCACAAAAACGCTGCAGTTCAAAATGGACCCTAAACGCACCTGAAACGCAGGTGAAAACGGAAATTGCGCACATAGCCTTAAAGTGCATTTTACAGGCCAAAAAGGGGTAAAAATATGATGTGGAGTCCTCCCCAATTTTGAAATTCAGCACAGGAACAGCAGCAGCTGCAAGCTGCAACCATCACCTGTCTGCTGTACCTTGGCTGTTTTGAAAAATAGAGGGGATCCCACACTATTGTTTTTTAATTATTTGATTTATTTAAAAAAAGAAAATGACATGGGGTTCCCCCATTTTTCTACAACCAGCTAAGGTACAGCAGACAACTGGGAGCTGATATTATTAGGGTGGGAAGGGTTATGTTATATCCATAAGATTCGCCAATTCTGGCGCTGGACCCTGCTCTTCCCGATTGCCCTGGTGCGGTGGCAATTGGGGTAATAAGGAGTTAATAACAGCCCATAGCTGCCACTAAGTCCTAGATTAGTGATGGCAGTCATCTATGAGACCCCGACCGATCACTATTCTGTAAGTGAAAGTAAATAAACACAAACCCCCCAAAAATCCTTTATTTGGAATAAAATACAAAAGCACCCTCTTTCATTCTTTTTTTAACCCCAAAACACTCCTCCAGGTCCGAAGTAATCTACGCGAGGTCCCACGGCGATTCAGCTCTGCTACATCCCTGTCCTGCCACAGCAAGCGTCATAGAGCATGACTGCCCACTGTGAGTGCAGACAGAATCGCACGATCAGAATGAACTCGGGTGAACCCTTGACGTCACAGCTGCGGGCCCCGCAGTACAACGTATGTCGTGGCAGTGACATCATGGGTTCACCACTGTGAAGTTCAGGCCACAACTGAAGTGAGCCACACAATCAGCGGTGAAGTCACTCAGATAAAACCTGTTCGGCGGGACATACAAATATCGAGAGGCGAGTACACAAAAACTTGCAATGTAATGAGTAACCCGAATATCGTACTATCCGGGCAAGTAGTGAATTGTAACAATTACACTCGCTCATCACTACTGGTTGTACCAATCTGTGATGCACATCACAGATGGGTATGCGTGCTCAATTTTTGGCAGGATTTTTTTTTTGTCGGTCATCCCCATCACTTTTTGCACTGCATCCATGTGTGGGTTCTGGGAGCACTCATACGTGATGCACTTCACATATAGGCATCCGTGCTCAATTTTGGGCAGGATTTTTTGTGTCCATCATCCCCCTTCCCTTTTTGCACCTAATCCATCCGTGCATCCTGCAGCAGCCGAGCGCTGATCAGTGATGCATATCACAGATCGGCATTTGTGCGTTTGAAAAGTCAAATGGCGCTCTTGCCTTCTGAGCCTTGCCATGCACCTAAACAGTTGAATTCCACTACATATGAAGTAACCCCGTACTAAGGATAAATTGCACAATAAATTTTATGGTACATTTTTTCCTAATACCCTTGTAAAAAGAAAGCTACGCTTTTGAAGTAACAATTTTGGGGTTAAAAAATAATATACCTAAATATATATATATATATATATATATATATATATATATATATATATATATATACGGTCATATGAAAAAGTTTGGGCACCCCTATTAATGTTAAGCTTTTTTCTTCGTAACAATTTGGGTTTTTGCAACAGTTAATTCGGTTTCATACATCTAATAACTGATGGACTCAGTAATATTTCTGGATTGAAATGAGGTTTATTGTACTAACAGAAAATGTGCAATCCGCATTTAAACAAAATTTGACCGCTGCAAAAGTATGTGCACCTCAACATACAAGTGACATTAATATTTTGACACCAATGCCACAAAACTAATGCAAAACTTTGCTTGTATAACAAATATGACCACCAATGATTAAACAAGCAAAAAATCAAATTAAAAGGGGTAAACTTTATTCACAAAATAGATTTAAAATCACATCAAAAGAATGGAACCGCCCAGGTGACGGATGAAAATTAAACACATGGGGGTACAACACCAATGGTAACTAATGGCACCACCATATACCACATAAATAAATAAACAGTAAATCGGTTTTATATCTATGCATGTTTGTCAGTGAATCACATAGCCAAAGAAGGATACAAGTGTATCATACATAAAGAGTAATATAACAATAGTAAAGAGGCTATGTGGTAAAAAACTTATAAAACAAGCATCATGACATCATATTACCGAATAAAGCAGGTGGTATCAGTGTGGTAACCCCCACCAACACTGACGCGCGTTTCGCAGCTCGTGTGCTTCGTCCAGGATTATTCGGTAATATGATGTCATGATGCTTGTTTTATAAGTTTTTTACCACATAGCCTCTTTACTATTGTTATATTACTCTTTATGTATGATACACTTGTATCCTTCTTTGGCTATGTGATTCACTGACAAACATGCATAGATATAAAACCGATTTACTGTTTATTTATTTATGTGGTATATGGTGGTGCCATTAGTTACCATTGGTGTTGTACCCCCATGTGTTTAATTTTCATCCGTCACCTGGGCGGTTCCATTCTTTTGATGTGATTTTAAATCTATTTTGTGAATAAAGTTTACCCCTTTTAATTTGATTTTTTGCTTGTTTAATCATTGGTGGTGACATTAATATTTTGTAGATCCTCCTTTTGCAAAAATAACAGCCTCTAGTCGCTTCCTGGAGCTTTTAATGAGTTCCTGGATCCTGGATGACGGTATATTTCACCATTCCTGTTTACAAAACAATTCTAGTTCAGTTAAGTTTGATGGTCGCCGAACATGGACAGCACGCTTCAAATCATCCCACAGATGTTCAATGATATTCAGGTCTGGGGACTGGGATGGCCATTCCAGAACATTGTAATTGTTCCTCTGCATGAATGGCTGAGTAGATTTGGAGTGGTGTTTTGGATCATTGTCTTGCTGAAATATCCATCCCCTGCGTAACTTCAACTTCGTCACTGATTCTTGCACATTATTGTCAAGAATCTGCTGATACTGAGTTGAATCCATGCGACCCTCAACTTTAACAAGATTCCCGGTGCCGGCATTGGCCACACAGCCCCAAAGAATGATGGAATCTCCACCAAATTTTACTGTAGGTAGCAAGTGCTTTTCTTGGAATGCCGTCTTTTTTTGCCTCCATGCATAACGCCTTTATGTATAACCAAGCAACTCAATTTTTGTTTCATCAGTCCACATGACCTTCTTCCAAAATGTACCTGGCTTGTCCAAATGTGCTTTTGCATACCTCAGGCGACTCTGTTTGTGGCGTGCTTGCAGAAACGGCTTCTTTCGCATCACTCTCCCATACAGCTTCTCCTTGTGCAAAGTGCGCTGTATTGTTGACCGATGCACATTGACACTATCTGCAGCAAGATGATGCTGCAGGTCTTTGGAGGTAGTCTGTGGATTGTCCTTGACTGTTCTCACCATTCTTCTTCTCTGCCTTTCTGATATTTTTCTTGGCCTGCCACTTCTGGGCTTAACAAGAACTGTACCTGTGTTCTTCCATTTCCTTACTATGTTCCTCACAGTGGAAACTGACAGTTTAAATCTCTGAGACAACTTTTTGTATCCTTCCCCTGAACAACTATGTTGAATAATCTTTGTTTTCAGATCATTTGAGAGTTGTTTTGAGGAGCCCATGATGCCACACTTCACTTCAGGAGATTCAAATAGGAGAACAACTTGCAAGTGGCCACCTTAAATACCTTTTCTCATGATTGGATACACCTGCCTATGAAGTTCAAAGCTCAATGAGGTTACAAAACCAATTTAGTGCTTTAGTAAGTCAGTAAAAAGTAGTTAGGAGTGTTCAAATAAAGAAATTGATAAGGGTGCCCATACTTTTGCACCGGTCAAATTTTGTTTAAATGAGGATTGCACATTTTCTGTTAGTACACTAAACCTCATTGCAATCCAGAAATATTACTGAGTCCATCAGTTATCAGATATATGAAACTGAAATAGCTGTTGCAGAAACCCAAATTGTTATAAAGAAAAAAGGTTAACATTAATAGGGGTGCCCAAACTTTTTCATATGACTGTATATATATATATATATATATATATATATATATATATATATATATATATATGTATATATTTTTATATATATATATATATATATATATATGTTAAGGACGTGACTCAACCGGTCACTTTTTTGATCTGACCGCTGTTTCATATCATAATGTCATGAGTGCACGCGAGAATGAACGATAACAGACACTATATATCGGTTATGGACCTTCTCCATGACAGACCCTGAGGCAACTGAACTTTATTCTTAAAAAAAGCCCCTAGACCAAGAAGTAAAGGGGTGTGAACAAAAGTTTTAGTCCAATCAAGTATCGTAGGTCGGGACTTCATGACGTATAGGAAATCTGCATATCCTCTTTGGATTGGTCTGTCCAGGCTCCATGAATTTCTTTTGTATAATATCTTAGGCGTTGTCCAGAATGTAGCAGCCATCTTCAAGTTACATATACTGATATATACTGTGTTTAAGGAAAATCACTAAATATACAATATACATATATACACATGTTAGTAAAAGAAAACAAAGACATTCATAAATATGTGCGTTAGTTTACATCTACTGAACTATATACCTGAGTCTATGAAATGGCTGAATTAAGTATTTTTGGATACTCAATTCTTATCCTCAATAATCCCCCCTAAAAACTTATTTCTGCCATTTCTGAATTCTAAGGGTACTGTGTTCCCTTAGGAAGAGAGGTAGAAAGATCTGTTGAAAAACCTGCCTAACTGAACGTTGAGGCATGGGCGGAAAGGGGAAAGGGGTTTTCTTCACCGGTTTGAGACCAAGGACTCCTAGGCGAGTCCTCACCCTTTGTAGTTGGACTTTCCCATGTTTCTAGGTTCTCTGAGTCCTCTCTTCCAACTGTTCTGGCAATGATAGTCTGAGACTGTACAGCTTTTTTGAAAAGGATAAGTATAAGCAGGACACTGCGTGCAGCTTTGGTGGATCGACCCTTCTGTAATGCGAGGCGTGGATCCATAGATTTTTCTGCGGTTGGATCGGCTCATCTAGTGTTGACTCATGACTCTTTCTCGCTTGTCCTTTAGGATCAATCAGTCTCCTGACTGGAGACCATATGCTAATAGCTCAGATTTGATCTGGAATTGGAAAATACACCTGTTTATCACACTATGCAATCAATTATATAAAAATTGTACATGCATGTGCTAAACCAAAAAACATCTTATATAAAAGCCTGTTTATTATGAAAAGAAAACAAAACATACATTTTTTACACGATTTGCCAGTTTCCACTTTTCTATAAAATATACACCTTTTTGTAAACCTATTTTTTTTTTTTTTTACATACCACCTTCATGTGCTTCTCAGCAATAACATCATTTTCTGCACTGGAATGCCTCTGACCAAACCTGGAAAGAAATCTACACAACACGCACAGACTTGCATACAACGTGCACATGATATACCTCTATAATCAGTTTGCAGTCTCTAAAAATGGGTAGAGTAGGTGTAGGGTGTTACTGTGGATTCTTTACAGTTCTATTTTCCTCACTTCGTTTTAGGCACATGCCTTACAAGACTGGCTGAATCTGCCCACCTGGGTACTGAACCTTGGTGTCACCAAAGCACACACTGATAACTGTCTTACACAGATTTTAGTCCATAGGTTACCTGGGCCATCATTGAGAACAGCTCTCATGGCAGAGAAGGCTTACCACACTTTGTCCACAGACCTTCCTCAGTCAGTTGGCTTCCTGCATGTCACACTCCATTCCTTGTTGTATCGCCCGTTCCTGTAGGGATTTAAGAACACAAGGAGTGACAAAAGTCACTGATGTGACAAGTGCCACCAAGGTATGGTCCATATTGGTGAAAGACTCTCAACTCTAGGCCCGTTCACTGCTTCTTGGTCAGCTGCACCCGTGCAGGGATCCCCATCCGATTCCATCAACTCAGATCTAGACTTTCTCTTCAGCATACCTAATTCATTTGACAACAGTAAAAAATCTACAACCTGCATATACATCTAAAGACTCTTACCTACTCCTGTTCTACCCATCTAGAGAGGTATTTAATGCGTCACTGCCTCCTGTACCCATAGGATGGGAGGGAGTGGTTGAATTTAGACTACCTCATGTTGTGCAAACCGCAGAATATCCAGTGTAGAATCGACCAACATCTTGTTCCATCTATAAAAACAAAAAACTAAAAAAAAATATACATTAGATCATTCTTATAACTTTAACTCTGACCCTAATACAGTTAGTGGTCATCTATACTTCACATGACTGAGAATACTAAATAAATAAACAAATAAACATATAAGACAAAACTTTCCTATTTCAATTAACAGATATGCCTCATAATAAAAAAAACAATTTCAAAACCTATCTAATATGCCTGCTGCGCCCTCTACTGTTGGAGAATATAATTAATACCTTCCCCCTTGGTTAATTGTTTATTTACCAATGTAACAAAATTCAGAGTTTTTATGCTGGTATTCCCTAAAAGAAAAAAATAAGACAGCAGGTAATAAATTAGCTACATACTAAAAACTAAAATTCGACAAATACTGAAAATAACGTATATCTTATAACAATATACAATGCTGGGGAATTTTAAAACCTTACGATAAACAACACAGAAATTAAATCGCACATCTCATGAAATCTAATGTTCCCTACCAAATTAATTTAAACATTCAGGTATAAGCAGTAAACTAAGAATGTGAAATCCTGAACTCTATAGGTTAAACAGAACTTAGGTCACTATTGGGGAAAGACACATTCCATTCCTATCTCTTAGGCCTGAAACACACTTCCGTTAAAAACACGCACGTGCCGCGAGACACGTATTTACCCTGCGTGTTGCGTGTGGTAAGTACGTGTCTCGGGTATGTGTGGTCCACGTGTGTTCTACGTGTGCTATCCGCAATAGCACACGTAGAACCGGTAATTTGCATACTCACGTGGTCCGCGCTGCTGTCCGTGGTGCTGATCTTCGGTCTCCAGCCCTGCCGTCTCCCCGCTGGTGCTGCCGGCCTCAGTGAAGTGAATATTAAATAAGCATAATGAGCGTCGGTCGGCAGGAAGTGGCAGCAGTGGCAGAGACAGGAGGGCTGGAGAAAGTGAGTAAATGTTTTGTTTTTTTTCTCTGACATGTGTGTTTTCTCCGGCGTGTGTCACATGGGACCGCATCCACACTACATCCGTGTGGTACGGGTGCCGGCCGTGTGACACCCGTGCTGCCGGAGAAAACGTGGACATGTCAGCGTGTAGAGAAACGCACACACGTACAAATGCACACGGGCACACGTTCCGTGTGGTTTTACGTGTGTGTGCCTGCTACAATAGGGTAGCATTGCTGAACGTGTCTCTGCGCCGCCGGTTCGTGCAAAAAATGGCAAACACATACAGGCGGCACGGATGTGTGTCGGAGGCCTTATTAAAAGCCAGAGAAAGGTAAAAAAAAAACAAAACTCATCCTTTGTTATAACAAAGACGTAGCAGTGAACAAATCCATTCCCCACATCTCCATCGGATACATTATATAGTTTTCCTTTTTTTTTCTTTATACAAATGGATGTGATACCTTTTGGCATCAGTAGGGGTAAGTATTTTACAAATTTTATTTTAAATTAACTAACACAGTACAAAGATATATATTTACCTACCTCTATTCTATTTTATGATATAATGTTGCAGGACTGGTAAAATACCAATTGATTTTATGTGAACAGATTCCTCTTTCTATTTATCAATGCTTTAAAAGTTTCACTTATTTATCTCTGACTTACATTTATTGGATAGCTGAGTAAACAAATATACTATTTTACACTTAGTCAAATGTGTTAGTCATATATACTAGAGAACACACTTCCTCCCACCGGGGATGGGTGGAGAGCTTTGGACAAAGACCCATTAAAGGGGCCTGGCTAAACTGGGTGTATTGCAATCAGTGGGTGTAGCAAGATGGCCTTCACAGGAAGTTCCAGGCAATTCCATTCCTCACATGTCCATATTTCCGGCTTCTTACATAGCAGTGCATGAGTTAACACTCAGGGGAATACGCTGATTCAAAACACTTATCTTCCAACACCGGAATCCCTCCCCCTCCTCACAATGTAAAAAAGACACAATTTTCAGCGTCCAACACGTGGATACTATATACCGTTCTCCACGTGTTCCTATGTCTCCGGCTATAGTCACGGTAATAGATGTAATAAAAAACACTGGGGGACAATTCCTTTACCTCTCTGTTCCAAAAAGAAACCAACAATTACAAAATATTGAAAAGCATATACCAGTTAGTTTATATATATATATATATATATATATATATATATATACTGCAGCAGTAGGTAATCGACCCCTCCTTTCTCTCCCCCTTTGGCTGCTCCTAAAGAATTCCTCTCTCACAATCACCCACACACTAGTCCCCCCTCCTTCCTCCTCACTCCAAACAACTTCGTGCCTCGGCTATTCCCCCCCCACCCCCCCCCCGCTCTCTGCCTCGCTGCTGGGTGTATGACCCCCCCTTTTCTTTCAATTCAAAGACCACGGCAGTGGGGGATTGCTAACACACACTAACCCCCCTCCGCCTGCTTCCTTTGTTCTCAGTGAAGGACTACAGGGAGGTAGGCTGCATAATTCGACCCCACTCTCTGTTCCTGTCTATAGCAGAACCCTTCGTGAACAGTAACAGACAATCAACTCTTTGAGAACTAAACGGAGAAATTACAAGCCTAATTAATTACATATTAGTCCGCTACATACACTACATACAAATCCGCGGGCAGCAGCTACTGAGAAAGCCCCTCTGATTTCTACCTCACTTACAACAACTTAATAATACAGACAGCCAGTCAGATCCGTTAACCCTACAGAACCAGAACCTATGGGCCTAGGTTATTTTCTTTGTTCTATACTACTGGCAAAAGATAGGCCCGCTAAAGGTCAATAGCGTCAACACCCCACTCAGATCAGAGGTCAAACCTTTCGCCGAAGACCACTACTCACAGGTAAATTGTCATATACAATGTACATGAAACTTACCTGTGATTTGAGAGTGATTAATTCTCATTGTCGGGGGCCTCTGGGTACTCGGAAATGATCTCCTCGATCCGAGAAAGAAGTTCGGCCAATCTTTGTTACGGTAATCTCAGCAGTGCCTCCAGCTGTTAAGGATGTGACTCAACCGGTTACTTTTTGGATCTGACCGCTGTTTCAAATCATAATGTCATGAGTGCACGCGAGAATGAACGATAACAGACACTATATATCGGTTATGGACCTTCTCCATGACAGACCCTGAGGCAACTGAACTTTATTCTTAAACAAAGCCCCTAGACCAAGAAGTAAAGGGATGTGAACAAAATTTTTAGTCCAATCAAGTATCGTAGGTCGGGGCTTCATGACGTATAGGAAATCTGCATATCCTCTTTGGATTAGTCTGTCCAGGCTCCATGAATTTCTTTTGTATAATATCTTAGGCGTTGTCCAGAATGTAGCAGACATCTTCAAGTTACATATACTGATATATACTGTGTATAGGGAAAATCACTAAAGATACAATATACATATATACACGTGTTAGTAAAAGAAAACAAAGACATTCATAAATATGTGTGTTAGTTTACATCTACTGAACTATATACCTGAGTCTATGAAATGGCTGAATTAAGTATTTTTGGATACTCACTTCTTATCCTCAACATATATATATTTTCACAGCCCAATGTTCTAAACTTCTCTAAAGCCCCCAAGAGGTTCAAGGGGCTCACCAAACATCTAGAAAAATTCCATGAGGAGTCTGGTTTCCAAATTGGGGTCTCCAAAGTGGAGGGTTTCCACTGTTTAGACACATCAGGGAGTCTCCAAATGCGACATGACACCCGCAGATCAGTCCATCAATATCTGCACTCCAAAAAGTCACTTCTTCCTTTCCAAGCCCTGCCGTGTGCCTAAAAAGTGGTTTCCCTCCACATATGGGACATCAGAATACTCAGAAGAAATTGCTCAACACATTTTGAGCTCCATTTCATCCTGCTGATCTTGCGAAAATGAAAAAATAGTGACTAAGAGAACATTTTTGTGGTAAAATTTTATTTTTTTCCTTTTCACAGCCCAACATTAAAAAATTTCCTTGGAGTTCAAAGATGCTTAGCACACATCTGATGGGTTCCTTGGGGGGTCTAGTTTCCAAAATGGGGTCACATGTGTGAGTTTCTACTGTTTAGGCACATCGAGGTTCTTAAAATGCAACATTGTAGAGCTGTGGAAAAAGAAGCGCAGATAGGGTATTACCCCAATAATGTGGGGTGAGGAGGGGGAGTACTACTCACCAGATGAAGTTGGGCAAGTCACAACTCCTTTACTCGCATATAAAATGTGATCAAGGCTGCAGCCCCCCGAAGGCAGATAACAGAAAAAAGTAGAGAGGGGTGGTAATGCTGCGCCAAAAATCACTAATGAACTTCAGATTAACGTGTCTTTATTATTGGCATAGGTCTACGCGTTTCAGGAGCTCTGCTCCCTTCCTCAGGACCGACAAGCATAAAAGAAACATCAAATGTGATTTGATGTTTCTTTTATGCTTGTCGGTCCTGAGGAAGGGAGCAGAGCTCCTGAAACGCGTAGACCTATGCCAATAATAAAGACACGTTATTCTGAAGTTCATTATTGATTTTTGGCGCAGCATTACCACCCCTCTCTACTTTTCTCTGTTAAAATGAAACATGGCATCCGCTAACGATTCCAGACACTTTTGCATTTGAAAAGTCAAACTGCGCTCCTTGCCTTCCGTGACTTGCCGTACGCCCAAACAATTGATTTCTACCACATATTAGATATCTGCGTACTCAGGAGAAATTGCAGAATAAATATTATGCTGAATTTTTTCCTCATACACTTGTGAAAAAAGCTACCTGGTTGAAGCAATAATTTTGTGGTAAAAAAAAAATATTTTATTTTCACAACTCAACGTTAAAAACTTCTGTGAAGCCCCTGAGGATTCAAGGGGCTAACCAAACATCTAGATAAATTCCTTGAGGGGTCTAGTTTCCAATATGGGGTCACTTATGGGGGAACTCCACTGTTTAAGCATCTCAGAGGGTCTCCAAATGCGACATGGCATCCGCTAATGATGGCAGCTAATTTTGCTTACAAAACTTCGAATGGCGCTCTTTCCCTTTTGAACTGTGCCGTGCGCCCAAAGAATTGATTTCCACCAAATATGAGGTATCGGTGTACTCGGGACAAATTGCTCAATAACTTTTATGGTGCATTTTTTCCCCTGATACCCTTGTGAAAATGTAAAATTTTATGGCTAAAGTAGCATTTTTGTGTAAAAAAGTAAAATTTTCATTTTTTTCCTTCCACATTGTTTTGGTTCCTGTGAAGAACCTAAAGGGAAGTGGTTTTTAGCAGTGTGAGGGGTGTAGTTTTCAGAATTGTGTCACTTTTAAGTATTTTCTGTTAACTAGGCCTCTCAAATTCACTTAAAATGTCATGTGGTCCCTAAAAAATGGTTTTGTAAATTTTGTTGGAAAAATTAGAAATTGCTGATGATCTTTGAACCCTTCTAATTTCCTAGCAAAAAAAAAATATTTAAAAAATTGCACTGATGTAAAGTAGACAAGTGGGAAATGTTATTTAGTAACTATTAGTAACTATTCAAACTATGAAGTTTGAAAATTGTGAAATTTTCAAACTTTTCACCAAATTTCCAACATTTTCACAAATAAACGCAAAAAATATTGGCCTCAATTTACAACTATCATGAAGAACAATATAACATGAAAAAAGAAAACTCAGAATCACTGGCATCCATTGAGTACTAGAGTTGTAACCTGTCAAAGTGACACTGGTCAGAATCGTAAAAAATGGCTTGCTCAGAAAGGTGTTTTAGTGGCCGGGGGTGAAGGGGCATTAGCCAAAGCCTCCTTTTTCAAATCTGACATGTCACATGTATAGTAGTAACTCTGAAATGCTTCAATATATCCAATAATTCTCAGATTGTTTTTCAGAACACATTGCTCTTAGAGGGAACCTGTCACCCGGATTTTCCCTTATAAACTGCGCCCACCACCTGTTAACTCTTATAAACAGCATTTTAGAGTGCTGTGTATAAGTGCCAGGCAGCTCTATATATCCTAAAAGAATATTTGATTATACTCACCAAGGGGGCGGTCAGGTCCAATGGGCATCGCTGCTCTCAGGTCCGGTGCCTCCTCTCTTACGTTCATCACCGTCCTCCTTCCCATCTCTGTGTAGAAGAAGCATCCTACCTCATCCACATTGAAGCACTGATTGTGCTCCTTTGCATGTGCACTTTGATCTGCCATGTTGAGGGCAAAGCAAAGTAATGTAATGATAGTATTATAATTAGGTATGTATTTATGAAAAATCTCAAATTTGACAGAAATGTAGAAAACTTCTCAATATTTTAATTTTTATTCTGTTAAACCAGTTAATCACACTACACAAAATAATTTAGAAATAATATTGTCATGGGTCCACTCCTAAGTTTTATACAGTGATCTCTGGTTGTTGGTTAGTCTCCCTCTTGGTTGGACTACAGCCTGCTTTGTGCTGGTCCAACTGTTGAAGGATCTCTTGTCTCTCTTTCTTATGCTCTGCATTCTTGTTTCACTTCTATTCGGGTGTATGCACTTTCTCAGGTTGGTTGCCCAATCACATTTTGGGAGGGGCTATATATACTCACTACTCACAAGTGTTCTTGCTTGCTATATTTCTACATGGATGGTTATCTGGAGTCCCAGCTCCTTGTTTAAGGTTTTCTTACTGAGACATTGCTATTCCCTTCCGTTAGTTTGTGTGAATCCCTTCCCAGTTATATCATATTTTGTTTTATTTAGATTTGGGAGGGTTTCCATGTATTGTGTTATTTGTTTTGGTTATTTGCATTCCATAATTTCTGTATGACTTTGTTTTGCACATTCCTAGCCCTGTGTCTCACCTTCTGCCTGTGTGCACTTCATGTATGTTTATTGTTGTTTTTGTGTTACACTTGGTTTTTAGCCTAGGGTGCAGTGGAGGACATTTATGGTTAACCATCGATGAGTGGGGGTGCCATTAAGTGATTTTAGGATGCAGATTTCCGCTGTCAGGTAGTGCCAAATCAGGGTCAAGTCTAGGGCAAATACAAGCCCTTTTTGGGACCTGTGGTTTTCTGGTTTTACATCTCCCCTGGTTTGTCCATTCCTGTAAGAGTGTTAGAATTCAGTCATAATATTATAGCTAGCCCATTTGGTGGCTTCTGGGGTCTTCCCTGTGGATCGGGTTTGCTCCTTGACCACACAACTACCTGCCTTGTTATTGGATGTCACTGAAATTATTCACCAACAACAGCATGCATGTTTAGCCATTACTAGTGATGGAGGTAATCAGTGTACTCCATTGGAACTTAAGGTGAAGTTGCCGGATGGCTTTGATGGTGACCACAATAAGTTCTCTGTTTTTTTCTGCCTCAGTATCATCTATGTTCGAGAGTCAGCAAGTAGGCATTATTTTGTTTTTGCTTTGTGGTGATCCACAGGTTTGGGCTTTTTCCTCTCCTGAGGATTCTCCTAAGTTGGCCTCTGTAGAGGCATTTATCTAGGGTCTTGGTCTTATTTATGATGATCCTGATAAGATTGCCATAGCTGATCCAAGTTTCATGGACAGATTCAGGGAGACTGCAGAGTGAAAGACTACTGCTCAGAATTTACAAGATATGCTATGGAAACCTCTTGTAATGCCCTGCTCTTCGTCAGTTCTGCCAGGGACTCTCTTTTCAGATCAAGGGCAGGATGACTTACAATTCCAGTTTGCAGTCTGTGGAGGATGCTATGTCTCTTGCTATTCATCTGGACAGATGTCTGAAGCTAGAGACTCCTATATGGGTATTTTGATGGCATCTCCTTCATCAGATGAGACAGAAGACCCTATGCAAAGTGTGGAGTGCGGGCTAGAAAAGAAGGAAACTGCAGGTGCAGAATGCTTCCTATTTTTAGGGTGGAGGAGTGTTTGTGGTGGTACTCTAAAAATTTACGGCATAAAGTGCCCTTTGGAAAGTTGCTCCCAAATGTAAAGGTCCTTATGTGCCGCCCCCACATCAGCAGTTGGGCTGCTCGGATCCGGATCCGCAGTGGCTTGAGGGGTTTCCGGACCCAGGGGTCACGTGGAAACTCAAATAATAAGGGACGTATATGTACGGGGATTGTTGTAGATACTTCATGACGCCACCCACGGTGTGTGGTAATATGGAATACCACTGCTGCTGTTGGGAGGCACCTGGGGGCGATGGAATGGCAGCTGGTTGTTAACCCCTCCGTGGGTAGGGGTGGATGCCCCGGGGCTCAGTATCCAGGATATGTGGAGCAATGTAGGCCGGAGGTGGTGCACTGGGCCAGACCGGGGGATGTTGGTGTACTCACTGCTGAACAATTGCACACAAGTCTGTTGGTAAACCAAGGTATCAGTGGCCAGCTGCCGTGTCCGGGTGTACTCGGGTCCCACACCCGGCTGGTGTACCAATGTCCCTTCCTCCGGCACTCGTACTTTCTTAATTCTGGACAACTCCAGATCTCGAGGAAGTCCGCTCCCGGTTCTGTTGTGGTTGGGAGTCGTGCCCACGAAAACTGACCCTTGGGATTTCAGTGGGTGTTTGCGGATACCCTATCCCCCACGGTGGGCTGCCGTTTCGCTCTATCTGGACTAACACTTCTGAAGCAATGTCTGGAACCTTGCTCCAGGCCTGGTTAATTAAAGGAGGGGCTTGCAACCATCTTCTAACTAGGGTCCAGGTTCCCCGCCTGTGCATGGCCCAGACGGATACCCTCGGTGCCGGCTACAACCAGCTTTTCATTCTGCCGAGGGCTCCATCTCTCATTGTCCTTCTCTGCCTCCCTGCAGGTACATCCCGGCTGCTCCACAGCCGGGACTGGGCACTGGGGAACGAACTTTGCGGTTGCTGCGGTTGACTTCAGGGCGGGCACCGCCTCCGGTGCGGCCAGGCGGACTGCCGGGGCCATCGTTATCTCCGTCGTGGCCGGGCGGTGTGCCGGACCTGTCGCCGTCTCTGTTGTGGCCGGGTGGACTGCTGTAGCCGTCACCATCTCTGCTGTGACCGAGTATCACATCATCAGTACTGCGGCCGGGCTTGGGGTTGTAGGGGATGTCCTCTGACTGCGGTCCGGCGCGGGGACGGGATTGGTGTCGGACCGGGGACGCTGACAGGGCCCGAGGACCCCATGGCTGGGGCCCCTTCGTTAAACAAGACAGGTTCTGCTGCCGGTGTTTGGGGTAGCGGGCCGATCGGGGTACTGGCTGTGGTCACGGGTGGCGAGGGAGGCGACATGGCGGACGGGAGCAGGCCAGGCCCCTCAGCCAGGATGGCCAGTTCCTAGTGAACATAGGGGCATGGGTCACTGCTTACCCGCTTCTCCGAGGCCATCTCCATCTCGTGCACCCAGACAGCTGCAGCCAGACCCTTCATTTCGGTGGTCCACCGCATCATGAGAAAATGCGCCTGGGCCTGGACCCAGTAACGGGCCTCTCCACTTGCTGGTTGTCGGACCCCTGAGACATCCTGCCGCTTGCTGGGCCGGACCGGGGAATGTTGGTGTACTCACTGCTGAAGATTTGCACACGAGTCTGTTGGTAAATCAAGGTGTCAGTGACCGGCTGCCACATCCGTGTGTACTTGGGTCCCACACCCAGCTGGTGTACCAATGTCCTTTCTTCCAGCACTCGTACTTTCTTAATTCTGAACAACTCTGTATGGAACGAGGACGTCCGCTCCCGGTTCTGTTCTGGTTGGGAGTCGTGCCCGCCAGAAAACTGATCCCTGGAGTTTTCAGTGAGTGTTTGCGGATACTCTATCCCCCGCGGTGGGCTGCCGTTTCGCTCTATCTGGGCTAACACTTCTGAAGCAATGTCTGGAACCTTGCTCCGGGTCTGGTTAATTAAAGAAGGGGCTTGCAACCGTCTTCTAACTGGGGTCCAGGTACCCCACCTGTGCACGGTTTCGGGACCGGATCTCCGCGGTTGGTACCGGCGGGCTCCAACCCTGCCCCGGTCCACTCTGGATTTCTCGTGACCGTACTCCCGTCGCCTTTGGACACAGTCCACTGCTCGCTACCTAGCCAGTAGACCAGGGCCACTACCCTGGCTACCCTTCACACCCGACTTCAACTCCCCTCTACTCAGCACTGAACTTCCAACTAGAACTCCACTGAACTCTCAACTTAAACTCCAACTGACTGGTTCCCTCCCCCGGATCCTCAAGACCCCTAGGTGAGCGCTCCCACTCCACCTGGTCCTTCCCACTGGTTTGTCCTTCTTACCCTGAGGGGGTGGCTAAGATTTTGTGGCTGATGGAACCCGGTGTGAGGAGATGTTATGTGGGGTGTTGTGTTCTTCTGTGACCACCTGGCGGCGCCAGGGCATCACACTTGCAGGATTACTTATTTACTGAAGTTTTGAATCTAGTTATGGCTAACCTTCAACTCCTAGTAGCCTGGAAAATCAACAACTCATTCTATTTGTCCCTTTGGAAAAGATTTGTGTGCCAGAACAGCAGAAACCCTCCCTTAAGTAAGCCCAATTTGGACAATTACACCATTCACAGGATTTTATGAGAATTTCGACTCCAAGGGTGTTTTACAGAAACAAGCATGTGGTGAATGTGGTAGAGTGAAAATGCAAATATGCCATTGTGGGGAAGGCTAGCCATGTCACTTTTCCTGGGCCTTTATGCTTTCAGCAATAGGAAAACCCCCATTATTTCCCATTTGGGGCTTGTTTTTTGTTGGTTGAGTTGAAGCTTTTATTGGTAGAATTTTGGGGACAGACCTTTTTTTATCTAATTTTTAATGCTTGATTTACATTTATTCTGTGCTCTACACTGAGCATTTACATCAGTGTTTGCATCTAAATCTCTTAAATACTTGATTCATATGAAACCTCTGAATGATCCATTCACTAATCAGATAGGCAGAGTTTTTCTGGACTCCATCTGTCTTGTTTTCAATGGTATCTGTCTTTTCAGTGGTTCACTAAATTGTGGCAAACCATGCTTGTGTACATGATTAAAAATCTGTCATGATTCCGTTGTGCAGAACAATCTATATTGTTCTGCTGTGCTCTCCTGCAGAGCTGGTATATGTTGCCTATGGTGCAAAGCGTTCTGCAGGATGAATGTTCCTACTGATTGTTTCACAACTCTGAGTTTCACGCTCTCCTTGGAGATGCTCTCGCAGATGCTTCTTGTTGCCGGAGATTGCTCTGCTTCTTTAGGACATGTGTTAGCTCAGGATGCTGCCAGTCGTACTTCCTGTTTACAGTTGTGCTGTTGGCACCTGTGGTGCTCAGTGTTCAGATCTTGGTCTCTCGACTCCGGACTGCTGTTTACACCATCTCTGCCTGTCTTCCCCATTTTTGTTGTGACTTTCCAGCTTCTGACCTCGGACTTCCTCTTGATTGTGTCCTCGCCTGCTCCCTGTCTCTTGTATGTACTCTCCTGGAACCTTGACCTTCGACTTGTACCGCAACCTCACCTCTGTCTGCCCCCGTGTACTGTCGTGCCCTCCTAGTTTATGATCCAGACCTGTCTGACTACCTCTCCATTTACTGCGTACTAGTAGTGTCTAGCACCACTTTGTGCCAGTCATCAAAAAATCTGCTTAAGAAGACAGACCACCAGATCACAGGCTAGACAGAGTTCAAAATGACTTAATCTGCCTCATTATAGATAATCTTTCATTATCGAATTGTGTTTGAATTACGTATTTCAGAGATTTACATGTAAACCCTGTTTTCAGTGCTCATATACGGCCCCTGCAGGTGTCGGACTGCTCGGATCCAGGGTTGCTGTGGCTCGAAGGTCTCTGGACCCAGGGGCATGTGGCTACTCGAAAATGAAAGGGGGTGTTATTCAGTGTTAGTGTTTAGATTAGTGTTCGTGACGTCACCCATGGTTCGTGATAAGGGGAGTACCGCCGCTGCCGATGGTAGTACCTGGGGGAGATGGAGTGGGGCAGCCAGATGATGTTCCCTCCACGAGTAAGGGATGCCCCGGGACTCTGGATGGAGGAGGTGTAGGGAAGTGTGGTGCAGGCCAGCCAGGCAGACAGGGGGAGAGCAGCATACTCTCTCAGGCCATGTGGATGTTGGTGCGACCATTAAGCAGACCCTGACACAGGAGTAAACCAAGTCTCTGGGTGCCGCTGCCACTCTTGGGATCTCGTCCAGGAATCCGTCCCCGTTAGTATTGCTGGCGGTCTGGAGCCTGCCTCCATGCACTTGTGTTTAGATGTTTCTGAGTGACCCCTTGGCCTGAAGCTGTCGGGGTCCCACTCTCTATAGTTAAATAGAGGAGCTGTGCTCTTGATGGCTGACACTTGGGATTTCAGTGGGCCACATAAGCTGGAAAGCCCTATCCCCCTCATTGTGTTGGTGCCTTTGATCTCTGAGCTCTTGGGGAAAGTTCATAAAGAGACTATCCTTCACAGGTTAATTATCAGGTTGAGTGAAGCCACTCCCTGATCTAGGATCCAGTACCCTGCTATGCTCGGTACTGGTCCGGTTACTAGATTTTCCGTGCCGACCATTCTCCAAAACTACAAAACCAAGTCTGGCCACCCTTCTCCAATACCCTGCGACTGGGTCTCTGACTCCTCCGGTCCCAGACCACCGTTTGTGACATAACCAACGACTCCCAGGGAGCTACAATTCCCTCAGCTCCTCACTCTCTGAGGGCTACCACTCAACTAACTATGTCCCTCCCACCAATCTGCCTGACCCCTAGGCAGGTGGCCCTTTTCCAGCTAGACCACCCACCGGTGTGCCTGACAGGGTGTGGTGTGAGGTGTGGCTAGGATTTGAATGCTGAAGGAAGCAATACCAATAGTTTAAATTCCAGAACCATGGAGGGTGAGTTCTGCACCATAAGAAAAAGGAGTGCAGTTCCCTCTGACACCCTGATAAGATCACACACAGGGTAAAAGTAAACTGAAAAATATCTCCAAAACTGACATCCCCTATAACAATAAACTCACTGTATGGGATATTGTTAAAACTAGTATTACTACTAATACTTGTATTTTGTTTATTATATAAAATTAAAGGTTAAGTTTTAACAATATCTCATACATTGAGTTTTTTGGGGGGGTCTTTTAATGAAAGATGAACCTTAATGCGATCTTTGAGAGGCAGAATGAATAAATATCCAGCAGTACAACAATTGCTTTTATTCATTTTTATGCCATTCACCATCTATATATATAATTGCCTTATTCTGTCTGTCTGTCTGTCTGTCTGTCTGTCTGTCATGCTCCAAAATTGTGTCCTTACGGTGACACAAAGCTGATTGGCCGCTGGGCTCGCCATGGCCCCGCCCCCCCCCCACGGATTGGCCTCTCGCCTTGGCTCTCTGCAGGCCCCGCCCCCCTCACGCAATGCACGCTCGCTCTGGCCCAACTGACACGGAGCTCCGACTCCCAGGTGAGTACACACACACACATCAGATCACACTCACTCTCACACACACCTCACACATCACATCCACACACTCACAACATCCTGGGATATCGCAGACATAACCTTGCGATGCTGGGATCTTGACGGAGGCCGTGAACGCTGGTAACCATTATACACATTGGGTAACTAAGGTCCCTTGGTTACCCGATGTGTATCATAGTTACCTGTGTACACCGGCTCACACTCACTCTCACACACACCTCACACACACCACATCGCATCCACATACTCACAGCATCCGGAGATATCGCTTGCTTCTCGGCCTCGATACTGTGCTGTTGTGACCTTCCAGGACCTGCCGGAGGATCACATGGCCAGAAGCATGTGGTATCTCTGGATGTTGTGAGTGTGAGCGTGGATGTGCGATATCGTCAGTGTGTGTGTGTGAGTGTATGCGATCGGGTGTGTGTGAGTGTATGCGATTGGGTGTGTGTGAGTGTATGCGATCGGGTGTGTGTGAGTGTATGCGATCGGATCTGTGAGTGTCGGCACAGGAGCACGGCGTGCTGGAGGAGGCTGGGAGGAGAGAGGCTGATCTTGGGGAAGGCTGGGAGGGGGAGGCTGATGCTGTGGGAGACTGGGAGGGGAAGGCTGATGCTGACGGAGGCTGGGAGGGAAAGGCTGGGAGAAGAGAGGCTGATCCTGGGGAAGGCTGGGAGGGGGAGGCTGATGCTGGGGGAGGCTGTAAGGAGAGAGGCTGATGCTGGGGGAGGCTGGGAGGAGAGAGGCTGATGCTGGGGAAGGCTGATGCTGAGGGAGGCTGGGAGGGGAAGGCTGATGCTGAGGGAGGCTGGGAGGAGGGAGGCTGGGAGGAGAGAGGCTGGGAGGAGAGAGGCTGATCCTGGGGAAGGCTGGGAGGGGGAGGCTGATGCTGGGGGAGGCTGGAAGGAGAGAGGCTGATGCTGGGGGAGGCTGGGAGGAGAGAGGCTGCTGCTGGGGGAGGCTGATGCTGGGGGAGGCTGGGAGGGGGAGGCTGATGCTGGGGGAGGCTGGGAGGAGAGAGGCTGATGCTGGGGGAGGCTGATTCTGGGGGAGGCTGGGAGGAGAGAGGCTGATGCTGGGGGAGGTTGATGCTGGGGGAGGCTGGGAGGGGGAGGCTGATGCTGGGGGAGGCTGGGAGCACGATGGGGGGTGCGCAGCATGGGGGATGGAGCACGTTTGGGAGTGCGCAGCATGGCGGATGGAGCACGTTTGGGACTGCGCAGCATGGCGGATGGACCACGTTTGGGAGTGCGCAGCATGGCGGATGGAGCACGTTTGGGAGTGCGCAGCATGGCGGATGGAGCACGTTTGGGAGTGCGCAGCATGGCGGATGGAACACGTTTGGGAGTGCGCAGCATGGCGGATGGAGCATGTTTGGGAGTGCGCAGCATGGCGGATGGAGCACGTTTGGGAGTGCGCAGCATGGCGGATGGAGCACGTTTGGGAGTGCACAGCATGGCGGATGGAGCATGTTTGGGAGTGCGCAGCATGGCGGATGGAGCACATTTGGGAGTGCGCAGCATGGCGGATGGAGCACGTTTGGGAGTGCGCAGCATGGCGGATGGACCACGTTTGGGAGTGCGCAGCATGGCGGATGGAGCACGTTTCGGAGTGCGCAGCATGGCGAATGGAGCACGATGGGGGGTGCACAGCATGGGGGATGGAGCACGATGGGAGGTGCACACCTCCCCCCAACACACACACACACAACACACCACACACACACTGGGAACCACAAACACCGCCGTACACAGACACCCACACACACAGACAACGCTGCACACACACACAACACCCAACACACAAACACCGCGGCATACATAAATATACGCACATACCACGCAACACACACACATTGCACAAAACATACCTCCCCCAAAACACACCACACCCACACAAACCGCGCAACAGACACACACAACGCTACAGACACACAGCGCTCCACAAACAACGCAACACACGCAACACACATACAACACCGCTCTCACCCCCCGTCACACCCAGAAAACACCCAGAACATGTACAGCGCCCTACACAAACACTTGGTAACTACACACAACAACATCTATATATATATATATATATAACAAAAATCATACATTAACTACACAATACGTAAATTCTAGAATACCCGATGCGTAGAATCGGGCCACCTTCTAGTGTAGTATATAAGCAAGTCCAGGAAAAAAAACACTAAAATATGCAAAATTCTAGCTGAGGGTGTTAGAAGCATGTCAGAAAGAGGCAACATGGTTTCCACAGTCTTTTTAACAAACAAGTAAAACTAACACAACCGGGATGTCTGTCATACGCTTATATAAATGTTTTGGGAAAAAATGTAATTTTTGCGTTTTTGCCAGAAAAACCTAGAAAGTGATTAGAAGTTTTGGTATAAATTGTTTCAATAATTGTGAATATGCGATCTACTATTTTGAATGGGATGCATGTTCTATGAAATACATCGGATGCACTAACAGAAGCAACAAAAAAAGGATTGCTGAGCACATTCATAATATTCATACTAAAATTACCAGTTATTCAGTTGTCAGTAAACATTTTTTGTATTGCCAAAATGGATCTCTTGAATATATGCACTCTTATGGTGTAGAAAAGATCAATCCACCTGCTGGGGGAGAAGACTGGCAAAGAAAAATATTTATGCGAGACGCATACTTGATTGTTAAACTGAACACTAAGGGGTACTTTGCACTTTGCGACATCGCTACTGCGATCTCGTCGGGGTCAAACAGAAAGTGACACACATCCGGCACCGGTAACGACGTCGCAACATGTAAAGCTTAGAAGCACCGATCTGTGTAGTGTCGGTCATTTCCATAATTTCACTGCAGCGACAGGTACGATGTTGTTCCTCATCATGTGGCAGCACACATCACTGTGCATGAAGCCGCAGGAGCAAGGAACATCTCCTTACCTGCGTCCCGCCTGCAATGACGAAAGAAGGAGATGGGCGGGATGTTTACATCCTGCTCATCTACGCCCCTCCTCTTCTATTCGCCGCCTGCCGTGTGACGTCGCTGTGACGCCGCATGACCCACCCCCTTAGGAAGGAGGCAGGTTGCCGGCCAGAGCGACGTCGCAGGGCAGGTAAGTGTGGGTGAAGCTGCCGTAGCGATAATGTTCGCTACGGCAGCTATCACAAGATATCGCATCTGCGACGGGGGCGGGGACTATCGCGCTCGGCATCACTACAATCGGCTAGTGATGTCGCAGCGTGCAAAGTACCCCTTAGTATCCTAATGGAGTGAATAACAGAAAAGACACCATGTTAATTTACTGATGGATTTAAGGGTTAACTCCTATTATGAGTCTGAGACTATGTTGCAGTTTGTCACGTATTTACAGTATATCCCAATGGAAGGAATAACAAAAAAGACACCATGTTTATTTACTATTAGATTTAGTGTTAACAACTATCATGAGTCTGAGGTTCTGTTGCAGTGTGTCATGCAACTGACTAATTTTTTTTTAATTAATTCCAAATAATCTAATCTGTTTTATAAAATGTCGGCTTTTTTGTATTGTATCATCTATGACTAAGAGGGCAATGTGCATTTGAAATGCGTAAGTTGTTGCTTGTCTATTGTGGTGGAATACTTTTCATGGATTCTTATTAAAATTTGAAGATTTACTTCTCTGGATGCCGACCCTTTCCTTTCCATGTAGTATAAGTGATAAGTGATTATTAGTTGGATTACAGTGATACCAAATTTATATTGGGGTTTTTTATGTTTTGCTACTAGCATGCTAATAAACACTTTTGGGTTTTTTTTTACAAAAACAGGTTTTTTTTATTTTTTTTATCATTATATTTTGAGAGCTATAATTTTTCAATTTTTCCTCTGACAGTTATTTGAGGGCATGTTGTTTGCATAATGAGTTGAGATTTTTATAAGTACTATTTCTGGGTGTATAAAACATTTGGATCACTTTCAATTCTGATTTTTGTGAGGCAGGATGAAAAATAAAAAACTAAAATTATGGAATTTGTTTTGCGTTTTTTGCATTGTTCATTGTCTGATAAAAGTGATGACAACCTTATTCTTTGGATCAGTACAATGACCACATTTCTGTAGATTTTTAGGTTTTGCTGCTGTGGCGCCCCTGACCTGGTCAGGCACCACTGAGTACTGCACCCATGCTGGGGGCTGTACAATACAGGTAATCCAGAAGGCTGACCGAGGTGTGACTACACAGGCGCATAGTAATCAGGTCTCACACATCTACCTTTGGGAGGACCCCTGGGGAATCCAGGAGGGGGCGAGGCCTCCATGTCCACACAAGGGGTGTGGTAGAGAGCCTGGTTGCTAGGTTGCGTTGGTAAGAACAGGAGAGGAGGAAGTAGTGAGCCAGTTAGTAAGTGCAGCTCAGGGAGAGCAGATGTGAGGAGCAGACCCTGCAGGCTGTTACAAGCTGACAGCGTACGCGCAGTGACTACCGACGGGGGAGATCGGTCACCTGGTAGTGCCACCCGAAATCCATCCAAGGCTAGAGAGAGCAAAGGGGTGACAGAGTAAGGGGACTGCCAGGGAGGTACCAGACCCGCAAGGGTAACAGGTCCCAGTGCAGAGATAGATTCACCTTTCTTCTGCCAAACCTGCCGGTGGGGGTACGTCAGACCCACACCATACCACCATAGAGTCCGGGGCCACGTAGCAAAGACAGGGCCTATAGTTCACAGGAGGCAAGCAGCCGGAGTGACCTGGTCCAGGCTACAAGCAAACGGGCCGAAACGAGGGGAGAACAGGAAGCAGCAACTTCCCTTGGTGACCCCCGTAGGGACTTCAAGTCGGGGTCACCACAAAAACACACAGGGCAAAGGAAGGCGAGTTGGTAGTAACCCTCATCCACCAGCCAGAAGGATACCTGGTTCCAGCCTGGTTCATCCCAGCTACGCCCGGGTTACTCACCCTGCCATCTGCTGTGAGTAAAAACCCTGAAAGACTGTCTGGATTGTGCCTGAGTCATTCTGCGACCTGTAGTTCCACACGCCTACACTGGGCCCTGGGGCTCGCCTCACTCTCGGGAGGCCACTACAACTGACTGCACCCACCATCAGCCCCAGGCACCCCTTAATCTGCAGTGGTGGTTACCCTGACCGCAATATCGAGAGTGGCGTCACGAAAATCCCAAAGAAGGTTCCCTACCTGTGACCAGACTGTTCCATCCACGTGGAGTCCCTGAAGGTAATGCACCGACACAACACCTGTGGGGCTTCACACTGCTTTTATACAATAGAAAGTGTAATAGAAAAAGAGACCTTTAGCTGATGGGATGGAGCTAAATGGGGGCTTGTTTTTTGCAGAACTAGATGATGTTTTCAGGGATACCATTTCTATTAAAATATGACTTTTTGATCCCAATTTATTCAACATTTTGTTCCACATTATGATGCAAAAACAGTTTTTGCCATGTTTTTTAGTACTTTTTTATGGTGCTTATTGTAGAGTTTAAGCAGTATAGAAGTTTCATAGATCAGGATGTTCTGAATATGGCAATACTAAACACGTGTACTTCTTTTTGTTTATTTTGGTTGTTATACAAATATGAATATTTATTGGTGTAATATTTTTTCATTCTTTATTTTCTTAGGAGGGGTATAATTGTTACCATTTTTTTCTTAACTGTTTTGACTTTTTTATTTAGTCCCTCTGTAGGAATTTAACTTTGTCAGATCACTGGTCTAATGCATTGCAATACACATTCATTGTAATGTATAAGACCCATCAGTTTTACACTAGCAAAATGCCTGTTAGACCCTGTCTATGGCCAGGACTAACAGATCATCCTACCTGGTAGACCAAGTGGTGTTGGAGGTATTTGACTTTCGAGTGCTATGATAACCTTCAACTCTATGCGATTGCATCACATGGATGCCGATGGGTGGTGAGAAGAAGCACCCTCCCTCTCACAACCTTGTAAATGCCGCTATAATTATTGGTGTTGACACCAACACTGGCTGTTACCGCAAGTGCTTAGCTTTGAGCTAAGCCGAGCTCCCAGCAGTGATTGTGTGGGACAGTGCACTTCCTAACAATCACTTGCTGTGATAGTCAAATTGACTAACCAATTACAGCGATCAAAGAGCGTAGACTGCTGTAATTAGTTGCCATATCGCTAGCCATGCCAGTTAGCTGTCTGTGACTACTGTCAGCACGGTGCTGCCTTTGTATGTTCACAGTGACAGTTCAAGTTTATGACAGGTATATCCATCATAAGCAAGAACTGAAAGAGGACGGATTAAACACAGGAGGAGATGTGGGGCAAAGGGGTATTCCGCCTAAACTAAAGCTAGTTATTACTATAGAAAAAACAGGTTAAACAGGAAAGTAAGAAGAATATAGTTTGGGACCACAATTAGAAAAAATAGTCTGCTGCGCCAGAATTCTTATAGATCTTCTAAAGGTGAAGTTATGTTTACTTCTTGTAGTCATACTCAAATATCTGCATTTATAGCTGGTCTTGAATGATCTTTGATATTATTTCAAAAAGGAAAAGAGTGTAGATGAATGGTTTGTCACAAGACAGTTCTAATCTTCATTGAGTAGGATTCATTACTAGGCGTAACAAGTAGATAAACACTCGTAAAATGAAAGATATTTTTAGCAAGATTGATAGAAATTTGTTTACTGAGACCCAGAACATGTGGATGAATGGGTACTCAGAAATCACATCTAGTAGCATATTGTTGTAATTTGGCCACACTATTTCAAACATTATGAGCCAATATTTGGATACATTTTAGAGAGTTTAGAAGTTTTCTTATTATTTTAAAGTAAGCTTCTTAGTAATTGGCACAGATTGAAAATGTATGCATACTAATCAAAGGAGTAGCTAAGGGTTAAGCTCAGGGGGGTTGTCCTGTTAGTAGCCCCCACTCTGTAGGAGGCCCATTTTAGTATCCTCCATTGTGCATGATGGCCCTCTTATTATCCCCCACTCTGTATGAGGACCCACTTAGTAGCCCACACATTGTATTATGTCCCCCTTAGTAGACTAGTAGACCCAAATCTGTATGACGGTCCCCTCAGTAACCCCCACTCAGTATGATGTCATCATTAGTAGCCTTAATACTATATCATAACCCTTAATAGCCCCGATGCTTTATCATAGTTTCATAAGTAGCCCCCACACATTATATTGGGACCCTTCATAGTCCTGATGCTGTATCCCTTAAGAAACCTCACTCTGTATGAGGGCTCGCTTAGTGAACCCCTTATGTGCATCACCCAGTACTTAGGCTACTGGTGTTTATGAATATCAATGACTAATATTGTGGAGAGCTTCTGGAGGATCCTACCCCTTGAGGTTCTTGGGACTTCAGATGTACCAGCAGCTTCAAATACTTGTTTTCTGCTTTGTAATGGTATTTTAGCAGCAGCTCTCTTAATCCAATGAATTTTGTCTAGAAGAAACCTTACTCATAATGCATTTAACTGCATTAGCCAGTCTGTGCTGTGTATCAGCCACAAATTTCTTCACCGTACAATGATCACACTTAAGGTTTTGTAAATTATCTAATGTTTACACACCTTGTTCAAGGCATTGCCCTATTTGATGGTTTTCGGCAGTCCAAATATCAGTTTTCTTTTCCATTATGCTTGAAACCTATGGCCTGCCTTATAATGTGGAACGTCCTTCGTAAGTATTTTTCCTTTGTTTGACTTTTAGATTGAGTTCAGTTATCCAAAGAGCCTTGAGACACAATTCTATTTATTAGTCTATTTGAAAACCAATATTTAAATCTTTAGGATCTCAGAGTGAAAACTGTCTTTTTATAATTTTATGTCATGTTCAGTTAGGCATCTGTTAACATTGCAGTTTGGTGAGTGCCGTCAGTCTTTTTGTCTAGATTAATGGGGTTCATTCCTTTTGACAATGCACCCCTCCCCTGTTACGGGGGGCTGTCTGATAATAAAACCCAAAGGAATGTCAGACAGTCAGGGTCCACTGTGCAAAGACTCTGCTGCAGACTATGGCAGAGGATAAGGGGTATTTAAGTGTGCCACTGTAAAAAATAATAGCACAAGTGCAGAGTGCAATACCTCTGTTAAACTCACAGAGGAATATAATTAGAAAATAAAGCAATTCCTCCCTTACTTGGAGGGTGTGTGGTATGGTCTCTGTTAATGGTCACAGAGACAAAAGCAGTGAGTGTGAAATGGCACCTACCTAGGTCCGTTCCTCTAGCGGTGCCAGGAGATGGACAGCAGCGTAAGCCGCACAAAGCTCCTACCTGCGTTCGCTCCACTAGTGTGCGAGGACACGAACCACTAGATATGGCACCTGCCTAGGTCCGCTCCACTAGTGGTGCAAAGGAGATGGACAGCAGCATAAGCCGCACAAAGCTCCTACCTATGTTCGCTCCCCTAGTGTGCGAGGATACGAACAACTGCCAGACGCAGTATAAGGAACGTTACCCTAGCGGCAATGTCCACCTACGAGTAGAATCACAAGGCCCAGCCGGACCATGTGCCTCAGGCACCTGCCTATGTCCGCTCCACTAAGAGGTAAGGATACGGACCGCAGCCGAAGCTGTAAGGTATAAGAACGCTACCCTGCCGGTAGCGCTCACCTAGCATAGACAGAGAGATGCCTAGTGGGACGTGCACAGAGCATCTACTCTCATGCATGAACGAAGAGGACTGAGCGCCAGGCGGCGTGCGTCAGGGTCTTATATAGACTCTGTGCCTCATCCAAGATGGAGGACACCAGAGCCAATCCGCTGCCAGAATGACAGCAATGACGTCACGCTGGCCTATCACCGAGCAAAGCGTCACAAGCACATGACCAGCGACCAATCGGCATAGAAGGTGTCAGAGACATGTGACCACGTGTCACAAGCACATGACCAGCTGCCAATCAGCTTAGAAAGTGTCAGAGACATGTGACCTCGTGTCAGCGATGATGTCACCCGCACATGTGCAATGGCTCCAAGATAGGACTTAGTCTCCAGCGCTTGCACATGTGCAGTAGCAAGAAATCCAAACATAGTCTCCAGTGCTCGCACATGTGCAGTAGCAAGAAATCCGAACATAGTCTCCAGTGCCACAGCAACCATAACATCCCCCACCAGCCACAGGTGATTTTATCCTATATATCAGGTTCCTACGTGCTCATACAGAGAAGGTTTTGAAACCCAAGAGAGGCTTCAATATAAAGTAGGTACCCAGTTATGAGATATGCCGTGACGTGGCGGCTGGGAAGATATAAAAATGACCATTTTTGTATTCTAAATATCTCCTTTTTCTTAGATTTTCCTCAGCAGTTATGCATATCTATATTCATACATTCATGGTTTTCATTCTTTAGTATTTCAGAGTGCAAAATGTGTCTTTTTTTGTAGTTTTATGTCATGTTCAGTTATGCACCTGTTCACATTGCAGTTTGGTGAGTCCCGTAAGTCTTTTTGTCTGAAGTCTGCTAGCCTCATACCACTTGATGAAGTCCCTTGAGTCATTGTACAGAACAGAAACCATGATGTCTTTTTTATCCAAATGAATCTTTTGGGAGTTGAGTTGTTGAATGATAGTTTAATAGAAAGCGATATTTCAATTTTGCCATGGAAAGGAATAAAGAGTTTTTCATGTGTTGCTGTATCTCAAAGGGGTTAAAAAGATTATAGGATTTGTGATTTTGTTTACTTTGTGTTATAGAAAGAGTTGAAGTGTTTAAGTACTGTGTAAGTGGCCAAAAGAGAATAGAAATGGGCCAGGCAATAAAATAATATCACCTGAGAAGAGACTATTTTTGTGCGCAGAGATGAATATCAAGCTGCGGAAGGTTTGAGGAATAAAATAAATATTATGGGAGATAGAGAACAATCCTGTCATATTCCTTATCTTTCTGATTAAAACTTTATTGTTCACTTTTAAGAGCCTTTTTCTCAAGAGATTTTTGAAATTCAAATTTACAGTCTTTGCCAAATTTTAGCCAAAGGTTCGAATTAGTTCACGTGAATTTCAATACTGAAAAACTTGCAATTGCTCCAAAAATACAAGTTAGGGAGAGAAAAGTGAGAGTGAAGCCTGCAGTGCTAACCATAAGAGCTTACACTCTATAAAAGAGAAAGAGGATCCTGCTGACTATAAGAACTTACACTCTACAGCAGGGGACTCAAACTCAGTTGGGTGTATGGGCCACACGGAGAAAAAAATAATTTGGGGGGGGCACATTTTTTGCAAGACAACGGGACATTTTTATTGGTAATATTTTTTTTTTTTTACATACCTTGCTTCACTGTTTTTAAACATTTTTCACTTGTTTATTATAACAAATGTGCACAACTTTTGTTTAAATATAAAGAAAAAAATGTCATGCCTTATTTTGTATTTTTTTTTAAATTTTATGCCTTTCTTGTAACTAATAGTTTTACAATTAGCAATATATATTAATTTTGGCCAACATCTTTTAGTAACTTTCCAATACTGTAGTAATGTGCCCATCCTTGTGCAAATCCTGTAGTAATGTGCCCATCCTTGTACCCTTGTAGTAATGTGCCCATCCTAGTCCCCATCCTATAGTAATGTGCCCATTTCTTGTCCCCATCCTATAGTAATGTGCCCATCCTTGTCCCCATCCTATAGTAATGTCCCCACCCTATAGTAATGTCCAGATCCTATAGTAATTAGACCATAATGAAGACGTCTAGCACGTCAAAACGCATTGTCTGAGGTTAAACTCTAAAAAGAATACTTTTTGTCTGTCAGACATTCTCAAGATGGCTTTTTTACTCTAGTTCAATTAAAAGTTAATTTTCAATTCACAAGATTGCCTATTGGAGTGATACGCTAGATGAAAAAAAAACTTTTCTTTGTCGCTCCATTGGGAGACCCAGACAATTGGGTGTATAGCTTCTGCCTCCGGAGGCCACACAAAGTATTACACTTAAAAGTGTAAACCCCTCCCCTCTGCCTATACACCCCCCCGTGCATCACGGGCTCCTCAGCTTTTATGCTTTGTGTTGAAGGAGGCACACATGCACGCAAGCTCCACAATTTAGTCAGCAGCAGCTGCTGACTATATCGGATGGAAGAAAAGAGGGCCCATAACAGGGCCCCCGGCATGCTCCCTTCTCACCCCACTCTGGTCGGCGGTGCTGTTAAGGTTGAGGTACCCATTGCGGGTACAAAGGCTGGAGCCACATGCTGTTTTCCTTCCCCATCCCTTAGGGGCTCTGGGTGAAGTGGGATCCTAACCGGTCACCATGCACTGGGACCGTGCTCCCTCCACAGCCCCTGGGGGAATCTGCTGGACAGGAGACCGGGTATCGTCAGGGACAGGCCCTGCTCCTCTGAGGTACTCTGTGTCCCCTTGGGGACGGCGCTTAGAGCGCCTGTGTAACGGACGCTGCAGCACCTGCCGGGTGTTTTGCGTCGCCGGGACTACCGCGCCGACCGCGCTTGTTTGCCGGCCGCGCTAATAAATTTAGTCCCCGGCTTTTGCGGCCTAGTACCGTAAACTCCCGCCCCCGGGCCTGCCAGTCAGGGGTGAGGGCGGGACGCTAGACTGCATGTCAGCGGTGAGGGCTGGAGCATACTGAGGTATCCTCCTCCCCCCTCACTGAGCACTGCGGGGCACCAGATTCCCGCACTTTCTGAGGCACGCCCACGGCTCCCTCCTCCTCTCAGAACGCTGGCAGCCATTCCTATCAGCACTTCTGACGCTGGAGAACTTCAGAGGGGAGACAACACCGAGCTCCACAGCTCTGGGAGGCCCAGGCAGGGAATCTGGTGGTCACACAACCGCTGAGGGCGGTCGGTAAGCCGCACCTGTTACTAGGTGCTGGCCCCCCTGGGTGCCGAAGTGTATATTTATATGCTTATATCGTATACATTTACTCTGTACGGTCGCACTATTTGCTTTTGGCTATATACCCTCACTGATTGCTCTAAGAGGAGACAACAGCATGTCGTCCGCAAAAAGCAAGGGTGCCAAGGCACAGGCTTATTTTGCAACCTGTACCTCATGTGCGGCTATGCTACCTGCAGGTTCCACCTACCCTCATTGTGTGCAATGCTCGGCCCCTGTGACACTCACTCAGCCGGAGCCTCAGCCACTGGTGGGACCCTCGGCCCAGGTGGAACCACCTGCTGCCACTGTCCAGGTGACAGGGACTGAGTTTGCAGTATTCGCTGACAAACTTTCTGAGTCTATGGATAGATGGTCTGCTAAGATACTAGAAGCTTTGCAGTCCAGACCGGTAACACAGGCCCCGGGCACTGTTGAATCATTGCTCTCAGACCCCCCTCGGTCGGCGCAGCAAAGTGCTCCTGGGGCGACTCATAGGTCCTACGGTGAGGACTCCGACACGGACCGCAGTCCCAGACCGGCTAAGCGGGCTCGCTGGGAACTTCCCTCGACTTCATCACACTGCTCAGGGTCTCAGCATGAGGACTCTCTGGAGGATGAAGCGGAGGTGGCAGATCAGGGCTCTGATCCTGACGCCGCTCTCAACCTTGATACACCTGAAGGGGACGCCATAGTAAACGACCTTATAGCGTCCATCAATCAGGTGTTAGAACTTTCTCCTCCAGCTCCTCCGATTGAGGAGTCAGCTTCTCAGCAGGAGAAATTCCAATTTAGGTTTCCCAAACGTACACGGAGTGCGTTTCTTGATCACTCCAACTTCAGAGATACAGTCCAGAAACACCGAGCTTTTCCGGATAAGCGCTTTACTAAGCACCTTAATGACACATGTTATCCCTTCCCCCCTGATGTAGTCAAGGGTTGGGCTCAGTGTCCCAAGGTGGATCCTCCAGTCTCTAGACTGGCGGCTAGATCCATAGTTGCAGTGGCAGATGGCTCATCACTCAAGGATGCCACTGACAGGCAGATAGAGCTCCTGATGAAATCCATCTATGAAGCTATAGGCGCGTCCTTTGCTCCGGCATTCGCAGCCGTATGGGCACTCCAAGCTATCTCAGCTTGTCAGTCTGAGATTAATGCAGTCACACGTGCCTCTACTCCGCAGGTTGTGTCCTTAACCTCTCAGGCGTCGGCGTTTGCGTCCTACGCCATGAATGCTGTCCTGGACTCTGCGAGCCGTACGGCGGTAGCATCCGCCAATTCAGTGGCAGTCCGCAGGGCCATGTGACTACGTGAATGGAAGGCAGACTCTGCTTCCAAAAAGTTCTTAACCGGTTTGCCATTTGCTGGCGACCGCCTGTTTGGCGAGCAATTGGATGAAATCATTAAACAATCCAAGGGAAAGGACTCGTCCTTGCCCCAGTCCAAACCAAACAGACCTCAACAACGGAAGGTACAATCGAGGTTTCGGTCCTTTCGGCCCTCAGCCAGGTCTCAATTCTCCTCGTCCAACAGGCCACAGAAGGGTCAGAGGAACTCTGATTCTTGGCGGTCTAAGTCACGTCCTAAAAAGACCGCCGGAGGAACCGCTACCAAAGCGGCCTCCTCATGACTTTCGGCCTCCCCAAACCGCATCCTCGGTCGGTGGCAGGCTCTCCCGCTTTTGCGACGCCTGGTTGCCACATGTCCAAGACCGATGGGTGAGAGACATTCTGTCTCACGGTTACAGGATAGAGTTCAGCTCTCGTCCTCCGACTCGTTTCTTCAGAACATCTCCGCCCCCCGAGCGAGCCGATGCTCTTCTTCAGGCAGTGAGCACTCTGAAGGCAGAAGGAGTGGTGATCCCTGTCCCCCTTCAGCAATGGGGTCACGGTTTTTACTCCAACTTGTTTGTGGTGCCAAAAAAGGACGGATCTTTCCGTCCTGTTCTGGACCTCAAACTGCTCAACAGACACGTGAAAACCAGGCGGTTCCAGATGGAATCTCTCCGCTCCGTCATCGCCTCGATGTCCCAAGGAGACTTCCTAGCATCAATCGACATCAGGGATGCTTATCTCCACGTGCCGATTGCACCAGAGCATCAGCGCTTCCTGCGTTTCGCCATCGGGGACGAACACCTTCAGTTCGTGGCACTGCCTTTCGGCCTGGCGACAGCCCCACGGGTCTTCACCAAGGTCATGGCAACAGTGGTAGCAGTCCTACACTCTCAGGGACACTCGGTGATCCCATACTTAGACGATCTTCTTGTCAAGGCCCCCTGTCGG
This sequence comes from Anomaloglossus baeobatrachus, assembly GCF_048569485.1. NCBI lineage: Eukaryota > Metazoa > Chordata > Amphibia > Anura > Aromobatidae > Anomaloglossus > Anomaloglossus baeobatrachus. The sequence continues at coordinate 689,843,765 of NC_134353.1, read as the reverse complement.
GTGGCATGCCAACACAGCCTGAACATTGCTCTGGAGACTCTCCAGAGATTCGGGTGGATCATCAATTTCCCAAAGTCAAAATTGACACCGACCCAATCGCTGACATATCTCGGGATGGAGTTTCATACTCTCTCAGCGATAGTGAAACTTCCGCTGGACAAACAGCGTTCACTACGGACAGGGGTGCAATCTCTCCTTCGAGCCCAGTCGCACCCCTTGAGGCGCCTCATGCACTTCCTAGGGAAGATGGTGGCAGCAATGGAGGCAGTTCCATTTGCGCAGTTTCATCTGCGTCCACTTCAATGGGACATTCTCCGCAAATGGGACAGGAAGTCGACGTCCCTCGACAGGAACGTCTCCCTTTCTCGGGCAGCCAAGGCCTCCCTTCAGTGGTGGCTTCTTCACACTTCTTTGTCGAAGGGGAAATCATTCCTGCCCCCATCCTGGGCTGTGGTCACGAAGGACGCGAGTCTGTCAGGGTGGGGAGCGGTCTTCCTCCACCACAGGGCTCAGGGTAAATGGACTCAGCCAGAGTCCTCCCTTCAGATCAATGTTCTGGAGATAAGGGCAGTGTATCTAGCCCTAAAAGCGTTCCAGCCATGGCTGGAAGGCAGGCAGATCCGAATTCAGTCGGACAACGCCACGGCGGTGGCATACATCAACCACCAAGGTGGCACACGCAGTCGGCAAGCCTTCCAGGAAGTTCGGCGGATTCTGCTGTGGGTGGAAGCCACAGCCTCCACCATCTCCGCAGTTCACATCCCGGGCGTAGAAAACTGGGAAGCAGACTTTCTCAGTCGCCAGGGCATGGACGCAGGGGAATGGTCTCTTCACCCGGACGTGTTTCAAGAGATCTGTTGCCGCTGGGGGAAGCCGGACGTCGACCTAATGGCGTCCCGGCACAACAACAAGGTCCCGGCATTCATGGCACGGTCTCAAGATCACAGAGCTCTGGCGGCAGACGCATTAGTTCAGGATTGGTCGCAGTTTCGACTGCCTTATGTATTTCCTCCTCTGGCACTGCTGCCCAGAGTGTTACGCAAGATCAGGTCCGACTGCCGCCGCGCCATCCTCATCGCTCCAGACTGGCCGAGGAGGTCGTGGTACCCGGATCTGTGGCATCTCACGGTGGGTCAACCGTGGGCACTACCAGACCGACCAGACTTGCTGTCTCAAGGGCCATTTTTCCATCTGAATTCGGCGGCCCTCAACCTGACTGTGTGGCCATTGAGTCCTGGATCCTAGCGTCTTCAGGGTTATCTCAAGAGGTCATTGCCACTATGAGACAGGCCAGGAAACCAACGTCTGCCAAGATCTACCACAGGACGTGGAGGATCTTCTTATCCTGGTGCTCTGATCAGGGTTTTACTCCCTGGCCATTTGCCTTGCCCACTTTTCTATCCTTCCTTCAATCCGGAATGGAAAAGGGTTTGTCTCTCGGCTCTCTTAAGGGACAAGTCTCGGCGCTCTCTGTATTTTTTCAAAAGCGTCTAGCCAGGCTTCCGCAGGTACGCACGTTCCTGCAGGGGGTTTGCCACATAGTCCCTCCTTACAAGCGTCCGCTAGAACCCTGGGATCTGAACAGGGTGCTAACGGCCCTTCAGAAACCACCTTTCGAGCCAATGAGGGATATTTCTCTTTCACGCCTTTCGCAGAAGGTGGTCTTCCTAGTGGCAGTCACTTCACTTCGGAGAGTGTCTGAGCTAGCTGCACTGTCATGCAAAGCCCCCTTCCTGGTGTTTCACCAGGACAAGGTGGTTCTGCGTCCGGTTCCGGAATTTCTCCCTAAGGTGGTATCCCCTTTTCATCTCAATCAGGATATCTCCTTACCTTCTTTTTGCCCTCATCCAGTTCACCAATGTGAAAAGGATTTGCACTTGTTAGATCTTGTGAGAGCACTCAGACTCTACATTTCTCGTACGGCGCCCCTGCGCCGCTCGGATGCGCTCTTTGTCCTTGTCGCTGGCCAGCGTAAAGGGTCGCAGGCTTCCAAGTCAACCTTGGCTCGGTGGATCAAGGAACCAATTCTTGAAGCCTACCGTTCTTCTGGGCTTCCGGTTCCTTCAGGGCTGAAAGCCCATTCTACCAGAGCCGTGGGTGCGTCCTGGGCATTGCGGCACCAGGCTACAGCTCAGCAGGTGTGTCAGGCTGCTACCTGGTCGAGTCTGCACACTTTTACAAAACACTATCAGGTGCATACCTACGCTTCGGCAGATGCCAGCCTAGGTAGGCGAGTCCTTCAGGCGGCGGTTGCCCACCTGTAGGAAAGGGCCGTTTTACGGCTCTTTTTGCGAGGTATTCTTTTACCCACCCAGGGACTGCTTTTGGACGTCCCAATTGTCTGGGTCTCCCAATGGAGCGACAAAGAAGAAGGGAATTTTGTTTACTTACCGTAAATTCCTTTTCTTCTAGCTCCTATTGGGAGACCCAGCACCCGCCCCTGTTCCCTTCGGGCTGTTGTTCTTTTGTGTACACATGTTGTTCATGTTGAATTGTTCTTGGTTCATGGTTTTCAGTTCTCCGAACATCCTTCGGATTGAATTTACCTTAGACCAATTTATGTTTCCTCCTTCCTGCTTTTGCACCAAAACTGAGGAGCCCGTGATGCACGGGGGGGTGTATAGGCAGAGGGGAGGGGTTTACACTTTTAAGTGTAATACTTTGTGTGGCCTCCGGAGGCAGAAGCTATACACCCAATTGTCTGGGTCTCCCAATAGCAGCTAGAAGAAAAGGAATTTACGGTAAGTAAACAAAATTCCCTTCTTTTTTTGCATCCTCTAGTAATGTGCCCATCCTTGTCCCCATCCTATAGTAATGTTCCCACCCTATAGTAATGTGCCTATCATATAGTAATGTCCCCAGCCTTGTCCCCATCCTATAGTAATGTGCCCATCCTATAGTAATGTCCCCAGCCTTTTACCATCCTATAGTAATGTGCCGATCCTATAGTAATGTCCCAGTCTTGTCCCCATCCTACGGTAATGTACCCATCCTTGCCCCCATCCTATAGTAATGTCCCTAGCCTTGTCCCCACCTTATACTAATGTGCCCTTCCTTGTTCCCATCATATAGTAATGACCCCATTTTATAGTAGTGTGTCCATCCTATAGTAATGTGCCTATCCTTGTCCCCATTCTATAGTAATGTCCCCATCCTATAGTAATGTTCCCATCATATATTAATGTTCCCAGTCTTGTCCCCATCCTATAGTAATGCACCCATCCTTGTCCCTATCCTATAGAAACGTCATCATCCTATAGTAATCTGCCCATCATATAGTAATATTCCCAGCCTTGTCCCCATTCTAAAGTAATGTGACCATCCTGTAGTAATGTGTCCCATCATTGTCCCGTTCTACTAATCTGCCCTTGCTGGTCTCCTTCTTGTAGTAATGTGCCCTTTCCTGATCCCCTTCCTGTAGTAATGTCCCATCCTGATCCCCTATTGTGCTGTTCTTCACATACACAAAAAAAAACATACATTCTTCTCACCTATCCCTAGTTCCCTCGGCTGCCTCTTTTCTGCTTCTTGCTGCCCGCAGGCCTCTGCAGGCGCTGCAGCCACTGTCAGCAATTTATGTCAGATGAACATTTTGCCAGCGCTGCAAGCAGAGTCAAGCTCTCTCTGCACAACTTTTCCAATGCAGCAGACGCCAATCAGAGACAAGCAGCTGAGGTCATACACCTCAGCTGCTTGCCTCTGATTGGCCGGCAGCTTCCATTGGAGGAACACTAGATCAAGACGGGTTTATGAGGGCACCATGGCTATAAGATGGGATCAATCCAAAACACACACCTGTATAATCAAGGCAAAAAAAGAAAGGTGTGTAATAAATGGGATCACCGAAAATATTTTAAAAAAATAACCAATTTTATTAGCAGAAAAAAAACACCAAGGAAGGGGGGGGTCTTTTTTGTTTCCTCCTCCACCACGGTTGTTTCCACTTTATCTATGGGATTTGCACCTGATTGCTGTTTCTCTATCTAAACCTGTAGTAGGTAATTGGATTATCGGTCTGGTGAGCGCTTACAATACACAGGTTCCGTTAAAATTATAGTTGTTTTATTATTAAAATATATCAAAATATATCAAACTGCTCCTGTTATTCAATACAACGCGTTTCAGCATTACATCAATGCCTTCCTCAGGTACCTGAGGAAGGCATTGATGTAATGCTGAAACGCGTTGTATTTTGATATATTTTAATAATAAAACAACTATAATTTTAACGGAACCTGTGTATTGTAAGCGCTCACCAGACCGATAATCCAATTACCTACTATATGCACACTCCCTTCTGAGGGATTCGGTCAGAGCTGCAGCAAGACACAGGCACTCCATTTGGAAGTAAAATCTACAGCTAGAGAACGGTGGATCGCTGCAACACTCCAGAACCCAGAGTGCCGGGGATCAGGAGGAATCAGCGGTCCTGAATCCGGACATCCCCTACAACAAAGATCACGATAGGATCGTTACCAAGGCTCCAGACTCCCAATCCAGATAAGATCGGAGGATATATACAACTAACACCGAGGTTGTGCGAGGGCGCACAACCTCATCAGGTGAGCAAACCCTTATACCTGTAAATTTAATATTAGACCCGCAGGTACTACTCATAGGCGCTACTTTCTCTTTTTAGTGTCTATCTAAACCTGGACAGAGATGGTACTTATTGATCTTTTATATGTTTATAAGATGCAATATGTTTGTATTGGTTTGATATATGCATTTCTATCTGCCATATACTATGTGTTGAGTTGCTATCTCCATATTTTTTTGCTTACTGTGCATTTCCCATGTAAAGTATATTCTAGTGGATGGGGAGATCCTTGCTGTTTTGCCTTATTTCATGCAAACCCCATTGTGGCCATACGCTTATTGTGTGTTTTTAAATGTTTTTAAAACTTTTTGGCCCTTTGTGCACGCTGTGGTTTTTACCGCGGTTTTGCTGCAGTTTTGCTACATGTTTTGCGCAGAAAATGTTCATAACCTTGCTGCAGTCATTCCCCAGAAAAACCTATGGTAAAAAAAAAATGCTGTGTGCACACTGCATTTTTTTTTCACCAACAAGTATTGCTGCATGTTGTCTGCAAAAAAAATTGCATGTCACTTCTTTTCCGCAGGTACCTGCAGTTTTTGCCATAGATAATGGTCAAAAAATGCAGGGAACAACCGCATGCGGTTTTCATGTGCGGTTTGTTGCATTTTTTTACAGCAGGTGAGATAATCTTTCAGAGGGTCCGGAATTTTCTAGTTGGTGTTTTTTTCTGTCAATAAAATTGGTTATTTTTTTAAACATTTTTGGTGATCCCGTTCATTACACACCTTCTTTCTTTATTTGCATTGGAGGAATAGGTGTGCACAGAGAGCTTGACTCTGCGATCGCAGCTCCAGCAAAACGTTCATCTAACATAAAGCGCTGATAGTGGCTGCGGTTCTTGCACCGGCCGCGATAGTCAACGGGGGCACGAACCTGCGGGCCGTGTGTTTGAGACCTCTGCTCTACAGGACAGAGATGACCCCTTTGATCATAAGAGATTACACTTAACAGGAGAGAGAGGATTTTGCTGATCATAAGAGATTACACACTACAGAAGAGGGAGACCTACAAAATGACTCAGTAGATGGAAAATGACTCTGCTGTACAAACTGCACTCTACTGGAAACAATTGATCTGCTAGATGTTATAATTGCAAGGTATTATAAAGGAACCCTATCAGCCATGTAAAAAGGCATTAACTCTGATGCATCAGCAGTGGGGGAAATAGTACTGGGCAATAATTTTTTTTTCAAGCTGGGAATCAAATTTTAAACTGTTTACATTTTTATGAAACTATGAATTTTAGTAAATTCATCTCCTACTTGATCCTTTACAGTTTGATCCACTCAGCTCTATATCTATATGTTGAGAGTGGAAAATTTTGAATATATGAGTGTAATGCCAGCTTTACACGTTGCAATTTCGCATACGATATCGTAAGCGATTTGCAACGCCCCCATCATATCTGCGGCACATTCTATTTGTTGAACGTGCTGCACAAACGACTAACCCCTGTCACACATACTTACCTTCCATACGACCTCGATGTGGGCGGCGAACGTCCACTTCCTGGAGTGGGAGGGACGTTCGGCGTCACATCGACGTCACGCGGCAGCTGGCCAATAGAAGTGGAGGGGCAGAGATGAGTGGGACGTAAACATCCCGCCCACCTTTTTCCTTCCGCATAGCCGGCTGGAGCTGCGGGAGGCAGGTAAGATCTGTTCAATGTTCCCGGGGTGTCACACACTGCGATTTGTGCTGCCTCGGGAACATTGAACAACCTCATGTTCAATTCATGAGGAATGAACGACGTGCATGCGATGAACGGATTTTCGTTCAATCGCAATCGCACGTACCTGTCACACACTGCAATGTAACTTACAATGCCGGATGTGCGTCACTTACGACGTGACCCCGCCGACACATTGTAAGATACATTGCAGCATGTAAAGCGGGCTTAAGAGAACAAGATTGTCATGCTGCTTTTTTACATAGGAAGCTAAATAAAATGATACTTTGATATATGCATGCTGATGTTTGCAGGACACTGATTTGAATGAGAATCTACCTCCAGAGCTAATTTTAAATAAAAGAGGGAATTACCAATGTGATATGTAATGGCCGCTCACTGCTCTACTGATCTCACTGCAGATAATAAAAAGGAGGAAAAAAAAGAGGATAGCACCACAAAAAAGAGGATGAATCAACTTAGTGAAAAAATACAAAAGCGTTCATTCGTTAAAAATACAAACAGTCAACACTAAATTGTTGATCCATGAAAATGACCACATTCAGTAAAAATTGGAATAAGACAATGCTGTACAATAAGACAATGTATCAATTTATACTCATGGAGTGCTGGGAAAAAAAACCCATTGGAAATCAGGGGATGTATAACACCAAAAAATGTTAGTAGTGAGTGCCTCACAAGGCCTATATAATCTGATTACTGGTCAGGCGAAAGTCTAACAATATCACAGGAAAATATGTAGCCAAAACTGTAGGGTATATCTGGAGATCACATTACAACAACAATATTGTTAAATGTACATAGCAGAAGTAACGGTTCTATATATTGTGCTTATCTATGTAAACTGACCAGGAATCAGAAAATCAAATGAAAGTCAGGCATCGTTGAGACATACATTGTGCAAGGTGGCAATACCAAGAGGTCACAAGAAGACCAAGATAGGACCTAACGTACGTTTCGCATACACAGATTAAAAAGTATGTGGCTTCATCAGAGGTCATGACACTCACTCACAGACCAGGATTTTTATAATGAAGTGTGAGGCTCACGTGACCGGAATCCGGGCGCGTGACCGCTATAACAGAAAATGATGAAACAACTGTTTTGGGAGTCATAAGTAACATGGAGAACCATATGACCGTGATGCTGATCACATGACCGCTGCAACAGGAAATGATGAAACAACTGTTTGCGAGTCATAAGTATGGTTCTCCATGTTACTTATGACTCCCAAAACAGTTGTTTTATCATTTCCTGTTGCAGCGGTCATGTGATCAGTATCACGGTCACATGGTTCTCCATGTGACTCATGACTTCCAAAACAGTTGTTTCATTATTTCCTGTTGTAGCGGTCACATGCCCAGATTCCGGTCACGTGATCTTCACAATTCATTATAAAAACCCTAGTCTGTGAGTGAGTGTCATGACCTCTGATGAAGCCACATACTTTTTATTCTGTGTATGCGAAACGTACGTTAGGTCCTCTCTTGGACTCTGTTGGTATTGCTACCTTTCATTTGATTTTCTGATTCCTGGTCAGTTTACATAGATAAGCACAATATATAGAACCGTTACTTCTGTTATGTACATTTAACAATATTATTGTGGTAATGTGATCTCCTGATATACCCTACAGTTTTGGCTACATATTTATCTGTGCTATTGTTAGACCTTCACCTCACCAGTAATCAGATTATATAGGTCTTGTGAGGCACTCACTACTAACATTTTTTGGTGTTATACATCCCCTGATTTTCATTGGTTTGTCTTTCCCAGCACTCCATGGGTATAAATTGATACATTGCCTTATTGTACAGCATTGTCTTATTCCAATTATTACTGAATGTGGTCATTTTCATGGATCAACAATTTAGTGTTGACTGTTTGGATTTTTAACGAATAAACACTTTTGTATTTTTTCACTAAGCTGATTCATCCTCTTTTTGTTGTGCTATGCTCTTTTTCCTCCTGTTTATTATCATTTCATAGAGTTGTGTGCTACTCTCAATGTCCTTTGATATTTTCATGTTTACATGGCTAAGACAATTTAGTCATGTTGATGTTGAATTTTGTTGCAATGATCTCACTGCAGAGCAGTGTGTGATTATAACTGACACATATGCAGGTTCCTCTCAGTGATTCAGCTTCCATCTTGCCAGTGTAGCAAAACTGTTGCAAAACAGCAGAGCTGTGAGAGCTGTAGCTTCTAACATGTTTGTAAGAAGACAAAGTTCTACTGTTATGTGTTATTAGGGATGATCGAATACCTCAAACATTCAGCTTCGTGAATATCCGATGAATATGCGAATATTCGATGTGCAATGTAAGTCTATGGGAAGCCCAAATAGTTCCGAATAGTTGTTTATCGGGTTTCCCTTAGACTTACATTGCACATCGAATATTCGCAAATAGTCGAATATCGGCAACCTATTCGGTAAATAATATTTGCGAAGCCGAATATTTGAGGTATTCGATCATTCCTATTAGTTATATATCCCACACTGGTATTGTCTCCTTTTATTTAAAATATGCTGAGAAGGCAGGATCCTCATGAAGATCAATGTCCTACCCACAGCCTGGAACAGCTACTGTATTTACATACATGAAAAATGTGGAATTCTTTGGACTAAAACATTGGATTGCACATTTCAAGGTATAATTTTATTGCTATGACCTAAGTTCTACTACAGACTTAGGAGAGTTGATCCTAATAATAGATTTCCTTTAATTTCACCACCCAAGGAATGTCACACGACATGATTTCATTGAACGCCTGCATAGGCCCACTGCTATATAAGTTGAAACGAGGCAAACGAGGCTAAGATGGAAGTGCAGCCTAGATTAGATGAGTATAAGTGGATTTTTTGAGTGATGTTGTACAGAAGTCAGGGATTGTGAGGCTGGTCTATGGTAGCATTTTAATGTGTGTGAGGGCCTCTTAAATTTTATACGGAGCTATAGAGGATCAGATTGTGTATATGGAGACTGTATATACAGTAAATGGTTATGGAGCATCTTACTGTGCATAGGGAGCTGTGGAGCCATCATACTCTAAATAAGGAATTATGGGCCATTATACTGAGAATGAAGAGATGTAGTAACTTTCATTTTGTTTATGGGGCATCATTGGGCTTCATATTTTGTATAGGGAGTTGTGAGGGCCATCATACATTATACAAGGAGCTTTGGGATCTCTCCTACTATATAGATGGAGCTGTGAGACATCATATCTTAATTGTCTTCTCAATCACATGTTCTCAGACATATTTTGTAATTTTCATTCTTTCAGGACTTTATTGAAATAGACCTAAAGTTTTACTTATTACATATGCAAAAAAATAGAGAAATAGATTTTTGTTCAATTGTTAATTTATTCTATGTAATGGGGGTCATGGTTTTAGCAATGGCTGTGTGAGGAAGCAGGCTTCCAGAGTTCCCTGGACCTAGGCAATTACTCCCACATTTAGCTGCCCCTGACTGCAGCTACGATGTCCAGGAGGAAGAGGACAGAAGGCAGCATAACCCCAGCTGCTGTATCGCGTGGACAGTGCAGTCTACACCCCTGACTTCCATACGCAGATTCAGGACTACATTAAAACTTCTGGCCTCACATCTCTGCAAACAGAGGATATAGATAATCTAGAGACACCGATTACAGAACAAGAGATAGCCTCTGCTATCTCCTCATCCCAATCGGGGAAGGCACTGTGTCCAGATGGATTTTCTCTACCATACTAAAAAAAATTTCAGGAGTGTTTGTCGCCTCACCTGTTGTCTTCATTGAATGCCATGTCTTGCATGACTCCTCCGCCGATGGATGTCCTGCGGGTGCACGTTTTGGTGATCCACAAGCCGGGGAAGGCCCCAGCACAATGTTCCAGCTATCGTCACATCTCCCTCCTGAATGTTGATACTAAGCTTTTTGTCAAAATTCTCTCCTCCAGATTAGCGCCGCTATTGCAGGGCATTGTTCGCCCAGACCAAGCAGGGTTTATGATTGGGAGCGAGGCACAGGACAAAACCACCAAGGTGATAAACCTAATCCATAGAGTAAAACTTCCCCACATGCCGTTAATGCTCCTTTCAACCAATGCCAAAAAGGCTTTCAATAGAGTACATTGGACCATTATGGAAGAAACTCTAGCACATATTGGATTGGGCAGTAAAATGTTGGATTGGATGTTGTCCTTGTATTCCTCCCTGTCAGCTAGAGTGCGGGTGAACGGTATCCTATCTGACTCTTTTAGCATATTGAACAGGACGCGGCAGGGCTGCCCTCTTTCCCCTCTGATTTTTGTACTAACCATTGAGCCCTTTCTTAGACACGTTCAGGCTAATGGGAATATTAACGGGATAACCATTCTCTCCTCTACACACAAAATTGCTGCTTACGCGGATCACCTCCTTTTCTTTATTACCAACCCTAGAATCTCACTCCCTAATCTAATGTTGGAATTTCGCAGCTATTCTCGCCTCTCTAAAGTCAAAATTATTTTTTCCAAATCGGAGGCTCTCGATGTTGGTCTTCCTTCCCCGCTTATGAGTCACTATAAGGGAGCTTTTAATTTTAAATGGGCAGCGCAAACATTAAGCTACCTAGGAATAAAGATTACTGCATCCCTTCCGATGTTATACCAATGCAATTTACCAGGACTCCTTAAAATTACAAGAGCAGACTGTAAGAGGTGGTCCAAATCTAACTTTACCTGGTTTGGTAAGTGCCAAATGTTAAAAATGAATATCCTTCCGAGAATATTATATTTGACACAGGCCTTGCCTATCACAGTCCCTTCAGCCTTCTTCAAAACAATAAATTGTTGTGAATGTCATCCGAGTGGGTGCTGGTGTGGAGCTCCCTCTGGTGGCCAGGAATGGTAGTGAATATAAGAATAAGGCTGCACATCAAACTTAGATAATGGTATAATGCCTCAAGCATATGGAAAAATATTGGAATATACAATGAAAAATGCTACTTGCTAATTTGAACATGTGAATAATGAATTGCATACCTGCTATGAATATTAGGAAAAAGGAGATATTTAGCAATTGCATTGATCAATGTAACTGAGCCCCAAAACCTCGTCAAGGTACATCTCTATATTGGGGTCCCTAGCTCTGTGACCCTAACTGTGTGTCATCTCATTGCAATTAAAAACTGCTATGGGTGGAGAGGGGTAACTAAGGACTTTCTTATATAGGAGATGGAAAAAACATGGCCGAAAGGGGCGGAGCTGTGTTCACATTCAGAAAAAAAACTACATATAACTGAATAGGATAACTGAAGTGAGCACTAATATATATATATGAGTGCAAGCCAAAAATACATACTATATATAAGAATAAGGCTGCACATCAAACTTAGATAATGGTATAATGCCTCAAGCATATGGAAAAATATTGGAATATACAATGAAAAATGCTACTTGCTAATTTGAACATGTGAATAATGAATTGCATACCTGCTATGAATATTAGGAAAAAGGAGATATTTAGCAATTGCATTAGGGTCACAGAGCTAGGGACCCCAATATAGAGATGTACCTTGACGAGGTTTTGGGGCTCAGTTACATTGATCAATGCAATTGCTAAATATCTCCTTTTTCCTAATATTCATAGCAGGTATGCAATTCATTATTCACATGTTCAAATTAGCAAGTAGCATTTTTCATTGTATATTCCAATATTTTTCCATATGCTTGAGGCATTATACCATTATCTAAGTTTGATGTGCAGCCTTATTCTTATATATAGTATGTATTTTTGGCTTGCACTCATATATATATATTAGTGCTCACTTCAGTTATCCTATTCAGTTATATGTAGTTTTTTTTTCTGAATGTGAACACAGCTCCGCCCCTTTCGGCCATGTTTTTTCCATCTCCTATATAAGAAAGTCCTTAGTTACCCCTCTCCACCCATAGCAGTTTTTAATTGCAATGAGATGACACACAGTTAGGGTCACAGAGCTAGGGACCCCAATATAGAGATGTACCTTGACGAGGTTTTGGGGCTCAGTTACATTGATCAATGCAATTGCTAAATATCTCCTTTTTCCTAATATTCATAGCAGGTATGCAATTCATTATTCACATGTTCAAATTAGCAAGTAGCATTTTTCATTGTATATTCCAATATTTTTCCATATGCTTGAGGCATTATACCATTATCTAAGTTTGATGTGCAGCCTTATTCTTATATATAGTATGTATTTTTGGCTTGCACTCATATATATATATTAGTGCTCACTTCAGTTATCCTATTCAGTTATATGTAGTTTTTTTTTCTGAATGTGAACACAGCTCCGCCCCTTTCGGCCATGTTTTTTCCATCTCCTATATAAGAAAGTCCTTAGTTACCCCTCTCCACCCATAGCAGTTTTTAATTGCAATGAGATGACACACAGTTAGGGTCACAGAGCTAGGGACCCCAATATAGAGATGTACCTTGACGAGGTTTTGGGGCTCAGTTACATTGATCAATGCAATTGCTAAATATCTCCTTTTTCCTAATATTCATAGCAGGTATGCAATTCATTATTCACATGTTCAAATTAGCAAGTAGCATTTTTCATTGTATATTCCAATATTTTTCCATATGCTTGAGGCATTATACCATTATCTAAGTTTGATGTGCAGCCTTATTCTTATATATAGTATGTATTTTTGGCTTGCACTCATATATATATATTAGTGCTCACTTCAGTTATCCTATTCAGGAATGGTAGTGAAGCTGAGTCTGAATCTGACTCAAACAGGTGATGGAATAATTAGGAATCCAGGAAGTCTTATTGCAGATCAGCCTAGTGTGTTTAGGAGAGCAGTTTCTGCCTGGCAGCTGCCAGTGGTAAATGTTTCCTGCTGCTTCTGAAGATGGCTGGGAGTTTTCCTTTCAGTTTCTCCCATTTATTTTGTGCTGAATCTACTCCAGATAAGTTTAATAGTTTCTGTGCTTACTTGCTGGAATTGCACTTAAGGATGTTTCTGCTTATTCCATTTTGCTCTGTGTTTTGTTTTCTTGTTAGTTAGGAGCTGTCTCTTTGCTTTTTTTTAGCAGGGCAGTTCCTCGAGCAAGAAAAGAAGCTTGCTCCTTGTTCATGTTTGGATTATTTGCACTTTAGAATATTATTTGTTCTGTGATTTTGTTTCTGCCCATTATATCTGCAGTTCTGTTTAAAGTGTCTGGCACAAGGGTACCTGATATAGTGGGGGAGAGACTGTGTGGTCGTAGATCCTCATTTCTATTTCTTGGAGGTGTAGCAAGTTTCTCCGGCAGTGATGAGGTGTCTAGGTGTGTTAGGAACATCCCACTGCAACTACTAGTGTTGTCCGATAGACAGGGGATTGCGGTCAGCTTAGTTTCCAACTACTCTTGTGGTTTTGTTTTTTCCTAACTAATGGGATTTTTTGTGATCATCCACGGTTACCAGTTTATAACAATAAATGCAATTCAAGTGGCCTTTATCTGGGCCGGCAAGGGAGCTAGGGTTAAACGTGCTGTACTATGTAGACCCAAAGCTGAAAGGGGCATTGGCCTCCCAAATCTCCAGCTATACCATGTGGCTTCCCACCTGGCATGGATTGTTGACTGGTGGAGAAACAAACATAACAAGGCATAGGTCCAGATAGAACAGAGCTTTTCAGATTTCTCATTATGCACCCTCCCATGCCGCCTCTGCTGCCCCCATCCCCCTGAAAGCGCATCCTAAAAATTTGCTTGGATCCGTTAGTGGGAAGGGTGGTAATTCCCCCCTCTCAAATCTTGCACCAATTTTCAGTCACCCCAGCTTTAGTCCCACCTCTTGGATCCCATTTTTAGGGCATGGAGTAGAGCAGGTTTTGACACAGTAGTGGGGTGGAGTAGGGACTCGTAATGGCCCTCACTTGCAGAGCTGATCGTTGCTTCAGATTCGGTGCTACTGGGGAACTGGAGAAGTTCCCAACTGAAGCATTTCTTGAACACACTTCCACCTAGGACACAGTTTTGATGGATAAGACTCTTTTTGAATTCACCTGCCTAGCATCGGGACCTATCCGACATACTCTCTCAATGTCCTACTCCCTGTTGGCCTCACCCCCGGATCAGCCACCTCCTCCTGCATTCTGCAATGGAAAGAGACTTAGATGTAACCTTCTCACTGGAATAGCAAGCATATTTTGTCTAGCCCTTAAGACATCCTTTAGCTCAAGATTACAGGAGGCAAATGACAAACTTCTGTAACGCTGGTACAGAGTCCCCTCCCGTTTACACACAATGCTTCCTTCAGTGGACCCAATGTGTTGGCGATGTGGTGGGACAGTGTACTTTCCTACACATCTTTTGGGAGTGTAGTGTGTTGCAGCCCTTTTGGACAGGAGTCAGTCAGATTATCTGCAAAATAACCAGCTATGCGGGAAAAATGGGGCCGACATTATACCTACTGCAGCACAGCGAAATGTCGGCTTCTGCATACAAACATTCAGTCTTGATATTTCTAATTATGGCGGCCCGCTCGTGTGTGCAGCTTAACTGGAGGAAAAATACCTGTCCCACTGTGTCACTGTGGATCAAGAGGGTTAATAATATTATGTATATGGAGGACCTGACATCTTTGATCCATGACACTTGCGAGAAGTTCTGGGCCACCTGGTACTATTGTCTCGACTTCCAATAGACAGACAACTATAAGGAGGCACTCTGAGATAAACGGAAAGAGATACCTTGTAAATGAAGGTATGTGGAGGGATGTCACTTGCCCCCATCCCCCTCACCGCCCCCACCTATTTTTTTTTCCTAATCCTCTTTCTCTCCTCTTCCTATTGTTCATTTTTTCTTTGTTCCCTCGCTACCTCTCTCTTTTCTTCTATTTTTCCTTTCATACTCTCTCCCCTTCAATTGGGCTGTTTTATCTTCCAACCGCTGGGGAACTGGAGGCTGTCATAGCTCTGTACAAACTTTTGACAGTCCAGTTTATATCTTGTTTTAACTAAAATGATTTGCATTCTTCCATGTGCAATGTATCTCTATTGATTACATTTTGTTTATTGATGTCAAGTTAAATAAAGAATTATAAAAAAAAGAATCTATGTAATTGTTGTGAGTTCACCTGGTGAAATGGATTCTCTAAGCCATTGGTCATGGTGAGCAGCATTGACCAAGCATTCCTGTAAGGCTTCTGAGAGAGTTTGAAAGAGTTCTAGCATGTAAGGCAAGGGAATCTTGAGATTTCTCCCTTGTCCTCTCTAAATCGTAAATCTACTTATATGGCGAAAAATTGAGTTCATCAAGGGAAGACAGAAATTTTTTACTATTGAGTTACTCCTTCATTTAGCAAGATAGGTCAGAATAAAAGATAGCCAGGAGAGTGGCATTGTTCCGTGGCCAATTCAGGAAAGGGCACGGATGTGGATTGCATGACATCCCAAAAAGTTAATTCCTTCTTTAAGCTGGCGTATAAATTCAGTGGTAGAACGAACAGGATCAAGTTCCTAAAAAACTAGATAGACAGATGGTTGCTATTCATTTTAACACAAAAAAGAGGAGGATCAGCACTTCCATATAATGCCATTAATAAAACAGTTCTTGTAAATACTGGCAATAATGAATTATATTGATATGCATAGAGTTATTTCAGTCAAAATCTGATGGACAGATAAAAAAAGAAAGTGTTTGGAACATGCCTCACTGTGCTATTGTAGATGTCAGGATTTGTTGTTAGGTGTGTGCATAGATCCAAAACCGTTTGACCGGGTCAAACTGTTTTGGCTCTCTGCACGCACCTAACAAGTCCTGACATCTACAATTTCCCAAATACTTTCTTTTTATCTATCCATTTTACCCTAGCCAGGTAGGTGGAAGTCATTTGGACATTAGTACAGCTGGGTTTGCATTTCAGATCTCAAAACATGTTCAACTGACAACAAGAAGTATTCAGTTTTCTACCCATATATTTCAGGAAATGAGAGGATTTTTAATTATGTGATTTGCACAAGTTTATTCTCCAGAAATCAAATTTTGGGGGGAAATACGGTGAATTTGGTGACTTCAAATTTAAAAAGATTTTCTCATCCTTATACTGGACTATGCAGTTTATGCAGGGGATTTGGATATCTGTCTCATAAAAAACATGCTCTAATCACTGTAAATATATATTACAAAATTAACCAGCTCATACTGCTCATTATTTAAATTATAAAAAAACAAAATGTTGTTCAAGGGTAGACATTCACTTTATATTGGAATAGCTGATTTGATGTTGAATATTAGATTATGAGCATAATTAACTCAGTCTTTAGCACAACCATTTAATCAAGAATTAAAATATTACAATGACCAATTAATATGTTAATTAATATGTAAAAGCATATTATTATGTAAAATACTATTTAAGCCAGTTTCTCAAAGATTTTTAGGGTTTAAAAATCTATAATCTTTTAATCTGTTGGAGGAAATGTGCTGATTATAAAGCTGATCATTTCAGTTTATGCTATAAAAAATAGACACATGCTACAGATGAATTTGGAATAACCTTCTTTAATATTTTTTTAGCTCTTTGCCAAACAATAATAAAAGACCCAAGGTTGTGTTCCTAGCTATAATATGAAATGACTATTCATAGTAGTACACAACACAACTATTTAGAAAAAAAATCCATAATCTTTATTAGACATGCCATATTTAAATACATTAATATAAGGAGAGTGCATCCAGATTAAGTTGGAAAAGAGTGTATTTATGGAGAATCACAAGATAAAAGATACATAGAGGCATACCCTAATGCAACAAACCATGTTAGCCTTCAGTGGCTGATACAATGTGTAGGATTCGCCGAGACTTACGAATTTTTAAATGAAATGTGCCATACCCTAAGTCGTGTCCTGCCTTTTGGTTTATCAAAGGATTTTCATATTAGTTGAAAGAGAAAAGAAAGTCCAGCTCACCACTGTGTCCATTCATCTTCAGTGTGGAGTCCCGGATTTAGCCCTCCCATGGTTTGCAATCAAAAAAAAGATAGTTTGAAAATCCAGCTCAAAACATACGATGTTCTTTTATGTCTTATTTCTTTATGTTGTAATCATTACTAAGAGTATGCTTTGCACTTGAAACGCGTTGATGTGACCTTTGCTGTTAATATGTACTTTATGTAAATAAAGAAATAAAAGAAACTCGTATGTTTTGAGCTGGATTCTCAAACTATCTTTATTTTCTTATCAGGTTGTAGTTTTGATACTTTTTTGCAGTAAATTTTATTGATTACATTTTATAATACTCTTTTAGGCCCACTTCACACATCCGTGAAAAACCGCTTGTGTTTTGCACGGCCATGTTGAAGATGCACATGCTGCATCCATGTGCCATGATTTTGGCACACGCGTGCCGTCCCTGTGCTATTCGTGTGACATCCAGATAGCATACTGACTGCATTTACTTCTATACTTACCTGTCCATGGTGCTGCTGTACCCGGTGCTGCTGATGCTTCCTGGTCCACGGTGCAGAGAATATTCATAAGCATAATGAGCGGGCCTGGAAGCAAGTGACAGCAGCACCGAAGACAGCAGGGCTGGAAACAGGTGAGTATAGAAACTAATTTTTTTTCAAAGACACGTGTTTTCTCTGGTATGTGTCACACTGATGTCACAAGGATAACATCAGTGTGTGGTCTGTGTGACATCAGTGCTGCCGGAGAAAACCGGACTTGTCTCAGTGCGGAACACAAGGACATGTGTGTGCTCCATACGGACACATGGTCCTTGTGAAAACACTGATGTGTGTGCAGACACTGACTTTAATGGGTCTGCATATGTCCATGTCAATGGTAAGTTTGAAAATGGACGTTATGTGTACTGGAATCATGGACGTATGAAGAGGACCTTACAGGGACATGCATGGCTAACAACAAAATTCTACTTTTTTATTTTATGAGGGAGAGTTCACTGTTTACTTTATAGTAAAGGTAACAAATTAAAGGTATTATTTGAGTTATAATGATTGCAACAGTAATATTTTTATTTTTTTTTACATGTACAATAAAAAGTAAAAAAAAAAACATGTTTTTGGAGAGCATCTTTTTTTTGGGGGGGGTTGGAATGATTTTTTTTAATTACATTTTATGAAACTAAATTGTACTACTTTATTTTTTGCCTGTAGAGATCTTGAAGCAGTAAATATTTGATCCATATCTGCAATGCTTTAAAACACATGATATTTCATTGCAATACTACCTGTCAGTGTTGCACTGCTAGGAAAAATAATAGACCATGCCTCTGACATCGCCTAACAAGGAGATGCTTTTGGCAGGCCTGGGGGTCTTTGTCAGACCCTGACTGGGATAGGAAACATCAAGCATCAAGATTAATGGAATAAGCTATGCCTCAACTGTCAATCAATAGTGACTGTGGCATTAAGGCCATGTTCCCATGTAAAATAAATATTGCATTCTTTCCGCTGCACAAAATCTGCTAAATCTAAATATACTAAGTGGCTGTGATCTCATGAAAACTAATGCCCCTTGCGCATCTAAAATCAATATTGAACTGTGCATTTTTTTCCTATGGGGAGTCTGAAACAGATGTATGTAAAATCACATTTAAAAATGCATAAAAAAACACAGTTGCATTTTTACATGCAGAATCAAAGCTATTAGTACAAAAATCACATTAAACTGTTGCTTTGAAAGCTATATTGAAAATTCATCAAACAGGAAAATGCATAAAAATCACACTTAAAACACAATAATCAGAGAAGGTTGTTATAACGATGTCAATAAAAAGCAGCACAGTGATTTAACCACTTTACAACCAAGGACGTAACTGTACATCCTTGGTCGCCTATCTCCCGTTACCGCAATTTGTTTTCACCTCTTAAATTAAATAAAAAAAATATATGCAAGTTTGGTATTTCTGTTTGACCTGGAAAATATATTGTAAGTATATTGTATTGCATATATTGTATTGACCTGGAAAATAAGGTTTCCAGGTCCCTTTTCTGCACAATAAACAGGGAAAAAACAACCCCCCCCAAAAAAGGGCAAAAATCATATTTTAAAATGTTTCACCATTTCACCACACTTGGATTTTGTTCCCATTTTCCAGTACACTGTATGATAAAATAAATAGTGTACCTGAAAACTAGAGCTCATTCTGCAAAAACTAACCCCACATATAGCTATATTGATGGAAAAAAAGGTTATGGCTTCTGAAAGAACAAGAGATTGCATGAGAGGTTAAAGTGCACAAATCACCTGATTGTGGATACCATTTTTAATTAAAGGGAACCTGTCAGCAGGTTTTTGCTACATCATCTGAGAGCAGCATGGCTGAACACAAAGTTGCCTAGAGCCTCGCATCACTGATTGCATTATACATCCCCCTTATACTTCTTATGCCACCACTGCATCTTTCAGCTCCCACAAACAATTTTGCTGTTGAACATTGCTGAAGGATGGCACAGAGCCGGGTTGCTTTAGGAGTGAAAACAGGTACAAGTATGCAACAGTGTAGGAGATGAAGATGCAATGGTACCGTATTGTTCGCTTTATAAGACGCACTTTTGTTCCCCCAAATTTTGGGCGAAAGTAGGGGGTGCATCTTATAATCCGAATATACGGGTATATATATTTGGGCATATATATACCACAGGGTCCAGGGGAGGTGGGGGCAGCTATGGAGTTGTGGTGGAGGCTGGTGAAAGCTGCAGGAGGCAGCAGGAGATCTGCTCCCGCTCATATAATATGCACTGCCGCTGTCCATCACCGTGGTGCTGAAACCACACCGCGGTGATGGGCTAGGGGAGCGGTGCATATTATATCAGCCTGCACCCCCCTTTGATGGCACATGCCCTTCCATGTTAGATATGGCCTCAATGCTACTGCCCAAAGAAAAATGAAAACTCTTTACTAACCTCCTCCAGCGCTAATCTCCCAGTCTCCCTACTGCCGCTGTGATCAGGCACGCAGAGATGATATCACTCTGCTGTGCCGATCACATGACCGGCACCAAGAACCAGGAAGTGCAGGAGCTCAGCAGCACGGAGGGAGACACCAGGATTGCAATGCTAGAGAAGGTAAGGAAAGAGTGTTTTATTTTACTATGAGCAGCAGCATGGGGGCCATATCAAACACAGGGGAAGGTGTGCCATCCATAGGGGGCCATATCTAACACAGGGGGAGGTGTGCCATCCATAGGGAGCCATATCTAACACAGGGGGAGGTGTGCCATTCATAGGGGGCCATATCTAACACAGGGGGAGGTGTGCCATCCATAGGGGGCCATGGGCAGCACAGGGGGGAGGTGTGCCATCCATAGGGGGCCATGGGCAGCACAGGGGGATGATTGCCATCCATAGGGGGCCATGGGAAGCACAGAGGGACGTGTGCCATCCATAGGGGGCCATGGGTAGCACAGGAGGATGTGTGCCATCCATAGGAGACCTGTGCCAGCTGTAGGGGATATGTGCCAGCAATAGGGGACGTGTGCCAGCAGAGGGGGACATGTACCATAAATAGGGGACGTGTTCCATCAATAGGAGACATGAGCCAGCAATAGGGGACGTGTGCCAGCAATAGGGGACGTGTGCCATCAATGGGGGACATGTGGCATCACTGGGGGACATGTGCCAGCACAAGGGGGCTATATTCAATATAAGGGGGCCATATCCAGATTAAAGAGGCTCATTTTAGGATGGGGGACTATGAGAGACATATACCCTATATGATTTGTTAGACGGACATTGGCATTATAAGACGGAACCCATTTAACATTAAAAAAAAATTATTTTCCTTAAATACGGTAACTTAAACCAATGTTTATTTATTTACTTAATATGAAAAATTTATGTAGCTACGTAGGTTACATTTTTCAGGAAGGTAACAAATTATAGGAATAGTTACAGTACAGTATATTTTACACTATATCAATTCTGGATATGAACGTTTTCTTAACAATTCTATCACTTTTATTATGCAAGTAAATAAACATCTAATGGTTGCAATGGCGTCTCTGTCTGATAACGTCTGTAGTATATCAGAGTCTCTAATCAGTTGCTGATGAGTCTTTTCAGGGAAGTGTTACTCTGACCACTATTTGGTCTAACAGTCAACTTGGTTCCATTCATCTGCCCACTGGTCAGTTAGTCATCTCAATTCCTCTGGTTATGCAGTGAGCTGGAGCAAAAAAGCGCAGTCTGGAGTTTTATCTGAGAAAGATGATTAAAAAATTGTTGGAAATGCTCACCTTGGCAGGTTGTGTGACTCACAACCAACTAGAAATGGCCAAAATGACAGCTGCTGCAGCCCCACGAATGTAACAGCAAACACCAGGAGAAGGAGAATGGGTATGACTTCCACACTGCTGTTCAGATGAAACCCTCTACTTCCTCAGGAAAATCACATATACTGTACATATGTGATTTTTCTGAGGAAGGAGAGGGTTCTCTCTGAAACGCATAGAAATAAATCACTATTGACCTACTTCTGGATGTTTTTCTGACTACGGTAGGGTGGCAATCATACCCATTCTTCTTTTCCTGGTGTTTGCAATTCCTCTGTTTAGCCAGTCTTCTGAATTATACTGGTCAGCCAGTCCTCTCAATTCCTCTGTTCATTCAGTTCTCTAGATTTCTCTGGTCAGCTGGTTGTATCAATTCCTCTGGTCAGCCGGTCCTCTTGATTCATCTGGTCATTCGGTCCACGTGATTCCTATAGTCAGTCAGTCATCTTGATTCCTCTGATTTGCTGGTCCTCTTGATTCCTTTGCAGGATTCTCTTCTACTAATCAGTCCTTTTTACCCAGTCCTTTTTACTTGCTGAGTCCCCATTTAATTGGTTTGTTTGGTGAATGTGCCTATAAGCCAGCTCAGATGCTTCTATACATCAGTCCTGGTAAACATTCAGTTGTCGACTTCTTCCCTTCTCTGCTCTCCTGGGTCTTTTATAATTCCTTACTGTGACACAACTATCTCATGACTGGATGTCCCCTGTTATCCTATGTTCTCTTGAAGATAGAACTGTAGAGGAGAAGTGCAATAGCGTCTTACCAGATAACACAATGGGTTAATAATAGTGAACCTAGAGAAGTTGTGAAAGTCACAACTCTTATATCAGCGTAATATAAAAGCAAACAGCTGCAGCCCCGAGTAAAGTTAAGTAAATTCAGAAGAAGGAACTGAGTATCTTGCCGCGCTATCACTTTACCTTGATGTAACTTAATTATTCCATGTCTTTTTTCTTTAGGTACAGGTCTAACGCGTTTCGGAGATCGCAGTATCCTTCCTCAGGACAACAGGCAAGGACATAAATAATCTGATCTCACCGAGGATGAGCCGATATATATACACAAGTACATCAACGTCAGAGGACTGCCCACATTTCAAATCTTGGCGGGATCCTTATCAGTTAAAAACGGCAGATGAAATGGAGGAAAAACTTCTCAAAATCCATAGTGTATCAGCATGGTTAGCAATTACTCTAGATAAAAACCAAAAAAAAATATTTTTAAAAAGGAAAAAAGAAAGTGGAGAACAAGGTGGAAGAAAAAAATGTGTGTGAATGTTGGCTGTCTTTGAACTCAGGGGAATCCGTGATTGGCTGGTGGAAACGAACCTAAATGGAGTGATAGGCCTATAGTTCTATGTGGACACACCAGATATATGTGGTATTAATTTGAAAGTCATCATTAATGTTAAGAATAAAAATAATCAATATTAAATTATAAATATATAATGGTGTGTGCTGTTATAAGGAAATCCAGCACGATCCTTGTGGTATATTAAAAAGTCCAAATTTATTTGCAAAAATAGTTAAAATACAGTGGTGTGACTATAAATTGCAGGGGGGGTATGCCTCATAGAACAAAATTAATAATAATAATTAATAGCCTGTGTTAGACACAGATGATCAATACAAAATAAATTGAATAATTTAGTGGAGACCTGACATAATTAAAAAAATAAAAACAATAGATATAAAAATACATATAAAATATTAAATGAATTTGAGATGTAATAACCTTTATGACATGTACATAAAGAATAAAGACATGGAATAATTAAGTTACATCTTGGTGTGGTGATAGCGTGGCAAGACACCTGGCTCCTTCTTCTGAATTTACTTTATCCTATCTTCTCTGGAAACACACACTTTGCTTTACAGTTCCTGCTGACACAATTCCCTCACTTTCTTCTATTCTTTGACCAGTAGATGGTAGTGTTCATTTGTAGATGTTCTACTATGTATTTACCTGTGTGAATTTCTCTCTTTTCCATTTCTTTACAGATAACAGCTACCTTGATAGGATGGGATCTGGAGTACTATCTGCATTCTAGACACAACCTGTGCCTCCACACCAGAGCAGCCATGACTTTGCAGAGCACTGGCACATGGCAGGCCAAAAAAGTTGCACAGAACCTCTCATCACTGACTGAATTGTAAAACTCCCTTATCCTTCCTATCCTACCTCTGTGCCTCTCAGCTCCCACAAACTATCTAGCAGTTGATAGATGCTAAGCACATGATAAAAGACCGCTCTCAGCATTGATTGGCTGATTTCTCCTCCTACACCACTTCTTCTTCTGGCCGGAGACCCAGCTTGGCAATCTACCTTGCTTGTACTGGGCAAGTCAGCTCATAGTACAAAGACTAAAAAAGGAATGATTGACTGAAAAGTAAAAAAAAAAAGGACATTGTTTTATTTTACTGGACACTACAGATGGCAGAAAAAGGAACAGAGTATTGAGTACAGACTGAATTTATGGACAATTGGCAACTCAGTTACATCTCAGTTACATCGCTAGCAATGTCACTGGTGAAAGCACCCACCCCTCGTCGGTTGTGCATCACGGGCAAATCGCTGCTCGTGGCACACAACATCATTAGGACCCGTCATACGGAACTTACCTGCCCAGCGACGTCGCTGTGGCCGGCAAACCGCCTCCTTTCTAAGGGGGCAGTTTGTGCGGCGTCACAGCAGCATTACTAAGCGGCGGCCCAATAGAAGCGGAAGGGCAGAGATGAGTGGGCGTAACAGCCCGCCCACCTCCTTCCTTCCTCATTGTGGGCGGCCACAGGTACGGTGATGTTCCTCGTTCCTGTGGTGTCACACTTAGCAATGTGTGCTGCCACAGGAACGACGAACAACCAGCGTCCTGCAACAGCAACGATATTATGAAAATGACCGACGTGTCAACGATCAACGATAAGGTGAGTATTTTTGATCATTAACACTCGCTCAGAGCTGTTACACACAACGACATCGCTAACGACGCCGGATGTGCGTCATGGAATCCGTGACCCCAGCGATATCGTTAGATGCGTCGTTGCATGTAACGGGGCCTTAAGTCGCACCCTTAGGCCATGTGCGCACGTTGCGTTCAATTACTTGCAGAAATGAACGCATCCTCTGGCAGAATTTGTCAATGTCAAATTTGGTTTTGACCACAAAAACATCGGAAATACGCATGAGTTTTTATAGCATTTTTGCCGCATTTTGACCGCGATTAACATGCATTTTCTGTGCTTAAAGTCAGATGCGTTTTCAATCCAAATACACAACTAAATAAAGTTTAAACATTCAAACACTGAAAAAAAAGGAAAAAAAGGGAAAAAAAACATGCTTTAAATCATACACAAAATAGCTAATTTTAATTTAAAGATTATTGTGATTTAATATTTATGTATAAAATAACGATAAATTATTTTTTTACTTTTTTTTAAGTCGGGCTGGATGTGAGGGCATCATGACCTCACTATAATGCCAAAAATGCATTCTTTTATTTTGTCAAAAAAAGCATGCGTTTTGCATCAAAAATGCATGTAAAACGCTAGGAATTTTACTTAGGATGCGTTTTGAGATTTCTCATTGACTCCAATGTTAGCAAAACGCAGCCAAAATGGCAAAAACAATTGACATGTTGCTTCTTCAAACGCAGGGATTTTGACAAATTTTATGCAACTAAAATGCAGCGTTTTTAAAAGCATTGTGCGCACAAGAAAGCCCAAATTTCCATAGACTTTGCCTTGAAATCAAAACGCATGCAATTTTGCATTAAAACGCTGCAGCTCAAAACGCTGTGGAAACACATGAAAAAACGCAATGTGCGCACACAGCAAAAAGGGTGCTTTACATGCTGCGACATCGCTAATGATATATCATCGGGGTCACGATGTTCGTGACGCACATCCGGCGTCGTTAGCGACATCGCAGCGTGTGACAGCTAGGATCGACGATCAACGATCGCAAAAACGTCAAAAATCATTGATCGTTGACATGTCTCTCCTTTTGATAATACCGTTGGTGGTGCATGCCGCTGGTTGTTCGTCGTTCCTGTGGCATCACACATCACTATGTGTGACACTGCAAGAACGACGAACATATCCTTACCTGCGTCCACCGGCAATAAAGCAAAATATGTAACTACTTAAATTACATTAATTTAAAGTGATTGGAATTAGTAAATGATGCTAAAATGTATAGTGGCTCTTTTAGAAACTCAATCACTCATTTATTTGATGTGAACTTTTCCTTTGATGAGATAGTTTAAGTCAAATAAAATAAAGTTACATAGTTAGATTGCGTTCATGAAAGAGACATATGTTTATGAAATTTAACAGAGGAATGAAACAAGATGTAGATGAAGGGAAAGAGTACATTTTAGAAATTTCTTTCCCTACATTTATCCTGATGAAATTTAAAAAAAAATAATTTTCTTTTTTTTTTTGTATTTATACTATCAACTCTTACTACTGTGACCAGTTTCAAGCTTTCTTCATAACTATGATCTTTGATGCCTCTTATCAGTTTGCAATACCAATTTGCTAAAGGCAAATAGACCTCAAACTATAAATCTAAAAAAACATAGGTTTTAATTTATATCTTTAAAAGTATCTTTAGGGGAAAAAAGAAATGCTAAATAACTTTAAGAACACTAATTACAGTGACCAGTAGTTAAGCCAAATACCTAAACATACTGAGAACTGATATCTGAGTAGGCTTATAGTAAAGCCCCAATTTAACGGTATTCTCAAACATGTCTAAGGTATAATCATTGTCTGTCAGTGCACTAGCATGTTAAAAATTCACAACGCCTCCCCAGCATGTTTCACCACACTGGTGGCATTAGAGGAAAGAGGCTAAACTCAGTTCACTGTCAGGGTTCTCATACAAAGTATTGTGAGAGCCAACGGCACTGAACTGCAGTTAACTCATGACATCTCCACTTGTCACAGCCACAGGCACTTCTTACACTACTGTGTGACTCACTGCTGTGAACTGCGGTGATCTCATGAGTTCACCACAGTTCAGTGCCACCAACTCCCCCAATACTTTGTGTGAGAACCATGGTAGTGGACTGCGGTGAACTCATCATGTGATCACAGTTTAAGCCAAGTGTAATTAGCATGAGTGATCCAATTCTCTTGCATTAGTGAATCTACAGCCTTGTGACTTCAGCCTCAGTGTTGAGATTCCAGGCAGGCTGGGATACTCTTCTCTTTTATTTATCATGGACTCTGACCAAGGTCTTCTAGGTTGCAGCACTGATCTTATAGCATCTGTTGATAACTAGTGATGAGCGATAACTACCATGCTCAAGTGCTCAGTACTCGTAATGCTTGGATTTGCACAACTTGAGTATCTGAGAATAATAGAAGTCAACTTGGAACTCAAGCATTTTTCCAGAAGAGTTCCTAGAAAAATGCTCAAGTTCTCCATTGACCTCCATTATAATTGGATATACAAGAGTAATGTTTAAGTAGTAGGGCTACCCAAAAGCTGTTCCTGGGTAGTAGCGCTATACTATGGATAGTTTAACTATACAACACAGGTGCCTGGGTTCTAGGAATAGTAGGATTATCCAAGAGCTGCCCCTGGCTTGTAGGACTAAGGCTGCTTTGTACACCTCCCAAATCCAACAACAGACATCCTCCCAGCATTGTTCACCCTCTAAAATCCCACCACAAGCTTTCCAACCAGCATTGCACACACTAAATATCAAACCACAGGCAACTGCACAGCATTATAGACCCGAAAATCTCACCACAGGTGTCACCCTGGCACCCCCTAATCCCCAAATCCCTGACATCGCACACCACAGAACTCCCACCAGATGCATCTCCTATTATTACCTATCTATTGTACCCTAGTACATTAAAATTAGTGATAATAACCCCTCCCTTTTACGCTGCCAGGGAAGTTTTAATTAATAGGAAAAAAAATTCTTACTTTCTGCTGTCTAAACTTGGGGAGTGTCTTATGGTAAGAAGCACCTTTTTTATCCGAAAAATACACTGGGGCTCAGCTTTGTTAAATTCCTGGGCCCCAATCATAAACGCAGTTACTTACAAGTCTGACCACAGCAGAAGGGGGCTGCCGTGTCCGACATCACCAGTGATGTCAGATGGTGCAAGTCTGCCCTTTTTTCCATTATTTATTTATTCATTATTGTGAACTTTGTACTGTGCATGCGCTGAAGAGGCTGCCATACACAGAACAAAACACAGAAAAATATTGTCGTGAGTAGAGAAGGTCCTCCAATCACTGCCGAGCGCACCAGGACCACACTTGAACCTTCTATCTTCAGCATCAGGGCTGCCTACAGCTGGTGAGTATCATCTGTATTTGTCAGTTTTCAGGCCTCTATTTCCAGCTCATACACAGCACCATACCATATATACAGATCCACAATACATCCTGTATTATATAATGTATGTGTATACTATACAGTATGTATATAGTGTGGAAGTGTGTATACAGTATAGTGCTTTGTATCCACAAAATACAGCCCGCAGCCTCTATATTATATACAGCCTGGCTGTATATAATATAGAGGCTGCGGGCTGTATTTTGTGGATGCAAAGCACTATAATGTATACACACTTCCACACTATATACATACTGTATAGTATACACATACATATATATATACTAGAAGGTGGCCCGATTCTACGCATCGGGTATTCTAGAATTTACGTATTGTGTAGTTCATGTATGATTTTTGTTATATATATATATATATAGATGTTGTTGTGTGTAGTTACCAAGTGTTTGTGTAGGGGCTGTACATGTTCTGGGTGTTGTCTGGGTGTGACGTGGGGTGAGAGCGGTGTTGTTTGTGTGTTGCGTTGTTTGTGGAGCGCTGTGTGTCTGTAGCATTGTGTGTGTGTTGCGCAGTTTGTGTGTGTGTGGTGTGTTTTGGGGGGAGGTATGTTTTGTGCAATGTGCGTGTTGTGCGGTATGTGCGTATATTTGTGTGTGCAGCGTTGTCTGTGTGTGTGGGTGTCTGTGTAGGGCAGTTGTTTGTGGTTCCCAGTGTGTGTGTGTGGTGTGGTGTGTTGTGCAGTGCGCGCGCGTGTGTGTGTGTGTTGGGGGGAGGTGTGCACTTCCCATCGTGCTCCATCCCCCATGCAGCGCACTCCCCATCATGCTCCATCTCCCATCCTGCGCACTCCCAAACGTGCTCCATCCGCCATGCTGCGCACTCCCAAACGTGCTCCATCCGCCATGCAGCGCACTCCCCATCGTGCTCCATCCCCCATGCTGCGCACTCCCAAACGTGCTCCATCCGCCATGCTGCGCACTCCCCATCGTGCTCCATCTCCCATGCTGCGCACTCTCAAACATGCTCCATCCGCCATGCTGCGCACTCCCAAACGTGCTCTATCCCCCATGCTGCGCACTCCCAAACGTGCTCCATCCGCCATGCTGCGCACTCCCAAACGTGCTCCATCCCCTATGCTGCGCACCCCCCATCGTGCTCCATCTCCCATCCTGCGCACTCCCAAACGTGCTCCATTCGCCATGCTGCGCACTCCCAAACGTGCTCCATCCGCCATGCTGCGCACTCCCAAACGTGCTCCATCCGCCATGCTGCGCACTCCCCATCGTGCTCCATCCCCCATGCTGCGCACTCCCAAACGTGCTCCATCCGCCATGCTGCGCACTCCCCATCGTGCTCCATCTCCCATGCTGCGCACTCCCAAACGTGCTCCATCCGCCATGCTGCGCACTCCCAAACGTGGTCCATCCGCCATGCTGCGCACTCCCAAACGTGCTCCATCCGCCATACTCCGCACTCCCCATCGTGCTGCATCCTCCATGCTGCGCACTCCCAAACGTGCTCCATCCGCCATACTCCGCACTCCCCATCGTGCTGCATCCCCCATGCTGCGCATTCCCAAACGTGCTCCATCCGCCATGCTGCGCATTTCCAAACGTGCTCCATCCGCCATGCTGCGCACTCCCAAACGTGCTCCATCCGCCATGCTGCGCACTCCCAAACGTGCTCCATCCGCCATGCTGCGCACTCCCAAACGTGCTCCATCCGCCATGCTGCGCACTCCCAAACGTGCTCCATCCGCCATGCTGCGCACTCCCAAAGGTGCTCCATCCACCATGCTGCACCAGCATCAGCCTCTCTACCTGCCGCATCAGCCTCTCTCCTCCCAGCATCAGCCTCTCTGTCCCCAGCATCAGCCTCTCTGTCTCCAGCATCAGCCTCTCTGTCCCCAGCATCAGCCTCTCTGTCCCCAGCATCAGCCTCTCTGTCGCCAGCATCAGCCTCTCTGTCCCCAGCATCAGCCTCTCTGTCCCCAGCATCAGCCTCTCTGTCCCTAGCATCAGCCTCTGTCCCCAGCATCAGCCTCTCTGTCCCCAGCATCAGCCTCTCTGTCCCCAGCATCAGCCTCTCTGTCCCCAGCATCAGCCTCTGTCCCCAGCATCAGCCTCTCTGTCCCCAGCATCAGCCTCTCTGTCCCCAGCATCAGCCTCTCTGTCCCCAGCATCAGCCTCTCTGTCTCCAGCATCAGCCTCTCTGTCCCCAGCATCAGCCTCTCTGTCCCCAGCATCAGCCTCTCTGTCCCCAGCATCAGCCTCTCTGTCCCCAGCATCTGCCTCTCTGTCTCCAGCATCAGCCTCTCTGTCCCCAGCATCAGCCTCTGTCCCCAGCATCAGCTTCTCTGTCCCCAGCATCAGCCTCTCTGTCTCCAGCATCAGCCTCTCTGTCCCCAGCATCAGCCTCCCGCAGCATCAGCCTCTCTGTCCTCAGCATCAGCTTCTCTGTCCCCAGCATCAGCCTCTCCGTGTCCAGCATCAGCCTCTCTGTCCCCAGCATCAGCCTCTCTGTCCCCAGCATCAGCCTCCCCACCCCAGCCTTCCCCAGGATCAGCCTCTGTCCTCTCAGCCTCCTCCAGCACGCCGTGCTCCTCTGCCGACACTCACAGATCCGATCGCATACACTCACACACACCCACACACCCCCACCCGATCGCATACACTCACACACACCCGATCGCATACACTCACACACACCCGATCGCATACACTCACACACACCCGATCGCATACACTCACACACACCCGATCGCATACACTCACACACAAAGACACACACACTGACGATATTGCACATACTCGCTGATACTCACAACATCCGGGGATATCACATGCTTCTGGCCATGTGATCCCCCGGCAGGTCCTGGAAGCTCACAATAGCACAGTATCGCCGCCGAGAAGCAAGCGATATCCCAGGATGTTGTGAGTATTTGGATGCGATGTGATGTGTGAGGTGTGTGTGAGTGTGATCTGATTTGTGTGTGTGTGTGTGTGTGTGTGTGCTGTTATGTGTGTGTGCTGTTATGTGTGTGTATGTTCCGCAGCTGCAGGACCTTGATGTGTGGATGCGATGTGATTTATGTGTGAGGTGTGTGTGAGAGTGAGTGTGAGCCGGTGTACACTGGTAACTATGATACACATCGGGTAACTAAGGGACCTTAGTTACCCGATGTGTATAATGGTTACCAGCGTTCACGGCCTCCGTCAAGATCCCAGCATCGCAAGGTTATGTCTGGCGCTGCCGGGATCCTGACGGAGCCGGTATAGAAGCAAGCGATATCCCAGGATGTTGTGAGTGTGTGGATGTGAGAGTGAGTGTGAGAGTGAGTGTGATCTGATGTGTGTGTGTACTCACCTGGGAATCGGAGCTCCGTGTCAGTTGGGCCAGAGCGAGCGTGCATTGCGTGAGGGGGGCGGGGCCTGCAGAGAGCCGGGGCGAGAGGCCAATCCGTGGGGGGGGCGGGGCCATGGCGAGCCCAGCGGCCAATCAGCTTTGTGTCACCGTAAGGACACAATTTCGGAGCATGACAGACAGACAGACAGACAGATAGACAGACAGACAGACAGACAGACAGAATAAGGCAATTATATATATATATATATATATATATATATATATATATATATATATATAAAGAGGGAACATAATATATTGTACAGAAACCATTGTTTGCAACTACAGAGATCCGACATTTCCTGCAGTTCTGGATCACGTTTGCACACACTGCATCATGGATTTTGGTGGTATACTCCTCCATACAGCTCTTTTCCGGATCTTTCAGACTTCGGGGCTGTCGCTGGTCAACATTGAGTTTCAACTCCCTCCAAAGATTTTCTATTGGTTTCAGGTCTAGAAATTGTCTAGACCACTCTAAAATCTTGAAATGCTTCTTACAGAGATACTCCTTAGTTGCCCTGGTTGTGTGTTTCAGGTCATTGTCATGCTGGAAGACCAAAGCACAACCCATCTTTAATGCTCTTACTGAGGGAAGAAGGTTGTTGCAATACATGACCGCATCCCTCCTTCCTTAAATATGGTATAGTCGTCCAGTCCCCTTGCAGAAAAGCACCTCTAAAGTATGATGTTTCCACCACCATGCTTCATGGTAGTGATGGTGTTCTTGGGGTTGTACTCATCCTTCTTCTTCCTCCAAACATGGTGAGTGGAGTTGAAACCAAAAAATTATTTTCTGGTCTCATTTGACCACATGACCTTCTTCCATGCCTCCTCTGGATCATCCAGATGGTCACAGGTAAATTTCAAGTGGGCCTGGACATGTGCTGGCGTGAGCAAAGGGATCAGGTGTTCCCTGCAGGAGAATCAATGACAGCATAGTGTGTTACTAACAGTAATCTTTGTGACTAGGGTCACAGCTCTCTCAGGTCATTGATGATGTCCTCCCATGTAGTTCTTCGCTGATTCCTGACCTTTCTCAGAATCATGCTTTCCCCGAAGGTGAGATGTTGCATGGAACCCCTGACCAAATAAGAGTGACAGTTATCTTGTTTTTCTTCCATTTTCTAATAATTTTACCAATAGTTGTTGCCTTCTCACCAAGCTGCTTGCCTATTGTCCTGTAGCCCATGCCAGCCTTGCACATGTCTACAATTTTGTGCATGGTGTCCTTAGACAGCTTTTTGGTCTTGGTCATAGTGAAGAGATTGGAGTGTAAGTGATTGTATGTACAGGTGTCTTTTATACAGGTAATGGATTCAAATAGGTGCAATTAATACAGGTAATTTTTGCAGAGTAGGAGGGCTTCTTAAAGAAAAAAAACAGGTTTTTGAGAGCCAGAATTTGCTGTTTGGTAGGTGATCAAATACTTATTTCATGCAATAAAATGCAAATTAACTATTTCAAAATCATACACTGTGATTTTCTGGATTTTTTCTGGATTCTCTCGGTCACAGTTGAAGTATACCCACAATACAAAATACAGACCTCTCCATTCTTTGTAGGTGGGAAAACTTGCTAAATTGTCAGTGTATCAAATACTTATTTTCTTATTTTATATATACAGTGGATACGGAAAGTATTCAGACCTCTTTAAATATATCACTCTTTAATTCGCTGCAGACATTTGGTAAATTCAAAAAAGAGTCTGAATACTTATGACCACGTCATATTTCGGTTTTTCATTTTTATAAAATTTGCAAAATTTTCTACATTTCTGTTTTTTTTCTGTCAAGATGGGGTGCAGAGTGTACATTAATGAGAAAAAAATCAACTTTTTTGAATTTACCAGGTGGATACAATGAAACAAAGAATGAAAAATTTAAAGGATTCTGAATACTTTCCGTGCCCACTGTACAGCCAGTAGCCTCTAAAATATATATGTATGCAGCTCGGAGCCTTTATATTATATATATGCAGCCCACAGCTTCTATATTTTTTATATATATATATATATATATATATATATATATACACCTCCCCGGGTGGGAAATGGCCACTCCCATACCTCCAGTGCAGACCAAAAAGGCTAGATGACTGGCTCAATTGTGTCTAACCTGTGAGCTGCAGTGAATGTTCATTATTTCTGTGGAGATTAAAGGAGCAGATGTGTGCTGGGCCTGGAGAAAGACAGGCCTGTTGGACTGTCGATTTGTAATACCCTGAGAAGTTACCTGTATTACCAAGTTGGTGAGTCTATTTAATTTCTTTTACCTTACCTGCAAAATACGAACGTTTTTATCTACTGTTGGATAAAGCTTTGTTGTTTTCATTTTCATTTTCTGAATAGAAGAAGTTTGTAAAATTGAATAAACTTTACAATTTGATTTTAAAAACATGTGCCAATATCTCTAACAGTGAATACCAGGGAGTTGAATCCTTACAATTCAGCTAGCAGCCTCTATGTTAAATATAATATACAGTGGAACCTCAGTTTATGAGTAACTTGGAGTGTGAGTATTTCGCTATACGAGCAAAGCTTGCTGTAAATTTGTAACTTGGTTTACAAGCAATCCTTTGCTGTACGAGCAAATACTCACCGCACACACATCCGGTTCCGTACTTTCACAGTGCTCTGACCCGCTCTTGCAGTACTCACAAACACACACAACAAACAAACACACACATATTATGCTCACCTACCCTCCATTCTCTTGGCGGCCTCTAACCTGGTTCTTGTAGTCCGCAGGAATATGTATCTGGTAATCATCGCAACCGATGCAGGAGCTTCTGCTGTCAGCGCTTCCCACAGGGATTGCCAAACAGAGCCAAGCGGCTCATTTATATGACATCTGCTGCTGAAGCGCTGACAGCTGCAGCTCCTGCACCGGTCGTGATGATTACCGGATACTCATACATGCAGACTACAAGAACCAGGTTAGAGGCTGCCAATGGAACGGAGGGTAGGTGAGCATAATATGTGTGTGTGTGTGTGTGTTTGTGTGTGTTTGTGCATGTGTGGAATGGCACAATAGGGGACCAGGATGGAACAAATTGTCTGAGTTTCAATTATTCGGAATGGGAAATTTTGCTTTGCTAGACGAGTAACTTGGCTTACAAGCACTCTCACAGAATGGATTGTTCTCATAAACCAAGGTTCCACTATATACAGCAAGCAGTCTGTATCCTTTACATTATATATATATATATGCAGCCAGTTTCCTGTGTCCTCTATATTATATATTTAAACAGCCAGCAGCCTGTATCCTCTACATTATATATACGAGGGGCGATCCAAAAGTAATGATAATCGGTTATTTCTATTGCACACAGAAATTAAAATAAAATGTTTTCTTCTCTCTTAGGTACCCACTAGTCCAGGAAAAAAAAATCACTTAAATAGCCCACAATTCCCGGGAGCTACATTCATTTGAAAATGAACTGCCGAGGAGTGAACATTAAAATGGAAAAAAACGAGCTCAGAGCTGTCATCAAATACCTCTGCTTGAAAAAAATGACTACCAAAGACATACACAGCGACTTGGTGGAAACATTGCTGGACTCTTCTCCTCCATATTCCACAGTTGCATGCTGGGCCAAGGAAATTAAGCTGGGAAGAACATCGACGGAAGATGAACATCGTGAAGGACGCCCATCCACGTCCCTCAATGAAGAAAACGTGAAAAAAGTTGAAGTTGTATTGGCAGATCGAAGAGTGACTATCAGGCATGTAGCTGAGGTCACATTGATCTCATATGGCAGTATTCAAAGAATTCTTGCAAAAGAATTGCATATGAGAAAGGTCTCCGCGCATTGGGTGCCAAAAATGTTAACCGACGAGCAAAAGAAGAAACGAGTTGACATTTCAATAGCAAATCTCGAAAAGTTCCAAGCAGACAAGGAGAATTTTTTGTCACGTTTTTTGACCATGGACGAGACCTGGATCCCCAACTTTGATCCCGAAACTAAACAACAATCGATGAAATGGAAACGAGCCGACGAACCGACGCCGAAGAAATTCAAAGTGTCAAGCTCAGCAGGGAAGGTTATGGCGTCCGTTTTTTGGGACGCTGAAGGAATTATTAAGGTGGACTATTTGGAGAAGGGAGCCACTATTACGGGCTCCTACTACGCAGAACAAAAAAGAAGATTGCAGGAGGCTATCAAGGAGAAAAGGCGCGGCAAACTGCGGGCTGGAGTGCTGTTGTGTCGCCCTGGGCAAGCCAGGGGACACAGATAACAACACCACTACACCCCACACTCCAGGTAGGCACACCTGCTAACCAGAAATCCTTGTTGCCTCCCTCCAAGAGTCTGTTGATGCACACCAGGGGGTGGGCCAGGCGGTTGGCTCCGCCCACCAAGGAGCTCAGGACTCTGGAGGCAGGAAGTAAACCAGGCAGTTAGCTCAGGGGAGAGCTGGAGAGAGGAGTTCTGTCAGGGAGGAGGAAGTGGAAGGAGTGAGGAGTAGCCCAGGCAGGGCTTGAGTAAAGGAGAAGCCTGAGAGCCAAGCTGTGTGTAGGGCTAGAACAGCAAGGTCAGCGACGGCGGTGACTGTCCGGAGTGGGACAGTTCGGAAGTTCCTGGAAGGACCCCCGTTGGCTGTGTGCCCGGTGGTCTGGAGCAGTGTTCCGAAGGACAGTCAGCACCAGGGCAGGGGCCTCTCGGACCCCGGCAAGGCTAGGAGTCGCCCAATTTGCCGAATCCGTCAGTGACGGGGACGCAGATCCCCCAACAACAAAGTCCCGATTGACGGCAACAGCCCGACCATTAACGGGGAGACACCGCCACCGCCAAGGCACCAGTTTCCCCAGGGCCAGCGCCTGCGGGCAAAGTGTAGAGCTCCTCCGGCCCAGATTGCAGTCGGGGAGCGGGTAACCGGAGGGAATCCACCGATACCACCAGACCACACAGGTGCAAGGAAGAGAGAAGTCACCGCCACCTACCGGGAGTGCAGGTGCAGCCGTCTGTGGGACCGTCCTACCAGCCGTTGGTTTACCGTACAAACTGTGTCCGTGTCAGGCTGAGTGAGTACCATAGTGCCGCAAGGCACAGCGCTGCCCCCGCGTCCCTGCGCCCTCCAGGCCCTACACTTTACATCTCTTCACCGGGCCCCGGGATCACCAACCCCTACCCACGGAGGGGCAACACAACACCTGGCTGCTCCCATCACCATCCCCGGGACCCTCACACTGAGCAGTGGTGGTGCCATCACCACAACCGTGGGTGGCGTCACGAACTATAATCCCAACAAACAACCCCCTTTTCACTCACGGGCGAGGAGTGTCGCTCGAGACACCCCGGGATCCGGCCCGCAGCTCGAGCCACCAGGAGCAACTGCCGGACCCGAGCAGAAGGGGTGAGCGCGGTGTGCTGACACCCTCCTCCCCGCCGGCGACAACTTGGCGTCACGAACAGGATCTTACCGCTCTGCCGTCAGGTAGAGGTGCGCCTTGTTACCGCCGGAGGCATCCGGCCGAAAAATTTCAGAAGCCGCCATCTTTGGCGCGAAAAGTTCCCGCTCGAGCGTCTTCTCGAGCAGTAGAAGCGCGGAGGCCAAAACCCCGCCCCGAGGGAGGAGGGGCCGGAAAGAGCTAAGGGGGACGCGATGGCGGCTGGACGCGTGTAACAACGCAGCTAAAAAGACGGGGACACGAATGGAGAAATGGCAGCGTCCTCGAATTGGAGTGCGGGAATGCCCGCCACCGGAGTACCCAAGCTCTGGGGGAAACGAGGCGGAGTAGCTTTTGAAGACTGCGGCCCGGGTGAGCTCCCCGCCGGGACCGCTGCGTGGCTGGAGCGGGAGCTGGGCCGATTCTGCGTGAAGGTGAGGGCGCAGAGCCTGCAGCAGTTGATGGATTGGAAAGCAGAGATGCGAAGGATGGTTGCCGTAGTAGGGGCCCGTGAGCAAGGGGCCGCTGCAGCCGTGCCGCGTCGCGATCAGTCCACCCAAACCCCAGAGCCGGCCCTGATTGAGTGGGAGACAGACATCAGCACCGCGGCTGGAGGTCCGAAGGGGATGTCGTTGATGGAGGAAGAGGTCCCAAGTATGCCGCCTCCGCCGCCATTCCTAACGGCTGTCAGCGGTGCGGGGTTGAACTGCCAGTGGGAGGAAAATCCCATGTACCGCTCGGTCGCGAAGTGGGCCGACACCATGCGGTGGTAGCCGCCTCCAGGGCAGCGGATGCCCGCTGCACCGTCCCCGTTGGGACCATCATTGAAGTTGTTGTTTGAAAAAGTTTTGAAAAATGAAAAATGATTTACCGAAGTTTACCTGATTGTCTGCAGTGATTAGCAACCGGCAGGAGCCGGCACCGTTGTCCCCGTGGGGACCGTTTAAAGTTTAAAAATGCATGGGAACTAGCCATGGACAAGCCCGTGAACTCTGCAGGGCAACCACAAACGTTAGTGGCTTGTAAATATGTTGGGTACCGTTACCGTTTCCGCAATGCCGCCTCCGGAGAGGCAGGTTGGAGGGAGGGCCCTGAGCAGAGCAGGCCAGGGCCCAGCCACCAAAGGGACCGGTGGCTACCCTCTGGAGGGCAAGGACAGATCCCGCTCGGGTGACTTGTGCTGGACTGTGGGTCAAGGGGTGCTGCCTGGGTTTTAGGGGCAGCATCAGGGCCAGGTTGCTTGGGTGGGAGAGAGCGGAAACCGTGACCGTACACCGTTGAAACGTTAAAAGTAAAATGTGCCTCCCGTCTTGGAAAGAGTTGATTAAAAATGTTATGCTTATGTTATGTTTAACCCTGTTATCCCCTTTTTACAGAAAAATAAAACCGGTGTAGGACGGCAGCCCGCGGACGGTCTGCATTTTGCTAAGGGGGAATGTGTCGCCCTGGGCAAGCCAGGGGACACAGATAACAACACCACTACACCCCACACTCCAGGTAGGCACACCTGCTAACCAGAAATCCTTGTTGCCTCCCTCCAAGAGTCTGTTGATGCACACCAGGGGGTGGGCCAGGCGGTTGGCTCCGCCCACCAAGGAGCTCAGGACTCTGGAGGCAGGAAGTAAACCAGGCAGTTAGCTCAGGGGAGAGCTGGAGAGAGGAGTTCTGTCAGGGAGGAGGAAGTGGAAGGAGTGAGGAGTAGCCCAGGCAGGGCTTGAGTAAAGGAGAAGCCTGAGAGCCCAGCTGTGTGTAGGGCTAGAACAGCAAGGTCAGCGACGGCGGTGACTGTCCAGAGTGGGACAGTTCGGAAGTTCCTGGAAGGACTCCCGTTGGCTGTGTGCCCGGTGGTCTGGAGCAGTGTTCCGAAGGACAGTCAGCACCAGGGCAGGGGCCTCTCGGACCCCGGCAAGGCTAGGAGTCGCCCAATTTGCCGAATCCGTCAGTGACGGGGACGCAGATCCCCCAACAACAAAGTCCCGATTGACGGCAACAGCCCGACCATTAACGGGGAGACACCGCCACCGCCAAGGCACCAGTTTCCCCAGGGCCAGCGCCTGCGGGCAAAGTGTAGAGCTCCTCCGGCCCAGATTGCAGTCGGGGAGCGGGTAACCGGAGGGAATCCACCGATACCACCAGACCACACAGGTGCAAGGAAGAGAGAAGTCACCGCCACCTACCGGGAGTGCAGGTGCAGCCATCTGTGGGACCGTCCTACCAGCCGTTGGTTTACCGTACAAACTGTGTCCGTGTCAGGCTGAGTGAGTACCATAGTGCCGCAAGGCACAGCGCTGCCCCCGCGTCCCTGCGCCCTCCAGGCCCTACACTTTACATCTCTTCACCGGGCCCCGGGATCACCAACCCCTACCCACGGAGGGGCAACACAACACCTGGCTGCTCCCATCACCATCCCCGGGACCCTCACACTGAGCAGCGGTGGTGCCATCACCACAACCGTGGGTGGCGTCACGAACTATAATCCCAACAAACAACCCCCTTTTCACTCACGGGCGAGGAGTGTCGCTCGAGACACCCCGGGATCCGGCCCGCAGCTCGAGCCACCAGGAGCAACTGCCGGACCCGAGCAGAAGGGGTGAGCGCGGTGTGCTGACACCCTCCTCCCCGCCCGCGACACTGTTTCACGAAGATAACGCGCCGGCTCACAAAGCTGCAGTTGCCATGGCAACCATTCAAGAAGCGGGCTTTGAACTGGGGGAACACCCCCCATATTCGCCAGATCTAGCCCCCAGTGACTTCTTTCTCTTTGCTCACCTCAAGGAACACCTCCGGGGCAAGAAATTTGACGACAATAGCGACATGATAACCGCTGTTGGGGATTTTTTTGAGGGTCAAGATCAAGAATTTTTTTCGAAGGGAATTCTAAGTTTAGAAAAGAGATGGACTAAATGTATAGACTTGTTAGGAGACTATGTCGAAAAATATATATATTTTTTTAATATATTCATTGTGTTTATTATTGATTATCATTACTTTTGGATCGCCCCTTGTACACATACGGTTGATGATTCTGTCTGGGATTCATCATTTTGACATACAAAAAAAGGTGCATGCAGCTTTTCTCGTGTTGTCAATATAACAACTGTGCTGCATAGGGGAGCTGAACAACAGTTAATGTGTGATTGGTGAAAACGTTTTAATTGGTGATTTTCTAAGCATGTCGGTGGGATTGTGGAATATAGGGTGAAGCCTTGGCGGAATTTCAAAGGGGCCCAAAAATGTTGCCAGTATGGGGCCCTAAAGTTTACCACCCTGGCCACCAATTTTTCCCTATACTATAGATTTGGTGTAGGCAGGAGATAAGGCAGATAGTGATAGAGAGAATGTTAATGACTGACATTGGTCATGACAACCAACCATCACAGTGGTATTACAACAATGAAAGAACGGGGCCTTGATCGTTGTGGAAAGCTGTATGCAATGCTTATAGTAGGAAAAGTATATTGTTACCTTGAAAGAAAGAAATGATTATTGAAAATCCACACTTTTAGACTATCTCTGTAAAAGCATCGGGGTCTAAAGCTGGGTTTACACACTGCAACATCGCAAACGACATCGCTGTAACGTCACCGGTTTTGTGACGTTATAGTAACCTCCCCAGCGACATTGCAGTGTGTGAAACCTATCAGCGACCTGGGCCCTGCTGTGAAGTTGTGATCGCTACAAATCGTTCAGGACCATTCCTAGGTCCTTTGTTTCCCGCTGTGCAGCATGCATCGCTAGCAAGTTTCAGTGTGTAAAGGGGACTTTACAGCGACTCCGCGGCTCTGTCTGTGTAGCGTCCTGATTAGCGGTCACCGGTGAAGGATTCACCGGTGACCGCTAATCCCCCGAGTGACTGAAGTGTCCCTTCCTCTCTCATACTCACCGATCCCCGATCCCCGGCGCTGCACGGCGTTCACTCTGCTCCAGCGGCTTTTCCTTTTTTGAAAAAGCCGGCCGCTCATTAAACAATCTCGTATTCCCTGCTTTTCCCCGCCCACCAATCACAGCAGCCGGTGGGCGTGTCTATACTGTGCAGTAAAATAAATAAATAAATAATTAAAAAATCCGGCGTGAGGTCCCCCCCAATTTTAATACCAGCCAGATAAAGCCATACGGCTAAAGGCTGGTATTCTCAGGATGGGGAGCTCCACGTTATGGGGAGCCCCCCAGCCTAACAATATCAGCCAGCAGCCGCCCAGAATTGCCGCATACATTAGATGCGACAGTTCTGGGACTGTACCCGGCTCTTCCCGATTTGCCTTGGTGCGTTGGCAAATCGGGGTAATAAGGAGTTATTGGCAGCCCATAGCTGCCAAT
Organism: Anomaloglossus baeobatrachus; assembly: GCF_048569485.1. Lineage (NCBI taxonomy): Eukaryota > Metazoa > Chordata > Amphibia > Anura > Aromobatidae > Anomaloglossus > Anomaloglossus baeobatrachus. The sequence continues at coordinate 689,802,795 of NC_134353.1, read as the reverse complement.
ATGTCCTAGATTAATCATGTCAGGCGTCTCCCCGAGATACCTTCCATGATTAATCTGTAAATTACAGTTAAAAAACACACACCTGAAAAATCCTTTATTAGAAATAAAAAACACTAACAAATTTCCTCATTACCAATTTATTACCCACAACAAAGCCCTCCTTGTCCGGCGTAATCCACGGTCCTCCAGCATCGCATCCAGCTCTGCTGCATGCAGGTGACAGGAGCAGCAGAAGACACAGCCGCTCCTGTCACCTCCACGCAGCTAATGAAGAGAGCCGTGTGATCGGCTGAGCTGTCACTGAGGTTACCTGGATCCAGCGGTGGATGCAGCGGTGGCCGCGGGTAACCTCAGTGACAGCTTAGCTGATCGCGCTACTCACCGCCGCTCCGGTCAGCTCCACGCAGCAAATGAGGTGAGTAGCGCGATCAGCTGAGCTGTCACTGAGGTTACCCGCGGCCACCGCTGGATCCACCGCTGGATCCAGGTAACCTCAGTGACAGCTCAGCCGATCACACGGCTCTCTTCATTAGCTGCGTGCAGGTGACAGGAGCGGCTGTGTCTTCTGCTGCTCCTGTCACCTGCATGCAGCAGAGCTGGATGCGACGCTGGAGGACCGTGGATTACGCCGGACAAGGAGGGCTTTGTTGTGGGTAATAAATTGGTAATGAGGGAATGTGTTTGTGTTTTTAATTTCTAATAAAGGATTTTTTCGGGTGTGTGTGTGTTTATTTACTGTCACTTACAGATTAATCATGGAAGGAATCTCGGGGAGACGCCTGACATGATTAATCTAGGACTTATTGGCAGCTATTGGCTGCCAATAACTCCTTATTACCCTGATTTGCCAACGCACCAGGGCAAATCGGGAAGAGCCGGGTACAGTCCCAGAACTGTCGCATCTAATGTATGCGGCAATTCTGGGCGGCTGCTGACTGATATTGTTAGGCTGGGGGGCTCCCCATAACGTGGGGCTCCCCATCCTGAGAATACCAGCCTGCAGCCATATGGCTTTATCTGGCTGGTATTAAAATAGGGGGAACCGCACGCCGGATTTTTTAATTATTTATTTATTTATTTTACTGCACAGTATAGACACGCCCACCGGCTGCTGTGATTGGGTGCAGTGACACAGCTGTCACTCAGCGTGTGGGCGTGTCTCACTGCAACCAATCATATTTGCCGGTGGGCGGGGAAAAGCAGGGAATACAAGATTGTTTAATGAGCGGCCGGCTTTTTTAAAAAAGGAAAAGCCGCTGGAGCAGAGTGAACGCCGTGCAGCGCCGGGGATCGGGGATCGGTGAGTATGAGAGAGGGGGGGAAATCACCAGCAAATGAGGTGAGTAACGCGATCAGCTGAACTGTCACTGAGGTTACCCGCGGCCACCGCTGCATCCACCGCTGGATCCAGGTAACCTCAGTGACAGCTCAGCCGATCACACGGCTCTCTTCATTAGCTGCGTGCAGGTGACAGGAGCGGCTGTGTCTTCTGCTGCTCCTGTCACCTGCATGCAGCAGAGCTGGATGCGACGCTGGAGGACCGTGGATTACGCCGGACAAGGAGGGCTTTATTGTGGGTAATAAATTGGTAATGAGGGAATTTGTTAGTGTTTTTTATTTCTAATAAAGGATTTTTCGGGTGTGTGTTTTTTAACTGTAATTTACAGATTAATCATGGAAGGTATCTTGGGGTGACGCCTGACATGATTAATCTTGGACTTATTGGCAGCTATGGGCTGCCAATAACTCCTTATTACCCCGATTTGCCAACGCACCAGGGCAAATCGGGAAGAGCCGGGTACAGTCCCAGATCTGTCGCATCTAATGTATGCAGCAATTCTGGGCGTCTGCTGGCTGATATTGTTAGGCTGGGGGGCTCCCCATAACGTGGGGCTCCCCATCCTGAGAATACCAGCCTGCAGCCGTATGGCTTTATCTGGCTGGTATTAAAATAGGGGGGGACCGCATGTCGGATTTTTTAATTATTTATTTATTTACACGGCACACAGAGCCGCGCGGCATTAAATGAAGTCGGGTGAAGTTCACCTGCTTTTTTGACACGTCCCCAACGACCAGCTAGTCGCTCTGCAGGTCCGGATCGCTGTTAGGTCGTTGGCCAGGTCTGCCTGTTTGACAGCTCACCAGAGACTTTGTAGCGATCCCGGCTAGGTTGAGATCGCAGGTTGGATCGCTAGAAAGTCTCAGTGTGTAAACCCAGCTTAACAGTGTGAGTCCGAATTGGCTTACTAGCAAGATAAGCTCTGTTACACGCATGTGAAACTTTTGCTTAACAAATGCTTGCCACCCACATGATTGTCCAGCAGAGCCCTCTTTCCTCCATGCAGCAAGATGTTGCCCTACCAGTGCCAGCATCAGGGCTACAAGTAGCTAAGGTAGCAGCAACACCTACAGTACATTTGACATGCTGAACCAAGTATTATTTGCCTCATTATGACAGCCTGGTGTACTTCAGCAAAAGACGCACCTGAAAAGCCAGGTCCAGTCATATCTAGACATTGTTCTTTCTCAGGCAGATACCCTGAGCCCCAAATTCTGTGAATTTCTGGGTCAACAAATTTGTCCTTTTGCAAGCATTGTTGTAGTTTTATGGGAGTACTCATTTGATCAGCCTCAGGTATTATGTCATTGAAGGTATTCAGTGTGATAGATAGATGCCAGACATCTTCTCCCTGTTAATTATGTCATCTATGCTATAATACTGCTGCCAGGGCTCTCAATGCTGGTACTAAATGATCATCTCCTTGCCTGCCCCATCTTATTACTTAACTTAATTTTGCAGTACTGCTCCTGCCACAGCCACCGCAGATCTATGCCAGCCACACACCTCCAAGCTCTCTGCTTTGCGTCAAAGTGCTAGACTGTACTACTGATGCCTTTGTTAATCCTAAATTGCCAATTATCAACTTGCCTGGTCTCTTTTAACTCGCTATCATGCTACTCTTGGAGCAGCCATGTCAGCCACATACCTTCTGGCTGCCAACTGTGTTTCATAGTGCTACAGTAGATAGTACTAATGCTTCCAGTGCTGCCATTGCTAGGCCTATACTGCCAAGCATCTCTTTGCTTGCCCTGTATTAATTCTCTACCATGGTGTTCCTGGCTTAGTCACTGCCATGCCTGCCACACATATCCTGACTGCCTCATGTGTTTCATCGTTCTAAAATTGTTGGCCCTAAACTGCCCAGCATCTACTTTCCTGGCCTCTATTGTGCTGCTCCTGGTGCAGCCACTACATAAGCACACCAGCCACTCTACTCCTGACAGTCTACTGCATCTTCTTGCCTGACTCATCTCAACTTTCTATTGTGCTGTTCCTATCGCAGCCACTGTACAGCTATGCCAGAGACACACCTCATGACTGAACAAAATATTCATAATTGCTGCTGCTGGGGCTGCCATTGCTGGTACTAGACTGCCAAGTATCTCCTTGTCTGTCTCCTATTAACGCTGTACCGGGCTGCTCCTGCCGCAACCACTGCACATACATGCCAGCCACACACCTTTTTCTGTCCACCATGTTTTATAGTTCTAGACAGTATAGTAATGCTGGGAAATGAACTCTCATGTTTCTTTACCCTCAAGAAACAGCTCTGAAAATAGGGATAATTTTTTAAAAGGCTTAGTGACAACAAGACATAATGTCCTCACATTCAAAACAGAGCAACTATTTTATCTCTAGAAAAAGGGGATAATTTTTAGACAGCTTGATAAAAAGTGGCCTAATCATTTTGTAATAGAAAATCATTTGCGGACCCCAAAAAAGAAATCACTTCTATTTAAGAGATCATTCTGTTATCACATTCAAAACAGTAGACTGCACCTGTTTTGTCTCCCTTATTAAAGGGATAATTTTTGGATTGCTAATCAAAAAGCTATCGCTTCTTCATTTAGCAAAGTGAAAAGCTCCTTATACCCCTAAACAGGGATAATTGTCGCATCCAACTGTTTGAAAATGCCACTATTTCTTCTGTTTGCACCACGTATCTATAAACATCAGCAATGCATGCATGTGCCCCAAAAAAAGGGATCATTTTTAGATCATTTCTACAATGTATGTACCCTAAAAAGTTAGCACTGTAGTATGTTTTTAAATACACTGTTTTAATATGGGTTAACCATTTTCCCCTTGCCAGATCAGTTGAAGTCATTTCAAAGTTGAAAAGGCTTTGTTTTCATTATGGAGCTCAAAATGTGTTCAACTGACTCCCCGGAAAACTCACAGTGACATAGTTATCATATTTTGTAGGCAACTAGAGGCTTTTTAACTATGCAATCTGTACAAATTTATTAGAGGCAAGATCAATTTGCTTGAGAATTTCGGCAAAGCCTACAAGTTAGAATTTCAAAAGATAATAATAATATTTATTCACTTATATAGCACCATTAATTCCACAGTGCTTTACATATATCAGCAACACTGTCCTCATTGGGGCTCTAAATCTAAAGTCCCTATCAGGTTGGCTTTGGAGTGTGGGAGGAAACCAGAGAATGCGGAGGAAACCCACGGAAACACAGGGAGAACATACAAACTCTATGCAGATGTTGTCCTAGGTCGGATTAGACTGAAGTGCTAACCTCTGAGCCACCATACACAACCTGCTCATCTATATATATACACTAGTGTTATATTCATACTATGCAGCAGGAAAAAGATTTTTCATGATGTTTCATTTTAAAATAAATTGACCAACCAGCTTTAGAGGCTTAGTTTGCAACAATCTTAACCAAACATTATTTAAGATAAATAATTATTTATTATTTATTTAAGATAAATAATGTCATCATTATTATGCATAATCTATTAATTTCCATGTAGCTATTTCTTTCAACAGAAAAAAATGACTTGTTTCAGTAATAATTAATATACTTAAAACAAAAGAAACACAGAAAAGCAATTTAGTGTAGATTTAGTTGAGCCAGTAGTATTAAAAGAGAATTCAGGGGCTTAGGCTACACAAGTTAATGATAGATAAATCCCAAATGAACATCATAGGCAAAAAAAGTACAGAACACGGCTGAACAATATCAGCACTAAAAACAGTGGCTACTATTCCTGGAATTTTGACTGTCATACTCCAAAGATCTCCTGCTGTTAGTAAATGCTCTAATTGGTACTAATGTCCTGGGTGGCCAGCTCGAATAAGTTACTAAAAATGCATAAATGCTAATTTCTCCGAGACTTGGTCAATATGTATAGTGAAATTTATTTTTATCCAAAAGAAACTGGATGTGCTCTCAAGCTTTCTAAAATATTATCGCTGTATGTCAATATACATATTAAAATATCTATTTGATACTATTAAATTTGTTTTATAGTATGATAGGGTTTACATAAGGTAGAACATAATGTAGTATTCTGTGGGAATGGCATTTGTAATAATGTAATTAGCTTTCATAATCGTTTATAGTGCTATAATTATCATAACTTACAAATCAAAACAATAATTCTAAATACAGCATTAAAAATAAACATGTTTTTTATTAGCATATGTATACAAAGCTTTGAAAAACTATTCATACCCCATAAAGTTTTCCATATTTTTTTACCATTACACTCCAAACTAAAAGCACAACAATGACCAGAATTTACCTATATAACCTAAATCCAGTGCTATACTGGCACTACCATGCTTATTCTATACATATACCTTTAGTTTTCAGCTAGGATGCATAGGTTTTGAAACACAAGCAAGTAAAATTTATAAAATGAGCAGCTTTTTGAATGGCAACAGCTGCCGATTAGCTAATAGCTGAGGAGGGTTTTGATAGTGATCCCAGTGCCCCTGTCTGTGGTTCCTCCCCTTATCTGTTATTTATGCTAATTCTATTAGAAGCATTTTACCAAGTCGCTAGAAGGACCTGTGTTGATGTCATACCCATGTGACCAGAAAAGGCGGGGCCTCAGCAAACAGAAAAATAATGTTTCTTCCTGGTGTCAGCTATGTTGGCTGTGGCCTGACCTCTTCTGGTGACATGGGTATGAGATCAGCACAGGTCCTTCTAGCCACTTAGTAAAATGATTCTACAATGGAATGGTTTAGATCAAATCATATTTATGTGTTTGAATGACCCAATCACAATGACCCCATTCAAAATTTGTGGCAAGACATGAAAACTGCTGTTCGTAGATGCTCTTAAACCAAACTCACCAAGCTAGAATTATTTTGCAAATAAGAATAATGAAAAATGTCAATAGAGAGACATTCTGCCAAAATGTGGAAACGGTCAAGGGGTTTGAATATTTCTTTCAAGTCACTATATATATATATATATATATATATATATATCTATATATATAAATATATATATATATACAGTACAGACCAAAAGGTTGAACACACCTTTTCATTCAAAGAGTTTTCTTTATTTTTATTACTCTGAAATTTGTAGATTCACACTGAAGGCATCAAAACTATGAATTAACACATGTTCTTCAAAGTAGCCACCTTTTGCTTTGATTACTGCTTTGCACACTCTTGGCACTCTCTTGATGAGCTTCAAGAGGTAGTCACCGGAATTGGTTTTCACTTCACAGGTGTGCCCTGTCAGGTTTAATAAGGGCAGGGATTTCTTGCCTTATAAATGGAGTAAAGAAAAACAAATGGCCATGATTGCTTTAAAAAATGAAGGTCAGTCAGTCCGAAAAATTGGGAAAACTTTCAAAGTGTCCCCAAGTGCAGTGGCAAAAACCATCAAATGCTACAAAGAAACTGGCTCACATGAGGACCGCCCCAGGAAAGGAAGACCAAGAGTCACCTCTGCTGTGGAGGATAAGTTTATCCGAGTCACCAGCCTTAGAAATCCCAGGTTAACAGCAGCTCAGATTAGAGACCAGGTCAATGCCACACAGAGTTCTAGAAGCAGACACATCTCTAGAACAACTGTTAAGAGGAGACTTTGTGCAGTAGGCCTTCATGGTAAAATAGCTGCTAGGAAACCACTGCTAAGGACAGGCAACAAGCAGAAGAGACTTGTTTGGGCTAAATAACACAAGGAATGGACATTAGACCAGTGTAAATCTGTGCTTTGGTCTGATGAGTCCAAATTTGAGATCTTTGGATCCAACCACCGTGTCTTTGTGCGACGCAGAAAAGGTGAACGGATGGACTCTACATGCCTGGTTCCTACGGTGAAGCATGGAGGAGGAGTTGTGATGTTGTGGGGGTGCTTTGCTGGTCACACTGTTGGGGATTTATTCAAAATTGAAGGCATACTGAACCAGCATGGCTACCACAGCTTGCAGCGGCATGCTATTCCATCCAGTTTGCGTTTAGTTGGAGTATCATTTATTTTTCAACAAGACAATGACCCCAAACACACCTCCACCTTATTTGACTAAGAAGGAGAGTGATGGGGTGCTACTCCAGATGACCTGGCCTCCACAGTCGCCAGACCTGAACCCAATTGAGATGGTTTGGGGTGAGCTGGACTGCAGAGTGAAGGCAAAAGGGCCAACAAGTGCTAAGCATCTCTGGGAACTCCTTCAAGACTGTTGGAAGACCATTTCCGGTGACTACCTCTTGAAGCTCATCAAGAGAATGCCAAGAGTGTGCAAAGCAGTAATCAAAGCAAAAGGTGGCTACTTTGAAGAACCTAGAATATAAGACATATTATCAGTTGTTTCACACTTTTTTGTTAAGTATTTCATTCCACATGTGTTAATTCATAGTTTTGATGCCTTCAATGGGAATATACAATTTTCAGAGTCATGAAAATATAGAAAACTCTTTGAATGAGAAGGTGTGTCCAAACTTTTGGTCTGTACTGTATATTTAATCCTGCTCATATATTTTATTCATTTGCTAATAAGATCAACAGGTACAAAAAAAATAAATTGAATTAATTAGAGGAAATTATAATAAAAAGCAATATACTACCCAATGTGTCAGAAATATATCAATATTATATACTAGCTGTAGTACCCGGGCGTTGCCCGGGATACTAACTGTCTCTCTGTCTCTCTCCCAGTCTCTGTCTGTGTGTCGCTGTCTGTCTGTCTCTCTCGCTGTCTGTCTTTTTTCTTGTCTGTCTGTTTCTATCTCTCTGTATTTGCATCAGTCTGTCTCAATCTCTGTATCTGTCTGTCTCTCTCTATCTCTGTGTCTGTATCTATGTGTGTCTTTCTGTCTCTCTCTTTCCCCATCTGTCTCTTTCCCCATCTGTCTCTTTCCCCATCTATGGTGTGGGAGAGAAAAAGGCGCAATAGGGTCTTACCCGATTTACTGGGTGGAAAGGTAGAAGAGTGGTGCACTCACCTGATCGGGTTGTGCCAGTCACAACCCCTTTATGGACGTGAATGAGTGCCTTTGTGGTCCAGCAGCAGCCCTGTTACAGAGCGATATAGCAAGGAGAAAACTGGAGAGTAAACAGGTTTCTTGCCGTTTCAGAGACTCAACCGTCTCCTTCCTCAGGGAAAAAAGAACTTTTTTCCCTGAGGAAGGAGACGGTTGAGTCTCTGAAACGCGTTGGATGGATGTTTAAATAAAAGAACATTGTTTTTATGACATTGATGTCCGTGGTTTTCAGCGCGGTAAGAAACCTGTTTACTCTCCAGTTTTCTCCTTGCTGTATCTTTCCCCATCTGTCTCTTTCCGTCTGTCTCTTTGCCCGTTTATCTCTTTGTCCGTCTGTCTCTTTCCAGGGCTGTCTCTTTCCAGGGCTGTCTCTTTGCCCGTCTGTCTCTTTGCCTGTCTGTCTCTTTGCCCACCTGTCTCTTTCCAGGGCTGTCTCTTTCCAGGGCTGTCTTTTTCCCGGTCTGTCTCTTTCCTGGTATGTCTCTTTCCCGGTCTGTCTCTTTCCCGGTATGTCTCTTTCCCGGTCTGTCTCTTTCTCGGTCTGTCTCTTTCTCGGTCTGTCTCTTTCCCGGTCTGTCTCTTTCCAGGTCTGTCTCTTTGCCCATCTGTCTCTTTCCAGGTCTGTCTCTTTGCCTATCTGTCTCTTTCCAGGTTGTTTTTTTTCCAGGTCTGTCTCTTTCCAGGACTGTCTGTTTGCCCATCTGTCTCTTTGACCGTCTGTCTCTTTGGGCGTCTATCTCTTTGCCCGGCTGGATCTTTGCCCAGCTGTCTCTTTGCCCGGCTGTCTCTTTCCCGGGCTGTCTCTTTGCCCGTCTGTCTCTTTGCCCATCTGTCTCTTTGCCCGTCTGTCTGTTTGCCAGTCTGTCTCTTTGCCCATCTGTCTCTTTCCCGGTCTGTCTCTTTCCTGGACTGTCTCTTTCCAGATCTGTCTCTGCCCATCTGTCTCTTTGCCCGTCTGTCTATTTGCCCATCTGTCTCTTTCCAGGGCTGTCTCTTTCCAGGGCTGTCTATTTCCAGGGCTGTCTTTTTTCTTTCCAGCTCTGACTCTTTGCCCGTCTGTCTCTTTCCTGGTCTATCTCTTTCCTGGACTGTCTCTTTCCAGGTCTGTCTCTTTGCTCGTCTGTCTCTTTCCAGGTTTGTCTCTTTGCCTGTTTGTCTCTTTACCCATCTGTCTCTTTGCCCGTCTGTCTCTTTCCAAGGCTGTCTCTTTCCAGGGCTGTCTCTTTCCAGGTCTGTCTCTTTCCCCGTCTGTCTCTGTCCAGGTCTGTCTTCTTCCAGGTCTGTCTCTTTCTAGGTCTGTCTCTTTCTAGGTCAGTTTTTTTGCCCATCTGTCTCTTTCCAGGGCTGTCTCTTTCCAGGGCTGTCTCTCTCCCGGTCTGTCTCTTTCCCGGTCTGTCTCTTTCCCGGTCTGTCTCTTTCCAGGTCTGTCTCTTTGCCCGTCTGTCTATTTTCCCATCTGTCTCTTTGGGTGTCTGTCTCTTTGGGCATCTATTTCTTTGGGCATCTGTCTCTTTGCCCGGCTGTCTCTTTGCTCATCTGTCTCTTTGCCCGTCTGTCTCTTTCCCCGTCTGTCTCTTTCCTGGACTGTCTCTTTGCCCCTCTGTCTCTTTGCCCATCTGTCTCTTTCCACGGCTGTCTCTCTCCAGGTCTGTCTCTTTCCCGGTCTGTCTCTTTCCCGCTCTGTCTATTTCCTGCTCTGTCCCTTTCCCAGTCTGTCTCTTACCCGGTCTGTCTCTTTCCAGGTCTATCTCTTTGCCCGTCTGTCTCTTTGCCCGTCTGTCTCTTTCCAGGTCTGTCTCTTTCCAGGTCTGTCTCTTTGCCCGGCTGTCTCTTTGCCCAGCTGTCTCTTTCCAGGGCTGTCTCTTTCCAGGGCTGTCTCCTTCCCCGTCTGTCTCTGTCTGTGTCTCTGTCTTTTTCTGTCTCTCTCTCTTTCTCTCTGTCTCACCACCGACATATTACCTCACACATAAGCTTCTTATACTAAGTTTATTTTGTTCCTATAGCAACCACTGACAGTTGCTATTTATAGCCTGCAGCTCCCAGCTCCATTCAGTTTAATGGATGCAGGATTTTTGTAGAATAACTGTAAAGCGCGGGGTTAGGCTATGTGCCCACGCTACAGGATTTATCGCGGATTTGACGCGGATTTTGACGCGGATTTAGCGCGGATTTGCCGAAAATCTGCAGCACAGCTACTCCCCAGCCATTTCAATGGCATTTTGGAAATGCTGTGCCCATGCTGCGGATTTTTCCGCTGCGGATTTTGCCGCGGATTTTGATGCGGAACAAACTGCGGCATGTCAATTGTTTGGTGCGGATTTGGTGCGGATTTTCTGTTTTGAATGGGGAAAAAAAAAAAAATAAAATCCGCATCGAAATCCGCGTCAAATCCGCGTCAAATCCGCGTCAAATCCGCGTCAAATCCGCAGCTATGTGAAGGTGCGGATTCTGGGGGAAAGATGCGGATTTTGAGGCACAAAAATCCGCAGGTACATTCTACCGTGGACACATAGCCTTACATTTTCCCGTCTAAACATAGTCTATGACGTTCCCTGAGTCACATGAGGTGTCTGTGCAAAATTTCGTGATTGTAAATGTGACGGTGCAGATTCCTTTAGCGGACATACATACATACACACATACACTCTGCTTTATATATTAGACTACAAATAGGCTCGATGCTATCGCATCGGCAGTGAGGTGAAATGAAGATCTGTCTATGCTTAGTGGTGCTGACAGGATTAGTGGACATGTGTCACACTGATTGTGCCTTCCAATAGATCTGTTATATATAATATCTCATTCCTCTGCATTTGTGTATTGTATGTGTTTGACCTCTTTCAACCCTGTGCACTGTCTCTTTCTTGTTGTGTGCTGTATATTGGTATGCGGTGTTTTGTTTCTTGAGCTGTGTTCACTATGTGGTATCTCCCCTGTGTGCAGTGTTTGTTTAAACTATGAGGTCCCTGGTAAACTGACTGTCCACAGAATTTTTTTTGGGGTAAATTAAATGTGTTAAAGGCTGTGTGTATTTTTATTGTAAATAAACATAATGTGTGTGTGTGTGTGTGTGTGTGTGTGTGTGTGTGCGCGCGTGTGTGTGTATATATATTATATATATATTTTTTTATTTATTTCTCTTTCTCTAACACGCACAGCTCTGCTATACACTCAGCTCTAACACACAGGTACAGGCACAGGTGCGTACAGACACAGACACAGGCGCGCACAGACACAGGCGCGCACAGACACAGGCAGGCGCGCACAGCTCTGCTATACACTGAGCACACACACACAGTACTGAACTGTCTAGAATGGAGGCTGCAGGGAGATCCTCAAAAAACCACTCCAATCTAGATGCAACCATGTGCTTACAGGACCTGTGTGATGTCACTCTCATGTTGTTGAGGAGAGCCATAAGATGAAATACTTAATTAACCTCTGGACATAGAGCACATGAGAAGTGTCTTCAATGAAATTAATTCTCTATACGTAAGAACCCAAGATGGCACCCGATGACATCACAGACCCTACGATCAGCATGGATCCACCAGATGACATCCCTCCCATCACCATCATCATGGATTCATCCACTGAAGTCAGACCCGCCGATCAACAGCAACACAGATCTCCCCATTGGCTAGCCCATGAACTGTCCCACTAAATGGGCATATCTGAACTTCTGTATGCCCCTAGCCTTTATCAACAGGACGCATGCTTGTACTCACTCTGTTCGGTGCCATCTTTACTGTGACCAAGAAGAGATTTTACATCCGACTGTGTCTGGTGTGAATTCTTTACGCATGCCCTTGGTCTATACCAATTAGGCCAGGCAGTAGGCAACTAGTGATCTCTGGTTAAGAGTTCACCCCCAACATTAATGGCGCTCAACGTGGGGCCAATAGACGGAGACACCTGAAATCCTGATAAACTGGCAACTGGAATGGCATGACGTGCTGGACACCCCAGGAATTTGATCACCTCCTAACAAGAGCACGGTAGGTCTGCTGATTTTTCATAATCTGTAGTCTTCCCGTGGTCTCTGGGGGGGGGGTGTGGCACTGATTGCCTGACCGAGTCTGTTTTTTTGGGGTATCTGTTGATGGGCAGACGGGTCTCACAGCTATTGGCCATAATAATTTCGGAAGAACCGTCACATATTCAGTTGCCTGCTGCCTGTTGTGTATTTGTGAGAAGGGGAGATTGACTGGTAGTTAAGAGAGCATGTGGGTTTGTGAGTGGTGTCTGGAAAATGTGTAAAGTATATGGTTTGTGGTTGCCTGTGATAAGGTTTGTGGTTTTCGTAGTGCCCGCTCAGACATACTGAGTGCAGAGCTTTTTGCAGTGCCAAGCTCAGACTGAGTGCAGAGCCTTTTTGTAGTGCCAAGCTCAGACATACTGAGTGCAGAGCTTTTTGTAGTGCCAAGCTCAGACATACTGAGTGCAGAGCCTTTTTGAAGTGCCAAGCTCAGACTGAGTGCAGAGCCTTTTTGTAGTGGCAAGCTCAGACATACTGAGTGCAGAGCCATATGTAAGTGCCCAGCTTAGCTATACTGAGTGCAGAGCCTTGCTTTATACATAAATGTAACCTGTTTAAAGTGTTTTCCTGGAACTGAATCGGCTGGGATAGACAACTTGTAGCCAGGGGTTATAATAGAGGTGTTTTTGTAAATTGTGGAATGCAGAAATCAGACAGGAACCACTTGGCAAAATAAGGAAGGATTGGAAGTGTGTGCTGCAAACTAGAGGTTTTCTTTAGTGTTTCAGTTGTGTGTCAGTTGTGAGTCATCTGCCCCTGACTTTTTGCTTGTTTGGTGTTGTTTATCTTGAGAGAAAGATGGAGAAATTGGTGAAGTTGTGTCTAGTTGTGGTCAGAAAAATCCGGATGAGAGTGGACTTTGCTGGGATGTGTGAAGAAGACCATGTGCTCTGTAAATGTTTGAACAAAGACTGGGTGAACTATTATATACTTAGACAGGAAAAATAAGTGTTTTTATCTATAATTAGACTTAGATCATGGACATATGTGTGTGCGTGTGTGTGTATATATATATGGGTATATATATATATATATATATATATATATATATATAAGTACAGACTACCGAAAATAGGAGAGATAGAGTTGGAGCAGATGTGAGGTCCTTTTCCCTGCTACATGCCAAAATGGTGGCTGAAGCACATGGTGGCCGATGCATGCATGGTTTAAACAAAGAAAGAGAAGTGAGTCGGGGGATGTGTGAAGAAGATCATGTGCTCTGTAAATGTCTAAACAATGGATTGGATGGAGTACTACATACTTGGACAAAAAAAATGAGTGATTTTAACTGTAGTTGGATCAGGACTGTAGATATCTTAATATGTGTGTGTATATAATATATATAAGTGTGTGTGTGTGTGTGTGTGTGTGTGTGTGTGTATAAAACACAGACTATAGACTATAGGGGGAAATAGTTGAGCAAAAGAAAAAATCAGTTTACCCTCCCTTCCCACATGGTCCTATTCTAGCAAGGAGACCATGTGCTGTGCAGCCATCTTTAGTAGGAATTAGATGAAATGAGTATTTGCAGTGTGAGACTTAGGGATCAATATGTTAAACTCCATTACAATGTTGAAAATGATAGATTAGGAAAGCATTAAGATAAACATTTTTAAATAACGCACCTTTGCGGCAGATGTCATGATAAATAATACATATTCCAATTATGAATGTGGCGAATAAATCCTGAGAGTTACATGTTTTAGAAATAAATAAATAAATAAATAATAAAAAAAATCCAACAGAAGGAGGGAGATTTCACTTGTGTCCAGCGAAAATGAGCAGTGTGCTTCTGTTTTTTTCTTTTCAGGCCTGCTCGGAAACATATCCAGTATGGAAAACGTTACTGCTGAAAAACTCATGATGCTGGTGGTATGTAAGAATGGAGTTCCTAAAAGTGGTAAAAGTGCATATTCTATAACTGAGGTCATTATAGAGATCTTACAGTACCTGGGGATGCCCCTAATGAGACCCTGTCTGCCATTGTGAAGACAGGAGAAACGCGTTGGGCTTCTTTCAAGCTAAGTGTCTGACAAATATGTGTTTATTTTTATTAGCCTGCGTGGGAATTGGACAGTGGAGGCTCTATGACTGGACAAGATCTCCTCATGACTTTACCTGGCCTTATTATTATTATATTGATACAGTGGGTTCATGTTATACATGTGAGATATTTAATTTCTTTTAGGGTTTGGTCCTTGAATTTGCTGTATCATATTGATTTAAGCTACCAAACAGCTATGTAAAATACAGAGTTTGAATATTTAATCTTTTGGAATGAATTGGATATATATAATTGCATATTGACGCCCCTCTATCCCCTGTATCTCACGGATTCTATATTCCCTCACTGACATTAGCAGCACTTTTTAGCTTAGCAGTGTAGGGATAGGGAGGGTGAGCCATCGGTGAGCGGGGGCGCCAATTCGCCTTATAGGGTGCCGACCTCCGCTGCGAGGTAGGGAGAGTTTAGGGCTATTGCCCCAATCCCTGCCCCCTCCTTTATTGGAATATTTAATTGTGTCTATAGTTACTCACATGGGTGTATGTATGTTTGGAATTTTAATAATTATAACAAACATGTAACAATCCACAAGATAATGGTGGACGCTTGCAAATCATGTAACAAATGTTCGTTTTCCTTTTCCTTAATAATTAGATCTTTATATAAGATATTTTGGTTTAGCACCTAGAATGTGATTATATTTCTCACAGATACTTAAGATACAGTGTGATATCCTGACCAGTGATGTACGAGCCTTATACAACTGCCTATATAGTGTGTAAAACATGTGTATCCTCCAATTCCAGATCCTAAATCAGTGTTTAGGAGCACGTGGTCTCAAGCCAGGAGACTGGGTGATCCTAAAAAGTCAGAATGATCCCTGAGTCAGAATCAGATGATCCCTGAGTCAGAATCAGATGGACTGATTCAGCTTTTCCCGACCACAGCAACTTCCATGAAGCTTGGGGGAAAACCCATCTGGAGACAACAGCCGATGTGAAGAAGAGTCATCATACCAGCAGAATGAGGGTCACAACTAGAGATGAGCGAACCGGTCCCGGTTCGGCTCGAGGTCGGCTCGCCGAACGTTCGACGAACCAAACTCGAACGTATAGGCTATAATGGGAGGCAATCACAAACACATAAAAATGCATTATAAATGTACACAAACAGTTAATAAACATTGCCATAACACTTACCGGTCCTCGCGATCCCTTCTGCACTCTGTCTCCTGCCGCTATTCCATCCGATGATCGCTGAATCCTCCCGGTGACCTGCACTGCCAGCAGAGATGCAGGACCTATCGTGACGTCAAAATAGCCATGTGACCAGTCACGTGGCTATTATCTCATTGGCTACAGACTGGTCACATGACTATGACACGTCATGTAGGACCTGCGAGTGCATCTCTCCGGTACACGGTGCACATATGTGTATCGCCGTGTACCGGCGACATGCTCTAGCACACGGTCGACTCCCCGTTCCGTTAGGGACCGGCTGACACAGCCGGTCATTAACGGAGATCACCGTTGCCATAGCAACGCAGTTAGCGGTGACGTCACCGCTAACCGCGGCTCCGAGAGCACCGTTGCTATGGTAACGCGTCTGTAAGCGTTACCACTGTTACCGCTGACAGCCAGCACTGATCACTCACGGAGTGAAGGCTGCACGCTGCTTCCCGATTGTAGTGAAGATTGTACTGAGGATGAGGTTCCCCAGCCCATGATGGGCTGGTGCACCTCATCCTCACTACAATCGTCACTACTACTACTACACTAGTGAGGATTGTAGTGAGGATGAGATGCCTCAGCCCATGATGGGCTGGGGAACCTCATCCTCACTACAATCGTCACTACTACTACACTAGAAAGAAACAAGACAGAAGAGCAGGATCGTGGAGGGCTGACAGGGGGTAATAAAGATGGAGTCTCTAATGTGTCTGTGCATTTATTTATATTAAAGTATTTTTTATCTGTGTGGTGTTTTTTTTAACCCCTTATTGGAGATTCTTAATGGCCGGGTCAAACGTGCCTGATATTAAGAATCTCTGGCTTAATACTGGCTAGTAAAACAAAGCCAGTATTAACTCATGATTACCCAACAAGCCACCCGGCTCCAGGGCTGTTGGAAGAGTTGGATACAGCGCCAGATGATGGCGCTTCTATGAGAGCGCCATTTTCTGGGACGGCTGCGGACTGAAATCCACAGCAGAGGCGCCCAGAAACCTCGGGCTAACCTGTGCTGCGGATTCCAATCCCCAGCTGCCTAGTTGTACCCGGCTGGACACAAAAATGGGGCGAAGCCCACGTCATTTGTTTTTTAATTATTTCATGAAATAAGTGAAATAATTAAAAAAAATGGACTTCCCTATATTTTTGGTTCCCAGCCGGGTACAAATAGGCAACTGGGGGTTGGAGGCAGCCCGTGGCTGCCTGCTGTACCTGGCTAGCATACAAAAATATGGCGAAGCCCACGTCATTTTTTTGGTGGGCAAAAAAATTCTGCATACAGTCCTGGATGGAGTATGCTGAGCCTTGTAGTTCTGCAGCTGCTGTCTGCTCTTCTCCATACAGATAGACAGCAGCTGCAGAACTACAAGGCTCAGCATACTCCATCCAGGACTGTATGCAGAAGTTTTTTGCCCCCTGAAAAAATTATGTGGGCTTCGCCATATTTTTGTATGCTAGCCAGGTACAGCAGGCAGGTACGGCTGCCCCCAACCCCCAGTTGCCTATTTGTACCCGGCTGGGAACCAAAAATAAAGGGAAGCCCTTTTTTTATTATTTCATGAATTTCATGAAATAATTAGAAAACAAATGACGTAGGCTTCGCCCCATTTTTGTGTCCAGCCAGGTACAACTAGGCAGCTGGGGATTGGAATCCGCAGCACAGGTTGGCCTGAGCTTTCTGGGCCCCACTGCTGCGAATTGCAGTCTGCAGCCGCCTCAGAAAATGGCATTTTCATAGAAGCGCCATATTCTGGCGCTGTATCCAACTCTTCCAGCACCTGCCTGCTATACCTGGCTAGCATACAAAAATATGGCGAAGCTCACGTCCTTTTTTTGTAGTTTTTTGGCAAAAAAAATAAAAAATGCTTCCCTGGATTTTCCATTGCCAGTGAAGGTAACACCAAGCAGTGGGGGTTAGCAGCCAGTAGCTGCTAGGATTACCCTTAGCTAGCAATACAAAAAATGCAGCGGGAGCCCATATATATTTTTTTTAAATATTTATTTAAATAACTAAAAATAAAATGGGCTTCCCTGTATTTTGATTGCTGGACATCACAGTGGTGTAAAAATAAATCTTTAAAAAAATGACGTAGCGCTCCGCGGTATTTTTGATTCTCAGCGCAGATAAAGCAGACAGCTATGGGTTGCCACCCCCATCTGCCTGCCGTTACCTTGGTTGGCAATCAAAATACAGGGAAGCCCATTAATTTTTTCTATTTAAAAAATAGTTAAAAAAAAAAATGACGTTGGGTCCCCCCATTTTTGATAGCCAGCTAGGGTAAAGCAGACGGCTGTAGCCTGAAAACCACAGCTGGCAGCTTTACCGTGGTTGGGGATGCAATGTGGAGGTCCCCTCAGGCTCTTTTTTATAATTATTGTATAAATATTAATAATTACACAATAAAAGTAGGGTCCCCCCAAATTGGATCACCAGCCAAGGTAAAGCGGACAGCTGTGGTCTGGTATTCTCAGGGTGGGAAGGTCCATAGTTATTGGGCCTTCACAGCCTAAAAATAGCAGGCCGCAGGCACCCCAGACATGGCGCATCCACTAGATGCGCCAATCCTGGCGCTTCACCCCAGCTCATCCCATGCCCTGGTGCAGTGGCAAACGGGGTAATAAATCGGGTTGATACTAGCTGTAAAGTAACCTGACATCAAGCCCAGCAGTTTGTGATGTCATGGCGTCTATTAGATACTCAACATCATAAACTGTCAGTACTAACAAAAAAAAAAAATCGACAAAAGAAATTTATTTGAAAAAACAGTCCCCAAAACATTTCCTCTTTCACCAATTTATTGTAAGAAAAAAAATAAAGGTGTCCCACGACGACTCTGGACCGTCTAGAATATGGGGGGGAGACACTCAGGGAACGTATCCCCCATTTTCTAGGAGTGCGGACCCTTCATGTGAGGAGTGTGGGTGCAATGAATCTGCACTCACTCTTCTCGGGTCCACAGCAGCAGAGTCCATGTCGTAATGGTTGCTACCAAAGCTGCAATGCCCTGCTCATGAGGTAAGGGCATGCCTAATCAGGAGAACTACTGTAGAGGAAGCTCTGCTCACTGGTATATAGGTGCTCAGAGGTAATAATAGATAAAATTAGTGAGTAACCTCGGCACTCTAAATCTCCCAGACTAAGTCAGTAAGTCACAACGGATAGTAATGCAAAATCACTCTTTATTGGTCCGTATTAAGAAAAAAAAAATTTTCATAAGCATATATGTTTTTGTCCAAAACAAGTTACAAATGACGTTTCGGCCTGAGCCTTCGTCAGATTGGACTTATCTGCATGTAATCATGAAAAATGACAATAATCAGTATCACATAAGAGTGAGAGAACAATAACATAAACTCGAACAATGTAGAGGTACAATTGGGATGCAGCAAAAAAATTGCCACACAGCAAGAAATGAAACACATGATACAAATGTCATAATACAGTACAAGGACAATATAGTAATGACAAATATGGGGTCAGAGTAGACTTAGACAGCTCTGGTACGAAAGAGATGTCAATCATAAAGTAACATGTGCAGTAGGTGTAGAGCTACAGTGTGCATGGCAGAGCTAATGGGTAGACCGACCATAGAAAAAGAATTGAGAAAAAGTGGAGAAAAAGTGGAGAAAAAATGGAGAAAAAAATGGAGAAAAAGTGGAGAAAAAGTGGAGAATAAGTGGAGAAAAAGTGGAGAAAAAGTGGAGAAAAAGTGGAGAATAACTGGAGAAAAAGTGGAGGAAAAAATGGAGAAAAAGTGGAGAAAAAGTGGAGAATAAGTGGAGAAAAAGTGGAGAAAAAAATTCTCCACTTTTTCTCCACTTTTTCTCCACTTTTTCTCCATTTTTTTCTCCACTTTTTCTCCACTTTTTCTCCACTTTTTCTCCATTTTTTTCTCCACTTTTTCTCCACTTTTTCTCCACTTTTTCTCCACTTATGGAGAAAAATTGGAGAATAAGTGGAGAAAAATTGGAGAAAAAAATGGAGAAAAAGTGGAGAAAAAGTGGAGAAAAAAAATGGAGAAAAAGTGGAGAAAAAGTGGAGAAAAAGTGGAGAAAAAGTGGAGAAAAAGTGGAGAATAAGTGGAGAAAAAGTGGAGAAAAAAAGGAGAAAAAGTGGAGAAAAAAATGGAGAAAAAGTGGAGAAAAAGTGGAGAAAAAAATGGAGAAAAAGTGGAGAAAAAGTGGAGAAAAAGTGGAGAAAAAGTGGAGAAAAAAAGGAGAAAAAGTGGAGAAAAAGTGGAGAAAAAGTGGAGAAAAAAATGGAGAAAAAGTGGAGAAAAAATGTAGAAAAAGTGGAGAAAAAATGTAGAAAAAGTGGAGAAAAAATGTAGAAAAAGTGGAGAAAAAATGGAGAAAAAGTGGAGCACCCTTTGGTGCCTTTCTTGTGGCACTAAGGGGTTTTTAGCTTTGTATTTAGCCAAAAAAATGAAAAAAAAAATGACGTAGGGTTCCCCCTAGTTTTGTAGCCAGCTAGGGTAAAGCAGACGGCTGCAGCCTGCAGACCACAGCTGGCAACCTCACCTTGGCTGGTAATCCAAAACTGAGGGCACCCCACGCTGTTATTTTAAATTAAATAAATAATTTAAAAAAAAAAACACGTAGGGGTCCCCCAAAATTGGATCACCAGCCAAGGTAAAGCAGACAGCTGGGGCCTGATATTCTCAGACTAGGGAGGTCCATGGTTATTGGAATCTCCCCAGCCTAAAAATAGCAGGCCGCAGCCGCCCCAGAAGTGGCGCATCCATTAGATGCGCCAATCCTGGTGCTTCGCCCCAGCTCATCCCGTGCCCTGGTGCGGTGGCAAACGGGGTAATATATGGGGTTAATACCAGATGTGTAATGTCACCTGGCATCAAGCCCTGGGGTTGGTGAGGTCAGGCGTCTATCAGATACCCGACATCACCAACCCAGTCAGTAATAAAAAAAAATAGACGACAAACACATTTTTATTTGAAAAAACACTCCCCAATACATTCCCTCTTTAACCAATTTATTAGAATGAAAAACAAATCCAGGTCTGGTGTAATCCAAGGGGTTGCCATGACGATCCACACTGTCCCAGTCAATGAAGAGCAGGATGTTCCCCATTGGCTGGGAGAGCAGTGCAGTGACCTGAGCTAACATCAATGGGTCAGCCCAGGTCACTGCAGGGGGGTGACAAGTGCTGCTGTCAGCGAGGTACATTACCTGCGCTGATCTCCAGCACACTGACAGCCCCTGTCACTGAGTTCAATGACCGGCGCCTTCCCCTCAAGTATCGCGAGAGGTCCGTGACGTCACCGCTAGTCAGTCTCGGGTCGGAAGCGAGAGGTGATGTGACAAGCGGCGGCCATGGAGGACAGTGACAGTGCTGAGGTCGGGATGGCGGGACTTCATCACCGCAGGTAAGCCGAGCGGGGTGTGTGTGTGTGTGTGTGTGTGTGTGCGTGTGTGTGTGTGTGTGTGTGTGTATGTATGTGTACATGCCACGGGCAGGAGGGGGCGGAGCGAGCTGAGCGGGGAAGTGTGGGCTTCCTGCACGTAACTAAGATAAACATCGGGTTACTAACCAAAGCGCTTTGCTTGGATACCCGATGTTTATCTTGGTTACCAGCTTCTGGCAGGCTGCCAGCGATGGCTCCTGCACACTGTAGCTGTAAAAAGCCCTGCTTTTTGCTGCTAGAACCGTTCTCGAACGTATCTAGAACTATCGAGCTTTTGCAAAAAGCTCGAGTTCTAGTTCGATCTCGAACAGCCCCAAAAATCACTCGAGCTTAGAACTGGAGAACCTCGAACTGCGAACCGTGCTCAACTCTAGTCACAACACACATAGTGCTGGACTACCTCACATAGAACCTTATGGAGAATTTCTAGATTGGGGGTGATACATGGGAAATAACCGAGATAAGCGAACAATGGGTACAGGAACATTACACAAATAAGGGCTCATGGTGGGAAAAACATTATCTGACCTGAACCAAACAATCATTTTAACGGTTTAAGTGACTTTTTAAGGATAACATACACTTGTAGTTAACTGGTATTGTTTTATGTGTTAGTATTTGAAGCCGTAAAAGTGCTACTCTGTGTTACTGAAGGTAATCGGATCCATGCGTAAGGTAAATCTTGTTAAAGGCTTCCTGGTGGTAGATTATGGACCTGAGACAAGAAGAGATCCATTAGAGTTGTGATACAATCAGGTGTATTCAGCTAGAAAAGTCTAGAGGATGCGGACAGCACTCAGATGTTGACTGAGAATCAGTCTTTCAGAAACAGTAATGCTAAAAGCTGCAGCATAACGGTAAGAAGCTTAATCTTACAATTGCCTTACTCTTTCTGATCGACTAATATCAAAATCTGGGTGAAGTCTTCGGCATTAAATAGTCTGTTCTAAGGACTGGGACATTACCTGTGCTTCTGTGAACTTTGTGTGCAGGATGTGATCAACTCTCTGATCAACAGTCTGTATCAGCGGGGGCAAAGGCTTAGCATTGCTTGCACAGCAGATAGCAAAACAAAAAAAAGTTGCAGTTAAAGCATTAGAGCTGATATGTTAGAGGACCATGGTAGGGTCAGAAGGTTAATAAAGTATTTAGGGGGGACTGTTGAGGAGAGCCATAAGAAGAAATACTTAATTAACCTCTGGACATAGAGCACTGTGAGAAGTGGGTTCAATGCAATGAATTCTCTATATGTAAGAACCCAAGATAGCCCCCGATGATATCACAGACCCTACCATCAGCATGGATCCACCAGATGATGTCCCTCCCATCACCATCATCATGGATTCATCCACTGAAGTCAGACCCGCCGATCAACAGCAACACAGATCTTCCCATTGGCTAGCCCATGAACTGTCCCACTAAATGGGAATATCTGAACTTGTGTACACCCCTAGCCTATATCAACAGGACGCATGCTTGTACTGGCTCTGTTTGGTGCCATCTTTACTGTGACCAAGAAGAGATTTTATATCCGACTGTGTCTGGTGTGAAAT
This sequence comes from Anomaloglossus baeobatrachus, assembly GCF_048569485.1. Classification (NCBI taxonomy): domain Eukaryota; kingdom Metazoa; phylum Chordata; class Amphibia; order Anura; family Aromobatidae; genus Anomaloglossus; species Anomaloglossus baeobatrachus. Next base: position 689,780,231 of record NC_134353.1, on the reverse strand, counting down.
CTTTACGCATGCACTTGGTGTATACCAATTAGGCCAGGCAGTAGGCAACTAGTGATCTCTGGTTAAGAGTTCACCCCAACAATGTGATCAATCACATGATCAGAAGCTGCTGCTCCAGGGGACTCTGCTCTATGACTGCAGGACTCTGCTGTGCAGGAGTATGAAGTGGAGCCGTGGGTGTAAAGTAATGTGCGGGAGTATGAAGTGGAGCCGTGAGTGTAATGTAATGTGCGGGGGGCGGAGCGCGGGTGTAATGTAATGTGCAGGGGTGGCGGAGCCGTGGGTGTAATGTAATGTGCGGGGGGCGGAGCCGCAGGTGTAAGGTAATGAGCGGGGGTGACGGAGCCACGGGTGGAGCTGTGGGTGACGTTTATGTCAGTTGCACAGGGGCAGTTTGAACTGCGCCTGCGCAACCGACAGTGACGTGGTGCATGACGGAATAGGAGAACAGATAAAACTGGTGATTATGTAAGTAGATAAAGGTGTTTAGTGTGTGTTATTTTACTTTACTACAGGTGAATTGATGAAGTCTGGTTTCAAGCTGAAGCCAAACTTTATTAATTTAGGGCTTAATGTCTCTCTCTCTCCTCCATCCCTCTCTCTCCTTCTCCTCCCTCTCTCTCTCTATCCTGCCTCTCTCCCCTCTCTCTCTATCCCCCCTCTCTATCCCCCCTCTCTATCTCTCTCTCCTCCCTCTCTCTCCTGCTTCTCTATCCTCCCTCTCTCCCTCTCTGTCCTCCGTCCCGCTCTCTCCCTCTCTCTCCTCCCTCTCTTTCTCTCTCTCATCCCTCTCTATCCTGCCTCTCTCTCCTCCCTCTGTCTTCTCCCTATGTCTCTCTATCCTTCCTCCCTCTCTCTCCTCCCTCTCTCTGTCCTCCTTCTCTAACCTTCCTCTCTCCCTCTCTCTCGCCTCTCTCTCCCTCTCTCACCCCCCTCTCTCTTTCTCTCTCTCTATCCTGCCTTTCTCTCCTCCCTCTCTTTCTCCTCCCTCTGTCTCTCTCCTCTCTCTCTATCCTCCCTCTATCCCTCTCTCCTCTGTTCCTCTCTCCTCACTCTCTCCTCCCCCTCTCTCTCCTTATTCTCTATCCTCCGTCTCTCTCTCTCCTCTTTCCCTCACCCCTCCTTCTCTATCCTCCCTCTGTCCCTCTCTTTCTCTCTCCACCATCCCAATATCCTCTGTCCCCCTCTCTCCTCCCTCTCTTCCTATCCTGCCTCTCTTTCCTCCCTCTCTCTCTCCTCCCACTGTCTCCTCCCAATGTCTCTCTCCTCCCTCTCTATCCTCCCTCTGTCCCTCTTTCTCTCCTCTGGATAAAAATTAAACAAGGGAGCGCATGTGAAGGTTCTGGGAGATAGCGGTGAGGAGAAGAAAAGGAATCTGCTCACCTGATGTGGTTGTGCAGCCCTCGCACAACCACGGTATAAGGCAGGAGTGTGGAGTCAGTGATCTTCTGACCTGTTAGCCCACGATGTCCATCCAGGGAAGCAATTTCCTGAGGAGCTGGTCACATGACAGATCACTGGGCGTCTCTGGTAATCTGACCTCCGTATCAAGCAGCTCTTGCCGTGAACCCACAGGGGGGAAGATCAGCAGTAAAGTATAGAAGCACGGTCTGATAGAGCGCTAAGGAGGCCACAGTATTAGATTAATTTTTTTTAGAATTTATTGTTTTCTATCAGCCACAACGCGTTTCGATATACACAATATCTTCATCAGGTGGATATAAAACGGAATGTGGAGAATACTATTTAAAGGGACAGGTGCGATTCCATTGGTCAGCACCAAATTAATTGAAATGTTAACCCTTAATGTATCACAACCAACCCTTCAACAATAATATAAAAGCTAATAAAAGATATTTAAAAAGGATTTTTCAAAAAGACTCTTTGCCATAAAAACATTATTTAAAAACACATGTGATAATATAATCATATAAATCATATATTAACTCCTAAAACTTAATACATAAAATATGAGAACTTTTCAAAAAAATGATCTGAGTATGCCTGCACTACTAACATGTAATAATATTGTTATAATGTATGTCAGTGTGGGTAGATCAAGAATTTAAATTTATAAATTAGGGAATAGGTATTCTTATTTTTAAAAATTGCGTTAAATGTCTATTTAATCTCAACCACTGGGTGCATATGCCAGCACAATAGGTGTTGTGAATCGCTTTTCCAGCACAATAGGTGCTGTGAACTGCTTTTCCAGCACAATAGGTGCTGTGAACTGCTTTTCCAGAACTGACAGAATTAGCTATTGAATCTCAAAACTGGGTGCATATCCAGCACAATAGGTGCTGTGAATCATTTTTCCAGAATCCGAGCAGTGGAATCATACATGTGCCAGCACAATGAAGGTTCCGATTGCATTATTAAATGTCTATTGAATCTCAACCACTGGGTGCATATGCCAGCACAATAGGTGCTGTGAATCACTTTTCCAGCACAATAGGTGCTGTGAACCGCTTTTCCAGATCTGACAAAAATGTCTATTAAATCTCAACCACTGGGTACATATGCCAGCACAATAGGTGCTGTGAATAATTTTTTTTTTTTTTTCAGTACAATAGGTGCTGTGAATCACTTTTACAGAATCCGAACACTAGAATCATGCATATGCCAGCACAATAAAGGTTCCGATTCAATTATGAAATGCTTATTGAGTCTCAACCCCTGGGTGCATATGCCAGCACAATGGGTGCTGTGAATTATTTTTCCAGCACAATAGGTGCTGTGAATCCCCTTTTTTTTTCTTTCCCTCCTCCCCCAAACCCGAGCAACAGAATTCATTAAATCAATTCATTATTTGGCTACATTCTCAATAGTCATATTAAGACCCTCAGGGTGTAAGGTACCCAATCTGAATATCCAGTAACTCTCTCTTTTAATAAGTCTCTCGAACCGATCGGATCCGGAGTTATCTATGTGATCAATAATTAATAATCTCAATTGTTTGGGATCCTTCTGATGTGCAATTTGAAAATGTCGAGATAGACTGTGTTGTTGGAAGCCATTTTTGATATTGGACCTATGTTTATTCAACCTGGCGTGCATAGTTTGTACTGTACGGCCCACATACTGTAGACCGCACGTGCACTCAAGCAGGTAAATAACATAGGTGCTCTGACAGTTTAGGTGAAATTGAATGGGGAAAAGAGCATTTGTGGTCCGGGATGTAAAGCAAGTGATTTTATCACCAATAACCTCACAGCATTTACACCTAGAGGTGTTGCAGCGATAGTTTCCGTTGTTACTGGAAACAATGGTGTTTAGTTACGCTAATCTGTTCATGGGGGTGTTTGAATCATCTCACATCGCACAGTCCCCTCTGACCGAGGGTCATTTGGTTTACTACCGGCGCTTCATAGATGACCTGCTCCTCATTTGGAGAGGATCTCTATTACAAACCAATCACTTCATTTCTCAACCCAATGTCAATTCCTGGGGTCTCACCTTTACCGCTGCGGTTTCTTCCAGTGCCCTCCAGTTTTTGGACCTGATGGTGAGGTTAGATGAAAATGGGGGGGTCTCCACCTCGACACATTTCAAACAAGTAGATGTCAACAGCTACTTGAGGTTCGACAGTGGACACCTCCCTAGTTGGATAACCAATATTCCATACGGGCAATACTGGAGGGTCAGAAAAAACTGCACCGGTGATGATGATTTCCTGCAGGAATCCAATCTCCTGAGAAAAAGGTTCAGACAAAAAGGCTACCCATCTAAACTTCTGGAGGATGCCTTTAGTAAGACTAAGCAACTCACTCAGGACCTTTGTATCCGAAAGATCCAAGAGAAACAGCATAGTATTACAAAGAGTGAAGATAAATTGAATCCACGAAAATGGAGTTTAGTAACCACTTTTTGCAAATCCAGGATCCAAATTCACAAACTTCTAGAGAAATACTGGTTTATATTACAGGGTGACCCGCTACTTCGAGATCAGATCCCCCCTAAGCCCTCCATCATCTACCGGAGGAATATAAACTTGAAGAATCTAGTAGCGCCAAGTAATCCTAATCTTAAAGATTCTCCTAAAACCACCATTGTTTCCAGTAACAACGGAAACTATCGCTGCAACACCTCTAGGTGTAAATGCTGTGAGGTTATTGGTGATAAAATCACTTGCTTTACATCCCGGACCACAAATGCTCTTTTCCCCATTCAATTTCACCTAAACTGTCAGAGCACCTATGTTATTTACCTGCTTGAGTGCACGTGCGGTCTACAGTATGTGGGCCGTACAGTTCAAACTATGCACGCCAGGTTGAATAAACATAGGTCCAATATCAAAAATGGCTTCCAACAACACAGTCTATCTCGACATTTTCAAATTGCACATCAGAAGGATCCCAAACAATTGAGATTATTAATTATTGATCACATAGATAACTCCGGATCCGATCGGTTCGAGAGACTTATTAAAAGAGAGAGTTACTGGATATTCAGATTGGGTACCTTACACCCTGAGGGTCTTAATATGACTATTGAGAATGTAGCCAAATAATGAATTGATTTAATGAATTCTGTTGCTCGGGTTTGGGGGAGGAGGGAAAGAAAAAAAAAAAAAAAAAAAAGGGATTCACAGCACCTATTGTGCTGGAAAAATAATTCACAGCACCCATTGTGCTGGCATATGCCCCCAGGGGTTGAGAGAACCTTTATTGTGCTGGCATATGCATGATTCTAGTGTTCGGATTCTGTAAAAGTGATTCACAGCACCTATTGTACTGGGAAAAAAAAAAAAAAAATTATTCACAGCACCTATTGTGCTGGCATATGCACCCAGTGGTTGAGATTTAATAGACATTTTTGTCAGATCTGGAAAAGCGGTTCACAGCACCTATTGTGCTGGAAAAGTGATTCACAGCACCTATTGTGCTGGCATATGCACCCAGTGGTTGAGATTCAATAGACATTTAATAATGCAATCGGAACCTTCATTGTGCTGGCACATGTATGATTCCACTGCTCGGATTCTGGAAAAATGATTCACAGCACCTATTGTGCTGGATATGCACCCAGTTTTGAGATTCAATAGCTAATTCTGTCAGTTCTGGAAAAGCAGTTCACAGCACCTATTGTGCTGGAAAAGCAGTTCACAGCACCTATTGTGCTGGAAAAGCGATTCACAACACCTATTGTGCTGGCATATGCACCCAGTGGTTGAGATTAAATAGACATTTAACGCAATTTTTAAAAATAAGAATACCCATTCCCTAATTTATAAATTTAAATTCTTGATCTACCCACACTGACATACATTATAACAATATTATTACATGTTAGTAGTGCAGGCATACTCAGATCATTTTTTTGAAAAGTTCTCATGATTTTATGTATTAAGTTTTAGGAGTTAATATATGATTTATATGATTATATTATCACATGTGTTTTTAAATAATGTTTTTATGGCAAAGAGTCTTTTTGAAAAATCCTTTTTAAATATCTTTTATTAGCTTTTATATTATTGTTGAAGGGTTGGTTGTGATACATTAAGGGTTAACATTTCAATTAATTTGGTACTGACCAATGGAATCGCACCTGTCCCTTTAAATAGTATTCTCCACATTCCGTTTCTTTCTCTCCTCTGTCCCTCTCTCTTTCTCCTCCATCCCTTTTTCTCTCTCTCTCCTCCATCTTGCTCTATCCTGCCTCTCTCTCTTTCCTCCTTTTGTCACTCTCCTCCCCGTCCTTCTCTCACCTCATTCTTGCCTCTCTCTCTCATTCCCTCTCTATCCTCATTCTCTCCTCCGTCACTCTCTCTCCTCCCTCTCTCTCCTTCTCTCTCCTCCTCTATCCTCTTTCTCTCTCTCTCTCCTCATCCCTCTTCCCTATCCACCCTCTCTCCCTCTCTCTCTCTCCATCCCTCTATCTCCCTCTTTCTCTCTCCTCCCTCTCTATCCTCTCTCTCTTCTCTCTCTCTCTCCTCCCTCTATCTCCTCTCTCTTTCTCTATCCTCCCCCTCTTGCAATTGCAAAACTTAAAGAGTTGTGAGATTACGAGGAGAAAAATGTGGCCCTTAAACCAGAAAAATGTTCCACCTAGATCCAGTATCCCAGTATTTTTTGAAAAATGTTTCTAATACTGTATCCAGCTCAGGCAAATAATGTGCATTTTCAGTCTATGCAGTGCTCCATGCCGAATGCCATCTACATGCATTATAGTTGTGGCATCTTTACGAAACGGAACAAGGGAAGCACGTTTTCTTTTATGGGTTCATGGGTTTTTCTAAAAAACGAAAGCACTGTCTACTTTTGCCTTCAATTCCCACTATTTTATTCCTTGTCCTTTAAAATGCTATTTTATATTGAAGATTTCTAGCTCCAAACTTTCCTGTGTCAATATTATTTGACAATTTCCATCTTTCATATAATTTATGTACAACAGATGTCTACTGGTCTATTTAACCCTTATGCCTAAGTCTGATTTTTTTTAGCTGAAGAATCCCATGAAAATAAGTTAATCAGAACATATCTTGCTGCTAGAAGCAAAATTTCAAGATTTATCTGTAATCAGGTATGACACATAGCATATTTCTAAAGTGCTACCATAGCAAAATGAATCATTGCAAGGTCCAAATTGAAATAAATTACTTGTCCATGTCCTGCTAATAGAGGTCTTTAATAGGAAAACAATACCCTTATATAGTATATAAATATAGATTTGCTAAAAAAAAACCGTTAATTTCTCAAATAGGCTGAATTCCTTGTATTGTAGCCCTAGGTTGACAATATACTGTACTAGCTGTAGTAACCAGCATTGCCTGGGATACTAAGTATCTCTCTCTGTCTCTCTCCCACTTTCCCACTCTCCCACACTCCCACTCTGCCACTCTGCCACACTGTCTCTCTTTCCCTCTTGCCATCTTTCTCCGACTCTCCCATTTTCCCTCTCACCACCGAAATCATATTAACTGACACATATGCTGTCTTATACTAAGAATGTCCTACTTTGCCTATAGCAACCAAGCAGAGCTCCTATTATCGACCTGCAAAACAGAAGCAGAGCTGTGATTGGTTGTTATAGTCCACCTAATAAATATCGAGGCTAACTCTCAAAAGAGCCAATATATTACCGCACAAAGCCAAACAGTAAGTACTTTTTTTGGTGAATAACTGTAAAGCGCAGGGTTAAAAATTCCCCTCAAAACACAGTCTATGATTCCCTGAGTCAAATGAGGTGGCTGTGCAAAATTTTGTGATTGTAAATGCTACAATGTGCACTCCTTTAGCAAACAAACACACACACACACACACACTCTCACACACACTCACACACACACTCACACACACACACTCACAGACACGCACACACACACACACACACACACACACACACACACACACACACACAAACACACTCAGCTTCATAGATTAGATTTTGCATTTTTATTCATGTAAGTACTATGAGGCTTTATACAAGATAGAAATATAGTGTTATTCAGGAAGGTGTGCAGCCATAACCTTTTCTGTAAAAAAGGATCATGTAATTCTCCCAGCACCTTTTAATATGAGATCGTCCTTCACAACTTTAACTTGGAGCAGCAGTAAGATATATGAGGTTTTAAAAGTTCTAACTAGCCCATAAGAATATACGACTGTTTAAAACTTTACTAATTTACCTCCCTCAAATTATTGATATGGTAATCAATGAAATCCTCCCTTTAACTCAACCTCCCTGTATGTTTTACATTCAGAGCTTCCACTGTCGATGAATTCATTTATTATGATACTATATTCCTGGCTAGTAAAAGCTTTGTCCTTTGTGTGGCTGTGATGGGGAGGTGCTTAAGTCTGTGACACAAATCTTTATCATTTCCTTGCAAGCAATTCCAAGTCCAATTATTGCAGTTAAACTCTTGGAGGTTCTAAAAAAGATATTACGTCCCCAATGTCATAATTCAAGTTCCGTGCTCATATTTTTGTAGATGATTAATTTAGCTCCAATGTCTCAGAAAAAAATCAGGTAGCTGTAGGATGCTTATATTATCACTGTTAGAGGGGGTCTATATAAAAATGGACTTGCAAGATATTTTAGCAATGCTTAAGATTAAAAAAAGGTAGCACTGCATGAAGATGTTTCCCTAGAGAAATAGCTGCTGGAGTGACTGAATATTATGCAAAATTATGCAACTAATTTCAGATTTTGGTTCTCCCTGTGAGTTAAAAGGTTAAAAAAATGTCTTAAAATACAAGTAAAAGTCTGCTTTATGAAATTGCATTGCTTTTTGCATTAAATGTACAAACACCTATATATGATAAATAATGTTATCACAAACCACATACAAGTGCATCTCAATAAATTAGAATATCATCCAAAAGATCATTTATTTCAGTAATTCAATACAAAAAGGGAAACGCATATATTATATAGAGTCAATAAAAACAAAAGTGATCTATTTCAAGTGTTTATTTCTGTTAATGTTGATGATTATGCCTTACAGCCAATGAAAACTCAAAATCATTATCTCAGAAAATTTTAATAATTAGAACAAAACACCTGCAAAGGCTTCCTAAGCATTTAAAATGGTCCCTTAGTCTAGTTCAGTAGGCTACACAATCATGCAGAAGACTGCTGACTTGACAGAAATCCAGATGGCAGTCATTGACACACTCCACAAGGATGGTAAGACACAAAAGATAATTGCTAAAAAAGCTGGCTGTTCACATAGTGCTGTGTCCAAGCATATTAATGGAGAGTTGAGTGGAAGGAAAAAGTGTGGTAGAAAAAGGTATACAAGCAACCGGGATAACTGCAGCCTTGATAATATTGTTACGAAAAGGCCATTCAAAAATTTGGGGGAGATTCACAAGGCGTGGACTGCTGCTGGAGTCAGTGCTTCAAGAGCCACCTCACACAGACGTATCCAGGACATGGGCTGCAACTGTCGCATTCCTTGTGTCAAGCCACTCATTACCAATAGACAATGCCAGAAGCGTCTTACCTGGGTCATGGAGAAAAAGAACTGGACTCTTGCTCAGTGATCCAAGGGGTTGTTTTCAGATTAAAGTAAATTTTTAATTTTATTTGGAAATCAAGGTCCCAGAGTCTGGAGGAAGAGTGGAGAAGCCACAATCCAAGCTGCTTGAGGTCTAGTGTGAAGTTTCTACAATCAGTGATGGTTTGGGAGCCATGTCATCTGCTGGTGTAGGTCCACTGTGTTTTATCAAGAGCAAAGTCAGCGCAGCCGTCTACCAGGAAATGTTAGAGCACTTCATGCTTCCCTCAACCAAGACGCTTTTTGGATATGGAATTTTCATTTTCCAGCAGGACTTGTAACCTGTCCACACTACCAAAAGTACCAATACCTGGTTTAATAACCACAGTATCACTGTGCTTGATTGACCAGCAAACTCGCCTGACCTAAACCCCATAGAGATTCTCTATGGGGTATCATCAAGAGGAAGATGCGAGACACCAGACCCAATAATGCAGATGAGCTAAAGACAGCTATCAAAGCAACCTGACTTCCATAACACCTCAGCAGTGCCACAGGTTGATCACTTCCATGACACGCCACATTGATGTAGTAATTCATACAAAAGGAGCCCCGATCAAGTATTGAGTGTATTTACTGCACGTACATACTTTTAAGTAGGCCAACATTTCAGAGTTTAGAATTATTTTTTCAGTTGGTCTTATATAATATTCTAGTTTTCTGAGATAATGACTTTTGGGTTTTCATTGGCTGTAAGCCATAATCATCAACATTAACAGAAATAAACACTAGAAGTAGATCGCTCTGTATGTAAGGACTCTATATAATATATTAGTTTCCTTATTTTATTGAAGTACTGAAATAAATTAACTTTTTGATGATATTCTAACTTATTGAGATGCACCTGTGTTTCTAAACATGCAATTGATATGAATTTCTCACCAGATATTGGTAACAACCCATACAATCTACACAGGCAAAGAAATAAAACCATAGATGTCCAAAAATTTAGTGATGTGTAATAAGAAATGACACAGGAAAAAGTATTGAACAGGCTTTCTGAATTTTTTTTAATACTTCGTTCAAAAGCCTTTGTTGGTGATGACAGCTTCAAGATGCCTCCTGAATACAGAAACTAGGCAATAGCAAGGAGAAAGGACGGGACTCAGCACCAATTCCAGGATAGGAAAAATGTAAATCCAATGAAAAATATATAAAAAAATGTAGAAACTTTATTCAACGATTAAAATTCCAAGAAAAACATCATCGGTTCCATGAAAACATCATGGCTTGACGCGTTTCGGACAGTTGGAATGTAGATAAGTCCTTAATCATAAGCCTTATAAGGCTATTTTTTTATATATTTTTCGTTGGATTTACATTTTTCCTATCCTGGAATTGGTGCTGAGTCCCGTCCTTTCTCCTTGCTATTGCCTCTACGGACCTGCCTGTCCGGTGGACATCCTGAATCCCATCTGAACTGAGCGGATACATATACGGGTGAGCTGAATTTTTCTTTCTTCATACAGAAACTAGGAGCAGACATGGCTCAGGTGTGATTTTGGTCCATTCTTCCACACAAACACTCTTCAAATCCTGAAGGTTCCAGGGATTCCTTCTATAAACCATGAGCTTTAGCTCCTTCAATAAAATTTCTATTGGATTCAGGTCAGGTAATTGGCTGAGCCATTTTAACAGCTTTATTTTCTTTTTCTGAAATCAACTAAGAGTTTCCTTGGCTGTGTTTTGGATCATTGTCTTGCCTAAATCTCCACCCTCATTTTATTGTTATCATCCTGGCAGCTGCCAGCATTTTTTTTTTTTAGCAAGAATACCATGATATTCTCACCTCTAAATTTCTCTGTTGGTATGGTGTTTTGGGGCAATGCCTTGTTACCTCTAAACATGATGTGTATAATAGCACCCAAAAAGTTAAATTTTCATCTAATCTGACCAGACTATATTCTCCCAGTTTTTCACAGGCTTATTTAAATATTGTTGAGCAAACTTTGAAGGTGCTTCAATATGCTTTTTGTTCAGTAATAGACTCTTGCGTGATGAGCGTGCATACAGGCCATGGAAATTGACTGCATTACTTATTGTTTTCTTTGCAACAAATGTACCTGCTGATTTAAAGGTCTTTATGTAGTTCTTCATATAGGGTTCTTCGCTCTTGGACAACTCTTCTGAAAATTCTTTAAACTTCTCTCTTTAAAATCTTGAGGAAGGACCCGGTCATAGATAGTTTAGTGTGAAAACATAATATTTTTCACTTAGTAGCAGGATTGCTTTCCAATTACTGATAGATTGCAGCTGGAGTCATGACTTTCCATGGCTTTTTGCACCTCTTTCTTCATGTGTTCAATATTTTTTCACTGTATTATATCTCACTATTTATTACACATACTATAACTTAATTTATGGATATCTATGCTTTGATTTTGTTGCCTGTGTGGATTGGATGGGTTTTTACCACCAATCATCACACTGAATCCCTGCACTCCTTTCTCGAGGACAGAATACTACTCAGACAACACAGGGTGAGGTTACCACACTCTGGTAAGATGTTATTGGGTTCCCAACAGATACAGTCATATGAAAAAGTTTGGGCACCCCTATTAATGTTAATCTTTTTTCTTTATAACAGATTGGGTTTTGCAACAGCTATTTCAGTTTCATATATCTAATAACTGATGGACTGAGTAATATTTCTGGATTGAAATGAGGTTTATTGTACTAACAGAAAATGTGCAATCCGCATTTAAACAAAATTTGACCGATGCAAAAGTATGGGCACCCTTATCAATTTCTTGATTTGAACACTCCTAACTACTTTTTACTGACTTACTAAAGCACTATATTGGTTTTGTAACCTCATTGAGGTTTGAACTTCATAGGCAGGTGTATCCAATCATGAGAAAAGATATTTAAGGTGGCCACTTGCAAGTTGTTCTCCTATTTGAATCTACTATGAAGAGTGGCATCATGGGCTCCTGAAAACAACTCTCAAATGATCTGAAAACAAATATTATTCAACATAGTTGTTTAGGGGTAGGATCCAAAAAGTTGTCCCAGAGATTTAAACTGGTAGTTTCCACTGTGAGGAACATAGTAAGGAAATGGAAGAACACAGGTACAGTTCTTGTTAAGCCCAGAAGTGGCAGGCCAAGAAAAATATTAGAAAGGCAGAGAAGAAGAATGGTGAGAAGAGTCAAGGACAATCCACAGACTACCTCCAAAGACCTGCAGCATCATCTTGCTGCAGATGGTGTCAATGTGCATCGGTCAACAATACAGCGCACGTTGCACAAGGAGAAGCTGTATGGGATAGTGATGCAAAATAAGCTGTTTCTGCAACCACGCCACAAACAGAGTCGCCTGAGGTATGCAAAAGCACATTTGGACAAGCCAGTTACATTTTGGAAGAAGGTCCTTTGGACTGATGAAACAAAGATTGAGTTGTTTGGTCATACAAAAAGGCGTTATACATGGAGGCAAAAAACCACAGCATTCCAAGAAAAGTACTTGCTACCCACAGTAAAATTTGGTGGAGGTTCCATCATGCTCTGGGGCCGTGTGGCCAATGCCAACACCGGGAATCTTGTTAAAGTTGAGAGTCGCATGGATTCAACTCAGTATCAGCAGATTCTTTACAATAATGTGCAAGAATCAGTGACGAAGTTGAAGTTACACAGGGGATGGATATTTCAGCAAGATAATGATCCAAAACACCGCTCCAAATCTGCTCAGGCATTCATGCAGAGGAACAATTACAATGTTCTGGAATGGCCATCCCAGTCCCCAGACCTGAATATCATTGAAAATCTGTGGGATGATTTGAAGCGTGTTGTCCATGCTCGGCGACCATCAAACTTAACTGAACTGGAATTGTTTTGTAAACAGAAATGGTCAAATATACCTTCATCCAGGATCTAGGAACTCATTAAAAGCTACAGGAAGCGACTAGAGGCTGTTATTTTTGCAAAAGGAGGATCTACAAAATATTAATGTCACTTTTATGTTGAGGTGCCCATACTTTTGCACTGGTCAAATTTTGTTTAAATGCGGATTGCACATTTTCTGTTAGTACAATAAATCTCATTTCAATCCAGAAATATTACTCAGTCCATCAGTTATTAGATATATGAAACTGAAATAGCTGTTGCAAAAACCCAAATTGTTATAAAGAAAAAAGGTTAACATTAATAGGGGTGCCCAAACTTTTTCATATGACTGTAACAGTAAATAGTACATCCCAGCAAGGACACAAGATGGTGCAAGTGACAGAGTCTCACCCTTCCAATGATTTGCTAGGTATCAGACTCTCCACAACTTCAGGGCATCCAGGGCCAATACCCCAACCAGCAGCACCCCACCTTTGGCGGGCACTCACTAATAGGGGATAGCAGCAAAGTTAGGAAGTCGACCGAGCACAGTGAGGTATGTTGACAGGGGACTGAATAGTCCCAACCTGGGATCTCCAAACAAATTTGTGGACTCCGTGTTTGGTAGTAGAACAGTTCTATGACCAACCAGCTGCAAGTATGATCCCTAAGTTGACGTCCTGTAGAACTACTGTTGATAGGGGCAGGCCTCTTTTTATCCCCATTCAAATAGACAGACAGGGACGAACTAAAACTGTAACTCAAACTGTAACTCACAGCAGTCACTCATAGAGGTAAAGACAATAATTGCACAGGGGGGGAATAATGAAAACGAAGGATATACACATCAACAAGAGTATCTCCACAACACACCAAGATAGCATACAGCAGTTCTCCAGAAGATGCATCACCATGCACCAAGACTGGTATGGCTTTTGCATGCTCTGCATGCAGCAACAGGATCCAATATCTTTTAAAGGTGATGAGGCAGTTGTGATAGGTCTTCCAAAACCTGTGACCCCAGCAGCAACTCACAGGCTAGCAGGAATTAATTTCTGCCAGACCGATCACCAGCGACCACAAAACTGGTTGATGCCTAGCTCTGACTAAGCAACACAGAAGCACCAGGTGGTGTATCCAACACTACAATGTGAACAGAGCCCGAACACTCCATGACACCTGGTGCGTATACAGTAGTACACCGCATGACAACTAGACTCTGATGAGTGCAAATGAGTCTGGAAGAAATAAAGGGAAAAGAGGCTAATGGATTAAGAAATTGAGGGAACTGTCAAGTTTGGTCTAGGAAGTCTAATGATATGAGATTATTTTACAGCCAAACGATTTGGATACTCGACCAATATTGATGGTGGTCTCAATGCTGAACTATATGCGAGTATCCTACAAGATGAGTTACTTCATATATTCGAGTACTATGGGTATAAAAAGGATGAAATATTGTTCCAGGAGGGCAACAACCAGAAGCATACGTCAAGCTTGGCAAAGAAATGATTCAATGATAATGAAGTAGAGCTGCCTGATGGGCCCCCACAGTCCCAAGATCTCAACCTAATCAAACACTTGTGGGTAAAGTTGAAAAAAAGCTCTATACATACCCAAGTGAGTAGACCAGTTTCCACCAACATTGGGAATGTGTAGAAGGTACCTGGGATCAGATTTCTTTCAAGATGTGCTTAAATCTAATCATTAGCATGCCAAGAAGGATTCAGGCTCTGTTGAAAGCCAAAGATGGGTTTACAAAATATTAACAAAATAATAAAAATTTTAATTTAGACTTTTAGGAGCAAAACAGTAACAATGCAGTGAAATAGCAAGGCCTGCATAACTGATCATATGCTAAATAGTTGCAATTCAAATTTATGTATAAGATAGCCAAAATGATTGTCTATAAAATGAAGGCAGTCTCATGTTCTAAGCTGTAGATGTGGAGCCTAAAAGTCAAAAGTTAAAAAAAAATTGTTACCATTTTGCTCATCAGTGTATATTAAAGGGGTTCTCTGAGAAATGTGAACCAATAAATAAATAAATACATTTAAATAGTAAACATTTTTCTGTGCAGTCTGTCAGAATTTTAAACATGGCAACTTCCATCTAGCACTGTGCAGCCTATCCTAGATTTCAAAAGAAAAACAGTAGGATGGGCTGCAAGAAGAGCGAAAGGAATGTCCTCCCTGAACTGCAATAAAACTGTCAGACTGACTGAGATGGATGTTTATACTCAGTAAGCTAAAGAAAGTGGTTTATCGTCTCCTTTATGGTGGTGTCACACACAGCGACAACGACAACGACGTCGCTGCTACGTCACCATTTTCTGTGACGTTGCAGCGACGACCCGTCGCTGTGTGTGACATCCAGCAACGAGCTGGCCCCTGCTGTGAGGTCGCCGCTCGTTGCTGAATGTCCAGCTTCATTTTTTGGTCGTCGCTCTCCCGCTGTGATGCACAGATCGCTGTGTGTGACAGCGATAGAGCGACGAAATGAAGCGAGCAGGGAGCAGGAGCCGGCGTCTGGCAGCTGTGGTAAGCTGTAACCAAGGTAAACATCGGGTAACCAAGGTGGTTACCCGATATTTACCTTCGTTACCAGCCTCCGCCGCTCTCATGCTGCCAGCGCCGGCTCCTGCTCTCTGCACATGTAGCTGCAGTACACATCGTGTAATTAACCCGATGTGTACTGTAGCTAGGAGAGCAAGGAGCCAGCGCTAAGCGGTGTGCACGGCTCCCTGCTCTCTGCACTGTGACATGTAGCTGCAGTACACATCGTGTAATTAACCCGATGTGTACTGTAGCTAGGAGAGCAAGGAGCCAACGCTAAGCAGTGTACGCGGCTCCCTGCTCTCTGCACTGTGACATGTAGCTGCAGTACACATCGGGTTAATTAACCCGATGTGTACTGTAGCTAGGAGAGCAAGGAGCCAGCGCTAAGCAGTGTGCGCGGCTCCCTGCTCTCTGCACATGTTGCAGCACAGCAACGCGTGTCGTTATGATCGCTGCGGCGTCGCTGTGTTTGACAGCTAAGCAGCGATCACAACAGCGACTTACAAGGTCGCTGCTACGTCACAGAAAATGGTGACGTAACAGCGACGTCGTTGTCGCTGTCGTTTAGTGTGACCCCAGCTTTAGTCCATCCACTTAGTGTCCTCTCGGGTTGACTGAACAGAGGAATGAATGTGAGCTCACAATGCCTGATGATGCACTGACCTGATGTCTGTCTTGCAGATGTTTATGAAGCCCGTCCTACTGCATATCCTCTAAAATCTAGGTGCACACTCATTTGTCAAATGTCATCTTTAAAAACCTTTTTGCTTAGAAAAGAATTTAGAAACATTTTTTATATTTTATATGAATTATTAATTTAATTTAATTTATTGTATGTGAATTATTTTGTTTATTTCTCTTATAACAATTCCTATTACACTTAATACACAAGTTTTGGTTCTACAAAACACATGTTTTGCAAGCATCTGATGGGATCATGCTTACGGCCCATAATCAAACATTTAGTTTTGAACTATTGACTTTTCTAACTAAACAAGTGACAGACAGATGGCAAATTGTTAACTGAGTTTTGGAAAAACTATAGAAAAGAGTTATTTCTTAAACACAGAAGCATATGGGATATGTAATTTAATACATTGAAGTCACAATAAGAGCAATGTAAGATTCACATCCCCATTCTGGTTTCCATTAGAAAATTAAGCAACAAAGCAGTACACGACTTGTCAGGCAAGCAGAATGGGCACCACTTGTACTATTAATACCAGGATACCAAGCTGTTCTGACTACTGGAAGAAGTTACTGCTGCAGCACTGCTCTCATTGTTCAGAGCAGCCCTGTGCATTGATAACTTCTTCCAGCAGAAATAATAGCTTGGAAGTCTGGTATTACCAGTACAATACCAGACTGCCGATTTGCGCTCACCATTAGAGTTGGGCAAACACGCAGATGTTTGGGTTCTGTTGGTCAGGCTGGACTTTTTTTTTTTAAAAAAAGTTTGGTTCGGGACCAAGCTTGACATGAACTAGACCCCGGATGCCAAATGCCATATACAGTAAGTCTAAGGGACCCAAATTTATGTGTTATAAAATGGTGTTAGTAAGGGCTAGGGGGCTGCAAAAGGAAGCAAGACAGGGATTAAAGCAGGACAATTATGCTCACCGAATTTCCACTTCCACACAGCTGTCACATTGTTTCTGGGTCTGCTCATTAAATCTCATGAATATTCCTGATTTCCCCGCAAACCCTCTCTGACAGCATCTGTGATTGGTTGATCTCACATTAGCTGTCTGGGTCCCAAAGTAGAGGGAAAAAATAAATAAATAATTGGGAAAAATGGTGTAGGGTCCCTGGTATTTTGAAATGCAGCCCCAAGCTGTGTGCATTTTCTTGGCTGTGTATCAAAATATGAAGAAAACATGCAGCAATTTTAAAAATTATTTAACTAAATAATTTTAAAATATGGAGTGTGGTCCCCCCAATTTTGATACCCAAGATAAAGCAGACAGCTGGGGGAAGGTATTCTCAGGCTGGGGAGGCCCATGATTATTGGGTCCTCCCCAGACTAAAAATAGTAGCCTGCAACCGCCCTAGAATTTGTGCAGCCATTTAATGCGCCCATGCTTTTGCTTACCCAGCACATCCCAAATCACAGCTGTCATTATATTACTCCAATTGCCACCAGTCCAGGTCAATTGGGATGAGTCAGGTAAGCTTCAGGATTGGCACATCTAATGGATGCGCCAATTCTGGGCAGCTACAGGCTGCTATTTTTAGGCTGGGACAGCTAGTGTGACAGCTAGTGTGCCTGAGACATCTAGTGTGATGGCAACCAATCACAGACACCAGCATTCTGACTGCAACCAATCACAGATGTCGTCAGAGAGGGAGGACTGGGGAATCAGAGAATATACCTAAGGTTTAATGAGCTGACCAGGAAGCAGCATGATTGCTTTAATCCCCGTTTTGCTTCCTTTTTTCCTTTTTTTAAATTTTTTTAACAGGGTGGCCGAACCTGAACAGTAACATTGGCTTCCTTGAGAAGTCCATGATCGAGATCCATGCACAGACAGAAGGTGACCAGTACGGACTTTGAACTTTGCAGTTTGAGTTCACCCATCACTACTTACCACCACATATACAGAGTTCCTGACGCTACCACAGCATGTCCTGTTCACACCAGCTCTACCCTATCACCACATCCCTGTCACTACTTACACTGAACACTGAAGATAATGATGACAAGGGAAAATTAATATTTGAAGCACTGCTGTGGACTTCACCAATATGGTGCCTAGCTATCCCGACAGCTGTAAACTGGAAAGCCATGGGCGTGTGCCCAGTTCAAAAACAGAGGCAGCGACAATGCAAAAGATGTGGTTTTTCACCATACGCAGTCTCCTATGCATAAGGGCTGCCATATTTGTGTTGTGTAAGTGTCGTTCTCAGATAAATAAACTGGTAGCCCTCAGCGGCTTCAGAAAAAAATAATAAATTAAAAACTGCAAAACATAGCATTTTATTTTGTGTTGAAAATGATCGATTATAATTAATAATTATTAATTCAAAAATGAAAATCACGACTCATTCCCTTTAAATAGGTAGAGTGACGGATTACATGTTTTTATTCACCTGTGATGCAAATTACAGGACACAACTTAGTTTAACATGTCCCTATAGAAAAAATATTTTCAGTCATTTCTAGGGGTATCATCATTTTTCTTTAGACCATTTTCATTACAATTTTTTATTTCTCTGTTAAACTACAATTAAATGTCTGATTTGTATTGGTTCTTTACTAATTTCATTAGTTTCTAGTTATTTTAATGATCATTGTGTTTGTGTTACTTCCATGTGTGTGAATGTTTATATACATATCCAATATCATGCAAAACTTTGGGCACCGCTGGTCAAAATTACTGTTATTGTGAACAATTAAGCAAGTGGAAGATAAAATGATCTCTAAAAGGCATAAAGGGAGAGCTGACACATTTCTTATGTATTTCAGGCATATACAGTGCCTACAAGTAGTATTCAACCCCCTGCAGATTTAGCAGGTTTACACATTCGGAATTAACTTGGCATTGTGACATTTGGACTGTAGATCAGCCTGGAAGTGTCAAATGCACTGCAGCAAAAAAAGAATGTTATTTCTTTTTTTATTATTTTTTTTTTTTTTAAATTGTGAAAAGTTTATTCAGAGGGTCATTTATTATTCAACCCCTCAAACCACAAGAATTCTGTTTGGTTCCCCTAAAGTATTAAGAAGTATTTCAGGCACAAAAAACAATGAGCTTCACATTTTGGATTAATTATCTCTTTTTCCACCCTTTTCTGACTAATTAAGACACTCCCAAAACTTGTGAACAGCACTCATACTTGGTCAACATGGGAAAGACAAAGGAGCATTCCAAGGCCATCAGAGACAAGATCGTGGAGGGTCATAAGGCTGGCAAGGGGTACAAAACCCTTTCCAATGAGTTGGGCCTACCTGTCTCCACTGTTGGGAGCATCATCCGGAAGTGGAAGGCTTATGGAACTACAGTTAGCCTTCCACGGCCTGGACAGCCTTTGAAAGTTTCCACCCGTGCCGAGGCCAGGCTTGTCCGAAGAGTCAAGGCTAACCCAAGGACAACAAGGAAGGAGCTCCGGGAAGATCTCATGGCAGTGGGGACATTGGTTTCAGTCAATACCATAAGTAACGTACTCCACCGCAATGGACTCCGTTCCAGACGAGCCCGTAAGGTACCTTTACTTTCAAAGCGTCATGTCAAGGCTCATCTACAGTTTGCTCATGATCACTTGGAGGACTCTGAGACAGACTGGTTCAAGGTTCTCTGGTCTGATGAGACCAAGATCGAGATCTTTGGTGCCAACCACACATGTGACGTTTGGAGACTGGATGGCACTGCATACGACCCCAAGAATACCATCCCTACAGTCAAGCATGGTGGTGGCAGCATCATGCTGTGGGGCTGTTTCTCAGCCAAGGGGCCTGGCCATCTGGTCCGCATCCATGGGAAGATGGATAGCACGGCCTACCTTGAGATTTTGGCCAAGAACCTCCGCTCCTCCATCAAGGATCTTAAGATGGGTCGTCATTTCATCTTCCAACAAGACAACGACCCAAAGCACACAGCCAAGAAAACCAAGGCCTGGTTCAAGAGGGAAAAAATCAAGGTGTTGCAGTGGCCTAGTCAGTCTCCTGACCTTAACCCAATTGAAAACTTGTGGAAGGAGCTCAAGATTAAAGTCCACATGAGACACCCAAAGAACCTAGATAACTTGGAGAAGATCTGCATGGAGGAGTGGGCCAAGATAACTCCAGAGACCTGTGCCGGCCTGATCAGTTCTTATAAAAGACGATTATTAGCTGTAATTGCAAACAAGGGTTATTCCACAAAATATTAAACCTAGGGGTTGAATAATAATTGCCCACACTTTTATGTTGAAAATTTATTAAAATTTAACTGAGCAACATAACTTGTTGGTTTGTAAGATTTATGCATCTGTTAATAAATCCTGCTCTTGTTTGAAGTTTGCAGGCTCTAACTTATTTGCATCTTATCAAACCTGCTAAATCTGCAGGGAGTTGAATACTACTTGTAGGCACTGTATATATATATATATATATATATATATATATATATATACAGTTAGGTCCAGAAATATTTGGAAAGTGGCACAATTTTCGCGAGTTGGGCTCTGCATGCCACCACATTGGATTTGAAATGAAACCTCTACAACAGAATTCAAGTGCAGATTGTAACGTTTAATTTGAAAGTTTGAACAAAAATATCTGATAGAAATTGTAGGAATTGTACACATTTCTTTACAAACACTCCAAATTTTAGGAGGTCAAAAGTAATTGGACAAATAAACCAAACCCAAAAAAAAAATTTTTTATTTTCAATATTTTGTTGCGAATCCTTTGGAGGCAATCACTGCCTTAAGTCTGGAACCCATGGACATCACCAAACGCTGGGTTTCCTCCTTCTTAATGCTTTGCCAGGCCTTTACAGCCGCAGCCTTCAGGTCTTGCTTGTTTGTGGGTCTTTCCGTCTTAAGTCTGGATTTGAGTAAGTGAAATGCATGCTCAATTGGATTAAGATCTGGTGATTGACTTGGCCATTGCAGAATGTTCCACTTTTTTGCACTCATGAACTCCTGGGTAGCTTTGGCTGTATGCTTGGGGTCTTTGTCCATCTGTACTATGAAGCGCCGTCCGATCAACTTTGCGGCATTTGGCTGAATCTGGGCTGAAAGTATATCCCGGTACACTGCACAATTCATCCGGCTACTCTTGTCTGCTGTTATGTCAATAAACACAAGTGACTGAGTGCCATTGAAAGCCATGCATGACCATGCCATCACGTTGCCTCCACCATGTTTTACAGAGGATGTGGTGTGCCTTGGATCATGTGCCGTTCCCTTTCTTCTCCAAACTTTTTTCTTCCCATCATTCTGGTACAGGTTGATCTTGGTCTCATCTGTCCATAGAATACTTTTCCAGAACTAAGCTGGCTTCATGAGGTGTTTTTCAGCAAATTTAACTCTGGCCTGTCTATTTTTGGAATTGATGAATGGTTTGCATCTAGATGTGAACCCTTTGTATTTACTTTCATGGAGTCTTCTCTTTACTGTTGACTTAGAGACAGATACACCTACTTCACTGAGAGTGTTCTGGACTTCAGTTGATGTGAACGGGTTCTTCTTCACCAAAGAAAGTATGCAGCGATCATCCACCACTGTTGTCATCCGTGGACGCCCAGGCCTTTTTGAGTTCCCAAGCTCACCAGTCAATTCCTTTTTTCTCAGAATGTACCCGACTGTTGATTTTGCTACTCCAAGCATGTCTGCTATCTCTCTGATGGATTTTTTCTTTTTTTTCAGCCTCAGGATGTTCTGCTTCACCTCAATTGAGAGTTCCTTAGACCGCATGTTGTCTGGTCACAGCAACAGCTTCCAAATGCAAAACCACACACCTGTAATCAACCCCAGACCTTTTAACTACTTCATTGATTACAGGGTAACGAGGGAGACGCCTTCAGAGTTAATTGCAGCCCTTAGAGTCCCTTGTCCAATTACTTTTGGTCCCTTGAAAAAGAGGAGGCTATGCATTACAGAGCTATGATTCCTAAACCCTTTCTCCGATTTGGATGTGAAAACTCTCATATTGCAGCTGGGAGTGTGCACTTTCAGCCCATATTATATATATAATTGTATTTCTGAACATGTTTTTCTAAACAGCTAAAATAACAAAACTTGTGTCACTGTCCAAATATTTCTGGACCTAGCTGTATATATATATATATATTATAAATAAACTAAATATATATATATATATATAAATTTAAAAATGTAAGATATATATATATATGTTGATATATATATATATATATATATATATGTACCGTGTTTTTCCAAAAATAAGACACTGTCTTATATTTTTTTTGCCCCCCAAAAAAGCTCTAGGGCTTATTTTTGGAGGAGGTCTTATTCTTGGAGAAACACGGTTGGGGGTAAGTTTATCCCCCCAAAAAAGCAGACCCCCCACTTCCCAGGAAACTCATACTCACCAGACCAGGACTTCTGCGTGGCTCCCAGGTCCTCCCTGTGATCTTCGGTCGGTGCTGCACGCCATCCTACCCTGCTGCTAGCTGACATACTGACACACACAGCAGATCACACACACACACAACAGATCACACACACACACAACAGATCACAGATACACACAGCCAATCACACACACACAGCAGATCGCAGGCACACACAGCCGATCACAGATACACACAGCCGATCGCAGACACACACAGCCGATCACAGATACACACAGCCAAACGCAGAGACACACAGCCGATTGCAGAAAACACAGCCGATCGCAGACACACACATAGCCGATTGCAGACACACACAGCAGATCAAACACACACACAGCCGATCGCCGCGCACACATCACATCACATCCAGCGCTTACGGCCGCAGGGAATGAAGCAAGTCACGTGTCCCGCCACAGGTCCTGTTCGTCGCGCTGCACCGCACTGCCTCTCAGGATTCTGCCGGCGACAAGAGATCGGTGTCGCTGGATGAGGTGAGTGTGTATGCGATCTGATATGTGTGCGATCCGATGTGTGTGTGTGTGATTTGATGTTTGCGTGTGATCCGATGTTTGTGTGTGCGATCTGATTGTGTGCGATCCAATGTTTGTGTGTGAGATCTGATTGTGTGTGTGTGTGTGTGAGAGCTGATGTGTGCGGGTGTGTGATCACTGCAGGTCCTGCCACTCAGTGTCGGGTGAGTGTAATTGCCAGGTGCCGCTGTCTATAATGAAGTGTCCTGCAGTATCTGTAACCTTTTTAGCTGCACGGACACTTCATTATAGATCCGCGACTAGGGCTTATTTTCGGGGGAGGGCTTATATTTAAGCCTTGCTCCGAAAATGCTAAAAATCTCTGCTAGGGCTTATTTTTGGGGGAGGTCTTATTTTTGGAAAAACACGGTATATATATAGTGTACAGTATATATCTTTTACATTTTAAAAATTACAGAAAGGAAAATGGGCTGATGCAAAAGTTTAAACACCCTTAGAGATTTGTGTGCTCTGATAACTATGGCTAGGATTTCAGACCTTAATTAGCTTGTTAGAGTTATGGCTTGTTCAATATCATCGTTAGGAAATGCCAGGCGATGCAAATTTCATAGATTTATAAAAGCCCAGCCTATTCTAACCTTGTGCCAAAAAACAGCAGCCATGAGTTCTTCTAAACAGCTGCCTAGCACTCTGAAAATGAAAATGGTGTAGGCCCACAAAGTAGGAGAAGGCTGTAAGAAGATAGCAAAACGTTTTGAAATTACTGTGTCCTCAGTTTGAAATGTAATTAACAAAAGGCAGTTAACAGGAACAGTGGAGGTCAAAATCCGGTCTGGAAGACCAAGCAACCTTTTTATGAGAGCTGCTCATAGGATTGCTAGAGAGGCAAATCAGAACGCCCACTTGATGGAAAAAGACCTTCAGAAAGATTTAGCAGACTCTGGAGTTGTAGTACTGCTCACAGACACCTTTACAAGTATGGCCCTCATGGAAGAGTCACCAGAAGAAAAAAGAACATCTAAACAAGCCTGTGAGCATGCTAACATGCTAAGAGGGCGGAAAGAGCACAGGAACTAACGCCCTTGTGGCTAGTCCCTGCATTCATTAGCATATCATAAAGCATCTTTAAAAAAAATATTTTTTCTAAAGATCTCTTTATGTATGCTACTAGATACAGGGACTGTTAGACAGAGATTAGAAATATGCCCCCAGAACTGCTCGTGGTTCTGGGTGCATATTGCGCCTGACAGGTTCTCTTTAAGCATGGGGGAGGAAATAATGGGTTGTGTTGCAGCCAATGGCACGAAGACCATTTCACGGGTAGAGGGAATAATGGATTCAATTAAATTTCAACAAATTTTTTATGCAACTGTACCACCCCACGCTCGGCTGCAGCCGAGCCGCTCGGATCCAGCTCGTTTGGTGGGTGGCTCGAGCGCCTCTGGACCCGGGGGTCACGTCGCTCTGCAAGGGGGTTGCTGGCGATCTCGATGGGGGGGTGGTTAGGTTGATGTACGGCCGGAGCCGTGTTTGAGTTCATGACGCCACCCACGGGACGTGGTGAAGTTATAGACACCACCGCTGCAGTTACGGGGGCACCCGGGGAAGATGGCCATGTAGCAAGATGTTAACTCCTCCATGGGCAGGGATGGTGGCCCGGGGACCCGCTTGGGGAGAGTAGTGGTTGGGCGGTGCAGGGCGGTGCGCGGCCGGGTGGCACTGTGGTACTCACGATTGCTGATGCACACACAAGTCTCTGATGAACAAAGTTGATGGTGGTTGGTGCCCGCAGCCAGCTGCGTCTTGTCCCCCACCCGGGTTGGTGGTCTTAGCCTTCTTCCTGCACCTTGTTATGTTTGTGTAGACTGCCTGTGCCTTAGCAGCAGGAGTCCGCTCTCCGGCTCTGTATGTGCCGGTGGAGTCCGTTTGCCCGCAGGCGCTGGCCTGTGGGATCTCTCTGCCTGTGCGGTGGCTTTCTATCAACCTCGGTGGGCTGTTGCCGTCTTTTGGGTCTTGGGATGGGAAAGGACCTAAGGTCCAGACCTCAATCAGTGAATTCGACGTGGCTCAGTGGCTTCCGGGCCTTGTTCTGGGTCTGAGTACCCCCCTTGTGCTCCGGTTTCCAGTCGGTTCCCCGGTTCGGTACTGGCGGGCCACTACCCTGTCCCAGTCCCTTACGGTTCCACCTGGCCGTCTTCCAGGCTCCTGCAATCCAGGCCACCGCCTGCCTCCTAGCCAAGGTAACAGAGAACAATAGAGAAGGGGTTTTATGCCGCGCTGTTCATCAGGAAGGAGGACAAAGAGATGGTTAATGTTCCTTTATTGTAGCTTGTTGTCTACGCGTTTCAGGAGCTCTGCTCCCTTCATCAGGACATACAGTACAAAAAAAACATATCTGCAGTTGATCCTAGGATCCCAGCATATATACAACCCAGAAAAAAGAAAAAAATGTCAAGCCACACCCCCAAAATAAAAAAATTGGCGGGTAGGAATGACTCATGTAACAGCACACACATTTACATGTATAAAAGGCAAAGAAAAGAGGGGAAAACAATAGATAATGGTATAAAAATATGTTATAAAATATTCATGCAAAAAAATGTTTTATTATCCACAATTAAAAAATTCTAAAAATCAGGACTCATGGGTTAAAAAACAAGTGTCTGTTTTACTTTGTTTTGGAACCAGCAGTTTTACGGGGTTAAAGTGTGGAGGTAGAGAATCTCATCGTACGTGCCACTGGGGATTTTACAGGGAATGTCTGCAAAAAGACCAACATCGTAGATCATCAGGAAAAAGAGGAAAACTATTTGGAGGAATAGCAGAACCCCTTAAAATTCCCAAAGATTTTGAGGAGACTAAAAGACAACTAGCATTAATAAAGATGCAAATCGAGAGAATAAGAAAAGAAAGAGAATCCCCTTTGATCATTGATGATACCACTACTCCAACAATATCTAGGGAAGGAGAGCAGGATATGGACCTCATGGATTTGTTGGACTTATCCACACATGAGGATTATATCGCCTTACCTGACACACAATTTGCTCTTAATGTGTCCTCTACTGAGTGTGCTAATCCTGGGGCCGAACCCATCAAAACGGTCATCATCGATAACACCAAAAAGAACAATATGTGTGTACCTTTTTTATCCCTTGGAAGGTTTTCAACCCAGAACCCTATACAAAGCCCCATAACGAACTACCTAACCTCAAGGGGGGGAAAAAGAAAAAATCCCACAGAGGAAACCGAGCAGGTGACAGGGTCCAACAAAAAAGAAAAGAAAAACTAATACCCCCAAGCCACACTTCAGGCATTTTTAATCTCTCTAGTCATGATCTTACAGAAAACGAACTTAAGGTACTAAAAAAAGGACTATATTTTTGCCCTGATTTTTCCTCTGACGAATTTGAATTATATTTGGACGTACAGAGGTTTATAAGAAAAATCACATTAACTCGACATTTTCAAATACATAAGCCTGAGACGTCTGAGAAAAGGGACATTTCAGATAAATTTTTACATACTGACCTCAGACTCAACTCAAAATTTTACCCTCTAAACAGTAAAGGACATCATATAAAAACGTTTAGTGATCTAGTATTAGAGGATATAAAGAAACTAAAAGCTAATAAAAAATCGGGTCTGCACAATCTGACCATTGGTGAACATAGGGCAATAAAAACCCTTAAAGAGAACCATAACTGTTACGAGGGGGACCCGGGGAAGCGTGCCAAGATGGGAAATGGACTGCTTCCGCCGGTCAAGGTCCACTGTGCGGTGTAAGGGACCGCCGCTATGGTGGGTGAAGAGTGAGCGGGTTGCTGCTAGCGATCGTCTGGAATGTCACAGACGATCTATGTACACCGATCTGCCCTAACCCGTGAGGGTAGTATGGCACAGATCTCACGGCTCGGTGTACCTGTTGCACGGGGAAGCACAGAGGTGCCCACGCACGTGTGCCAGTGGAAGTCACGAGAATATGGCACGAGGGTAGCACAGAGGTGCCCACGCACGTGTGCTTTCAATAACCAGGTGAGTCCAATGGAGACTTGAGGAGCTCACCTGGGACAGGAACACGGCCTGTGGACGGGGGTACTGCCGGAGCAGCAAGGCAGGAACACGGCCTGCAAACGAGGTACTGCCGGAGCAGCAAGGGCCAAGCCCACAAGAGACAGTAATGCCTGAGCAGTGGCGTGGCAGCACGCTGCCAGACATCCAAACATAGAAGGAAGCTCCAAAAGATACCCCTGTACCCAGTAAAAAAACTGCAAATAGTATCTCTATCATTAATGACACAACTGGAAAATCCTTAATGGATCTTCCAAAGGAGACAGCTGATATAACTGCCAATACTGACAAACTCAAGGTACCAGAACCCCTTAAAATTCCCAAAGATTTTGAGGAGACTAAAAGACAACTAGCATTAATAAAGATGCAAATCGAGAGAATAAGAAAAGAAAGAGAATCCCCTTTGATCATTGATGATATCACTACTCCAACAATATCTAGGGAAGGAGAGCAGGATATGGACCTCATGGATTTGTTGGACTTATCCACACATGAGGATTATATCGCCTTACCTGACACACAATTTGCTCTTAATGTGTCCTCTACTGAGTGTGCTAATCCTGGGGCCGAACCCATCAAAACGGTCATCATCGATAACACCAAAAAGAACAATATGTGTGTACCTTTTTTATCCCTTGGAAGGTTTTCAACCCAGAACCCTATACAAAGCCCCATAACGAACTACCTAACCTCAAGGGGGGGAAAAAGAAAAAATCCCACAGAGGAAACCTAGCAGGTGACAGGGTCCAACAAAAAAGAAAAGAAAAACTAATACCCCCAAGCCACACTTCAGGCATTTTTAATCTCTCTAGTCATGATCTTACAGAAAACGAACTTAAGGTACTAAAAAAAGGACTATATTTTTGCCCTGATTTTTCCTCTGACGAATTTGAATTATATTTGGACGTACAGAGGTTTATAAGAAAAATCACATTAACTCGACATTTTCAAATACATAAGCCTGAGACGTCTGAGAAAAGGGACATTTCAGATAAATTTTTACATACTGACCTCAGACTCAACTCAAAATTTTACCCTCTAAACAGTAAAGGACATCATATAAAAACGTTTAGTGATCTAGTATTAGAGGATATAAAGAAACTAAAAGCTAATAAAAAATCGGGTCTGCACAATCTGACCATTGGTGAACATAGGGCAATAAAAACCCTTAAAGAGAACCATAACCTTATCATCAGACCTGCTGATAAGGGTGGGGGAGTAGTCCTGCAGGACAAGGAAGCATATATCAGAGAAGCGCTGAGAAATCTATCTAACACCATTCACTATGAGGTTTCTGGTCAGGAAAGGTATAATAAAGCCATCATTGAGTATCAAACACTCTTACAGGAGGCCATTAAAAATAATTTACTTAATGACAATGAAAAAAAGTTTTTAGAAAACAAATGTCCAAAAATGGCGTTCTATTATCATCTCCCTAAGGTCCACAAAGACCCCATTAATCCTCCAGGTAGACCTATCATATCTGGAATAGATTCTCTGACTGTAAAATTAGCAGCGTATATTGACCAAATTATGAGCATTCACGTCATTAGGCTCAAAAGCTATCTCCGCGACTCTGCACACCTTATACAATTCATAAGGGAAATCCCTTGGGGGGATTCTTATGTGTTTATTACCTTGGATGTCTCTGCCTTGTATACAAACATTTCACACAAACTGGGACTAGAATGCTTTAAACAATTCCTATTAATTGATGATAGGCTACCATTTCAGCAAAAAAAGTTCATCTTAAAAGGGATGCAATTTATTTTAACCAATAATTACTTTACTTTTATGGATACTATATATCATCAGAGATGTGGGACTGCAATGGGCTCGAAGGTAGCACCAACCTTTGCAAATTTATTTATGGGGCTATTTGAGCAGTTATTCATCTATAATTCTCCCTTTTCTAAACATATAATTTTATATAAGAGGTATATTGATGATCTGATATTGATATGGGACAACAGTAACAATAATGTCCCTGATTTTATAAAACATTTGGACAATAACAATTGGGGCCTTACATTCTCATCGGTAGTACAGAAAGATCAAATAGACTTTCTGGATCTGACCCTGACACACCGCGAGGGGGAGATTATTACTAAAACATTCTTCAAAAAAGTAGATTGTAATGGGTATATCCAATTTTCCAGTGGCCACTATAAAAAATGGCTCACAAATTTACCTAATAACCAATACAAAAGAATTAGGAGGAACTGTACCTCTGATGATGACTTTCATGTACAAGCCAATATCATGAGAAATAGGTTTATAGAAAAAGAATACCCTATGTCACTCATTAAGAAGGCTTTTAAGGACACTAAACTGCTCAAACAAGCAGATTTAATTAAACCCAGTAGAAAGCCCATTATAACTATCAATAAGGATTTCACTTCTAATTTCCTTAACACTTTCAGTAGAGAGAGTGATCGGATAAAGGAAATCTTGTCTAGACATTGGGGTATACTTCTTAACGACCCTTTTTTAAAGGGGGTTATTCCTGAAAAACCAGGGATTACTTTCAGGAGAGCCCCTAACCTAAAGAGCATCATAGCCCCAAGTAGAGCAAAAGCTCTTACAATAAAGAATAAAATACATAATCCTAATATGAATGCAGGATCCTATAAATGTTTCATGAGGAATTGCTTATGCTGTAAATCAATTTCACACAATAGATCCATTTTTAAATCCTCTTCAGGAGAAGACTCCTTTCCCATTAGAGTCCACCTTACTTGTCAATCTACATTTGTGATTTATCTAATTGAATGTGAATGCGGGAAATTGTATGTGGGAAGAACGGTGCAGGAACTGCATAATCGGATCAATTCCCACAGGCACAACATCAAAATTGGTTTCATGTTTCATGGACTGTCTAGACATACCACAGTCAAACATGGTAAAAAAGCAAAAATTAGGGTCACCCCTATCGACCATATCCCCCTTCAGATACATAATCAAGTGGAAGCCTTGAATAGAAAAGAGACCTACTGGATTTACAAACTCAACACCTTGAAACCAGTGGGTCTCAATGAGGTCACGGATTTGTTTCACTAATAGACCCCTGAGTAAAGTCTTTACCCCCCCCCCCCCTCCATCCCTTTTTAAAAGCAATTTTTAATTTAAATTTTTAAAAAAAAGAAAAAAATTGAAGGTTGGTATCTATTATATACATACATTTGTTACTGTCATATATCAGTGTCGCTTGAATTTAACTTGTGCCTTCCCCCTTTTCTTGGTGAGATCATATTTGCTGATTAATAGACCAAAATAGTCTGTATATGAATTGGTTGAGTGGTATACGGGGATATAGATTGTAGATCTATGTCCCTTTTTTTCCCTCTTCTCTGCTGGTCCTGGGACATAAGCTCTGCCCCCAGGATCAACAGACGGCCGGCTGCTTGTTTTTCATTAATTCCCTTGCAGCCTATTGACGTTGTCACACGATCTCGGACACCACTTGCCTGGATCCCTGTCGGTAGCACTACTGCATAAATGTGGTGCTATCGAGGAATCCAGACCTGTTGCATGATGTCCTGGAGACAGCTCACTGAGGCAATTTCTAGATCCTGTACTTTAACTCTCACTTTCACCTGGTACCATTACTATAATCTGAACTTAGTTCACCCTTGGTGCGGATGCGGTTCACAGAGCCAGTTTCTTTTCTTGGGCTCTGTCACCCGTTTGATATAAATGGTTGTATCAGTACTTTTTTCTCTCCTTGGGTGTGTTTTAACTGGGGATTCATTGATAAGAATCCTGCTAATAGTATACAGCCGGCTGTCCTATGTTTAATCTGCAGCTTACTGATGTTGTCGCACGGCTTTAGACACCACTGGCCTAAATCCCTGTCAATAGCAACACTGCGTATGTGCGGTGCTGTCGAGGAATTCAGACCTGTGGTTACGTCGTCCTGGGGACGGCTCATTGAGACAATTCTAGGTCTTGGACTCTGGCACTCGCTTCCACGCGATGCCACTATTATAACCTGAACTCAGCTCACCCCGGGTTCAGGCAAGGTTCACAGAGCCGAGTTTTACACTTGGGCTCTGTTACCCGCTTGATATAAATGACTGCTGTGACTGTTTTTTTATTTTTTTTTGAATGAGGGAGAATCCTGAACGTCTTTCAATCATGGTTTCATTGATAAAATTCCTCCAAATAGTTTTCCTCTTTTTCCTGATGATCTACGATGTTGGTCTTTTTGCAGACATTCCCTGTAAAATCCCCAGTGGCACGTACGATGAGATTCTCTACCTCCACACTTTAACCCCGTAAAACTGCTGGTTCCAAAACAAAGTAAAACAGACACTTGTTTTTTAACCCATGAGTCCTGATTTTTAGAATTTTTTAATTGTGGATAATAAAACATTTTTTTGCATGAATATTTTATAACATATTTTTATACCATTATCTATTGTTTTCCCCTCTTTTCTTTGCCTTTTATACATGTAAATGTGTGTGCTGTTACATGCGTCATTCCTACCCGCCAATTTTTTTATTTTGGGGGTGTGGCTTGACATTTTTTTCTTTTTTCTGGGTTGTATATATGCTGGGATCCTAGGATCAACTGCAGATATGTTTTTTTTGTACTGTATGTCCTGATGAAGGGAGCAGAGCTCCTGAAACGCGTAGACAACAAGCTACAATAAAGGAACATTGACCATCTCTTTGTCCTCCTTCCTGATGAACAGCGCGGCATAAAACCCCTTCTCTATTGTTCTCTGTTATCAACCACGGGGGCTGCAGCAGACTTCATCTCTACAAAATAAGCTTTTATAGTAGTTGTGACTGTCACAACTACTGAAGGTGAGTGCATTCCCTTTAATTTTTTCCCGGATATATACCGGGTAAGACCCTATTGCGCTTTTTCTTTCCACAGTTTATTTCGCTCCTAGCCAAGGTAACAGGGCTACGACCCTGGCACCTGTCAGTTTCCGCGACAGACCTGTCACCACAGGCCTGCTGCACACTCCTCCACTTCACTGAACTTGACTGACTACTAACAACTGACTGACTGACTGAACTGTTTCTCCTGCCTCAGGCCCTCTGGACTCCTCGGAGGGTGTGGCCAACCACCTGGCTCTGCCCCCTGGTGTAACCAAAAAAAGCTTCAAGTAGGATGCTCTCAAATGGAAGAGACCACTGAGCTTAGAGTGTCATCAGCAGATTGCAACAGACATGTCCCACGTCCCACGGACGGCTGCTGTTGCTTTTCTCCGGTAGTTAACGGTGACTGTATCTTTCCCTGCACCTTGTGTAACGATGGGTAGCGATGGGTTCCCACCGATAACCCGCTCCCCGACTTGGATATGGGCCGGAGGAGCCCCTCTTTGCCCGCAGGCGCTGGCCCTGAGAAACTGGTGCCGTGGCAGTGGCGGTGTCTCTCTCATACAGTTGGACGATTGCCTTCAATCGGGACTTAATTGCTGGGAGACCTGGAGGTCCCCTTCACTGACGGATTTGGCAAATTCACGGCGACTCCTAGCCTTGCCGGGATCCGAAAGGCCCCTGCCAATGGTGCTGGCTTCTCTTCGTATACCGGTCCGGTACCGCCAGGCCACCACCCGTCCACGGTCCTTTCGGCAACCTCCGATCAGCCTCTCCTGCAGACGGTCACCGCCGTCTGCCAACCTTGCTGTCTCAGTCCGGGGCACACACCCGGACCAACTTCAGGCTTTCCAAACTGTCACTTTCTCCTTCACTTCAACTCCTCTCACTTGCTCCTCTACCACCTCACTCTAACTTCAACTTCAGCTCCCACTAATCTGCCAGATTTCCTTCCTTCCACTTCCTCCTCCAAACTCTATTTGCCCGGTTTTCCCGCCTCCAGGACTGTGAACTCCTCGGTGGGCGGAGCCAACCACCTGGCCCACCCCCTGGTGTGGACATCAGCCCCTGGAGGAAGGCAACAAGGGTTTCTGGTTTAGCTTTGGTGTACCTATCCGGGGTGTAGGGTGTGGTGGTGTCATTACCTGTGACCCCTGGCTTGCCCAGGGCGTCACATTCCCCCTTAGCAAAATGCAGACCGTCCGCGGGCTGCCCGTCCAACACCGGTTTTATTTTTCTGAAAAAAGATAAAAACATAATACAAATAAAATAACATCATCCCACAACGGGAGGCACTTTTCTTAAACGTTTCGGTAACGGTTTTAACGGTTTCGGCTGCCGCTCTCTCCCACCCAAGTAACCTGGCCCTGATGCTGACCCTAAGAAACAGGCAGCACCCCTTGACCCCAGTCCTGCACCAAGTTACCCTAGCGGGATCTGTCCTTCCCCTCCAGAGGGTAGCCACCAGTTCCGGTGGTGGCTGGGCCCCAGCCTGCTCCACTGCGGGCCCTCCCTCCAATCTGCCTCTCCGGAGGCGGCAACGGTCAGCTGCAACAAAAACATTTTTATTTACAAGCCACTAACGTTTGTGGTTGCCCTGCAAGTTCACGGGCTTGTCCGTAAGGAGTCCCTTACGCAACTTTTCAAGCGGTCACTACGGGGACAACGGTGCCAGCAACGGCCGGTTTCAAATCACGGTTGCAGAAAATCAGATGAGACTTCGGTGATCATTTTCATCTTTCTCATAACTTTCAGAACTTTCAAAACTTTAAAACACACATACTCTTGTGGTCCCAACGGGGACGGTGCAACGGTGCTCCGCTGCTCTTACTCTGATTCTTCAGCTGAGGCGGATCCATCCTCCGCCACCAGCATATCAAACATGCACTGACATGCCTGCTGTGACAAGGGTGCCCAGTACCCATTTCCACCGGTGCGCGGGGTGTAAAAAACCACTGGGTCTCCTTCATAGCGGAGACGCTCACTTACCCCCTCAAACTCAGCAGTGGGCCCGGGGCTGGAGTCATCATCAATTATTCCTGCGTCAGGCGGGTTGCCGCCAGCTGCCGCAGCCTCCTGGCCTCCAGCATCCAGCACATCAGATCCTTCTGCAGTAGCACGGGGCACCAGGTCAGGCGAGTTTACACTGAGGCACCCCATAAGTAACGGCAAGGATGATGCATAGGTCGAGACTAGGCCGGGCCCCTCAGCCGCAGCGGCCGATCCTGGTAGGACATAGGGACGTGGGTTGCCAGTCGACTCTGTTACATCCGTTCCCCTCCCGTACATCGGGGCAGTTGCAATCAGCATCTCCACCTCGTTGGTCCACTGCTCCATCATCCGGAAGATCTGATCCTGTTGGCGTTGGTGGAACGCAATCACCCGGGCCTTCATCCATGCTACGGTCCCGGGCTCGGGGTCTGGCGCAATCACTGCCGGGACTTCTGGCACATTTTTATTAAGGGGCCGCGGTCCTAGCGGCTCCTCCGGGAGTGATTCAGGGACGTCCTGGGCGTCTGCAGCTGGTTGGTCCGCCGGGGCGGATTGGCAGGGTATCGCTACTGGTTGGGCAGGTAGCGGGCCTAGTGGCGGAGCAGCAGCAGCTAACAAGGGTAGCGGGGAGAGAGGCAGGGTGAGCGGAGGCAGGCCGGGCTCCTCAGCTTCAGTGGCCGATCCCTCGGGAATACAGGGGCGTGGGTCTCCTACCCGCTCCTCCAGATCCCCTTCCACCTCGCGTCTCCGCATAGCAGCTACTACATCCGCCATGTCGGTCTCCCACTCCTCTAGGAGGAGCTGCATGTGGGCTTGCAGACGGTTACTCAACGGGACGGTCCGGTCCCTCAACCATGTCGCCGTGCCGGGCGCGGGGGCTTCCTCGTCGGGAATTGAACTGTACATCTTGGCAATCGTGCCTTCCAGGAACCCAGTAGTCCTGGCGTCCCTGCCTTTACAGCCGCGGCTACATGCGACCAGTCGCCATTTCGTCCCCCTTAGCCTCTTTTCGGCCCCTCCTCTATCGGGGCGGGGTTTTGGCCTTCACGCCTCCACTACTCGAGAAGACGCTCGAGCGGGAACTTTTCTCGCCAAAGATGGCGGCTTCTGAAATTTTTCGGCCGGACACCTCTGGCGGTAACAAGGCGCACCTCTACCCAACGGCAGAGCGGTAAGATCCTGTTTGTGACGCCAAGTTGTCGAGGGCGGAGGAGGGGACGCTGCGCTCTCCCACTGCTCGGGTCCGGCTGCCGCTGCTGCTTCGGCCGCTATTGCTCGGTGGCTCGAGCGATGGGCCGGATCCCGGGGATTCGAGCGGCGCTCCTCGCCCGTGAGTGAAAAAGGGTTTGGTTTTGGGGATTTATTGTACATGACGCCACCCACGGTTGTGGTGATTGTGTGAACACCACCGCTGCTCTGTATGGGGATCCCGGGAGCGGTGACAGGGAGCAGCTTTGTTGTTATTTCTCCCCTCCGTGGGTAGGGGGTTGGTTGTCCCGGGGCCCGGTGATGGGGTAGGGGTGGATGGCAGGCCGGGTGCGGGGCCTGGTGAGGTGCAGGGTCACGGGGGCAGCGCTGTGCCGTACGGCACGGTGGTACTCACTCAGCCTGAGACGTTGACACAGTTCTCGGTAAAACACACGGCTGGAAAGACGGTTCCCACGGATGGCTGCTGTTGCTTTTCCCCGGTAGTTAACGGTGACTGTCTCTTTCCCTGCACCTTGTGTAATGTTGGTAGCGATGGGTTCCCACCGGTAACTCGCTCCCCGACTTGGATATGGGCCGGAGGAGCCCCTCTTTGCCCGCAGGCGCTGGCCCTGAGAAACTGGTGCCGTGGCGGTGGCGGTGTCTCTCTCATACGGTTGGACGGTTGCCTTCAATCGGGACTTAGTTGCTGGGAGACCCGGAGGTCCCCTTCACTGACGGATTTGGCAAATTCACGGCGACTCCTAGCCTTGCCGGGATCCGAAAGGCCCCTGCCAATGGTGCTGGCTTCTCTTCGTATACCGGTCCGGTACCGCCGGGCCACCACCCGTCCACGGTCCTTTCGGCAACCTCAGATCAGCCTCTCCTGCAGACGGTCACACCGTCTGCAAACCTTGCTGTCTCAGTCCGGGGCACACACCCGGACCAACTTCAGACTTTCCAAACTGTCACTTTCTCCTTCACTTCAACTCCTCTCACTTGCTCCTCTACCACCTCACTCTAACTTCAATTTCAGCTCCCACTAATCTGCCAGTTTTCCCTCCTTCCACTTCCTCCTCCAAACTCTATCTGCCCGGTTTTCCCGCCTCCAGGACTGTGAACTCCTCGGTGGGCGGAGCCAACTGCCTGGCCCACCCCCTGGTGTGGAAATCAGCCCCTGGAGGAAGGCAACAAGGGTTTCTGGTTTAGCTTTGGTGTACCTATCCGGGGTGTAGGGTGTGGTGGTGTCATTACCTGTGACCCCTGGCTTGCCCAGGGCGTCACATTTAGCACTACAGTCTTGCAGTGCTGGGGTCCTGGGTTCAAATCCCACTAAGGACAACATCTGCAAGGAGTTTGTATGTTCTCTCTGTGTTTGCGTGGTTTTCCTCCGGGTACTCCGGTTTCTTCCCACACTCGAAAGACATACAGATAGGGACCCTAGATTCTGAGCCCCAATGGGGACAGTGTTATCAATGTATGTAAAGTGCTGTGGAATTAATAGCGCTACATAAATGAATAAAATTAATTATTATTAGTCAGAAGTAGAGTTGAGCGCAGTTCGTGGTTCGAGGTTCTCCAGTTCTACGCTCGAGTGATTTTGGGGGCTGTTCGAGATCGAACTAGAACTCGAGATTTTTGCAAAAGCTCGATAGTTCTAGATACGTTTGAGAACGGTTCTAGCAGCAAAAAGCAGGGCTTTTTACAGCTACATTGTGCAGGAGCCATTGCTGGCAGCCTGCCACAAGCTGGTAACCAAGATAAACATCGGGTATCCAAGCAAAGCGCTTTGGTTAGTAACCCGATAATTATCTTAGTTACGTGCAGGAAGCACACACTTCCCCGCTCAGCTCGCTCCGCCCCCTCCTGCCCGCGGCATGTACACATACATACATACACACACACACACACACATACACACATATACACATACACACACACACACACACACACACACACACACATGGTCCCGCTCGGCTTACCTGCGGTGATGAAGTCCCGCCATCCCGACCTCAGCGCTGTCACTGTCCTCCATGGCAGCCGCTTGTCACATCACCTTCTCTCGCTTCTGACCCGAGACTGACTAGCGGTGACGTCACGGACCTCTCGCGATACTTGGTGTGAAGGCGCCGGTCATTGAACTCAGTGACAGGTGCTGTCGGCAGTGCTGGAGATCAGCGCAGGTAATGTACCTCGCTGACAGCAGCACTTGTCATCCCCTGCAGTGACCTGGGCTGACCCATTGATGTTAGCTCAGGTCACTGCACTGCTCTCCCAGCCAATGGGGAACATCCTGCTCTTCATTGACTGGGACAGTGTGGATCATCATGGCAACCCCTTGGATTACACCAGACCTGGATTTGTTTTTCATTCTAATAAATTGGTTAAAGAGGGAATGTTTTGGGGAGTGTTTTTTCAAATAAAAATGTGTTTGTCGTCTATTTTTTTTTATTACTGACTGGGTTGGTGATGTCGGGTATCTGATAGACTCCTGACCTCACCAACCCCAGGGCTTGATGCCAGGTGACATTACACATCTGGTATTAACCCCATATATTACCCCGTTTGCCACCGCACCAGGGCGCGGGATGAGCTGGGGCGAAGCACCAGGATTGGCGCATTTAATGGATGCGCCACTTCTGGGGCGGCTGCGGCCTGCTATTTTTAGGCTGGGGAGAGTCCAATAACCATTGACCTCCCTAGTCTGAGAATATCAGGCCCCAGCTGTCTGCTTTACCGTGGCTGGTGATCCAATTTTGGGGGACCCCTACGTGTTGTTTTTTTTTAATTATTTATTTAATTTAAAATAACAGCGTGGGGTGCCCGCAGTTTTGGATTACCAGCCAAGGTGAGGTTGCCAGCTGTGGTCTGCAGGCTGCAGCCGTCTGCTTTACCCTAGCTGGCTACAAAACTAAGGGGAACCCTACGCCTTTTTTTTTTTTTTCATTTTTTTGGCTAAATACAAAGCTAAGCACCCCTTAGTGCCACATGAAAGGCACCAAAGGGTGCTCCACTTTTTCTCCACTTTTTCTCCACTTTTTCACCATTTTTTTCTCCACTTTTTCTCCACTTTTTCTCCACTTTTTCTCCACTTTTTCTCCATTTTTTTCTCCACTTTTTCTCCATTTTTTTCTCCACTTTTTCTCCACTTTTTCTCCATTTTTTTCTCCACTTTTTCTCCACTTTTTCTCCATTTTTTTTCTCCACTTTTTCTTCACTTTTTCTCCACTTTTTCTCCACTTTTTCTCCATTTTTTTTTCCACTTTTTCTCCACTTTTTCTCCACTTTTTCTCCATTTTTTTTCTCCACTTTTTCTCCACTTTTTCTCCACTTTTTCTCCACTTTTTCTCCACTTTTTCTCCATTTTTTTCTCCACTTTTTCTCCACTTTTTCTCCATTTTTTTCTCCACTTTTTCTCCACTTTTTCTCCACTTTTTCACCATTTTTTTTCTCCACTTTTTCTCCACTTTTTCTCCACTTTTTCTCCATTTTTTTCTCCACTTTTTCTCCACTTTTTCTCCATTTTTTCTCCATTTTTTTCTCCACTTTTTCTCCACTTTTTCTCCATTTTTTTCTCCACTTTTTCTCCACTTTTTCTCCATTTTTTTCTCCACTTTTTCTCCACTTTTTCTCCACTTTTTCTCCATTTTTTTCTCCACTTTTTCTCCTTTTTCTCCACTTTTTCTCCATTTTTTCTCCACTTTTTCTCCACTTTTTCTCCATTTTTTTCTCCACTTATTCTCCCCTTTTTCTCCACTTTTTCTCCACTTTTTCTCCACTTTTTCTCCATTTTTTCTCCATTTTTTCTCCATTTTTTTCTCCACTTTTTCTCCACTTTTTCTCCACTTTTTTCTCCACTTTTTCTCCTTTTTCTCCACTTTTTCTCCACTTTTTCTCCACTTTTCTCCACTTTTTCTCCAATTTTTTCTCCACTTATTCTCCCCTTTTTCTCCACTTTTTCTCCACTTTTTCTCCATTTTTTCTCCATTTTTTTTCTCCACTTTTTCTCCACTTTTTCTCCATTTTTTTCTCCACTTTTTCTCCATTTTTTTCTCCACTTTTTCTCCACTTTTTTCTCCACTTTTTCTCCACTTTTTCTCCACTTTTTCTCCACTTTTTCTCCACTTTTTCTCCACTTTTTCTCCAATTTTTTCTCCACTTTTTCTCCATTTTTTTCTCCACTTTTTCTCCACTTTTTCTCCATTTTTTTCTCCACTTTTTCTCCACTTTTTCTCCACTTTTTCTCCACTTTTTCTCCATTTTTTTCTCCAATTTTTCTCCACTTTTTCTCCGTTCTTTTTCTATGGTCGGTCTACCCATTAGCTCTGCCATGCATACTGTAGCTCTACACCTACTGCACATGTTACTTTATGATTGACATCTCTTTCATACCAGAGCTGTCTAAGTCTACTCTGACCCCATATTTGTCATTACTATATTGTCCTTGTACTGTATTATGACATTTGTATCATGTGTTTCATTTCTTGCTGTGTTGCAATTTTTTTGCTGCATCCCAATTGTACCTCTACATTGTTCGAGTTTATGTTATTGTTCTCTCACTCTTATGTGATACTGTTTATTGTCATTTTTCATGATTACATGCAGATAAGTCCAATCTGACGAAGGCTCAGGCCGAAACGTCATTTGTAACTTGTTTTGGACAAAAACATATATGCTTATGAAAACATTTTATTTCTTAATACGGACCAATAAAGAGTGATTTTGCATTACTATCCGTTGTGACTTACTGACTTAGTCTGGGAGATTTAGAGTGCCGAGGTTACTCACTAATTTTATCTATTATTACCTCTGAGCACCTATATACCAGTGAGCAGAGCTTCCTCTACAGTAGTTCTCCTGATTAGGCATGCCCTTACCTCAAGAGCAGGACATTGCAGCTTTGGTAGCAACCATTACGACATGGACTCTGCTGCTGTGGACCCGAGAAGAGTGAGTGCAGATTCATTGCACCCACACTCCTCACATGAAGGGTCCGTACTCCTAGAAAATGGGGGATACGTTCCCTGAGTGTCTCACCCCATATTCTAGATGGTCCAGAGTCGTCGTGGCACCCCTTTATTTTTTTTCTTACAATAAATTGGTGAAAGAGGAAATGTTTTGGGGACTGTTTTTTCAAATAAATTTCTTTTGTCGATTTTTTTTTTTGTTAGTACTGACAGTTTATGATGTTGAGTATCTAATAGACGCCATGACATCACAAACTGCTGGGCTTGATCTCAGGTTACTTTACAGCTAGTATCAACCCGATTTATTACCCCGTTTGCCACTGCACCAGGGCACGGGATGAGCTGGGGTGAAGCGCCAGGATTGGCGCATCTAGTGGATGCGCCACGTCTGGGGTGCCTGCGGCCTGCTATTTTTAGGATGTGAAGGCCCAATAACTATGGACCTTCCCACCCTGAGAATACCAGACCACAGCTGTCCGCTTTACCTTGGCTGGTGATCCAATTTGCGGGGGACCCTACTTTTATTGTGTAATTATTAATATTTATAAAATAATTATAAAAAAGAGCCTGAGGGGCCCTCCACATTGGATCCCCAACCACGGTAAAGCTGCCAGCTGTGGTTTTCAGGCTACAGCCGTCTGCTTTATCCTAGCTGGCTATCAAAAATGGGGGGACCCAACGTCATTTTTTTTTTAACTATTTTTTAAATAGAAAAAATTAATGGGCTTCCCTGTATTTTGATTGCCAACCAAGGTAACGGCAGGCAGATGGGGGTGGCAACCCAGAGCTGTCTGCTTTATCTGCGCTGAGAATCAAAAATACCGCGGAGCGCTACGTCATTTTTTTAAAGATTTATTTTTACAGCACTGTGATGTCCAGCAATCAAAATACAGGGAAGCCCATTTTGTTTTTAGTTATTTAAATAAATAATTAAAAAAATATATAGGGGCTCCCGCTGCATTTTTTGTATTGCTAGCTAAGGGTAATCCAAGCAGCTACTGGCTGCTAACCCCCACTGCTCGGTGTTACCTTCACTGGCAATGGAAAATCCAGGGAAGCATTTTTTATTTTTTTTGCCAAAAAACTACAAAAAAGGACGTGAGCTTCACCATATTTTTGTATGCTAGCCAGGTATAGCAGGCAGGTGCTGGAAGAGTTGGATACAGCGCCAGAAGATGGCGCTTCTATGAAAATGCCATTTTCTGAGGCGGCTGCAGACTGCAATTCGCAGCAGTGGGGCCCAGAAAGCTCAGGCCAACCTGTGCTGCGGATTCCAATCCCCAGCTGCCTAGTTGTACCTGGCTGGACACAAAAATGGGGCGAAGCCTACGTCATTTGTTTTCTAATTATTTCATGAAATTCATGAAATAATAAAAAAGGGCTTCCCTTTATTTTTGGTTCCCAGCCGGGTACAAATAGGCAACTGGGGGTTGGGGGCAGCCGTACCTGCCTGCTGTACCTGGCTAGCATACAAAAATATGGCGAAGCCCACATAATTTTTTCAGGGGGCAAAAAACTTCTGCATACAGTCCTGGATGGAGTATGCTGAGCCTTGAAGTTCTGCAGCTGCTGTCTGTCTGTATGGAGAAGAGCAGACAGCAGCTGCAGAACTACAAGGCTCAGCATTCTCCATCCAGGACTGTATGCAGAAGTTTTTTGCCCACCAAAAAAATGACGTGGGCTTCGCCATGTTTTTGTATGCTAGCCAGGTACAGCAGGCAGCCACGGGCTGCCTCCAACCCCCAGTTGCCTATTTGTACCCGGCTGGGAACCAAAAATATAGGGAAGCCCGTTTTTTTTTAATTATTTCACTTATTTCATGAAATAATTAAAAAACAAATGACGTGGGCTTCGCCCCATTTTTGTGTCCAGCCGGGTACAACTAGGCAGCTGGGGATTGGAATCCGCAGCACAGGTTAGCCCGAGGTTTCTGGGCGCCTCTGCTTCGGATTTCAGTCCGCAGCCGTCCCAGAAAATGGCGCTCTCATAGAAGCGCCATCATCTGGCGCTGTATCCAACTCTTCCAACAGCCCTGGAGCCGGGTGGCTTGTTTGGTAATCATGAGTTAATACTGGCTTTGTTTTACTAGCCAGTATTAAGCCAGAGATTCTTAATGTCAGGCACGTTTGACCCGGCCAATTTAGAATCTCCAATAAAGGGTTAAAAAAAACACCACACAGAGAAAAAATACTTTAATAGAAATAAATACACAGACACATTAGAGACTCCATCTTTATTACCCCCTGTCAGCCCTCCACGATCCTGCTCCTCTGTCTTCTTTCTTTCTAGTGTAGTAGTAGTGACGATTGTAGTGAGGATGAGGTTCCCCAGCTCATCACTTGGGGCTGGGGAACCTCATCCTCAC
The DNA here is from genome assembly GCF_048569485.1 of Anomaloglossus baeobatrachus. Taxonomy (NCBI): domain Eukaryota; kingdom Metazoa; phylum Chordata; class Amphibia; order Anura; family Aromobatidae; genus Anomaloglossus; species Anomaloglossus baeobatrachus. Next base: position 689,737,877 of record NC_134353.1, on the reverse strand, counting down.
TACAATCCTCACTAGTGTAGTAGTAGTGACGATTGTAGTGAGGAATCGGATGAGGTTCACCAGCTCATCACTTGGGGCTGGGGAACCTCATCCTCACTACAATCCTCACTACAATCGGGAAGCAGCGTGCAGCCTTCACTCCGTGAGTGATCAGTGCTGGCTGTCAGCGGTAACAGCGGTAACGCTGACAGACGCGTTACCATAGCAATGGTGCTCTCGGAGCCGCGGTTAGCGGTGACGTCACCGCTAACTGCGTTGCTATGGCAACGGTGATCTCCGTTAATGACCGACTGTGTCAGCCGGTCCCTAACGGAACGGGGAGTCGACCGTGTGCTAGAGCATGTCGCCGGTACACGGCGATACACATATGTGCACCATGTACCGGAGAGATGCACTCGCAGGTCCTACATGACGCATCATAGTCATGTGACCAGTCTGTAGCCAATGAGATAATAGCCACGTGACTGGTCACATGGCTATTTTGACGTCACGATAGGTCCTGCATCTCTGCTGGCAGTGCCGTCACCGGGAGGATTCAGCGATCATCGGATGGAATAGCGGCAGGAGACAGAGTGCAGAAGGGATCGCGAGGACCGGTAAGTGTTATGGCAATGTTTATTAACTGTTTGTGTACATTTATAATGCATTTTTATGTGTTTGTGATTGCCTCCCATTATAGCCTATTGGTTCGAGTTCGGTTCGTCGAACGTTCGACGAACCGAACTCGAACGGGACACCCGTTCGGCGAACCGACCTCGAGCCGAACCGCGACCGGTTCGCTCATCTCTAGTCAGAAGCCACGGCGAATTAAACTAGGGATGCGCTGAACGGCGATGAGTGCAGCATTGTCTGTAAAGTGCTGTGGAATTAATAGCGCTACATAAATGAATAAAATTAATTATTATTAGTCAGAAGTAGAGTTGAGCGCAGTTCGTGGTTCGAGGTTCTCCAGTTCTACGCTCGAGTGATTTTGGGGGCTGTTCGAGATCGAACTAGAACTCGAGATTTTTGCAAAAGCTCGATAGTTCTAGATACGTTTGAGAACGGTTCTAGCAGCAAAAAGCAGGGCTTTTTACAGCTACATTGTGCAGGAGCCATTGCTGGCAGCCTGCCACAAGCTGGTAACCAAGATAAACATCGGGTATCCAAGCAAAGCGCTTTGGTTAGTAACCCGATAATTATCTTAGTTACGTGCAGGAAGCACACACTTCCCCGCTCAGCTCGCTCCGCCCCCTCCTGCCCGCGGCATGTACACATACATACATACACACACACACACACACATACACACATATACACATACACACACACACACACACACACACACACACACACATGGTCCCGCTCGGCTTACCTGCGGTGATGAAGTCCCGCCATCCCGACCTCAGCGCTGTCACTGTCCTCCATGGCAGCCGCTTGTCACATCACCTTCTCTCGCTTCTGACCCGAGACTGACTAGCGGTGACGTCACGGACCTCTCGCGATACTTGGTGTGAAGGCGCCGGTCATTGAACTCAGTGACAGGTGCTGTCGGCAGTGCTGGAGATCAGCGCAGGTAATGTACCTCGCTGACAGCAGCACTTGTCATCCCCTGCAGTGACCTGGGCTGACCCATTGATGTTAGCTCAGGTCACTGCACTGCTCTCCCAGCCAATGGGGAACATCCTGCTCTTCATTGACTGGGACAGTGTGGATCATCATGGCAACCCCTTGGATTACACCAGACCTGGATTTGTTTTTCATTCTAATAAATTGGTTAAAGAGGGAATGTTTTGGGGAGTGTTTTTTCAAATAAAAATGTGTTTGTCGTCTATTTTTTTTTATTACTGACTGGGTTGGTGATGTCGGGTATCTGATAGACTCCTGACCTCACCAACCCCAGGGCTTGATGCCAGGTGACATTACACATCTGGTATTAACCCCATATATTACCCCGTTTGCCACCGCACCAGGGCGCGGGATGAGCTGGGGCGAAGCACCAGGATTGGCGCATTTAATGGATGCGCCACTTCTGGGGCGGCTGCGGCCTGCTATTTTTAGGCTGGGGAGAGTCCAATAACCATTGACCTCCCTAGTCTGAGAATATCAGGCCCCAGCTGTCTGCTTTACCGTGGCTGGTGATCCAATTTTGGGGGACCCCTACGTGTTGTTTTTTTTTAATTATTTATTTAATTTAAAATAACAGCGTGGGGTGCCCGCAGTTTTGGATTACCAGCCAAGGTGAGGTTGCCAGCTGTGGTCTGCAGGCTGCAGCCGTCTGCTTTACCCTAGCTGGCTACAAAACTAAGGGGAACCCTACGCCTTTTTTTTTTTTTTCATTTTTTTGGCTAAATACAAAGCTAAGCACCCCTTAGTGCCACATGAAAGGCACCAAAGGGTGCTCCACTTTTTCTCCACTTTTTCTCCACTTTTTCTCCACTTTTTCACCATTTTTTTCTCCACTTTTTCTCCACTTTTTCTCCACTTTTTCTCCACTTTTTCTCCATTTTTTTCTCCACTTTTTCTCCATTTTTTTCTCCACTTTTTCTCCACTTTTTCTCCACTTTTTCTCCATTTTTTTCTCCACTTTTTCTCCACTTTTTCTCCATTTTTTTTCTCCACTTTTTCTTCACTTTTTCTCCACTTTTTCTCCACTTTTTCTCCATTTTTTTTTCCACTTTTTCTCCACTTTTTCTCCACTTTTTCTCCATTTTTTTTCTCCACTTTTTCTCCACTTTTTCTCCACTTTTTCTCCACTTTTTCTCCACTTTTTCTCCATTTTTTTCTCCACTTTTTCTCCACTTTTTCTCCATTTTTTTCTCCACTTTTTCTCCACTTTTTCTCCACTTTTTCACCATTTTTTTTCTCCACTTTTTCTCCACTTTTTCTCCACTTTTTCTCCATTTTTTTCTCCACTTTTTCTCCACTTTTTCTCCATTTTTTCTCCATTTTTTTCTCCACTTTTTCTCCACTTTTTCTCCATTTTTTTCTCCACTTTTTCTCCACTTTTTCTCCATTTTTTTCTCCACTTTTTCTCCACTTTTTCTCCACTTTTTCTCCATTTTTTTCTCCACTTTTTCTCCTTTTTCTCCACTTTTTCTCCATTTTTTCTCCACTTTTTCTCCACTTTTTCTCCACTTTTTCTCCAATTTTTTCTCCACTTTTTCTCCACTTTTTCTCCATTTTTTTCTCCACTTATTCTCCCCTTTTTCTCCACTTTTTCTCCACTTTTTCTCCACTTTTTCTCCATTTTTTGTCCATTTTTTCTCCATTTTTTTCTCCACTTTTTCTCCACTTTTTCTCCACTTTTTTCTCCACTTTTTCTCCTTTTTCTCCACTTTTTCTCCACTTTTTCTCCACTTTTCTCCACTTTTTCTCCAATTTTTTCTCCACTTATTCTCCCCTTTTTCTCCACTTTTTCTCCACTTTTTCTCCATTTTTTCTCCATTTTTTTTCTCCACTTTTTCTCCACTTTTTCTCCATTTTTTTCTCCACTTTTTCTCCATTTTTTTCTCCACTTTTTCTCCACTTTTTTCTCCACTTTTTCTCCACTTTTTCTCCACTTTTTCTCCACTTTTTCTCCACTTTTTCTCCACTTTTTCTCCAATTTTTTCTCCACTTTTTCTCCATTTTTTTCTCCACTTTTTCTCCACTTTTTCTCCATTTTTTTCTCCACTTTTTCTCCACTTTTTCTCCACTTTTTCTCCACTTTTTCTCCATTTTTTTCTCCAATTTTTCTCCACTTTTTCTCCGTTCTTTTTCTATGGTCGGTCTACCCATTAGCTCTGCCATGCATACTGTAGCTCTACACCTACTGCACATGTTACTTTATGATTGACATCTCTTTCATACCAGAGCTGTCTAAGTCTACTCTGACCCCATATTTGTCATTACTATATTGTCCTTGTACTGTATTATGACATTTGTATCATGTGTTTCATTTCTTGCTGTGTTGCAATTTTTTTGCTGCATCCCAATTGTACCTCTACATTGTTCGAGTTTATGTTATTGTTCTCTCACTCTTATGTGATACTGTTTATTGTCATTTTTCATGATTACATGCAGATAAGTCCAATCTGACGAAGGCTCAGGCCGAAACGTCATTTGTAACTTGTTTTGGACAAAAACATATATGCTTATGAAAACATTTTATTTCTTAATACGGACCAATAAAGAGTGATTTTGCATTACTATCCGTTGTGACTTACTGACTTAGTCTGGGAGATTTAGAGTGCCGAGGTTACTCACTAATTTTATCTATTATTACCTCTGAGCACCTATATACCAGTGAGCAGAGCTTCCTCTACAGTAGTTCTCCTGATTAGGCATGCCCTTACCTCAAGAGCAGGACATTGCAGCTTTGGTAGCAACCATTACGACATGGACTCTGCTGCTGTGGACCCGAGAAGAGTGAGTGCAGATTCATTGCACCCACACTCCTCACATGAAGGGTCCGCACTCCTAGAAAATGGGGGATACGTTCCCTGAGTGTCTCACCCCATATTCTAGATGGTCCAGAGTCGTCGTGGCACCCCTTTATTTTTTTTCTTACAATAAATTGGTGAAAGAGGAAATGTTTTGGGGACTGTTTTTTCAAATAAATTTCTTTTGTCGATTTTTTTTTTTGTTAGTACTGACAGTTTATGATGTTGAGTATCTAATAGACGCCATGACATCACAAACTGCTGGGCTTGATCTCAGGTTACTTTACAGCTAGTATCAACCCGATTTATTACCCCGTTTGCCACTGCACCAGGGCACGGGATGAGCTGGGGTGAAGCGCCAGGATTGGCGCATCTAGTGGATGCGCCACGTCTGGGGTGCCTGCGGCCTGCTATTTTTAGGATGTGAAGGCCCAATAACTATGGACCTTCCCACCCTGAGAATACCAGACCACAGCTGTCCGCTTTACCTTGGCTGGTGATCCAATTTGCGGGGGACCCTACTTTTATTGTGTAATTATTAATATTTATAAAATAATTATAAAAAAGAGCCTGAGGGGCCCTCCACATTGGATCCCCAACCACGGTAAAGCTGCCAGCTGTGGTTTTCAGGCTACAGCCGTCTGCTTTATCCTAGCTGGCTATCAAAAATGGGGGGACCCAACGTCATTTTTTTTTTAACTATTTTTTAAATAGAAAAAATTAATGGGCTTCCCTGTATTTTGATTGCCAACCAAGGTAACGGCAGGCAGATGGGGGTGGCAACCCAGAGCTGTCTGCTTTATCTGCGCTGAGAATCAAAAATACCGCGGAGCGCTACGTCATTTTTTTAAAGATTTATTTTTACAGCACTGTGATGTCCAGCAATCAAAATACAGGGAAGCCCATTTTGTTTTTAGTTATTTAAATAAATAATTAAAAAAATATATAGGGGCTCCCGCTGCATTTTTTGTATTGCTAGCTAAGGGTAATCCAAGCAGCTACTGGCTGCTAACCCCCACTGCTCGGTGTTACCTTCACTGGCAATGGAAAATCCAGGGAAGCATTTTTTATTTTTTTTGCCAAAAAACTACAAAAAAGGACGTGAGCTTCACCATATTTTTGTATGCTAGCCAGGTATAGCAGGCAGGTGCTGGAAGAGTTGGATACAGCGCCAGAAGATGGCGCTTCTATGAAAATGCCATTTTCTGAGGCGGCTGCAGACTGCAATTCGCAGCAGTGGGGCCCAGAAAGCTCAGGCCAACCTGTGCTGCGGATTCCAATCCCCAGCTGCCTAGTTGTACCTGGCTGGACACAAAAATGGGGCGAAGCCTACGTCATTTGTTTTCTAATTATTTCATGAAATTCATGAAATAATAAAAAAGGGCTTCCCTTTATTTTTGGTTCCCAGCCGGGTACAAATAGGCAACTGGGGGTTGGGGGCAGCCGTACCTGCCTGCTGTACCTGGCTAGCATACAAAAATATGGCGAAGCCCACATAATTTTTTCAGGGGGCAAAAAACTTCTGCATACAGTCCTGGATGGAGTATGCTGAGCCTTGAAGTTCTGCAGCTGCTGTCTGTCTGTATGGAGAAGAGCAGACAGCAGCTGCAGAACTACAAGGCTCAGCATTCTCCATCCAGGACTGTATGCAGAAGTTTTTTGCCCACCAAAAAAATGACGTGGGCTTCGCCATGTTTTTGTATGCTAGCCAGGTACAGCAGGCAGCCACGGGCTGCCTCCAACCCCCAGTTGCCTATTTGTACCCGGCTGGGAACCAAAAATATAGGGAAGCCCGTTTTTTTTAATTATTTCACTTATTTCATGAAATAATTAAAAAACAAATGACGTGGGCTTCGCCCCATTTTTGTGTCCAGCCGGGTACAACTAGGCAGCTGGGGATTGGAATCCGCAGCACAGGTTAGCCCGAGGTTTCTGGGCGCCTCTGCTTCGGATTTCAGTCCGCAGCCGTCCCAGAAAATGGCGCTCTCATAGAAGCGCCATCATCTGGCGCTGTATCCAACTCTTCCAACAGCCCTGGAGCCGGGTGGCTTGTTTGGTAATCATGAGTTAATACTGGCTTTGTTTTACTAGCCAGTATTAAGCCAGAGATTCTTAATGTCAGGCACGTTTGACCCGGCCAATTTAGAATCTCCAATAAAGGGTTAAAAAAAACACCACACAGAGAAAAAATACTTTAATAGAAATAAATACACAGACACATTAGAGACTCCATCTTTATTACCCCCTGTCAGCCCTCCACGATCCTGCTCCTCTGTCTTCTTTCTTTCTAGTGTAGTAGTAGTGACGATTGTAGTGAGGATGAGGTTCCCCAGCTCATCACTTGGGGCTGGGGAACCTCATCCTCACTACAATCCTCACTAGTGTAGTAGTAGTGACGATTGTAGTGAGGAATCGGATGAGGTTCACCAGCTCATCACTTGGGGCTGGGGAACCTCATCCTCACTACAATCCTCACTACAATCGGGAAGCAGCGTGCAGCCTTCACTCCGTGAGTGATCAGTGCTGGCTGTCAGCGGTAACAGCGGTAACGCTGACAGACGCGTTACCATAGCAATGGTGCTCTCGGAGCCGCGGTTAGCGGTGACGTCACCGCTAACTGCGTTGCTATGGCAACGGTGATCTCCGTTAATGACCGACTGTGTCAGCCGGTCCCTAACGGAACGGGGAGTCGACCGTGTGCTAGAGCATGTCGCCGGTACACGGCGATACACATATGTGCACCATGTACCGGAGAGATGCACTCGCAGGTCCTACATGACGCATCATAGTCATGTGACCAGTCTGTAGCCAATGAGATAATAGCCACGTGACTGGTCACATGGCTATTTTGACGTCACGATAGGTCCTGCATCTCTGCTGGCAGTGCCGTCACCGGGAGGATTCAGCGATCATCGGATGGAATAGCGGCAGGAGACAGAGTGCAGAAGGGATCGCGAGGACCGGTAAGTGTTATGGCAATGTTTATTAACTGTTTGTGTACATTTATAATGCATTTTTATGTGTTTGTGATTGCCTCCCATTATAGCCTATTGGTTCGAGTTCGGTTCGTCGAACGTTCGACGAACCGAACTCGAACGGGACACCCGTTCGGCGAACCAACCTCGAGCCGAACCGCGACCGGTTCGCTCATCTCTAGTCAGAAGCCACGGCGAATTAAACTAGGGATGCGCTGAACGGCGATGAGTGCAGCATTGTCTCCGCCGGGTGGAGGAAGAAAGGCAGTGCAGGGATGCCAATACCAGCATTACAATACCTCCTTACTTAAGCCTCTTCCTTTGCAAGCTTGAAAAAAAAATTCTTCAGGAGAAAGGCATTAATATTCTCTATTGGCTCCCATGAACTCTCATCTTCCAAGCAAACAAATTAAGGTGTGGCACACAAGTCTTTCAAGTAGAGGCTCAGGATGTCTTATGTGAGAAGAAAATTGTGAACACATAACAAGGCCAAGAGCTTCGGCTTGTAAGAGACATCGTTAATTTGACTGATGTCCTCAAAGGGACCAATGAAGCATGGACCCAGCTTGTAAGATGGAATTCTCAGACGTAAGTATTTTGATGAGAGCCACACCCGATCTCCTGGATGAAAACATGGTAAATCCAAACGTCTATTGTTCGCATGTCTCTTCATCCATTTGGACAACTTTTCTAAGGTGGCCTTGATGTCCTCAAAGAGCTTGGAAAAGTCTTTAACGAATGCATTGGACACAGGGATGCCTGAAGAGGTTGACCACGGAAGAGGCACATTAGGCTGTTGCCCATAAACAATGAAAAACCAAAAATTTGCTGAAACTTTACTTACATGGTTATTACGATAATAAAACTCCACCTATGGCAACAGTTTGACCCAGTCATTCATAAAATGTTGCAAAAAGTTAGACAAGTTCTGTGTTAAGGGTCGTGGGTTGGCTGCCTCGCGTTCATCTTCCTCCCTCTCTGCTTCCTTGCAGCGACGTTCTAGTCATCTGTGAAACCCTTGCTAGTGAGGCTAAGTCCTGAAATGGGGCTTCTGCACATGTGCGAGCTTGCAAGTAGGTTTTGCTCTAAGTCCTCTTTTGCTCCTTCTTAGCATGCTCGCCACGTGGCAATCGTCGATTGGTCGTGATCCGAGATCACATGACTATGACGTGTTGCTTCCTGATTGGCCGTTGCTGACGTCATTGATGACACAGGATCACATGACCGTGACATGCTGGCTGCTGATTGGCCGTGGCTGACGTCAGTGATGACACGGGATCGCATGACCGTGACATGTTGGCTGCTGATTGGTCGCAGCTGAAGTCATTCATGACGAACTCGCTGGTGTGAACTCGCAGGAGCGTCTCCATCTTGTGGGAGGTGCTTTGTCTATATAGGACCCTGTAGCAGGCTTCTCGGTGCTCAGACATTCTTGATGCATGCATGGGGTAGACGCCTCATGTGTGATGTCCAATATTACCCGCATCCTTGCACATTAGTGGATCGGGTTAGGCAGGGACTCTGTACTCACTAGCATAACACCATTACCCATTTCCTGTCACCTTAGTGGAACGGGTTAGGCAGGGTCTCAGCATCTATTAGTTTACACGAGTGCTCGCCTCCATCCACCTTAGTAGAGCCGGGTAAGGCAGGGACATCGCACACACCGCCCTCAGTGTCTCTGATTCATCTGTGCGGCTAGCATAGAGAGCTCACTGACTCCTTAGGTGTAGTTAGCACAAAGAGTTCAGAAAGGGGCTTCACTGAGCCCAGACAATACGGATAGTACTGTCTGCACCTACACACTCCCTATACGTTGCTATCTCTAAGAACTGTATAGAGGCTAGCAATAAGGGATCTCTGTGACCTGTAACAGTTTTCCCATCTGCATTCACAGGGTTTTTACATATATAATCCTGTGACATTATTAGCTACCTTATCAGTGTGAAGTAACACTGGTGTTGGTTAGTGGACTGTGGTTGGGGCAACCATCCGCTTATGTTTTGTAGTTTCTGTAACTGGGCAGGCACTACATGTCCACCTTCCATATTATTTGCATTAATACACTAACTTCAATCTTATTCTACACATTTCTGTGAGGTAACAGAAGTGTTAGTCTGTGGACCCCGGTTGGGGTACCCATCCGCTTACGTTTTGTAGTCCCTGTAATTGGGCAGGAGCTACAGGTCCATCCTTATCTCTCTGTTAGCATTTCTCCTTAAGGTTGCCCTAAACCGGTTTCGCTGTGACTTAACAGTGAGCACCGCTTTAGGTTCTAGTACCACTGTGAAGCAACAGTGACAGTACCGCTTAGGTGGTACGGTACCCCTTTCCTTTGCTCTCGCCAGCAGCAGATTAATCAGCACGGAGGGCCCTGACTGCTAGATAACTTACTATCCCCTATCAGTGGGCAGTCCCATAACAATCTGTTTGACCCGCTCCAACTGACCAATTGCCTGGGGATGGTAAGCAGATGAGAAGGCCAGATAAATATTCAAAAGTTTGTAAGTAGCTCTCCAGAACCTTGACATGAGTTGGGCACCCCTATCGAATACGATACAATGTGAAGAGCTAGTCCATGGAGGCAGAAGATGTCCAGGATTAACTTCTCAGCGAGCTGTGGAACAGATGGTTAACCAGACAGGGGAGTAAAATGGGCCATTTTTGAGAATTGGTACACTACCACCCAGATGAGGGAACTACCAGAGGATACTGAAAGGTCCGTAATAAAGTCGATCGCAAAGTGCTGACATGGAGTTCATGGAACAGGAAGTGGAAGAAGACGTCCAGACAGAAGTTATTTGAAAGTTTTGTGTGCAAGATGGCCAATCAGAGTCAAATTCCACAATATCCTTCCACATATGCAGCCACCAATAATGTCGCGAGATAAGAAAGGAATTCTTTTTCTGTCTGGCATGACCAGCTAGTTTAGATGACTGACCCCAGAGCAGAACTTTCTTTCTGTCAGATCTGAAGATGAAATCTGAGACAGTTTCACTGAAGCCACACTAGTCATCTTGCAAGCATCGATAATATGGTTTCTCCTCTTGATCTGTGGGAAGAAAGGACCTTGAGCACAAATCCACCTTGATATTCTTTTCTGACGGCCAGAAATAAAGAATAAAGTCAAAGCGGGCAAAGAACAGTGACCATCTAGCCTGACAGGGAGTCAGCCTATGTGCTGACTGCAGATAAGCCAGAATTTTGTGGTCGGTGTACATAACTACATGATGGACTACATTCTCCAGTAGATAATGCCACTCTTCCAAGGCCAACTTTATAACCAAGAACTCTCAGTCTCCAATTGAATAGTTGTGTTCAGAGGCAGAGAAAGCCTTGGAGAAGAAACCGCAAGTTAACATTTGGAAGACTTTTTCTTGAGCATTGCCCCAGCCCCAGAAGATGAATCATCCCCCTCCAGAAAGAATTACTTGTTAAATCTGGGTCCATGTTGCAGAGAAGCAGAAGAGAAGGACTGTTTCAGGGAAATCAACACATCTTAAGGCTCTGGAGTGAGTCCAGATCTTTGAATTGGCGCAATTAGGGATCATCGCAGAAATTGAAGCAGCTGTGGCGAGAAATGAGGGATTAACTGCTGGTAATAGTTTGGAAATCCCAAGAACCATTGGGTTGCTTTAACTCAAGCTGGGCAAGGCCATTTGAGAATAGAGGACACCTTCTCAGGATCCATCATCAGTCCCATGTCAGAGGTGACATTCCCAAGGAAGGGAAGATAGGTCTACTCAAAGATGCATTTCTCAAATTTAACATACAAGTGATTCCCTCTGAGCCTCTGCAAGATGTGGCAAACATTTCTCCTATAGGTAGAAGGATCCAAAGAGAAGACAAGGATGTCATCCAGATAAACCACCACACTGATGTAAAAGAGGTCTTGGAAAATATCATTCACAAATTCCTGGAAGACAGCTGGGACATTACGGAGACCACCTGACAGGACACAATATTCATAACCACTGTCCCAGGTGTTCAAAGCAGTCATTCATTCATCTCCCTTGCGTATGCAGATTAGGTTGTACGCTCTTAGCAGAATGAGCTTGGTGATGAGCCTGGCTCCTCTCAATCGATTGAACAACTCAGGAATGAGTGGCAACAGATATTTGTTCTTGACTGTGATCGGGTTAAGACCTCTATAGTCAATACAAGGCCAAAGAGATCCAACCTCTTTCTTAACAAAGAAGAATCCAGCTCCAGTTGGAGAGAAAGAATTTTGTATGAATCACCTTGCCTGATGCACCTTGATGTATTTGATCATGGCTTGTGTCTCCGCCTGAGACAAAGCATACACAAAAACACTGGTGGCACTGCCAAACATGCAGTGTGAACTGGTGCATAACTGAACATGACATGTAATGATAAAAAAAGACAGTTGCACTCTGAAATGCTAAAGCATGCAAACCATGAATGTAAAAATATAGACATGCATTACTGCTAAAGGAAATCTAAGCAAAAAATTAGATATTTAGCATACAAATATGGTCATTTCTATATCTGCCCAGTAGCTACATGAAAGCATATCCTGTAATACTGCTTATCTACTCTGCACTGATGCCTCTCTCTGGGTTTAAAAACCTTCATGTGTATGAGTGTGCTGCCCCCACATCACCAGCCGGGCTGCTCGGATCCGGCGGCCATGCGGCCACTAAAATAAAGGGGGTATTTACAGGGGATTGTATATTTAAAGTTTGCGACGCCACCCGTGGTGCGTGGTCAGGTGGAGTACCACCGCTGCAGCTGGGAGTACCCGGGGGCGATGGAGTTGGCAGCTAGGTGTTTAACCCCTCCACGGGTAGGGGGAATGCCCCAGGACTCGGTGATGGTGTAGGTCAGTGCCGTTGGAAGTGAAAGGGTCACTTGCCTACTCACTCAGTCCATTAAGCTGTCACCGACAACTGGGTAAACCAAAGTTCTGAACACCGCTGCCGCCGAAGGGAGCACGTTTGGGTCCCGTTCCCACTGGTGTTGCCTGATGATCTTTGACCTTCCTCTTGACACTAAGTTCCCTTGCTAGTTGGCCCCTGTAGTGTAGAACTAGTCGGCTCCCGCTCCCCAGTGTGGCTAACTGAGGGAGCTTGCTCTCAGCGTTCACGCTTGGGATTTCCTGGACCATTTTTGTGGAAAGTCCTATTCCCCTCGTTGCGCTAGTACCCCGATTTTGGAGAGGGTGGAGAGCGGATTTGAAGGCTCCATTCTCATTGGGTAAATTGTCAGGTTAAAAAAGAAAAACCTCAAAAGAAAAACCCTGTTAAAAATTTACCTTTAATAGATAAGTTCAGGGGGCAATGACAGTCACATGAAAATATCAAAGATACAGTGACTAATACTAGCATGCTAGGAAAGAAAAACAAGAAGTAACCCCTTTCAATCAATAGGGCAAACAGGACAAATGACCATAATAAGCCCTAGACATCCCTACCTAGCAAAAGAGGGTGTGACACCATAACTGTTTTGGGTGCCCCATTCACCGTCGGGAAGCCCTAGGCCAACCCTACAGTGACCCTGTCCACAGTGACACACCTATCACCAAAGGTAATAAATTACTTATCTGAATTTTCATAACCAAACAATGTCCCGACGCGTTTCTCCCCAGTTTCCAGTGTACTAGGGTTGCACCGCCATCGCCAGGCTCCTCATCTCTTCCCTCCAGTGATCCAGTATAAACAGGAATTGCGTCCGTATTCTCCAGCACAGCTGCTCTGTCTCTTCCTCAATCCAGGTCGCGGTCCCGGGAACAGCATGTTCTGGTGACCAGCTCCGCGCCGCCATCTTGTTTCTGTGCTGTCCAGGAACGTTATCAGAGTCCTGGAATCCCTGCTTCTCTTCCTCTGCTGCTACATGCCGTCACTCCCCCTTGGTTTTCACTCAGCACTCTCCTCGATGTTGTGGCCCTCTGGGAACTTCCAGTTTCGGCATCACTCTTAGGACGAAGGGCGGAGCTTCTGCTTCGCATGCTTTTGTGGAGAAGACGGCGTTTTGGCACCAAAAGATGGCGGAAGATAGCGGAATTGGCGGGAAACAGGGTTTTTGACTCGCGGTTTTGGTCTTCAAGGCGCACGTCACCCAGGTAAGTGGGTCCTGCTCGTATCCTGTTCGTGACGCCAAAGATTTGAGGTCTGCCACCCCCACGTCAGCAGCCGGGCTGCTCAGATCCAGATCCATGGTGGCTCGACGGGCGTCCGGACCCGGGGGTCATGCGGACACTCAAATAAAAGGGGTATTTACAGGAGATTGTATATTTAAAGTTCGTGACGCCACCCGTGGCGCGAGGTAAGGTGGAGTACCACCGCTGCAGCTGGAAGTACCCGGGGGCGATGGAGTGGGCAGCTAGGTGTTTAACCCCTCCACGGGTAGGGGGAAGCCCCGGGACTCGGTGATGGTGTAGTGGAGTGCCGTTGGGAGTGAAAGGGTTACTTGCGTACTCACTCAGTCCATAAAGCTGTCACCGACAACTTGGTAAACCAAAGTTCTGGACACCGCTGCTGCCGAGGGGAGCACATTTGGGTACCGTTCCCACTGGTGTTGCCTGATGATCTGTGACCTTCCTCTTGGCACTAAGTTCTCTTGCTAGTTGGCCCCTGTAGTGTAGAACTAGTCGGGTCCCGCTCCCCAGTGTAGCTAACTGAGGGAGCTTGCGCTCAGGGTTCACGCTAGGGATTTCCTGGACTGTTTTTGTGGAAAGTCCTATCCCCCTCGTTGCGCTAGTACCCCGATTTTGGAGCATGTGGAGATCAGATCTTGAAGGCTCCATTCTCATCGGGTAAATTGTCAGGTTGCCTGAAGCTACTCCCTGACCTAGGGTCCACGTACCCCATCGTGCCCTGGTCCCAGCCCGGTGATGGTACAAGGCCACCGTCTGTCCTCCTCGACAGTTCCGTGCCCCTTGTTGTTTCGATCCCCTGCGACCGGGGGTCCAGCTCCAGCTCCTACTAGGCCCAGACCACCGTCTGCTACCTAGTTGCTTCCAAGGAGCCCGGCTCCTGACCTCCTCTCTCCTTCACTCCTACACTTCCTCTCTCCTTCCGACCTACTGGCATACTCCTGACACTCCTGACCTCCCCTTCCCAACCCCCCAGTGGGCGACCCTATTCCACTCAGGCCGTCCACTGGTATGTCTGGTGGGTGTGGTGCAGAGTGTTCCTAGGATTTTAATTGGCTGATGTTGGCAACACCATTAGTTGGGGACCCATAACCAAGGAGGAGGTGGATATTGCACAGAAGGGCAGATTGCACAATACCCTGTGACGACCTGATAGGCCAGGGCATCACATGAGCAAGTAGGAACCTGCTACTAGAAAATAAAAACACCTGTGGCTAATGGGGGAGGGAAGTCAGAAGGCATAACCCTATAATCTACACAAAAAGACTGACGACACTCACGAACATGCAATTTGAACAAGTGCATAACTGAACATAAAAAATATTAAATAGATATTTTGCCCCGGTCATATAATATTAAAACTGAAAAATTACCCCAAGCTGTATTAAAATATAACCTTATTTGGTAAGTAAAAAAAGTAAGGGATGACAAAAACTAGTACCCCTAAGACAAAGATAGAAAATTCAGACAATACAACACATATTTGGAAACACGCAAAACGTATGCTATCTCACCAATAACAAGGAGGTGATAAGTTAATCCTTGAAAAACTGATCATCAGAAGGGTACAGTGCCTTGCAAAAGTATTCACCCCCCATGAATTTTTCAACCTTTTCCCACATTTCAGGCTTCAAACATAAAGATAAAAATGTTGATATTATGGTGAAGAATCAACAACAAGTGGAACACAATTGCGAAGTTGAATGATATTTATTGCTTATTTTAAATTTCTGTAAAAAATAAAAAACTGAAAATTGGCGCGTGCAATATTATTCAGCACCTTTACTTTCAGTGCAGTAAACTCACTCCAGAAGTTCATTGAGGATCTCTGAATGATCCAATGTTGTCCTAAATGACTGATGATGCTAAATATAATCCACCTGAGTGTAATCAATTCTCCATATAAATGCACCTGCTCTGTGATAGTCTTAGTGTTCTGTTTAAAGGGCAGATAGCATCATGAAGACCAAGGAACACAACTGGCAGGTCTGTGATAGTGTTGTGGAGAAGTTTAAAGCCGGATTTGGTTACAAAAAGATTTCCAAAACTTTAAACATCCCTAGGAGCACTGTGCAAGCGATCATATTGAAATGGAAGGAGTATCATACCACTGCAAATCTACCAACACCCGGCCGTCCATTCAAACTTTCATCTCAAACAAGGAGAAGTCTGATCAGAGATTCAGTTAAGAGGCCCATGATCACTCTGGATGAACTGCAGAGATCTACAGCTGAGGTGGGAGAGTCTGTCCATAGGACAACAATCAGTTGTTCACTGCACAAATCTGGCCTTTATGGAAGAGTGGCAAGAAGAAAGCCATTTCTCAAAGATATCCATAAAAAGTGTTGTTTAAAATTTGCCACAAGCCACCTGGGAGACACACCAAAACATGTGGAAGAAGGTGCTCTGATCAGATGAAATCAAAATCGAACTATTTGGGCACAATGCCAAACATTATATTTGGCGTAAAAGCAACACAGCTCATCACCCTGAACACACCACCCCCACTGTCAAATATGGTGGTAGCAGCATCATAGTTTGAACCTGCTTTTCTTCAGCAGGGACAGGGAAGATGGTTAAAATTGATGGGAAGATGGATGGAGCCAAATACAAGGCCATTCTTGAAGAAAACCTGTTGGAGTCTGCAAAAGACCTGAGACTGGGACAGAGATTTGTCTTCCAACAAGACAATGATCCCAAACATAAAGCAAAATTTACAATGGAATGATTCACAAATAAACGTATCCAGGTGTTAGAATGGCCAAGTCACAGTCCAGACCTGAATCCCATCGAGAATCTATGGAATGAGCTGAAAACTGCTGTTCAAAAATGCTCTCCTTCCAACCTCACTCAGCTCCAGCTGTTTGTAAAGGAAGAATGGGCAAGAATTTTAGTCTCTCGATGAGCAAAACTGATAGACACATACCCCAAGCAACTTGCAGCTGTAATCACAGAAAAAGGTGGCACTACAAAGTATTAACTTAAAGGGGATGAATAATATTGCACGCCCTAATTTTCAGTTTTTTATTTTTCACAAAAGTTTAACATAAGAAATCAATTTCGTTCAACTTCACAATTGTGTCCCACTAGTTGTTTATTCTTCACCAGAACATTAAAATTTTTATCTTTATGTTTGAAACCTGAAATGTGGGAAAAGGTTGAAAAATTCAAGGGGGGCGAATACTTTCGCAAGGCATTGTATATAGAGAGAAGGGCTGCACACCAGTGACAGTGCAAGGGGAATAAATGTAAAGCAGAAACTGCTGTATGAATACTGGCATGAGAAATACAATAGCTATATATGAGAATGAAAATATGACAATGGAATCTGCATAACTGCCATGAATTTAAGAATAAAGAGAAATTTAGCTATTGAATTGATCAATACAACAGACCCCCAACACCTCATCACAGTATTCTCTTACATTGGGGTCCCTAGCTAATTTGTGTCCTCTCTTGAAGTTAAAAAAAACTTACCGTGTGTGGGAAGCTAAGACCCAGGCTATATACTGTATGTATAATGTGGACTGGCGATAGGTGTGTGTGATAGGTGTTTTTTTAGCTGCAAGAGAGGACAGACATTAGCTAGGGACCCCAATGTAAGAGAATACCATGACGAGGTGTTGGGGCTCTGTTGTATTGATCAATTCAATAGCTAAATTTCTCTTTATTTTTAAATTCATGGCAGGTATGCAGATTCCATTGTCATATTTTCATTCTCACATACAGTCCCTGGCAGAAGTTCTGTCGCTTATCGATGTTATGTAAATATAAGCTTATAACCTGACTTTAAATTCATCCATTGGTTTCATAAATTACTCTTTTGAAAGATGAAACCCTCCCAAATTTGGTTTAAGTTATGAAAATAAAGTTGCTGCAAAGCGGAAATATTGATCATTTAATGAACACAGAAAGGTCAGATTTTGGCAAGACAAAAGTTTTGTCGCCTTGTCATATAATGCACCCAATCCTAGTTTACATCCTCACCTGTGCTCACTAAATGATCGGTTAATTAGTGGGTGTTTATAAAAAGAAACCCAGCATCCCAGACCTTCAGTTGAACTGCAACTTGACCTCTGACAACATGCCAAAAATCCACCCTGTGACCAAAGCCTTGAATATCAAGAGGCTGAAGAACAGATCTACTGCATAGGTGGCTGGCACCTTTAATGTGTCTCAGCGTCAAGTACAAAGAATTAAAAAAAGATTTGAAGAGACTGGAGATGCTTTAGACAAGCCCAGGTCTGGAAGACCCCGCAAGACAACTGCTCAGGAGAAACGTTTGTTGGTTAGAAAATCCAAAGCCAGCCTCTCTTCCACTGCATCAGAGCTCCAAAAGGCCTGGTCACCTCAAGTCCCTGTGTCAACTAGAACAGTTTGTAGGATTCTGTCTCGAAATGGTCTCCATGGTCGAATCAGTGCCCAGAAGCCAGCACTAAACAAAAGGCAATTAAAAAACTGTGTGGCATTTGCCAAGTCCCACAGCCTGCTAAACAGATGGACGCTGGAAAAGTGGCAGAAGGTGGATTTGTCTGATGAATCTTCAGTTGAATTACACCACAGGCGATGCAAATACTGCAGGAGACCTACTGGAGCCCGTATGGATCCAAAAAACAGTTAAGTTTGATGGTGGAAAGGTCTTTGTGACGACATGGACTTTCATGGGTTAAAGTTTCTTAACATTCAGCCAGACAGGATGATAGATTTTTTATAGACGGGGGATAAGTCCCTCATTGTTTTTACAAGACTCTTTTGGACTCATGTAATTGTGTTGGCCACTGAAAGCCAGACGTATTGTTTCTCCAGACTCTTTCAGGAACCATTGTAACGTAGTTGTGTATTGCTAATGTGATTACCTTAGTAGCCATTGTCGAGTCTGTGACTTGCAGACTCCATGTAGATATCTTCAGTCTCTCTGTAGACATCATTTGGATGAACATTGTCCATCGGAAGGGTGAGACTCTGTTGCCTGTTACATTTGTGTGTTTTGCTGGTTATGTGTTATATGCCGTTAATATTTTGGGGATCCAATAAAGTCTAATTATTGTGGTTCCCTCACCCTGTGTTGTCTGAGTAGTGTTACGCCCAGGGTTAAGGAGGCCGGCGTTCAGGTGGGATGAACCCTGAGCCACGCTGTCTTTCTAAAGGTGGCGGGTTTTAGTGGACGAGAGCACCCACTGAGCCCCGTGTCTCCACAATTGGTGGCAGCAGTGGGATACTACTCAGCCTGGTTTACCGAGGGGAGCTGCAGCGGACTGGTGTTTTCGGACACCGTCCAGGGCTCAACAACCAGGGAGGCACATAAGCATACCCAGCAGGCCATAGGGGAGGCATTCGGGTTTTGGACGCTGCCATGTCCAACTCCACCAGCTCAGCCATGGGACAAGGACAAGAGAGGAGATACGACCGCAGCAGTAAATGGATGCTACAGGATCTGTGCCAGAGGCGATAGATTATCTACTGGAACGCTGAGACTCGGTCAGACTTGATCCAGAAATTAGTCCGTTGGGATGCCCAGAATGATGCAGAGGACGATGAGGATCCCACCGATATTGACCCAGAGGATTTAAACTATGTGCCACATCATGGATCTACTGACAATCGGGAATCAACTTTGTCCAAAATGGCCCAAGCCACAGCGTTGTTGAATGCATTGGGGCCTAGATCCTCAAGAGAAGAGAGGGCTTATGTTCTGGAATATGTTTATGGGATTCCAGCTGCAGTACTGCTAACACCAGCCGGTCGAGAAGGATGGTGCCGCTACCCAGCAGAAGCTGCGCCAAAACAAAGGACTACAAACAGGGCCTGTGACTCGCCCAATCTATGGCGCTGTTATACATGTGGGCGCCATGGACATATAGATAAAGATTGTCTCCAAAACCGAGGCCGCATGCTGGGAGACCATCTACCAGCTCAGCCGGTCAAGAGCCATGGACTACGTGACACTGGTTCCTCCCTTACCCTGGTAAGCCCAGTTATTGTTTCCCCAGAAGACCCTGTACCAGATTCCCAATTATCCATCTCCCTGGCTGAGGGCCAGTGCTCAGACATTCCTCTGGCATGTGTGCAGTTGGACCTAAGGACCGACCAGGGAGAGGTCGAGGTGGAGCTTGTGGACAGCCTTCCCACACCTGGTATTTTGGGGACCAACCAGGAAGTGATCGATGTGGGAATTGTGAACAGCCTCCCCATACCTGTCATTGTGGAGACTGACCAGAGCAAGACTGATGTGGAGCTTATGGACACCGTCCCCACACCAGTTATTTCGGGAAAGGACCAGGGAGAGGTTGATGTGAGACTTGTGAACAGCCTCCCCACACCTGTCATTGTGGAGACTAATCAGAGCAAGGCTGATGTGGAGCTTATGGACACCATCCCCACACCAGTTACTTTGGGGTCTGACCAGGAAGAGGTCCATATGGAGTTTATGGACAGCCTCCCCACACCTGTTGTTTCGGGGACTAGCCAGGAGGAAGTTGAAGTGGGGTTCATAGATGGCCCCACCAAGCCTGTTGTTTCGGATACCACTCAAACGGAAGCGAAAGTGGGGCTTGTGAATTACCTGCTCACACCAGTCATTTTGGAGAATGACCTAGGACAAGGACTATCCAGTCAGTTTGAAGCAGCCATCACCCACCTCCAAGCCAAGCAGGACCCTGATGTGGATCTTTCTAACATCTTTTCCAGGGATGGTTTGTATTCCCGGTCTCCATCATCCACTTCTGAGCCAAGAACCGTGAGTAAGCCTAACCACACTGTCGCTATTGACTGGGGGAGAATTGATAGTGGGAGATTTGTGCAGGCCCAACTCATGGACCCCACCTTAGTGCTTGTCCACAATATGGCTGCTCAACTTGGGGGAGGTAATCAGGGGGAGGTGTATAGATGCGAGCCTCTGTTGTTGACCTCACCATTAAAAAGGACAATGCCGTCAAGAGGAGAAGGATGATCGGAAGCCTATCATGTCTGGCTAATATTAAGAAGGGGGAGGAATGTGACGACATGGACTTTCATGGGTTAAAGTTTCTTAACATTCAGCCAGACAGGATGATAGATTGTTTATAGACGGGGGATAAGTCCCTCATTGTTTTTACAAGACTCTTTTGGACTCATGTAATTGTGTTAGCCACTGAAAGCCAGACGTATTGTTTCTCCAGACTCTTTCAGTAACCATTGTAACGTAGTTGTGTATTGCTAATGTGATTACCTTAGTAGCCATTGTCGAGTCTGTGACTTGCAGACTCCATGTAGATATCTTCAGTCTTTCTGTAGACATCATTTGGATGAACATTGTCCATGCAGCTTGAGATTCATCCAATGGGAGAGGCGATCTTGTCCAACCAATCGATGATGACGCAGTGTATCCAAGTGGAAGGCTGTGGCTATAAAAGGGACTTCTTTAAGCCACCAGGTTGTTGATGGATGCTGATGGATCTAGTCTAAGCTCTTCGGAGCTGACTAGAGGATCAGGATATCTTATGGCTTCAATCTAGGGACTCCGGTTCCGGTTGGAGACCATATCCACAGCCTAGGAATTTCGACTCTGGCTGCCAGGATTGTAACATCATTCCAGGACTACCTAAGGAGGACACTCAGGTTGGGACAGTTCAGTCACCTGTTACAGACTTTGCAGACCTCAGACAGCTTCCTAAATCTAGCATTATTCCTTTCACCAAGTTTAACCAAGCAAAGCACTTTGCTTCGTTACCCGATGTGTACCTTGGTTACCAGTGTCCGCAGAAGCCGGCTCCCTGCTCCCTGCACATTCAGATCGTTGCTCTCTCGCTGTCAAACACAGCGATGTGTGCTTCACTGGGGGAGAGCAACGACCAAAAAATGGTCCAGGACATTCAGCAACGACCGGCGACCTCACAGCAGGGGCCAGGTCGTTGCTGGATGTCACACATAGCAACATCGCAAGCAAGATTGCTGTTGCGTCACAAAAACCATGACTCAGGAGCGATGTCGCTAGCGATGTCGCTTATGCCTGCTTTACACGCTTCAATACATCTTTCAATCCATCGTCGGGGTCAAGTTGTAAGTGACGCACATCTGGCATCGTTCGTGACGTATTTGCGTGTGATACCTAGGTGCAATCAAGATTGAACGCAAATACGGTGATCGCATACACGTCGTTTATTCCTCATACATTGGACGTTTTGTTGTACGAACCTAGTCAATTGAAACATGTGACATCCCTCATACGATTTTGATGTCTGAGGCTATGTGCGCAGGTGTGCGCTCTGCACCGCAGCTTAAAAAAGGTCCGTTTCAGAGCGCAGCTGAAAAGCTGCGTTCTGAAGCGCCTCACAATGTCTGTCATTCACTAATCTCTGTCAGTTGGTCACTATCTCTGTCCCTCTCTCTCTGTCCATGTCAGTCTATCCCTCTTACCCCCTCTCTCATGCTCACCGATCCCCGATCACCGACGCGGCGCTGCACGGCATTCACACTCCTCCGGCGGCTTTTACTATTTTGAAAAAGCCGGCCGCTCATTAAACAATCTCCTTTTCCCTGCTTTCCCTGCCCACAGGTGCCTATGATTGGTTGCAGTGAGACACGCCCCCACGCTGAGTGACAGGTGTCTCACTGCACCCAATCACAGCAGCCGGTGGGCGTGTCTATACTGTGCAGTGAAATAAATAATTAAATAATTAATTAAAAAAAACGGCTTGCGGTCCCCCCCAATTTTAAAACCAGCCAGATAAAGCCATACGGCTGAAGGCTGGTATTCTCAGGATGAGGAGCTCCACGTTATGGGGAGCCCCCCAGCCTAACAATATCAGCCAGCAGCTGCCCAGAATTGCCGCATACATTAGATGCGACAGTTCTGGGACTGTACCCGGCTCTTCCCGATTTGCCCTGGTGCTTTGGCAATCGAGGTAATAAGGAGTTATTGGAAGCCCATAGCTGCCAATAACTCCTAGATTAATCATGTCAGGTGTCTCCCCGAGATACCTTCCATGATTAATCTGTAAGTGACAGTAAATAAACACACACACCCGAAAAAATCCTTTATTAGAAATAAAAAACACAAACATATACCCTCGTTCACCACTTTAATAAGCTCGAAAAAGCCCTCCATGTCCGGCGTAATCCAGGATGGTCCAGCATCGCTTCCAGCTCTGCTGCATGAAGGTGGCCGGAGCTACAGAATACACCGCCGCTCCTGTCACCTCCATGCAGCAACTGAAGACAGCCGCGCGATCAGCTGAGCTGTCACTGAGGTTACCCGCGGCCACCGCTGTATCCAGTGACAGCTCAGCTGATCGCGCTTTTCCCTTCATTAGCTGCGTGGAGCTGACAGGAGCCGCGGTGTATTGCCAATGCACCAGGGCAAATCGGGAAGTGCCGGGTACAGTCCCAGAACTGTCGCATCTAATGTATGCGGCAATTCTGGGCGGCTGCTGGCTGATGTTGTTAGGCTGGGGGGCTCCCCATAACGTGGAGCTTCCCATCCTGAGAATACCAGCCTTCAGCCGTATGGCTTTATCTGGCTGGTTTTAAAATTGGGGGGGACCGCACGCCGTTTTTTTTAATTATTTAATTATTTATTTCCCTGCACAGTATAGACACGCCCACCGGCTGCTGTGATTGGGTGCAGTGAGACACCTATCACTCAGCGTGGGGGCGTGTCTCACTGCAACCAATCATAGGCGCCGGTGGGCGGGGAAAGCAGGGAATACAAGATTGTTTAATGAGCGTCCGGCTTTTTCAAAATAGTAAAAGCCGCCGGAGCAATGTGAATGCCGTGCAGTGCCGCGCCGGAGATCGGGGATCAGTGAGTATATGAGAGAGGGCTGCTCAATTCAGTCACTCAGGAGTTTAGCGGTCACCGGTGAGTCCTTCACGGGTGACCGCTAATCAGGACGCGACACAGACAGAGCCGCAGCATGACAATGAAGTCGGGTGAAGTTAACCCGAGTTCATTCTGATCGTGCGGCTCTTTCTGTGTCTGCTGTCATCTGCCATTCAGCTCTGCTACATGGCTGTCTGTGTCTGCTGTTAGCGGCCATGTAGCAGAGCTGAATGGCAGATGACATAGTAAAAACGCATCCCTACACATTACACACGCTTGGCAAGTCAATAAATAATAAAAAAAAAAGGTGCCCAATGCATACGTCACAGAACACATGATCTAAAGGATCGCACACAAAATTGATCAATTTAACATAGACTACTAACGCACGTGTGACAGGAAATGAACGACCTACGTGCAATCTCATTCAATCGCATATGCGACCTGGGCGTGTCACATCGCATACGAGATCGCACACCTAATTGTAAGGTGTAAAGCTGGCTTTAGTGAGACGTGGCCTTAAGACTGCATTCTTTGCTATTTCTGATGACTTCATCAATAAATTGTATGAATCATTGTTGAACCGCATGGATGCAGTCCTTCAAGCTCATGGAAGTCACACAGAATATTAAATATGGCTCTAATAGCACCACAACATCATTCACCAATGTTATGCAACTTTTAGAAGTTAATTATTTGTTTGAATTTAACATTACTTTCTGTGGGCGACAACATTTTTGTCTTGCCAAAATCTGACCTTTCTGTGTTCATTAAATTATCAATATTTCAGCTTTGCAGTAACTTTATTTTCATAACCTAAACCAAATTTGGGAGGGTTTCAGCTTTCAAAAGAGTAATTTATAAAACCAATGGATGAATTTAAAGTCAGGTTATAAGCTTTTATTTACATAACATGGATAAGAGACAGAACTTCTGTCAGGGACTGTATAACTATTGTACTTTTCATGCCAGTATTCATACAGCAGTTTATGCTTTACATTTATTCCCCTTGCACTGTCACTGGTGTGCAGCCCTTCTCTCTATATAGTGAAGTTGTTTAGAGTTTTTACACACAGTTCAGACTTAGAATGGTGTTCCAGACGTTAATTTCTTAATTGATCATCAGAAGGGGTGTCAACATGATATGCAAGTATTATCAAAAGTAATAAAACGACAGTGAACAATTATATGATCAGAACAAATTTTAGACCATATTCAGGCGTATATTTGTTCACTGTCATTTTATTACTTTTGATATCTCTTGCATATCCTGTTGACATTGTTGAGTTACAAATACCTGTGTCTTTGTGGATATCTGCTGTTAGCCATGTTATGTGGTATGCATTTTATCTCACTGCTATGCTCCCCCCCCTTCTGAAATATCTTTATCCTCCTGCCTTTACCTGTATTTGAGTAATAGGGTGATGGTAAGCTAAGCCATTGAGGAACGAGGTGTTTTCACTCCTTGGTTAGGAACGTGACAGTTTTTCGAGGGTTAACTTAGTCCCTTATCACCTCCTTGTTATTGGTGAAATGGCATACTGTATGTTTTGCATTTTTCCAAATATGTGTTGTATTGTCTGAATTTTCTATCTTTGTCTTAAGGGTACTATTTTTTGTCATCCCTTACTTTTTATACTTACCAATAAAGATTATATTTTAATACAGGTTGGGTAATTTTTCCGTTTCCATAACTGAACATGACCTATAATGACAAAAAAGACAGTTGCACTCTGTAATGCTAAAGCATGCAAACCATGAATGTAAGAATATAGACATGCATTACTGCTAAAGGAAATCTAAGAAAAAATTGAGTTATTTAGCATACAAAAATGGCCATTTCTATATCTGGTCAGTAGCCACGTCAAGGCAGATCTAATATAGGTCTTGGACACGGACAGAGTCAATGGCGAAGAGGAGTTACTCTCGCCTAGGTTTGCCTGTCCAACAGACTCAACAGGTACCTGACTTTTCGGGACAGGTGAGGATGAGATGTTCTGGACTGCCACAGTAGTAACACAAGCCCCTGGTATAGTGATGTTTTGCTGTTGATGCTTAGGCAGCTTGATGTGGTTGACCTGCATAGCCTCTAGAGTGTCAGTGTAACATGGCGTGGGGTGGTAGTCATGGGCGAGGTAATTGTCTGCCACACCCCAGCACACTACATGAAAATGGGGGTAAAATGGGGGAAAATCTGCCACCCAGGACTATCTATTCGACTCGCGCACTGTTTCTTCTAGGCCTGTCCCTTCTTCAGCTATAAGCCATTAAGGGCCGTACTGCTGAGCGTCTCCCTTAGAGATCAGTCTCTCAATCGCTCACTCACTCAGTGGATTCAGACTCGACTCCAGTCACTCTATATTGTAGATGGCTCTTTTTTCTGCTCAGAATCTCACTTTCGTGGCTCTTGGTCTCCTCTCCTGTTACAGGTCACCCATAGCATGCGGCTCTGCTGCTCCTCAGACCTGACGTCTGTCTCTGTCAGAGGCTGAGCCCTAACTGACGTTTCCACAGCAACCGTTTCCCATTGATGGGTCATCTGTTGAAAAAGTTCACCAAGGGGAGGGGTCCTGGAGTCAGCAGGGTTCGTGACCTGCCCAACCTTTTACTCACATGGGTAGGATCCACTGCACCACAGACCAGGCTTACCCTGGAAGGGCGTGACTAAGTGCCTGTTAACAAGAGCCTCTGATGTGAGGTTGCACTTGGCTGCCAACTATCACTACAAGGTAGCAGCTGACACCAGGGGTCAAGGACGCAGATACGAGGCTTAGGATAACTGGCAGGACTGAATCAGGATCACAGGTAGGATGGCTGCCGGTACTGGTTCAGATTGAATGGATGATTCTGACAGGATGGGTGGTTCATACTGGATGGCTGGTTCTGACAGGATGGATGATTCACACTGGATGACTGGTTCTTACCAGACAGACAGGTACGGGTTCAGGCTGATAGGACAGGTTTGGGTTCGGTTCAGGCTGACTGGACTGATTTGGGTTCCAGCTGACTGGCGAGATATGGGTTCAGGCTGACAGAATAGGTTCAGGTTCAGACAAACAGGACAGGTTTGGGTTAAGGTAGACAGGGCACATAGGGTTTCAGGCTGGGTGCAAGTGATACAGACTGACATGTGGAGCGGATCCAACACGTCAGGAGTCTTGTTGCTCAGGCACCTCCCTACGGTGAAGTATGCCTTAAAGCGTAACTATTTAAAATTTTATTTCTTATATCAATAACACACATGACAATAAGCAACTCTATAATATATCTAATCAGAGAAATCTGCTTCTTTCTCTGTCAAAATGGAACAGTCAACAAAATTCTCGATTCTGAGGTAAAATCTGTGTTCAGTGAATACTTTCCAATTACTAATATATCAAAAAGACTAACCAGCACATTCAACCAGTGTGAACAGATGCTAGCTGAAAACACAATATAACTACAAAAGACATACAGCTGCACTCTAGAATGCTAGCATTCTAGCATGCAGCTGTATGTATTTTGTAGATACTTTCCAATTACTGACATGGTAGATGAGTGCTGCTACTGATAAGATTCTAGCTAGATGTGAGGGGGAAGCTCTGCCTCTAGCTCTTACCTCCACTGGTCTACATATATTGTATCCATAACAACGGCCTCTGTTCTCAGTAATGGCAAAGTCTTCACTGAATACAGATTTTACTTCAGAATTGAGTATTTTGATAATGACTGATCAATTCTGGCAGAGAAAGAAGCAAATGTGTCTAAAATATGTAACAAAGTTCCTTATTTTTATGTGCACTATTGATGTATGAAATAAAACTTAAAGCGACGATAAATCTTTTAGTACCTAGTGCCTCTCAGCCATAGGCTCTATGCACTTCCAGATTAGGCACGCTACCCCTTTAAGAGGTGGGGAACTCACGCATGCCCCCAAAGTGCGCTCCCATGAGATGTTTCCTGCGCTGCACGTACAGGACCTTGGAGCTGGAAGCCACGGTGGAGGACAGTAGTGAGGGGCAGTCTGGCTCTTTTTGGTGATCCGGTTCCCATGGCTCCGCTAACCAAAATGAGCCGGCTCATTCAGATCGTTCTTGGCTCTCTATTAAATACGGTATGTGTTCACACCAGGTGAACACATATTTACGATTATACTAACGTAGCTGAAACCCCGCCCACCCGTGGCTAAACCCCACCCACTTACAAGGAACTAATTATATTGTTGAGTGGGCAGGGTTTGGCCACAGGTGGGCAGGGTTTCAGCGGTGGTAAGAGTTATTAAGAAAATTTAGTGGCTCTAACTGGGAATCCGGCTCCTGTCAGTCACAGCAGAGAGCCGGATCGTTCGCGACTGACACATCACTAGAGGACAGGAAGGAGGGCCACACTGAACAGGGGTGAGTCCATCAGCATCCCTGCTGGGTAGATGAAGAAGGACAGTGCAGGGATGCAATGCTGACATTACACTTTTTGTGAGTAGTGTAATTATATATGCACTTATGTTATTTAGGTTTTCTGAATCCACAATACGGTGTCCCTCAAGTATTTATAGGCAAAGATAATGCACTAGGACTAAACCGCTAATAGGCAGAGATACATTGCATAAAGTAACATGATCTTTCACATTCATATAGCAAAAAAAAAACACATGACCAGCAGCAATGGAAATCCCATTTAAAATTTTAAAATCTGATCTTTACAGTGATAGTTTATTTTATTTAGCTACTGTGTTACTTGCTTTCTGTAGCTTATACATTTCAGGAGGCTAAATGACTAGGTAAACACAACACAATGGGAACAACAAGAAAAAAAAAACATTCAAATCAAATTCACAGCCCAACTGTTAAATCCCAAACACAAATATTAAAAGGATTAGCCTAAGGAAAATAAAGCTGGTTTTATTACAGTTTATAAAATCCGAGACGGATGTTATTTTTATCGAAAACCGCTTGAAAAGATTACAAAATCATTCTATTCAAAAATCTATGTAAATCCAAATGTTGGAATCCTAATAAAAAGACTCTACAAAGGTAGAAAGTCAGATTAAAATTGGTGCAACAAAACCATTATAGAAGAAAATGTAACTTATTAAATATGAAGCCAATAAAGTTCCTTAGTAAAATTAACTGTATTAAATCTATACAAGACAGCATTACAACAGTTATTACACTGAATAAGCTATCCCCTTCATAAAATGCTAATGCACAATGTTACCGTTGCTGCCTAGAGGGATTACCACTGTTAATTCTTAGGGGTAAATGCCCCACAAATCCAGCAAATCTTGTAAATGGTTTCCATAGCTAAAATAATTTTAATTTTCCTGCTGCTACGTGATATGAAGCAGTAAAGCTGTAAGGCTGCAGAGTTACGCTCACACCATGAGCTTTACACAACAGATAGCTTTCTTTTTTTTGTAAAACATAAAAAAATATGTCAGAAGATACCGTTTTTACTTATGATACAAAACAAAGAAAAAACAAACATACTGTGGATGTGCCCTGAAGCCATTATACCATGACCAAATAATACCGCCATATAGTAACAAACATTAAGTGAGTAATAAAACTATACTAAGGCTCGCATTATAATGCAGTTCAAGCAATTTTATTTGAAGGGAAGCTGTCACTAGATTCTGCTGCAAAAACCACAGGCAGTATGAATCAGAGCTTAAATGAGCGAATGCATCCAGGTATGTTTTACTCTGAAATGACATGGCATTTCAAAAGAAACATAGTTTGAAAAACCAGGACTATAAAGAGTGACCTGTCTAGTGTGGCATGGCCCTTGACAGGTGTGATGGTGGAATATAGGGAGTTGTGTATCATGTTGTGTAGGTTTGTATTTTAGGCGTCATTCACTGTCCATCCTCTGTATTGTTTATGTGTACATTGTATTGTTTGTAGGTAATTACCCCCTGTAGTGTTTCTGTTCCTAGGTCTGGGGGAGGGGGTCCTGGGATCCACCTAAATTCTCTGCTTACCTGAAGAATTGGTCAGTCTGTTTGAGAACTTCAAGAGAAGCAGGACGAGTCATCCTCTGGGGCAGTAACTGTGGCTCCACAGAGAGATCTGGACATTTATCACTTACTAGACTATATGTGTGTTTCTGGACTATTTTTACCCTCTGTATGGTGGATTATTTTATGGACCATTTGATTTGCTTAGAATAAATATTCTTGGATTGCTCACTCATCTCTCGCTCTGTTGATTGTGTGATATGGGAGAAGGACCCCGTGACAACAGCCTTCTCCCAGCCCTGCATTAGTTGATTGTCAAGTCTCGCCCCTTTGTACAAACATAGGAGAGACCTGTCAATCAACTAAAGTTGTGCGAATTGAAACCGGCCAGGGGCTGCACTCGACTAATCAGGTCTATTGCTTTAGTCCTTTAGTAAGGTTTACACTACTATAATGAGAAAGTAGCAAAATATACATTTTTTTAAAGTGGACAACTCCTGGAAGATAAACATCATGTCACTGTGCCTTCAAGCTTTTGAATTAATGGTTGATTTTATAGAAGCAAACTTCTAACAGTGACAGTATGCTCATTTATCTTGCTAGGTATGGGGAATTACCAAGCAAACAGCGAAAGGGAAGAGAAACCCTGTGTCTAGGGAAGGTGAAGATGGTGACCCCTGACCAAACTTACTGCTGGTCTCTGGGGCCCCTCACCACCCTAGATAGGTTCCGTACCTATGCGCTGAGCCAGATACCTTATCCTAAGTATCCCTAGTGCTTGACCCTAAATAGGGAATGGATGGGATGAGCTCTTTGTCAACCCAACTAAATACTATAGATCACACAAGGAGGACACACGGGGGGAAAATGCATGAAGTGCTTAACTACAGATGACACAGGTAGGTCAGCAAAATTTTCAGTCATGACACTACAAAGGAGTAAAAGCCAGCTGCTTGCGACTAAGGCATGAATGAACTGAAAAATATCACCAGGACCAGTCCAAAGAAGG
Source organism: Anomaloglossus baeobatrachus (assembly GCF_048569485.1). Lineage (NCBI taxonomy): Eukaryota > Metazoa > Chordata > Amphibia > Anura > Aromobatidae > Anomaloglossus > Anomaloglossus baeobatrachus. Next base: position 689,707,641 of record NC_134353.1, on the reverse strand, counting down.
AAGGGGTATTTAAGCATCAAAAGAATACTCATGATCCAGCACCTGGGTGGAGGCGAGCTCCTGCTGGGTCAAAACCGAGGACAGATGAAAATTCAACAGGAAATCTACCCATTACAATGAATACTGACAGCAGGAACAATGGAAAGTCAGGGAGCTTTTTGCGCAACCAAAAACAGTGAACATCTATGGCCAGAAACCACATGTCTGTCTGTCTGTCACCCCTGACACCATTATAGTTTCTATTATGAAAAGGAAACCCTTATGGAGAAATCTTCTTACAAAAAAAGTTTCAGGTCATCCAATTGCCAGAAGTGGGGCTTGTAGGACCCAGGGTTTGGATTGAAACTCTTATTGGGATATCTGTGAACATTTGGGGGGGAGAAAAGCATGTAGGTTTTATACATCTGTAGTATTAACACGGTGATACATGAGTTTTGGTAAAATGGCAGACAACTCCAAGGTAAAATCCATATGTCGATCCTGTAACTCTACTTTTCGTATTTCAGATTAAAGGTTGAACATTTTAGAAGTCTAAAGAATCTTTAAGTGATAACACAATCTCTAGACTACACTACATTAAGGATATTATGCCAATAGTGACATCATAAAACATGTCACAAAAGATAGATTTTCTGTAATTTATCTCAGAACAGGTGGGAATATGCTACAACACTACCAGAGCTGTACTGTTAAAGGGAATCCGTCACCAGGTGTTCGCCACTTAATCTGAGAGCAGCATGACATAGGGGCAAAGACCCTGATTCCAGTGATGTGTCACTTACTGAGCTGCCCAGTGTAGTTTTAATAAAATCATTGTTTAATCAACAAGAGATTATCATTAGAGGACTACTTGGCCTGCTACGAGGGGCTTTTGATTAGTCTTTGGCTTTACCCAGAAAGAAACGAGATATGGATGCTGAAACTTTACATTTATTCCACATACTCTCCACATCAACACATTTACATCGGTATTCCAAGTTCTGTAAGCCTAGAAAAAAGAAGGATTTCGGTTGTGCCTCAAACCAGGCATCTGTAGCAGCGATGGCATCAGAAATGGTGTGAAATTTTGTACCCTTGAGGTGTTTCGTCAGGTTTGGAAACAGACGATAGTCGGAGGGAGCTAGATCTGGTGAATAAGGTGGGTAGTCAACCAGCTGGAAGCCCAGCTCTGACAGTTTTGCTTGTGTTGCGCCCCTGACCCGGTCAGGCACCACTGAGTACTGCACCCATGCTGAGACAGTACTTCCAGGTAATCCTAATGGCCAGAATGAGGTGTGTATGCACAGACACATAGCAACCAGGTCTCCAACACCATTAGGTGGGACCCTTGGGCAGTCCCTAGAGGGGTCTGGCCTTCAATTCTTGTCAAGGGGTGTAGTGGAGGGCCTGGGAGCTAAAGTGCAGAGGCTGAAAGGAAAGTACTGGAGCGAGCCAGTCTGGTAGTGGTGAGCGGCGCTTGCTAGGAGACGCAGACGCGCGCTCACACTAGTCAGACCCTGCACGTGAAGTAGCCGTTAGCGGGGAGAACGGTTACAAAGTCAGTCAGTCAGAAAGACAGAGAGAAAGTCAGTCGAGTACAGGGACTGCGGGTGACTAAGCATGTACGGGGAAAAGGTCCCTAGAGTAGACTCAAGTTTAACTATCTGCTTAACTTGCCGGTGAGGGGAACTACAAGTCCCTCACCAACCATACAGAGTCCGAGCCTCAGCAGCAATGCAGGGACCCATAAGGAGACAGAGCCAGAAGCCATCTCACCTGGTCCACGCTGCCGGCAAACGGTCCAAAAAGGGAGAAAAGGCATTAGCGACTCCCTGGATAGACCCCACGGTATTTCAAGTCAGGGGTTATCTGAACAAAGAGTGCTAGGAAGGTGAATTATTGGTTACCCTCAGACTGGCCCGGGTCAGCTCACTATAACATCAAGAAATGAGTAAAAAGCAGTTGAAAGACTTTCTGGACTCTGCCTGAGTTATTCTGGGACCTGTTGTTCTACACACCCAAGCCTCTGGGGCCAGCCCCACTCACGGGAGGCCACACCATCTGACTGCAGACTCCATCAGCCCCAGATGATCATTAAACCTGCAGTGGCAGACATCCAAATCCCTGACAGCAAACCGTGAGTGGCGTCACGACAATACACATAAATAAAAACTGACAGAGCCTGTTGCCGTATACAGAAGAAGACCCTGTGGCGTCCCTGAAAAGGAACAGCATCCCTGGGGCGTCACACTTATGCAGTGTGAGCAGAGACGTTGTCTCGCAGGAACAAGATTTCTTTGGACAGCTTGCCATGCCTTTTGGCCTTCACAGCTGCCTTTAATTGGTCCAAAAGGTCAATGTTATACCTTGCATTAAAGGTGGAACCCTTTTGAAGGTAGTCCACTAGTAGTATGCCCTCTTTATCCCAAATCAAAGATGCCATCACCTTAATGGCTGATTTTTGCACCCTGAACTTCTTTGGAGGAGGAGAACAACTGTGCCGCCACTCATTTGACTGCTCCTTGTTTTCATGTTTTCAGGGTGATTCAAATAAATCCAGGTCTCATCCATAATGACCAGTTGATCCAAGAAGTTCTTATCAGCCCGGAAACGCTAACAAATGAACTGGGAAGTTTTCACTTGCATGCTTCTCTGATCTATTGTCAAACATTTGGGGGCCCACTTTGCAGATAATTTCTTCATGTCTAAATGTTCATGGATAATGACGTAAACATGTTCACGTGAAATCCCCATGATGTCTGCTATTGCTTTAGCTGAAATTCATTGATTCTCCATTATGAGGTTGTGCACGGCATCGACGATCTCTGGAACAACAACCACTCTCGGTCATCCAGGATGTTCCTCATCATTGGTGCTGAACTGGCCCGCTATAAATTTGGCAACCTATTTCTTAACTGAAGAATATGAAGGGCATTGATAACCCAATGTCTGCGACATATCACCATGAATATCCTTCACGGACTTTCCTTGCAGAAACAAGAATTTTATCACTGCTCTGCTCTCAGTTGCTGTGAATATCGCATTAAACTCCGCTATTTTGTTTTCCTGCGTGCGTAGAACACTGTTGCCATAAACAACAAACACAAAATTTTGAAAACATATATTAGACACTTAAGGCTTTCATGTGATGTAACATTCGTTACCATAGAAACAAAAAAAGATCCCAAAGCCAAAGACTTATCAGCAGCCCCTTGTACTACATAGTGAAGCATATACTGTACATGAAATTTGTATAACACTCCCCCACCACTGATTGGAAACGTTCTGCACAAAAGGTAAAAAACTGCCAATCAGTGCTGTGGGAGGGGTTATAGACCTCCACGTTTAAACAACTGCTAAATCTGCAGCAGGGAAAAGAGTGATTTTATCAAAATTACATCAAACAGCTCAGTAAGTGACACATCATTGGAATCAGGGTCCCTGTCTCTACATAATGCTGCTCTCAGATTTGGGACCAAAACCTGGTGACAGATTCCCTTTAATGAGTGTTGATAAATTGAAGAGATACAGTCCCAGCGAAAATAGGTTTTTCTGGATTCACTGTGTCTATGTAAGTTGAATCTTTTGGCACATGCATTTCTTCAACATCTATGGTACTTGAACCTGTTGTATCCACATCAAGTGATCTCTATTCCCCAGACACATTTGGCACTTTCAGTAGTTCCAGCATATAGCATGGTGTAATTGTTGGTGTACATGTAGCACCATTACTGTATGGTCTGCCATCACAGTTGCTGACATAATGGGCTTACAGTAAAATAGGATAATTTATGAGAAGGATTTTAAAAGCACGAACAATATATTCATTAACACTTAAATGCTGAATACAACATGATGGGTTAAAAATGTCTGAAAAATAATTTTAACTAAAAACCGAGCCAAAGAACAATGCTACAAAAATGATACATAAAAGAAGTACAAGTAATACAGATGGTACGGTGCCTTCTATTTTTGCTCTGTTTAAAGTCATTCACGGTGTTCAACATTTTTATACTAAAAAAGAAGAATGTCTGCTTGAAGTGTATTATCTCCTTGAAAAGATTTTTCATTCTTTCCTGGGGCAAACTTCTAAGGGATATCTAAAATACAACACAGAAGTGTTATTAAAATATCTACTGACATTTTTGTGTTATTATAGTATAACTTATCTATTTTTTTGTTTTCTCTAATGTTACAAGTCACTAAATCAACTTTTTTCCACCAAAACTTCTGACTGGATGGAAATATCACACTGAGAATTATTTAATGTCTCTTCTTTGACACTAGCTCTTCGCTACTGCCTTCAATGATTCTTTATAGGCTGCAGCGGTGACATGCCGATCATAGTGCACATTACCGCTGCAGCCAATTTCAGAACTCAGTGGCTCTGCAGATTAGAAATGAGCGAACTGGTCCCGGTTCGGCTCGAGGCCGGTTCGCCGAACGGGGGTCCCGTTCGAGTTCGGTTCGTCGAACGTTCGACGAACCGAACTCGAACGTATAGGCTATAATGGGAGGCAATCACAAACACATAAAAATGCATTATAAATGTACACAAACAGTTAATAAACATTGCCATAACACTTACCGGTCCTCGCGATCCCTTCTGCACTCTGTCTCCTGCCGCTATTCCATCCGATGATCGCTGAATCCTCCCGGTGACCTGCACTTCCAGCAGAGATGCAGGACCTATCGTGACGTCAAAATAGCCATGTGACCAGTCACGTGGCTATTATCTCATTGGCTACAGACTGGTCACATGACTATGACACGTCATGTAGGACCTGCGAGTGCATCTCTCCGGTACACGGTGCACATATGTGTATCGCCGTGTACCGGCGACATGCTCTAGCACACGGTCGACTCCCCATTCCGTTAGGGACCGGCTGACACAGCCGGTCATTAACGGAGATCACCGTTGCCATAGCAACGCAGTTAGCGGTGACGTCACCGCTAACCGCGGCTCCGAGAGCACTGTTGCTATGGTAACGCGTCTGTCAGCGTTACCGCTAGCAGCCAGCACTGATCACTCACGGAGTGAAGGCTGCACGCTGCTTCCCGATTGTAGTGATGATTGTAGTGAGGATGGAGGTTCCCCAGCCCCAAGTGATGAGCTGGTGAACCTCATCCTTCCTCACTACAATCGTCACTACTACTACACTAGTGATGATTGTAGTGAGGATGGAGGTTCCCCAGCCCCAAGTGATGAGCTGGTGAATCTCATCCTTCCTCACTACAATCGTCACTACTACTACACTAGTGATGATTGTAGTGAGGATGGAGGTTCCCCAGCCCCAAGTGATGAGCTGGTGAATCTCATCCTCACTACAATCGTCACTACTACTACACTAGAAAGAAAGAAGACAGAAGAGCAGGATCGTGGAGGGCTGACAGGGGGTAATAAAGATGGAGTCTCTAATGTGTCTGTGTATTTATTTCTATTAAAGTATTTTTTCTCTGTGTGGTGTCTTTTTTTTAACCCTTTATTGGAGATTCTTAATGGCCGGGTCAAACGTGCCTGACATTAAGAATCTCTGGCTTAATACTGGCTGGTAAAACAAAGCCAGTATTAACTCATGATTACCCAACAAGCCACCCGGCTCCAGGGCTGTTGGAAGAGTTGGATACAGCGCCAGATGATGGCGCTTCTATGAGAGCGCCATTTTCTGGGACGGCTGCGGACTGAAATCCGCAGCAGAGGCGCCCACAAACCTCGGGCTAACCTGTGCTGCGGATTCCAATCCCCAGCTGCCTAGTTGTACCCGGCTGGACACAAAAATAGGGCGAAGCCCACGTCATTTGTTTTTTAATTATTTCATGAAATAAGTGAAATAATTAAAAAAAACGGGCTTCCCTATATTTTTGGTTCCCAGCCGGGTACAAATAGGCAACTGGGGGTTGGAGGCAGCCCGTGGCTGCCAGCTGTACCTGGCTAGCATACAAAAATATGGCGAAGCCCACGTCATTTTTTTGGTGGGCAAAAAAATTCTGCATACAGTCCTGGATGGAGTATGCTGAGCCTTGTAGTTCTGCAGCTGCTGTCTGCTCTTCTCCATACAGACAGACAGCAGCTGCAGAACTACAAGGCTCAGCATACTCCATCCAGGACTGTATGCAGAAGTTTTTTGCCCCCTGAAAAAATTATGTGGGCTTCGCCATATTTTTGTATGCTAGCCAGGTACAGCAGGCAGGTACGGCTGCCCCCAACCCCCAGTTGCCTATTTGTACCCGGCTGGGAACCAAAAATAAAGGGAAGCCCTTTTTTTATTATTTCATGAATTTCATGAAATAATTAGAAAACAAATGACGTAGGCTTCGCCCCATTTTTGTGTCCAGCCAGGTACATCTAGGCAGCTGGGGATTGGAATCCGCAGCACAGGTTGGCCTGAGCTTTCTGGGCCCCACTGCTGCGAATTGCAGTCTGCAGCCGCCTCAGAAAATGGCATTTTCATAGAAGCGCCATATTCTGGCGCTGTATCCAACTCTTCCAGCACCTGCCTGCTATACCTGGCTAGCATACAAAAATATGGCGAAGCTCACGTCCTTTTTTTGTAGTTTTTTGGCAAAAAAATAAAAAATGCTTCCCTGGATTTTCCATTGCCAGTGAAGGTAACACCAAGCAGTGGGGGTTAGCAGCCAGTAGCTGCTTGGATTACCCTTAGCTAGCAATACAAAAAATGCAGCGGGAGCCCATATTTATTTTTTTTAATTATTTATATAAATAACTAAAAATAAAATGGGCTTCCCTGTATTTTGATTGCTGGACATCACAGTGCTGTAAAAATAAATCTTTAAAAAAATGACGTAGCGCTCCGCGGTATTTTTGATTCTCAGCGCAGATAAAGCAGACAGCTATGGGTTGCCACCCCCATCTGCCTGCCATTACCTTGGTTGGCAATCAAAATACAGGGAAGCCCATTAATTTTTTCTATTTAAAAAATAGTTAAAAAAAAAAAAATGACGTTGGGTCCCCCCATTTTTGATAGCCAGCTAGGGTAAAGCAGACGGCTGTAGCCTGAAAACCACAGCTGGCAGCTTTACCGTGGTTGGGGATCCAATGTGGAGGTCCCCTCAGGCTCCTTTTTATAATTATTTTATAAATATTAATAATTACACAAAAAAAGTAGGGTCCCCTCCAAATTGGATCACCAGCCAAGGTAAAGCGGACAGCTGTGGTCTGGTATTCTCAGGGTGGGAAGGTCCATAGTTATTGGGCCTTCACAGCCTAAAAATAGCAGGCCGCAGGCACCCCAGACGTGGCGCATCCACTAGATGCGCCAATCCTGGCGCTTCACCCCAGCTCATCCCGTGCCCTGGTGCAGTGGCAAACGGGGTAATAAATCGGGTTGATACTAGCTGTAAAGTCACCTGAGATCAAGCCCAGCAGTTTGTGATGTCATGGCGTATATTAGATACCCAACATCATAAACTGTCAGTACTAACAAAAACAAAAAATCGACAAAAGAAATTTATTTGAAAAAACAGTCCCCAAAACATTTCCTCTTTCACCAATTTATTGTAAGAAAAAAAATAAAGGGGTCCCACGACGACTCTGGACCGTCTAGAATATGGGGGGGAGACACTCAGGGAACGTATCCCCCATTTTCTAGGAGTGCGGACCCTTCATCTGAGGAGTGTGGGTGCAATGAATCTGCACTCACTCTCCCCGGGTCCACAGCAGCAGAGTCCATGTCGTAATGGTTGCTACCAAAGCTGCAATGCCCTGCTCATGAGGTAAGGGCATGCCTAATCAGGAGAACTACTGTAGAGGAAGCTCTGCTCACTGGTATATAGGTGCTCAGAGGTAATAATAGATAAAATTAGTGAGTAACCTCGGCACTCTAAATCTCCCAGACTAAGTCAGTAAGTCCCAATGGATAGTAATGCAAAATCACTCTTTATTGGTCCGTATTAAGAACATTTTTTTTTCATAAGCATATATGTTTTTGTCCAAAACAAGTTACAATTGACGTTTCGGCCTGAGCCTTCGTCAGATTGGACTTATCTGCATGTAATCATGAAAAATGACAATAATCAGTATCACATAAGAGTGAGAGAACAATAACATAAACTCGAACAATGTAGAGGTACAATTGGCATACAGCAAAAAAATTGCAACACAGCAAGAAATGAAACACATGATACAAATGACATAATACAGTACAAGGACAATATAGTAATGACAAATATGGGGTCAGAGTAGACTTAGACAGCTCTGGTACGAAAGAGATGTCAATCATAAAGTAACATGTGCAGTAGGTGTAGAGCTACAGTATGCATGGCAGAGCTAATGGGTAGACCGACCATAGAAAAAGAATGGAGAAAAAGTGGAGAAAAATTGGAGAAAAAGTGGAGAATAAGTGGAGAATAAGTGGAGAAAAAGTGGAGAAAAAGTGGAGAAAAAGTGGAGAAAAAAAATGGAGAAACAGTGGAGAAAAAGTGGAGAATAAGTGGAGAATAAGTTGAGAAAAAGTGGAGAATAAGTGGAGAAAAAGTGGAGAAAAAGTGGAGAAAAAAATGGAGAAAAAGTGGAGAAAAAGTGGAGAATAAATTGAGAAAAAGTGGAGAAAAAAATGGAGAAAAAGTGGAGAAAAAGTGGAGAATAAGTGGAGAAAAAGTGGAGAAAAAGTGGAGAACAAGTGGAGAAAAAGTGGAGAAAAAGTGGAGAAAAAATGGAGAAAAAGTGGAGAAAAAGTGGAGAATAAATGGAGAAAAAGTGGAGAAAAAGTGGAGAAAAAAATGGAGAAAAAGTGGAGAAAAAGTGGAGAATAAATGGAGAAAAAGTGGAGAAAAAAATGGAGAAAAAGTGGAGAAAAAGTCGAGAATAAGTGGAGAAAAAGTGGAGAAAAAGTGGAGAAAAAGTGGAGAAAAAAATGGAGAAAAAGTGGAGAAAAAGTGGAGAATAAATGGAGAAAAAGTGGAGAAAAAGTGGAGAAAAAGTGGAGAAAAAAATGGAGAAAAAGTGGAGAAAAAGTGGAGAATAAATGGAGAAAAAGTGGAGAAAAAGTGGAGAAAAAGTGGAGAAAAAAATGGAGAAAAAGTGGAGAAAAAGTGGAGAATAAATGGAGAAAAAGTGGAGAAAAAAATGGAGAAAAAGTGGAGAAAAAGTGGAGAATAAGTGGAGAAAAAGTGGAGAAAAAGTGGAGAATAAGTGGAGAAAAAGTGGAGAAAAAGTGGAGAAAAAAATGGAGAAAAAGTGGAGAAAAAGTGGAGAATAAATGGAGAAAAAGTGGAGAATAAGTGGAGAAAAAGTGGAGAATAAGTGGAGAAAAAGTGGAGAAAAAGTGGAGAAAAAAATGGAGAAAAAGTGGAGAAAAAGTGGAGAATAAATGAAGAAAAATTGGAGAAAAAGTGGAGAAAAAAATGGAGAAAAAGTGGAGAAAAAGTGGAGAATAAGTGGAGAATAAATGGAGAAAAAGTGGAGAAAAAGTGGAGAATAAGTGGAGAAAAAGTGGAGAAAAGTGGAGAAAAAAATGGAGAAAAAGTGGAGAAAAAGTGGAGAATAAATAGAGAAAAAGTGGAGAAAAAGTGGAGAATAAGTGGAGAAAAAGTGGAGAAAAAGTGGAGAAAAAGTGGAGAAAAAAATGGAGAAAAAGTGGAGAAAAAGTGGAGAAAAAAATGGAGAAAAAGTGGAGAAAAAGTGGAGAATAAGTGGAGAATAAATGGAGAAAAAGTGGAGAAAAAGTGGAGAAAAAGTGGACAATAAGTGGAGAAAAAGTGGAGAATAAGTGGAGAAAAAGTGGAGAAAAAGTGGAGAAAAAGTGGAGAAAAAAATGGTGAAAAAGTGGAGAAAAAGTGGAGAATAAATGGAGAAAAAGTGGAGAAAAAAATGGAGAAAAAGTGGAGAAAAAGTGGAGAATAAGTGGAGAATAAATGGAGAAAAAGTGGAGAAAAAGTGGAGAAAAAGTGGAGAATAAGTGGAGAAAAAGTGGAGAATAAGTGGAGAAAAAGTGGAGAAAAAGTGGAGAAAAAAAATGGAGAAAAAGTGGAGAAAAAGTGGAGAATAAATGGAGAAAAAGTGGAGAAAAAGTGGAGAATAAGTGGAGAAAAAGTGGAGAAAAAGTGGAGAAAAAATGGAGAAAAAGTGGAGAAAAAGTGGAGAATAAATGGAGAAAAAGTGGAGAAAAAGTGGAGAAAAAGTGGAGAAAAAAATGGAGAAAAAGTGGAGAAAAAGTGGAGAATAAATGGAGAAAAAGTGGAGAAAAAGTGGAGAAAAAGTGGAGAAAAAATGGAGAAAAAGTGGAGCACCCTTTGGTGCCTTTCATGTGGCACTAAGGGGTGCTTAGCTTTGTATTTAGCCAAAAAAATGAAAAAAAAAAATGACGTAGGGTTCCCCCTAGTTTTGTAGCCAGCTAGGGTAAAGCAGATGGCTGCAGCCTGCAGACCACAGCTGGCAACCTCACCTTGGCTGGTAATCCAAAACTGAGGGCACCCCACGCTGTTATTTTAAATTAAATAAATAATTTTAAAAAAAAAAACACGTAGGGGTCCCCCAAAATTGGATCACCAGCCAAGGTAAAGCAGACAGCTGGGGCCTGATATTCTCAGACTAGGGAGGTCCATGTTTATTGGACTCTCCCAAGCCTAAAAATAGCAGGCCGCAGCCGCCCCAGAAGTGGCGCATCCATTAGATGCGCCAATCCTGGTGCTTCGCCCCAGCTCATCCCGCGCCCTGGTGCGGTGGCAAACGGGGTAATATATGGGGTTAATAACAGATGTGTAATGTCACCTGGCATCAAGCCCTGGGGTTGGTGAGGTCAGGCGTCTATCAGATACCCGACATCACCAACCCAGTCAGTAATAAAAAAAAATAGATGACAAACACATTTTTATTTGAAAAAACACTCCCCAAAACATTCCCTCTTTAACCAATTTATTAGAAAGAAAAACAAATCCAGGTCTGGTGTAATCCAAGGGGTTGCCATGACGATCCACACTGTCCCAGTCAATGAAGAGCAGGATGTTCCCCATTGGCTGGGAGAGCAATGCAGTGACCTGAGCTAACATCAATGGGTCAGCCCAGGTCACTGCAGGGGATGACAAGTGCTGCTGTCAGCGAGGTACATTACCTGCGCTGATCTCCAGCACTGCCGACAGCCCCTGTCACTGAGGTCAATGACCGGCGCCTTCACATCAAGTATCGCGAGAGGTCCGTGACGTCACCGCCAGTGTCAGTCTCGGGTCGGAAGCGATAGGTGATGTGACAAGTGGGCGGCGGCCATGGAGGACAGTGACAGCGCTGAGGTCGAGATGGCAGGACTTCATCACCGCAGGTAAGCCGAGCGGGACCATGTGTGTGTGTGTGTGTGCGTGTGTGTATATGTATGTATACATGCCGCGGGCAGGAGGGGGCGGAGCGAGCTGAGCGGGAAGTGTGGGCTTCCTGCACGTAACTAAGATAAACATCGGGTTACTAACCAAAGCGCTTTGCTTGGATACCCGATGTTTATCTTGGTTACCAGCTTGTGGCAGGCTGCCAGCGATGGCTCCTGCACACTGTAGCTGGGAGGGGGCGGGGGGGTGTGCGTGAGTGAGAGTGTGTGTGTGTGTGTGTATATGTATCTATACATGCCGCGGGCAGGAGGGGGTGGAGTGAGCTGAGCGGGAAGTGTGGGCTTCCTGCACGTAACTAAGATAAACATCGGGTTACTAACCAAAGTGCTTTGCTTGGATACCCAATGTTTATCTTGGTTACCAGCTTGTGGCAGGCTGCCAGCGATGGCTCCTGCACACTGTAGCTGTAAAAAGCCCTGCTTTTTGCTGCTAGAACCGTTCTCGAACGTATCTAGAACTATCGAGCTTTTGCAAAAAGCTCGAGTTCTAGTTCGATCTCGAACAGCCCCAAAAATCACTCGAGCTTAGAACTGGAGAACCTCGAACCACGAACCGCGCTCAACTCTACTGCAGATAGAGCTGCAGTGGTGATGGCGTGATGACACTGCTGCAGCCTGTCAACAATTACTAGTGGCAGCGGTAAAAAAAAGAATACTGGAGTAGAAGAGGGCATGTAATACTTAACTTTCTATTATCACCCAGTGAGAGCTTTTGGGGAAAAAAAGTAAATTCTTGAAAAAAGGCCCCGTCACACACAGCGACGTATCTAACAATTCATCGCCGGGGTCACGGATTTCGTGACGCACATCCGGCATCGTTAGCGACGCCGTTGCGTGTGACACCAACGAGCGACCGTTAACAATGGTAAATACTCACCAAATCATCTATCATTGACACGTCATTCCTTTCCAAAAAATCGTTGATTGTTGAGGACGCAGGTTGTTTGTCGTTCCCGAGGCAGCACACATCGCTATGTGTGACACCTCGGGAACGATGAACTACAGCTTACTTGCGGCCGCCGGCAATGAGCAAGGAAGGAGGTGGGCGGGATGTTACGGCCGCTCATCTCCACCCCTCCGCTTCTATTGGGCGGCCGCTTAGTGATGCCGCTGTGACGTCGCACGAACCGCCCCCTTAGAATGGAGGCGGTTCGCCGTCCACAGCGACGTCGCTAGGCAGGTAAGTCCGTGTGACAGCTCCTAACAATATTGTGCACCACAGGCAGCGATTTGCCCGTGATGCACAAACGACGGAGGCGGATACGCTCGCTAGCAATATCGCTAGCGATATCGCTGCATGTGACGGGGCCTAAATCCCTTTAAAATACACAGGCAATTAATAATTCTAAGCACATTTTGTGATGACTGTAATTATATACAGTAATTGGGTAAGCCCACCATGGAGATGATGAATCCATAGTTGACCCCTGAGCCAAGTCAAGTATAAGCAGGTGAAAACTTTTTAGGGGCCCTTTCACCCCCCACATAGCTTTTGACTTAACCCATAGTTATTAAGGACTAAAGCCTGCTTTACACACTTCAATAGATCTTTCAATCCGTCGTCGGGGTCAAGTTGTAAGTGACGCACATCCGGCATCGTTCGTGATGTATTTGCGTGTGAAACCTACATGCGATCGATATTGAAAGAAAATACGGTGATCGCATACACGTCGTTTATTCCTCATACATTGGACGTTTTGTTGTATGAACCTAGTGAATTGTAACGTGTGACATCCCTCATACGATTGTGATGTCTGATGCTATGTGCGCAGGTGTGCGCTCTGCACCACAGCTTAAAAAAGGTCTGCTTCAGAGCGCAGCTGAAAAGCTGCGTTCTGAAGCGCCTCACAATGTCTGTCATGCACTAATCTCTGTCAGTCCGTCACTATCTCTGTCCCTCTCTCTCTGTCCATGTCAGTCTATCCCTTTTACCCCCCCTCTCATACTCACCGATCCCCGATCCCCGGCGCTGCTCTGCACGGCGTTCACACTGCTCTGGCGGCTTTTACTGTTTTGAAAAAGCCGGCCGCCCATTAAACAATCTCGTATTCCCTGCTTACCCCGCCCACCGGCGCCTATGATTGGTTACAGTGAGACACGCCCCCCACGTTGAGTGACAAGTGTCACACTGCACCCAATCACAGCAGCCGGTGGGCGTGTCTATACTGTGTAGTGAAATAAATAATTAAATAATTAAAAAAAACGGCGTGCGGTCCCCCCCAATTATAAAACCAGCCAGATAAAGCCATACGGCTGAAGGCTGGTATTCTCAGGATGGGGAGCTCCACGTTATGGGGAGCCCCCCACCCTAACAATATCAGCCAACAGCCGCCCAGAATTGCCGCATACATTATATGCGACAGTTCTGGGACAGTACCCGGCTCTTCCCGATTTGCCCTGGTGCGTTGGCAAATCGGGGTAATAAGGAGTTATTGGCAGCCCATAGCTGCCAATAAGTCCTAGATTAATCATGTCAGGCGTCTATGAGACACCTTCCATGATTAATCTGTAAGTTACAGTAAATAAACACACACACCCGAAAAAATCCTTTATTGGAAATAAAAAACACACACACATTCCCTGGTTCACCACTTTAATCAGCCCCAAAAAGCCCTCCATGTCCGGCATACTCCAGGATGGTCCAGCGTCGCTTCCAGCGCTGCTGCATGGAGGTGACCGGAGCTGCAGCAGACACAGCCGCTCCGGTCACCTCCACGCAGCTAATGAAGACAGCCGTGCGATCAGCTGATCTGTCACTGAGGTTACCCGCTGTCACTGGATCCAGCGGTGGCTGCGTGTAATCTCAGTGACAGATCAGCTGATCGCACGGCTGTCTTCATTAGCTGCGTGGAGGTGACCGGAGCGGCTGTGTCTGCTGCAGCTCCGGTCACATCCATGCAGCAGCGCTGGATGCGACGCTGGACCATCCTGGAGTACGCCGGACATGGAGGGCTTTTTGGGGCTGATTAAAGTGGTGAACCAGGGAATGTGTGTGTGTTTTTTATTTCCAATAAAGGATTTTTTCGGGTGTGTGTGTTTATTTACTGTAACTTACAGATTAATCATGGAAGGTGTCTCATAGACGCCTGACATGATTAATCTAGGACTTATTGGCAGCTATGGGCTGCCAATAACTCCTTATTACCCCGATTTGCCAACGCACCAGGGCAAATCGGGAAGAGCCGGGTACTGTCCCAGAACTGTCGCATATAATGTATGCGGCAATTCTGGGCGGCTGTTGGCTGATATTGTTAGGATGGGGGGCTCCCCATAACGTGGAGCTCCCCATCCTGAGAATACCAGCCTTCAGCCGTATGGCTTTATCTGGCTGGTTTTAAAATTGGGGGGGACCGCACGCCGGATTTTTTAATTATTTAATTATTTATTTCACTACACAGTATAGACACGCCCACCGGCTGCTGTGATTGGGTGCAGTGTGACACCTGTCACTCAGCGTGGGGGGCGTGTCTCACTGTAACCAATCATAGGCGCCGGTGGGCGGGGTAAGCAGGGAATACGAGATTGTTTAATGGGCGGCCGGCTTTTTCAAAACAGTAAAAGCCGCCAGAGCAGTGTGAATGCCGTGCAGCGCCGGTGATCGGGGATTGGTGAGTATGAGAGAGGGCTGCTCAATTCAGTTACTCAGGAGATTAGTGGTCACCGGTGAGTCTTCACTGGTGACCGCTAATCAGGAAGCGACACAGACAGAGCCGCAGCATCACAATGAAGTCGGGTGAGATTCACCCGAGTTCATTCTGACAGTGCGGCTCTGTCTGTGTCTGCTGCCATCTGCCATTCACCGCTGCTACATGGCTGTCTGTGTCTGCTGTCAGCGGCCATGTAGCAGAGCTGAATGGCAGATCACATAGTAAAAACGCATCCCTACACATTACACACGCTTGTCAAGTCAATAAATAAATAAAAAAAAGGTGCCCAATGCATACGTCACAGAACACATGATCTAAAGGATCGCACACAAAATTGATCAATTTAACATAGACTACTAACGCACGTGTGACAGCAAATGAATGACCTACGTGCAATCTCATTCAATCGCATATGCGACCTGGGCGTGTCACATCGCATACGAGATCGCATACCTAATTGTAAGGTGTAAAGCTGGCTTAAGGCATCATAACACAATCTGGATGACTCAAATTGAAGCAGGCAACCATAACAGTTACAGTAATTCATCTGAAGATACTGTGCTAATGGTTACATGCTAACGCCAGAACAAATCTTAGTAGGTATAGTTCAATACAGATCCACTAAACTTGCCTGTTACACATTAGTAGGAACAGTTTCTAGCTTGCGGGTTACACTACAATCTTGTGGGAAGGCGCTTTGTGGTTACAGTACTAGACAGGAGAAAAATGATTGGCATTTATGGTAATTAACTGGCTCAGTCTCTTTAACAATAGTTGTTATCTACCAGCAATAAACACAGCTCACTCTTTTTGGTGCTGGGCAATTTTCATAGCTAGGTTGGCAGTATTTTTTTCTCTCACAGAAATTTTCTATAATATTTGCTCAACAATGAAGTAAACATCAAAACTTTGACACACACTCCCACTAAAGCCTGCTTTACACGGGACGACCGATTGTGCGATTTCACAATCGATCGTACCCGCCTCGTCGTTTTTGCGTCACGGGCAAATCACTGCCTGTGGCGCACAAACTCGTTTAACCCCCGTCACACGTACTTACCATCTGGACGACCTCGCCGTGGGCGACGAACGTCCACTTCCTGAAGTGGGAGGGATGTTCGGTGTCACAGCAACGTCAGACAGCCGCCGGCCAATAGAAGCGGAGGGGCGGAGATGAGCGGGACGTAAACATCCCGCCCACCTCCTTCCTTCCGCATAGCCAGCGGGTGGCACGGGACAGAGGTAAGTTGCTGGTCATCGTTCCCGAGTGTCACACGGAGCGGCGTGTGCTACCCCGGGAACGATGAGCAACCGGCGCCATTTTGATTAAACGAGATTATGAAACCGAGCGACGAGTACACGACTCACGATTTGTGAGCGATACTGCGTCGCTCGGATGTGTCACACAGCCCGACGTTGCAAGGGATGCTGGATGTGCGTCACAAAAACCGTGACCCCGACGATCTATCGCATGATAGATCGTCTCGTGTAAAGCACCCTTAAGTCTCACAATGTAGACGACAGTCTTCTCCATTGTCTCAGGCCATAGAGGACTCACGACAGAGGACACAGAAATTCCAGTTTTAGATTTTAGCACCCTTCTGGCCTTATAGGCCACAGACCCTCTCACTGTTTCAGATCCCAGTGTCAATGGGCATTACTGGCCACATTCAAAATTACTGTATTGTACCATGTTATCTCAACATGTGCAGTAACATGGCCCAAGTGACTGGACAGCATCCTGGGCCTGGCTCCTGGTTACAGGACCTTAGTCATGTGAGCCACAGGAGTCATCATATGACACTGTACTACCATGAAAAGCATCGGATCCATGTGATCACGTCACGTAACTTCCTGTGTCGAGCTGTAAGTAAAGTTTTAGCGCGATCACGATTATATTTACAACGCCATTTAAGAGGTTAAAAGACACGAGCGGAAGACGATAATACTTGTACCTGCCAGGCACACATGTCAGCTGTACAAATCAACTGACATGTGTGCTGATTGCCGCAGGCTGCTGCAAGGGAATTAACACTATGACTGCTAGGATGTAATATTACTGCGGTCAGTCGTTTAGAGGTTAAATCCACATGGTATCAATTTATGCTACAGATTTTTACTAGATATTTCAATTTTGTATGTGGATTATACCACGTTTTGTCATAGAGTCAGCAAGAAATCTATAACGTATTTTTTTCTGCTGGAGTTTATGGCCAAATGGAGGTACTCTATAGACAGTGATTATCACGAGATATAAAGTTGCTAATAAGTATTGGTAAAACAAGACTTATAACAGCAACCAAAATTTGGTATTTTTACTTAGAGGGAACCTTTCATGTGAAGAACCATTATTTTCCTGCAGATATGAGATTAATCTGCAAGTTAATAGCATTCTGAACCTGCCTAATGCCTGCACTGAGTGCCCTGCTGCCACAAGGAAATGAACGTTATTCCACTCAGCAGAAATCAGCTTGCCATTGTTGTGGTGGCTCCGGCATGGCTTCAGTCACGGCTCAGTGTATTGTGAGTGTGACGCCCTGGACAAGCCAGGTAGTCAGAGATAGAGCCCCGCATAACACCAGTCCCCTCACTAGGTAACACGAGCCAACCACATAAAACCCTACTCACCTCGCTCAGTGCTTGATGGACACACCAGGGGGTGGAGCCAGGCTGTTGGCCATGCCCACCGAGGAGTTCAGAGAGCCTGAGGCGGGAAAACACAGTTCAGTTCAGTTGAGTGTAGTGCAGTTTGAGAGTGGAGTGGAGGAGACCAGGCCTGTGTGACAGGCCTGTGACAGACTGACAGGTGCCGGGGTTGAAGCCTGGGCACATTTGGCTAGGAGGCATATGGAGGCCTCTGTCTGCAGGAGCCGGGAAGACGGCTCGGTGGAACCGTGGTGGACCGGGACAGGGTAGTGGCCCGCCGGTACCGAACCGGGAAACCGACTCGGAAACTGGAGCACAAGAGGGGGTACTCAGACCCTGAAACGAGGTCTAGAAACTACTGGACTGAGTTAATTAACTGATTTCGGTCTGGACTTTAGGTCCATTCCCACCCAAAGTCCCTCATAGAAGACAAAAGCCCAACGAGGGGGATAGAAAGCCATCGCCAAGGCTCAGAGATCCCACGGACCAGCGTCTGTGGGCAAACGGGCTCTTCCAACATCCACAAGCCGGGGAGCGGACTCCTGACGCTGCAAGCGCAGGTAGTTCAACATCTCAAACAGGTGCAGGAGAAAGGCAGAGACCACCAACCGCGTGGGGGAACCCGACTGCAGCCGGCTGCGGGCACCGACCACCATCAACTTGGTTTACCAGAGACTCGAGTGTTTCATTCTAATAGTACACCAGTGTCCTCCAGCCGCCTATCTCCCTGCACCGCCAAAGCACCCCCAACAGGTCCCGGGGCCACCATCCCTGCCCACGGAGGGGTTAACAACTTGCTGCATACCATCTCCTCCCGGGTGCCCCGTAACTGCAGCGGTGGTGTCCACCTTCACCACATCCCGTGGGTGGCGTCACAAACTTAAAACACGGCTCCGGCCGTTCACCTACGTTCCCAGACCGCCAACCCCTTTTTGGTCGGAGTGACCGCAGGACACCCGGGTCCGGAGACCTTGAGCCACCCACTGAAGGTCTGGACCCGAGCGGCTCGGTTGCAGCCGAGCACGGGGCGGCACAGTGAGCAGCGGCTGTAACCATGTCCCTGCCACTGACTGGCAGCTGGCTCTAATGCTGTCTTAGTGTTGTATAACTATCACATAGGATGCAATGAGACTTTGCGGTATATATATATCATATAGTATACATAGTATACACTGAGACTGCTGTATATATATCACACATGATATAGTGAGACTGCTGTATGTATAACACAAGATACAATGACTCTCTGCTGAATACATTGATGATAATAATAAAAATTTTATTTATGTAGCACCAACATATTCCACAGAACTTTACAATTCAAAGGAGACATACTGTGTACAGACAATATCAGACATTGCAAAATCACACAATTCATCAGAAACTGAGTGGAGTGAGGGCATTGCTCGCAAGCTTACAATCTAGGTTGAATTAGGGGAAGCAGAATGGTAAAAAGTGTTTGCATTGTATGGTCCAGCCATTAATATAGTAAATAGGGGGTTCACATATCGTTGCATGAGCAGGTCGCCAGTCAGTATGTATTAAGTGCATAGATGGTGTGTTAATATATGACAAAAAAGACCAGATTTTGAAGAAATTATTATAAGGGCAAAACGGGAATAGTTAGATAAGTGAGGTGAAGAAATAGGCTAGTGTAAAGAAACACAGTTTTATTGTGAAATAAGCGAATTGTACTGTGTAGTGTGTTCCAGATAATTGGTGCAGCTCATGAGAAGTCTTTGAGACTGGAGTGAGAGGATCGAATAATAAAGGATGACAGTCTTAGGTCATTAGAAGAATGAAGGGCACGGGTAGGGTGATAGACAGAGATGATGGAGGAGATGTAGGGTGGTGCAGAACTCTGCAGAGCATTGTGGGTGAGAGTGACAAGTTTATATTGTACTCTGTAGCGGATGGGCAACCAGTTGAATGACTGGCACAAGGTGGAGGCATCACTGTAGCAGTTGGAGAGAATTATGATCTTGGATGCTGCATACAGGATTGATTACAAAAAAAACCCCATGGTGCATGGATTAGTAGAAAGTTGCAATAGTCCAGACAAGAATGGAAAAAAGCAACAGTAAGGGGTACTTTGCATGTTGCGACATCGCTACTGCGATCTCGTCGGGGTCAAATCGAAAGTGACGCACATCCGGCGCCGGTAACGACGTCGCAACATGTAAAGCCCAGAAGCACCGATAAACGATCGCAAAAGCGTCGAAAATCGGTGATCTGTGTAGTGTCGGTCATTTCCATAATTTCGCTGCAGCGACAGGTACGATGTTGTTCCTCGTTCCTGCAGCAGCACACATCGCTGTGTATGAAGCTGCAGGAGCAGGGCCGGATTATAGGTGGGGAAGGTGGGGCTCCAGCCCCAGGGCCCCCACCAAAAGAGCCTCTAAGGGAGCCCCCACCATCAGAGTCATACTTGCCACTAGACAGCTGTCAGCATTTATTTTTTTCCTTCACACCCTCTCCCCTCTGTAAAGACAGTATAATAAATCAGCTGTGTTTTCGGGGGGGCGGCGCACCGCCATTTATTTGTATCTGCGTCTTTAAGACGCAAAAACAAACTGCGGGCACAGGATGCTGATTGACCCCGGAAGTACCAGCGCTTACACTTCCGGGGTCAGAGATGTGCCAATGAGCTCCCTGCTATGTGCTGTAGCCGTCATGGGCGTACCCAGCTAGGGGAAGGGCGGGGGGGGGCAGCTGCCCCTCCTAAAAGCAGGGGCATGGTGTAGTGGGCCGGTGCCTGTAGTGGGCCGCTGTATCTGCAGCCACCGGCGCGCTCCTCAGCAGTGTGTGCATGCCGGGCGCACTAGCTGCCGCAGGAGGCAGCGCGCTGTGCTGTGCTGGCCCTGCTGTGGGCTGTGTCCCCGGCATGCACACACTGCTGAGGAGCACGTCGGTGGTGGTGCCGGTGACCGCAGCTTCCTCATTCCTATTCAAATGTATTTGCGTCTTTGAGACTTAAATACATTTGAACAGCGCGCCGGGAATGAGCCCCGTCCCCGACCTAGAGCAACGTGATGAGATCAGCACATTGTTGACGTCATCACAGTGCTGCGGGCGCCACACAGGGGACATCAGGAAGCGGTAAGCGCTCCATGGAGGAGCCGAAGAGATGGGTGTAATGAATGGGGATGAGTGGGGAGGGGCTGAGGACACATAACAGGGAACATTTGTGAAGGAACACAGCTTTGTGACAGGCAGAGGAGGAGTACTGTATTCCGAGGGAGGGAGGAGGCAGGAGTGTGTGGTGATGGGGTAGTGTAATTTGTGTGTAGGGGGGGATGAGGGTTGTATTGTGTGTGTGGGAGGGGTAATGGAGGGTGCATTGTATTGAGTGTGGGGAGGAGGTAATGGGGGGTGCATTGTGTGTGTGTGTGTGTGTGTGTGTAGGGGGAAGGGTAATGGAGGGTGCACTGTATTGTGTGTGTGTGTGTGTGTGTGTGTAGGGGGTGATGGGGGGTACATTGTATTGTGTGTGTGTGTGTGTGTGTGTGTAGGGGGTGATGGGGGTACATTGTATTGTGTGTGTGTGTGTTTGTGTGATGGGTGGGTGCATTGTGTGTGAGTGTGTGTGGGGGGTGATGGGGGGGTGCATTGTGTGTGTGTATTTGTGTGTGTGTGTATAGGGGGTGATGGGGGGTGCATTGCGTGTGTAGGGGGTGATGGGGGGTGCATTGTGTGTGTGTGTGTGTAGGGGGTGATGGGGGGTGCATTGTATTGTGTGTGTAGGGGGTGATGGGGGTGCATTGTGTGTGTGTGTGTGTGTGTAGGGGGTGATGGGGGGTGCATTGTTTTGTGTGTGTAGGGGGTGATGGGGGGGTGCATTGTGTGTGTGTGTGGTGGGGTGATGGGGGTGCATTGTGTGTGTGTGTGTAGAGGGCGATGGGGGGTGCATTGTATTCTGTGTGTGTGATGGGTGGGTGCATTGTGTGCGTGTGTGTGTAGGGGGTGATGGGGGGTGCATTGTGTGTGTGTGTGGGGGGGTGCATTGTATTGTGTGTGGGGGGTGATGGGGGGTGCATTGTATTGTGTGTGCGTGTGTGTGTGTAAGGGGCAATGGGGGGTGCATTGTATTGTGTGTGTGTGTGTGTGTGTGTAGGGGGTGATGAGGGGTGCATTGTGTGTGTGTAGTGGGTGATGGGGGTGCATTGTGTGTGTGTGTGTGTGTGTGTGTGAGTGTGTGTGTAGGGGGTGATGGGGGGTGCATTGTGTGTGTGTAGTGGGTGATGGTGGTGCATTGTGTGTGTGTGTGTGAGTGTGTGTGTAGGGGGTGATGGGGGTGCATCGTGTGTGTGTGTGTGTAGGGGGTGATGGGGGGTGCATTGTATTGTGTGTGTAGGGGGTGATGGGGGGTGCATTGTGTGTGTGTGTGTGTGTGTGTGTAGGGGGTGATGGGGGGGTGCATTGTGTGTGTGTGTGTGTGTAGGGAGTAATGGGGCGTGCATTGTATTGTGTGTGTGTGTAGGGGGTGATGGAGGGTGCATTGTGTGTGTGTGTGTGTAGGGGGTGATGGGGCGTGCATTGTTTTGTGTGTGTGTGTGTGTGTGTGTGTGTGTGTAGGGGGTGATGGGGGGTGCAATGTGTATGTGTGTGTGTGTGTAAGGGGTGATGGGGGGGTGCATTTTGTGTGTGTGTGTGTGTGTGTGTGTAAGGGGTGATGGGGGGTGCATTGTGTGTGTAGGGGGTGATGGGGGGTGCATTGTGTGTGTGTGTGTGTCTAGGGAGTGATGGGGCGTGCATTGTAGTGTGTGTGTGTGTGTCTAGGGAGTGATGGGGCGTGCATTGTAGTGTGTGTGTGTGTGTAGGTGGTGATGGCGGGGTGCATTGTGTGTGTGTAGGGGGTGATGTGGGGGTGCATTGTGTGTGTGTCTGTGTGTAGGGGGTGATGGGGGTGCATTGTGTGTGTGTGTGTGTGTGTGTAGGGGGTGATGGGGGGTGCATTGTGTGTGTGTGTGTGTAGGGGGGATGGGGGGTGCATTGTGTGTAGGGGGTGATGGGGTGGTGCATTGTGTGTGTGTGTAGTAATGGGGGGCATTGTATGTGTGTGTGTGTGTGTGTGTAGGGGGTGATGGGGGTGCATTGTATTGTGTGTGTGTGTAGGGGTGATGGGGGGTGCAGTGTGTGTGTAGAGGGGGTGATGGGGGGTGCATTGTGTGTGTGTAGCCGGTGATAGGGGGTGCATTGTGTGTGTGTGTGTGTGTAGGGAGTGATGGGGCATGCATTGTATTGTGTGTGTGTGTGTGTGTGTAGGGGTGATGGGGGATGCATTGTGTGTTTGTGTGTGTGTAGGGGGTGATGGGGGGTGCATTGTGTGTGTGTGTAAGGGGTGATGGGGAAGTGCATTGTGTGTGTGTGTGTGTGTGTGTGTATGTAAGAGGTGATGGGGGGGTGCATTGTGTGTGTGTGTGTGTAGGGGGTGATGGGGGGTGCATTGTGTGTGTGTGTAGGGGGTGATGGGGGCTGCATTGTGTGTGTGTGTGTATAGGCAGTGATGGGGTGGTGCATTGTGTGTGTGTGTGTAGGGGGTGATGGGGGGTGCATTGTATTGTGTGTGTGTAAGGGTGATGGGGGGTGCATTGTGTGTGTGTAGGGGGTGATGGGGGGGTGCATTGTATGTGTGTAGCCGGTGATGGGGGGTGCATTGTGTGTGTGTGTAGGGGTTGATGGAGGGTGCATTGTGTGTGTGTGTGTGTGTGTGTAGGGGGTGATGGGGGGTGCATTGTGTGTGTGTGTGTGTGTGTAGGGGATGATGGGGGGTGCATTGTGTGTGTGTGTGTAGGGGTTGATGGGGTGGTGCATTGTGTGTGTGTGTGTAGAGGGTGATAGGGGAGTGCATTGTGTGTGTGTGTGTGTGTATGTGTGTGTGTAGGGGGTGATGGGGGGTGCATTGCTTGTGTGTGTAGGGGGTGATGGGGGGGTGCATTGTGTGTGTTTGTGTGTGTGTGTGTGCAGGGGGTGATGGGGGGTGCATTGTGTCTGTGTAGGGGGTGATGGGGGGTGCGTTGTGTGTGTGTGTGTGGGTGGGGAGTAATGGGGGGGCATTGTATTTGTGTGTGTGTGTGTGTGTGTGTAGGGGGTGATGGGGGTGCATTGTACTGTGTGTTTGTGTGTATGGAGTAGTGGGGTTGCATTGTTTTGTGTGTGTGTGTGTGTGTGTGTGTGTGTTTGTGTCAGAGCTGTGTGTGTAAAACAGAGAGTAGTAGAATAGGGTGTCCAAGCCACGCCAATGACTAGCCGATTATGAAGATTGTAGATTAATGTTGCTTTTATTCAAAGCACAGCTCAACGCGTTTCGGGAGACACAGCTCCCTTCCTCAGGGCAGACTGGCAAGAAACATCAAATCTGCCGAAAAAATAGGCAGATTTGATGTTTCTTGCCAGTCTGTCCTGAGGAAGGGAGCTGTGTGTTCCGAAACGCGTTGACCTGTGCATTGAATAAAAGCAACATTAATCTACAATCTTCATGATCGGCTAGTCATTGGCGCGGCTTGGACACCCTATTCTACTACTCTCTGTTTCTGCCAATTTGGGGACCGCTGCCGTGGCATGGAGTAACTTACATGCTGTTATAGGAGTTGTGACTTTCACAACCCCTATAGGTGAGTAATACCACCCCTCTTCCCCCCTCCCTTGCTACCGGGGTAAGACCCTATTGCGCTTCTTTTTTCCACAGTTTATCTCCAGAGCTGTGTATGTGTGTCAGAGCTGTGTGTATGTGTGTGTGTAAGGGCCCAGGGACAGAGGACCTCAAATGTTCTATATGTCACAGTTGCTGTCCTGGCACAAGGGTGCAGGGGCCATGTTCCCTGGGTGGTCTACAAGGCCCTGATGTTCCCTGCTATCCACCCCCACACAGTATCCACAGCTGATGGACAGTCCACAGACACGGTCTTGGGGATAACAGTTGCTTTAATACAGCAGGAACAAAGGAAAACAACACGGAATATACAGTATGTTTCACGGTCCTTTGTGGGTAGGCCACAGCAAATACAGCTTGGAGTTGAATGCTGAAGTGTAATTAGGGTTCTGTAGCTTTCAGAGCACAATTTGCTTCAGATGTAATACTGGTATGCTTTTAGAAGCAGGTTCAGAGTCTCTTGAGCTTAGAGGGTAGATATAATAAGATTGTACAGACCTGGAGTTCTGGGGTTGACTTCACTGGGGTTAATTTCACTAATGTCACTAGTTCAGACACGTGCAGTACATGTAAGCAAATGTAGATAGTTGCCCAGCGCGCTACGGGGACCGGACGGCTGGTGCGTGGACAATGGCATGAAAGCCACTAATATTGCAGTGGGGTGGGAGACCCTCAAAGTTCCCCAATCTGCGTGCAGTAGGATCTTGTATATAGTCAGTATGCCCTACTGTCTGAAGACATGCACAATGTATATCTGGCCAGTGAGGATTCATGATAGGAAGCCTTCAGTATATTGGCTGTAAAAGTCAGTAAATGGTGAAATTCTAGGCCTCGGCCTAGCAGGAGTCTTGTGGTGAAGAGAAACTCCACATAATGTCTTCCCTCAGAGGAGACATAGCCAGAACCAGCTCATTCCAGTTGTTTCTAGACAGAGGCTGGAGAATAGCTCCACCTATTGAGCCATGTGACCAAGAACTAGCCAATAGGATAACACCCAATGAACACTTCAGATTCTTACAGTTTTCACCAGTAGATGGTGCTAGAACACAACAAATGAAAAATGCTTTACTTATAACATATAACATGATATTACATATAAGTAAATGTTCTTAAAGAAACAGACACAATCTGGACCGGGCCACTACATACTCCCCCTCTGAAGGTAAGTTGTCCTCGGCGATTGTGCGAGTGGAGGACTGCTAAGAAAGGAAGGAAATATATATTTAAGGCACAGTAACAATAAGGCAATGAACAAATGCAAAACATGAATGTGGTAGTGCCAATATGAGATAGAGTCTCTTTCCGCAATATACTATCGTCCATATGAAAGGCTCTGGAAAGGCACTTTAGTGGCAACAAACAGTCCATAAGTCCATGGCTGTATACAGAAAATTGTTCAAATAATAAACAAGGTGCTTGGTATTACCCAGGAGAAGTTGTACCTGCTGATGGGGAGAAAGTGAGAAAAGCTCAAGAGAATACATAATCTTTTCTTTGAACCCAGCAAGTGTATGAGGATCTCCTCTGTAGCTTGGGAGACTAGAGGTTCCAACGAAGAATGGCATGCTGGTAGCCATGACAGGGGCTGGAACTGGGTTGGCGGCATTAGCCCGTTCCACTGGAGCACTAGCTGATGATGATGATGATACAGAGTTAACAGACTCGGCCTGGTCATTATGAAGAGGTTCAGACATTTTGGTGATGAGGCAAGTACTGTCTCTTTCAGAATAATGATGACACTGTAGCTTTAAGGGATGCACTATTATGTACCAACACAGTCATTGAGATGGAAGGCTTCCCCTCTTGAATATAGCACAGCTGTGAATGAGGATTTGCACTTATTTGAGTAACATGGAGGGCAGGAGAGTAGAAGAGCTAGTGCAGGTGCTGTTAACCCCAGCATAAAACAGAAAACAGTCTTTGGCAGTATTCACTGGCAAGATAGAGGTTAATGAGCAATGCTGAGACTTGTAGTGCAGTAAGAGAAGATAGGCACAGAGGAATGATCCTGTTCGTGACGCCAAATTCGACCTTTGTAAGGGCCCAGGGACAGAGGACCTCAAATGTTCTATATGTCACAGTTGCTGTTCTGGCACAAGGGTGCAGGGGCCATGTTCCCTGGGTGGTCTACAAGGCCCTGATGTTCCCTGCTATCCACCCCCACACAGTATCCACAGCTGATGGACAGTCCACAGACACAGTCTTGGGGATAACAGTTGCTTTAATACAGCAGGAACAAAGGAAAACAACACAGAATATACAGTATGTTTCACGGTCTTTTGTGGGTAGGCCACAGCAAATACAGCTTGGAGTTGAATGCTGAAGTGTAGTTAGGGTTCTGTGGCTTTAAGAGCACAATTTGCTTCAGATGTAATACTGGTATGCCTTTAGAAGCAGGTTCAGAGTCTCTTGAGCTTAGAGGGTAGATATAATAAGATTGTACAGACCTGGAGTTCTGAGGTTGACTTCACTGGGGTTAATTTCACTAATGTCACTAGTTCAGACACGTGCAGTACATGTAAGCAAATGTAGATAGTTGCCCAGCACGCTACGGGGACCGGACGGCTGGTGCGTGGACAATGGCATGAAAGCCACTAATATTGCAGTGGGGTGGGAGACCCTCAAAGTTCCCCAATCTGCGTGCAGTAGGATCTTGTATATAGTCAGTATGCCCTACTGTCTGAAGAGATGCACAATGTATATCTGGCCAGTGAGGATTCATGATAGGAAGCCTTCAGTATATTGGCTGTAAAAGTCAGTAAATGGTGAAATTCTAGGCCTCAGCCTAGCAGGAGTCTTGTGGTGAAGAGAAACTCCACATAATGTCTTCCCTCAGAGGAGACTCAGCCAGAACCAGCTCATTCCAGTTGTTTCTAGACAGAGGCTGGAGAATAGCTCCACCTATTGAGCCATGTGACCAAGAACTAGCCAATAGGATAACACCCAATGAACACCTCAGATTCTTACAGTTTTCACCAGTAGATGGTGCTAGAACACAACAAATGAAAAATGCTTTACTTATAACATATAACATGATATTACATATAAGAGAATGTACTTAAAGAAACAGACACAATCTGGACCGGGCCACTACATACTCCCCCTCTGAAGGTGAGCCGTCCTCGGCGATTGTGCGAGTGGAGGACTGCTAAGAAAGGAAAGAAAAATATATATTTAAGGCACAGTAACAATAAGGCAATGAACAAATGCAAAACATGAATGTGGTACTGCCAATATGAGATAGAGTCTCTTTCCGCAATATACTATTATCCATATGAAAGGCTCTGGAAATGGCACTTTAGTGGCAACAAACAGTCCATGGCTCTATACAGAAAATTGTGCAAATAATAAACAAGGTGCTTGGTATTACCCAGGAGAAGTTGTACCTGCTGATGGGGAGAAAGTGAGAAAAGCTCAAGAGAATACATAATCTTTTCTTTGAACCCAGCAAGTGTATGAGGATCTCCTCTGTAGCTTGGGAGACTAGAGGTTCCAACGAAGAATGGCATGCTGGTAGCCATGACAGGGGCTGGAACTGGGTTGGTGGCATTAGCCCGTTCCACTGGAGCACTAGCTGATGATGATGATGATGATGATGATGATGATACAGAGTTAACAGACTCAGTCTGGTCATTATGAAGAGGTTCAGACATTTTGGTGATGAGGCAAGTACTGTCTCTTTCAGAATAATGATGACACTGTAGTTTTAAGGGATGCACTATTATGTACCAACACAGTCATTGAGATGGAAGGCTTCCCCTCTTGAATATAGCACAGCTGTGAATGAGGATTTGCACTTATTTGAGTAACGTGGAGGGCAGGAGAGTAGAAGAGCTAGTGCAGGTGCTGTTAACCCCAGCATAAAACAGAAAACAGTCTTTGGCAGTATTCACTGGCAAGATAGAGGTTAATGAGCAATGTTGAGACTTGTAGTGCAGTAAGAGAAGATAGGCACAGAGGAATGATCCTGTTCGTGACGCCAAATTCGACCTTTGTAAGGGCCCAGGGACAGAGGACCTCAAATGTTCTATATGTCACAGTTGCTGTTCTGGCACAAGGGTGCAGGGGCCATGTTCCCTGGGTGGTCTACAAGGCCCTGATGTTCCCTGCTATCCACCCCCACACAGTATCCACAGCTGATGGACAGTCCACAGACACAGTCTTGGGGATAACAGTTGCTTTAATACAGCAGCAACAAAGGAAAACAACACAGAATATACAGTATGTTTCACGGTCTTTTGTGGGTAGGCCACAGCAAATACAGCTTGGAGTTGAATGCTGAAGTGTAGTTAGGGTTCTGCAGCTTTAAGAGCACAATTTGCTTCAGATGTAATACTGGTATGCCTTTAGAAGCAGTTTCAGAGTCTCTTGAGCTTAGAGGGTAGATATAATAAGATTGTACAGACCTGGAGTTCTGGGGTTGACTTCACTGGGGTTAATTTCACTAATGTCACTGGTTCAGACACGTGCAGTACATGTAAGCAAATGTAGATAGTTGCCCAGCGCGCTACGGGGACCGGACGACTGGTGCGTGGACAATGGCATGAAAGCCACTAATATTGCAGTGGGGTGGGAGACCCTCAAAGTTCCCCAATCTGCGTGCAGTAGGATCGTGTATATAGTCAGTATGCCCTACTGTCTGAAGAGATGCACAATGTATATCTGGCCAGTGAGGATTCATGATAGGAAGCCTTCAGTATATTGGCTGTAAAAGTCAGTAAATGGTGAAATTCTAGGCCTCGGCCTAGCAGGAGTCTTGTGGTGAAGAGAAACTCCACATAATGTCTTCCCTCAGAGGAGACTCAGCCAGAACCAGCTCATTCCAGTTGTTTCTAGACAGAGGCTGGAGAATAGCTCCACTTATTGAGCCATGTGACCAAGAACTAGCCAATAGGATAACACCCAATGAACACCTCAGATTCTTACAGTTTTCACCAGTAGATGGTGCTAGAACACAACAAATGAAAAATGCCTTACTTATAACATATAACATGATATTACATATAAGAGAATGTACTTAAAGAAACAGACACAATCTGGACCGGGCCACTACATGTGTGTGTCAGAGCTGTGTGTGTAAGAAGCAGTACTGTGTGTGTGTGTGTGTGTGTATAATTATATGAATTAGAGCAGTCTGTGTGCCCCCCCAGAACTATATGGGTTCCCCAGAGCGCTGTCACCCATCCCAGTAATGAATACACCACCAAAGCTGTTTGCCACTCCAGTAACGTCTATGCCCCCTGCCCCTCCTGTAATGTATATATTGTAGCCCCAGCCCCTCCTGTGATGTATATACAGCAATTCTGTCAGTGTGCAGTCATGTCTGTTAGTGACAGCCATCGTGAAACACAGCCACATGTCCTGAAGGAGCTGGACGTAAACAAGCGGGAGAGGTGAGTGAGGCTGCTGGTGACTTCCCCATATTAATACCTGTAAGGGCTCATGTGCACGTAACTGCTCATTATTCTGCAGCGATTTGACAGCACATGTGCGCGTCAAATTGCTGCAGAAACACTGTATAATGGAGGCAGTTTTTCTGTACAAAAAAAGCCGATTTCATGCGCTCTGGCTGTTGCCCCCACCATAGACAGAGTGGAAGCTGCATCCATACCGCACGGAATAATTGACATTCTCATTTTATGAACACACAGATTTGGGTCAACATTTTAGCACCCAAATTGCTGCGTTCATAAAAGCAACGTGCGCTCGTATCATGCACAATCTTCATAGACTGTGCAAGGACGCAGGACGTATGCATTTACACTGCAGTGCTATACGCAGCGTAAATGCATAGAATTACGCAACGTGCGCATGAGCCCTAATGCCCTAATGCGTCTGTATCTGCATGTATGTCAGTTTTTATGACTGTGCATATATTGTTTATATGTATTTTTCTGAATTTGTCTTCAAATATGTATATGTACGTATGCCTGTATGTGCGTGTCTGTGTGTGGATGGGGTCCACAGAGACACTCTCACCCGGAGGCCACAAAAACCTGAAGCCGGCCCTGGCTGGCTTAACATTGGGATCAATAAAAAATATGTGAGTAACTCTACTTTCTGTGTATATGTGACTGCTGTGAGATATCCTGGACTGTGTCTGTTTTGTAGTGCTGTAAATCTGAATATGGCAGAACAGGATAAGATAAATGTTCATTGGATTTATATCTAAATACTACAGTTTGCGCTCTACTGTTATGGCTAAAAATGTTAACGTTATGGGGCCCCCACCAGATTTTCTGCCCAGGGGCCCCCACCAACCTTAATCTGGCCCTGCGCAGTAGCGATGAACATCTCCTTACCTGCGTACCGCCTGCAATGAGGAAGGAAGGAGGTCGGCGGGATGTTTACGTCCCGCTCATCTCCGCCCCTCCGCTTCTATTGGCCGCCTGCCGTGTGACGTCGCTGTGATGCTGCACGACCCACCTTCTTAGGAAGGAGGCAGGTCGCCGGCCAGAGCGACGTCGCAGGGCAGGTAAGTGCGTGTAAAGCTGCCGTAGCAGCTATCAGAAGATATCGCATCTGTGACGGGGGCGGGGACTATCACGATCAGCATCGCTACAATCGGCTAGCGATGTTGCAGCGTGCAAAGTACCCCTAAGAGTTTTTGCAGAGTTAACGGTAAGAAAAGGTCAAATTCTAGAGATGTTTTTGAGGTGAAGGTGACATGAGCAATCAAGTGATTGGATGTAGGGAGAAAAGGAGAGATCTGAATAAAATAGCACCCCGAGACAGCGAGCATGTTGCTGGGGAGTAATGGTCGAACCACATAAGGAAATGGTAATATTGGGTTTAGGAAGGTTAACCGAGGGAGGACACATGAAAAGTTCAGATTTTGACAGATTCACTTTTAGATAAGGGAGGACATGTTGTTGGAGACAACAGACAAAATCACTGGAATTTTGTAATAATGCAGATCTGATCACAGGAGACAATGTGTATTATTGGATGTCATTAGCATACAGAAGGTACTGAAAACTAAAACTCCTGATGATTTTTCCAATAGGACAGTGCAGAGAGAAAAGAAGAGGGGGCCTAGATTTGAACCCTGAGGAACCACAACACAGAGGTGAAGAGGAGAGGAAGAGGAGTCGACAAAATATAAGGTGAAGGAATGGTCAGAGAGGCAGGGGAAGAACTAAGAGAGAACTGTGTCCTTGAGTGCGATAGAGTGGAGCATAGCGAGGAGAAGTTGGTGATCCACTGTGTCGAATTCAGCAGAGAGATCCAAAAGAATCAACAGTGAGTAGTGGCCATAAGATTTAGCTGTTAGAACATTAGAGATTTTAGTAAGAGTAGTTTCAGGAGGATGTAAGGATCGGAAACCGGATTACAAAGTGTCAAGAAGAGAGTTATGTGCAAGATAGTGGATCAGACAGGACTGGACCAAGCGTTTCAGAAGTTTAGATATGAAGGGGAGATTAGAGACAGGTGTGTAGTTTGCATTGCAGTTTTGGTCCAGGGATGTTTTAGTGGGTGTATACTGGAATGTTTGAAGGAGGAGGGAAAAAACACAAGATGAGAGAGAGAGATGACATATATTAATTAGCTGAGTAGTGTTAGCCAGGGAAAGTGACTGAAGGAGATGTGAGGGAATAGGGTTACTGGTGCAGTTAGTAGGGCGAGAGTAACCTCTACCTTTGTGACCGGTTCAAAAACAGAAAATGAGTTAGATGAAATGCAGGAAGGAAGTGAATGCATAGGACAAACTGTGACTGCTGCATATACATCGTATAGAATACACTGCTTCTGTATATACATTATATGAGACACAGGCTGCAGTATATACATCACATGAGATATATTGAAACTGCTGGATACATTTCATAGGTCAGAACACAGACTGTGCATACTCGGTCTATAAATAACATTCTGACACTGGCACTGCCATGCATTGGACATAATCCAGTGTTGTGTGTGCCACAGCATTCATTAGTAATCGTTCCGTGCACACACTCTACAGAAGAATTAAAGTTTAAATGGTCCACTAGGCATATGTCTGAGGGCCTGATAAAATTATACTGCAGGCCATAAACAAGTACTGGGCTGGAGGTTCCCCATTCCTGCTATAGAGACAGAGTGTCTGATTCTAGTGATGTGTTACTTGTTGTTTTGGCTAAATCACTGTTTTACTAGCATAAGATTATGACTAGAGAACTAGTAAACATGTTGCCATGTAGTCCTCCATATTCATGAGCTCTGTATAACCCTGCCCTAACAGCTTTCAGTCTATTCACATATTACACAGAGTACTACCAAATTGTTTAAAAGAACTGAAGTCCTCAGTGGTTGATACCTTTTAATGGCTAACTGAAAAAATGGTAATAATAGCAAGCTTTGGAGACTACTCAGGTCTCTTCATCAGGCATGGTATAACACAAAATCTCAAGAGTCACATAAACACAACAGGACATAGAAAAAAAAAAGCGTACTACTAATCAGTAATGTAGGCGAGGTTATACAGAGCACATCATTCAGAGAATCGGTAAATCAGCAGCAGAGAAAATCAGGATTTTATCAAAATTGCAGCAAGCAGCTGAGCATATGATGCATTTTTGGATTCGAGATCTTTGCCTCTATGTCACATTGACCTTAGGTGAGGTAGTAAAAACCATGTGACAGATTCCCTTTAACCAAATGAATTTGATTTTGCTTAGTATGTGCTCGGATATTTATTTTCCTTGGGACTTGAATTCCTCTTTGTTGAACCTTTTATGAAGTATCATATATGTTTGAATGATGTTCCAATAAAATGTAACTTTTTTTATTTTATTTGGTGGCATCTAGTGGTTTTTGTGGGTATTTGACTATTTTGTGTTGTATGACTATGTATGATTGTATTATATTACAATCAAAGAAATAAAAAAAATTAAAAGTTCAGATTTTAAAAAATGCATGCTATTATTGGTGTTTTTCAAAAATACAGAATGTATTGGCCAATAACAAAATACAATATATCTGTCCAAATAATTGGATGATTAAAAGAATTAAAATGTTATCCCACATATATTAAAATGTCAGATTTGACCTGTGTGTTTCCTAATGAAGAAGTCAATTATACTTTGTAGGGCATAAACAGCAATACCCTGTGTACCGGAAAACAAGACCTACCCTTAAAATTAGCCCTAAAGTGATTTTTCAGGATTTTTGCGGATTCTCAAAATATACCGTATTTTTCGGACCATAAGACGCACTTTTTTCCCCCAAATGTTGGGGGAAAGTTGGGGGTGCGTCTTATGGTCTGACTATAGGGCTGCGGCTGGGAATGAGGGTGCTGCGGGTCATCGGGGGCACGAGCAGGCTGCAGCAGCGCCTGCTCGTGACCACGTGGGCCCGCTCATTACATATGCACGCCCATCCTCCCGCCCATCTCTCAGCGCTGAAGCCGGCACTGACAGGTGGGAGGAAGGATGAGCGGGGACGCGCGCACAAGAGCCGGCCGCATGATCACCCCTGGCAATTACAGCCTGGAGTGATCATGTGCGGCTGTATTCACTGCTCTCCGCGCGTCATTACCAGCGCGGGGTGCAGTGAATCAGTGCACTCACCCGTCCCCGTGTGTGGAGCCGCCCCCCTGCTGCACGCGACGACTTCCTGTCTGTGCCGGTCAGCTGATCTGTGCTGAGCCGGTCAGCTGATCAGCACAGACAGGAAGACATCGTGTGCTGCAGGGAGACGGCTCCACACACACAGGTCAGCGTGCCAGAGAGGAAGATGTGATCGGTGCTGCAGGGAGTGAGGAAAAGGTGAGTATAAACGTTTATTTTTTTCTCTGTGCTATAGGATACAGGCCATATACCAGGATGGTATATGAGCACGATGGGAGTATATGAGCAGGCAGGATGGGGGGGTATGTGAACAGGCTGGATGGGGGGGTATGTGAACAGGCTGGATGGGGGGGTATGTGAACAGGCTGGATGGGGGGGTATGTGAACAGGCTGGATGGGGGGGTATGTGAACAGGCTGGATGGGGGGGTATGTGAACAGGCTGGATGGGGGGGCATGTGAACAGGCTGGATGGGGGGGCATGTGAACAGGCTGGATGGGGGGGCATGTGAACAGGCTGGATGGGGGGGCATGTGAACAGGCTGGATGGGGGGGCATGTGAACAGGCTGGATGGGGGGGTATGTGAACAGGCTGGATGGGGGGGCATGTGAACAGGCTGGATGGAGGGGGGGCATGTGAACAGGCTGGATGGAGTGGGGGGCATGTGAACAGGCTGGATGGAGGGGGCATGTGAACAGGCTGGATGGAGGGGGCATGTGAACAGGCTGGATGGGGGGGCATGTGAACAGGCTGGATGGGGGGGCATGTGAACAGGCTGGATGGGGGGGCATGTGAACAGGCTGGATGGGGGGGCATGTGAACAGGCTGGATGGGGGGGCATGTGAACAGGCTGGATGGGGGGGCATGTGAACAGGCTGGATGGATGGGGGGGCATGTGAACAGGCTGGATGGATGGGGGGGTATGTGAACAGGCTGGATGGGGGGGGATGTGAACAGGCTGGATGGAGGGGGGGGCATGTGAACAGGCTGGATGGAGGGGGGGCATGTGAACAGGCTGGATGGAGGGGGGGCATGTGAACAGGCTGGATGGAGTGGGGGGCATGTGAACAGGCTGGATGGAGGGGGGGGCATGTGAACAGGCTGGATGGAGGGGGGGCATGTGAACAAGCTGGATGGAGGGGGGGCATGTGAACAGGCTGGATGGGGGGGCATGTGAACAGGCTGGATGGGGGGGCATGTGAACAGGCTGGATGGGGGGGCATGTGAACAGGCTGGATGGGGGGGCATGTGAACAGGCTGGATGGATGGGGGGGTATGTGAACAGGCTGGATGGGGGGGCATGTGAACAGGCTGGATGGAGGGGGGGGCATGTGAACAGGCTGGATGGAGGGGGGCATGTGAACAGGCTGGATGGAGGGGGGGCATGTGAACAGGCTGGATGGAGGGGGGGGCATGTGAACAGGCTGGATGGGGGGGCATGTGAACAGGCTGGATGGAGGGGGGGCATGTGAACAGGCTGGATGGGGGGGCATGTGAACAGGCTGGATGGGGGGGCATGTGAACAGGCTGGATGGGGGGGCATGTGAACAGGCTGGATGGGGGGGCATGTGAACAGGCTGGATGGGGGGGCATTTGAACAGGCTGGATGGGGGGGCATGTGAACAGGCTGGATGGGGGGGCATGTGAACAGGCTGGATGGGGGGGCATGTGAACAGGCTGGATGGGGGGGCATGTGAACAGGCTGGATGGGGGGGCATGTGAACAGGCTGGATGGGGGGGCATGTGAACAGGCTGGATGGGGGGGCATGTGAACAGGCAGGATGGGGGGGCATGTGAACAGGCTGGATGGGGGGGGCATGTGAACAGGCTGGATGGGGGGGGCATGTGAACAGGCTGGATGGGGGTGGCATGTGAACAGGCTGGATGGGGGGTGGCATGTGAACAGGCTGGATGGGGGGGTATGTGAACAGGATGGATGGGGGTTTATAGCAGGATCATATACAAGGCAGGAGGATCATTACCAGGATGGGGTACCTTAGTAGAGAATTTGGGGACATTACCCCCATAACAGTGTCAGCAGCAGATCCTCGCCCTATAACAGTGTGTCATGACCACATTTTTTGCTTAAAGTTTTATTTTCCCATTTTCCTCCTCTAAAACCAGGGTGCGTCTTATAGTCCGGTGCGTCTTATAGTCCGAAAAATACGGTAAGCTATATTCCAAAAATAAGCCCTAGTTACAGTTCTTTAAAAAAGTTAATTGAAATAGTGTCCAGGCAGTGAAAAATGTCACAAAAGTGAAATCAATTGACAATAGAATGCAGCAGGACAAATAGACCGTTCAATAAAGGAAAGTAGACACCCCCAAAAGCATAGCACTCAAAAGACCCCATGAGAATCAAAGCAATAAGGGTTGGCAATTGTGAGATCTTCATACACAACTCTTATTGCTTTGAGTTTTGTGAGTGCATTTCTTTTACAAGAAAGGAATCGTGAAGGACTCTAAGGGCAAAAATCTTACTGTTTGTGCAAAGAGAACATGCTGGATATTTTAATGGTCAGAAAATATCAAACAAAGTAAGATCACCTCAGTCTTCAGGGTACAAGAGAAATGCTAAGATGCACAAGTGTGGATCAGGTCAGCAACATCTGTTCCTGAGCTGGAAGACAAGATCTGTGAAGATACAAAAAAGCAGCCATCTCACCAGTTCCTGTGCTTCCTCAGTGTGTAGCACAAATATACACCCTGTTCAGTGTGAACAACGAAATCTAGGAAAAAAAATCCAGCTCCAATAGAGAAATTGGACTAAAATTTAAGGCTTTATTGCAAACACTAGGCTAAAATCCAAATGTCAAAAGTTTATATGGAAAATTATACTAATCCCCTGCCATGAGTGTATCTCGCTTTGGGGAGACCCCGGGTGAATCTGGTTTCAGAAGGTCACAGCCAGGGCCTCCACTAGGAATTTCAGGGCCCCATACTGGCAACATTTTCGGGCCCCCTTGGGACTCCGCCCAGGCTCCACCCCAGATCCGCCTCCACCGCTCAAACTTCCTACAGTCTCACTGCCACTCTTGCAAAAACATGTATGTATGTAATATATACATCCCCCTCCTGGGCATTTTCTGGTATACATGTCTCCTTCTTGGTATATATCTCCCCCTCCTAGTACATATGACCCCTTCCTGGGCCACTCCCAATATATATGTCCCCCATCCTTGTTTATTTATTTAGGTACATATGTCCTTCTGGTATATCTGTCCCCTTCCTAGGCCACTCATGGTGTATATGTGTTCCTCCTGGTATATATGTTACATCCTGGGGGACCTTCAGGTGTATGTGTGTGTGTGTGTGTGTATGTGTGTGTATATATATATATATATATATATATATATATATATATTTATGTATATGTATATGTGTATGTAATATAGACATAATTACACACACACACACACACACACACACACACTAGGAGGCCCCTGGGATGGGTCATATACACCAGAGTGTGAGAAATAGATAGATATATATATATATATATATATATACATATATATATATATATATATATATATATATATATATAAAATCTATCTATCTATATCTCACACTCTGGTATATATGACCCATCACGGGGGCCTCCTA
Organism: Anomaloglossus baeobatrachus; assembly: GCF_048569485.1. Lineage (NCBI taxonomy): Eukaryota > Metazoa > Chordata > Amphibia > Anura > Aromobatidae > Anomaloglossus > Anomaloglossus baeobatrachus. The sequence goes on along the minus strand of NC_134353.1, from coordinate 689,670,231 downwards.
GTGTGTGTGTGTGTGTGTGTGTGTGTGTGTGTGTGTGTGTGTGTGTGTGCGTGTGTGTGTAATTATGTCTATAATACATACACATTATATATATATATATATATATTGCAATTATTATATTATTTATCCCTCTCCTGGGAACATGCAGGTATATATGTTCCCGGCCTGGTCTCTGCCCCTCCTGGTGAATATGTCCTCCTCCCGGTATATACAGTCAGGGCCAGAAATATTTGGACAGTGACACAAGTTTTGTTATTTTAGCTGTTTACAAAAACATGTTCAGAAATACAATTATATATATAATATGGGCTGAAAGTGCACACTCCCAGCTGCAATATGAGAGTTTTCACATCCAAATCGGAGAAAGGGTTTAGGAATCATAGCTCTGTAATGCATAGCCTCCTCTTTTTAAAGGGACCAAAAGTAATTGGACAAGGGACTCTAAGGGCTGCAATTAACTCTGAAGGTGTCTCCCTCGTTAACCTGTAATCAATGAAGTAGTTAAAAGGTCTGGGGTTGATTACAGGTGTGTGGTTTTGCATTTGGAAGCTGTTGCTGTGACCAGACAACATGCGGTCTAAGGAACTCTCAATTGAGTTGAAGCAAAACAAAACATCCTGAGGCTGAAAAAAAAGAAAAAATCCATCAGAGAGATAGCAGACATGCTTGGAGTAGCAAAATCAACAGTCAGGTACATTCTGAGAAAAAAGGAATTGACTGGTGAGCTTGGGAACTCAAAAAGGCCTGGGCGTCCACGGATGACAACAGTGGTGGATGATCGCCACATACTTTCTTTGGTGAAGAAGAACCCGTTCACAACATCAACTGAAGTCCAGAACACTCTCAGTGAAGTAGGTGTATCTGTCTCTAAGTCAACAGTAAAGAGAAGACTCCATGAAAGTAAATACAAAGGGTTCACATCTAGATGCAAACCATTCATCAATTCCAAAAATAGACAGGCCAGAGTTAAATTTGCTGAAAAACACCTCATGACGCCAGCTCAGTTCTGGAAAAGTATTCTATGGACAGATGAGACAAAGATCAACCTGTACCAGAATGATGGGAAGAAAAAAGTTTGGAGAAGAAAGGGAACGGCACATGATCCAAGGCACACCACATCCTCTGTAAAACATGGTGGAGGCAACGTGATGGCATGGGCATGCATGGCTTTCAATGGCACTGGGTCACCTGTGTTTATTGATGACATAACAGCAGACAAGAGTAGCTGGATGAATTCTGAAGTGTACCGGGATATACTTTCAGCCCAAATTCAGCCAAATGCCGCAAAGTTGATCAGACGGCGCTTCATAGTACAGATGGACAATAACCCCAAGCATACAGCCAAAGCTACCCAGGAGTTCATGAGTGCAAAAAAGTGGAACATTCTGCAATGGCCAAGACAATCACCAGACCTTAACCCAATTGAGCATGCATTTCACTTGTTCAAATCCAGACTTAAGACGGAAAGACCCACAAACAAGCAAGACCTGAAGGCTGCAGTTGTAAAGGCCTGGCAAAGCATTAAGAAGGAGGAAACCCAGCATTTGGTGATGTCCATGGGTTCCAGACTTAAGGCAGTGATTGCCTCCAAAGGATTCGCAACAAAATATTGAAAATAAAAATATTTTGTTTGGGTTTGGTTTATTTGTCCAATTACTTTTGACCTCCTAAAATGTGGAGTGTTTGTAAAGAAATGTGTACAATTCCTACAATTTCTATCAGATATTTTTGTTCAAACCTTCAAATTAAACGTTACAATCTGCACTTGAATTCTGTTGTAGAGGTTTCATTTCAAATCAACTGTGGTGGCATGCAGAGCCCAACTCGCGAAAATTGTGTCACTGTCCAAATATTTCTGGACCTAACTGTATGTCCAATACATATATGCTTAGTAGTGATGAGCGAGTACTAAAAAGCTCGGGTGCTCGAGGCTCTGGCCGAGCATCCCAAGATACTCGTGTACTCGGCCCGAGCACCGAGCCCAATGTTATCCTATGGGAGACCCGAGTATTTTTATGAAATGACCCCCGGCAGCATGTAGAAACCCTAAAAATGTCACATAAGTCTCAGAAGAGTGCTCAAATGACATGGCAACAGCATGGGGAAGATCCCTTGAAGCATTTATCACTCAAAAGTCACAGCTGTGAACAATATTGTCCGCGTTTTACGCCATTTTTACGGACTCACCAGAAAACCTTCCAAAATGACACCAAAATTAATTTTCATGGCGGAAATGTTAAGGGCACATACCCAATAGTGAGATAGAGCTGGTGTATGTTACTTTTGGAGATTACATGAAAGATTTTATGTGAAAACATTGTGTGGCACTTCGATGTCCCTGAGAAGAGACGTACATGAAGGCCTCTTGAGTCTAATGTGCCCATTTTGAGGAAGTGGGTCTATTGTAGTATAGCCCTTTGGCAGGGCAGCCAAAAATTGGGAGGCTCCACATTGTCCCTGGATAGAGACGTGCATGAGGGCCTGTAAACCTGAAGTGCCCATTGTAAGGAAGTGGGTCTATTGTAGTATAGCCCTTTGGCAGGGCAGCCAAAAATTGGGAGGCTCCACGTTGTCCCTGGATAGAGACGTGCATGAGGGCCTGTAAACCTGAAGTGCCCATTGTAAGGAAGTGGGTCTATTGTAGTATAGCCCTTTGGCAGGGCAGCCAAAAATTGGGAGGCTCCACATTGTCCCTGGATAGAGACGTGCATGAGGGCCTGTAAACCTGAAGTGCCCATTGTAAGGAAGTGGGTCTATTGTAGTATAGCCCTTTGGCAGGGCAGCCAAAAATTGGGAGGCTCCACGTTGTCCCTGGATAGAGACGTGCATGAGGGCCTGTAAACCTGAAGTGCCCATTGTAAGGAAGTGGGTCTATTGTAGTATAGCCCTTTGGCAGGGCAGCCAAAAATTGGGAGGCTCCACATTGTCCCTGGATAGAGACGTGCATGAGGGCCTGTAAACCTGAAGTGCCCATTGTAAGGAAGTGGGTCTATTGTAGTATAGCCCTTTGGCAGGGCAGCCAAAAATTGGGAGGCTCCACATTGTCCCTGGATAGAGACGTGCATGAGGGCCTGTAAACCTGAAGTGTCCATTGTCAGGAAGTGGGTCTATTGTAGTATAGCCCTTAGGCAGGACAGCCAAAAATTGGGAGGCTCCACATTGTCCCTGGATAGAGACGTGCATGAGGGCCTGTAAACCTGAAGTGTCCATTGTCAGGAAGTGGGTCTATTGTAGTATAGCCCTTAGGCAGGGCAGCCAAAAATTGGGAGGCTCCACATTGTCCCTGGATAGAGACGTGCATGAGGGTCTCAAAACATTGTTCCCATTGCAAAGTAGCGGGTCTCCTGTCGTTGTAATGTCCATTCTGAAAGAATGGGCGAAAAAATTTACCACTGGGGGTATACCTCAAACAAAGGCCTAACTATTGTAACGGTCATCATGGTGGCACATGAGGAGAAGGTGGAGCAGTCCAGCGATTATCCAAAGTCCAGAAGTGTGTACCCATGGGTGAGTGGAGGTACATGGCAAATTCCCATTACAAACTTTAAATTCCGCTCTCATTTGCTAGTGGTGTGGTGAAGTCTGGCCCAATCCAACCCTTGTTCATCTTGATCAGAGTCAGCCTGTCAGCATTTTCAGTTGACAGGCGGGTGCGTTTATCTGTAATGATTCCACCTGCGGCACTAAAAACACGCTCTGACAAAACGCTAGCGGCAGGGCAGGCCAGGACTTCCAAGGCGTAGAGAGCCAATTCATGCCACGTGTCAAGCTTAGATACTCAATAATTGTAAGGCACAGAGGAATGTCGGAGTACAGTTGTTCGATCTGCAAGGTACTCCTTGAGCATCTGGGCAAACGTAGGATTTCTTGTGGAACTACCCCGCACCTCAGGGGCTGTGGTACGTGAGGGGCTGAGAAAACTGTCCCACATCTTAAAGACTGTTCCCCTACCTCTGGCGGATTGGACTTGTGCCCCTCTCGGCTGTACGCCTTGGTTGTCCACTGATTCCTGACCTATGCCGCTAGCGTTTTGTGAGGGGAATGCTTTGCCTACTTCCGTGACTATGGCCTTCCGGAACTGCTGCATTTTGGCTGACCTCTCCGCCTCGGGAATAAGAGACATAAAGTTCTCCTTTTAGCGTGGGTCTAACAGTGTTACCAACCAGTAATGATTGTCGGCCAAGATGTTCTTAACGCGAGGGTCACGAGACAGGCAGCTTACCATAAAGTCAGCCATGTGCGCCAGACTCTTAACAGCCAGTACTTCAGTATCCTGACCAACACGATGACTGAACATGCTGTCCTCCTCCTCTTCCTCCTCCTCATCTACCCTGTCCTCTGGCCAGCCACGCTGAACCGAGGATATGACTGGTGTGCATGTCATATCCTCAATTTGGCCGGAGAGTTGCTCCATGTCTTCATCCTCCTCCTCGTCATAGTCCTCCACTGCACGTTGTGATGAGACGAGGCTGGGCTGTGTGTTATCACCGACACCCACTACTGTTTCTTGCTCCAACTCATCGCGCTCCGCCTGCAATGCATCATGTTTGTTTTTGAGCAGAGACCGTTTTAGAAGCCAGAGAAGCGGTATGGTGACGCTAATAATGGTGTCATCACCACTCACCATCTTGGTGGAGTCCTCAAAGTTTTGGAGGATGGTACATAGGTCGGACATCCATCTCCACTCCTCAGGTGTTATGTGTGGAGTTTGACCCATTTCCCGACGGCTTAGGTGATGGAGGTACTCAACAACTGCCCTCTTCTGCTCACATATCCTGACGAACATGTGCAGAGTTGAATTCCAACGCGTGGGGACATCACACACCAGTCTGTGAGCCGGAAGATGCAAACGGCGCTGAAAGCCGGCAAGGCCGGCTGAAGCAGTAGGTGACTTTCGAAAATGTGCAGACAGGCGGCGAACTTTTACCAGCAGATCAGACAGCTCTGGGTATGACTTTAGAATTCGCTGAACCACGAGGTTGAGCACATGGGCCACGCATGGAACATGTGTCAGCTGGCCTCGCCTCAAAGCCGCCACCAGGTTCCGGCCATTGTCACACACGACCTTTCCTGGGTTTAGGTTCAGAGGTGTGAGCCAGTGATCTGCCTGCTGTTTCAGAGCTGTCCACACCTCTTCTGCATTGTGGGGTTTGACACCTATGCAGATTAGCTTCAGCACAGCCTGTTGCTGCTTCGCCGAGGCAGTGCTGCAGTGCTTCCAGCTTGGGACTGGTGTGGAGTGTAAAGTGGATGAGGATGCGCAGGAGGAGGAGGAGGCTGAAGAGCATGACATTCCGGAGCTGTAGAGTGTGGGTGAAACCCTGACTGAGGTAGGGCCTGCAAACCTTGGTGTGGGAAGGACGTGTTCCGTCCCTCGCTCAGACTGGGTCCCAGCTTCCACAATATTAACCCAGTGTGCCGTCAACGAGATGTAGCGGCCTTGCCCACAAGCACTTGTCCACGTGTCTGTGGTTAGGTGGACTTTGGGTGAAACAGCGTTGTTCAGGGCACGTGTGATGTTTTGTGACACGTGGTTATGCAATGCGGGGATGGCACACCGGGAGAAATAGTGGCGGCTGGGGACCGAGTAACGTGGGACAGCTGCCGCCATCAGGTCGCGGAATGCTTCTGTCTCCACCAGCCTAAAAGGCAACATTTCCAGCTCAAGCAGTCGCGAAATGTTAGCATTTAGAACTGTGGCATGTGGGGCGTTGGCAGTGTATTTGCGCCTGCGTTCAAAGGTTTGCTGAATGGATAACTGAACGCTGCACTGGGACAAGGACGTGCTTGATGATGGTGTTATTTCTGCGTAGGCAACTGCAGGTGTAGGACCGGAGGAGGCTTGTTCGCAGGCACCATGGACAGGGGATTGGCTCGCATGCACAACAAGTGAAGACGTAGCAGTGACATCAGCAAGCACTGCTCCTCGACTCTGTTGTACTTCCCACAAAGTCGGGTGCTTGGCTGACATGTGCCTGATCATGCTGGTGGTGGTCAGGCTGCTAGTTTTTGTACCCCTGCTGATGCTGGCACGGCAGGTGTTGCAAATGGCCTTTTTAGAATCATCTGGAGCCAACTTAAAAAACGGCCAGACTCGGGAAGACCTAACATTTGTACAGGCACCTTGTGTCGTGTTGTTGTTCCGGGGAACGGTTGCCTGACTTCTGCCTGGAGCCACCACCCTGCTTCTTACTGCCTGTTGGGATGCTATGCCTCCCTCCCCCTGTGTACTGCTGTCCTCGCTCTGCATATCCTCCTGCCAGGTTGGGTCAGTTACTGGATCATCCACCACGTCGTCTTCCTCTTCCGCACCCTGCTCCTCCTCCTGACTTCCTGACAATTGTGTCTCATCATCGTCCACCCCTTGTTGAGACACGTTGCCAACTTCGTGAGAACGTGGCTGCTCAAATATTTGGGCATCTGTACATACGATCTCCTCAACTTCAACACTTCAACATGAGCTGGCGAGAGGCCAGAATGTGCGAATGGAAATGTGAACAGCTCTTCCGAGTGTCCAAGTGTGGGATCAGTAATGTCCGAGGACATGTACTCAGCCTTGTGGTAGGAAGGAGGATCAGGTTCTGAAATGTGCGGTGCAGTATCACGGCTACTGACACTTGACCGTGTGGAAGACAGAGTGTTTGTGGTGGTGCCAATCTGACTGGAAGCATTATCCGCTATCCAATTAACAACCTGTTGACACTGGTCTTGGTTCAAGAGCAGTGTACTGCTGCGGTCCCCAAGAATTTGGGACAGGACGTGCGAACGAGTAGATGTGGCCCTTTGTTGTGGCGAAATTAGAGCATGCCCACGACCTCGGCCTCTGCCTGCACCACCATCACGTCCACTTCCTTGTTCGTTGCCAACGCCCTTGCGCATTTTGCAATGCTGTGCTGACGTGTATTCACTAGACTTGTGCGTTATATCCAAGTTTGTGCAAAACGCACACAAGTGCACCTGTACGCTGCCACCGACAGGCACACACGTGCGGTTTTTAAATGCAAGCACGGACGCACTAAGAACCTAACAGGTTTTTAGGAGCGACAATTACTGAGAAGTCTGACACTATCAGACACTGCTGACTGACGTGTATTATACACTAGACTTGTGCGTTATATAATAGTTTGTGCAAAACGTGCACCTGTACGCTGCCACCGACAGGCACACAGGTGCGGTTTTTAAATGCAAGCACGGACGCTCTAAGAACCTAACAGGTTTTTAGGAGCGACAATTACTGAGAAGTCTGACACTATCAGACACTGCTGACTGACGTGTATTATACACTAGACTTGTGCGTTATATAATAGTTTGTGTAAAACGTGCACCTGTACGCTGCCACCGACAGGCACACACGTGCGGTTTTTAAATGCAAGCACGGACGCACTAAGAACCTAACAGGTTTTTAGGAGCGACAATTACTGAGAAGTCTGACACTATCAGACACTGCTGACTGACGTGTATTATACACTCGACTTGTGCGTTATATAATAGTTTGTGCAAAACGTGCACCTGTACGCTGCCACCGACAGGCACACAGGTGCGGTTTTTAAATGCAAGCACGGACGCACTAAGAACCTAACAGGTTTTTAGGAGCGACAATTACTGAGAAGTCTGACACTATCAGGACTGTTTTAGACTGTGTACACCAGCCCCAGATATGGTGATGAAGGCTGGTATACGGTCACCACTAGGAATGGCTATATACCCTGCCTGCCTGCCTGTATACTGCTACAATAGTCCTGACAAGGACTCTTCTGGTCACTAGCCTGTATTCCGACCTGGCTATACCCTGCCTGTATACAGCAACAATAGTCCTGAGAAGGACTCTGCTACTGTACTTCGACCTGGCTATACCCTGCCTGCCTGTATACAACTATAATAGTCCTGAGAAGGACTTCTGGTCACACTGTTTGCAGCCCTGCTACGGAAATAACTATAAAGGGCCGCAAACCTTTCCTTGAAGCAGCAACACTCTCCCTGCACTGACTGTCTGGATGGCTGTGAGCAGAGCACAGCGCGCCCGCCGGTATAAAGGCTCGGTCACGCTGTGCGGGCCGGCCAATCACTGCAATTCCACAACTAACAGAGCTGTGGCATTGCAGTGGTCTGCCAGCCAATCCCTGCATGAGGGCTGGCTCTCAAAAGAGCGCCAACATGCAGGGATGAAGACCACGAGTACAGCACGAGTATTGCGAGATTACTCGGTCCCCGCCGAGTAGCCCGAGTACAGTGATACTCCTGCGAGTACCGAGTAGTAACAAGCATACTCGCTCATTCCTAATGCTTAGACAAACAGTACACACAGACAGTATACACAGGCAGTATACACAGACAGATAGTATACACAGACATACAGTATACACACAGACACACTGTATACACAGCCAGACTGTATATACAGACAGACAGACTGTGTACACAGACAGGCAGTATATACATACAGATAGTATACACTGGCAGTATACACAGACAAACAGTATACACAGATAGTATACACAGACAGTATACACAGACTGTATACACATACACACTGTATATACAGACTGTAGATACAGACAGACAGACTGTATACACAGACAGACTGTATAGACAGACAGACTATATAGACAGACAGTATATACATACAGACAGCATACACAGACAGCATACACAGACAGCATACACTGACAGCATACACATAACACAGACAGGCTGCACATAACACAGACAGGCTGCACATAACACATACAGGCTGCACATAACACATACAGGCTGCACATAGCACATACAGGCTGCACATAGCACACACAGGCAGCACATAACACACACAGGCAGCACATAACACACACAGGCAGCACATAACACATACAGGCAGCTCATAACATATACAGAGAGAGCACATAACACATGATTCACATTACACTCACCTGCCCGTGATGCATTTCAGTGCCCATCCGCGCATCTAGCTGAGGCAAGGCAGGGGCTGTGGTTTGCAGACCCCCGGTCTGAGATCAGCGCCCCCCATCTAAAATCAGCGCCCCCTGGTCTGTGACCCGGAGTGTAATGAGGTCGCGAAGTGATGACCTCACCACCCTGCTGCAAAGCACAGCGATGACGCGTCGATGCCCTGCTCTGCCTCCACTCCACCACATGGCTAATTTGCATGCTCCGCCCGGTCGCATGCAAATTAGTCATGTAAGGAAGTGAAGCGACACCGCCGGCCCCTCTGCTGCTGCTGTGACTGGGGCCTGGTGAAGGGGAGGGGCCCATCCTGCCGGGGGCTTTATAAAGCTAAGTAATTACCCCGGGCCTGTCCAGGCCCCCTCTCTTCAATGAGCCCCCTACACCAGGCACAGTAGTAATGCCCTGATGGCGGCCCTGGTCACAGCCCCTCGCTGCTGGCAGGTCCACTGCTGTTATTTAATAACATCTTCATTGTGGTACTCTAAGGGTTAAGCACCCTTTCCTCCCTGGCTGCGGGCTATAGCTGTCAATCTCAGGTGTGGATCTTTGAGATCACTCCCATTCCCTATTTAAGTCATGTGATCTAATCACATGATGCCTGTGATAGAAACTAAATCCTCATTTCTGTGTGGTCCACTTTGGAAGCAGCCTGCTCTGGAAGAAGTCTGTCGTGTTGTGTGCAGCAGTGGTGTTTGCTGCACTGAAGCCACCTGGAGTGTCTTTCCTTGCATGTCTATTTCCCCTGTTTCTATTCCTACCTTGTGTTTCTGTATTGTAGTGGTGAGTCTGGTGAACTTGTCAGCCTACTCACTAGGCAGGGTCAGTGGAGGGCCAGCTAAGGGAATTAGGTATTCTGCTCACTACAGGTTGAAAGAACCTGTACAGGGATGCTAGGAAGGTCAGGAGTCAGCTTGAGCTGAGTTTAGGAGGAACCTCTGTTGCATCGTGACCCTTGTGTCCCTTGTGTGTTTTAACATCTTCTGGGGAATTACCAGGTACTAGGTAAACTGTTGTGAATGTTGTCTGTGGTGGTGCTGTTGCGAAGCTCCCTATGGTAGCGAGGAATGGTAGTGGAGCTTTTCTGAGCTATTGACTCAGACAGGTGTCAGTGTTAATTGGGAATTGGGGAAGTCCTATTGCAGACAAGTCTGGTCTATGTAGGAGAGCACTTTCATCCTGGCGGTTGCCGGTTATAATTGTATAATCCCTGTCTCTGTTCCTGGCCTGGAGATTTGTCCTTTCCTGTATCCCTGAGCAAGACATCAGCAGATAAGTTTCAGTTTTCCCTTGCTTTCTGGTTTACACCTTTGGGTGTTGTTTTTCCTTGTTTTTGCTGTGTATCTGTTTTCTTGCAGGTGAAGCTTGGTTTCTTTTGTGCTGTAAGCATGGGGGTTTCCCCTGTGCTGGCTTTCCTGCAAGAAAAGGGATTTTTATCCCTGTCTGATTTGATTATTTGTTTTTTTTTGTTTTTTGTGTTCTTTTGGTATTTTTGTCCTCCCATTGTTAACAGGGGTACCTGGTATAGTGGGGTTGAGGTTGTATGATCTCAAGGGCCTTTTTGCTACCAGGAGTTTGGTATTTTGCTATAGGGATTTTGCATTGACCACAATCAGTTCTCCTTCCTTTCCTTTGTATTTAGTTAGTTGGGCCTCGCCTTTGCTAATTCTGTTTTTTCCTATCTGAGTATTGTGCTTTTTCTATATTACCGTAATCTTTATATGTGGGGGGCTACCTACTCCTTTTGGGGACTGCTCTGAGGCAAGGTAGATTTCCTCATTTTATTCTGTGAAGCGTAGCTAGTTTCTCAGGCTGTGACATGGTGTCTAGGATTTTAGGAACACTCCACGGCTGCTTCTACTGTGATCTGAAAGTCAGGGGATTGCGGTCAGTTTAGATTCCAACTACTTCTGTTACTTGGTGTTTTTTCACCTAAGGGAATTTTTTGTAATCTTCCACGGTTACCGAATCATAACAGTAAACCCCACTAGTCACATGTGTGACATTCCCTGGTAAAATAATAGATGACCGCAATTACAGTAGTAGTACGAACAGCTACGCGTTTCAAATTGAAAAATCCTTTGTCAAAGCTTCAGTTTGAAACGCGTAACTGTTGGTGCTACTATTTTCAGTCATCTATTGTTTTACCATAGAAAGTTTTGCCATCTGGATTTTAGCCTAATAAGTGTTTGAAATAAAACCTTTAAATTTTAATCTATTTTCTTTATTGGAGCTGGATCTTTTTTTTTCATGATCTGTGAATGGGCTGCAGACAGGAGAGCAAAGGCTTTGGTCATGATTATATTTGAATATTTGTTGATTTTTCGCTCATGAATTAATATATATTGTTATTCATGGAAAGATAAGAAAATCCTATGAAAATAAGCTCTAACGCATCTTTTGGAGAAAACAAAATAAAACCCTTATTTTTGGAGAAACAAGCTACTTATTCTACTATCCAATTCCTTTCTAGCTTTTTCTATTCATTGAAACACTAGTAGCACAGTATAGCCGTCTGTACACACCATTTAGATTTGAAAAACAGCCTGTATATATAAGACCAACATTGGCTACAACAATAATAGCCTTGTTCAGACTTATGTATTGTACCGATGTATATGAGTAAAAATCACACAGCACACTGACCAATGTAATTCAATATGGGTGTTTGTAGTGGCCCGGTTCAGATTGTGTCTGTTTCTTTAAGTGCATTCACTTATATGTAATATTATATGTTATAAGTAAAGCATTTTTCATTTTCTGTGTTCTAGCACCATCTACTGGTGAAAACTGTAAGAATCTGAAGTGTGAATTGGGTGTTATCCTATTGGCCAGTTTTTAAGGCCACTTTACACGCTGCGATGTCGCTAGCGAGCGTACCCGCCCCCATCGGTTGTGCATCACAGGCAAATCGCTGCCCGTGGCACACAACATCGCTCGGACCCGTCACACTACTTACCTGCCTAGCGACGTCGCTGTGACCGGCGAACCGCCTCCTTTCTAAGAGGGCGGTTCGTTCGGCGTAACAGCAACGTCACTAAGCGGCCGCCCAATAGAAGCGGTGGCACGGAGATGAGCGGGACGTAACATCCCGCCCACCTCCTTTCTTCCTCAATGCCGGCGGCCGCAGGTAAGGTGAGGTTCCTCGTTCCTGCGGTGTCACACATAGCAATGTGTGCTGCCGCAGGAACGACGAACAACATCGTACCTGTAGCAGCAACGATATTTGGGAACTGGATAGCGTGTCAACGAGCAGCGATAAGGTGAGTATTTTTGCTTGTTAGTGGTCGCTCGTACGTGTCACACGCAACAACGTCACTAACGAGGCCGGATGTGCGTCACGAATTCCGTGACCCCAACGACATCGCGTTAGCGGCCTTTAGTCACATGGCTCAATAGGTGGAGCTATTCTCCAGCCTCTGTCTAGAAAGAACTGGAATGTTCTGGTTCTGGCGGAGACTCCTCTGAGGGCAGACATTATGTGGAGCACCTATTCACCACAAGACTCCTACTAGGCCGGAGGCCTAGAATTTTATCATTTACTGACTTCTACAGCCAATATACTGAAGGCTTCCTATCCTGAATCCTCACTGGCCAGATATACAGTGTGCATATCTTCAGACAGTAGGGCATACTGATAATATATCAGACCCTACTGCATGCAGATTGGGGAAGTTTGAGGGTCTCCCACCCCAATGCAATATTAGTGGCTTGCATGCCATTGTCCCCGCACCAGCCGTCCGGTCCCTGTAGCGTGCTGGGAAATTGTCTACATTTGCTTACAAGTACTCTATGTGTCTGAACTAGCAGTGAAATTAATCCCAGGACTCCAGGACTGTACAATCTTATCATATCTACCCTCTAAGCTCAAGAGACTCTGAACCTGCTTCTAAAAGCATACCAGAATTAAAAATCTGAAACAAATCGTGCTCTAAAAGCTACAGAACCCTAATTGCACTTCAGCATTCAACTCCAAGCTGTATTTGCCGTGGCCTACCCACAAAAGACTGTGAAACATATATTCCGTGTTTATTTTCTTTGTAACTGCTGTATTAAAGCAACTGTTATCCCCAAGACCGTGTCTGTGGACTGTCCATCAGCTGTGGACACTGTATGGGGGCGGATAGCAGGGAACATCAGGGCCCTTACATGTTCAGATGTCAGTTTTTCACACGGACCAAGTCTATGGGTGTGCAAGAAAGAAAAAACAGATCCCTTACGGAGCATCTATAGAGCAGACAATTTTACAGATACATTGCTAAAGTGTATTTCATCATGTACATTTTAATTTGTTGATCTATAAATCCAGATGTCACATGGTTGTCACATGAACTTAAAAGGCGGCCACATGGATAAAAATTGTTCAAGCTTTCTATGAAAATTGAACATTTTGTTCATTTAGTGTATATACAGCAATAGGAAGCAATAGGATTACTCCATCTAAAGCCTGCTTTACATGTTGCAATTTCGCATACGATATCGTATGCGATTTTCAACGCCCCCATCATATGTGTGGCACGTTCAATTTGTTGAACGTGCCGCACAAACGATTAACCCCCATCACACGTACTTACCCATCCATACGACCTCGCTGTGGGCGGCGAACGTCCACTTCCTGGAGTGGGAGGGACGTTCGGCATCACAGCGACGTCACGCAACAGCCGGCCAATAGAAGCGGAGGGGCGAAGCTGAGCGGGACGTAAACATCCCGCCCACCTCCTTCCTTCCGCATTGCTGGCCGGGAGCCGCAGGACGCAGGTAAGATCTGTTCATCGTTCCCGGGGTGTCATACACTGCGATGTGTGCTACCCCGGGTACAATGAACAATCTGACGTTCAATCGCACGTACCCGGCCGTCACACACCGCAATTTACCTTACGATGCCGGATGTGCGTCACTTACGATGTGACCCCACCGACACATTGTAAGATACATTGCAGCGTGTAAAGTGGGTTTTAGGTGCATTACTTTACATTTATCAACATTAAATCTCATTTGCCAAGTGTCTGCCCATACCGACATCTTATCCAGATCTTTTTGTAATATTATACTATCAAAGTCAGTTTTTAATATACTACATAGTTTGGTGTCATCAGCAAAGACTGACACGTTACTCTCAATCCCATCCACAAGGTTAACATGTCGGAGAGACACAACATATCTTTCATGAATCCATGCTGATTATCAGTTATTATATTACCCTCTCTAATATATTGTTGCATGTCATCTGTTAAAATGCCCTCAAAAATCTTGCACACCACTGATATCAGAATTACTAGATGGTAGTTGCCTGAATCCAGCCTCTCACTTGTTTTAAATATTGGTAGCACGTCAGCCATTCTCCAATCCTGAAGTGCTAACCCTGTTACAAGAGAGTCTAAGAAGATAAAATACAGTGGTCTGTCAATTACTGAGCTCAATTTCCTCAGTATCTGTGGATGAATGTCATCTGGCCCTGGGGGATTAGTCAATGTTTAGTTTACTCAGACACAAGTGTACTTCTTTCTTCTTACAACAGGGGGGACTTTGTTTTTTGCCTTGTTGAATGATTCCTGGAACAGTCAGTTCCTTGGCAAACACCGATGAAAAGTGCCTGTTTAATATCTCAGCCTTTCCTTTGGCCTCCATAATTATCTCGTTATAATCTTTTAAGGGTTCGATACCATCCTTATTTTTCCTTTTGGCATTGATGTATATATTAAAAATGGGGGGTTTATTTTAATTTCTTTGGCAATTATTGTTTCAGTAGCTAATTTTGCTAGCTTGATTTCTTTTTTACATTCTTATTGAGAATTTTATACTCCAGAAATGCTATTTCTATATTCTCAGCCTTCAAGATTTTGAATGCCCTTTGTTTTTGTTTCACTATACTTTTTACTGTCTTATTTATCCATAGTGGTGTCTTTTTATTCCTGGACATTTTATTATCAGAGGGTATATGTTTTTACAGGACTCTAGTAGAGATTCTCACCAGATTTAGAGTATTAAAGAGGTAGTGGTTCCCAGCTACCTTTCTGCAAAGTCCCCGTTGGGACCATGTTGATGTTCCCATTTGTTTTACTGCATTTATAAAAAAAACATGGCTGAGAACTTGCAGCTCAACCCAAAAACTATTGGGTCTTGTAAATAGACCCAGACCACCCTTTTCATCATGCCGCAGTCTCTGGAGAGGCTGGTTGGAGGAAGGGCCTGCGGCAGAGTAGGCCGATGTCCCATCACCACGGAAACCGGTGACTACCCTCCGGGTCAGGGGTCCCCTGGACGTGGGGCCTGTGAGAGAGACTGCCGGGTAAGGAACTTATTGCCTGGCCCGTGTGGACACCACCCGGACCCAAACCCGTTTCCTGGACTGGGGAAAAGGGGCGCGCACCAGTGCTTAGCGGTGGCAGCAGGGCTAGGTTTGTTTGGGTGGGTTAAGGTGAAAAGAACATGGTTCCGTCCCGTCCCGGTTAATAAAAATGTTTTATGCAACGTTAAAGTAAAATACCTCCCGTTAAGGGAAGAAACCAAAATCCATAAATGTAAATATGTTATTATACTTGTATCTGTTTTAAAAAATCTTTTATCTTTTTTCAGCTAAACAAAGTAAACCGGTGGTGGTCGGACAGCCCGCGGACGGTCTGTGTTTAACCAAGGGGGAGTGTGACGCCCTGGCCGGGTCAGGTAGTCACAGATAGGCCCCTGCACTACACCTTTCCCTCACAGGTGACATCAGCCAACCTCAAAACCCTAGTCACCCTCCTCAGGGCTAGATGGACACATCAAGGGGCGGAACCAGGCGGTTGGAAGATGCCCACCAAGGAGTCTAGACAGCCCGGGGGCGGGAAAGTAGTCGGCTCAGATTCTGTTAGAGTTCAAGTTGGAGAGGAGTGTGGGCCAGAACTGTGTGCTGCTCCAGCAGAGGCGAATACACCAAATTGAACGGCGCCAGGTTAGGAGCCCTGGTGCCTTTGGCTAGGAGGCAGACGGCGGTCTCCATCTGCAGGAGCCAGGAAGACGGCTCGGTGGAACCGAGGTGGACCTGGACAGGGTAGTGGCCCACCGGTACCGAGCCAGGGAACCGACTCGGAAACCGGAGCACAAAGGGGGTACTCGGACCCTGAAGCCAAGTCAAGAAGCTACTGGAACTGGTTAATTCACCGATTGAGGCCAGGACTAGAGGTCCTGTCCCACCCAAAGTCCCTTTTAGAAGACAACAGCCTACTGAGGGCGATAAAAGACCACCGCCAGGGCTCAGAGATCCCACAGGCCAGCGTCTGCGGGCAAGGGCACCATAGGCCACATCCAGCTGGGAGCGGACTCCTGATGTTGCAAGCACAGGCAGTCCACCATTATACAAAGGTGCAGGAGAAAGATAGAGACCACCAGCCGGGTGGGGGACCAGAACGCAGCTGGCTGTGGGCACCGACCACCATCACCTTGGTTTACCAGAGACTCGTGTGTATCCTTCATTAGTGAGTACACCAGTACCCTGCAGTCACCCATCTCCCTGCACCAATCCCCAACGGGTCCCGGGGCCACCATCCCTGCCCATGGAGGGGTTAACAACTTGCAGCATAACATCTCCCCCGGGTGCCCCGTCACTGCAGCGGTGGTGTCCAACCTCACGACATACCGTGGGTGGCGTCACGAACTTAACACGGCTCAGCCCGTACATATACGTCCTACATCCACCACTACAAACCCCCTTTTTGATCGAAGTGACCGCGAGACCCCCAGGTCCGGAGACCCTCGAGCCACCCACAGAAGATCTGGATCCAAGCAGCTCGGCTGCTGCGAGCGGGGCGGCACATATCCTTAAATTTGTTCCATTTATGTTGCCAGTTACCATGACATTGTCCCAATGTGCACAATTAAGCTATTCCCTTAATTTGTTGAAATCGTCTTTCCTAAAATTCCAAGTTTAGCATTTCCCCTTTCAAATTTTCTATTGAATACTACACTGAAACATCATATTATGGTCACTTCTGCCCAATTGCTCCCAGACCATTATATCTGGTCTATTTGAGAGGACTAAGGGGTGCTTCACACATAGCGAGATCGCTAGTGAGATCGCTGCTGAGTCACAGTTTTTGTGACGCAGCAGTGACCTCATTAGCGATCTCGCTGTGTGTGACACTGAGCAGCGATCTGGCCCCTGCTGTGAGATCGCTGCTCGTTACACACAGCTCTGGTTCATTTTTTTGACGTTGCTCTCCCGCTGTGAAGCACACATCGCTGTGTGTTACAGCGAGAGAGCAATGATCTGAATGTGCAGGGAGCAGGGAGCCGGCATCTGGCAGCCTGCGGTAAGCTGTAACCAACGTAAATATCGGGTAACCAAGGGAAGTCCTTTCCTTGGTTACCCAATATTTACCTTCGTTACCAGCGTCCACCGCTCTCACGCTGCCAGTGCTGGCTCCCTGCTCCCTGCACACGTAGCCGGAGTTACACATCAGGTAAATAAGCAAATGTTTGCTTATTAACCCGATGTGTACTGTAGCTAGGAGTGCAGGGAGTCAGCACTAAGCGGTGTGCGCTGGTAACCAACGTAAATATCGGGTAACCAAGCACTTGGTTACCTGATATTTACCTTAGTTACCAAGTGCAGTGTCGCTTCTACGCGTCGCTGGGGGCTGGTCACTGGTCGCTGGTGGGATCGCTGGTGCGTCGCTAAAGTGTGACGGTACCCTAAATCCAGCAAATTATCTTCCCTGGTTGGTTCATCTATCATCTCAGAGAGGTAATTGTCTTGAATTGTAGATAAGAACTTGCAGCTCCTAGTACAACTTAATGATTCCATGTCCTACTGAATGTCTGGATAGCTGAAATCCCCATAACAAGGACCCGATTATTATTAGCTGCCCTTTCAATTTGTTGCAGCATTTGATCCTCAACCTGTTCAGTCAGCAATTTTAGGAGGCTTACAGCAAACTCTAATTCACAGCTTTCTATTATTGCCTTCCTGATGTAAATTTACCCGCACTGACTCTACATTATTGCAGCTTCCCCAATGTCATCATTGAGCACAGGTCTTAAGTTACATTTGATCCAGTCATGGCTTTTATCCAGCCAGGTTTCTGTAATGCCCACCATATCGTAATTTGTGGTTGAAACAAGAGTCTTCAACTCATTCATTTTGTTTCCAAGACTTCTTGCATTGGCTAGCAGACATTAATACTAACACATTTCTTACTCCTTATCTCCCTACTATTCTGGCATGTTCCTGCCCCCCCTAAAGCCACCTTGACCCCTACTCTTTCACTCTCTCTGTCTACTCTATCTGTTCCCTTTTTTGCACAACTACCCCCCTACCCCCAGACCCTAGTTTAAAAGCTCCTCCATTTGTCTGACCATTTTCCCCCCAGGCCCGTCCCTACTGTAGAGCCTGTAGCCGACAGAGAAGTTGGCCCAGTTCTCCATGAACCCAAACCGCTCCTTCGTGCACCAACTTCTAAGCCACTTATTTATCTCCCTAAGCTCCCGCTTTCTTTCTAGTGACTCTCATGGCAATGGTCGTATTTCTGAAATCACCTTGAAGGTCCTGGACTTCAGTTTCTCTCCTAGTTCTTTGTAATCATTTTTAAGGCCCTTCCACATCCCTACAACTTTTTCATAAGTATCAATGTGCACCATGACCGCTGGATTTTCCCCAGCCTCACCCAGCAATCTGTCTATCCAATCTGCAATATGCCATACCCGAGCTCCCGGAAGACAATACACTGTTTGACATTCACGGTCTTGGCGACAGATGACCCTGTCTGTCCAACTAATTATAGAGTCCCCTACCACCCTACCTATAGTGGAAGCCAATTTTTTTTTTTTTATTTATTTATTTATTTATTTTTTTAAATTATCTGAATTTGCTCTTACTTGTTATTTGAAAATGTTAAACTCTTAAAATCCTTTGTAACTATTACTGTGAATCAGAGTTGATTTAATAGCTTTTCGATGTAGAACTTGAGAGATGCCGCCACAATTATTTGTCTAGAAATAGCCAGTACCTACATATTTTAGGCTGTTCTAAATCAAAACCTGCTAACTACTTGCTGGCATTTGTTCATTGATGCAGATTAGGCTATAAATGTTTAAGTATTTCATTTCCAGTTTTTCCACAGCTCAAAAAATAAATTAATCACTAGTTTGTATCCTTCATTATCCTATTGAAGTATTAAATCCATACCGGAAATTAGGCATATGAGAGGAAATATGTGGTGATTATTAGTAAAGAAACCTAAAAGCACACTAAATAGATAATTTTATTTTTATCAATTTTGATAATTTTATTTTAATTTTTTTCTCATGTTACAACCCAAATGATGGCAAAAATCTAAAGGGAAAAAAAAAAAGAAAAGAAAAAGGCACACATTTAGTTTTCCATATGACAGATGTGCAATCCAGGATTCACATTCTCTTCTGCTTCGTCTGCAATCGGAGACTATTCAATCTAAAATCTGCCTTTTGGTTAAACATCTTTCCTTTGCCATCGAAAGTACACTGGGATCCCCATGTAGGGTAAGGACTAGGGAAAATACAGATAACCAATGCATTATGTGTTATGGTTCGGGGTCCTACTGAGCCTCGAACCACTCCTGCCCCGTACTCATCCCCTGCAGTGGTGGCTGGCTTTCTGCAGAGTCGGTTTGCCCTTTTGGCCCCCTTCCCCCGGGTTTTCGGCCTCTCCCTGACCTTCCTCCGTACCTCGATATAGACTACCCTCCGCTTTATTATGGAGCTGATCCTGCTTCGGCGCCACCAGTGATATTTCTGGTTTCGGCAAGTACTTGGCTCTGGTCTGCTTGTGTCTTCCCTGATCCTGTCCCACTATCGCTCCCCTCCTCCATCTCCATTTATTGTGAAGTTGGATGCCTCCAAGGTGGGGGTGGTTCTGTCACAGGGCCCCAAAACATTAACTAATTTGCGACCCTGAGCTTTTTTCTCCGGGAAATTTTCCTCGACTGAGAGAAACTATGATGTGGGAAACCGAGAATTGCTCGCTGTCAAATTGGCCTTCGAAGAATGGACTTATTTTTTGGTGGGGGCAGCTCATCCAATTACAGAGATCAATTGATCACAAAAATTTGGCCTATATCAAGTCTGCCAGATGGTTGACTCCTCGGGAAGCCAGGTGGTCGTTGTTTTTCTCTAGATTTTGTTTTTTCATAACTTTTCGCCCGGCATCTGAGAACATGAAGGCAGATGCTCTGTCCCATAGTCTTGATTCCATGTTTCCCCCTGAGCCCCCCTCCTCCATTCTTCCTCACGGGGTTGTTATTGCTATGCTGTCTTGAGAACTAGAGGTGGACATCCATGCGGCTCAAGCATTTGCTCCGATCTCTCTTCCTGCCTCTAAACTGTTTGTCCTAGTGCATCTTCAGCTACGTGTTCTTCAGGAATTTCATGATTCTGTGCTTAGTGGTCATCCTGGTGTCTCGGCCACTCAGAGGACTATTGCTGGGTTTTTCTGGTGGCCTTCCATGAGTTCTGATGTTTCCAACTTTGTGGCTGCCTGTGTGACATGTGCTCACTCTAAAGTTAATCGTAACTGGCTGGCCAGGGAATTGGTTCCTTTGCCAATTCCTGAAAGGCCATGGACTCACTTGTCCATGGACTTCATTACAGACTTGCCTGTTTCTGGTGGGATGACTGTGATTTGGGTGATTATTGACCGTTTCAGCAAACAGGCACACTTTGTTCCTCTACCTAGGTTGCCCAATGCTGAGATGCTTGCTAAGTTGTTTCCTACTCATGTGGTCCATTTGCATGGTGTTCCTCTTAATACTGTATCTGACAAGGGGGTGCAGTTTGTCTATAGATTTGGGAGGGCCTTCTACAGGAGATTGGGGATTACCTTGTCCTTTTCTTCTGTGCTTCATCCTCAGACCAATGGCCAGACAGAGAGGACAAACCAATCTCTTGAGCAGATACTGCAGTGCTTTGGTATGACACAACAGGGGGTGTAGTGTTTGTTCCCGTCTCTCGCAGAATTTGCTTTCAATAGTTGGGTCAGTCACTCCACTGGGGTTTCCCCGTTCTACTGTAATTTATGGCTTGCAGCCCCATTTTAGGGAGTTTTCTAGAATTGACTCAGGTTGTCCTGAAGCTGACTCTGTCATTCAGCATCTGGGGGACGTTTGAAGGGAGGTGTGAAGGAATATTGGAGTTGCCCAGTCCTGTTATAAATTTAACGCCAATAGGAGATGGTCTTCCAGTCCAGCCTTTCAAGTTTGGGACAAGGTTTGGTTGTCTACCAAGAACATCAAACTTCGGATCCCCTCCACCAAATTGGGCCCTAAATTCATTGGTCCCTATGGCATTGTGGAAGTGGTTAACCCAGTGGCCTTTAGAGTGCGTCTCCCTCAGTCCTTATGCATTCCTAATGTCTTTCATGTGTCTCTTTTGAAACCCTTTGTCCCCTATGTCTTGGTCTCCCCATCTCCTCCGCCACCTGTTTCAGTTGATGGGAGATTGGAATTTGAGGTGGAACGGATTCTTGATTCCCAGAAGGTACGTAATTCTCTCCAATATTTGGTCCTTTGGAAGGGGTACGGACCTGAGGACAGGTCATGGGTTCCGGCGCACTCTGTGAACGCCAACTGTTTGGTTAGGGCATTCCATAAGCAGTTTATGGAGAAGCCTGGGGGTCCGGTGGCCCCCCATTGAGGACAGGGTATTGTCATGACCATGCTCTGCAGACTCGCCATCCTGCAGAGCCACTTTCTCATTTTTGCTCTGCAGGCCGGCTTCCTGCAGAGCTAGTTTACCCTTTTGGCCTCCCCCCGGGTTTTCGGCCTCTTCCTGACCTTGGGGGGAGGGTTCCTCCAGGCCTCGATTTGGACTCCGCTCTATTTTATTACGGAGCTGATCCTGCTTCAGTGCCACCAGTGATATTTCCGGTTTCGGCAAGTATTCGGCTCTGGTCTGCTTGTGTCTTCCCTGATCCTGTCCCACTACCACTCCCCTCCTCCATCTCGTCCGACTTCCTCCCTCTGCCCGTCTCTGCATTCCCTGACCTCTCTGTGACCCCCTCCGTCTCATCCCTTAATTCCGTCTCGCTCATCCCAGTGTTCTATCCTACACCCTTCATGTTCATACCTGTCTAAACCACGTTCTTCACTCCTTCCCATCCCTGTGGACTAATCTTATCCCTACGTACTGACTGACTCCCTCTGTGTACTGACTTCGGCTTGTGCTCTGACTGTCTTGGTTTTCCCTATTGTCCTGACGTTACCTCTCTATGCATCGACCTCGGCCTGTTTGATGATTCTCCCCTAGGTTCTGCACCACCTAGTGTTTCTTCTAACAGTTCCTGTCTATTTGTGCTTTGGTGACACCTGGTGGTTTATCCTCTAACGACAACAGATTTAGCCTCACAGCAACCTGTTCGCTACTCAAGGCGCTTGGATGCTAGGTGTCAGGTGTCCAGGGTCTTTGTTTGTTCTGAGGCTAAGTCCCTGTTTTGCCCTACTTTTGTTCCCACTGCCTTTCCTGGCTCTAAGTGTAAGATTCCCACTACTGCGCATGTGCGTGACATCACCGATGACATGGAGGCCATTGATTGGCCGTTGAAGACATCAGTAGTGACGTGGCAGCCGCTGATTGGCCGTTGATGACATCATTGGTGACGTGGCGGTCCTTGGCCGCGGCCGGTGCCATTGCCATCTGGTGCTGGTTTGAGGCAGGGCTCAGTCTATAAAAGACCCTGGATTAGCTGCGCTAGCATCATATTGGCTTTGTGGCTTCTGCAGAGTAGTACAGCCATAGTGCTGCCTCAGCATCATTGCAGCACTATAGTGTTTGTCAGTGCTGTGGGATTCTGGAAGTGGTAGGCAGGGTTAGGCATCCGGTGCCGGTCGTGCCAATATTCATGGCGAGGCACAGCCAGGGCCAGTTATCCCGCTTCTGCCCTACCATTCCAGTTGTACTGTGGCAGCTCAGTAAATCTAACTGGGCTGCGCATAATTTGCCGGTGTGCCCCCTACGCATATGGACAATTTCCCGCAGGACTCCCTGTGCCGTTAACAGAGGATGTCCGGTACTCGGTGGGTGTGCTGCTAACACCACCGATTGTGCTTTTTATTTTCGTGTTCCTCTGAAGTTGTGCCGTCCGGCCACTTGTCCATCTGTGGCTGTGCCATCTGCCCAGAGGACCTTGGGAGACGTTAGAGCTGTTATTAGTTTTGCTCTAACCATCCTCCCACGTAACATAGTGCTTCAGGATATGTTGGCATTTATAGAAACACTTGTTAATAAATAACATAGTATATATGCGATTTTGGGCTTAACCTTGTATTCAATTTTATGATATACCCATTTTTCTATCACTATACATTTTGTGAGTTATTCATGTGGACTATACAAGTTTGGACAATTATAGGCTACTCTATCATTGACGGAATGAGAAAAATAGGATTTGTACAGAATGCTAATAAAGGCTGCACACATCTCCAGGAGTTCATCTGAAGATGGATAAACCTTTCATCAAATTGCATCACCTGTGGTTCTTTAATCTCGAAAGGGATAATGCTATCACAAGCTTAACCTCCTCATGCTGAATCCAGTTTCACCTTCCTGACCAGGCCGTAGTTTTCAAAACTGACATGTGCCACTTTATGCAATAATAAGTGTGGCTTGCTTCTTTGAATACTAGTGAGTTTTTTTCAGGAAACAAAGCTAAGCCTCGTTCACATCTCAGTGTTTAAGCATGTAGGTGAAAAATGGTATCGGTGTTATGTGTTTTGCAGCAGTGTGTCATGGTCCATGTGCCCATTTTTCATATGTATGTCATCAGTGATTTTCAAGGATGGATCAATAACTAAATGAATTGCAAAGCTTCTCTTATACTTGCAATATTAAACATATGCAGCACACGGGTGGCCCACGTATTCCATCTCTGTGCTGTACGGGTTATACCCTTGCCATCTGAACTCCCAGAACCAAACGATAAAATTTCTGTGTGTTTTGCATGGATAAAAACACAGATATGCGGGGTGTGGCTATGCTCATGCATTGAACAGTCATGTTGTAGGATTTTATCCCTTCCCTGACCTTCTGTTGACCGAAACACTACTAAAAAGGAGTACACAGCTGGACAATAATGGGAGGTTAATATGTGACGCCCCTGGACTAGTCAGGTCGTCACAGGGTACTGCATGCTCTTTATCTCCCAGTGCAGGACTCAACCCCCATGGTTATGGGTCCCCATCTTGCAGTACTGCCTCCACCAGCATCTACAAATCCCCACTATGCACCACACCCTGTCAAGCACACCAGTGGGCTGCTAAGCTGGAATAGGGCCGCCCACCTAGGAGTCAGGCAGGGAGGTGGGAGGTGACAAGAGGGTCGGCTCCAGGGGAGCAAAGAGAACAGTGGTAGCCCTCAAGCTGTGAGGAGCTCGAAGAAGCTGGGAGTTGGAGCTCCCAGGGGAGAAGTAGACTAGGTCGCAGACGGTGGTCTAGACTCGGAGGAGTCAGAGACCCGGTCGCGAGAGATTGGGACTGGGTGCTTGGCTAGTCTTGGAGGATAGTCAGTAGCAGCAGTTCAATAGCCAGACTGGGACCGAAGGCACGTCAGGGTACATGGACACTAGGTCGGGGAGAAGCTTCAAGTAGCCCGGCAATTAACCTGCGGAGGACAGGGCCTAGATGGATTGTTCCCACAAAGCTCAGACATTGGGGGCACTAGCACAATGAGGGGGACATGTGGAGATGCCAACTCCGACGCTGCGCGGTGTCCCGGTGGCTGCTGAAGCCGCAGGAGTTCACTTACAACCAGTACCAGAGATCGAAGTGAAGCCTGATATCAGCTCCCATGATTGGGAAAGGCATTGGTGACGGCTGATGCGATTGTGTGAAAAATTGCTTGCTAGGGAGCAGAAGAAGAATCACCGCTCACCTCAACAGAGAAGAGGAGCTTGAGAGTGAAAGTGCAATTTGGGTCCGGGACCCACATGACTGTGGCCCGATGCAGCGTTGTATCCTGGATGGGACGATGGCGCAGGTAGACCCCAATTGTCTGCTGCAGTGATGATAGCGGGACCCGGCTATCTAATGTGTTAATACTATGTTTTCTTTTATTGTTTTTCTTAGTTTATTTTCCTGAAAAATAATAAGTAAAGTTTTGAAAATGCTGCTAATGTTGAATGAAAATGTTGATCATCCGGGAAAGTCACCTGATTTTCTGCCAAATTATTTAAAGTTAAACATGGACCATGGCTACCGGACTGACAGTGACCAGCACAAACTTGTGCTTTTGTATATAGTTGCGCCCAGTGCGCCCACCAGAGCCTTCTTTTATACCTCCAGGACTTCATCCCTGTCCCTGAACCAAGTAGGAAGCGGCGGGTTTCAGCTTGTTTGGGTGGCGGGTTGAAGGGAGAGGGAAATTGGGAATGGATTGTCAAAGAAAGGTGCTGCAGTGGAGTAGGCTGAGCCACTGACTACCGCGACAAGCGGTAGCATTCCCAGGGTTCTACTAATAAAAATTAACTCTAAAGGGTACTTTACACGTTGCAATATTGGTAACGATATATCGTCGGGGTCATGTCGGTAGTGACGCACATCCGGCACTGTTACCGACATCGCAGCGTGTGACACAAATGAGCGAAGATCAATGAGCACAAAATCGTTCAAAAACGGTGATCGTTGACACGTCGCTCATTTCCTTAATATCGCTGCAACCACCGGTACGATCTTGTTCGTTGTCCCTGTGGCACCACACATCGCTGTATGTTACACTGCAGGAACAACGATCATTTCCTTACCTGCCTCCACCGGCAAGGAAGGAAGGAGGTGGGCGTAATGTTACGTCCTGCTCATCTCCGCCCCTCCGCTTCTATTGGCCGGCCGCTTAGTGACACTGCAGTGACATCGCTATGATGCTGAACGCACCTCCCCCTTGAATGAGGGATTGTTCTGCCATCACAGCGATGTCGCTGCACAGGTATGTGCGTGTGACGCTGCCGTAGCGATAATGTTCGCTACGGCAGCGATCACCACATTTCATGCCACCGATGGGGGCGGGTGCTATTGCACGCAACATAGCTAGCAATCGCTAGCAATGTCGCAGCGTGTAAAGTACCCTAAGAGTTTTATAATGTAATGCTTAAATAATGTGCCTCCCCTGTAGGGGAAAAGAAATTGTTGATTAAACTTGTTATCTTTCTCTTTTTCTAGTTAACAAAATAAACCTCTGGATGTCCTGTAGCTCGGGGACTAGCTACATTTAACCAAGGGGGCATGTGACGCCCCTGGACTAGTCAGGTCATCACAGGGTAATCCACGCTCTTTATCTCCCAGTGCAGGACTCAACCCCCATGGTTCTGGGTCCCCATCTTGCAGTACTGTCTCCACCAGCATCTACAAATCCTAGTCACACCTAGCACCACACCCTGTCAGGCACACCAGTGCGCTGCTAGGCTGGAATAGGGCCGCCCACCTAGGGGTCAGGCAAGGAGGTGGGAGGTGACAAGAGGGTTGACTCCAGGGGAGCAAAGAACAGTGGTAGCCCTCAAGCTGTGAGGAGCTCGAAGAAGCTGGGAGTTGGAGCTCCCAGGGGAGAAGCACACTAGGTCACAGACGGTGGTCTGGACCCGGAGGAGTCGGAGACCTGGTCACGGGAGATTGGGACTGGGTGTTTGGCTACTCTAGGAGGATAGTCAGCAGCCGCAGTTCAATAGCCGGGCTGGGACCAAAGGCACGTCAGGGTACATGGACCCTAGATCGGGGAGAAGCTTCAAGCAACCCAGCAATAAACCTGCGGAGGACAGGGCCTAGATGGACTGCTCCCACAAAGATCAGACATCGGGGGCACTAGCACAATGAGAAGGATAGGGATTTCCAAGCAAAGCAGCAAACTGAAATCCCAAGTGTGAGCTCCTGAGAGCAAGCTCCTCTGCTACTCTTAGTACGGAGTGGGGCCCGGAAAGCTCCAAGCTGACGGGCCACCTGGACACTTTAAAAATACTGTTCCTGGAGGCAGGCCACAGACCACCAGGCAGTGCTGCAGGGGACGGGACCCGGACAAGCTCCCCAAGAGGGCAGCGACACCCAGAGACTTGGTTTACCATGTTGTCAGCGTCTGCTTTCCTTCTGAGTGAGTACCTGATTAACCCCTGCAACCAGCGAGCCTGCACTGCCCCTGCACTCAAACCACCATCCAGAGTCCCGGGGCCTTCCCCTACCCATGGAGGGTAACGTCATCTGGCTGCCCCACTCCATCACCCCGGGTACTCCCAATGGCAGCGGCGGTACTCCCTATTACCACACACCACGGGAGGTGTCACAAACTACCTAACTGCCCTGTAAATAATCCCCCATATACACTGTGTGCAGAATTATTAGGCATATGAGTATTCTGATCACATGATAATTTTTATACATGTTGTCCTACTCCAAGCTGTGAAGGCTTGAGAGCCAACTACTAATTAAGTAAATCAGGCAATGTGCACCTCTGTAATGAGGAGGGGTGTGGTGTAATGATATCAACACTCTCAGACGCCAGCAAGGTGGAGGTGTGGTACTGGTATGGGATGGACTCGAACTTGTGGGACCTTTTCGGGTTGAGGATTGAGTGAAGCTCAACTCCCAGACCTACTGCCAGTTTCTGGAAGACAACTTCTTTAAGCAGTGGTACAGGAAGTAGTCGGTATCGTTCAAGAAAAACATGATTTTCATGCAGGACAATGCTCCATCACATGCATCCAACTCCTCCCACAGCATGGCTGGCCAGTAAAGGTCTAAAAGATGAAAAAATAACAACATGGCCCCCTTGTTCAACTGATCTGAACCCCATAGAAAACCTTTGGTCCCTCATAAAATGTAAGATCTACAGGGAGGGAAAACAGTACACCTCTCGCGGAACAGTGTCTGGGAGGCTGTGGTGGCTGCTGCACACAATGTTGATCGTAAACAGATCAAGCAACTGACAGAATCTATGGATGGTAGGTTGTTGAGTGTCATCATAAAGAAAGGTGGCTATATTGGTCACTAGTTTTGGGGGTTTGTGTTTGCATGTCAGAAATGTTTATTTCTAAATTTTGTGCAGTTATATTGGTTTACCTGGTGAAAATAAACAAGTGAGATGGGAATATGTTTGGTTTTTATTAAGTTGTCTAATAATTCTGCACAGTAATAGTTATCTGCACAAACAGATATCCTCCTAAGATAGCCAAATCTAAAAAAAAACCATTCCAACTTCCAAAAATGTTAAGCTTTGATATTTATGAGTCTTTTGGGTTGATTGAGAACATAGTTGATCAATAATAAAAAAAATCCTCTGAAATACAACTTGCCTAGTAATTGTGCACACAGTGTAGGAAGCTATGTGAGGCTTATTTATATCGGAGGCTATGTTGGGCTCATAGAGTAAATAGGAGGCTATTTGGGGGTCAAAGTATATAGGAGGCTATATGAGGCTCATGTATATAGGCGGCTATGTGAGTCTCATAGAGTTTATAGGAAGCTATGTGGGTCTCATAGAGTATATGAAATGCTAGGTGGGGATAATGTATATACTGTAGGAGGTTGTGTTGCGCTCATATAGTATGTAGGAGGCTATGTGGTACTAATGCATATAGGAGACTTTGTGGGGCTCATAGAGTATATAGAAAACTATGTAGGGCTCATGTATATAGAAAGTTATGTGGGGGCTTACGCTGTATATTGGAGGCTATGTGGTGTTCAAAATATATAAGAAGCTATGTAGGGCTCATATATATAGGAGGCTATGTGGGGCTCATAAAGTATATATTAGGCTATGTGGGGCTCATGTATATAGGAGGTTATGTGGGGCTCATGGATAGAGGAGGCTCTGTGGGGCTGGTAGACTATATAGGAGGCTTTGTGGGGGTCATAAAGTTTATAGGAGACTATGTGATGCTTATGTATATAGGAGGCTATCTGGGGCTCATGCATATAGAATGCTATGTGGGCCTCATGCTTTATTTAGGAGGCTATGTGAGGTTCAAAGTATATAGGTGGCTATGTGGGGTTCATGTATATAGGAGGCTATGTTTGGCTCATAGAGTATATAGGAGGCTATGTGGATCTCAAAGTATATAGGAGAATATATGGGGTTCATAACATATACAGGAGGCTATGTGAGGCTCATAATGTATATTGGAGGTTATGTGAGGACTCATTGTGTTTTGCAAACTTTGTGGGGGGTTCATGCTGTATTTAGGAGTCTATGTGAGAGCTCATGCTGTATTTAGGAGGCTATATGGGGGCTCATGCCATATGTAGAAGGGCTATTTTGGGGCTCACAGTATATAGAGGGGCAATGTGTGGGCTCACTCTTTATACAGATTGGCTATGTGGGGGCTTATACTATATATAAGGAACTATGTAGAGGTTAATTCTGGATATAGGGGTCTGTATGTGGGTTCATACAGTATATAGGGAGTTTAGTGAAGGCTTATACTGTATGTAGGGTGCTGTGTGTTGGCTCATACGGTATATACTGTAGGTGGATGTATACCGCCACCGTGTCAGCGGCCGAGCCACTCGGATCCGGAGCTGCGGTGGCTCGAGGGGTCTCCAGACCCGGGAGGTTTGCACGGACACCCGAATTAAAAGAATTAAAAGAAGAGGGAGAGTATGTACAAGGGGATTAGAAAGTTTGTGACGCCACCCACGGTATGTGGTAATGTAGGAGACCACCGCTACTGTAAGGGGGGGGAGCCCGGTGGCGATGGGGTAGCAGCAGGATGTTTAACCCCTCCATGGGGAGGGGGTTTGTGCCCCGGGGCCCGTTGAGTGTTGGTGATTGGGGTGCCGTTGGGTAGAGGAAAAGGGGCTTTTTCAGCGTACTCACTCAGTCCAGGAATAATAGCACCGACAGCTTGTAAACCAGAATTCTGAGCACCACTGCAGCCTGGAGGGAGCACACTGGGATCTGTGCTCTTGGTGTTACTGTTAGCCTGTGGCCATTTCCTTGGCACCTTCTCACTAGTTGGACCCTCAAGCTTGAAACTTTTTGGGTCCCGCTCACCCGTATGGCTAACGGAGTGAGCTTGCTCTCAGGGTTCACGCGTAGGATTTCTTTGGACTGTATTTGGGAAAGCCCTATCCCATCAGTGCGCTAGTACCCCGATTTTGGAGCAGGTTGGGGATGAATCTTGAAGTCTTCACCCCCGTCGGGTAAACTACCAGGACGCGTGAAGCTACTTCCCGGCCTAGGGTCCACGTACCCCATCGTGCCCTGGCCCCTGCCCGGTAATGGCTCAAGGCCACCGGCTACCCTCCTCGGCAGACCGTGCCCCTTGACACAATCCCCTGCGACCGGGGTTCCAGCTCCTACCAGGCCCAGACCAACGTCTTCCAACTAGTAAACTCCAGGAACCCTGCTCTGGACCGGTGACCTCTCCCTCTCAGAGAGTCACTTTTCACCTCCTACTCCTTTCACTCCTGTTTCACTTCTCTGTCACTTTCTCACTTTCCCCTACCAACCCCCCATATGGGCGGCCCTATTCCCTTCAGGCCCCCCAATGGTGTGTCTGGTGGGATCAGTGTAAAGTGTTCCTAGGATTTTGACTGGCTAAGCTTTTAGCAACACCAAAGGACCAAGATCCGTAACCAAGGAGGAGTGGATACTGTGCAGTAGGGGAGGTTGCACAATACCCTGTGACGACCTGATAGGTGTTACGTCACCGCCGGAGTCTGCTCCAGCGACTTCTGCTCTGATCGCCAGGCGACGCCGTGTTCCTGCCGTGGATGGTGATGGGAGAGAAGTCAATGCCAGCGGCACCAGTGGGCGCAGGCTCCGATCATCCACTGGGCTGGGTTAGCTTGGGATCTGCAGTACCACTGGCTGACTGTGGGTGGCATGTGTCTTCCAGCTGAAGTTGCCAGCGTTCAGCTACAGCCAATGGGAAGACACCACACCCTTCTTATTTCCCATCCTGTCACATGATTACTGCCAGATATAGTTCTGATTTTCATGGCTCCTGTTACGTCCTATTCTGTTGGTGATTCCTGTGTTGACTTCTGCGTGTTTTTGACTACCCTTCTGTCTACTGTTTTTGTACCTTGCTGCCCGACCCGGATCTGACCTCTGCTACGTTTGCTGACTACGTCACTGCCTGCCGATTCTGTCCCTGTTCCGCAATTCCTGGTTTGACCCTGCCTGACTATTACTCTCATCGGACTGCAGCCTTCCACAGGTAGTGATCTCCAGGGTCCTGTGTAATTCCAAATCCCTGTATAGGGGTTAAAGGGTTTCAGGGTTCTGGGGGTCCTACTTGGTGACTGTCTTCCCTCTAGCCTTCCCTTTACAGCCCATCTGAGTCTGTGGATCCAGGCAGGCGTTACATTATATCTGGCCCTCTAACCAGGAGAGAAAAAAAAATTGATTCTCTCCATGCTGTGCTAAATCAGGTGCACACCCTTTCTAGGCTTGTACATGGACTGACACAGCAAGTGCAGGATCTCAGGTCTGCTCAGGTCCAAGCCCCCGCTGCAGTACCTACCTCAGCATGTCCAGAGTCCCGTCGACTGCAAGGGAGCAGATCACGTGGTGGAGTGCCTGGATCAGAGAGGCAATCGCTTTCAAGGCAGCAGCACCACCTGAGCGGACCCCAGGATACCTGCTCAGGTGCCCAGGTACTTCCTGCAGACCCTATGAGGTTAATGTTACCTGTCTCATTGTCTCACCAGGGAAAATCTGTACGGCTGCAGGCCTTTGTTGATTGTGGCTCTGCTGCTAATTTTATAGACACTATTGTAGCAAAAGAGCTGGGTTTGCCTTTGCTGAAGTTAAATGCACCTATTAGAATATCTGCTATTGATAGCACCACTCTCACTCAGGGTGTGGTTACTTTTGTGACTCCAGAGCTCTCCATGCTTGTTGGTGCTCTGCATGTAGAATCTGTGTCATTTTTTGTTCTTGAGAATCTGATGTCAGCAGTGGTATTGGGTATGCCGTCGCTGCGCAAACATAACCCCGTCATAGACTGGCATCAGGGTGAGATTGTGCGATGGAGCCCGGAGTGTCAGGAGACGTGTATGTCTTTATCTGTGAACCTGACTAGAGCTGAACCTATCTTCATACCTTATGCATTCAGGGAATTTGCTGATGTGTTTTCTGTATCTGAATCTGAAAAATTACCTCCACACAGAGATTATGACTGCCCCATAGATTTGGTCCCCAATTCCCGACTCCCCAAGGGTAAAATGTATAATCTTTCTGGTCCGGAGTGTCAGGCCATGAAAGATTATATAGCAGACAGTCTACAGAGAGGGTTCATCAGACCATCCAGGTCACCAGTCCGCGCTGGAATTCTTTTTTGTTGATAAGAAAGATGGTGGCCTCAGACCTTGTATTGACTACCGTGAACTGAATGCTATTACTGTAAAGAATCAGTACCCTCTACCACTCATCCCTGATTTGTTTAACCAGCTCATAGGAGCCCGGTGGTTCACCAAGCTGGATCTAAGGGGTGCATATAACCTCATCCGTATCAGAGAAGGGGATGAGTGGAAAACTGCATTTAATACTCTAGAGGGACACTATGAGTACCTAGTAATGCCTTTTGGATTAAGTAATGTGCCGGCTGTGTTCCAGAACTTTGTTAATGACATTTTCAGAGATATTTGTGGTCAATATGTGGTGGGCTATCTGGATGATATCCTGGTTTATTCTCCTGATGCTACGTCACATGTCCAACATGTATGCACTGTACTCCAGAGACTCAGGGAGAATTCCCTATTTGCAAATTATGAGAAATGTGTTTTTTTTTGAGGCAGAGGTTAATTTCCTGGGTTATATATTGTCTGCAGAAGGCTTCCGCATGGATCCATCTAAGCTTCAACCGATTAAGGAGTGGGTGCAACCAAAGTCTCTGAAAGCCTTGCAGCGTTTCCTTGGATTCGCTAATTATTATCGTAAATTCATTCGAGATTTTTCCAAAATTGCCAAACCCCTCACCGATTTGACTAAAAAGGGGGCTGATGTGGTTAATTGGAAGCCAGAGGCGATCCATGCCTTCTCAAAATTAAAAGGATGTTTCTCCTCAGACCCGATTCTGGTTCAGCCTGACCTTATTCGTCCGTTTATTGTGGAAGTCGATGCATCCGAGGTTGGAGGGGGAGCGGTGCTATCACAAGGTACTCCGTCTCTCACTCAGCTTCGTCCTTGTGCCTTCTTTTCCCGCAA
Organism: Anomaloglossus baeobatrachus; assembly: GCF_048569485.1. NCBI lineage: Eukaryota > Metazoa > Chordata > Amphibia > Anura > Aromobatidae > Anomaloglossus > Anomaloglossus baeobatrachus. The sequence continues at coordinate 689,637,159 of NC_134353.1, read as the reverse complement.
GTTTTCTCCCACAGAGAGAAATTATGACATTGGTAATCGTGAGCTGTTGGCAATTAAATGGGCCTTCGAGGAATGGCGCCACTTCCTCGAAGGCGCCAAACATAAGGTCACAGTCATCACAGACCATAAGAACCTCACTTATCTGGAATCTGCTAAGAGACTCAATCCTAGGCAAGCCAGGTGGGCATTTGTTCTTCTCCAGATTTGATTTTGTGGTAACATTCCGGCCCGGTACCAAGAACACCAGAGCTGATGCACTTTCCCGTAGCTTCTGTCCCTCTCAGTCCGAAGACTCTGAACCAGTGCATATTTTAGCTAAAGGCATAATTATGTCATCGGTTTCCTTAGATTTAATAGACAAGGTCCATAATACCCAAGACCAAGCTCCTGAAACCACCCCTGTCCATAAACTGTTTGTCGCCCCCTCACTGCGCCTACGGGTACTCCAGGAATCCCACAATTCTGTGCTGGCAGGTCACCCTGGTATTGGCAATACCCTCCGATTAGTAACCAGGAATGTTTGGTGGCCAACCGTAGCGAAAGATTGTAAAGAATATGTACAGGCTTGTGAAACTTGTGCTCGAGCCAAGACACCCCGTACCCGCCATGCCGGATTTCTCCAGTCCCTACCTACTCCAGTAAGCCCTTGGACACATCTCTCCATGGACTTCATCACTGACCTTTCACCCTCAGAAGGGAAGACTTGTATCTGGGTAGTAGTGGATAGATTCAGCAAACAGTGTCATTTTGTTCCTCTGTCCGGATTACCCAATTCTGAAACTCTTAGCAAGTTGTTTATTAGGCATATTGTGCGGTTACACGGGGTTCCGGAAAATATTGTTTCTGACCGAGGAACACAGTTCGTCTCAAAATTCTGGAGGGCGTTTTGTAAAAAGATCAATATAGAGCTATCTTTTTCATCTGCCTACCACCTAGAGACCAATGGTCAGACCGAACGTTCCAATCAAACCCTTGAACAATATCTCCGGTGTTATGTGTCTGACCGTCAGTCTGACTGGGTGGAATATCTGCCGCTAGCTGAGTTCGCTATCAATAATCAGTATCAGGAATTCATCAAGACTACCCCCTTTTTCTGCAATTTAGGGTTGCATCCACGTTTTGGTTCTTTTTCTTCCGCTGTGGTGGATACTCCTGAGGCTGACTCAACTGTGGACAAATTAAAGGCTATCTGATCTGAGGTGAAAGAGAACCTGAAGAAGGCAAAGGTTGGTCAAGCCTCCTCTGCTAATAAGAGACTTCCAAGGGCCCTAGCCTTGGAGTTGGGGACAAGGTATGATTATCCACACAGAATATTAAACTCAAGGTCCCTTCTGCTAAGCTGGGTCCGAGATTTATTGGACCTTACAAGATTATCGAGGTAATTAATCCCACAGCTTTCCGCCTGCAACTCCCCCCATCCTTCAAGATATCGAATGTGTTCTATAAGTCCCTCCTCAAGTTATATCGTGTCCCCATTCACCCAGTCAGTGACCCTCCTCCTCCTGTTTTGGTGGAAGGTAACTTGGAGTATGAGGTACAGAGAATACTTGATTCCCGTATTGTCAGAGGGATGGTACAGTATTTGGTGCATTGGAGGGGTTACGGCCCCAAGGAGAGGTCATGGGTCCCTGCGAGCGATGTTCATGTTAGGGGTCTGGTCCGATGGTTTCACCTCCAATTTCCTTGGAAGCCGGGTTTTGAGGGTCCGGAGGCCCCTCGTGGAGGGGGGGTACTGTTATGTCACCGCCGGAGTCTGCTCCAGCGACTTCTGCTCCGATCGCCAGGCGACGCCGTGTTCCTGCCGTGGATGGTGCTGGTGATGGGAGAGAAGTCGATGCCAGCGGCACCAGTGGGCGCAGGCTCCAATCATCCACTGGGCTGGGTTAGCTTGGGATCTGCAGTACCACTGGCTGACTGTGGGTGGCATGTGTCTTCCAGCTGAAGTTGCCAGTGTTCAGCTACAGCCAATGGGAAGACACCACACCCTTCTTATTTCCCCTCCTGTCACATGATTACTGCCAGATATAGTTCTGATTTTCCTGGCTCCTGTTATGTCCTATTCTGTTGGTGATTGCTGTGTTGACTTCTGCGTGTTTTTGACTACCCTTTTGCCTACTGTTTTTGTACCTTGCTGCCCGACCCGGATCTGACCTCTGCTACGTTTGCTGACTACGTCACTGCCTGCTGATTGTGTCCCTGTTCCGCAAATCCTGGTTTGACCCTGCCTGACTACTACTCTCATCGGACTGCAGCCTTTCACAGGTAGTGATCTCCAGGGTCCTGTGTAATTCCAAATCCCTGCATAGGGGTTAAAGGGTTTCAGAGTTCTGGGGGTCCTACTTGGTGAGTGGCTTCCCTCTAGCCTTCCCTTTACAGCCCATCTGAGTCTGTGGATCTGCGTTACAATAGGCCAGGGTATCACATTCCCCCTTGGTTAAACATAGCTCATCCCCAAGCTACAGGACACCAGAGGTTTATTTTTGCTTTTAACTGTAAAAGGAAAAAAAGGAACATTATGCATTTATATTAACAGGTTCCATCCCTCACAGGGGAGGCACTTTACTTAAACGTTACTAAAATTGTTAAGAGTTCATCGCCCAACCGTGGGACGCTACTGGTTTTTATGGTAATGGAGGCTCAACCTACTCCATTGCAACCCCTTCCTGCGACAGTCGAGTCCCAACGTCCCGGTTCCCGACAACCCGCCACCCAAACAACCTGTTCCCCCTGGAAACCTATGGTGGGTCTGTGACCGGGTTAAGGTCCCAGGTGTTGTCTTCCAGACGACTCTGGTTGGTACAGGAGGTGCAACTATTATACAATACACAAGTCTGTGTTGGTCACGCCAGTCCTGTGACCGTGGTCCATGTTTACTTATATATAAAAACTTAAACGAAGTCCAAGCACCGGTTGTACACTTTTCAACAACTTACTTGCAAATCTGGTAACTTTCACTCTTTTCATTAAAACTGGTTGATTAGGCACTTATTTACTAATATTTTCTATATGGAAAATAACAAACTATGGAAAATAACAAACGAAAACACCAATACCTAACAATTCTATGGCATCGCAACTACTGGTACTGTAACATTTTATTTATTTATTTTTTTAGTAATAGACTGTTGGGTCCCGCAGCCACGCTTCCTTGCGACTACGTGCTACCGACGCCGACACATACCCTTCCTCAAACATCACATGCTTAGTTGCCTCCAGGGCATACCAGCCCCGTTTTCCGCAATGCTGGGTATAGGTAACCATCTTCTCCGGCTGAAGATTACGCTCTGGGTGGCCCCAAGGAAGGTGCTGCGCCACATCTCGTCGGGACACATACACCCATGCTGTGAGGCCCGCTTCGCGGATAAACACCCATCCTTGCTCGGGGTCAAACCGCTCCACAAGCCCACTGCACCATGGCCCTCTTACTCAGGAGGCAGCGCTCCTTATCTGCTCCTTCTCTTCTCGATCACGGGCCTCAAGCTCCCATCGTCGCCGGTCTCGGGTTGTAAACTCCGTCTGCAATTGGTACTGTTGTCGTTCCCAGTAGGGGGCATCAGCATCCGGCCTCAGCTCCATATCTGGCTTTGGCTTTACTTGGACTCTGGCAGCCCCAACAGCCGTCGGGATGCCGGGCAGTTGCGGACCGGGTGGACATCTTGGTTCCGCTCCCGCAGGTGTAAACGGATGAACCAAGTGCTCCACAGCCGGGGTTGCAGGGTCCGGGTGCTCCGCCTCTGAGGACGGGCCTGGTGATGCGGCCAGGTCTGGTCTGGCCGGTGTCTGGATGACCACTGCCGTGACTGGGGTGAGGGTTGTGGTCTGAACCACTGCAGCTGGAGCTTCCTGTAGATACACTGAAGGTTCCGCTGCCGGGGTTGGTGTGGCCAGCTTGGTGCCCGCCGAGGAAGGGGTAGTTGATGGTGGAGCGCTCACCGCGAGCTGGGATGGTCTGGATCCCCCAGCCGCTGTGGCTGGATTTGGGCAATCAATAGGGACTGGGTAACCGCTTACCCTCTCTTCATGTGGGATTTCAATCTCACGGGCTCGCACTGCCACCGCCAGGCTCCTCATCTCTTCCCTCCAATGATTCAGGATGAAAAAGAGCTGCGTCCGCATTCTCCTGCATAGCTGCTCTCTTTCCTCCTCTATCCATGTCGCGGTCCCAGGGACAGCACATTCTGGGGACCAGTCTCGCTTCACCATCTTGCCACTGCGTCTTCCAGGAAAGTTGTCGCAGAGTACTGGCGTCCCTGCTCCACTTCCGCTAGTAACACATTCTGACCCGCCCCCTCGGTCTTTTCGCAGCACTTTCTCGCTGACCATGGTCCTCTGGGCACTTCCGGTTCCGGACTCACAAGGAAGACGGAGGGCGGGGCTTACGCTTCGCACGCCTTTCCAATGAAGACAGCTTTTTGGCGCGAAAAGATGGCGGACAATGGTGGAATTGGCGGGAAAAGGGCTCTGGACCTGCAGTCTTCGGCTATCAAGGCGCACGTCACCCAGGTAAGTGGGTCCTGCTTGTATCCTGTTCGTGATGCCAGGTTTTTCGAGGTGTACTGCCCCCGTGTAAGCGGCCGGGCCGCTCAGATCCGGAGCCGCGGTGGCTTGAGGGGTCTCCGGACCCGTGGGGGTTCGCACGAACACCTTCAGGCCCCCCAATGGTGTGTCTGGTGGGTTTGGTGTAAAGTGTTCCTAGGATTTTGACTGGCTAAGCTGTTAGCAACACCAAAAGACCAGGATCTGTAACCAAGGAGGAGTGGATACTGTGCAGTAGGGCAGGTTGCACAATACCCTGTGACGACCTGATAGGTCAGGGTGTCACAGATGTCAGCATACTTAATTCTGCTCAATAAATGATACAATTAATATTAATATAAAACAATAATTATAATTAATATGTTAGCATTAATATTGAACAGAATTAATTTCAGCCTATTGGTTCGGCCCTTCACACCAGTTATGGTCTCTCATGCAACCCGTTGGGAAAATCAATTGCCCACCTCTGCTCTAAGCTGTTTGTCTGAGAGGGGATGTAGTTTTTTACATCAGTTTACTTTGTGTTATTGCTGTGTGGTGGGAATTGTTGCTGTGGTGTTGTACCTGAGGGGTGACCTGGTGCCATGGAAGCTTTGATTGGCTGTATGGGTGCTTCGGTGCACCTGGGTTACTACCCTTCTGTAGCTATGTCATAGTGGCAGTGGTTGCTGGACAACATTGCATCTAGCAAATTTGGGACCCATTGAGAGGTTCACCATTATGTGGGCTTATACATTCTGATCAAAATTGTAAATGAGAACCTAGTGTTCAGTTTAGTAAATATTTAGCTGCAATACTTGGATCTGCCGTCCATGTCTTTTTCTCCAGTTATGTTATATTTATTCTACCATTTGGTTTGATAAAGAAGCTAAACTCACACAAGATGCTACCAAACTGGAATTTTGCTGTTTATTGCACTCACTAGTCACTGAAGGAAAACTACCCCACTCTTCTTATCACTGACAGAGGAATTATAGCAAAAAGCTAGAGAATCCAAAACATATTTATTAAAATAATGCCTTTGGACTAAAATTTTCTTCTCTAGAAACCAAAGCAGCAAATATTGTTGCAGTTGAAGCTTTGCATTCGATATTCACCCGAGGCGTCAATCTAGGCAATCACTTACACAGAGCTGTAACTAGGTACTGCCATGAAGAATCACTGTTCAATTGGTGAGAATTTAATGCAGTCTTGCTCCTTGAGCACATTTAACATAAGGATAGTTACATAGGTGTAGAAGCAATTCAAAGTGCAACTTTTGTCGGAAATGGCTTGTGAAGGTGTCAGAAAATATAATTGACAGTTGTCTGTGTCTTTTTGAGAACTACAGAATCACTATAACAAAAACCAGATCATGGTATATAATTCTAAAAAAAATGGAAATATCTCTGCTTTCTAAGCTTTGTATTGTCACCGCATTCTGAAATGCTATCAGGCATTTGTATTTCAGGGCTCTCATTAAGCAGTATATACAAATTATAAATATTATATGAAACCGTGAAATATTCTGTCAATTATTATCATTGCAAAAAAATAAACTTTATAATAAGGAAAAATTATAAATTTCATATTGCAATACTATGCAAATGGGAAGTTACTGGATCTGCACATCACTGATTGCATCTAGTTATAAGCTGGAATCAATTATGTACAAATCTTTCTTTTTGTAGATTTAATTTTGTGACTAACAGTTAGATATACATTCGGAGCAACCAATCGGATTCCAACTCCAAATTTACAAAAGCTCTTTGGAGACACTAGCTTATGCAAAATGCTTTTTAAAGGGAATCTTAAAGGATTTTGTTTTTATATAATCTGAGAGCAGTATAAGATATATGTAAGAGAGATTAAACACAGCTGTGGTCACCTATTGGGCTGTGGCTGTAGTTTTAAATTAATCAATATTTTATTAGCAAGGACTAGTCCGGCAGGATTATCACTGTCGGACTAAAGGTACGCGATCCCACCAGCAACCTGACCTGGCAGGGATCGCTGGAGCGTCGCTACACGGGTTGCTGGTGAGCTGTCACACAGGCAGATCTCAGCAGCAACCAGTGACCAGCCCCCAGCCAGCAGCGACGCGTGGAAGCGATGCTGCGCTTGGTAACTAAGGTAAATATCGGGTAACCAACCCGATATTTACCTTGGTTACCAGCGCACACCGCTTAGTGCTGGCTCCCTGCACTCCTAGCCAGAGTACACATCGGGTTAATTACCCGATGTGTAGTCTGGCTATGTGTGCAGGGAGCAGGGAGCCGGCACTGACAGCGTGAGAGCGGCAGACGCTGGTAACGAAGGTAAATATCGGGTAACCAAGGAAAGGGCTTCTTGGTTACCCGATATTTACATTGTTTACTAGCGTCCGCAGAAGCCGGCTCCCTGCACATTCAGTTGTTGCTGTCTCGCTGTCACACACAGCGATCTGTGCTTCACAGCGGGAGAGCAACAACTAAAAAATGGTCCAGGACATTCAGCAACAACCAGCGACCTCACAGCAGGGGCCAGGTTGTTGCTGGATGTCACACACAGCAACATCGCTAGCAAGTCGTGCCTCAGCTGCGATGTTGCTAGCAATGTTGCTTAGTGTGACGTGGCCTTAGGTCTCAAAAGCAGGCCAGTCCAACTAATACGTATAACCCTGCCCCTACCACGGATATGCAGTTTGCTCACAATGTATAATGTATACAGGAAGCTGCCAATTAGAGGTTTGGGCGGGGTTATACACAACCCAGTATTCTGACCACTGCTACAGCTACAACAGAGAAAATAGGGATTCTTTCAAAACTGCATCAAGAAGTACAGTAAGTGATACATTGTTAGCATTTGGGTCTTTGCTTCTACATCATGCATCACTGAGATTACATAGCAAAAATTTGCTGACAGATTTCCTTTAAGCAACTTATCCATTTTTTCATTGCACCAGACTTGATCTGTAACCATATGCACTATAATCTTACTGTCTGCATATATTAAAGGGGGTGGTATGTGCTGCCTATACATGGAGGTACGGCCCTTTAGACATCCACTGATTGGTCAAAATAACGCATTAAGTAAGCATGGCCATGACATGCTCTATCTTCTCCTGGGTAATTTTGCCACATGCTGATGAGCTAAACAGGGGGAAACACTACAATCTCACCAGATTGAACCCTTCTCCAACTGTGTGGCGTGTGAAAGCATGGTACACACTCACCTTGACTATATGCAAGGTAGGCCAGCGCTCATAATGAGCATGGCGGGATTTGGAACAAGTGAGAATAAGGCACCGCTGACTGGAACAAGACACTTGAGGTGGGAGGTTGAGAGGAGTGGAGATTTATGGTTAATGACTGCACCAGGGATACTCCATAAATGGCGTGTAATGCAACTGCTGTTCTCTGACAGAGGCTCTAAGGCATAAACAAAGCTTACTGGGTGTGCTATGAGAAGACAAAGCAGGGTTTCTCCAGCTACCTCAAGGACCTCTACTTCCTCTAGATCAGGGAGCATTGAGAGGTTCCTGACAGAAAACACAAAATCCCCTCAGGAGCACGGAAGCAAAATGGCCACGACACCTATCCTTAAGCAGCTTCCTCATAGAGTGGATGTCTAGATGGAGATGAACAGGGAAAGGATCAACGTGCTGAGTGTTTTCAGAGCTACTTACCCTCATCCACTTCTTATGGACGGGACAGAATTGGAATATTGTTCAGCTACAATTATATCAGAACAAACAGCATCTGACTACCGAGAAACACATTAGACATATGGAGTACTTAAATAGTATAATTGAAGACCTAGAAAATCGCAACTGGCAAAATAACTTTCGAATATAGGGTCTTTAAAAAGTTACAACTATAGCTGAACTTATACCCACTGAATGTGACATCTTTAATTCAATGCTGAGCGGATCACCAGAGGAAGAAATCCTGATTGCTAGAGCACACCGAGCACGCCAAGCACGCCATAAAAAAACTGTTACATCAAAGCTATTTCAAGCATAGAGGCAGAAAGCAATAATTTTTCTATGAATTTGCTAGAAACATTCATCCTAAAGCTCCCACCAACTACATCACGGCTCTCTGTACTTCAGTAGATACAGAAGTTAATGAGTTCCCACAAATTACTTAGGCATTTAAGGAATATTACATATCCTTATATAACATTAAAGGTCAAAATGCAAATTTATCCCCATCATGCTTTCAGGCAAACATAAATCAATATATCAATAAAACATCACTCCCCTCTGTATCTGAGGATATTCATTATACGATAGACCAATAAATATTGCGGTTGTCTTGGTTTGATGGAATTAATGTCTTGAAAATGGATATCCTCTTTAAATTCCTCTATTTGTTTTAGGCAGTCCTTATAGCTTTTTCCTGTTTATTTTTTTAAACATCTAAATAAGCATGTAGTAACTTTATCTGGATATCTGGTAGGCCTTGCCTAGTGTGCAGATTTTTTAAGTAGATCCAGACACAAAGGGGGAACTGGTCTCAAGGATTTTTAGTCCTATTATCAGGCGGATATTTTGCTGCGCCTTTTGGATTGGTTTCATGGTGCCAAGTAGAAGCAATGGGTATCTTTTGAATTATCTCTATCCCAATTGTCATTGACTTTTCTGCCCTGGATTCATATTGGATGTCGCTCATTTTATATATTTTCAAATAATTTGGACCTGGGATCAAATAATTTAAAATGATAACATTTTCAATAAACCAGACCCTATGACCCAGAATTGCCCGCTGGGATAGGAGTCAAGCCATAAAAGTAGACTGCAACACGTCATCAAGATGTCACCATTAAATAAAAGTCTAGTCCCAAATGGATAAACCTCTAAATTTTATAAGAAATTAGTCCCACTACTGTTACACTATTTAACCAAAGTTTTCAACTTTGTTTTGACCTACAATCCATTCCTTAAGCAAACCTTAAGGCCCTGTTACACGCTCCGATATATCGTGCGATCGCATGAGCGATCGCAGCCGCCCCCGTCATTTGTGCATCACGGGCAATTCGTTGCCCGTGGCGCACAATGTCATTAACCCCCGTCACACGTACTTACCTCCCTAACGACGTCGCTGTGGGCGGCGAACATCCTCTTCCTGAAGGGGGAGGGACATTCGGCGTCATAGCGATGTCACACAGCGGCCGCCCAATAGAAGCGGAGGGGTGGAGATGAGCAGCCGGAACATTCCGCCCACCTCCTTCCTTCCTCATTGCCGGCGGGATGCAGGTAAGCTGTGTTCGTTGTTCCTGGGGTGTCACACGTAGCGATGTGTGCTGCCTCAGGAACGACGAACAACTGGGGCGCAGAAGGAGGAACGACATTATGAAAATAAACGACGTGTCAACGAGCAATGATAAGGTGAGTATTTTTGCTCGTTAACAGTCGTTCGGAGGTGTCACACGGTACGACATCTCTAACGATGCCGGATGTGCGTCACGAATTCCGTGACCCCGATGGCATATCGTTAGATATATCATAGCATGTAACGCCGCCTTTAGACACTCACATCAGTTATTCCAAAGCATGAAAAGAACTCAACCATTTGTTTGAGTTATTGACCAATTTCATTAATCAATATTGACGCCAAAGTCTAAGATTATAGTCATGAGATTAGCCCCAATAAAGCCCCATCTTATACATAATGATAAAGTCGGATTTGTCTCTCATAGAGAAACAAAAGATAATGCAATTAAATCAATACTCCTTATAACACATGCTAAGACATTGAAAATTCCAACCTGTATTTTATCAATAGACGCTGAGAAGGCATTTGAACGGGCTAGGTGGTCCTTTCTACAAAATGCCTTGAAACAGGTTAACTTAGGCCCAAACATACTAACAAAAAAATGGCCTTATATCAGAACCCCTCTGCTAAAATTAGTAGTATTGGAATGTTCTCAGACCCCTTTGCAGTTCTTAACGGGAATAGGCAGGGATGTCCGCTCTCACCTTTCATATACATTATCATAACGGAACACTTTGCAACAACTTTAGGGAACAAACCCAAATATTCACGGCATTGGTGTTTCTGAGTTACACTTCTGTTACACTAAAGTGTAAATCTAAGAGATCTTATAGGTCTACAAGTACATGAAAAGATAAATTGTGCATGTTTCTATTCTGTAATGTGTTCATTTTCTCAATAAAGCAAGTTTATGAAAAAAAAACACACTGAGTTGCATACCTCCTACATGAGCTGCACGCATAGACTGGTAAAAAAGGTCAATTAAAACTCTATATGTCGCCTGTTCAGTGGAAATGAGTGTATGGACATAAAGACTTCCTATGGAGCCCTAACACTGCTCTGTGCATGTAGCCCATGCTTGGTGCACATTTCAGAGTGGTGTTTTGACCAGTGGAGGTCTCAGGATCTGAACTCTGCATTGCAGAACATTGCAGCTACAATGATACAGATGTACCCTTTCTTAAACTAACACACACACCACATAACATCTAATGAGGACCTATCACAAATCTTTGTATCATTAATCTTAAAAGTTGATGAAATAATGAGTTTAGAAAAAGAATGTTAGCAAATTATATACCAAAATTGAGAAAAATACACTTTTTTAACACAAGCCTATCTTTCAAATTAGCCAACTTTGTTTGAAGTTGCCTCCAGGGAGTTTTCATGCTCATCTGCTCTGCTTATGGCACTTTCCCATGATGCCCAGCATTAAGGAAGAGTGATTTATTCTAAGAATTGCAGCAAGAACCGCTTATGTCCATCTATAACTGTCAGCAGCACTCAACACAATGTAATAGTTCAGTCACAAAGACGGTTAGTGTTGTGTTCTCAGTACTGGACTTATACCTGTCTAGCACTGAGCGCTCATTAACAGAATGAAGTCAGTGTGCGCTTTGGCTGGCACTGCAACTAAACTGATACTGTATGTTGTAAGTGCTGTAGACAGTGATAAGTAGTATCTAATCCAAATTGCCATATATGAAGTGCTGCCTCCCAGTGCAAGGAACACAGTGTTGTGCTAGTCTGGTACAGATATTCCCTGAAGAAATCCCACAGGGAATACCTCCAGTGTTGAGTGCTAGATATCAGTCAATCTGCACTCTGTCCGGCACTGCAAGTTGGTGTGTGTGTGTTGGTGATGACAGCTTTAAGACTCCTCCTGTATGTAGAAACTAATCGTAGGTATTACTCTTGTGTGATTTTAGCCAATTTTTCCACACACTCTTCATATCCTGAAGGTTCTTTGGGCTCCTTCAATGAACTCTGAGCTTTAGTTCCTTCTATAAATTTTCAATTTAAAAAAATAAATCCTACAAAAAGCAAAGAATAGAGACAACAAGGCCCTGTTCAAAGGGTAGTAAATTGGAATTTTAAATGCAGTGTTTTTATGGTTTATACAAAGCTTGCATAAATCTCTGTAATGAGTCAATGGATCACAATTGTCGTATGCTGCTCACCAAGGGTTTGCTTTGTAACAAATTCTTCCTTTGGAACCACACAAGCCGGAAAGTATCAATGGAGACTTGAGACACCACGTTTTGCAAATTTGTTCATAGGGATATTTGAGTCCTCTTCACCTCCATATTCATCAGTTTATACCAACAATATTGTTTATTACCGTCGCTATATAGACGACTTGATAATCATATGGGATAGTATGAAAGCTGCAGCACTTTCATTTATAACTTTGCTTAATGCAAATGATTGGGGTATTCCCTTTACTTCACAAATTGACAAAGACCAAATAGTTTATTTGGATCTTGTAGTAACACATCAAGGGCCTATTAATATTACCAAGACACATTTTAAGGCAGTTGATACCAATGGTTGTTTGAATTTTTATAGTGCACACTATTGCAAATGGAAAAAAAACATCCCTGTTAGTTCTTTTGAATTAGAAAGAACTGTTCTTCACAAGAAGATTATATCATTCAATCATCCATTCTCAAAAAAAGGTTTAAAGAAAAAAGGTATCCACAGGAGATTGTAAAGGCGGCTTATGAGAATAATTTGATGAGAACACAAGACGATTGTCTTTTGAAAATAAAATCCAATACTTTTAAGAGAAAAGATTCCCTCAAAAATAAAAAAAATAGTTACGTAAAAAGAAACAATAACTTTTTGTTTCCACTTTTAACAAAGGTAATAAATTGATACGCAAGTTACTGATGAAATATTGGTACATACTAAAAAAGGATCCTATTTTGAACAAATTGTTACCATTGGAGAAAAGTTGTGAAAAAATCTAGCATCTGTCAAATGTAATAAAATTTAAATTTTAATTAAAAAAGTTAAAAACATGAAAACGTTTCATGGAAGCATGTGTAGACACGAAGGTCTATGCGTTTTTTTTCTTTTCAATGTTTTGTTTATTAAGCTTTCTCTACACGTATTGTTATACATGTCAGCTGTTGAAAACTGCAGGCCGTGGGGATTATCCTCACACGATCCATGACGTACCCAGTACCTCATGTGTCGTGAAGAGGTTAACATAGACCATAGAACATTTAGACCATCCGGATACAAACTGCGAAGTATGGAAAACCAGAAAGACTCTTTACGGTTAAGTACACTATTACGATTTGAGACTGACATTTCTCATTGGATCATATGCATATCTCATCAGAATGAATTTCAGAGAAGAAGAAACAATGACAGCATATAAAGTTCCAGACATTGGCCATCATTAGTTTGGTACTGAAAAATCTCAAGAATGGCCTTAGCATATAACTAGTTCAATTATCATCTATTTAATCAAGTCAATTAAAACTACATAATAGATAAAGGAAAGAGGAAGGATGAGTAGGGAAGGGTAGGGTACGGGAAAAAGAGATGGGTAGACTCTGAGAGCATTCAAGTGAGAAAGAAGGTGCTTGGTGAGGAAAGGTACGGCTTGTCATCTATGAACATCACTCGAGTGTTACTTTTTTTGTGCTGTAATTATTGAAAGATATTCTGTGGATTTCCTAAAGGTCATCCAAGGGTTTCAAACCTTGTGGAAGGAATCTGAGCTAAGTTGAGAAAGGGAGGCCGATTTCTTGGTGCGAAATAAGAGGTCTATTTTGCTAAGTACCTGCTTTTTAGACGGGATATTGGGTGTAAGCCAAAGGGTGGGGACCAAAAGCTTACATGCTGCCACAACAAAGGCCGCCAGTTTTGACAGAGATTTATTAGCCGGCCAGACCAGAAAGTTGAGTAGGACCATTTCTGGGGTGAGCTGGACTTTACCGCCCACAAGAGACGAAACGAGCAGTGAGAAGTCCCGCCAAAGCGAACTAATTATTGGGAAACCCCACCATATATGAATGTACCTACCTTCCTCCGCACCACACCTCCAGCACAATGAGGAAGAGGATGGATACTATTGGTGCCACTGCACTGGCGTAGTGTACCCCCTAGTTACCACTTTATATGAGTTTTCCTGAAGGTCTATGCGTTTCAAGCAGATGGACTGCTCTTAATCATGACTCTTTATTGTTACAATTGGAGCCTAGCATTACCTTCCAGAGAGGTGGAACGATCAAAAACCTAGTTGCACCAAGCAAATTAAGAGATGTTTGTGATTAAGAAGGATAAATACAATACTGATATAAAAATCAGTGGGGGCGTAAAAAGATGTGGTAGTAGAAAAAAATGTCATTATTGTAAAATTAGAAACCATGGAGTTATTTCTAGTAATTCAAATAGTACAGGTGAAATCATAGAAATTAAACAGCAACTCACATTCAGCAGTGAATTTCTTTATGTAGTGGACTGTGGCTGTGGTATGCAATATATGGGCCGTACAACTCAGTCTCTTAGGTTTAGAATGAATAGCCCCAGATATAACGCAAAAAATAGTTTAATCGAATTCAGTCTATCCAGACATCTATTGACCAAAATAAAAAAAATTCTGTAGAACGTTCACATCTTTAGAACAAATCTCTCTAGATGTCTTAAATCGCAATAGTGTACTTAACCGTAAAGAGTAGAGTTGAGCGCGGTTCGTGGTTCGTGGTTCTCCAGTTCTAGGCTCGAGTGATTTTGGGGCATGTTCTAGATCGAACTAGAACTCGAGCTTTTTGCAAAAGCTCGATAGTTCTAGAAACGTTCGAGAACGGTTCTAGCAGCCAAAAAACAGCTAAATCATAGCTTGGTTTCTGCTGTAATAGTGTAAGTCACTCTGTGAATCAAACTATTATCACATTTCAGTGTATAGTGTGCGTGAACAGCGCCTTCAGATCACTGCTGTTTCTATAATGGCGATCGCCATTTTTTTTTTTTTTTTCTTGTCTTCCTTCCCTAAGCGCGCGCGTCTTGTGGGGCGGGCCAGCATGTCAGCCAATCAGAGACACACACACAGCTAAGTGGACTTTGAGCCAGAGAAGCAACGGCATGTGTGATAGGATCTGCATGTCACATGTCCCTGCATTATAAAACCGGACATTTTCTTCACGGACGCCATTATCTGCCTTCTGCGTCTTTGGTGTCAGACATCACTGTCGCAGCTCCGTCTTGAGTCCTATCGCTGATACAGCTGTATGCGCTGCATACACAGCGTTAGACAGCATAGGGAGAGCACTTTATAGCAGTCCTTTTAAGGGCTCAAACCGGCAGGGTCAGAGTTAAGGTGACAGGTCCTGAAAACAGCGCCAGCGTCTGTGCAGCCAAGGTCAGGGATTTCCTCCATGCATTTCACCATTAGGAGGGAATAGAAAGGCAGGCTTCCATTCCTCTACCCAGAGCACCACAATCCTGCCACTGTACCCTCTTGTCCTCTGCACACTCCAACTCATAACTAAGCCATTATACTAGCAAACACTCAGTGTACCTAGTGGCATCCTATCTGTGGCTATTGGACTTTGCTATAGTCCCACTAGTGCAAAGACATTTGCAGAGCACGTCTGCCTGCATTGCAGACTACAACTAATTATAACTAAGCCATTATACTAGCAAACACTCAGTGTACCTAGTGGCATCCTATACGTGGCTATTGGACTTTGCTATAGTCCCACTAGTGCCAAGACATTTGCAGAGCGCATCTGCCTGCGTTGCACACTCCAACTAATTATAACTAAGCCATTATACTAGCAAACACTTAGTGTACCTAGTGGCATCCTATACGTGGCTATTGGACTTTGCTATAGTCCCACTAGTGCCAAGACATTTGCAGAGCGCATCTGCCTGCGTTGCACACTCCAACTAATTATAACTAAGCCATTATACTAGCACACACTCAGTGTACCTAGTGGCATCCTATACGTGGCTATTGGACTTTGCTATAGTCCCACTAGTGCCAAGACATTTGCAGAGCGCATCTGCCTGCGTTGCACACTCCAACTAATTATAACTAAGCCATTATACTAGCACACACTCAGTGTACCTAGTGGCATCCTATACGTGGCTATTGGACTTTGCTATAGTCCCACTAGTGCCAAGACATTTGCAGAGCGCATCTGCCTGCGTTGCACACTCCAACTAATTATAACTAAGCCATTATACTAGCAAACACTTAGTGTACCTAGTGGCATCCTATACGTGGCTATTGGACTTTGCTATAGTCCCACTAGTGCCAAGACATTTGCAGAGCGCATCTGCCTGCGTTGCACACTCCAACTAATTATAACTAAGCCATTATACTAGCAAACACTCAGTGTACCTAGTGGCATCCTATACGTGGCTATTGGACTTTGCTATAGTCCCACTAGTGCCAAGACATTTGCAGAGCGCATCTGCCTGCGTTGCACACTCCAACTAATTATAACTAAGCCATTATACTAGCAAACACTTAGTGTACCTAGTGGCATCCTATACGTGGCTATTGGACTTTGCTATAGTCCCACTAGTGCCAAGACATTTGCAGAGCGCATCTGCCTGCGTTGCACACTCCAACTAATTATAACTAAGCCATTATACTAGCAAACACTCAGTGTACCTAGTGGCATCCTATACGTGGCTATTGGACTTTGCTTTAGTCCCACTAGTGCCAAGACATTTGCAGCACGTCTGCCTGCGTTGCACACTCCAACTAATTATAACTAAGTTACATTGTCAGGGATATTTATTCTTTATTATTCTGCTGTTAATAAAGCTAGACCACCACTGCAATCTTCACCACCTCTCAATTTTTACTACCACATTTTCAGTCCACAATCTTGTCGCAATCAACATGAGTGGCAAAATGACAGATGCTGGTGGAAAGGGGAAGAGGCGTGGTGGAAAAGGCAAAAAAGGTTTTGTCAGTGGGGAAGGTGGCAAAGCTCCATTATCATCTGCTGCAGATAGACCATCTACTAGCAAAAGTAAGATGTCTACTACTTATTGTGGACAATCCGATGTGCTCCCTTTTTTACGGACACGAACAAGAGGAACAAAGGTAGATGATGGGCAAAAAAGGAAAATGCTTGAATGGATCTCAAGTGGTCCAACAAGTGCCCTCTCAGCCACTTCAAGTACCGCATCCAAAAAACACCAGTCCTCTGAGTTGTCATCCCAATCACACTTGATTTCTCCCAGCTCTGAAGTCTCCATCAGCCCTGCACAGTATGGTGGAACTGAGATGGCTGAGTCTGCAGAGCTGTTCAGTCACACTATAGCCTGGGAATCAGAGGTCTGCTCCCAAGCTACAGTGAGTACAGAACAGGAAATGGTCTGCAGTGATGCCCAGAACCTTTGTGACTCTGATTCAGGCCGTGAGGACCAAGTTTCTGAGCATAATGTTGACCCTTTGTCACAAACTGTAACACCTGTGGTTATAGACAATGAGGAACATACTGATGAAGATGAGACGCAGATACCCGATTGGGATGACAACTTAAATATTCGGTCAGGGCAAGAAGAGGCTCGGTCTGAGGGGGAGGGGAGTGCAAACACAACAATTGATGATGACGTTCTAGATCCCACCTACTGTCAACCCCCAGTCAGGCACTCGAGGAGGTCAACAGAGGCGGTGGAGGAGGATGCAACCGACGACGAAGTTACCTTGCGCCTTCCTGGACAGAGTCGGAGCACTGGTAGCACGTCTACAACTGCATCCTCAGCCACCACTCTGCCTATGAGCATTATTCGGGGTGGATCAACAGGTCGCATGGCCTCTAAGCCTTGCCTAGCCTGGTCCTTTTTTCACATCGAAAAAGATCGCCCAACTCATGTGATATGTAACATTTGTCATGATTCTGTTAGTAGAGGTCAAAACCTCAGCAGTTTGACAACTTCTTCCATGAATCGTCACATGACTAAATATCATAAGTCCCGGTGGGAAGCTCACCGTGCTGCAATGCGGCCTAGCGGAGCGAACCATCCACCGCCCGCCCCTTCCAGTGCATCCGCGCGCTCTTCATCTTCTAGGACTGTGGGGACAGCTGTCACACCTGTTTTTCCACGCAAAATTTCCACCACTGTAACCGCAACAGGCAGTTTGCTTGTAAGGTCGTCAGTTGGTTTGGAAGGGGAAACAAGTGAGTGTGTACAGCTCTCTCAGACATCGATAGCACCAACGTTGGATGAAGGCAACATCATGTCTCCGCCTGCACTTTCCTCACAAACCTGCATTTTTCCAGGGACACCCTACTCAACACCGTCTACACACAGCAGCCAGATCTCTGTCCCTCAGATGTGGTCAAATAAAAGGCCACTTCCTCCGACCCATGACAAAGCTAAGAGGTTGACTCTATCCCTCTGTAAGCTGTTGGCTACCGAAATGCTGCCTTTCCGCCTAGTGGACACACAGGATTTTAGAGACCTTATGTCTGTCGCTGTGCCCCAGTACCAGATGCCTAGTCGCCACTACTTCTCTAAGAAAGGTGTGCCCGCGCTACACCAGCATGTCGCACACAACATCACCGCTTCCTTGAGAAACTCTGTGTGTGAACGGGTGCATTTCACCACCGATACTTGGACCAGTAAGCATGGACAGGGACGTTACATGTCGCTGACTGGGCACTGGGTAACTATGGTGATAGATGGTGAAGGGTCTGCTGCACAAGTCTTGCCGTCCCCACGACTTGTGTGTCAATCCTCTGTCTGTCCAAGTTCCGCCACTGCTTCTGCATCCTCCACCTCATCTGGGTCCTCCACCTCCGCCCCAAGCCTGCCTGGTCAGGCCACCAGCGTTCTCACTGCGCAGAAGGAATCACGCACCCCTCATTACTATGCTGGCAGCAGAGCGCAACGGCATCAGGCGGTCTTTAGCTTGACATGTCTTGGTAATAAGAGTCACACAGCTGAGGAGTTGTGGTCAGCTCTGCGGTCCGAGTTTAATAAATGGTTGTCTCCACTCAACCTGCAGCCTGGTAAGGCCGTGTGCGACAATGCTGCAAACCTGGGTGCGGCCCTTCGCCTGGGCAAGGTGACACACGTACCTTGTATGGCTCACGTGTTGAACCTTGTCGTGCAGCAATTTTTAACACACTATCCCGGCCTAGATGGCCTTCTGAACAGGGCACGAAAACTGTCTGCTCACTTCCGCCGTTCAAGCGCCGCAGCTGAGCGACTTGCATCGCTCCAGAAGTCTTTCGGCCTGCCGGTTCATCGCCTGAAATGCGATGTGGCGACACGCTGGAATTCAACTCTCCACATGTTACAGCGACTGTGGCAGCACCGCAGAGCCCTGGTGCAATACGTCATGACGTATAGCCTGGGCCAACGAGATGCAGAGGTGGGGCAGATCACCCTGATGGAGTGGTCTCAGATCAAGGACCTATGCACCCTTCTGCACAGTTTCGACATGGCGACGAATATGTTTAGCGCTGACAATGCCATTATCAGCATGACGATTCCAGTCATTTACATGCTGGAGCACACGCTAAACACTATTCGGAGTCAGGGGGTGGGACAACATGAAGGGGAGGAACTACAGGAGGATTCATATGCGCAAGGGACAACAACATCACCAAGGTCCAGACGTTCATCATCACCAACGCAGCAGGCATGGGACCAAGGGGGACAGGGATCGACAAGGGCGCATAGTAGCAGGCGAAATGTTGAGCAAGGTGCAGGAGAACATGAAGAAATGGAGGACGAACTGTCCATGGACATGGAAGACTCAGCGGATGAGGGAGACCTTGGTCAAATTTCAGTTGAAAGAGGTTGGGGTCAGATGTCAGAGGAAGAAAGAACGGGTAGCACCTCTATGCCACAAACACAGCGTGGACTTGGTCCGCATGGCTGCGCAAGACACATGAGTGCCTTTTTGTTGCACTACCTCCAACATGACAGTCGTATTGTCAAAATTAGAAGTGATGATGCCTACTGGATTGCCACACTATTAGATCCCCGGTACAAGTCCAAATTTTGTGACATAATTCCAGCCATAGAAAGGGACGCACGTATGCAGGAGTATCAGCAGAAGCTGTTACTAGATCTTAGCTCGGCTTTTCCACCAAACAACCGTGCAGGTGCAGGGAGTAAATCTCCCAGTTGTAACTTGACAAACATGGGACGGTCTCGTCATCTTCAACAGTCTACCCGTACCAGTAGGACCGTATCTGGTGCCGGTAACAGCAATTTTATGGAATCTTTTCATAATTTTTTTAGACCCTCTTTTGCAAGGCCACCAGAGACAACAAGTCTGACACATAGTCAACGGCTGGAGAGGATGATACAGGAGTATCTCCAAATGAACATCGATGCCATGACTGTGCAACTGGAGCCTTGCTCCTTTTGGGCTTCAAACCTAGAAAAATGGCCAGAGCTCGCAACTTACGCCTTGGAGATTTTGTCGTGTCCAGCTGCCAGCGTTGTCTCTGAACGTGTATTCAGTGCTGCTGGGTGTGTGCTGACAGATAAGCGCACGCGTCTGTCCAGTGACAATGTGGACAGACTGACGTTCATCAAAATGAACAAGTCATGGATCCAGAAGGAATTTACTACCCCTGTGTCATCCTGGGGAGAGTAAATGCTTGTTGATTTGGAATGTGCTTGATGCAAATCAAAACATCCTGTTTGCAACTAGGGCACAAGTGCTGCCACTGAATGGGTGGGTGTGTGGGGCCCAATTTTTGGAAAAAAAGGGAGACTCCGCTTGGAGTAACCCTTGCTTACATTGTTTTTAAAAGAAGCCAAGATGAACAGAGCTGGGATCAGGAAAGACTTTGCTACCTACCCTGGTGTCATCCTGGGGACGGTTAATTATGGCGTATTTTTGAATGTGCTTGATGCAAATCTAGCTGTGAAGTGTACAACTGGGGCACAACTGCTGCCACTGAATGGGTGGGTGTGTGGGGCCCAATTTTTGGAAAAAAAGGGAGACTCCGCTTGGAGTAACCCTTGCTTGCTGTGTTTTTAAAAGAAGCCAAGATGAACAGAGCTGGGATCAGGAAAGACTTTGCTACCTACCCCGGTGTCATCCTGGGGACGGATAAGAATGACGTATTTTTGAATGTGCTTGATGCAAATCTAGCTGTGAAGTGTACAACTGGGGCACAACTGCTGCCACTGAATGGGTGGGTGTGTGGGGCCCAATTTTTGGAAAAAAAGGGAGACTCCGCTTGGAGTAACCCTTGCTTGCTGTGTTTTTAAAAGAAGCCAAGATGAACAGAGCTGGGATCAGGAAAGACTTTGCTACCTACCCCGGTGTCATCCTGGGGACGGATAAGAATGACGTATTTTTGAATGTGCTTGATGCAAATCTAGCTGTGAAGTGTACAACTGGGGCACAACTGCTGCCACTGAATGGGTGGGTGTGTGGGGCCCAATTTTTGGAAAAAAAGGGAGACTCCGCTTGGAGTAACCCTTGCTTGCTGTGTTTTTAAAAGAAGCCAAGATGAACAGAGCTGGGATCAGGAAAGACTTTGCTACCTACCCCGGTGTCATCCTGAGGACGGATAAGAATGACGTATTTTTGAATGTGCTTGATGCAAATGTAGCTGTGAAGTGTACAACTAGGGCACAACTGCTGCCACTGAAGGGGTGGGTGTGTGTGGGGCCCAATTTTTGGAAAAAAGGGAGACTCCGCTTGGAGTAACCCTTGCTTACATTGTTTTTAAAAGAAGCCAAGATGAACAAGTCATGGGTCAGCAAAGACTTTGCTACCTACCCCGGTGTCATCCTGGGGATGGATAAGAATGGCGTATTTTTGAATGTGCTTGATGCAAATGTAGCTGTGAAGTGTACAACTAGGGCACAACTGCTGCCACTGAAGGGGTGGGTGTGTGTGGGGCCCAATTTTTGGAAAAAAGGGAGACTCCGCTTGGAGTAACCCTTGCTTACATTGTTTTTAAAAGAAGCCAAGATGAACAGAGCTGGGATCAGGAAAGACTTTGCTACCTACCCCGGTGTCATCCTGGGGACGGATAAGAATGACGTATTTTTGAATGTGCTTGATGCAAATCTAGCTGTGAAGTGTACAACTGGGGCACAACTGCTGCCACTGAATGGGTGGGTGTGTGGGGCCCAATTTTTGGAAAAAAAGGGAGACTCCGCTTGGAGTAACCCTTGCTTGATGTGTTTTTAAAAGAAGCCAAGATGAACAGAGCTGGGATCAGGAAAGACTTTGCTACCTACCCCGGTGTCATCCTGGGGACGGATAAGAATGGCGTATTTTTGAATGTGCTTGATGCAAATGTAGCTGTGAAGTGTACAACTAGGGCACAACTGCTGCCACTGAAGGGGTGGGTGTGTGTGGGGCCCAATTTTTGGAAAAAAGGGAGACTCCGCTTGGAGTAACCCTTGCTTACATTGTTTTTAAAAGAAGCCAAGATGAACAAGTCATGGGTCAGCAAAGACTTTGCTACCTACCCCGGTGTCATCCTGGGGATGGATAAGAATGGCGTATTTTTGAATGTGCTTGATGCAAATGTAGCTGTGAAGTGTACAACTAGGGCACAACTGCTGCCACTGAAGGGGTGGGTGTGTGTGGGGCCCAATTTTTGGAAAAAAGGGAGACTCCGCTTGGAGTAACCCTTGCTTACATTGTTTTTAAAAGAAGCCAAGATGAACAGAGCTGGGATCAGGAAAGACTTTGCTACCTACCCCGGTGTCATCCTGGGGACGGATAAGAATGGCGTATTTTTGAATGTGCTTGATGCAAATGTAGCTGTGAAGTGTACAACTAGGGCACAACTGCTGCCACTGAAGGGGTGGGTGTGTGTGGGGCCCAATTTTTGGAAAAAAGGGAGACTCCGCTTGGAGTAACCCTTGATTGCTGTGTTTTTTATAAATGATCCAAGCTGCACAGAGCTGGGATCAGGAAAGACTTTGCTACCTACCCCGGTGTCATCCTGGGGACGGATAAGAATGACGTATTTTTGAATGTGCTTGATGCAAATCTAGCTGTGAAGTGTACAACTGGGGCACAACTGCTGCCACTGAATGGGTGGGTGTGTGGGGCCCAATTTTTGGAAAAAAAGGGAGACTCCGCTTGGAGTAACCCTTGCTTGATGTGTTTTTAAAAGAAGCCAAGATGAACAGAGCTGGGATCAGGAAAGACTTTGCTACCTACCCCGGTGTCATCCTGGGGACGGATAAGAATGGCGTATTTTTGAATGTGCTTGATGCAAATGTAGCTGTGAAGTGTACAACTAGGGCACAACTGCTGCCACTGAAGGGGTGGGTGTGTGTGGGGCCCAATTTTTGGAAAAAAGGGAGACTCCGCTTGGAGTAACCCTTGCTTACATTGTTTTTAAAAGAAGCCAAGATGAACAAGTCATGGGTCAGCAAAGACTTTGCTACCTACCCCGGTGTCATCCTGGGGACGGATAAGAATGGCGTATTTTTGAATGTGCTTGATGCAAATGTAGCTGTGAAGTGTACAACTAGGGCACAACTGCTGCCACTGAAGGGGTGGGTGTGTGTGGGGCCCAATTTTTGGAAAAAAGGGAGACTCCGCTTGGAGTAACCCTTGCTTACATTGTTTTTAAAAGAAGCCAAGATGAACAAGTCATGGGTCAGCAAAGACTTTGCTACCTACCCCGGTGTCATCCTGGGGATGGATAAGAATGGCGTATTTTTGAATGTGCTTGATGCAAATGTAGCTGTGAAGTGTACAACTAGGGCACAACTGCTGCCACTGAAGGGGTGGGTGTGTGTGGGGCCCAATTTTTGGAAAAAAGGGAGACTCCGCTTGGAGTAACCCTTGCTTACATTGTTTTTAAAAGAAGCCAAGATGAACAGAGCTGGGATCAGGAAAGACTTTGCTACCTACCCCGGTGTCATCCTGGGGACGGATAAGAATGGCGTATTTTTGAATGTGCTTGATGCAAATGTAGCTGTGAAGTGTACAATTAGGGCACAACTGCTGCCACTGAAGGGGTGGGTGTGTGTGGGGCCCAATTTTTGGAAAAAAGGGAGACTCCGCTTGGAGTAACCCTTGCTTACATTGTTTTTAAAAGAAGCCAAGATGAACAGAGCTGGGATCAGGAAAGACTTTGCTACCTACCCCGGTGTCATCCTGGGGACGGATAAGAATGGCGTATTTTTGAATGTGCTTGATGCAAATGTAGCTGTGAAGTGTAAAACTAGGGCACAACTGCTGCCACTGAAGGGGTGGGTGTGTGTGGGGCCCAATTTTTGGAAAAAAGGGAGACTCCGCTTGGAGTAACCCTTGATTGCTGTGTTTTTTATAAATGATCCAAGCTGCACAGAGCTGGGATCAGGAAAGACTTTGCTACCTACCCCGGTGTCATCCTGGGGACGGATAAGAATGGCGTATTTTTGAATGTGCTTGATGCAAATGTAGCTGTGAAGTGTAAAACTAGGGCACAACTGCTGCCACTGAAGGGGTGGGTGTGTGTGGGGCCCAATTTTTGGAAAAAAGGGAGACTCCGCTTGGAGTAACCCTTGATTGCTGTGTTTTTTATAAATGATCCAAGCTGCACAGAGCTGGGATCAGGAAAGACTTAGCTACCTACCCTGGTGTCATCCTGGGGACGGTTAATTATGGCGTATTTTTGAATGTGCTTGATGCAAATCTAGCTGTGAAGTGTGCAACTGGGGCACAAGTGCTACCACTGAAGGGGTGGGTGTGTGTGTGGCCCAATTTTTGGAAAAAAGGGAGACTCCGCTTGGAGTCACCTTGCGGTGTTTTACATGATTTTAGAAGGGCGTGCCATGCCTATATCTGTGTGTCCTCCTCTTTTTCCTTGTCCAGCTGTTTTGTTTTCGCATGAGTATATGTCCTTGTCACTTTCCAATGTGTTTGAGTTGTTTGTCACCTTTAGGACACCTTTGAGGGTGTTTTCTAGGTGTTTTTCTGTGTTTGTGATTGCCTGCCATTGTTTCCTATGCAGTTCGAGTTCGGTTCGTCGAACGTTCGACGAACCGAACTCGAACGGGAGGTCCGTTCGGCGAACCAACCTCGAGCCGAACCGCGACCGGTTCGCTCATCTCTAGTAAAGAGTCCTTCTGGTTTTCCATACTTCGCAGTTTGTATCCGGATGGTCTAAATGTTCTATGGTCTATGTTAACGTCTTCACGACACATGACATACAGGGTACGTCATGGACCATGTGAGGATAATCCCCACGGCCTGCCGTTTTCAACAGCTAACATGTGTGCCTGCTAGTCGCCAGTGGAATCGCTTTCCACCCGTGACTATTAACCCCTTACATCTTGCTGTGAAAATCTGGCAGCGAGATGTATATGTGCGCCGCCATTATGATAACTTACACCGTCCCTATCGGAAGTCATGTGACGTGATCATGTGACTTCTTGTGGTTGTCATGGTAGCACAGGGTCATGTGATGACGTCTGTAGCTATCATGAGTCACTTCCTCTTACACCCGGCAGACTGTGGTGTGTATTAGGAGAGCTCCTTTTCTGCAGACCTCAGCTGTGTAGCTGTGATCTGGAGAAATGGAAGAGCGATCAGATTGCTGATCATTGTAGTCCCCTAGGGGGACTAGTAAAATAAAAAAAAATTTAAGTTTTAAAAAATTTAAAAAAATTAAAAAGCCTAAAAGTTCAAATCACCCCCCATTTGCCCCATTGAAAATTAAAGGGTTAAACAAAAATAAATATACACATATTTGGTTGAAATGCCCGATCTAGCAAAATATAAAATCAATTAATCTGAAGACTACCCCCACGTGTGCCTGCATGCTTTCTCCTCTATTTGGTAAGCTCTCAGCTGGTTTCTGGTCTGTGCTGTGATGTTATATTGGCTTTTTTTAGCGGTCACTTGAACTGTTCAGTTTTTTCCCCCTTGTGGGTTCAATCTGAGTATATTCATTCTAATAATTCTATCTTGTTGCACCTACCATACCAGTGAGCTATGTATTACTGTTTATACCCTATGCTATATCTTTATGTCTGATCAATTAAAATATATTTTTATCTGCATACTGATGTCTGACTAATTGTTGATTCTGACCATGGGGTATATAGTTAATTTGGCAATATGAAAAACTTCCTCTTCTCTTGTTTCTATAAGTGTGGACATCATGTCTACAGTGCAGCAGTCAATAGCTAAGCTCAGAGGCTCTCCGCAGAGCATTTGTTTGCACAGGCAAAGCTGTTGAGCTCAGTGATTGGTTGTCTACATGATATAAACACTGCAGCCAATATCAGACATGTGGAGCCATGATGGAAATCCAGATGTGGAGCTGCGGAGAGGGTGAGTAAGTGCGTTTTGTTTTTTGTTTTTTTAACAAAAACTATGTTTGGAGGCCGGGAAAGTTTAAAACCTGTATAATATACCACTTGACAACATTGAAGGAGATTATACAGTCATGTTTACAAGGATTTTCAATAAGCCTCCTTGGGTCTAAGATATCTATTTAATAATGTCCTCCGTAGAGTGTGGAAGTTTGGGCAAGCTCAGGAGCACCTGACAGAAGTTGAGTTGGCTTTGTTGTAAAGCTGGAAATTGCAGTTTAATCATTTAAATGCTGCTATTAGTTACTGACAGTAGCATTTAAATAGAATAGGAGCCGATGCTTGCACCAACTCCCATTGAGCCCCCCACAACACAATACAGACATGCCAGGTTTTATATGGTCACACTACCTGTCTAAAAAATCTATTAAATCATTATCGAAAACTTGTATGTTCAATATGTTATCATTAAAAACTACATCTCAACACACACAAAAACTAGTCCTCTAATAGCTCCATCGAAAGAAAAATAAATAAGTTATGGGTCTCAGGAAATTCAGATACAAACTAAAGTTTTGCTTTACAAGCTTCCGAAAAAAATATGTATCACATAAATCAAAAAATAACTATACAAGTTTGGTATTATCATAATGAAACCGACCTAGAGAAGATGAGATGTACTGCAAGGATGCATCATTTGAGTAGAGAAGAATGCCTGTTACACAGTGATAGTCTGGAACTGTGCGATAGGCACCTGCTTAATGCAATCAACTCCAAGCACAGACTATAGAGTTCTTTATAGGAAAATTACCAAAAATGAAAGGGGTTGCCTGCATTATTTTCATAAATGTATAAGTACATGATTGTGCAACACTCCCTAAAATATAAGAATTACGAGACAAGTTCTCATCCTGTATTTTATAGTGATGCCTTCCTCACAGACTGCACAGCACTCCTGTCCACAAAATAGTTGATGATGGAGACGCATGTGAGCAGACCTGTCCATTTGCCTCCTCCAATTTAAAAACACTTCACTTGAGAAAGCTGTTCAACAGGATGAGGCTAATGGACAGGTCTGGTCATATGAATCTCCAGCAGCAGCCATTGTGTAGACAGGAGAAGTGCTGGAGAAGAACCTGTAATATATGGTATTAATTATTGCTATAAAAATCACATATCAGTTAAATAAAAGATTTATTGGCCAACCCCTTTAAGTAACTAAAAGCTTGAACAAAACATTCCTTATGATTAGGGATGAGCGGACCCAGACTTTAAAAGTTCGGATCCGCGCGGTTTCAAAGATACCCGGGTGCCAGTCCCGGGCCTGGGATTCCAGCTGTTTGATCCGGATCCGTCACTCGAGAAATAAAAAAAAGAAATAAAGGAAAAATAAAGAAAATAAGAATGAAGCAAGCATTTCATACTTACCAAGGCTCCGTTGCAGCTGTACACTGCTCCTGCAGCCTACCTGGGCTGCTTATTATTGCTCATCCATATGCACTGCATTTCCCACTCACTGGTCGCCCTGGCGTCTGTGATTGGTTGCAATCAGATCTGCTCCCAACCTGTGTAACAACATCTGCCTGCAGCCAGTCATCATTCATCGTGGCTCAGTCTGTCTGCACTCACAGCGAGCAGTCATGCTTTATTGCCGCTTGCTGTGACTGAGATGTAGCAGAGCTGGAATCACTGTGGGACCTTATGCGGATTACGTCGGACCTGCAGGGGTGCTTAAGGGTTAATAATGTTGTGAAAGAGGGTTTTTTTTTGTATTTTATTCCAAATAAAGGATTTTTTTGGTGTTTGTGTTTATTTATTTTCGCTTACATAGATTAGTGATGGGGGGGTGTCATAGATGCATGCCATCACTAATTTAGGGCTTAGTAGCAGCTGTGGGCTGTTATTAACCCCTTATTATCCCGATTGCCACAACACCAGGGCAACAATAAGAGCCGGGTAATGCGCCAGGCTTGTCATATCTAATGGATGTGACAATCCTGATTGGCTGCAGGTTGCTATTTTTAGGTTGAGGGGCGGCCAATAACCATGGCCCTCCCCAGTCTGAGAATACCAGGCCCCAGATGTCGGGTTTTATCTTGGCTGGGTACCAAAATTGTGGGGGGTCGCAAACTGTTTTTTAAAATTATTTATTTAAATAATTAAAAAAAAAGCGCTTGCAGTTGCTCTTGTTTTGATATACACCAAAATAACATAGCTGGGGGCTGCAGCCTGTAGCCATGGGTTTTATCCATGCTTAGTATCATAATTTGGGGGGACCCTATGACATTTTTTTTTTATTTATTTATTTTTACTGTACGGGTAGAGTCACACTGATGTATGACTCGCACGACTGCAGTGAGAAAATCTCGCATTGCACTCGACCCCATGTAAGACAATGCTGCAGCTCACATTTGTCAGTTTTTCCTCAGCCCTAATTGGACTGAAGAAAAAATTGCAGCATGCTGTGATTCTCTGTGAGTCTCCTATCACTCGCACTTACTGTTATATGATAAAGTTTGGGCACCCCTATTAATGTATATCTCAGCTACTGGTAATGTACCTCACTAGTAAATTACGGCAAAAGCAGCACAGGGTAGGGTACAAAGTATTAAAATTTAACCTTTAATAGTTCCTATTAAAAAAGGGAAGCAGGTATAACCTTCCTCCACATCTGTTATCTATAAAACCAAAACATACAATTCCCCTTCAGCATGTACAGGGGTAACAACAGGCCCAGGACAACACCTGTGCAGATAACAAGGGTAGGTAAACTGACCCGTGTCACAAGGGACACTGGGATAGTCCAACCCTTTTTGGGCCCGGACCATACGGTATCAGATAGGGGTCCAGGAACCCTGGAAAAAAATAGAGGGGGATGGAACGATCTCACCACATCGGACGCCGACCCAGCCTCTATCAAGAAGATCCTCTAGTCCTCCCGGGCGTCCCAGTGGTCCTTTTATAATGGACTAAACACCTGGTCCCCTTAAGGAGAGAGAGGTCCTGATGTCCTTATTCTCCCAACGCGTTTCATATACCAGAATAATCGTCAGGGGAGTGTCAAGAGTCAGTCCCTATATCAGCAGGACAGGACAGGACATGCTGCAAAATAAACATACATTTCATCAGATACCTATAACCATAGATAGACTTCCCATTAAGACAATAGGAGAACGGAGTATTGGCAGGGTCTTACCGGACGGCAAACAGCGGGGCTCCTATATGCTGCGCGCCGCTGCAATGCGTCCGCCATCTTTTTAAACTCTGCCAGACTGCCCACGTGTGGCGCCGCGTCAGTGTCGACCCTCCCACACTTCCGGGTCGCACTGTGAAGCGCAGGCCTGGACCGCAAACGTCACATCCGGTGACGTGGCCGGCGCATGCGCAGAACACGCTGTCAAAGGAACGGCAGCGCGCATCATCCACAGCGTCACGCCCCCTCACAAAAAAACAATACAGTTCATTGGGCGGGCAGAGAAGTAGCATCGGCACATCAGTTGTGTCAATAGCAACATGGCTCATACGGCCACAGGGTGAGGAGGCCATGACGCATCCTACACCCCCTACCAGATGTATGGCTAGAGAACCGGCTCACAGGCTAAATCACAGTATCTCTATAGGCAAAAATGGCAAAGAAAAGGTATACACATAGAGAACGTATCCCTTTGTATCATAAGGAGGTAGAGGAGGGATTACTTGAAAAAACGGTCTGATGGAACCTGTACTAGAGAAGGTCTCCTACGGCAGGGCATAGTCGGATCAGAGTAATGAAAAGTGAAATACATCCACTACCTACACCTCCACCACTCACTCTATCTAAGAAAAGCGAGCCCTACCTATCTGCGGAGGTTGGCACCCTAGAAGATACGGTGAGAGGCGCCCCCGCTCGTCCGACGACTGGCCCTCCTGTCTAGTTCTCAACCTGCTCTCACAAAAAGGGTGCAAAGGACAAGACTTCATTGAGGCCCGATGGAGTAACTGTTTTCAACCTGAAGATCCACTCGGCCTCCCGCCGAAGGATCCTCTTGTCCCAGTTCCCTCCTCGTTTCGGGGGAAAAACCATGTCAATACCCTGAAAAGAAATCCACCCAGGGTCGCCATTATGTGTTGTATTGACATGCTTTGCCAGGGGGGTATCATTCTTCAACCTGAGATCCCTCAGGTGCTCACCCACCCTCCTTCTTAGCTCCCTCTTAGTTTTGCCTACATATTCAAGACCGCAGCGGCACGTCACCTTATATATAACACCTTTGGTGCGACAGTTAATGAAATGTCTGATCTCATACTCTCTCCCTGTGACGTTACTTGAGAATTTCTTTCCTGGTTTTAATGCGTTACAAGCCACACAGCCACTGCAACGGTAGCAACCTTTAGTGTTACTCCTGAGCCATCCGCTACTAGACTCCCTGTTGTCAGTAAAGTGGCTATGTACCAGTCGGTCTTGTAAGGACCTAGCCCTCCTGTAGGTAATACATGGTCTGTCAGAGACATAAGTCCCGATGTCCTCGTCCATCATTAGTATAGGCCAATGTTTTTCAAGCACCCTCCTCACCTCCTTAGCCCCGTTATTAAAAGTAGTGATGAATCTGATCACTTCATTGGTTTTAGCATAATCCTTCTCTTTTGTTGGTGGGTATAGTAATTTAGCTCTCTCAGTTCGATTGGTCACTTTCCGAGCCTCATTGATGACCCTAAGTGGGTAACCCCTTTCTAGAAAACGGGCTTCAAGGTCGTCAGACTGTACGATACAGCTCTCCTATGAAGAGTGGCATCATGGGCTCCTCAAAACAACTCTCAAATGATCTGAAAACAAAGATTATTCAACATAGTTGTTCAGGGGAAGGATACAAAAAGTTGTCTCAGAGATTTAAACTGTCAGTTTCCACTGTGAGGAACAAAGTGAGGAAATGGAAGAACACAGGTACAGTTCTTGTTAAGCCCAGAAGTGGCAGGCCAAGAAAAATATCAGAAAGGCAGAGAAGAAGAATGGTGAGAACAGTCAATCACAATCCACAGACCACCTCCAAAGACCTGCAGCATCATCTTGCTGCAGATGGTGTCAATGTGCATCGGTCAACAATACAGCGCACTTTGCACAAGGAGAAGCTGTATGGGAGAGTGATGCGAAAGAAGCCGTTTCTGCAAGCACGCCACAAACAGAGTCACCTGAGGTATGGAAAAGCACATTTGGACAAACCAGTTACAGTTTGGAAGAATATCCTCTGGACTGATGAAACAAAGATTGAGTTGTTTGGTCATACAAAAAGGCGTTATACATGGAGGCAAAAAAACACGGCATTCCAAGAAAAGCACTTGCTACCCACAGTAAAATTTGGTGGAGGTTCCATCATGCTTTGGGGCTGTATGGCCAATACCGGCACCGGGAATCTTGTTAAAGTTGAGGGTCGCATGGATTCAACTCAGTATCAGCAGATTCTTGACAATAATGTGCAAGAATCAGTGATGAAGTTGAATTTATGCAGGGGACGGATATTTCAGCAAGACAATGATCCAAAACACCGCTACAAATCTACTCAGGCATTCATGCAGAGGAACAATTACAATGTTCTGGAATGGCCATCCCAGTCCCCAGACCTGAATATCATTTAATATCTGTGGGATGATTTGAAGCGTGCTGTCCATGCTCGGCAACAATCAAACTTAACTGAACTGAAATTGTTTTGTAAACAGGAATGGTCAAATATACCTTCATCCAGGATCCAGGAACTCATTAAAAGCTACAGGAAGTGACTAGAGACTGTTATTTTTGCAAAAAGAGGATCTACAAAATATTAATGTCACTTTTATGTTGAGGTGCCCATACTTTTGCACCGGTCAAATTTTGTTTAAATGCGGAATGCACATTTTCTGATAGTACAATAAACCTCCTTTCAATCCAGAAATATTACTGAGTCCATCAGTTATTAGATATATGAAAATGAAATAGCTGTTGCAAAAACCCAAATTGTTATAAAGAAAAAGGTTAACATTAATAGTGGTGCCCAAACTTTTTCATATGACTGTATATAAGTCTATGGGTGTGAGACAAACATCGGACTGCACTCGGATGACATTCAAGTGCAGTACGATATACGCACAGACTAACAATGGAGGAGATGGGGGGAATAATCACTCCCTCTCCTCCGCAGCTGTGCTCTGATCACAGGATCGGGTCACAGTCACATGACACTCGGACCGCTCGCAACAGAGCCTGACCTGAGGGTCATTAGCATATCGCATCTGATGCTCTTGCATCCGATGCCACATACCAATGTGACCCCGGCCTATGATATAGACAAGCATAGTGCCTGTGATTGAAAGCAGTCAGCTGACACGCAGACACTCTGACATTCAGTGTGGGGGCGTGGCTGACTGCAACCAATCACAGGTGCCGGTGGGCGGGGAAAGCAGTGCATATTCAATGAAAGTTAATTAGCTGCTCCGGAAGTGAATGCACGACCTGGAAGCAGCTTGCCGTCATGACAGATCCTCGGTGAGTACACCGCATGTGCTCTTATCTCCCTATCTCTTCTACCAACATTTTAATCTCCAGTTTCTGATCCCCATAGACTGGATTCCAGATTGGAACCGGATTTTATAAAAAGATAACTGGTACTGGTGAGAGTCCGCTCATCTTTACTTATGATTAGTGATAGGTGGACCCAGACTGTTAAAGTCCGGATCTGCGCGTGTTCAAAAGTACCTGAGCGCCAACCCCTGACCCAGAGTTATCAGGGAACTACAGGTAATGATCAGGATCTGGCAACTCGGGTATTTAAAAAAAAAAAATAAAGGAAAAATAATGAAAAAGGGTGAAAGCAGGCATATTATACTTACGAGTCTCTGTGCGGTTGTAACACTGCTTCCGGGCAGCTCATACTACTTCCAGGTCCGCTCACTATCCTTTATACATATGCTCTGCTTCCTCCGCTGTCTCTGATTGGTTGCATATAGAAAAATAATCTGACACTCAGTTGAATTGAAAGCAAAAAATCCCTTTAATTGGGTAATTCAAGTAGCAGTGTTTAGTTTCGACATTTCGGTCAAACAATGTCCTTCCTCACATAAACACTGTCATGAATGTTAGATGGATTAATTGCAGTCTACTGTGAGACGCTGCTGAATACTGCAGCTGTGTAATCAGGTCTGATGGAGCCGGTCGTCGTGAGGTGCAGCGAAATCGCTATGGTGCTTGGCGTGACAGTGTTTATATGAGGAAGGTCATTGTTTGACCGAAACGTCGAAACTAAACACTGCTACTTGAATTACCCAATTAAAGGGATTTTTTGCTTTCAATTCAACTGAGTGCCAGATTATTTTTCTATATGAAGACAGGGTTGGACCTTATCTGAGCACATATCATAACCCCCAGGAGTGCAGTGAATCCGTAATTTAACGTATCTGATTGGTTGTAGTTAGACAGCGCCCCCATTTTGTGTGACAGAGTGTCTCACTGCTTTCAATCACAGACACTGTGGGCATGTCTATATTGGTGTAAAAATAAATAAATTTAACAAATTGCCATGGGGCCCCCCATATTATGATTCACAGCACAGATAAAGCATACGGCTACAGGCTGCAGCCTCCAGTCGTGTGCATATCTTGGTTGTGTATCAAAATAAGAGTGATGACATGTGGCTTTTTTTTAATTAAATAAATAATTTTTAAAAGCAGCATGCGGTCACCCCCAATTTTGATAACCAGCCATGGTAATGTCGTCAGCTGGGGACTGGCATTCTCAGGCTGGGGGGAACCATGGTTATTGGGCTGCCCCAGCCTAAAAAGAGCAACCTGCAGCCACCCAGGATTGTCGCATCCATTAGATGTGACAATTCCGGTACTTTACACTGCTCATCCCAATTGCCTTGGTGCAGTGGCAATCGGGGTAATAAGGTGTTAATGACAGCTCACAGCTGCCACTAAGGCCTAGATTAGTAATGGTGCTATAATTTATACACCATATTCCTGCACTAAATCTACATCTTCTGGCAAAAAAAACACATCAAAACACGATGTGATTTTGATGTGATAATGATGCGATTTTTTTGCCAGGAGATCCAGATTTGGTGGAGGAACATGGTGAAAAAATTTCAGCACCAAATCTGCATTTCTTGTAAAAAAAAATTACACAAAAATTATTTTGACGCCGTTTTTGTTCAGTTTTCAGCCAGGAGGTGCAAATATGGTGCTGGAACGTCTGCACCAGATTTCTGTACCACATTTGCATCTCCTTGTAGAAAACTAAACCAAAGCAGCATCAAAACTATTTTTGTATGTTTTTGCCAAGAGATGCAGATTTGGTGTTAAAATATATATACCATATTCCTGCACCAAATCTGCATCCCCTGGTCAAAAAATCTTATCAAAACCACATCATAAAGCATGTGTTTTTGATGCGATTTTTTTTTTGCCAGGAGATGCAGATTTGGTGCAGAAATACACCATATTCCAAATCTGCATCTCCTGGCAAAAAATCGCATTACTATTGCATCAAAATCGTATCATGTTTTGATGCA
Source organism: Anomaloglossus baeobatrachus (assembly GCF_048569485.1). Lineage (NCBI taxonomy): Eukaryota > Metazoa > Chordata > Amphibia > Anura > Aromobatidae > Anomaloglossus > Anomaloglossus baeobatrachus. The sequence goes on along the minus strand of NC_134353.1, from coordinate 689,602,637 downwards.
TTTTTTGCCAGAAGACGCAGATATGGTGTATAAATTACAGCATCAAATCAGCATCTCATGGCAAAAAAAAACACAGTTTTCTGGAAAAAGAAGCAGGACTGTGAACTCAGTGACCTAACCTGAGCTGCAGTCAGCTGGGAACCTCCATCTGTGACCGCAAATAACCTGAGTGATGCCACCACTCATTGCGGCAGCTGTCATTTTCTGCCTGAAGCATGTTCTGTTCTTCCGCTCTATGCCTTGATTATGTAGAAGAGCTGGAATTGTCATGGGACCTCATGTAGATTATGTCGTAATTGTGTTTTGGGGGTTAATAAATTGAAGAAATAGGGTGAGTTTTTTTGTATTTTATTTCACATAAAAAATGTTTTGGGTGTTTGTGTTTATTTTTTTTCCACTTACAGATTAGCAATGGGGGTCTCATAGATGCCTCCGATTACTAATCTAGGGCTTAGTGTAATGCCTGCCTGGATCAACAGACCCAGGGAGGATGTAATGGACAGACTAGAGGGAAGCCTCTCACCAAGCAGGACCCCCAGAACCCTGAAACCCTTTAACCCCTATACAGGGATTTGGAATTACACAGAGCCCTGGAGATCACTACCTGTGGAAGGCTGCAGTCCGATGAGAGTAGTCGTCAGGCAGGGTCAAATCAGGAATAGCAGAACAGGGACAGAATCGACAGACAAGGACGTAATCAGAAAACGGAGCAGAGGTCAAATCCGGATCGGGCATCGAGGTACAAAAACAGCAGGCAGAAGGGTAGTCAGCAAACACGCAGAAGTCAGCAAACAGGAATCATAAAACAGAATAGGGCGGACCAGGAGCCAGGAAATCAGAACTATCTCTGGCAGTGGTCATGTGACAGGAGGGGGAATAAGAAAGGTGTGGTGCCTTCCCATTGGCTGTAGCTGAATGCTGGCAACTTCAGCTGGAAGACACACGCCACCCACAGTCAGCCAGCAGTACTGCAGATCCCAAGATAACCCAGCCCAGTGGATGATTGGAGCCTGCGCCCACCGGTGCCGCTGGCATCGACTCCTCTCCCATCACCAGCACCATCCACGGCAGGAACACGGCGTCGCCTGGGGATCAGAGCAGAAGTCACTGGAGCAGACTCTGGCGGTGACGTAACACTTAGTGGCAGCTGTGAGCTGTCATTAACCCCTTATTATCCTGAATGTCACTGCACCAGGGCAATCGGGATGACCAGGGAAAGTGCCGGGATTGTCGCACACAATGGATGAGACAATTCTGGATGGCTGCAAGCTGCTATTTTTAGGCTAGAGAGACAAATAACCATGGGCCTCCCCACCTTGAGAATACCAGCTCCCAGCTTTTGTCTTTATCATGGCTGGGTATCAAAATTGGGGGGGACTGCACGCTGATTTTTAAAATTATTTATGTAAATATTTTTTTTAAAAGCCGCATGGACTCCCTCTTATTTTAATACACAGCCAAGATAACACACATGGCTGGAGACTGCACCCCAATATAGACACACACACAGTGTCTGTGATTGAAAGCAGTAAGACACACTGTCACACAGGGTGGGGGCGCAGTCTGACTGCAACCAATCACAGATGCCGGGACTGCCGATGGGCAGTGAAGCAGTGCATATGTATGAAGGATAATGAGTGGCCCGAGATGTAATGTTACAGCCGGAGGGAGACTTGTAAGTATAATGCGCTTGCTCTAATCAACCTATCTCTTTTACCATCATTTGAAAGCACCGGATTTCTTTTTTTTTCTTTTCAATATTGTTTTTATTATAGTGAAAAATAGCATATGAAACACAATGCACACCTTCCAAGTTTTGTTCAGAGCAAAAAATTGATATAACGTAACATAAAACAATGAATAAGTGTGAAAAAATATAAGGCACTCGAATCCTGGAGGGAAGGATTTAGATCCAAAGTTCGGTCCACAGTTCTGGATAATCATTCTTCCCTTGTCGGAAGTACCTCAGTTAGGTGTATTTACCATTGCAGTCCATGTGAAATCAACAATAAACTTTTGTGAATAATCAACATTAGTGAAATGAACATATGTAAAACATGTCAATAGTAGGATGGGGGGGTGTAAAGAAAAGTAAGGATGGTTTCAAGAAGATAGTGAGAGACAGGAGGCATGAGTGGGGTTTAATCTAGATAAGAAATATATCATGGCTGGCTCGGGGGAGGGGGGTGGGAGCAGGTCAAGACGCCACCAATTCAAAGTACTCGGAGGATTCTCAGAACTTCAACCAGGGGGCCCAGATGATTCTAAATTTATCTTGAGAGTGATAAGCTAAAGCTGCCAGCTCTTCAATATGATATAACTGGTCGATTTTGAGCATCCAAGTTTGGATAGTAGGTATACTTGTCAAGCGCCAAAGGGGGGCGATGAGCAGTTTGGCCGCCGCTAGTAGGAATAGGAGGAGAGTTTTGTTCGGAGTGTTTTGTGGGTTGCTGACCAAGTTCAGGAAGATTAGGCTGTGTTGGGGGTTAAAGGACAGTTTACAGATCCGCTTGGTGTCCCAGAAGGGCTGCAACTGGTCACACTGCCACCAAATGTGGAAGTATGTACCTCGTTCTCTATTGCACCTCCAACATGACTCTGTAGAGGAAGGGAACCATGTGCTAGTTTGAGAAGGTGATACATACCATCTGGTAACTAATTTGTATGAGTTTTCCTGTACCTTCACACAATGTGATGGGCCAAAGGATCTCTTATAAATTTGAATCAAATCTCCTTCTGTAAAATTCCTGCCTAGATCTTTTTCCCATAATGATATGAATGCCCGTTTCTGCGGGAGCTTATTTAAGACCAGTATTTGATATAATTTAGACAGGACTTTCTGAGGGGATTTTGTTTGCGTAATCATAGAAAGTGGAAAGGTCCCTTCGGGGCAGCCCATTTGGTAAGTGATCCCGTACCGCTAACTTTAGTCTGTCATATTGAAGGAAGTTGAGTGAGTTTGGGGCTATGATCTTATTAAGCTGAGTCAGGGGTGTTAATGTTCCATCCTCTAACACTAGTTCCACTGGTGTAGTGAGTGTATGAAGATGATCAGGAGTGCGTGATTGTGTTCTGTCTGAGTACAGCCCCGGCAAATCCATTATTCGGATTATCGGGGAAGGTGGGGGAATAAGATAATCTGCATGTTTTGTCCAAGTTTGAAGCACGTTCTTAAAGATTAAATTACCCGTCGTCGGGTCTCGAAGAAAATGTTTTACCGAGTGAAGGATGGGTCTGAAGTTCATCGGACTGATGGAGTCTGCGATCAAGGTCCAAAGTTTGTTTGGAGATTTGCGAGTCCAATCTATTATCATTGATAGTATTGCTGCTGTGTGATATTTTTGTGGGTCTGGTGTCCCCATTCCTCCTTTGGACCTAGGTAGTACTAGGGTATTATAATTCAACCTCGGGCGCCTACCCTTCCAAATATAGTTAATGAAGAGGATTCTAGCTTGATGGAAAAAGGTCTGTGGTACCTGAATTGGTAACATCTGTGATACATAGCTAAATTTTGGTAACACAAAGCTTTTTAATAGGTTTTTATGTCCCATCCATGAGACAAATGAGGCTGACCATGAGGCTTTTACTTTTAACGAAGATTTTAATAACGGGAAAAAAGAGACTAAAGAAGGCCAATGTGAGCATATCTTTATTCCCAGGTAGGTAATAAACTTGGGGGGGCCACTTAAAGGGGTATTTATTTCTTAGGGTATCCATTGTTGCTTGAGGGAGCTGTATACCCAAAGCCTCCGATTTGTCCAAATTAATTTTGAAATTTGACAGTGAGCCAAAATGTTCAAAGATATCCAAGATAGCCGGAAATTCTTTGAGGGGTTCCGTCAACATGAGAAGAAGGTCGTCAGCGAAGGCTGACGCTTTATGTGTAGTTCCAGCTATGGAAGCCCCTTTTATGTCCGGGTGCTGTTGAATTCGTTGAATGAGGGTCTCCATTACTAAAATGAACAGAGATGGAGAAAGCGGGCAGCCCTGCCAAGTTCCATTGTTAATGTTGAATGGGCTAGAAAGATCCCCATTTATCCTAATACGCGCTGTCTGGTGTGCATACATCTGAAAAATTGCCTCTATGAATGGGGTAGGAAAGGCGAAGTGCCATAGTGTTTCTCTCATGAATATCCAATCGATCCTGTCAAAAGCCTTTTCCGCATTAGTGCCTAATAGCACTAAGGGTCTGCGGTGAATAAGGGCATGCTGCATTAGATGGAGTATGCGTATGGAGTTATCTCGTCCCTCTCTTCCCTTCACAAAACCCACTTGTTCGGGCGAGATAAGTGTAGGTAGAATGGTACTTAAACGGTGTGCTACAAGGCTCGTAAATCATTTCAAATCATTATTCAACAGTGAAATTGGTCTGTAGTTGCTACAGATTTCAGGGTCTTTTCCCTCCTTATGTATGAGGGTAATATGTGCTTCTAATCATTGTTTTGGAAAAGGGGAGCCCTGTAGCACAGCATTAAAGAGGTGAAGGAGATGAGGGAGTAGAGTTTCTTTAAAGGTCTTGTAATAAGAGATGGGGAGGCCATCTGGGCCAGGGCTTTTCCTTGTGTGGCACTTTGACAGGATCGACTGGAGCTCCTCAATAGAAAATGGCCTGTTCAGATTTGTTATATGGGTTGTGTTGAGCGTTGGAAGATGTAGTTCTGACAGAAAAGAGATTATGTCCCGATGTCTTTTATCTGCTTGTTCTGGTGTCTCATGCTCTTGAATGTGATACAAGGAGGAGAAATATTTGCTAAAGGCATCAGCAATAGCTTCAGTGTCTGCAAGTTTTTTGTTATTTGAATCTTTTAAAGAATAAATGTACGTACGTGCTTTCCTTTTTTTGATCAGGGAAACCATAAGCTTAGATACTTTGTCTCCATGTACAAAGAGGCGATTCCTCCAGTTCATGTAGAACTTTGCAGACTGTTTGTTTAAGATATCACTGAGCCTTTGTCTTTAATTGTGTTAAGGGACTGAGGGTGTTTGGTGACTGAGAGGTTTTAAGGCCCCGTCACACTAAGCAACATCGCTAGCAACATCGCTGCTAATGAACAACTTTTGTGACGTAGCAGCGATGTTGCTAGTGATGTCGCTGTGTGTGACATCCAGCAACAACCTGGCCCCTGCTGTGAGGTCGTTGGTTGTTGCTGAATGTCCTGGGCTATTTTTTAGTTGTTGCTGTCCCGCTGTGAAGCACAGATCGCTGTGTGTGACAGCGAGACAGCAACAACTAAATGTGCAGGCAGCAGGAGCTGGCTTCTGCGGAGGCTGGTAACCACAGTAAACATCGGGTAACCAAGAAGCCCTGTCCTTGGTTACCCGATATTTACCTTTGTTACCAGCCTCCGCCGCTCTCACTGTCAGTGCCGGCTCCTGCTCTGTGCACATGTAGCTGCAGGACACATCGGGTTAATTAACCCGATGTGTGCTGTAGCTAGGAGAGCAGGGAGCCAGCACTAAGCATTGTGCGCTGCTCCCTGCTCTGTGCACATTTAGCTGCAGTACACATCGGGTAATTAACCTGATGTGTGCTGTAACTAGGAGAGCAGGGAGCCAGCGCTCAGTGTGCGCTGCTCCCTGCTCTCTGCACGTGTAGCTCCGTGCGCTGGTAACCAAGGTAAATATCGGGTTGGTTACCCGATATTTACCTTAGTTACCAAGCGCAGCATCTTCCACGCGGCGCTGGGGGCTGGTCACTGGTTGCTGGTGAGCTCACCAGCAACTCATGTAGCGACGCTCCAGCGATCCCTGCCAGGTCAGGTTTCTGGTGGGATCGCTGGAGCGTCGCAGTGTGACATCTCACCAGCAACCTCCTAGCAACTTACCAGCGATCCCTATCATTGTTGGGATCGCTGGTAAGTTGCTTAGTGTGACTGGACCTTTATGTTGCAGTTCCATTTTTTGTATCTCGGAATACAATGATGCCACCTCATCTTTTCTGGATTTATTTAAGAACGAGGATATGGAGATAAACTCTACGCGCATTACTGCCTTGTGCGCTTCCCACACTGTAGGAAAAGGGACTGAATCTTGCGTGTTAATATAATTAAAGTAATTTTTCAGGGCTTTCATAACATGTGTCTTATACTGAGATTGAGACAAGAGAGATTCATTTAGTCTCCATGTCCTGTTCCGGACCCTCTCCCCAAGTGTGATTCCCAGTTTTAAGATAGAATGGTCCGAGTGGACGCTAGTAATAAGTTTGGCATGTTGTATCATGGAAAGAGCTAAGAAAGGAACAAATATGTAGTCAATGAGAGTAATCTCTTTCTGTTGGGTGGAGGTGTCTCCAGGCATCGACCAGTTGGGCCGAATGCAAGGATTTATGTATACGCATCAGCGCCTTTTTAGGAATAGAGGATCTGTTTGTGGAGGAATCAAGTTCCGGATAAAGGGACACATTTATATAACCTCCCAGGATAAGCGTACCCTCAATGAAATGTTTAGCTTCCTTCAAAACCTTCGATAACCAGACATCCTGCTTAGTGTTCGGGGCGTAGATATTTCCTATTGTTACTGGTGTATGTGCTATTTTCCCTTTGATAAATACAAATCGGCCCATATTGTCTGAAAAGGTATCCAGCAATTGAAAGGGTGTGTGTTTTGATAAGGCAATGGCTACTCCCCTGGCTTTTTTCGTAGTTGAGTATGAGTGGAACCATGTGTTGTAAAATGCTTTATCAAAGTTCGGTGACTTCTCTAGCATTAAGTGCATTTCTTGTAGCAGAAGTATGTCTATCTTTTCTTTTTTAAGGTGGGCTAGAATTTGTGAGCGCTTGACGGGAGAGTTAAGGCCTCTTACATTGTAAGAGGCGAGTGTCAGCAGGTTGTGTTGTTTAGCCATAGTTGAACTGTGTGGATGCCCAGCTCAACCCACTCCCACCTTGTATCTCGAGCCAATGTAAAAGTGATACACAGAGAAACGCAAAAGAGAGAGTATTAAGAGAAGGGGTATAGAGGGGGGAAGGAGTGACATAGAAGGAGAGGAGAATGCTGTGAATAGCAGTCTTGTCCCTGTGAACCGTAACCATGGGGGATTTCTTGGGGTTCATTCAAATAAGCAGACAATTTTGGTCTGCCAGGGAGAACCCAATAATTAAATATAAAAATATATGCAGAAGTTCAACCTAAATGAAAAACATTTTAAATCTATAGGGTGATAAGAGGGAGAGAACAAGAGAAAACAGGTCAAATACACAAATTTGTCAGAGGTATACTCATCACATATGCAGTCTTTATTCAGATGGAACAGGCGCCTTCCGTCAAACAGCCTCGTGTCTGGTTTCAGACAGAGGTGGCCTGGTAGGTCTTCGTCTGGGGCGTTGACTTTTCGGATATTCCACGGTTTCCCATGGCTACTGCGTGGGGAGTGGTAGAAGATGTAGAGCAGATTAGAGGAGATTCAGAACTGGAGTAGATCCTGGTGGGATGTCCAGTTCCATGCAAAGGTTGGAGATGTCTTTGGGAGATCTTGCAGTGAACTTCTTCTCCTTGGCCGAGACCAAAATACCGAAGGGGAACAGCCAACGGAATTGGAATTGTTGTTTCCTCAGTTCGTCCGTGAGAGGTTTAAGGAGGCGCCTCTTGGCTAATGTAGAAGGAGCTATGTCTTTGAAGATTGCAATGCTAGATCCTTCATGTTGGATGTTAGGGTCTGATCTGGCTTTTTGGAAGATTTTGTCCTTAAGGCGGAAATCTAGAATTTGGCAGATAACATCTCTGGGAGGATCATTTGGATTGGGTTTTGGGCGTAGTGCTCTGTGTGCCCTCTCTATGATTAACTGGTGTTTTTCTTTAGCATCCAAATAGTTTGAGAAGAGGGCAATTAGTGTTTTAGAGATGTCCTCCGTGATTACCGTTTCCGGAAGACCCCCGTATCCGGAGATTGTTGCGTCTGTTACGGTTTTCCAGGTCCTCCATTGTGGCATATATTTTATAGATGTGATCATCATGTATATGAAGGTTGGCTTCCAGCTCTTGGCCATTGGATATGATGACTGTCTGAGACTGCTCCAGCTCCTCCACTCTGTGACCCAGTTGGTGAATGTCTCTTTTAATGTCAGATAGATCTTTTGCCAGAGGTGCTAAGGCTATTTTGAGTATTCTGGTAATAAATGCCCTAGAGATTGGCTTGTGTGGGCTATCAAGCAGTTCTGCTTCTGGGTCAGAGACATCTGAATTGTGCTCAGGTGTATATTGTCCTCCTTTGCTCTGCTCTGTTTGTTGTTTATTTTTCTGTTGCTTGTTAATGAATTTGTCCATCTCTTTCTTGTGGGGTTTGGATGCGTGATATACCTCTGTTAATGCGGGTTTCTGGCCAAACTTAACCATGTTTTATCCTGTTCATCTGTAGGTTGAGCTGGGGTTCTCCCAGGTAGCAGAGAGATTAATTTATTGCATTCCTCTAAGACCCAGTACTTGCTTGTCCGTTTAAGTTAGGTGCTTAGTTCTGGTGAATGTATGACCCTGGTGTCCCAGGGGGTATGTTCAGTGACCAGGCTTCATGAGACAAGCAGTAAAGAGATATATGTAAGGGGATATCTTCTTCTTATGACCTACTTGCTAGGATGTAGATCGTTTCCCCTTCACAATATAATCAGGTGTATCCCCTTTAAGGGGTACTTCACACACAGCGAGATCGCTACTGAGATCGCTGCTGAGTCACGTTTTTTGTGACCTCATTAGCGATCTCGCTGTGTGTGACACTGAGCAGCGATCTGGCCCCTGCTGTGAGATCGCTGCTCGTTACACACAGCCCTGGTTCGTTTTTTTATTGTTGCTCTCCCGCTGATAAGCACACATCTCTGTGTGTGACAGCGAGAGAGCAACAATCCTGAATGTCCAGGGAGCAGGAGCCGGCGTCTGACAGCCTGCGGTAAGCTGTAACCAAGGTAAACATCGGGTAACCAAGGTGGTTACCCAATATTTACCTTCGTTACCAGCCTCCGCAGCTCTCACGCTGCCAGTGCCGGCTCCTGCTCCCTGCACACGCTAAGTTAAGTGGTGTGAGCTGGTAACTAAGGTAAACATCGGGTAACCATAACCGATGTTTACCTTAGTTACCAGTGTCCGCAGCTTCCATACGCCGGTTCCGTGCAAGCGCAGCGTCGCTTGCATGTCGCTGCTGGCTGGGGGCTGGTCACTGGTCGCTGGTGAGATCTGCCTGTTTGACAGCTCACCAGCGACCATGTAGCGATGGAGCAGCGATCCTGACCAGGTCAGATCGCTGGTCGGATCGCTGCTGCATCGCTAAAGTGTGAAGGTACCCTAAGAATCATTAAGGGCTGGTTCACACTAAGCGACAGCGACAACGAAGTCGCTGTTACGTCACCATTTTCGGTGACGTAACAGCGACCTTGTAAGTCGCTGTTATGATCGCTGCTTAGCTGTCAAACACAGCAGCCGAAGCAGCGATCATAACCGCGAGAGCAGGGAGCCGCGCACACTGCTTAGCGCTGGCTCCTTGCTCTCCTAGCTACAGTACACATCGGGTTAATTAACCCGATGTGTACTGCAGCTACATGTGCAGAGAGCAGGGAGCCGCGCACACTGCTTAGCGCTGGCTCCCTGCTCTCCTAGCTACAGTACACATCGGGTTAATTAACCCGATGTGTACTGCAGCTACATGTGCAGAGAGCCGGAGCCGGCAGCACAGGCAGCGTGAGAGCTGCGGAGGCTGGTAACTAAGGTAAATATCGGGTAACCACCTTGGTTACCCGATGTTTACCCTGGTTACAGCTTACCACAGCTGCCAGATGCCGGCTCCTGCTCCCTGCTCACTTCATTTTGTCGCTCTCTCGCTGTCACACACAGCGATCTGTGTGTCACAGCGGGAGAGCGCCTTTGAAGAAAACGAACCAGGGCTGTGTGTAACGAGCAGCGATCTCGCAGCAGGGGCCAGATCGCTGCTCAGTGTCACACACAGCGAGATCGCTAATGAGGTCACTGTTGCGTCACCAAAACCGTGCCGTAGCAGCGATTTCGGTAGCGATCTCGCTATGTGTGAAGCACCCGTTAGTACTGGACCTTATCTGGTTAATATTTGTTTAAGCTGCTGCCAGGAGGAAAAGGGGGGGAGGTGTATGCCTTCAACTCCAGTTCTCTTTATGCAGTTGCTGCAGGTCTTCACCCCCCCCTGACTCAAAAATGACTCTTATGTCTGACCCTGTTAATTTGCGGTGTTCCTCTAGCCCCAGGCACCCCACAGCCCCCACCACCACCCGTGCACTTAACTGTCTGTTTCAAACAATGGTGCTGAAGGAGAGCTCTGTGCTTTGAGCCTCCTCTTCTGGTGTCTGCTCCTCAGAGTCACAAACAAGCTCTGCAGGACAGCGTTTCCCTGCTTCCAGTCACCAGCTTCAGGACCCAATCACATACGATAGATTAGTCACCACAGGGGGGAGGATTGTTTACGGTCGCGCTGCAGTTGATAAGGCCCTTTCTGCTATGGCCTCAGCAGCCGCTCTCACTAGCAGAAATCCCTGAGACAGTAACTCCTGAGCAGTTCAGGGAGATGAGAGGGTCAGGAGAGTGCTCTTTACCTCTGAGGGAGGGAGGAGGTTTGCTGGGAGCTATTCTGTGTCTGGGCAGCGCTTTCCTCCAGGCCGAGGCTTGCTCGTGTGGACTAGGCCGCAACTTCTCCTCTCCACAGATACCCCCAGGGCTTGCTGCACAGAGGGTCCCTCAATGCTGGGATCACCGGAGGACAGGTCCCACTGCTGAGTGAGCTTTAAAAGACTTGATGCCTTCGGATTTTTTCACTTTTTAGCAGAGCTCTCCAGCCTCACGTCTGTTCCTTGCTCCAGTCAGGCCACGCACCCGAAGCATCCTCAAAGCACCTGATTTATGTCCTCATGGAAACCGGCATCCGGGCAAATATCCAACAGGGGTTGTTTTTTCTAATCCTGGTTGGAATCGCCAGTATCAGCAGGTCCACTCATCACTATTTATGATCACTTTGCCTAAGAATTCAGAACCTGTCACCAGATTTCTGCCACCTAATCTGAGAGCAACAAAACACAAGGGCAGAGATCCTGATTCCAACAATGTGGGACTTACTGAGCTGTTTAGTGTAGTTTTCATAAAATCACTGTTTAATCAGCAGTAGATTTTCATTAGAGGATTACTTGGCGTGCTGCCAGGTAGTCTGACATATTCATGTGCTCTGTACAATGTGTACAGAATTATTAGGCAAATGAGTATTTTGATCACATGATGCATTTTATACATGTTGCCCTTCTCCAAGCTGTATAGGTGTGAGGGCCAACTACCAATTAAGTAAATCAGGTGATGTGCATCTCTGTAATGAGGAGGGGTGTGGTGTAATGACATCAACACCCTATATAAGGTGTGCTTAATTATTAGGCAATTTCCTTTACTTTGGCAAAATGGGTCAAAAGAGAGATTTGACAAGCTCTGAAAAGTCCAAAATTGTGAGATGTCTTGGAGAGGGATGCAGCAGTCTTGAAACTGCCAAATGTTTGAAGTGTGATCACCGAACAATCGAGTGTTTCATGGCAAATAGCCAACAGGGTCGCAAGAAGCGTGTTGGGCACAAAAGGCGCAAAATAACTGCCCATGAATTGAGGAAAATCAAGCGTGAAGCTGCCAAGATGCCATTTGCGACCAGTTTGGCCATATTTCAGAGCTGCAACGTTACTGGAGTATCAAAAAGCACAAGGTGTGCCATACTCAGGGACATGGCCAAGGTAAGGAAGGCTGAAAAATGACCACCTTTGAAGAAGAAACATAAGATAAAATGTGAAGACTGGGCCAAGAAATATCTTATGACTCATTTTTCAAAGGTTTTATGGTCTTATGAAATGAGAGTGACTCTTGATGGGCCAGATGGATGGGCCAGATGCTGGATCAGCAAAGGGCAGACTCAAACGCCAGCAAGGTGGAGTTGGGATACTGGTATATGGCTAGTATCATCAAACATTAACTTGTGGGACCTTTTCGGGTTGAGGATACCGTGAAGCTCAACTCCCGGACCTACTGCCAGTTTCTGGAAGACAACTTCTTTAAGCAGTGGCACAGGAAGAAGTTGGCATCATTCAAGAAAAACATAATTTTCATGCAGGACAATGCTCCATCACATGCATCCAACTACTCCACAGCGTGGATGGCCAGTAAAGGTCTAAAAGATTAAAAAATAATGACATGGCCCCCTTGTTCACCTGATCTGAACCCCATAGAGAACCTGTGGACCCTCATAAAATGTGAGATCTACAGGGAGGGAAAACAGTACACCTCTCGGAACATTGTCTGGGAGGCTGTGGTGGCTGCTGCATGCAATGTTGATCGTAAACAGATCAAGCAACTACAGGATCTATGGATGGTAGGCTGTTGAGTGTCATCATAAAGATAGGTGGCTATATTGGTCACTAATTTTTGGGGGTTTTGTTTTTGCATGTCAGAAATGCTTTTTTCTAAATTTTGTGCAGTTATTTTGGTTTACCTGGTGAAAATAAACAAGTGAGATGGGAATATATTTGGTTTTTATTAAGTTGCCTAATAATTCTGCACAGTAATAGTTACCTGCACAAACAGATATCCTCCTAAGATAGCCAAATATAAAAAAAAACCACACCAGCTTCCAAAAATATTAAGCTTTGATATTTATGAGTCTTTTGGGTTGATTGAGTACATAGTTGTTGATAAATAATAAAAAAAATCCTCTAAAATACAACTTGCCTAATAATAGGATTTTGGTCTCTACGTTATGCTGCTCTCAGATGGTGTAGCAAAAACCTGATGACAGATTCCCTTTAAAGGAGAGGACAAAGGCTGTGCAGAGCCTGGTTCCCAAGTACTTGAACCCCGACTTCAGGATTGGCCGGTCTCAGTAATCATTAACATATCCCTTATCTGAAGGACAGGAGAATTTTTATTACTTAACTTTGGGAAAAAACCCTTTAAGAATATGTGCACATAGTCTGAAAATCTATATGCAATATAAGGTGCTAAAAGTGTAGATTTTACTAAATCTTATTCACACATGGAAAGCCTACAAAATTTGCAACTGATCCATGTAGGTATGGTTAGAAAATCTCAAGAAGTCAATAATTGGTATAAACTGTAAATTAGGTTATTTAAGGTAATAAATTAAAATTTTACTTTTACTTAATTAATAACTGTAATAAGCTATTCTATTAGGGCACTTTCACACTTACGTTGTGTGGCATCCGTTACAATGCGTTGTGTGATGCATGTGACGGATGCCTTGCAAATAGTGTGATAATAAATGCAACGGATTCCTGTAAAATAATGCGTTGCGTTAAGTTTTCTAGCCCCGAGAGAGACCCCATCATCACCGCACATGCAGGCACTACCGCCCCCATCATCACCACACACACCCTGGCACTATCGCCCCCATCATCCCCGCACACACGAAGGCACTACCGCCCCCATCATCACTGCACACGCAGGCACTACTGCACTCATCATCATCATCACACATCCCGGCACTACTGCACCGATCATCACCACACACACCCCGGCACTACTGCACCCAACATCACCGCATACACCCCGGCCGGCACTACAGCCCCTATCATCACCACACACACGCAGGCACTACTGCACCCATCATCACCACTGCACACACCCCAGCACTACAGCCCCCATCATCCCCACACACTGGCACTACTGCACCCATCATCACCGCACACGCAGGCACTACCGCACCCATCATCACCGCACACACCCCGGCACTACTGCACCCATCATCACCGCACACGCAGGCATTACCGCACCCATCATCACCGCAAACATCCCGGCACTACTGCACCTATCATCACTGCACACGCAGGCACTACCGCTACACACGCAGGCACTACCGCACCCATCATCACCGTACACACACAGGCATTACCTCAGTGACGTTCCCGCTGACAGCACGACCCCCTTCAGTTTCAGCGTGGAGCTCACAGGAGCGGCCGTGTTCTACTGCCGCTCCTGTCAGCTTCATGAAGCAGAGCTGGATGTGTCGCGGGACCTCGTGTGGATTACACCGGAACTGGAGTGGTATTTGGGAATTTTAATAAAGTGGTGAAAGACGGTGTTTTTTTGTCTTTTATTCCAAATAAAGTTTTTTTTTTGGGTGTATGTGTTTATTTACTTTCACTTACAGGTTAATCATGGAATGTGTCTCATAGACGCCTGCCATGATTAACCTAGGACTTAGTGGCAGCTATGGGCTACAATTAACTCCTTATTACCCCGATTGCCACCGCACCAGGGCAATTCGGGATGAGCCGGGTAGAGTCCGGGGACTGTTGCATCTAATGGATGCGGCAATTTCGGGTGGCTGCTGATAATATTTTTAGGCTGGGGGGGCTCCCCATAACGTGGGGCTCCCCATCCTGAGAATACCAGCCTTTAGCCGTGTGGCTTTACCTTGGCTGGTATCAAAATGGGGGGGGGACCGCACATCGGTTTTTTTTAATTATTTATTTATTTATTGTACTGCACGATATAGACCCGCCCACCGGCGGCTGTGATTGGTTGGAGTGAGACAGCGTGGGAGCGTGTCTGACTACAACCAATCATAGGCGCCGATGGGCTGGGAAAGCACTGAATAAGAGATGGAATAATGAGCGGCCGGCATTTTCAAAAGCAGGAGAAGCCACCAGAGGAGTGTGACATCTGTGCAGCGACGCGCTGGTGATCGGTGAGTATGAGAGAGAGGGTGAGAGGGGGGAGAGAGACCAAGAGTGATTTTAAACAATTTAGATCGTTCTGCTGGACATGCTGAGCATGCGCAGTAGAACGTGATGGAATCCGTCAGCCGATTCCACTGCTTAGTGCATTGCGGCGGAATCCGCCCCCATAGACAATCATTAGACACTTTGCTGATTCCAACGGAATCCGTCAAAGTGCGTTATTTTAACGACCCAAAAAACGCTACATGCAGCATTCCCTCCACCCGACGCAGCGTTGTCCAGCGGATGCAACGCAGACAATTGCGTTACGGTGCATCGTCAATACAAGTCTATGGAGTCTATGGAGAATAGCGCAGTGCGTTAACTGACTGCGCTATTCTCCATAGTGGTAGATTGTGCTGAACGCAAGTGTGAAAGCAGTCTGAGGCCTCTGCCACACTCACGTGCCTCTGGTACGTGTGTGCCTTTTTTTTCACGTACCGGAGACAAGGGCCCACGTAGTCCTATGTATTGTTATTGTTTTGGACACACGTAAGTATTCAGAAATGGAACGTGTGTCCGTTACGTACTTACGTGTGTCCGTTTTTTAAAAACGCTGACATGTCCGTGTTGCTCCTGCAGCACGAGTGTCACACGGCCCGCACCCGTACCACACGGATGTAGTGTGGATGCGGGCCCGTGTGACACGCGCCGGAGAAAGACACGTGTCAGTGTAAAAATAATAAAAACACATACTCACCTCCACCATACCTGCAGTCTCTGCCGTGGCTGTCCCCTGCATCCGTCCCCCAGTGAATTTGAACAACGCTTTTTCTTCACTGGGGGCCGGAAGCAGCGTCAGCGGGGCGTGGCATGTGGAGGACGCTGGCATTCAGCACCTCTGACAGTGCCGGATGATGCAGGTAAGGCGGGGCTTTCTGTTCTCTGTGTGTTATTACGTATAACACACGGAGAACACGTACGTGCCATAAACACGGCACACGGGGACAAAACCACCCCTTTAACACGTACGTGACAAAAATGTTACATTTTGTCACGTAAGTGTGGCAGAGGCCTTAGCTAGGTCTTTTTTGGGACAAAAGCTATAAAGTACAGCGGGCTTTACACGCTACGATATAACGATATATCTAACGAGATGTCGGCGGGGTCACGTCGTAAGTGACGCACATCCGGCATCGTTAGTGATATCCTAGTGTGTGACAGCTATGAACGAGCAGAAATACTCACCTTCTCGTTCATCATTGACACGTCGCTCATTTTCTAAAAATCGAAGTTCCTGTTGTTCATTGTTCCCGAGGCAGCACACATCGCTGCGTGTGACACCTCGGGAACGACGAACACAGCTTACCTGCATCCTGACGGCAATACTGAAGGAAGGAGGTGGGCGGGATGTTTACGTCCCGCTTATTTCAGGACCTCCGCTTCTCTTGGCCGGCCGCTGTGTGACGTCGCTGTGACGCCGAACGTCCCTCCCCCTTCAGGAAGTGGATGTTCGCTGCCCACAGCGAGGTCATTTGGAAGGTAAGTACGTGTGACGGGGGGTTACAGCATTCTGCGACATGGGCAAGAAATGGCCCGTGCCACACAAACGATTGGGGCAGGTGCGATCGCAAATGCGATCGCATGAGAAATCGACACAGGTAAAGCAGCCTTAACTGTATTTTTTTTTCCAATCAATTTTCTACAGGGTACAGGGTTCTATCACTAAATATATTTCATCATCAAGAAAAGGGTACTAGAAAAAAATACGAAAGAAAATGACAGTAGCAATGTCCATGCAGGATTTAGAGATATAGTGACAGAGGAAAACTGTGGACACGTAAGAATTTAATTATAGATAGTGAAATGTAAGACTGTAAACTATGAAAGATGAAACATAATAACAATAGCGAGAGAGATATTCAAAAGGCAAAATGAAAAGTCAAAAGAGGCAAAATATATTCTGTGCCAGACATAAGTTATAATTATAACACAAGGCTTAATATATTTTCTTTTGTAATGCAGTATTTGAAATTCAGACATTATACTCATGAGTCAGTCATTAGATTTGTGCATTGTCTTGAGAAACCCTTATTTGCATATGATGTATATACATATTTTCCATTATCATGCAGGGATCTGTAATATTTTACTTTATAGTTATTTTTAGTGGAAAATTATTCATGAAGCAATATATGAGCCATGCTCAGTCTTTATAATTGTTATACCTAATTAAGAAGCATGTTTAAAGATGAGAATTAATTTTAGCATTACAGAAGTCTTATTACATAAGTATAGAGGGCACTCAGGCTAAAGCTGGCCATACATGAGACAACTGTCAGTTGGACATTTGTTTGGCTGACCGGAATCTCTCCTGCCTCCGCCATACATATGGCAAAGTGTTCAAGTTCTGTCCAAGAAGAGAGCTGAGGAAGTCAATGCCAGATTTGTCAATCAGCGACTTATATTCCTGGGAAACAATAGGATTGATAGCTGATATTTCAGTTACCTAATCCTTCTCTCCCCATACAGTAGTGTAGGGGCAATCAGGAGGACCATATACATATCCGTACATTCCTTTCCCAAAAAGCTGCAAAAACCCTAGTACATGCCCTTATTATCTCCCGCCTGGATTATTGCAACCTCCTGCTCTGTCGCCTCCTTTCTGACAGTCTTGCACCCCTACAATCTATTCTAAACTATGTTGCCCGACTAATCCACCTGTCCCCCCGCTACTCCCTGACCTCTCCTCTCTGCAAATCCCTTCACTGGCTTCCAATTGCTCAACGACTCTAGTTCTAAACCCTAACCATAACTTACAAAGCCATGAACAACCTGTCTCCTCCCTACATCTGTGACCAAGTCTCCCAGTACTTACCTGCTCATAACCTTCGATCCTCACAAGATCTCGTTCTCTACTCCCCTCTCATCTCCTCTTCCCACCATCGCATGCAAGATTTCTCCCGTGCCTCCCTCATACTCTGGAATGCTCTGCCACAACATATCAGACTCTCGCCTACCTTGACAAGCTTAAAAAGGAACCTGAAGACCCACCTCTTCAGACAAGCCTACAACCTACCATAACTCTCAGTCTGATATAGTGCCGCACAACCAGCTCTACCTTCACCTACTGTATCCTCACCCATCCCTTGTAGACTTTGAGCCCTCACGGACAGGGACCTCCCTCCTCCTGTACCTGTCTGTGCCTTGTATTGTTTATGATTATTGTACTTGTCCCTATTATGTATACCCCTTTCATATGT
This sequence comes from Anomaloglossus baeobatrachus, assembly GCF_048569485.1. Taxonomy (NCBI): domain Eukaryota; kingdom Metazoa; phylum Chordata; class Amphibia; order Anura; family Aromobatidae; genus Anomaloglossus; species Anomaloglossus baeobatrachus. The sequence continues at coordinate 689,584,729 of NC_134353.1, read as the reverse complement.
AAAGCGCCATGGAATAAATGGTGCTATTATAATAATAATAATTATAATAAAAAAAATAATATTAGGAGGTCCTGAAAAAAATTCTGCAGATTCTGATTTTCATCTAATCTGTATGTGATTTGCCTATTTATGAATGACTCTCCAAGATGGAGCCAGTTAGCTATCCCGTTAACTTTAGGTTTCCTTTACGCAAACTTTTTATTACATAATTTTAATTCTTTGTAAAAACACCATGACTTTCATAGAAGCATATGTGAAAAATTTCAGGGAAAAAAAGCTATACTCAGTGTACGGTCTTTCTCTAAAAATAAAAAAAGCATCACACCCTTAAAATGCCACTAAAACATCAAGTGCATGCAATGTAATCCCTTCATGACCTAGGACGTAACAGTACGTCCTAAATCATGAAGGGGTGATCACCACCAGCTGCTGCGGTGAGCTGGTGGTGATCCCCGCACATGTCTGCTGATTTGAACAGCAGACATGTGTGCCTCGCAGGCGCAGGTGGATCCACGATCTGCCCATGCCTGTTAACCCCTTAATTCACGCTGTCAAATTGCGACAGCGCGATTTAAAGTGCCTCAGCAGGGAACCCTCCTTTCCCCGCCGCCATTGGACGCCCTGTGACTTGATCACAAGGAGCTGATGGTTGCCATGGTAGCACAGGGTAATGTGATGACTCCTGTCGCTATCATGACAAAGTTCCTGTTACAGCCAGCAGAGCAGCAGCTGGAACAAGAACGCAGCATTTCTTCTGATCGAAGTGATTCTGCTCTGATCAGGAGAAATGAATGAGCGATCAGACTGCTGATACTTATTACCCCCTAGGGGGACTAGTAAAATAAAAAACAATAAAAAAAAGTTGAAAAAAATAAAACAACCTAAAAGTTCAAATCACCGCCCCCCCCATTCTCTCCATTGAAAATTAAAGGGTTAAAAAAATAAAAAATATACACATATTTGGTATCACCGCGCTCAGAAATGCCTGATCTATGAAAATATAAAATCAATTAAGCTGATCGGTAAATGGCGTAGTGGCAAAAAAATTCCAAACGCCAAAATGATGTTTTTTGCTTGTCACAAATTTTGCGCAAAATTCAATAACAGGCAATCAAAACGTAGCAGTTGCGCAAAAACGGTACCATTAAAAACGTCAGCTCAAGACGCACTAAGCCCCATATCCTGAAAAATGGGAACACTACAGGTTGCGGAAAATGGTGCAAAACCCCTTAGATAAAAGTTACTTTTATTTAAGGGGTAATCCTATACATGTTTGGTGTCTACGAACTTGTACCAACCTGATTCATCCCACCAACCCATCAGTTTTACCATATAATGAACATGGTGAATAAAATACCCCCAAAACAATCGTGGAATCGTACTTTCCTTGCATTTTTTCCGCACTTGGAATTTTTTGCTTCTCAGTACACCATATGGTAAAACTTATGGTTTCATTTAAAAGTACAGCTCATTCCGCAAAAACAGGTCCCCATATGGTAAGATTGACGGAAACATTAACATAAAAAGTTATGGCTCTCAGAAAAAGGGAAGATAAAACCTCTCTGAAAAACGGAAAATCGCCCAGGGGTGAAGAGGTTAAAGTAGAAAACAAAAAATAAGCAAAAAATGTCAAACACAATAAAAATGTAAAAAAATATGTATTTATAAAATCACTAAGTAAAGTTTGCATAAGAAGTAGTATAATAAACACAGATTACTGTTTTGTAAAGAAAACATTTGTATATGTAATATATGAAAAACAATTGGCTAAAAATGAAAAGACAAATGATTAGTGATGAGCGAGCATGCTTGTAACTACTCGGTACTCGCACGAGTATCGCTGTACTCGGGCTGCTCGGCGGGGACCGAGTAATCTCGCGATACTCGTGCTGTACTCGTGGTCTTCATTTCTGCATGTTGGCGCTCTTTTGAGAGCCAGCCCTCATGCAGGGATTGGCTGGCAGACCACTGCAATGCCACAGCCCTGTTAGTTGTGGAATTGCAGTGATTGGCCGGCCTGCACAGCGTGACCGAGCCTTTATATCGGCCGGCGCGCTGTGCTCTGCTCACAGCTATCCAGACTGTCAGTGCAGGGAGAGTGTCGCTGATTCAGGGAAAGCTTTGCGGCCCTTTATAGCTTTTTCAGTTGCAGGGCTGCAAACAGTGTGACCAAAAGTCCTTCTCAGGACTATTCTAGTTGTATACAGGCAGGCAGGGTATAGCCAGGTCGGAGTACAGTAGCAGAGTCCTTCTCAGGACTATTGTTGCTATATACAGGCAGGGTATAGCCAGGTCTGAATACAGGCTAGTGACCAAAAGAGTCCTTGTCAGGACTATTGTACCAGTATACAGGCAGGCAGGCAGGCAGGGTAGTGGTGACCGTATACCAGTCTTCATCATATCTGGGGCTGGTGTACACAGTGTAAAACAGTCCAGATAGTGTCTGACTTGTCTGTAATTGTCGCTCCCCAAAAAAACCTGTTAGGTTCTTATTGCGTCCGTGCTTGGTTTTTAAAACCGCACGTGTGTGCCTGTTGGTGGCAGCGTACAGGTGCACTTGTGTGCAATTTCCAGAAACTTTGATATAACGCACAAGTAGTGAATATACACGTCAGCAGTGCACAGCATTGCAAAATGCGCAAGGGCATTGGCAAGGAACAAGGAAGTGGACGTGATGGTGGTGCAGGCAGAGGCCGAGGTCGTGGGCAAGCTCTAATTTCGCCACAACAAAGGGCCACATCTAGTCGCTCGCACGTCCTGTCCCAAATTCTTGGGGACCGCAGCAGTACACCGCTCTTGAACCAAGACCAGTGTCAACAGGTTGTTAGTTGGATAGCAGATAATGCTTCCAGTCAGATTGGCACCACCACAAACACTCTGTCTTCCACACGGTCAAGTGTCAGTAGCCGTGATACTGCACCGCACATTTCTGAACCTGATCCTCCTTCCTACCACCAGGCTGAGTACACGTCCTCCTCGGACATTAATGATCACACACTTGGACACTCGGAAGAGCTGTTCACGTTTCCATTCACACATTCTGGCCTCTCGCCAGCTCATATTGAAGTGGGTCATGAGGAGATCGTCTGTACAGATGGCCAAATATTTGAGCAGCCACGTTCTCACGAAGTTGGCAACGTGTCTCAACAAGTGGTGGACGATGATGAGACACAATTGTCAGGAAGTCAGGAGGAGGAGCAGGGTGCGGAAGAGGAAGACGACGTGGTGGATGATCCAGTAACTGACCCAACCTGGCAGGAGGATATGCAGAGCGAGGACAGCAGTGCACAGGGGGAGGGAGGCGTGGCATCACAACAGGCAGTAAGAAGCAGGGTGGTGGCCCCAGGCAGAAGTCAGGCAACCGTTCCCCGGAACAACACGACGACACAAGGTGCCTGTACAAATGTTAGGTCTTCCCGAGTCTGGCAGTTTTTTAAGTTGGATCCAGATGATTCAAAAAAGGCCATTTGCAACACCTGCCGTGCCAGCATCAGCAGGGGTACCAAAACTAGCAGCCTGACCACCACCAGCATGATCAGGCACATGTCAGCCAAGCACCCGACTTTGTGGGAAGTACAACAGAGTCGAGGAGCAGTGCTTGCTGATGTCACTGCTACGTCTTCACTGCTTGTGCATGCGAGCCAATCCCCTGTCCATGCTGCCTGCGAACAAGCCTCCTCCACTCCTGCACCTGCAGTTGCCTACGCAGAAAGAACACCATCATCAAGCACGTCCTTGTCCCAGCGCAGCGTTCAGTTATCCATTCAGCAAACCTTTGAACGCAGGCGCAAATACACTGCCAACACCCCACATGCCACAGTTCTAAATGCTAACATTTCGCGACTGCTTGCGCTGGAAATGTTGCCTTTTAGGCTGGTGGAGACAGAAGCATTCCGTGACCTGATGGCGGCAGCTGTCCCACGTTACTCGGTCCCCAGCCGCCACTATTTCTCCCGGTGTGCCGTCCCCGCGTTGCATAACCACGTGTCACAAAACATCACACGTGCCCTGAACAACGCTGTTTTACCCAAGGTCCACCTAACCACAGACACGTGGACAAGTGCTTGTGGGCAAGGCCGCTACATCTCGTTGACGGCACACTGGGTTAATATTGTGGAAGCTGGGACCCAGTCTGAGCGAGGGACGGAACACGTCCTTCCCACACCAAGGTTTGCAGGCCCTACCTCAGTCAGTGTTTCACCCACACTCTACAGCTCCGGAATGTCATGCTCTTCAGCGTGGCCCATGTGCTCAACCTCGTGGTTCAGCGGTTTCTAAAGTCATACCCAGAGCTGTCTGATCTGCTGGTAAAAGTTCGCCGCCTGTCTGCACATTTTCGAAAGTCACCTACTGCTTCAGCCGGCCTTGCCGGCTTTCAGCGCCGTTTGCATCTTCCGGCTCACAGACTGGTGTGTGATGTCCCCACGCGTTGGAATTCAACTCTGCACATGTTCGTCAGGATATGTGAGCAGAAGAGGGCAGTTGTTGAGTACCTGCATCACCTAAGCCGTCGGGAAATGGGTCAAACTCCACACATAACACCTGAGGAGTGGAGATGGATGTCAGACCTATGTACCATCCTCCAAAACTTTGAGGACTCCACCAAGATGGTGAGTGGTGATGATGCCATTATTAGCGTCACCATACCGCTACTCTGCCTTCTAAAACGGTCTCTGCTGAAAAACAAACATGATGCATTGCAGGCGGAGCGCGATGAGTTGCAGCAAGAAACAGTAGTGGGTGTGGGTGATAACACAGCCCAGCCTCGTCTCATCACAACGTGCAGTGGAGGACTATGACGAGGAGGAGGATGAAGACATGGAGCAACTCTCCGGCCAAATTGAGGATATGACATGCACACCAGTCATATCCTCGGTTCAGCGTGGCTGGCCAGAGGACAGGGTAGATGAGGAGGAGGAGGAGGAGGAGGACAGCATGTTCAGTCATCTTGTTGGTCAGGCTACTGAAGTCCTGGCTGTTAAGAGTCTGGCGCACATGGCTGACTTTATGGTAAGCTGCCTGTCTCGTGACCCTCGCGTTAAGAACATCTTGGCCGACAATCATTACTGGTTGGTAACACTGTTAGACCCACGCTACAAGGAGAACTTTTTGTCTCTTATTCCCGTGGAGGAGAGGTCAACCAAAATGCAGCAGTTCCGGAAGGCCATACTCACGGAAGTAGGCAAAGCATTCCCCTCACAAAACGCTAGCGGCATAGGTCAGGAATCAGTGGACAACCGAGGCGTACAGCCGAGAGAGGCACAAGTCCAATCCGCCAGAGGTAGGGGAACAGTCTTTAAGATGTGGGACAGTTTTCTCAGCCCCTCACGTACCACAGCCCCTGAGGTGCGGGGTAGTGCCACAAGAAATCCTAAGTTTGCCCAGATGCTGAAGGAGTACCTTGCAGATCGAACAACTGTACTCCGACATTCCTCTGTGCCTTACAATTATTGGGTATCCAAGCTGGACACGTGGCATGAATTGGCTCTCTACGCCTTGGAAGTCCTGGCCTGCCCTGCTGCTAGCGTTTTGTCAGAGCGTGTTTTTAGTGCCGCAGGTGGAATCATTACAGATAAACGCACCCGCCTGTCAACTGAAAATGCTGACAGGCTGACTCTGATCAAGATGAACAAGGGTTGGATTGGGCCAGACTTCACCACACCACCAGCAAATGAGAGCGGAATTTAAAGTTTGCCATGTACCTCCACTCACCCATGGGTACACACTTCTGGACTTTGGATAATCGCTGGACTGCTCCTCCTTCTCCTCATGCGCCACCATGATGATGACCGTTACAAATTGCAATACTTAGGCCTTTGTTTCAGGTATACCCCCAGTGGTAAATTTTTTCGCCCATTCTTTGCAGAATGGACATTACAACGACAGGAGACCCGCTCCTTTGCAATGGGAACAATGTTTTGAGGCCCTCATGCACGTCTCTACCCAGGGACAACATGGAGCCTCCCAATTTTTGGCTGCCCTGCCTAAGGGCTATACTATAATACACCCACTTCCTTAAAATGGACACTTAATGTTTTGAGGCCCTCATGCACGTCTCTACCCAGGGACAACGTGGAGCCTCCCAATTTTTGGCTGCCCTGCCTAAGGGCTATACTATAATACACCCACTTCCTTAAAATGGACACTTAATGTTTTGAGGCCCTCATGCACGTCTCTACCCAGGGACAATGTGGAGCCTCCCAATTTTTGGCTGCCCTGGCAAAGGGCTATACTGAAATAGACCCACTTCCTTACAATGGGCACTTCAGGTTTACAGGCCATCATGCACGTCTCTATCCAGGGACAATGTGGAGCCTCCCAATTTTTGGCTGCCCTGGCAAAGGGCTATACTGAAATAGACCCACTTCCTTACAATGGGCACTTCAGGTTTACAGGCCATCATGCACGTCTCTATCCAGGGACAATGTGGAGCCTCCCAATTTTTGGCTGCCCTGGCAAAGGGCTATACTGAAATAGACCCACTTCCTTACAATGGGCACTTCAGGTTTACAGGCCATCATGCACGTCTCTATCCAGGGACAATGTGGAGCCTCCCAATTTTTGGCTGCCCTGGCAAAGGGCTATACTGAAATAGACCCACTTCCTTACAATGGGCACTTCAGGTTTACAGGCCATCATGCACGTCTCTATCCAGGGACAATGTGGAGCCTCCCAATTTTTGGCTGCCCTGGCAAAGGGCTATACTGAAATAGACCCACTTCCTTACAATGGGCACTTCAGGTTTACAGGCCATCATGCACGTCTCTATCCAGGGACAATGTGGAGCCTCCCAATTTTTGGCTGCCCTGGCAAAGGGCTATACTGAAATAGACCCACTTCCTTACAATGGGCACTTCAGGTTTACAGGCCATCATGCACGTCTCTATCCAGGGACAATGTGGAGCCTCCCAATTTTTGGCTGCCCTGGCAAAGGGCTATACTGAAATAGACCCACTTCCTTACAATGGGCACTTCAGGTTTACAGGCCATCATGCACGTCTCTATCCAGGGACAATGTGGAGCCTCCCAATTTTTGGCTGCCCTGGCAAAGGGCTATACTGAAATAGACCCACTTCCTTACAATGGGCACTTCAGGTTTACAGGCCATCATGCACGTCTCTATCCAGGGACAATGTGGAGCCTCCCAATTTTTGGCTGCCCTGGCAAAGGGCTATACTGAAATAGACCCACTTCCTTACAATGGGCACTTCAGGTTTACAGGCCATCATGCACGTCTCTATCCAGGGACAATGTGGAGCCTCCCAATTTTTGGCTGCCCTGGCAAAGGGCTATACTGAAATAGACCCACTTCCTTACAATGGGCACTTCAGGTTTACAGGCCATCATGCACGTCTCTATCCAGGGACAATGTGGAGCCTCCCAATTTTTGGCTGCCCTGGCAAAGGGCTATACTGAAATAGACCCACTTCCTTACAATGGGCACTTCAGGTTTACAGGCCATCATGCACGTCTCTATCCAGGGACAATGTGGAGCCTCCCAATTTTTGGCTGCCCTGGCAAAGGGCTATACTGAAATAGACCCACTTCCTTACAATGGGCACTTCAGGTTTACAGGCCATCATGCACGTCTCTATCCAGGGACAATGTGGAGCCTCCCAATTTTTGGCTGCCCTGGCAAAGGGCTATACTGAAATAGACCCACTTCCTTACAATGGGCACTTCAGGTTTACAGGCCATCATGCACGTCTCTATCCAGGGACAATGTGGAGCCTCCCAATTTTTGGCTGCCCTGGCAAAGGGCTATACTGAAATAGACCCACTTCCTTACAATGGGCACTTCAGGTTTACAGGCCATCATGCACGTCTCTATCCAGGGACAATGTGGAGCCTCCCAATTTTTGGCTGCCCTGGCAAAGGGCTATACTGAAATAGACCCACTTCCTTACAATGGGCACTTCAGGTTTACAGGCCATCATGCACGTCTCTATCCAGGGACAATGTGGAGCCTCCCAATTTTTGGCTGCCCTGGCAAAGGGCTATATTGAAATAGACCCACTTCCTTACAATGGGCACTTCAGGTTTACAGGCCATCATGCACGTCTCTATCCAGGGACAATGTGGAGCTTCCCAATTTTTGGCTGCCCTGGCAAAGGGCTATACTGAAATAGACCCACTTCCTTACAATGGGCACTTCAGGTTTACAGGCCATCATGCACGTCTCTATCCAGGGAGAATGTGGAGCCTCCCAATTTTTGGCTGCCCTGGCAAAGGGCTATACTGAAATAGACCCACTTCCTTACAATGGGCACTTCAGGTTTACAGGCCATCATGCACGTCTCTATCCAGGGACAATGTGGAGCCTCCCAATTTTTGGCTGCCCTGGCAAAGGGCTATACTGAAATAGACCCACTTCCTTACAATGGGCACTTCAGGTTTACAGGCCCTCATGCACGTCTGTATGCAGGGGCATTGGTGAACCTCACAATTTTGGACTGCCCTGGCAAAGGAAAATACTACAAAGACTCACTTCCTCAAAATGGGCACATTAGACTCAAGAGGCCTTCATGTACGTCTCTTCTCAGGGACATCGGAGTGCCACACAATGTTTTCACGTAAAATCTTTCATGTATTAATCTCAAAAAGTAACATACACCAGCTCTATCTCACTATTGGGTATGTGCCCTTAACATTTCTGCCATGAAAAATCATTTTGGGGTCATTTTGGAAGGTTTTCTGGTGAGTCCGTAAAAATGGCGTGAAACGCGGACAAAATTGTTCACAGCTGTGACTTTTGAGTGATAAATGCTTCAAGGGGTCTTCCCCATGCTGTTGCCATGTCATTTGAGCACTCTTCTGAGACTTTTGTGACATTTTTAGGGTTTCTCCATGCTGCCGGGGGGTCATTTCACAAAAATACTCGGGTCTCCCATAGGATAACATTGGGCTCGTTGCTCGGCCCGAGTACACGAGTATCTTGGGAGGCTCGGCCCGAGCTTTGAGCACCCGAGCTTTTTAGTACTCGCTCATCACTACAAATGATCACTAATATTTATAATTGACAAACTCATTAAAATATAGAAGATTATAATTCAGTACAAATTTAATAATCTCTAATTCAGCTTTCAGAAGGGTTGGATGGAACAAGAGATCAAATAGGAAAACTACTTTGAAGGACCATTCAGACGTCCGTGCACATCAGTTCAACCTGAGGCCACAATGAACAGACTGGACACAGCTCTCCCAACCGGAGCGCCACAGCCTCATAAAAATTTATGAGGCTGTAATGCTCCAGTCGGGAGACCCGAAGCCATAGAGATCGGACCAATGTGCCCTTAGAAACAAAATAAATACTAAAGGCTGCTTTCATGCGTCGATATCTCATGCGATCGCATTTGCGATCGCACCCGCCCCCATCGTTTGTGCAGCACTGTCAATTTGTTGCCCATGTCGCACAAAGTCAGTAACCCCCGTCACACGTACTTACCTCCCAAACGACCTCACTGTGGGCAGCGAACATCCACTTCCTGAATGGGGAGGGACGTTCGGCGTCACAACAATGTCCCCGCGACGTCACACAGCGGCCAGCCAATAGAAGCGGAAGGGCGGAGATGAGCGGGACGTAAATATCCCGCCCACCTCCTACCTTCCACATTGTCGGCGGGACGCAGGTAAGCTGCAGTTCATCGTTCCCAGGGTGTCACACGGAGCGATGTGTGCTGCCTCGGGAACAATGAACAACCGGACGTTCGATTTTTAAAAAATGAGCGACGTGTCAGTGAGCAACGATAAGGTATTTTTGCATGTTCACAGTCGCTCGTAGCTGTCACACGCTACGATATGTCAAACGATGCCGCACGTGCGTCACTTACGACGTGACCCCGACGACATACTGTTTGATATTTCGTAGCATGTAAAGCCCGCTTAGAGTTGTAAACAGGTAAGATGAGAAAGGTTTGTGGCTTCAAATATTCTGGGTGTCCTAGAATTATCTCTAGATTTTGCTATAGAAAAGTGTGCTGTTCATGGGATATAATCTAAAACAATCACCTTCCTATAAGGAATTTAACAAGTAAAAAGCACAAAAGGAATTATGTGGTCAAGTATAAAATGAAGGTGAATCAGTCGAGAAATAAACTGAAATTCTAGATGCCAGAGAGCTATCACCTTTCAGAAAAGCTATATTTGAAGAGTAAATAAATCAAGGACACGTTTTCTGAACTTTGATTTTTCCCAATATTTTTAAGCATTTTTTAAGCAATATTTTCAAATCTGTTTTTTAGTTAAGAAAACATGCAGTTGCCGATTAGTAATTTTACAAGCAAACATCTATAAAAAAAATGCTGGCTTATGTCCTGTTATATACACCAAGTGAGATGGATTCACTCGTCTACAGGTTAGGGTGAACTAGTCGACAAAGAGCACATGAAACTGTTAGGACTCGGATAACAGGCTACGCTGGATCGCAGACTAACAAGCAATGCAGGATCCACTGCAGGCCACTAACTTGGAGCGCACAAGCAGAGGAAAATGGTCAGTTTGAAGCAGCACAGTAATGTACAGTGGATATACTGTATAAAGTCTCAACACCCATGTTAAAATACCAGATTTTTTATATGAAAAAAATCATGCAAAGAAAAATCATTTCGGAACTTTTTCCACCTTAAGTGTCATCATGATCTATACAATTCAACTGAAAAATAAAATCATTCGAGGTAGAAAAAGAAAAGAAAGAACTAAAATGTGCACCCGCTGGAACTTTATTTTGCTGATGTACCCTTTGAATTTACGAAAGCATTCAGTGTTTAAGGTATGAGTTTGTCATGACAGCACATCTAAAATTGGCAATCTTTGGCCACTTTTATTTGAAGTAGCACTCCAAATCTTTCAAGTTACCAAGGCATTTAATGTAATCTTTGCCATTTATTACCAGTGACTCCTCACTAAACTTTTGAACTGTAGTGTATAATCTATGTGTATATATTATATCTATTTTTTTTTTCTGCTGTTGCTTCTTGGTCGGTTTTTTCAAACATCGTTTACCTACTGGATTTTACTTCATTTAATAAACTAGTAAGCAGCATCCAAGCAGAAGCCGCCATATAATGGACCGGTCACTTTCAGCCACTTCATGTCTGAGGAAACCTGACACGCTTAAAAAAAACTTCAAAGACTGAACATATGAACAGCAAGTCGTTTTTACATTGCAGTATATAAGTTCATTCCTTTTGGAATTCATAGTTTGTTTTTTTTGGGCGGGTTACAGGGCGAATCTGTCTGAAAATAAAATGCTGTGTGCACAAAACCTTAATCTGACTGATCAGAAGGGGGCGCCACCACTGACAGTGCCTAGGGCAGCATGAACTCCAAATATAGCCCTGCCTACACACGTGACAGTGTGACAGTTTCCAAGAAAAAGCTTCCATCTTGCTATGCTATCCACCCTTCAAGATCATTTTTTTTCTTGTCTTATTATTGAGCGATATATAGTTCAAAGCAAATGTCACTGTTGTGCCAAATTTAAGCAACTTCTTGATGAATGTCTCCAGACTGTTCCATGGTGGATCTAATACCTTGGAATTGTTTTGTAAAATTCTCCTGATAACTTTCAACTATGAAATCTCCTTGCTTTGTTCTCAGCTGTTTATGGACCATGGCTTTTGCTGTAAAATGCAACTATAAATGTTAAGATTTTAGAACAACTAAAGATGATATCGAGTACAGCTGAATCACTTTAAAAGATGGCAGATGTGTACTGACTAGTATTTTACAAGGGTTTAAATGTGATTGGCTAATTCTAAATACAAATCCCATAGTATAAGACGGTGTTTACCCTTAAGCAACCACATTATTATTTTTTTTCTTTTTCCCTCTTCAAAATGATTTCAGTTTGTTTCTTAATGGATTTGTATATATTTTCAAAGACACCAAGAGGTGGAAAAAAATTAAAATGATTCTTCTCAGTATAGGTTTTTTTATATGACAAAAAACTGGCATTTTAAACCCTTCACTACCTTTGTCATACCTGCACATCATGGTTGGGAAGGGGAATGACATACACTACAGTTCAAAAGTTTGGGATCAAATTTTCTTTTGCAGAAACTATCGTACTTTTATTTATCAAATGAGTTGCATAATGAATAGAAAATATAGTCCAGACATTGACTGGGTTAGAAATAATGATTTTTACTTGATATAATAATTTTGTCCTTCAAACTTTGCTTTCGTCAAAGAATGCTCCTTTGCAGCAATTACAGCTTTGCAGACCTTTGGCATTCTAGCTGTTAATTTGCTGGGGCTAATCTGGAGATATTTCACCCCATGCTTCCAGAAACCCCCCACAAGTTGGACTGGCTTGATGGGCACTTTTTGCGTACCATACGGTCAAGATGCTCCCATAACAGCTCAATAGGGTTGGGATCTTGTGACTGGGCTGGCCACTCCATTACAGATAGAATACCAGCTGCCTGCTTCTTCCTTAAATAGTTAATGCATAATTTGGAGGTGTGCTTTGTGTCATTGTCCTGTTGTAGGATGAAATTGGCTCCAATCAAGCGCTGTCCACATGGCGTTGCAAAATGGAGTGATAGCCTTCCTTATTCAAAATCCCTTTTACATTGTACAAATCTCCCACTTTACCAGCAATAAAGCAAACCCAGACCATCACATTACCTCCACCATGCTTGACAGATGGCGTCAGGCACTCTTCCAGTATATTTTCAGTAGTTCTGCGTCTCACAAATGTTCTTATGTGTGATCCAAGCACCTCAAACTTCGATTTGTCTGTCCATAACACTTTTTTCCAATCTTCCTCTTTCCAATGTCTGTGTTTTTTGCCCATATTAATCTTTTCCTTTTTATTAGCCAGACTCAGATATGGCTTTTCTTTGCCACTCTGCCCTGAAGGCCAGCATCCATAAGTCACCTCTTTACTGTAGACGTTGACGCTGGTGTTTTGCTGGTATTATTAAAGAAGCTGCCAGTTGAGGACCTGTAAGGCATTGATTTCTCAAACTAGAGACTCTAATGTACTTGTCTTGTTGCTCAGTTGTGCAGCGGGGCCTCTCACTTCTCTTTCTACTCTGGTTAGAGCCTGTTTGTGCTCTCCTCTGAATGGGATAGTACACACCGTTGTAGGAACTCTTCCCTTTCTTGGCAATTTCTCGCATGGAATATCCGTCATTTCTAAAAACAAGAATAGACTGTCGAGTTTCCCATGAACGTTCTCTTTTTCTAGCCATTTTGAGAGTTTAATGGAACCAACAAATTTAATGCTCCAGATTCTCAACTAGCTCAAAGGAAGTTCAGTTTAATAGCTTCTCTAATCAGCAAAACTGTTTTCAGCTGTGCTAACATACTTGCACAAGGGTTTTCAAGGGCTTTCTAAACATCCATTAGCCTTCTAACACAGTTAGCACAACAAAATGTACCATTAGAACACTGGAGTGGTGGTTGTTGGAAATGGGCCTCTATACTCCTATGTAGATATTGCATTCAAAACCAGACATTTGCAGCTAGAATAGTCATTTACCCCATTAACAATGTATAGAGAGTATTTCTGCTTAATTTCATGTTAGCTTCATTGAAATTATATGTGCTTTTCTTTAAAAAAAATAATGAAATCTCTAAGTGACCCTAAACTTTTGAACTGTAGTGAATAGGTATGACATGTAGGTATGACGTATAGGTACAACATGGCAATTGTGCAGGGCACAGGAGCCGTGTCCACATGATCACTGCTGGCAGCTCGGCCTAAGTGATAGCCGACCTCCGGTAGTCATAGCCAGAGGAGGTTCCCACACCGCCCCTGGCTTTTTATCCTGTTCATGACACATGATGTACTGGGTACGTCATGAATCGTTTCAGGTTAATGCCTGCCTGCTGCCACCGTGTGATACCAATGTGATATGACTGAAGAATGAATGTGATTAGATAGGGATCATAATCAAAAGATAGGAGTGATTCCAGATATTATTTGACCTATCAATAATTCAGTATCAAAGAGAGATGTCCTCTGGATAACCAATTTTACCATGACAAAGAATACGTGTCAAACAGATCTGAAGCAAAACCATGATAATGAGGAAGTAACCTTCACAATTCCACTTACAGGAAACTTGTGGTTGGCTTAAAACAGGTGTAAGGAAGATTGCATATAAAATTTACGGCTCATTGCAATATTTCACTAAAACTGTGGTCAACTGTGGTCGGCCAGTTGTCAACTGGCAGAATGTACAAGTAAATGGGCAGGAAGCTACTGGTGCCCACAGCAGTTTGTGGTCAAGTTACATGAACATGACTCAGCTGTCACATGCTGGTCACCAATTAACCATTCAGAAAACACAATGTACAAAGTTTCTTATAAAAGGATCGGACTCTTTTAATGAGATTAGGGAAACCTTCCAGGAAATTGAAGTGTACATACGCACTGTTCCTGTGATGCAAGAGGCTGGGTTGTTTTTCCTTCTCACATTAATCGAGTCCCTCCGATGAGAAAGGATGCTGCAACATATTGGTAATGTTGATGCATATTTCTGTTATTGTATAAGATTCTATGACTAAAAAAGTAGTTCTAATGCCTATGTACCATTGACTATTCATGTGCTATTAAAATAAATAGTATCTTGCTATAAAGAATCTTAGTATTCGTGCCTGATTAGGATATCAGTGAGCGCTTCATAAGTACGGGCTTTCAGCCCTCTTTTTAGTAGAATTTAGCAAGACACACCGGCAGCCGGCAGTGATTGCTGCACATATCAGCTGATTTTTAACAGCTGATATGTGCAGTTATTAAGCATGAGTTGATTCACTACCCACTCGTACCCTTACAGGTTACTTACTTTTCTCCCCTGAGGAAGCCACCTGGTTAGTGGTGATACGCGTGGTGTCTGTGCACGCCATCCAAACCCCATTCTGTTACCATTACTCTCCCCCTATTTCCCCTCCTCCCCAGGCAGGCCTGCCATTTTCACTTATTGTATCAGTTTAGGTGACCGTGTGACTTTGTGGTCCTTCTATCTAATATACTACTCGAGTCGCCCCCTGTTTCAGTATACAGTGGTGGCCACTCGGTACTCGTACTTATTTATTTATTACTAAGGTACCTATTTTCCCATTCGAATGGGCAGCTGATACCAGGTCTATATACAATAACATCTGTTACTGAGTGGGCAACAGATACTAGGGGGTTTGTGGATGTACGTACCCATTAGGGCTTATTCTTATAAATCTATTATACATATTGCCTAGTAGTTTAAATAACTACTTCTATATGTGGGTAGTGATGTGAGTTATTGATAAAAGGCACCTATTTTTGTCCTGTATACCACACTTGCATTTTGCTGGGGGATGGCATGTTTGGGGATATAAGCCGTGATTGGCTTTTTAAATGTTTTTAATGCCGATTTTTTTTGTGTGTCTTGATTGCTCTCTGAGCCAGAGAAACGTGTGTTTTTGATATGTCATCACAATAAAGTTTTTTTTTGTATTTTTCTATATAATGACTCATTGGTGATCCCTGTTGAGTATACTCTTTTTCTTTTAGTTTCATATGGTTATATGTATACTGGGAGATCCCAATGAGTGATGCCCTTTGTCTAATTTAATCCTGTTAACCCCTTACAGTGCGCTGCCCCATCGGAAGTCACGTGTTGTGATCACGTGGATCCAATGGTTTTCATTGTAGCACAGGGTCATGTGATGACTTCTGTAGCTATCATGAGTCACTTCCTCATGTGTCAATTCTTATTGAATTGATGATGCCCTATAATTTTTTAATTCACTTTATTTCTCTATCTCGTTCCGTTTTCAAGATAAAAATGCTAACTCTGTTGTTTTCCACCAGGTGGTGCTATAGGTGGTTTCATTGCGCAGCGCATGGCTACTTTACTATACCTAGACACCACTTCTATGCCTATAGCTGCCGCCGTTCTCAAGTTAATGGCGGTGGACAGGATATGGGTGGACACACTGTATGCACTGTATATATAATAATAATTTTTTTGTACTTGTGTTATGCATTTCTGAGAGCTGTAATGTTATCAATTTTCAGGACAGAGCTGTTTGAGGCTTTTTTTTGCATCCTGAGCTGATGTTTTTATTGATATAATTTTTGGGTATGTACGATATTTTGATCACCAGCTACTAAATTATTTTGTCTTATTGTGGCGGTGAATAAAACGTAATTCCGGCGTTTTGATTTTTTTCTTGCTACTCTGTTTACTGATCAAATTTATTTTAGAATTTTATACATCTGACTTCCATGAGCTCAGCAATACCAAATAAAAAATTTATTTCTTACATTTTTATGTGGTAAAAGCGGGTTGATTTGAACTTTGATATATTTTTTCATATGTTTTAAGACATTGTTTTCTACTTTTCACTGTATTTAACATGAACCTGCGCTCACCGAATTGCATGTGCTTTACACAGCAGTCCATCAGCACTGGTGTTTATAGCGAAAATTACTTTCTCCTATGAACGACAGGCATTTGCTCTTTTTCACAAGAGTACTGTGGGGACAGAGACCCATGCTGCCATGACAAGGCATCGGCATCCCATGATCATGTCGCAAGAGTGTTGTTGAGGAATCAAAACAGCGCGCCCCTCTGCTGGCGCTCGTTAAATTCCGCTGTCAAGAGACTAACAGCAATATTTAACATGTCAACAGCTGTGGGTGGAGCGCCACTCCAGCTGTGACCGTTAGAGGCAGATGATTGCTTATTCATGCAGCATTCATTTGCTAGCAAAAATGCAGGCTTGGGAAACAGTTTATGACAGACATAGTCTATCATATATCATTCAGGGATTAAGTAGGCTGTCTGATGAAAACAACCCTGTTCAATGTTCACTTCTTATGGATGGGAGACTCAACATTACTTAGATTTGTGATTTGTGCCAGGTAGTCACAGGTAGACCCCCTGCACAAACACTAGCCCCTAATAAGGTGACAGCAGCCAACCTACAAACCCTTATCACCTCTCTCAGTGTTCAATGGTCACACCAGGGGGTGGAGCCAGGCAGTTGGCCACACCCACCGAGGAGTCCAGAGGGCCTGAGACAGGAAACAAACAGTGAGTTCAAGTTGAGTAGTCAGTGCAGTCAGTCAGTACTGTGGTGTGGAGTTCAAGTGCAGCAGGCCTGTGGCGTCAGGTCTGCAGCAACAACACTGACCGGTGCCGAGGTCGTAGCCCTGGTACGATGGCAAAGAGGCAGACGGTGGTTGCCGCCTGCAGGAGCCAGGAAGACAGCTGGTGGAACCGTAAGGGACCGGGACAAGGTAGTGGCCCGCCGGTACCGGAATGGGGAGCCAACTGGAAACCGGAGCACCAGGAGGGGTACTCAGACCCAGAACGAGGTCCAGAAGCCACTGGACCACGTCAAATTCACTGATTGAGGCCTGGACCTTTGGTCCTTTCCCGTCCCAAGACCCAAAAGATGGCAACAGCCCACCGAGGGGGATAGAAAGCCACCGCACAGGCAGAGAGATCCCACGGGCCAGCGCCTGCGGGCAAACGGGTTCCCCAACACACATCAAGCCGGGGAGCGGACTACCGTTGCTGAAGCATAGGAAGTCAAGTTCTACCACAGAGGTGCAGGAGAAAGGCGGGAGCCACCAACCTGAGAAAGGGGCAAAGCGCAGCCGGCTGTGGGCACCGACCACCATCCTTTTTGGTTTACCAGAAACTCCGGTGTATCTGTCATAGTGAGTACAACAGTGCCCTTGGGCCGCGCACCGCACCACACCACACCATCTTGCCCGCACCTCACAACCACGGGGCCCCGGGACCATCACCCCCTGCCCACGGAGGGGTCAACACTAGGCTGCATAACACCGTCCCCGGAAGCCTAGTTAATGGCAGCAGTGGTGTCCACATTCACCACAACCCGTGGGTGGCATCACGAACTTACACCCTTAAACTCCACGGCCTCGGCCGTGAACCTTCCCCACCGAAATCCCTACACGTAGCGCCAACTCCCTTTCAGAGCAACGTGACCCCCAGGTCCGGGAGGAGCTCGTGCCACCCACCGACAAGCACGGACCCCAGCGGCTCGGCAGCCGGCCGAGCCCTGGGGCGGTACACTAGCAAAAAGTAACTCCTACTCTTCCTATTCTTTAGAAAAGTCTAACATCTGATATTAAAGGGAACCTGTTAGGTCCGATATGCATTCTGTCCTACAAGCAGGGTGTTGTGTGGCCTAATAACCCCTTCCTACCCATCCCTGTATTGTAATATTGTGGAATATGAAAGTAATTAAAAATGTTTTTTTACTTATATATTCCCTATGTAAGTGATCAGAGGCTGTAGCCCCATGGGCGTCGCATCGCCCTGTGGGCGTTTGCATGTTTTCCGTGGTATCATGCCCCTGTGGGCGTGATACCATGGATTTACATGTGTGACGTCACCATCAGCGTCTTCAGATCGCGCGCGTGCGCACTTACCATTCCCGCAGCCATTATCAGGGTGCTTGCTTCTCTGCTTCAGACGTGCTCTGCGCATGCTCAGACGATTCCTGCTGTTCGGACCATGCACACAGCGCATCTGAAGCAGAGAAGTGAGCACCCTGATAACGGCTGCAGGAATGGTAAGTGTGCACGCGCGGGATCTGAAGATGCTGATGGTAACATCGCACATGTGAATCCATGGTATTACATGGTATTACATCCACATCCGCAGGATACTGAAAACATGCAAACGCCCACAGCGCGATGTGACGCCCAAGGGGCTAGATCCTCTAATTATTTACATAAGTAATATGTAAGTAATAAAACGTTTTTTAGTACTTTCATATAGCATAATATTGCAACACAGGCATGGGTAGGAAGGGGTTATAACTAAGGCCATACAACATCCTGCTTATAGCTCAGCATGCATATGGGACCTGAAAGGTTCCCTTTAAGCTACACAGATTTTGAAGTCAGACCTATAGTATTCAGAACAAAGAACAACATTCAGTTAGCAAATGAATGATATTCTAAAGTAGGAAACAGGAAAGGCAGAGATGTTTCTGGAAGAAAATGTGTACATAATGTGTGATTTATTTAATATGACATACTGGAAATATGGTAAGAAAATTTAGACAACACCTTCCGCAAGTAAGTATGTGTTAGATATAAGATGATATAATATAAAATATGTAAACAACTTGTGTAGAAAGTATTTTAAAAACATCAAAATAAACAATAGAAATCAATGCTGGATATACCGCAAAAAGAGTAACTAAACTTTCTTATGCAAACAGCCTCTTCATAGAGGAAGAAGACTTGAACTCTATCGCCATCTATTGGATGCATCAATCCTAAACGTCAATATCTACTCTTATCACATGAATTGGAATAAGAAGTCAAACCAGAAGCTCCATTAGCAGACACATGTTTCAGAGTGTTTGCCTTCTCCTTAGTGCAAAGCAGGAGATCTCATCTGGCTAGGTGAGAGGCCTATGACTGGATGTCTAAGGGGGAACGTTTCTACTTGTGGAAAGTGCCAAGCCGGCGTAAGAAAACTTATAAGCCATGCAATCCTCCTCTGGGAATTTAACAATGCAAATAGCTTCTTCACTTTTAGGACTGCTACATCCAATAGGTGGTACTAAAGTTTAAGTCATCCTCTCTGAAGAAGCTATTTGCATATTAAAATTCCCAATGAAGCATTGCATTGCCTATAAGTCTCCCTGTGCTGGCTTGTCACTCTCCACAAGGAAAAATCTTTACCCTTACACTTGAGACCCCCACCAATCTCACACTTGGAACCATGGAACCAGAAAAGTCTGTAATTCCTTTGGAAAGAGTCCACAGCTTCTGTCTGAGAACACAGAAGCCTGGTGTACAAGTACATTAGAAACCATGGTCTTTGATAGGTTTGGATTCAAATGAAAGCAGTTTTATAATTTTATAGTTGAAAGAAGACACAGGTCCATTGCATTCAACTAATAATATAACAATTATTTGTTATTTTTGGAACTGCAATAAAATAAACTTTTTAATGCCAAGTGGTGAGTGCCCTATTTTCTCTACCTTTTACTTATAAGTGGACTCTTTCTCAGGTGAGCACTACCAGTGCCATGTTGCATCAATCAAGTATATGATTGCATATACAGTCATATGAAAAAGTTTGGGCACCCCTATTAATGTTAACCTTTTTTCTTTATAACAATTTGGGTTTTTGCAACAGCTATTTCAGTTTCATATACTGTATCTAATAACTGATGGACTCAGTAATATTTCTGGATTGAAATGAGGTTTATTGTACTAACAGAAAATGTGCAATCCGCTTTTAAACAAAATTTGACCAAAAGTATGGGCACCTCAACATAAAAGTGACATTAATATTTTGTAGATCCTCCTTTTGCAAAAATAACAGCCTCTAGTCGCTTCCTGTGGCTTTTAATGAGTTCCTGGATCCTGGATGAAGGTATATTTGACCATTCCTGTTTACAAAATAATTCCAGTTCAGTTAAGTTTGATGGTCGCCGAGCATGGACAGCACGCTTCAAATCATCCCACAGATGTTCAATGATATTCAGATCTGGGGACTGGGATGGCCATTCCAGAACATTGTAATTGTTCCTCTGCATGAATGCCTGAGTAGATTTGGAGCGGTGTTTTGGATCATTGTCTTGCTGAAATATCCATCCCCTGCGTAACTTCAACTTCGTCACTGATTCTTGCACATTATTGTCAAGAATCTGCTGATACTGGGTTGAATCCATGCGACCCTCAACTTTAACAAGATTCCCGGTGCCGGCATTGGTGACACAGCCCCAAAGCATGATGGAACCTCCACCAAATATTACTGTGGGTAGCAAGTGCTTTTCTTGGAATGCCGTGTTTTTTGCCTCCATGCATAACGACTTTTTGTATGACCAAACAACTCAATCTTTGTTTCATTAGTCCACAGGACCTTCTTCCAAAATGTAACTGGCTTGTCCAAATGTGCTTTTGCATACCTCTGGCAACTCTGTTTGTGGCTTGCTTGCAGAAACGGCTTCTTTCGCATCACTCTCCCATACAGCATCTCCTTGTGCAAAGTGTGCTGTATTGTTGACCGATGCACATTGACACTATCTGCAGCAAGATGATGCTGCAGGTCTTTGGAGGTGGTCTGTGGATTGTCCTTGACTGTTCTCACCATTCTTCTTCTCTGCCTTTCTGATATTTTTCTTGGCCTGCCACTTCTGGGCTTAACAAGAACTGTGCCTGTGTTATTCCATTTCCTTACTATGTTCCACACAGTGGAAACTGACAGTTTAAATCTCTGAGACGACTTTTTGTATCCTTTCCCTGAACAACTATGTTGAATAATCTTTGTTTTCAGATAATTTCAGAGTTGTTTTGAGGAGCCCATGATGCCAATCTTCATAGGAAATTCACATAGGAGAACAACTTGCAAGTGGCCACCTTAAATACCTTTTCTCATGATTGGATACACCTGACTATGACGTTCAAAGCTCAATGAGGTTACAAAACCAATTTAGTGCTTTATTAAGTCAGTAAAAAGTAGTTAGGAGTGTTCAAATCAAGAAATTGATAAGAACGCCCATACTTTTGCACCGATCAAATTTTGTTTAACCCCTTCACGACCATGGACGGAAAAATCCGTCATGGTGCCCTGGGCCTTAACGACCAAGGACGGATCTTTCCGTCATAGCGTAATCGCGGCCCCAGAGCCTCCGGTGACTGCGATCGGTTAACATAAACCGCAGATTCGGGGAGGAGGGGACCTGTACCTGACCTCAGGAGGGGTGGTGCCTCCTCCCCGGACCTACGGAGGCTGTGGTTGGCTGACGAACGCCGCTCAACCAATCACAGCCACTGTAATGTTCCAGCCACTTAAAGTGACTGAAACATTGAAATCCAGCCCTGGCCAGTGCAGCTATAGCACTGGCCATTGGCTGGAGCTGGGTGACCTCACTGGATCACCCTCCCCCAGCTCCAGTAGCTCTGATTGGAGAGATCGGCCTTGTGACCGCTGTCTCCAATCACAGTGGACCTGTTGCCGGTGACCGCCCCCGTCATCGTCCCTGCAGCACGCCAGCACAGTGAGTGTACACAGTGCAATGGCAGGGCGACAAGCTCCGGTCCCATGCTGTTATGAGACCGGAGCATGGGACCCGGAAGTTGCCGCGCTGCCATTGCACTGTATGAAACCGGCCTCCCGATCCGCCGCCGCCGCCCGCGATCTGCCACTCGCACCCCCACCCCTCGTATCTGCTGCCCGCCTCCTCACCCCCACACCTCCCGATCCGCCGCCGCTGCCCTCCGCGATCTGCCACCCGCACCCCCACCCCTTGTATCTGCTGCCCGCACCTTCACCCCCACACCTCCCGATCCGCCGCCGCTGCCCTCCGCGATCTGCCACCCGCACCCCCACCCCTCGTATCTGCTGCCCGCACCCTCACCCCCACACCTCCCGATCCGCCGCTGCCCTCCGTGATCTGCCACCCGATCTGCTGCCCGCACCCCCACCCCTCTTATCTGCTGCACGCACCCTCACCCCCACACCTCCCGATCCGCTGCCGCCGCCCTCCATCTGCCACAGTGCCACCGGTCCCCCCCGATCTGCTGACCGGCCAATTTCCCTCGTGATCGGCTGCTCGTCCCCTCACCTCTGTGATGTGCTACCAGCCCCCTCCACTCGAGATCGGCTGCCCGCTTCCTCCTCCATTATGTGCTGTCCGGCCCCACCCCCTCTCCGTTATGTGCTGCCCGGCCCCGCCCCCTCTCCTCCGTTATGTGCTGCCCGGCACCGCCTTCTCTCCTCCGTTATGTGCTGCGCGCCCCCTCTCCGTTATGTGCTGCCCGTCCCCTCCCCTCCGTTATATGCTGTGCGCCCCCTCTCCTTTGTTATGTGCTGCTCCCCCCCTCACCTCCGTGATGTGCTGCCCGCTCCCCCCCACCTCTCTCCCCCGTGATCGGCTACTCGCCCCCTCCTTGTCACCCCCATGATGTGTGCTCCCTCCCCTGTCACCCCCGTGATGTGCGCTCCCTCCCCGGTCACCCCCGTGATGTGCACTCCCTCCCCTGTCACCGCCGTGATGTGCGCTCCCTCCCCTGTCACCGCCGTGATGTGCGCTCCCTCCCCTGTCACCGCCGTGATGTGCGCTCCCTCCCCTATGACCGCCGTGATGTGCGCTCCCTCCCCTGTCACCGCCGTGATGTGCGCTCCCTCCCCTGTCACCGCCGTGATGTGCGCTCCCTCACCTGTCACCGCCGTGATGTGCGCTCCCTTACCTGTCACCGCCGTGATGTGTGCTCCCTCCCCTGTCACCCCGTGATCTGTGCTCCCTCCCCTGTCACCCCGTGATCTGTGCTCCCTCCCCTGTTACCCCGTGATCTGTGCTCCCTCACCTGTCACCCCGTGATCTGTGCTCCCTCACCTGTCACCCCGTGATCTGTGCTCCCTCACCTGTCACCGCCGTGATGTGCGCTCCCTCACCTGTCACCGCCATGATAAGTGCTCCCTCCCCTGTCACCCCGTGATCTGTGCTCCCTCCCCTGTCACCCCGTGATCTGTGCTCCCTCCCCTGTCATCCCGTGATCTGTGCTCCCTCACCTGTCACCCGGTGATCTGTGCTCCCTCACCTGTCACCCCATGATCTGTGCTCCCTCACCTGTCACCCCGTGATCTGTGCTCCCTCACCTGTCACCCCGTGATGTGTGCTCCCTCACCTGTCACCCCGTGATCTGTGCTCCCTCACCTGTCACCCCGTGATCTGTGCTCCCTCCCCTGTCACCCCGTGATCTGTGCTCCCTCACCTCTCATCCCCGTGATCTGTGCTGTGCTCACCTGTCTCCTCCGTGATCTGCGCTGCGCTCCCTCCCCACCTCTCACCCTCCCCGAACTGCTGCCTCCTTCATCTCCTGTGATCCAGCTGCCTAGATCCATCCTGTAGGGTAACTATCCCCAATCTCACCTCCCACTCCCCTTCCCACCCATCCCCCCCATCCCCCCTCCCCCACCGCTCCTGCATCCACTGCGCCCTCTCCCATCCGCCCCCACCCTATCCCAGCCGCCATCTCACAATCACAGATGCTCCCTTTATATGCCGCTGCCCCCCCATCTGCCGCCGCCCCATCTGCCGTCCCCCCATCTGCCGCTGTTTTTTTTTTCTATGCCATGGGGATCTAGTTTCCAAAATGGGGTCACATGTGGGGGAGCTCCACTGTTTCGGCACCTCAGGGGGTCTCCAAACAGCATGGCATACGCTAATTATCCCAGACAATTTTGTGTTTGAAACGTCAAATGACGCTCCTTGCCTTCCGAGCCCTGCATTGCGCCCAAACATTTTATTTCCACCACATATGAGGTGTCTGTGTACTCAGGAGAAATTGCACAATACATTTTATGGTGCAATTTTTCCTGATACCCTTGTGAAAAAAAGCTACCTGGTTGAAGTAACAATTTTGTGGTAAAAAAAATTTTTTTTATTTTCACGGCTCAACTCTGTTAACTTTTGTGAAGCCCCCAAAGGTTCAAAGTTCTCAATAAACATCTAGATAAATTCCATGAGGGGTCTAGTTTCCAAAATGGGGTCACATGTGGGGGAGCTCCACTGTTTCGGCACCTCAGGGGGTCTCCAAACGCAACATGGAATACGCTAATTATCCCAGACAATTTTGCGTTTGAAACGTCAAATGACGCTCCTTGCCTTCCGAGCCCTGCTGTGCGCCCAAATATTTTATTTCCACCACATATGAGGTGTCTGTGTACTCAGGAGAAATTGCACAATACATTTTATGGTGCAATTTTTCCTGATACCCTTGTGAAAAAAAAAGCTACCTGGTTAAAGTAACAATTTTGTGGTAAAAATGTTTTTTTTTTATTTTCACAGCTCAACTCTATTAACTTTTGTGAAGCCCCCAGAGGCTCAAAGTGCTCAATAAACATCTAGATACATTCCATGAGGGGTCTAGTTTCCAAAATGGGGTCACATGTGGGGGAGCTCCACTGTTTTGGCACCTCAGGAGCTCTCCAAACGCAACATGGTGCGGCTAACGATTCCAGCTAATTTTCTGTTCAAAAAAGTCAAATGGCGCTCCTTCCCTTCCGAGTCCTGCCGTGCGCCCAAACAGTGGTTTTTAGCCACATATCAGGTATCTGCGTGTTCAGTAGAAATTGCCCAACAAATTTTGGGGGTTCATTTAATCCTGCTACCCTTGTGAATATGCAATATTTGAGGCTAAATTAACATTTTTGTTGCAAAAAGTAAAATGTTAATTTTTTCCTTCCACATTGCTTTAGTTACTGTGAAGCACCTGAAGGGTTAATAACCTTCTTTAATGTGGTTTTGAGTAGCCTGAGGGGTGCTGTTTTTGGAATGGTGTCACTTTTGGGTGTTTTGTGTCATGTAGACCTTTCAAAATCGCTTAAATGTGATGTGGTCCCTAAAAAAAGTGGCTTTGTAAATTTTGTTGTAAAAATGAGAAATTGCTCATAAACTTTGAACCCCTATAACTTCCTTAATTTTTTTTTTTCCCAAAATTGTTCTGATGTAAAGTAGACATGTGGGAAATGTTATTTATTAATTATTTTGTGTCATATGTCTCGTTGGTTTTAGAGCATAAAAATTCAAAGTTTGAAAATTACAAAATTTTCAAACTTTTCGCGAAATTTCCGTTTTTTTTACAATGAAATGCAAAAAATATCGGCCTAAATTTACCACTAACATGAAGCCCAATATGTCACGAAAAAACAATCTCAGAATCACCGGGATCCGCTGAAGCATTCCAGAGTTATAACCTCATAAAGTGACACTGGTCAGAATTGCAAAAAATGGCCTGGTCTTTAGGGTCAAAATAGGCTTGGGGCTGAAGGGGTTAAATGCGGATTGCACATTTTCTGTTAGTACAATAAACCTCATTTCAATCCAGAAATATTACTGAGTCCATCAGTTATTAGATATATGAAACTGAAACAGCTGTGGCAAAAACCCAAATTGTTATAAAGAAAAAAGGTTAACATTAATAGGGGTGCCCAAACTTTTTCATATGACTGTATGGTTACCGCTTTGATATGAAGAGTATGAATGGTGAACAGTGTCAGATTCTTGTTTTATATTAGCATTGGCTATAATATAACATGTTGCTCCAGAGAAAAGCAAAAGCTCCACGAGGCAGAGGCCAAAGATTCCCTTTCAACCCCCATGTGGCAATCAGAGTAAATTCAAAAGAATGCATAAGTGCTGGCCTAAACTTTCTATTGAATCCATACTATCGGCTATGTGTGTGCTCAATCACGAACTGTGCTCTTGTCATCTGTTCTGAATGTTCCTGTCTGCTGAGCTGTGCATTTCTTGGGAGTTTAGTGTGCGAATGAAGGGGATCTCAGGACCTAGATCATCAACGATCAGAATCAATTGAAGTGTCTGCTAAATATGAAAAGTCAAGGAAAGTTTAGTTATGCTAAATATTCCATGTCTATCTAATAGATGTGAAATGAAATACAAAATGAGCACACTAGCAGAAATGATAATTATCCTGTCTATCGCACAGCAAACAAGAGAACTGATCCATATGAGTCATTGAAAAACACTAATATTTAAGTTATAGAAAGAACAGATGTACATTTCCATTTATGTAATATTAATTGTTTTGTTTGCATATGGAGCCAGACACAATAACAACACTCACTAAATGACTGATTTGGTGATTTGGGAATTAATGGCTAATATAAACAATTAAATTACAGGATGGATTTTTCATCAATAATCCTACTTAAAAAACATTATTTAAAGTATTGTAGAATAAAAAGTTTCGAATGATAAAGCACAATAATGAAATGACAACAAACAGATTGTGTCTTACCCTGTATATATAATTTGCGAAAAAATTAATTCTACTTAGTTATGTTTATAAATATTTTTTTCCTGGGAAGACACTTTTTGATTGCTTCTATTTTATGCACAAAAGAAACTCCAATTTTCTTTTAAGATAATTACTTTTTAACACTGCATTTAATTTTCAAAAGAATTCAACTCTCTGTTTGCTAATTATTCACTGAGAGATTGATAGTATTATATAATATAGTAGTGTAACTACTATATTACAAGTTTCTGTGGAAACAAGACAAGCAGCTTTGAGCTAAATGTTTTGTCTTATTTTCAATTCAAACTTTCTTAAAATAACCACCAGTTTGCATTTACATGCAATGATTTAGCTCTTCTGTGAAGAGACTCATCTACAGCTAATCATATATGTAACAAATGCAAGGAAATTTAGAAAGATGTTTGAATATAAATGTAAAATTGACCTGATGTGAATAATTTTACTGTTTTTTCCTATTCTGAATGCTAGTAAAACTTTAAAATAGATTTTCTTTTACCCCAAAAATGAAATTTAATTTTATAATAATTCAGTAAATAAGCTTACCATGATCTAAAAAATTCTGTAACAAAATTTAGGCTGTATTCATTATAATCGTCTACTGTACACACATACTGTATAGGTTACTCTCCTGGAGAACTGCTACAAAAGTGACCATGAGGCTGAAAGCAGGAACCCCAAGAGCAAGTAACATATAATCATAATGGTACAAATTGCATAGGGCATCATGTGCATGTAAGGAAGGTGCCTAAAGCCTCATTTACACGTCACTTGCATCCACAGAAATGGTCTGTTTTTATCATCTGTGTTAACTGTAACACTGAATTTAACTTGACACTACTTATTTTTCATGTGTAACATCCCATGTAAGATGGAAGCCAGACACATGGAGGATAGATATGTGGTTATCTTCTCTGATATAAGCCAAGAAGTTAGTTCCAGAACATAAAGTGCTGAAAGGGTTAACAGGGCTAACGAAGGCCAGAAAGATGGATGGGACTGGCTGCTCGCATATGCCCACTCCAGGGCGTGGTATTGTGGACATAAAGTCCAGGTGTATTCACTATCTGTGTGTGAAGGTAGGAAGTCCTTCTGTGTGAAGTCTCCATGCTTGGACTTGCATACTAGTCTAAAACTGAAGTGCCAGTGTTGGGACTGAGTATCCTATTTTTCTAGCGAGGAAATTTATTTTCCTTGTGTGGCTTGCTTTATGCAATTTTAATAAAGCAGCATGGATGTTTTGTTTAAAGTCACCTCCCATGTCTACCTCAAACACCACCAAGTGAGCCATATCTCTACAGTTGGTACAGAAGTGTGGGCATGAATCCCAAGTGGCACATGGAGGAGCTGATAAAGCAACAAGGTGATGATTTACAGGTTCAGAAGACAGTAAGTACAGCCTTGCAAAAGATAACACCAGGTGATGATGTGGGGATATTCCTGATGGTTTTCGAAAGGGTGTCGGAAAGGGAAAAATGATCTCTGGAGCAGTGGGCGGAGGTACTGGAGGTATCTGAAAACAGATCCTGAAGCAATTCCTGGGAGGACCGGGGGATCTGTATTATGTTAGCTTTCTGTCTGACAGCAATGGAGGAAAAAGGGACACAAGTTCAGTTCTGTTGAAGACTGGTGAGACGGTTCATTTTCTGTTTTATTAAGAGTGGCTGATTTTCCATAGTATTCCCACTGCTTTTACATTTGAGTAAGTCCTTTGGACAGAGAGAATTTTCTTCTTTTTTATCTCTGCATTATAGTAGTGCTTTGGATAAAAAGAATACTGGTCCACATATTACTATTTGCTGCCTGCTTGGTGTACTACTGCCCCACAACATATATAGGGCATTTATATGGGAGTACATCAATTGATGTGATACATGCTATATATATAGCTGTTTTATGTTGTTTGTCAGTAAGATTTTAATATAAATTGTGACGACATGGACTCTCATGGGTTAAAGTGTCTTAAAATCCAGCCAGACAGCATGATAGATTGTCTATAGACGGGGGAGAAGTCCCTCATTGTTTTTACAAGACTCTTGTTGACTCAATGTAATTGTGTTGGCCACTGAAAGCTAGACGTATTGTTCTCCAGACATTTCCAGTAACCATTGTATTGTAGTTGTGTATTGACATTGTAATTACCTTAGTAGCCATTGTCTAGTCGGTGACTCCCAGTTTACATGTACACCCTCAGTCTTTCTATGCACATCATTTAAATGAACATTGTCCATGCAGCTTGAAATTCCTCCAATGGGAGAAGCAATCTTGCCCAACCAATCAATGAGGACGCAGTGTATCCAAGTGGAAGGTTGTGGCTATAAAAAGGACTTCTTTAAGCCACCAGGGGTTGTTGATGGATGCTGATGGATCCAGTCTAAGCTCTTTGGAGCTGACTAGAGGATCAGGATATCTTATGGCTTCAATCTAGGGACTCCGGACCCGGTTGGAGACCATATCCACAGCCTAGGGATTTCGACTCCGGCTGCCAGGATTTTATCATCAAACCAGGACTACCTAAGGAGGACACGCAGGTTGGGACAGTTCAGTCACCTGTTACAGACTTTGCAGACCTCAGACAGCTTGGAACCTGTGAGGCATGGACATTCTAAATCCCTGGTGAGCCAGCGGAAGGGTGAGACTCTGTTGTTACATTTGTGTGTTTTGCTGATTATGTGTTATGTGCTGTTAATTGTTTGGGGATCCAAAAAAGTCTAATTATTGTGGTTCCCTCACCCTGTGTTGTCTGAGTAGTGTTACGCCCATGGTTTAGGAGGCCGGCGTTCAGTTGGGATGAGCCCTGAGCCACGCTGTCTTTCTAAAGGCGGTTGGTTTTAGTGGACGAGAGCGCCCACTGAGCCCCGTGTCTCCACAATTGGTGGCAGCGGTGGGATACTACTCAGCCTGGTTTACCCAGGGGAGCTGCAGTGGACTGGTGTTTTCGGACACCGTCCAGGGCTCAACAACCAGGCAGGCACATAAGCATACCCAGCAGGCCATAGGGGAGGCATTCAGGTTTCGGACGCTGCCATGTCCAACCCCACCAGCTCAGCCATGGGACAAGGACAAGAGAGGAGTTACGACCGCTGCAGTAAATGGATGCTGCAGGATCTGTGCCGGAGGCGAGAGATTGTCTGCTGGAGCGCTGAGACTCGGTCGGACTTGATCCGGAAATTAGTCCGTTGGGATGCCCAGAATGATGCAGAGGACGATGAGGATCCCGCCGATATTGACCCAGAGGATGTAGACTATGTGCCACATCATGGATCTAGGGACAATTGGGAATCAACTTTGTCCAAAATGGCCCAAGCCACAGCGTTGTTGGATGCATTGGGGCCTAGATCCTCAAGAGAAGAGAGGGCTTATGTTCTGGAATATGTTTATGGGATTCCAGCTGCAGTACTGCTAACACCAGCCGGTCGAGAAGGTTGGTCCCGCTACCCAGCAGAAGCTGCGCCAAAACAAAGGACTACAGACAGGGCCTGTGACTCTCCCAATCTATGGCGCTGTTATACATGTGGGCGCAATGGACATATAGATAAGGATTGTCTCCAAAACCGAGGCCGCATGCTTGGAGC
The DNA here is from genome assembly GCF_048569485.1 of Anomaloglossus baeobatrachus. Classification (NCBI taxonomy): domain Eukaryota; kingdom Metazoa; phylum Chordata; class Amphibia; order Anura; family Aromobatidae; genus Anomaloglossus; species Anomaloglossus baeobatrachus. The sequence continues at coordinate 689,554,375 of NC_134353.1, read as the reverse complement.
CCATCTGCCACTCCAACCAGCCAACATATGCCGAGATGAACCAACGAGACCTGAGGAATGCTACTCCCAAGAAACACCAACAGCTGAGGAAGTGGTTTATCCAGTCCACACCCTACGGCAGGCCGGACACCGTACACCAGCCAACCTCCATCCCCACATCCAGACGGTCAAGGTCGGTGATATACAGGCTCAGGGACTTCGAGACATTGGATCTTCCATCACTCTGGTAAGCCCAGTTGTTGTTTCTCCGGAAGACCCTTTACCGGATTCCCAATTGTCCGTCTCCCTGGCTGAGGGCCAGCGCTCAGACGTCCCTCTGGCATGTGTGCAGGTGGACCTAAGGACCGACCAGGGAGAGGTCGAGGTGGAGATTGTGAACAGCCTCCCCATACCTGTCATTGTGGAGACTGACCAGAGCAAGGCTGGTGTGGAGCTTATGGACACCGTCCCCACACCAGTTACTTTGGGGTCTGACCAGGAAGAGGTCCATATGGAGTTTATGGACAGCCTCCCCACACCTGTTGTTTCGGGGACTAGCCAGGAGGAAGTTGAAGTGGGGTTCATAGATGGCCCCACCAAGCCTGTTGTTTCGGATACCACTCAAAGGGAAGTGAAAGCGGGGCTTGTGAATTACCTGCTCACACCAGTCATTTTGGAGAATGACCTAGTACAAGGACTATCCAGTCAGTTTGAAGAAGCCATCACCCACCTCCAAGCCAAGCAGGACCCTGATGTGGATCTTTCTAACATCTTTTCCAGGGATGGTTTGCATTCCCGGTCTCCATCATCCACTTCTGAGCCAAGAACCGTGAGTAAGCCTAACCACCCTGTGGCTATTGACTGGGGGAGGATTGATAGTGGCAGATTTGTGCAGGCCCAACTCATGGACCCCACCTTAGTGCTTGTCCACCATATGGCAGCTCAACTTGGGGGAGGTAATCAGGGGGAGGTGTATAGATGCGAGCCTCTGTTGCTGACCTCACCATTAAAAAGGACAATGCCGTCAAGAGGAGAAGGATGATCGGAAGCCTATCATGTCTGGCTAATATTAAGAAGGGGGAGGAATGTGACGACATGGACTCTCATGGGTTAAAGTTTCTTAAAATCCAGCCAGATAGCATGATAGATTGTCTATAGACGGGGGAGAAGTCCCTCATTGTTTTTACAAGACTCTTGTTGACTCAATGTAATTGTGTTGGCCACTGAAAGCTAGACGTATTGTTCTCCAGACATTTCCAGTAACCATTGTATTGTAGTTGTGTATTGATAATGTAATTACCTTAGTAGCCATTGTCTAGTCGGTGACTCCCAGTTTACATGTACCCCCTCAGTCTTTCTATGCACATCATTTAAATGAACATTGTCCATGCAGCTTGAAATTCCTCCAATGGGAGAAGCAATCTTGCCCAACCAATCGATGAGGACGCAGTGTATCCAAGTGGAAGGTTGTGGCTATAAAAAGGACTTCTTTAAGCCACCAGGGGTTGTTGATGGATGCTGATGGATCCAGTCTAAGCTCTTTGGAGCTGACTAGAGGATCAGGATATCTTATGGCTTCAATCTAGGGACTCCGGACCCGGTTGGAGACCATATCCACAGCCTAGGGATTTCGACTCCGGCTGCCAGGATTTTATCATCAAACCAGGACTACCTAAGGAGGACACGCAGGTTGGGACAGTTCAGTCACCTGTTACAGACTTTGCAGACCTCAGACAGCTTGGAACCTGTGAGGCATGAACATTCTAAATCCCTGGTGAGCCAGCGGAAGGGTGAGACTCTGTTGCCTGTTACATTTGTGTGTTTTGCTGATTATGTGTTATGTGCTGTTAATTGTTTGGGGATCCAATAAAGTCTAATTATTGTGGTTCCCTCACCCTGTGTTGTCTGAGTAGTGTTACGCCCACGGTTAAGGAGGCCGGCGTTCAGTTGGGATGAGCCCTGAGCCACACTGTCTTTCTAAAGGCGGTTGGTTTTAGTGGACGAGAGCGCCCACTGAGCCCCGTGTCTCCACATAAATTATTGAATAAAAGTTAATTTTTAGGCGTTTTTTTGCTGGTACCTTGCTATTTTGACCCTTATAAGGGCCACACTTCATCACCGCTAAGTCCTGTAAAGATGGTAGGCATACACTGTATCCACAAGGATGCCAAGGACTACCCTGTGGCCAAGAAAGACATAAAGACAAACTGTGGCAGTTAGTCCCATGAGGTTGGCATAGTCAAGGACTTGTTGAAACCTGGTATAATAGGGTGGGACTTTGCCTTGTTTTGGGAGTTGTGGGAGAAAAGGGAATTAACACGTTGCTCAAACAACAACCAGGCAACCTCTAAACAAACTCCATCTCTGCCTGAATCTGATGGGTTTCCCCTCTGTACACTGATTGGTGATAAAGATGAGGCCAACTGCCCTGAGACCAATATTCTTGAGATGGGAGTGTCCAAGGGGAAATATTGAACTGTTCAACTCAGGGATCTAACTCTTAAAGGGGCACTTGATAATGTAACTGTTTTAAATGGCGCTGCTCAAGAGACAGGGGCTGACACCAGGTAACCATATTTTGCAGTTAATACTGAGTTATTATATTGTGTCAGCAAGCAAAAATGTATGGTTGTGGAGCAGCTGTTGGTACTAATGCCTTACAGACGCAGGGTAGTAGACATGGCCCATACAAAGAGATTTTGAATAAATGTAGGTCCTGTCCCATTTGCCAGTTAACCGCCCTGACTCCTCATTTCCATAGCCCCTTGGTGCTGTTACCAATCATTGAGGTCATGTTTGATCGAATAGAGGGATTTTGTAGGACCCTGCTCAAGTCCGCCAAAGGGCATCAGTTTTTCCTAGTGGTTATAGATTATGCTACACAGTACCAGGAGGCAGTACCATTGAGAAATTCCTCGGCTAAAAGTATAGCCAAAATGCTGGTCCAGATCTTTTCACTGACTAAACTGTCGAAAGAGATCTTGAATTATCAAAGGGCCCCCTTTCATGTCAAAGGTCTTGAGGGAATTATGCATATCCCTGTAGATCACACAACTCAGGATTTCGGTATACTGCCCACAGATAGACAGACTTGTTGGAATAGTTTAATAAAACATTGAAGGCCATGCTAAAGGAAGTTGTGGAAAAGGATGGTGGAGACTGGCACTGTCTACTACTGTAGCTGTTATTCTCCATCAGAGAAGTCCCAAAGGCCTCTACGGGGTTTTCCCTGTGTGAGCTGTTCTATGCCTGACACCCCTGTGGACTCCTAGATATAGCAAAAGAGACCTGGGAAGCGTAGGTTATACCCTACAAGAGCGTAATTGAACATGTACCCCAAATGCAAGAAAAAAATTGCTGAAGTGATGCCCATCGTCAAAGAGAAGAGCACCTCCTCCAAGTGCAAGAGTCCCGGGCGAGGTTGTACATTTGGTCAGTAAGGGTGAGACATTTCAACCTGGAAGATAGTGTACTGGTGCTCATACCCACTGTAGAAAGCAAATTTCTGGTTAAGTGGCAAGGCCCCTACAAAGTGTTCAAAAAGTTGGGAGAAGTAAATTAGAAAATCCACCAACCAGGGAGAGGGAAGCCATAATGGGTGTACTAACCAGGCTCTGTTGATATAAGCAACCCTTGGAAGCCCAGCTGCAAATGGTAGTCACAAAGTCGGCTATGGTAGTCACAAAGTCAGCTATGGCCAAGTAGTCTCCAGAAGTGGAGACAGTCTTCTAAGAACTGAAGCTAGCCCTGTGTAAAGAACCAGCGCTGGTGGCACCGGACTTCAATAAAGAATATGTGGTCCACATGGACACATCACAGGTTTGTTTACGTGCCATCTAGACCCAAGACGTGAACAGTGAAGAACACATAAGCAGGAAATGGTCTTCCTGCAAGACAAGAAGAATTACTCCATCATGGACGAATGTTTAGGCATCAATTAGGTCCTTGGACAATTTAAGATACTACCTATTAGGCAGGAAATTTATGTTAGTGTCAGACCAGGCCCCGGTGAGGTGGATGTATAAAAAAGAAGGGAATAATGCCTGAATAAACACATGGTTCCTGACTCTCCAGGACTTTAGCTTCCATGTAAAGCATAGGCCTGGGAAGCTACATTGAAATGCTTACGCTCTTTCAAGGGTTCACTGTTTGATGGTAGAAAGTGCCAAGCCCTCCAGCTTTGAGCAGGGAGGTTTTGTAAGAAGGCAGCTGGACATGTCATGGAGGGGAAATATGTATCATTGACGTGTATATCCTCTGTGATGAAAGCCTGGATGCTAGCTTCAGTACAGGGTTAATATGGGTGACAAGTTGCCAATTTATGAGCAGTCAGAGAGGATGGGAGTTACTAGCTGCTTACATATCCCTACCATATATGGACTTTTCAAAAGCTTTTGATACGGTGCCACACAAAAGGTTGTTACATAAAATGAGAATAATGGGGATAGGGGAAAATATGTGTAACTGGGTTAAAAACTGGCTCAGTGATAGGAAACAAAGGGTGGTTATTAATGGTACGTACTCGGACTGGGTCTCAGTTCATAGTGGGGTACCACAGGGGTCAGTATTGGGCCCGCTTCTTTTCAACATATTTATAAAAGACCTTGTTGGGGGCATGCGGAGTAGAATTTCAATATTTGCAGATGATACTAAACTCTGCAGGGTAATCAATACAGAGGAGGATAATTTTATATTACAGGGAGATTTATGTAAATTGGAGGATTGGGCTGAGAAGTGGCAATTGAAGTTTAATGTAGATAAATGTAAGGTCATGCACTTGGGTAGAGGAAATAAAATGTATAATTATGTACTTAAATGTAGTACACTGGGTAAAACAGACACAGAAAAAGACTTGGGTGTATGGGTGGATGGTAAATTTCACTTTAGTGGACAGTGTCAGGCAACTGCTGCCAGGGCTAATAAAATAATGGGATGTATTAAAAGAGGTATAAGTGTTCATGAAAAAAATATAGTTCTACCTCTGTACAAGTCACTAGTGCGACCGCACTTAGAATACTGTGTACAATTCTGGTCACCGATATATAAGAAGGACATAGCTGAACTGGAGAGGGTGCAGAGAAGAGCCACCAAGATTATTAGAGGAATGGGTGGGCTGCAATACCAAGACAGGTTATTAAACTTGGGGTTATTTAGTTTGGAAAAACGAAGGCTTAGGGGGGATCTAATCACAATGTATAAATATATGAGGGGACAGTACAGAGCCCTTTCCAAACATCTTTTTACACCTAGGCCTGCGACTGGAACACGGGGGCATCCGCTACGTCTTGAGGAAAGAAGGTTTAATCATAATCACAGACGAGGATTCTTTACTGTACGAGCAGTGAGACTATGGAACTCTCTGCCGCATGATGTTGTAATGAGTGATTCACTACTAACATTTAAGCAGAGCCTGGATGCCTTTCTTGAAAAATTTAATATTACCAGTTATGTATATTAGATTTTATGACAGGGTATTGATCCAGGGAACTAGTCTGATTGCCGGATGTGGAGTCAGGAAGGAAATTTTTTCCCCATTGGAACTTGTTTGCCACATTGGGTTTTTTTTTGCCTTCCACTGGATCAACATGTTAGGCTACGGGTTGAACTAGATGGACTTAGAGTCTCCCTTCAACCTTAAAAACTATGATACTATGATGATACTATGATTGGGCGTGGCAAGGTGGACATAAAGTCCAGATTGATTCATTAGCTGTCTGTGTGGAGGTAGGAAATCCTTCTGTGTGAAGTCTCCATGTTTGAACTTGAATGCTGGTCTAAAATTAAAGAACCAGTGTTAGGACTGAGTATCCTGATTTTCTGCCAATAAAGGTTGTGTCATGATGTTACTTTGGCATTGTGAGGCATCTTACTCTAGAGGACTCTAGGCTGTCCCTCATCCCTAGATAACACCTAATAGTAGAGATGCCACAGTCTTGTGCCTTTCTATACTCATTAGAAATACTACTCTAATGTTCCCCATACACATGTAGGTTTTTAAACCCAGAGAGATGCTTCAATTCAGAATAGATACCCAGTATTACGAGATATGCCTTAACGTGGATACTGGGCAGGTATAGAAATGGGCCATTTTTGTAAGCTAAATATCTAAATTTTTTCAAATATCTCCTTTAGCAGTAATGCATATCTATATTTTTACATTCATTGTTTGCATGCTTTAGCATTATAGTGTGTAACTGTCTTTTTTTGTCATGATAAACAGATAAGGACGGACAAGAGGAAACCAAAACTCTGACACACTGCACACACACAGGAATAGACAAAGAGAGACTCAGGAGAAAAACAAGAGCAGGAGAGTAGCAAGAAAAAGGCAACAAGGGTTAACTCCACAACCGCACATAGCAACCGGTATCACACTAGATAGTCTGCATCACCAAAACTCCACAGTCCAGTTAAGATAGACTATAGTTGGCATAGGTGGAACGATACAGCCAGCATATATAGGACAGGAACAGATGTGATTGGCTCCCAGGTGATTAAAGGAGACAAACAAGCAGACTGGCAGAGATTATCTCCTGCTAGCCTGCCTCTAAATTAGCTCTCAGCAGTTCAATGCCCTAGTCTCCCTGCATAGATCACAGAAACTAGAGGAGTTGTCAGGCGGAGTGTCAAAATCTGTAGTTTGAACAGAACCCGATGCCGTCATGACAGTCAGTGAAGTTTGTGAAAATCTCTGTGTGACAGGTTATTTAATTTCCTTGTGTGTGGCTTGGTTTATGCAGTTTTAATAAAGCAGCCAGGACGTTTGTTTAAAGTTGCCTCTCATGCTTACCTCAAACACCGCCGAGTCAGCTGTATGTCCACACCCAATATTACATTGTTTCAGTTCTTCAAAATAATGATTATGAAATTTTAAAGAGGTTGTTTGAAAAAGACAACCACTTTATGTACCTCATTAAGACATGAGGGCATGATAGCTTATCCATCTGATTGGCCAGCATGTGGCTGCTGCAATGAAAATGTATAATCAGCTGCCTCAGGTAATAACAACAGTCATCATTGTGAGGAAGGGGAGTATTCATCTTTGATGACTAAGTAAATGGATTCTTTCAAAATAATAATCAATTTTGCAATTCACTACTTATTTAAGATCCTTACCTTACTCAAGAATGGAAGGATTTTAAATTCTATTATGCACGGCTCGTTGCTTAGGTTACTGACCCCTTATGCATGTTACCAGCAGTGGTTGATCTCCTAGGCAAGAAGAGCAGTGCTTGCAAGTTTGCAATGAGCTTGCAAAAGCTGTTCTTTTTGCTTAGACGATTGCTGGATCCAGCCATCTTTAGTATCATTGAGCTCGTCTGATGTTGAAGAAGCAAATTTACAGACCAGTAGCTCAACCATGTTGCTGGTCCGAATTTTCAATCATGAGGCACACAATGCCATCCAGCAAGCAGCACTATTCTCCTAATGGGCTTAAAGATTAAAATATTTTCATGCAAGCAAAGTTGAGTGTGCTGAATTTATGCTAAAATTATTTTACCTTTAATGCTGCTTCCACAAAAGAATAAATATGGCATAAGATTCTAAGAGACCTGTAACTTGCAGAAAGAAGTTACTGCCACAGTTAATTAAACAAGACTTTTTATCATCAAACAGCTATTTTTCTTATTCATTATGTAGAGGAATGTTTTCGTAAGATGCAATCATTTTGATAATGGTTATTAATGGCAGGTAAAACAACAAGCTATATATTGATATCATGAGATTTTCAACAAGGCAATAGTTCTTGATTAAGAATACAAAATAATGAAAGCAAAATCTGTTGAACAAATAATCCATAACTCACTCTGATTATTTACCAGTGAGTTTTGCTTTATGATTGATTTAAACTGGCAGCGCTTTCTTCATGAACATTTTCATTACGCGTTTCTCTTGTAATGCTATTTAACAAATTTAAAACGGACAGATGGAAATTAGTATGCAAATCAGATACTCTATAATTGATGTAGGTTCTCTATTAAAAGCTGTGCATGCATTACTTAACTTTGTTATACTAGAAACTTTGACAACATGAAAACATTTTAGTATGTCATAAAACAAAGTGGCATTTTTCTATTATAAAAAATGAAAGTTTAAATAAACAGAATCTAAAAAAAAAGCCCCAAAAAACAACTGTTGATTATATTTAAAGGGGTTGGAGTTCTTATCTTTTCTTTAACAGATGTGTTGGTGACATGACTTTGTGGCACATATATTAAAGGTTCTACTCTTGTTCTTGTTCGTGGCATAAAATCATGTCCCCAACACATTTTGCAAACAATAAATAAACTGGTAAGCCCAGCTGAATTCACATAATTTTTTTTTCTTCTATGCTAAAATCTGACTGAATTTCATCGTGTGTAGTATCTGATATTGATCAGTATTTGGTCCATATGTCCATTTTTGGCATCAACGTTTCATTTTTTTGTATGCAAACCCCCCCCAAAAAACCTAAATATTAGGCAGCCTATTTATAAATTGACTTTAGCATAAAAAAAGCCCACAGTATTGTCACGCGAGCTTTCAGACTCCATCATCTACAGTTTTTAACATAAAGATTTGTTTCCTCTGTTTTGTACGGTTTATCTTTCTCTTTTTTTGCCATACAAACATCCAGTGTTTTTTCTGTTTTGCCCTGTCTTGTCTCATGGTGTTTGAGTATGCAACTGCAGATGATAGATGAAGAACCAAGACCAACAGGAAGTTTTTGGTTCACCCTATAGTCTTCCAATATGCCGGCAAAAACCTCTTAGGCTATGTGCCCACGCTGCGGATTTACCGCGGATTTTGCCGCGGATTTGCCGCGGATTTACCGCGGATTTCCCGAAAATCTGCAGCAGCGGCACTTCCAAGCCATTTCAATGGCATTTTGGAAATGCTGTGTCCATGCTGCGGATTTTTCCGCTGCGGATTTGCCGCGGATTTTGATGCGGAAAAATCTGCAGCATGTCAATTATTTGTTGCGAATTTTGGAGCGGATTTGGGTATAGAATGGGGAAAAAAAAAAAAAAAATCCGCATCAAAATCCGCGGCAAATCTGCGGTAAATCAGTGGTAAATCCGCGGCAAATCCGCGGGTGCGGATTTGCCGCGAAAGTCGCGGATTTTCATGCAGAAAAATCCGCAGGTACATTCTACCGTGGACACATAGCCTTACACACCTTGTTTGCAGAACTTCATTACCTACATTTTCTACTTTCTGTCACCTGACAATAACTGCATTTGATTGCTTGTTAGAAGAACTAGATTCTGACTTTCCCTGAATGTTCAATTTTAAAGTGATAAATAAGCACATTTTTTAATGATATTGCTGATCTTTGTAAGGCCTCTGCCACACTTCAGCAAAAAGCAGGTACATGTCTCAAGTTCCGTTTTTCGGGTCCGTGTTCCGTTTTTTATGGGCGTTTCTCCAGTACGTGTGACATCCGTGTGATGGAGTATGCTCGCCGTGTGTGTGTGTGGAATGTCTGTGTATGCGAGAGATACGTATGTGTAATGTCCGTGTGGTGTCCGTTTGAAATGATCCGTGTGTGTGGCAAAATGTCGTTGCTACATACCCGCTGACAGCAGACACAGACAGAGACGCGCAATGAGAATGAACTTTGATGAACTTCACCCGACTTCATTGTCATACCACGGTTCTGTGTGTGGCGTCCTGATTAGCGGTCACCCGTGAAGGTCTCACCGGTGACCGATAATCCCCTGAGTGACTGAAGTTAGCGGCGTGATTATCGCTGCCGTCACTCAGGCTACCCGCGGCTAGCTGGAGTCCTCCACCTGAGACCGCAACTCACCTGTGACTCTTTTGCAGATCGCTCAGCTCACTTCAGTCACTTGGGCGACTTGCTGTCACAGTTGCAGGATCCAGGGGTGGCCGCGAGTAACCTGAGTGACGTCATCGCTAATTGCACGGCTCACCTCAGTTGCTGCATGGAGCTGACAGAGAGCGGTCATGGTATGTGGCCGCTCCTGTCACCTTCATGTAGCAGAGCTGAGAGCGTCGTGGGACCTCCGTGGATTACGCCGGACCTGGGTGGGTATTTGTGGCTTAATAAAGTGGTGAAAGAGAATGTTTGTTTTTGTGTATTATTCCAAATAAAGGATTTTTTGGGTGTGTGTGTTTATTTTCTTTAACTTACAGGTTAATCATGGAAGGTATCTCGGGGAGACGCCTGTCATGATTAACCCCTTATTACCTCGATTGCCACTGCACCAGGGCAATTTGGGATGAGCCGGGTAGAGTCCCGGAAATATCGCATCTAATGGATGCGGCAATTCTGGGCGGCTGCTGGCTGATATTGTTAGGCTGGGTGGCTCCCCATAACGTGGAGCCCCCCATCCTGAGAATACCAGCCTTCAGCTGTGTGGCTTTACCCTGGCTGGTATCAAATTTGGAGGAGGGGGGGCGCACGTCGTTTTTGTTTGTTTATTTATTTATTTATTTTACTGCATGATATAGACCCACCCGCCGGCGGCTGTGATTGGTTGCAGTGAGACAGCTGTCACTCAGCGTGGGGGCGTGTCTGACTGCAACCAATCATAGGCGCCGGTGGGCGGAGGAAGCAGTGAATACGAGATTGAATAATAAGAGTCCGGCATTTTCAAAAAAATAAAAGCCGCTGGAGGTTTTTGACAGCTGTGCAGCGCCGCGCCAGTGATCGGGAATCGGTGAGTATGCGAGAGGGGGAGAGACCGACCGTCGGACAGAGAGAGGGACAGACAGAGAGAGAGACAGACAGAGCGACCATCTGACAGCGAAAGATACCGACCAACCAACAGAGGGAGATTGACCGACATCGCATCCAGAATTCACAAAAAAAACGCAAACAGATGGTACGGGTAGAACACGGACATGCTACGTGTCACATACGTGCAGAGACGGACCCATTGACTTTAGCGGGTCCATGCCTGTGTGATGCTGGAGAAAAATGGACATGTTGAGCGTGTTGAAAAACGCACACACGTACAAATGACACGGACACATGTTCCGTGTGGTTTTACGTGTGTGTGCCTGTTACCATAGGGTAACATTAGTGTACGTGTATCCGTGCCGCCGGTACGTGCAAAAATGTACCAAACACGTACCGGCGGCACGGATGTGTGTCGGAGGTCTAAGAAGGCGATCGGCTACATTGTGAACGGCCGGTATGTACCACAGAAGTGGTGTAAACCTGGAGGTTCATTTTGGCACTTGTAGTACCACATGTTTTTGCTGAAGTGTTCTTTGGAACAGGTTCACCGGTAGCTAGAGAGATGAGTGGATCTGGCTACCTATATACTCTGCCCAAGGGTGTGTGTGATGTGAGTCACAAGTCTGTAAAATGGAGACAGGTTGTTTGGCACATGGTGAAATGAGGTGATGGTGTTCAGTGTGTGTGAGAAGCAATGCATGAGAAGCAGCCCCTGAGAAGAGGCTGTTAATTCTTCTAGAGGTTTGACGCCTCTGGAAGGACCCTAGCTGAGGAAGGTGAGGGTTCGCTTCAATGGACTGGAAGTGAGTGAATGGTGACTGAGAGGGCTCCACTCAGTAAAAATGTATTTGAACTTTTTAGGAGTACCACAACTCATACAGACCTCATATCCATCTTTATTTATGTGTTGAAGAGCAGTTTATGTGGATGTAATAAACTGTTTGGACTTCTAAATAGAAGTGTTTCCTGTACTACCTTGAAGAAGCAAGCAAAGTGAATAATAAAAAAAAAATTATACACTGTGTGAACTGTGTAATGTCACATCTTTTACATGTAAACATGTATAACGTTTGTGGGTATTATAGTAGGAAATGTAATTGTTATGTCCACATACAGACTACATATTGTTTGAAGCACTGTCCCATTTTAATGTTGCAATGCGATTATGAGAAAGATGTTTTTAAACCCTTAGCGACATCTGTCGTACATTTATGCTGCACACGAACTCTATAAAGTGAGCTCAGGAGCTGTGCCCACTCAATACTGCATGGGAGTCAGCTGTCTTATATATCAAGCCCTCAAAAGTAACTGCAGCAACAGTTCAACCACTTAAATTCCACTGTCAATTGGGACAGTGTGATCTAGATTGGGAATAATAGGGTTGCTTCCAATGCTCATCATCTCCCCTTCAAATTACATACTATTTATGGGCTATTATGGCAGCTGATGGGTTACTAAAAGATTTCATGTCTGGCCTGTTACACCCCTATGAAGCCCAGCCATTACCTGGGTTTGAAAAGAGACTGGCAGTTATACAATAGAGTGCAGGTGATCATGCAAGATATGATAGTTCAAGTCCCATGTGGGCAATAATAGAAAAAAAATCTGAATGTTTTTAAAGTCTATATTAAAAATAATAACAACAAATATAAGATTGTAAATTACACCACTTTTCATGCAATAAAAATTATAATTGCAAAATTGGGAACTAATAGTAAAAGAAAAAAAAAAGGTGATTTTAACACTATAAAGAGACAAAGATTTTAAGTTATCCCATTTATTTTTCCTGTGATGAAAATTGTGAGACCATCAAAAAGTCATCTATACAAAAAAAATGGCACCCTTTACATTAAAAATTAGTATGGAAACATTTGGACTCATCTATGGTAAATCACAAAAGAGAATCACCTCAATTGTCGGTGCCCATGTGACATGAATTAACCAATGAATGATTACTTCAGTGTTTCAAAAAGCCACATAGTAGGCCCTGTTCCTTTGTCACAACAGTGAAGACAAAAAGACTTATCTGACAACATCCGAACTGCTATTATTAGCAAACACAGGACTTACAAAGGGTATAAGGCCATCTTCAAAGACCTTGGTATACCGGTTTGAACAGTGCACAATGTTGTTAAGAAGTTATCCAAGCATGCAACCGTCAAGAGCCTCCCTGGACGTGGGGGAATGAGGAAAATTGACAAGAGATGTCTTCGAATGTTGGTGCGAATGGTGGAAAAAAACACCACGTCAAACATTCAAAGACCTGAGGGCCAACCTGCAACAGTCTGGGGACATGGTTTCAATAAGTACCATACGCCACACACTAAACCAAGCAGAACTTTATGGGTGATGGCCAACGAAGAAACCATTGCTGAAGAAAAGACATAAAAAGGAACAACTGATCTATGCCAAAGAGTACCTTGACAAACCATAATCCTTCTGGGAAAATGTTCTGTGCACACATGAAACAAAAATAGACCTTTTTGGCAATGCAGAGCAAAAGTTTGTTTACAGAGAGCATGGTCTGTTTACAATTAAGCATGGTGGAGGATCCATAATGCTATGGGGTTGCCTTGCTGCATCTGGTACTGGAGGCTTTGCTCATATCACAGGAATCATGAAATCAGAGAATTATCAAGAGATTTTAGAGAAAAATGTCCTACCCACTGTAAGAAAACTTGGTTTGAGTCAAAGATCATGGGTCTTCCAGCAAGATAATGACCCAAAGCACACAACCAAAAGTACACTGGAATGGTTGAAAAAGAAAAAAATTGGACTGTTTTTAAAATGGTCCTGATCTCTATTCCATTGAAAATCTTTGGGGTGAACTGAAATCTGCCCTTGAGAAAAGGAACACTGCAAACATTCAAGAGCTTGAACAAACTGCAAAAAAAGAGTGGGAGAAAATACCAGCTGAGAAGTGCAAGAAGCTTATAGATGGTGTGTGTAGGATCATTGTCTTGCTAGAATTTCCAGCCCCTGCCCATTTTGGTTTTACTATGTGGCAGCAATACTTTCTCCAGTATATCGATGTACATGGTAGCATTCATATTTTCATCAATTCTAAGTAGAGTGCCAATGGCAGATGCAGAAAAGCAGCCCCAAACCATGACATTGCCACCACCATGTTTCACTGTAGGTGTTTGGTATTTTAGCTCTTTACGGTTTCCAATAGGGTGATATATATAGCGCTTGCCATCAAACAGATGGAACTTGGATTTATCTGACCACAACACTTTAGACCACCTGTCTTTTCCATTAGCTTTGTTTTTTGGCAAACTTAAGTCGAACCTTCCGTGTTCTTGCAGAGATGAAAGGCTTCTTAACTGGAACTCATGCACTCAAGCCTACTGATGTTAGCCGTCGCACCAGTTTGATGACTAACTTTGACTCCATATTCTTTGCACATTTCATGCAAAATCTGTACAGCATTTTTATGGACATCAGACACAGACTTTTTCTTAATAATGTGAACAACTTTGGAGGAAGTTTCCCATGGTCATCCAATTCTAGGTTTGTCAGCTCTTCCATAACCTTCTTTTTCTTTATTATATGTGACACTTGACTCTGAGAACAGTTGAATTCCATAGCTACCTCTTTTTGGCTTTTGCCTGACTTCAATGTCAGAAAGAAAGCTTCCTGACATCTGGTGATAAATGTGGGTTTGTCTTTGCCATGTTTCTCCGAAAAACAAACAAACAAAACATTTTGAGGGCCAAAATTAGACTACCCATGACAAAATATGGAAATCCTTTAGACAAGCAAATGTGGAAAAATAATACTTAAAAGGATAAAACAATGTCAAAACACAATTTTCATTCTTAGAGCTGACAACCATTTGCTTCCGGTTTTAGTAAAATTGCATCACAACAACCAGACAGAAGTAATCACCCATTAATTAAATAAAATGCAAGACTTTTGGTTGCTATTGTATAAAATGTCATAACATCAGTCACATGTTATAAACTTGCACCCTTTAGTGCCTTTCATTTGGCACCTAAGGGTGTTTAGTCTGTGTGATGGTGTCATATTGTGGGTAATGTACCATTTTGTGTGGGTTCATGTTTTGAACGTGGTGGCCTGTCTATTCGATATATTGTTTTTCCTGTTAAGTCAGGTTAAATCCCCTTGCAGTGCTTCTCTCCCTAGGTTTGAGGGAGGGGGCCTAGGATCCACCTAAACTGTTCACCTGGGGGATTAGTCCTTCTGCATGAGACTTAGAACAGAGAAGAAGCAAGGTTGAACCTCTGAGGGGGAAGCTGACACCCCAGAGAGACTGTGAGAAACCCCAATTTCCCTGTAAAAGGACTGCTGGAGGATTATGAATAACCCTACTATCCGACCACAATGGAGGAGACTTCTAGCCAATAAGCCACAGCCTGCTCCTGCATCCTGACCCTCTCCAGTTATATCTTCCCCTTCTCGCAGCTGCAGGCCAATGACAACCACAGCACACAATTCTGGGGCCCAACAGTTCCGACCATGCCCTGTGGGAATCACAGAGAGATGTTATGGGTGCTAACAACCTGGACACCTGCAATACAGTTGCCCCTCAAAGACTCGGAAGGACCTCCACGCATCTCCACCTCATCCGGGGAATTTGGTGCATTCCATCTTGCCTGAGGAAGAGTTACCACCACCTCCACTGGAGTGTACCGCTGACCCCTGCACCATAGATGCCCCTGTTGGAGTGTATGGCTTCCGGCCTTTGTCACCAGGTTCTCCTACTGCCTTCTCCAGAATGCACATTGGAAGGAGTACAACGCAGAGGAGATGTTATCCATGTGGGCAACCTGGGCATAAACACTTGTCCTGCTGGTCGATTGAGGAATGACTTTGCACCAAATCGACCTCTTCATTAGAGTTGAGCGCGGTTCGTGGTTCGTGGTTCTCCAGTTCGCGGCTCGAGTGATTTTGGGGCATGTTCTAGATCGAACTAGAACTCGAGCTTTTTGCAAAAGCTCGGTAGTTCTAGAAACGTTCGAGAACGGTTCTAGCAGCCAAAAAACAGCTAAATCATAGCTTGGTTTCTGCTGTAATAGTGTAAGTCACTCTGTGAATCAAACTATTATCACATTTCAGTGTATAGTGTGCGTGAACAGCGCCTTCAGATCACTGCTGTTTCTATAATGGCGATCGCCATTTTTTTTTTTTTTTTTCTTGTCTTCCTTCCCTAAGCGCGCGCGTCTTGTGGGGCGGGCCAGCATGTCAGCCAATCCCAGACACACACACAGCTAAGTGGACTTTGAGCCAGAGAAGCAACGGCATGTGTGATAGGATCTGCATGTCACATGTCCCTGCATTATAAAACCGGACATTTTCTTCACGGACGCCATTATCTGCCTTCTGCGTCTTTGGTGTCAGACATCACTGTCGCAGCTCCGTCTTCCTGAGTCCTATAGCCGATACAGCTGTATGCGCTGCATACACAGCGTTAGACAGCTTAGGGAGAGCACTTTATAGCAGTCCTTTTAAGGGCTCCAACCGGCAGGGTCAGAGAGCCATAGGTGACAGGTCCTGCAAACAGCAACAGCGTCTGTGTAGCCCAGGTCAGGGATTTCCTACCTGCATTTCACCATTAGGAGGGAATAGAAAGGCAGGCTTCCATTCCTCTACCCAGAGCACCACAATCCTGCCACTGTACCCTCTTGTCCTCTGCACACTCCAACTGATAACTAAGCCATTATACTAGCAAACACTCAGTGTACCTAGTGGCATCCTATACGTGGCTATTGGACTTTGCTATAGTCCCACTACTGCAAAGACATTTGCAGAGCGCGTCTGCCTGCATTGCACACTACAACTCATTCTAACCAAGCCATTATACTAGCAAACACTCAGTGTACCTAGTGGCATCCTATACGTGGCTATTGGACTTTGCTATAGTCCCACTAGTGCAAAGACATTTGCAGAGCGCGTCTGCCTGCATTGCACACTACAACTCATTCTAACCAAGCCATTATACTAGCAAACACTCAGTGTACCTAGTGGCATCCTATACGTGGCTATTGGACTTTGCTATAGTCCCACTAGTGCAAAGACATTTGCAGAGCGCGTCTGCCTGCATTGCACACTCCAACTCATTAAAACCAAGCCATTATACTAGCAAACACTCAGTGTACCTAGTGGCATCCTATACGTGGCTATTGGACTTTGCTATAGTCCCACTAGTGCAAAGACATTTGCATAGCGCGTCTGCCGGCATTGCACACTCAAACTCATTTTAACTAAGCCATTATACTAGCAAACACTCAGTGTACCTAGTGGCATCCTATACGTGGCTATTGGACTTTGCTATAGTCCCACTAGTGCAAAGACATTAGCAGAGCACATCTGCCTGCATTGCACACTACAACTCATTCTAACCAAGCCATTATACTAGCAAACACTCAGTGTACCTAGTGGCATCCTATACGTGGCTATTGGACTTTGCTATAGTCCCACTAGTGCAAAGACATTTGCATAGCGCGTCTGCCTGCATTGCACACTCAAACTCATTTTAACTAAGCCATTATACTAGCAAACACTCAGTGTACCTAGTGGCATCCTATACGTGGCTATTGGACTTTGCTATAGTCCCACTAGTGCAAAGACATTAGCAGAGCACATCTGCCTGCATTGCACACTACAACTCATTCTAACCAAGCCATTATACTAGCAAACACTCAGTGTACCTAGTGGCATCCTATACGTGGCTATTGGACTTTGCTATAGTCCCACTAGTGCAAAGACATTTGCAGAGCGCGTCTGCCTGCATTGCACACTCCAACTCATTAAAACCAAGCCATTATACTAGCAAACACTCAGTGTACCTAGTGGCATCCTATACGTGGCTATTGGACTTTGCTATAGTCCCACTAGTGCAAAGACATTTGCATAGCGCGTCTGCCTGCATTGCACACTCAAACTCATTTTAACTAAGCCATTATACTAGCAAACACTCAGTGTACCTAGTGGCATCCTATACGTGGCTATTGGACTTTGCTATAGTCCCACTAGTGCAAAGATATTAGCAGAGCACATCTGCCTGCATTGCACACTCCAACTTTTTTAAACTAAGCAATTTTACTAGCAAACACTCAGTGTACCTAGTGGCATCCTAAACGTGGCTATTGGACTTTGCTATAGTCCCACTAGTGCAAAGACATTTGCAGAGCACATCTGCCTGCATTGCACACTACAACTCATTCTAACCAAGCCATTATACTAGCAAACACTCAGTGTACCTAGTGGCATCCTATACGTGGCTATTGGACTTTGCTATAGTCCCACTAGTGCAAAGACATTAGCAGAGCACATCTGCCTGCATTGCACACTACAACTCATTCTAACCAAGCCATTATACTAGCAAACACTCAGTGTACCTAGTGGCATCCTATACGTGGCTATTGGACTTTGCTATAGTCCCACTAGTGCAAAGACATTTGCATAGCGCGTCTGCCTGCATTGCACACTTAAACTCATTTTAACTAAGCCATTATACTAGCAAACACTCAGTGTACCTAGTGGCATCCTATACGTGGCTATTGGACTTTGCTATAGTCCCACTAGTGCAAAGACATTAGCAGAGCACATCTGCCTGCATTGCACACTACAACTCATTCTAACCAAGCCATTATACTAGCAAACACTCAGTGTACCTAGTGGCATCCTATACGTGGCTATTGGACTTTGCTATAGTCCCACTAGTGCAAAGACATTTGCAGAGCGCGTCTGCCTGCATTGCACACTCCAACTCATTAAAACCAAGCCATTATACTAGCAAACACTCAGTGTACCTAGTGGCATCCTATACGTGGCTATTGGACTTTGCTATAGTCCCACTAGTGCAAAGACATTTGCATAGCGCGTCTGCCTGCATTGCACACTCAAACTCATTTTAACTAAGCCATTATACTAGCAAACACTCAGTGTACCTAGTGGCATCCTATACGTGGCTATTGGACTTTGCTATAGTCCCACTAGTGCAAAGATATTAGCAGAGCACATCTGCCTGCATTGCACACTCCAACTTTTTTAAACTAAGCAATTTTACTAGCAAACACTCAGTGTACCTAGTGGCATCCTAAACGTGGCTATTGGACTTTGCTATAGTCCCACTAGTGCAAAGACATTTGCAGAGCACGTCTGCCTGCATTGCACACTACAACTCATTGTTACTAAGCCATTATACTAGCAAACACTCAGTGTACCTAGTTGTATCCTAAACGTGGCTATTGTACTTTTGTCTATTCACAGTATTGGAACGATATTTGCAGCACGTCTGCCTGCATTGCACACTCTAACTTTTTTAAACTCAGCCATTTATAGTAGCAAACACTCAGTGTACCTAGTTGTATCCTAAACGTGGCTATTGTACTTTTGTCAATTCACAGTATTGGAACGTTATTTGCAGCACGTCTGCCTGCATTGCACACTCAAACTTTTTTAAACTCAGCCATTTATAGTAGCAAACACTCAGTGTACCTAGTTGTATCCTAAACGTGGCTATTGTACTTTTGTCTATTCACAGTATTGGAACGATATTTGCAGCACGTCTGCCTGCATTGCACACTCTAACTTTTTTAAACTCAGCCATTATACTAGCAAACACTCAGTGTACCTAGTGGCATCCTATACGTGGCTATTGGACTTTGCTATAGTCCCACTAGTGCAAAGACATTAGCAGAGCACATCTGCCTGCATTGCACACTACAACTCATTGTAACCAAGCCATTATACTAGCAAACACTCAGTGTACCTAGTGGCATCCTATACGTGGCTATTGGACTTTGCTATAGTCCCACTAGTGCAAAGACATTTGCAGAGCGCGTCTGCCTGCATTGCACACTCCAACTCATTAAAACCAAGCCATTATACTAGCAAACACTCAGTGTACCTAGTGGCATCCTATACGTGGCTATTGGACTTTGCTATAGTCCCACTAGTGCAAAGACATTTGCATAGCGCGTCTGCCTGCATTGCACACTCAAACTCATTTTAACTAAGCCATTATACTAGCAAACACTCAGTGTACCTAGTGGCATCCTATACGTGGCTATTGGACTTTGCTATAGTCCCACTAGTGCAAAGATATTAGCAGAGCACATCTGCCTGCATTGCACACTCCAACTTTTTTAAACTAAGCAATTTTACTAGCAAACACTCAGTGTACCTAGTGGCATCCTAAACGTGGCTATTGGACTTTGCTATAGTCCCACTAGTGCAAAGACATTTGCAGAGCACGTCTGCCTGCATTGCACACTACAACTCATTGTTACTAAGCCATTATACTAGCAAACACTCAGTGTACCTAGTTGTATCCTAAACGTGGCTATTGTACTTTTGTCTATTCACAGTATTGGAACGATATTTGCAGCACGTCTGCCTGCATTGCACACTCTAACTTTTTTAAACTCAGCCATTTATAGTAGCAAACACTCAGTGTACCTAGTTGTATCCTAAACGTGGCTATTGTACTTTTGTCTATTCACAGTATTGGAACGATATTTGCAGCACGTCTGCCTGCATTGCACACTCTAACTTTTTTAAACTCAGCCATTATACTAGCAAACACTCAGTGTACCTAGTTGTATCCTAAACGTGGCTATTGTACTTTTGTCAATTCACAGTATTGGAACGTTATTTGCAGCACGTCTGCCTGCATTGCACACTCAAACTTTTTTAAACTCAGCCATTTATAGTAGCAAACACTCAGTGTACCTAGTTGTATCCTAAACGTGGCTATTGTACTTTTGTCAATTCACAGTATTGGAACGTTATTTGCAGCACGTCTGCCTGCATTGCACACTCAAACTTTTTTAAACTCAGCCATTTATAGTAGCAAACACTCAGTGTACCTAGTTGTATCCTAAACGTGGCTATTGTACTTTTGTCTATTCACAGTATTGGAACGTTATTTGCAGCACGTCTGCCTGCATTGCACACTCTAACTTTTTTAAACTCAGCCATTATACTAGCAAACACTCAGTGTACCTAGTTGTATCCTAAACGTGGCTATTTTACTTTTGTCTATTCACAGTATTGGAACGATATTTGCAGCACGTCTGCCTGCATTGCACACTCTAACTTTTTTAAACTCAGCCATTATACTAGCAAACACTCACTGTACCTAGTTGTATCCTAAACGTGGCTATTGTACTTTTGTCAATTCACAGTATTGGAACGTTATTTGCAGCACGTCTGCCTGCATTGCACACTCAAACTTTTTTAAACTCAGCCATTATACTAGCAAACACTCACTGTACCTAGTTGTATCCTAAACGTGGCTATTGTACTTTTGTCAATTCACAGTATTGGAACGTTATTTGCAGCACGTCTGCCTGCATTGCACACTCAAACTTTTTTAAACTCAGCCATTATACTAGCAAACACTCACTGTACCTAGTTGTATCCTAAACGTGGCTATTGTACTTTTGTCAATTCACAGTATTGGAACGTTATTTGCAGCACGTCTGCCTGCATTGCACACTCAAACTTTTTTAAACTCAGCCATTTATAGTAGCAAACACTCAGTGTACCTAGTTGTATCCTAAACGTGGCTATTGTACTTTTGTCTATTCACAGTATTGGAACGTTATTTGCAGCACGTCTGCCTGCATTGCACACTCTAACTTTTTTAAACTCAGCCATTATACTAGCAAACACTCAGTGTACCTAGTTGTATCCTAAACGTGGCTATTGTACTTTTGTCAATTCACAGTATTGGAACGTTATTTGCAGCACGTCTGCCTGCATTGCACACTCAAACTTTTTTAAACTCAGCCATTTATAGTAGCAAACACTCAGTGTACCTAGTTGTATCCTAAACGTGGCTATTGTACTTTTGTCTATTCACAGTATTGGAACGATATTTGCAGCACGTCTGCCTGCATTGCACACTCTAACTTTTTTAAACTCAGCCATTATACTAGCAAACACTCAGTGTACCTAGTTGTATCCTAAACGTGGCTATTGTACTTTTGTCAATTCACAGTATTGGAACGTTATTTGCAGCACGTCTGCCTGCATTGCACACTCAAACTTTTTTAAACTCAGCCATTTATAGTAGCAAACACTCAGTGTACCTAGTTGTATCCTAAACGTGGCTATTGTACTTTTGTCTATTCACAGTATTGGAACGATATTTGCAGCACGTCTGCCTGCATTGCACACTCTAACTTTTTTAAACTCAGCCATTATACTAGCAAACACTCAGTGTACCTAGTTGTATCCTAAACGTGGCTATTGTACTTTTGTCAATTCACAGTATTGGAACGTTATTTGCAGCACGTCTGCCTGCATTGCACACTCAAACTTTTTTAAACTCAGCCATTTATAGTAGCAAACACTCAGTGTACCTAGTTGTATCCTAAACGTGGCTATTGTACTTTTGTCTATTCACAGTATTGGAACGATATTTGCAGCACGTCTGCCTGCATTGCACACTCTAACTTTTTTAAACTCAGCCATTATACTAGCAAACACTCAGTGTACCTAGTTGTATCCTAAACGTGGCTATTGTACTTTTGTCAATTCACAGTATTGGAACGTTATTTGCAGCACGTCTGCCTGCATTGCACACTCAAACTTTTTTAAACTCAGCCATTTATAGTAGCAAACACTCAGTGTACCTAGTTGTATCCTAAACGTGGCTATTGTACTTTTGTCTATTCACAGTATTGGAACGATATTTGCAGCACGTCTGCCTGCATTGCACACTCTAACTTTTTTAAACTCAGCCATTATACTAGCAAACACTCAGTGTACCTAGTTGTATCCTAAACGTGGCTATTGTACTTTTGTCAATTCACAGTATTGGAACGTTATTTGCAGCACGTCTGCCTGCATTGCACACTCAAACTTTTTTAAACTCAGCCATTTATAGTAGCAAACACTCAGTGTACCTAGTTGTATCCTAAACGTGGCTATTGTACTTTTGTCTATTCACAGTATTGGAACGTTATTTGCAGCACGTCTGCCTGCATTGCACACTCTAACTTTTTTAAACTCAGCCATTATACTAGCAAACACTCACTGTACCTAGTTGTATCCTAAACGTGGCTATTGTACTTTTGTCAATTCACAGTATTGGAACGTTATTTGCAGCACGTCTGCCTGCATTGCACACTCAAACTTTTTTAAACTCAGCCATTTATAGTAGCAAACACTCAGTGTACCTAGTTGTATCCTAAACGTGGCTATTGTACTTTTGTCTATTCACAGTATTGGAACGTTATTTGCAGCACGTCTGCCTGCATTGCACACTCTAACTTTTTTAAACTCAGCCATTATACTAGCAAACACTCAGTGTACCTAGTTGTATCCTAAACGTGGCTATTTTACTTTTGTCTATTCACAGTATTGGAACGATATTTGCAGCACGTCTGCCTGCATTGCACACTCTAACTTTTTTAAACTCAGCCATTATACTAGCAAACACTCACTGTACCTAGTTGTATCCTAAACGTGGCTATTGTACTTTTGTCAATTCACAGTATTGGAACGTTATTTGCAGCACGTCTGCCTGCATTGCACACTCAAACTTTTTTAAACTCAGCCATTATACTAGCAAACACTCACTGTACCTAGTTGTATCCTAAACGTGGCTATTGTACTTTTGTCAATTCACAGTATTGGAACGTTATTTGCAGCACGTCTGCCTGCATTGCACACTCAAACTTTTTTAAACTCAGCCATTATACTAGCAAACACTCACTGTACCTAGTTGTATCCTAAACGTGGCTATTGTACTTTTGTCAATTCACAGTATTGGAACGTTATTTGCAGCACGTCTGCCTGCATTGCACACTCAAACTTTTTTAAACTCAGCCATTTATAGTAGCAAACACTCAGTGTACCTAGTTGTATCCTAAACGTGGCTATTGTACTTTTGTCTATTCACAGTATTGGAACGTTATTTGCAGCACGTCTGCCTGCATTGCACACTCTAACTTTTTTAAACTCAGCCATTATACTAGCAAACACTCAGTGTACCTAGTTGTATCCTAAACGTGGCTATTGTACTTTTGTCAATTCACAGTATTGGAACGTTATTTGCAGCACGTCTGCCTGCATTGCACACTCAAACTTTTTTAAACTCAGCCATTTATAGTAGCAAACACTCAGTGTACCTAGTTGTATCCTAAACGTGGCTATTGTACTTTTGTCTATTCACAGTATTGGAACGATATTTGCAGCACGTCTGCCTGCATTGCACACTCTAACTTTTTTAAACTCAGCCATTATACTAGCAAACACTCAGTGTACCTAGTTGTATCCTAAACGTGGCTATTGTACTTTTGTCAATTCACAGTATTGGAACGTTATTTGCAGCACGTCTGCCTGCATTGCACACTCAAACTTTTTTAAACTCAGCCATTTATAGTAGCAAACACTCAGTGTACCTAGTTGTATCCTAAACGTGGCTATTGTACTTTTGTCAATTCACAGTATTGGAACGTTATTTGCAGCACGTCTGCCTGCATTGCACACTCAAACTTTTTTAAACTCAGCCATTTATAGTAGCAAACACTCAGTGTACCTAGTTGTATCCTAAACGTGGCTATTGTACTTTTGTCTATTCACAGTATTGGAACGTTATTTGCAGCACGTCTGCCTGCATTGCACACTCTAACTTTTTTAAACTCAGCCATTATACTAGCAAACACTCAGTGTACCTAGTTGTATCCTAAACGTGGCTATTTTACTTTTGTCTATTCACAGTATTGGAACGATATTTGCAGCACGTCTGCCTGCATTGCACACTCTAACTTTTTTAAACTCAGCCATTATACTAGCAAACACTCACTGTACCTAGTTGTATCCTAAACGTGGCTATTGTACTTTTGTCAATTCACAGTATTGGAACGTTATTTGCAGCACGTCTGCCTGCATTGCACACTCAAACTTTTTTAAACTCAGCCATTTATAGTAGCAAACACTCAGTGTACCTAGTTGTATCCTAAACGTGGCTATTGTACTTTTGTCTATTCACAGTATTGGAACGTTATTTGCAGCACGTCTGCCTGCATTGCACACTCTAACTTTTTTAAACTCAGCCATTATACTAGCAAACACTCAGTGTACCTAGTTGTATCCTAAACGTGGCTATTGTACTTTTGTCAATTCACAGTATTGGAACGTTATTTGCAGCACGTCTGCCTGCATTGCACACTCAAACTTTTTTAAACTCAGCCATTATACTAGCAAACACTCACTGTACCTAGTTGTATCCTAAACGTGGCTATTGTACTTTTGTCTATTCACACTACTGCAAATCTATGTGCAGCACCTCTGCATGACAACCTCGTGCTCTGTTTTTAATAAGCTATAATGATAGCACAAAATACTGCCATTTTGTGGCATCATAGAACTGGCTGTTGTATTCCATTAGTGCCCCACTGGTGACAAGCTATTTCTAGCACCTCTACATCACACCCTCATGCACATTTAGCTACGCTAATGTTATAGCAAACTCATGGAATTCATTGCTGCATTTCATAATTCGGAGGGATAGAAAGTCAGGCTTCCTTTAGCTTTTCCTTCTGTTCATAGACAGCATCTCCAAGACAAATTTCCCCTCCACGTCTAAGTGTGGAGAGGCAGCTAGTGCGCATGCGTGTGCCGATGTACCCCAGCTGCAGCATAATTACAGTGTTTCGCCTAGTGAGTATGCTCACCCTGACTGTGCCATTCCTGACGCTAAGTCTTCATTTCGGGATACAGCGCATGCTCCCACACTAAGTGTGAAAAGCCTCTTTGCACAGGTGCTTGCATTCTGTGCCGGGTCTAAGTCCTGTTTTGTGCCTAGACACCATGCTAAAGCTGATAGTCTTTTTTCAGAGACTGTATTTCATGCTACTGAGCATGCTCAGGCACTTCCTGCATCAGAGACTAGGTCCGGTAATGAACTCTTTGGCCCTGGCCCTGATGTGGGGGTCCCATATAGACCACAGGGCATCAGGTGTCCTCCCAAATGGCTTGCAGAGGCCCACACCTATGACTTGTCACCGCATTATTGATGGTCAGACGATGACTGGTGAGGTGTTTGGGTCATGGCAGCCATGAGGTCATCATTGAAGTTGCGTTTCCAAATAGGACGCTAGTTATGCCACTCATGACGTGTCACTCTGCTTTTGTCTCCAGGAGGTGCATTGTGGTTCACCCTGGTTTGGGGCGGACCCAGGTTATAAAAGGGGCTGGAGCCAACAAGGAGGTGCGCAGTCTTCTATTATGCTCCGAAAGAGCACACCTCCATGTGTTGAACCCATTGCGGCTTTAGGCCAGAGGTAGGCAGGGATAGGGTGGTGGATGCAGGCCACCACCACAGTTGGTAACGCAGAACGGTTAAGACCAGCTCCTGTCCTAACAGTCCTGCTTGTGCAGCCCAGTGGCATTAACAGGCCTGCTGCTGCTGATGCGCCTGCTGTCCACAGGTGTGGCCCCTACGCACACGGTCAGCGTACTCAATGGCCCCTGTGTTGTTAACAGGGAGTTCCTGGGCTGGGTGGGCATGTGGACCCTGTGACGCTAACAGGGCTCACAGTCTCCAGATCCGAATGGCGTCTAACTCGGTTCAGGCTACTATTAGTTTCATAGCCACACAGCTCTGTATCCTCCACCAAACCTTCAAGTTGCCAACCTCTCCTTTTCCAACTGGGAGCACGGTGGACACTGACTGCTGAAGGTGATATATACCTTTCTCTTTCTTTTCTTATTAATTTTTGTTATATAGCGGTCACAGATTATATACCACTTTATCCAAATCTGCCAGTCCCACTGTAACAGATGTTGTTTCTTCAGCAAATGTTACAGTTGTTTAACCACCAAATCCACGGACCAAAATTTTTTTCCCCTTTCCAACACACCTGTTCCCCTTTCCAACAGCATCTGTCCTTTTTCAACTCATTTTGGGATATGACCAAAAGTGCAACTGTGCAGGGACACCGTACTCAACGCCATCTCAGCACAGCAGCCATCCCTCGGTCCCTCCGATGTGGACAAGTAAAAGACCATTTCCTCCTATCCATGACAAAGTGTTGAGATTCACTCTGTGCAGCACTGGTGTTTAGTGGAAAAGTAGATCTAAGATTGCGTACCACATTCTGCAGATACTCCTGTATACGTGCGTCTATTTCTATGGCAGGAATTAGTTCGCCAAATTTTGTCTTGTACCGGGGATCTAACAGTGTGGCAACCCAGTATTCAGGATTACTTCAAATTCATACAATCCGAGGGTCATGTAGGTAGTGCAGCAAGAAGGCGCTCATGTGTCTTGTGCATCCAGGAGGACCAAGTCCTTGGTGTGTT
The DNA here is from genome assembly GCF_048569485.1 of Anomaloglossus baeobatrachus. Lineage (NCBI taxonomy): Eukaryota > Metazoa > Chordata > Amphibia > Anura > Aromobatidae > Anomaloglossus > Anomaloglossus baeobatrachus. The sequence continues at coordinate 689,527,416 of NC_134353.1, read as the reverse complement.
GGTGGCAGAGAGGTGAGAATCGTGCATCCTTCCTCTGCCCTCTACCCACAACCTCGCACAACCGAAATGTGAGCAAGCTCTCACTCATCTGCTGAGTCTTCCATGCCCATCGCCAGTTCGTCCTCCATTTCTTCATGGGCTCCTGCACTTTCATCAACACTTTTTGCTGATACTATGCGCCCTTGTTAATCCCTCTCCCTCACCATGACTGCCGCATAGGTGCCGCTGACCATCTGGACCTCGTAGATCTTGTTATCCCTTCCGCATATGACTCCTCCTGTACTTCCTCCCCTTCCTCTTGTCCCAACACCTGACTCCGAATAATAATTACAGTGTGCTCCATCATGTAGATGACCAGAATTGTCACGCTGAGAATGACATTGCCAGTGCTAAACATCTTCGTCGACATTTCAAAACTGTGTAGCAGGGTGCATAGGTCCTTGATCTGACACCACTCCAGCAGCGTGATCTGCACCACCTCTGGATCAACTTATCCCAGGCTATATGTCTTACCGTATTTCAGCAGGGCTCTGCGGTGCTGCCACACACGCTGCAACATGTGCAGATTCCAATTCCTGCGTGTCGGAACATCGCATTTCCGGCGTTTAACTGCCAGACCCTAAGACTTCCGGAGTGATGAAAGTTGTTGAGCTGCTGTGTGCGCACGATGGAAGTGAGCACATAGCGAGCGTGCCCGCTGCACAAGGCCATGTAGGCCGTGATGGTGTTTTAAAAATTGCTGGAGAATTCGGATCAACACGTGAGCCATAAAAGGCACGTGTGTCACATTGCCCTGAGGATGGCCCGCAGCCAGGTTTGCATCATTGCCGCACACGGCTGTTAAGTCACCAACGGAGTCCGCTCCGTCAATTTGTACTCCGGTCGCCAGGTGACAACGTGTTCCTTTCATGAATAGTGCTGATGATGGGAGAGTAGTCGATGCCAGCGGCGCAGGTGGACGCAGGTTATGCTCACCCACTGGGCTGCATTACCTTGACAGATGCAGAATCTCTGGCTGAATGTAGCTGGTGGGTATCTCACAGATGAAATACCATCATTCAGCTACAACCAATGGGAAGACACCACACCCTTTTTTATGCCCATCCTGTCTGCAGACCACTGCCAGACATAGCTATGAACCTCTGGTTAATTTTACCCCCAGTTCAGTTTTATGATTTTGTGTGCTTGTTACCTGACTACTTTTCCTGCTTGCTGTTTATGTACCTTGTTGGCCGATACGCATTTCACCTCTGCTTGTTTTCTGATTAAGTCCTGGCCGTCCCATTCTGTTCCTGTTCCTCAATTAATGTTTTGACCCTGCCTGACTACTATTCTCTGTAATAGCGGTGTGACTCACATTTCCCATACATTTCAAAGTAAAACTTTGACCGCCTGATGGCATTGAGCTCTGCTGCCAGCATAGTAAGGAGGTGTGTGGTAGTCCTTGTGCGCAGTTGCAAGGAAGGGTGGCCTGACCACACAGGGTTTGCGCAAAGGTAGAGGACCCACACGAGGTTGAAGAGGCAGAAGCAGTGTATTAACTTCTACATACAGAACAAGGATTGAAACAACTCGTGGGGACGGCAAGACTTGTACAGCAGACCCTTCTCCATCTCTCACCATAGTTTGCCAGTGCCCAGTCAGTGACATGTAATGACCCTGTCTATGCTTACTGGTCCAAGTATCTGTGTTGAAATGCACCCTGTCGCACACAGATTTTCTCAAGGAAGTGGTGATGTTGTGTGCGACATGCCGGTGTAGCGCGGGCATGCTTTTCTTGGAGAAGCAGTGGTGATTGGGCATCTGGTACTGGGGCACAGCGACAGACATAAGGTCTGTAAAATCCTGTGTGTCCACTACGCGTAAAGGCAGCATTTCGGTAGCCAACAGCTTACAGAGGGATAGAGTCAACCACTTAGCTTTGTCATGGGTCGCAGTAAGTGGCCTTTTATTTGACCACATCTGAGGGACAGAGATCTGGCTGCTGTCTGTAGACGGTGTTGAGTAGGGTGTCCCTGGAAAAATGCAGGTTTGTGAGAAAAGTGCAGGCGGAGACATGATGTTGGCTTCATCTTGCCTTCAGATCTGTTCATCTTGTATCATTTTTAAAAAACACAGCAAGCAAGGGTTACTCCAAGCGGAGTCTCCCTTTTTTTCCAAAAATTGGGCCCCACACAGACACCTTATCAGTGGCAGCACTTGTGCCCTAGTTGCAAACAGGATGTTTTGATTTGCATCAAGCACATTCCAAATCCACAAGCATTTACTCTCCCCAGGATGACACAGGGGTAGTAAATTCCTTCTGGATCCATGACTTGTTCATTTTGATGAACGTCAGTCTGTCCACATTGTCACTGGACAGACGCGTGCGCTTATCTGTCAGCACACACCCAGCAGCACTGAAGACACGTTCAGAGACAACGCTGGCAGCTGGACACGACAAAATCTTCGAGGCGTAACTGGAGAGCTCTTGACATTTTTCTAGATTTGAAGCACAAAAGGAGCAAGGCTCCATTTGCAAAGTCATTGCATCGATGTTCATTTGGAGATACTCCTGTATCATCCTCTCCATCCGTTGACTATGTGTCAGACTTGTTGTCTCTGGTGGCCTTGCAAAGGAGGGTCTAAAAAAATTATGAAAAGATTCCATAAAATTGCTGTTACCAGCACCAGATACGGTCCTACTGGTACGGGTAGACTGTTGAAGATGACGAGGCCGTCCCATGTTTGTCAAGTTACAACTGGGAGAATCACTCCCTTCACCTGCACGGTTGTTTGGTGGAAAAGCCGAGCTAAGATCGAGTAACAGCTTCTGCTGATACTCCTGCATACGTGCGTCCCTTTCTATGGGTGGAATTATGTCACAAAATTTGGACTTGTCCCGGGGATCTAATAGTGTGGCAAGCCAGTAGTCATCATCACTTCTAATTTTGACAATACGAGGGTCATGTTGGAGGTAGTGCAACAAGAAGGCACTCATGTGTCTTGCGCAGCCATGCGCACCAAGTCCACGCTGTGTTTGTGGCATAGAGGTGCTAACCGTTCTTTCTTCCTCTGTCATCTCCCCCCAACCTCTTTCAACTGAAATTTGACCAAGGTCCCCCTCATCTGCTGAGTCTTCCATGTCCATGGACAGTTCGTCCTCCATATCTTCATGTCCTCCTGCACCTTCCTCAACATCTCACCTGCTACCATGCGCCCTTGTTGATCCCTGTCCCCCATGGTCCCATGCCTGCCGCGTTGGTGATGATGAACGTCTGGACCTTGGTGATGTTGTTGTGTCTTGCGCATATGAATCCTCCTGTAGTTCCTCCCCTTCCTGTTGTCCCACCCCCTGACTACGAATAGTGTTTAGCGTGTGCTCCAGCATGTAAATGACTGTAATCGTCATGCTGATAATGGCATTGTCAGCGCTAAACATATTCGTCGCCATGTCGAAACTGTGCAGAAGGGTGCATAGGTCCTTGATCTGAGATCACTCCATCAGGGTGATCTGCCCCACTTCTGCATCTCGTTGGCCCAGGCTATACATCATGACGTATTGCACCAGGGCTCGCCGGTGCTGCCACAGTCGCTGTAACATGTGGAGAGTTGAATTCCAGCGTGTCGCCACATCGCATTTCAGGCGATGAACCGGCAGGCCGAAAGACTTCTGGAGCGATGCAAGTCGCTCAGGTGCGGCGGTTGAACGGCGGAAGTGAGCACTGCAGACAGTTTCCGTGCCCTGGTCAGAAGGCCATCTAGGCCGGGATAGTGTGTTAAAAATTGCTGGACAACAAGGTTAAACACGTGAGCCATACAAGGCACGTGTGTCACCTTGCCCAGGCGAAGGGCCGCACCCAGGTTTGCAGCATTGTCGCACACGGCCTTACCAGGCTGCAGGTTGAGTGGAGACAACCATTTATCAAAATCAGTCTCCAGAGCTGCCCACAACTCAGTCGCTGTGTGACTCCTATTTCAAAGACATGTCAAGCTAAAGACCGCCTGATGCCGTTGCGCTCTGCTACCAGCATAGTAATGAGGGGTGCGTGATTCCTTCTGCGCAGTGAGAACGCTGGTGGCCTGACCAGGCAGGCTTGGGGCGGAGGTGGAGGACCCAGATGAGGTGGAGGATGCAGAAGCAGTGGCGGAACTTGGACAGACAGAGGATTGACACACAAGTCGTGGGGACGGCAAGACTTGTGCAGCAGACCCTTCACCATCTATCACCATAGTTACCCAGTGGCCAGTCAGCGACATGTAACGTCCCTGTCCATGCTTACTGGTCCAAGTATCGGTGGTGAAATGCACCCGTTCACACACAGAGTTTCTCAAGGAAGCGGTGATGTTGTGTGCGACATGCTGGTGTAGCGCGGGCACACCTTTCTTAGAGAAGTAGTGGCGACTAGGCATCTGGTACTGGGGCACAGCGACAGACATAAGGTCTCTAAAATCCTGTGTGTCCACTAGGCGGAAAGGCAGCATTTCTGTAGTCAACAGCTTACAGAGGGATAGAGTCAACCTCTTCGCTTTGTCATGGGTCGCAGGAAGTGGCCTTTTATTTGACCACATCTGAGGGACAGAGATCTGGCTGCTGTGTGTAGACGGTGTTGAGTCGGGTGTCCCTGGAAAAATGCAGCTTTGTGAGGAAAGTGCAGGCGGAGACATGATGTTGCCTTCATCCAAAGTTGGTGCTATCGATGTCTGAGAGAGCTGTACACACTCACTTGTTTCCCCTTCCAAACCAACTGACGACCTACCAAGCAAACTGCCTGTTGCGGTTACAGTGGTGGAAGTTGTGGGTGGAAAAACAGGTGTGACAGCTGTCCCCACAGTCCTAGAAGATGACGAGCGCGCGGATGCACTGGAAGGGGCAGACGGTGGATGGTTCGCTCCGCTAGGCCGCATTGCAGCACGGTGAGCTTCCCATCGGGCCATATGATATTTATTCATGTGACGATTCATGGAAGAAGTTGTCAAACTGCTGAGGTTTTGACCTTTACTAAGAGAACCATGACAAATTTTACAGATCACATAATTTGGGCGATCTTTTTCTATGTCAAAAAAGGACCTGGCTAGGCAAGGCTTAGAGGCCATGCGACCTGTTGATCCACCCCGAATAATGCTCAGAGGCAGAGTGGTGGCTGAGGATGCAGTTGTAGACGTGCTACCAGTGCTCCGACTGTGTCCACGAAGGCGCCAGGTTACTTCGACGTCGGTTGCATCCTCCTCCACCGCCTCTGTTGACCTCCTCGAGTGTCTGACTGTGGGTTGACAGTAGGTGTGATCTAGAACTTAATCATCAATTGTTGTGTTTGCACTCCCCTACCCCTCAGACCGAGTTTCTTCTTGCCCTGACCGAATATTTAAGTTGTCATCCCAATCGGGTATCTGCGTCTCATCTTCATCAGTATGTTCCTCATTGCCTATAACCACAGTTGTTGGAAAGGCAGCATTTTGGTAGCCAACAGTTTGCATATGATGAAAGTCAACCTCCAAGCCATTTCATGCCCTTCTAAAAGCATGTAAAACACAGCGAGGGGACTCCAACCACAGTCTCCCTCGTTGCCACTAACTGGGCCACACACACCCCACTTGACTGGCATCGGTTGAGCCCCCTTTTGAAAAAGAAAAAGATGCTTTGCATGAAGCACTCTCAAAAATACGCGTGCCTTTCCCGTCCCCTGGCTGACCCAGGGGAAGAAAAGTCCTCTGAGAGCCATGACTTGTTCATCTTGGTTCTTTTAGAGACACAGCGAGGGGACTCCAACCACAGTCTCCCTCGTTGCCACTAACTGGGCCACACACACCCCACTTGACTGGCATCGGTTGAGCCCCCTTTTGAAAAAGAAAAAGATGCTTTGCATGAAGCACTCTCAAAAATACGCGTGCCTTTCCCGTCCCCTGGCTGACCCAGGGGAAGAAAAGTCCTCTGAGAGCCATGACTTGTTCATCTTGGTTCTTTTAGAGACACAGCGAGGGGACTCCAACCACAGTCTCCCTCGTTGCCACTAACTGGGCCACACACACCCCACTTGACTGGCATCGGTTGACCCCCCCTTTTGACAAAGAAAAAGATGCTTTGCATGAAGCACTCTCAAAAATACGCGTGCCTTTCCCGTCCCCTGGCTGACCCAGGGGAAGAAAAGTCCTCTGAGAGCCATGACTTGTTCATCTTGGTTCTTTTAGAGACACAGCGAGGGGACTCCAACCACAGTCTCCCTCGTTGCCACTAACTGGGCCACACACACCCCACTTGACTGGCATCGGTTGAGCCCCCTTTTGAAAAAGAAAAAGATGCTTTGCATGAAGCACTCTCAAAAATACGCGTGCCTTTCCCGTCCCCTGGCTGACCCAGGGGAAGAAAAGTCCTCTGAGAGCCATGACTTGTTCATCTTGGTTCTTTTAGAGACACAGCGAGGGGACTCCAACCACAGTCTCCCTCGTTGCCACTAACTGGGCCACACACACCCCACTTGACTGGCATCGGTTGAGCCCCCTTTTGAAAAAGAAAAAGATGCTTTGCATGAAGCACTCTCAAAAATACGCGTGCCTTTCCCGTCCCCTGGCTGACCCAGGGGAAGAAAAGTCCTCTGAGAGCCATGACTTGTTCATCTTGGTTCTTTTAGAGACACAGCGAGGGGACTCCAACCACAGTCTCCCTCGTTGACACTAACTGGGCCACACACACCCCACTTGACTGGCATCGGTTGACCCCCCCTTTTGACAAAGAAAAAGATGCTTTGCATGAAGCACTCTCAAAAATACGCGTGCCTTTCCCGTCCCCTGGCTGACCCAGGGGAAGAAAAGTCCTCTGAGAGCCATGACTTGTTCATCTTGGTTCTTTTAGAGACACAGCGAGGGGACTCCAACCACAGTCTCCCTCGTTGCCACTAACTGGGCCACACACACCCCACTTGACTGGCATCGGTTGACCCCCCCTTTTGACAAAGAAAAAGATGCTTTGCATGAAGCACTCTCAAAAATACGCGTGCCTTTCCCGTCCCCTGGCTGACCCAGGGGAAGAAAAGTCCTCTGAGAGCCATGACTTGTTCATCTTGGTTCTTTTAGAGACACAGCGAGGGGACTCCAACCACAGTCTCCCTCGTTGCCACTAACTGGGCCACACACACCCCACTTGACTGGCATCGGTTGAGCCCCCTTTTGAAAAAGAAAAAGATGCTTTGCATGAAGCACTCTCAAAAATACGCGTGCCTTTCCCGTCCCCTGGCTGACCCAGGGGAAGAAAAGTCCTCTGAGAGCCATGACTTGTTCATCTTGGTTCTTTTAGAGACACAGCGAGGGGACTCCAACCACAGTCTCCCTCGTTGCCACTAACTGGGCCACACACACCCCACTTGACTGGCATCGGTTGACCCCCCCTTTTGACAAAGAAAAAGATGCTTTGCATGAAGCACTCTCAAAAATACGCGTGCCTTTCCCGTCCCCTGGCTGACCCAGGGGAAGAAAAGTCCTCTGAGAGCCATGACTTGTTCATCTTGGTTCTTTTAGAGACACAGCGAGGGGACTCCAACCACAGTCTCCCTCGTTGCCACTAACTGGGCCACACACACCCCACTTGACTGGCATCGGTTGACCCCCCCTTTTGACAAAGAAAAAGATGCTTTTCATGAAGCACTCTCAAAAATACGCGTGCCTTTCCCGTCCCCTGGCTGACCCAGGGGAAGAAAAGTCCTCTGAGAGCCATGACTTGTTCATCTTGGTTCTTTTAGAGACACAGCGAGGGGACTCCAACCACAGTCTCCCTCGTTGCCACTAACTGGGCCACACACACCCCACTTGACTGGCATCGGTTGAGCCCCCTTTTGAAAAAGAAAAAGATGCTTTGCATGAAGCACTCTCAAAAATACGCGTGCCTTTCCCGTCCCCTGGCTGACCCAGGGGAAGAAAAGTCCTCTGAGAGCCATGACTTGTTCATCTTGGTTCTTTTAGAGACACAGCGAGGGGACTCCAACCACAGTCTCCCTCGTTGCCACTAACTGGGCCACACACACCCCACTTGACTGGCATCGGTTGAGCCCCCCTTTTGACAAAGAAAAAGATGCTTTGCATGAAGCACTCTCAAAAATACGCGTGCCTTTCGCCTCCCCTGGCTGACCCAGGGGAAGAAAAGTCCTCTGAGAGCCAGGTCCACATTGTCAGTGGACAGACACGTGTGCTTATCTGCCAGCAGACCCCCAGCAGCACTGAAGACAGGTTCCGAGAGAACGCTGGCTGCAGGACACGACAAGATCCTCAAGGCGTACGTGGCGAGCTCAGGCAATTTATCCAGATTGGAAGCCTAAAATGAGCAGGGCTCAAGTTGCACAATAATGGAATCGATGTTTCTTTGCATATACTCATATATCTGTGTGTCTCCCTCTTTTTCCTTGTCCAGCTGTTTTGTTTTCACATGAGTATATGTCCTTGTCACTTTCCCATGTGTTTGTGTTATGTTGTGAGTTGTTTGTCACCTTTTGGACACCTTTCAGGGTGTTTTCTAGGTGTTTTACTGTGTTTGTGATTGCCTGCCATTGTTTCCTATGGGCTCGAGTTCGGTTCGTCGAACGTTCGACGAGCCGAACTCGAGCCAGACCCCCCGTTCGGCGAACCGCCTCGAGCCGAACCGGGACCGGTTCGCTCATCTCTACTCTTCATTCTCTACCGCCAAATACAATGGGGGAAGAGTTCTTACCCCTTCAAGTTGACTTGCCTAATGGCTCAGACACTCATGGTCAACCACTAGGGGTTTATGGAGTGTGAGCCAAAGCCCCAAGTTTCTCTCATCATCAAAGTAAGCACTTACAGAAGGTTGGGCTAAATGGACAGAGAGTCATTGTATTTTGTGACTCCTGCGCATTTCTCACAATAGCTGATCCCCGAGTGGTTTGGCTAGAGGCAATACATCATGGACCAGGGATTGTTACTGAATTGGCTGGAAGACAAAGGAGGAGTATCCCAAAAGCAACTGGAGATCTGGACTTTAGCTTTGTAGTTAAGCAATGCATGGTTGGGGTGATGAGCAGCCTGCCTGCTGATATTCTCCTAGGAAATTATGTGGGAGATTTACAATGCCGATTTGTGGGTGCAGGAAACACAGTTGAGTGAAGGAGGACACAAAGGGATGCTTGACCTTCCAACCCTATCACTGTATGAGGGACTATACACAGCTGAGCGACATGGACTTAAGTGAGGTGGCCAGAGGTCTGTGTAGACCTCATGGCGTACTCACTTATTAAGAAGGAGGGAGAGGTTGTGATGGTGTGATATTATGGATTATGTACTATTTTGTGTGGGTTCATGTTTTGGGCGTGGTGGTCTGTCTGTTCGATATATTGTTTGTCCTGTTAAGTCAGGTTATATCCCCTTGCAGTGCTTCTGTACCTAAGTCTGGGGGAAGGGGCCTGGGATCCACCTAAACTCTGTTTACCTGGGGGATTAGTCATTCTGGGTGAGACTTAGGGGTACTTCTCACATAGCGAGATCGCAAGCGAGATCGCTGCTGAGTCACAAGTTTTGTGACGTACCAGTGACCTCATCAGCGATCTCGCTGTGTGTGACACTAAGCAGCGACCTGGCCCCTGCTGTGAAATCGCTGATCGTTACACACTGTTTTGGTTCATTTTTTGCTCGTTGGTCTGCCGCTGTGCAGCACACATCGGCGTGTTTGACGGCGGGAGACCAACGAACACCGACTCTGTGTAAGCAGCGTTCGCTGGTAACCAGGGTAAATATCGGGTAACTAAGCAAAGTGCTTTGCTTGGTTACCCGTTATTTACCCTGGTTACCAGCGTACACACTTACAGGCTGCCAGCGCTGGCTCCGTGCACACGTAGCCAAGGTACACATCGGGTTACTAAGCAAAGCACTTTGCTTAGTTACCCGATCTTTACCCTGGTTACCAGCGTACACTGCTAAGAGCTGGCTCCCTGCACACGTAACCAGGGTAAATATCGGGTAACTAAGAAAAGCGCTTTGCTTAGTAACCCGATATGTACCTTGGTTATTAAGCGCAGAGTCATTGGTGGCTGGTTGCTGGTGAGATCTGCCTGATTGACAGCTCACCAGCGACCATGTAGCAACACACCAGCGATCCTGACCAGGTCAAATCGTGGTCGGAATTGCTGGTACGTCGTTTAGTGAGACGGTACCCATACAAGAGAGAAGAAGCAAGATTGACCCTCTGAGGAAGAAGCTGACACCCCTCAGAGAGACTGTGAGAAACCCCGATTTCCCTGAAAAAGGACTGCTTGAGGATTATGACTAACCTCCTGGGACATTTATACCATTACTGGACCATTTTACCCTCTGTTTGGTGGATTATGATATGGACCTTCTGTTTTGCTGAGAATAAATGTTTTTTTTTGATTGCTCATCCCTCTCTCTCATTCAGCTCTGTTGATTGTGTGATATCAGAGAAAGACCCCGTCACAATCTGGTTTAACCCCTTTGTGAGACGAACATTTTTTTGTTCCTTTTTTTGCTTTTTCCTCCCCTTCTTCCAAGAGCAATATCTTTTTTATTTTTATACACTTAGACATATGAGGGTTTGTATTTTTGCAGGGTGAAGATGTACTTTTAAATGACTCCATTCATTTTACCACAGTGTACTCTTAAACAGGGGGAAAAAAAACCCACGCAATTCTGACATGATTTTTTTTTTTTAAGGAATAGTTTTTACAGTGTACATTTTTTGGCAAATGTGACTTCACAATAGAATTCTCCTCATCAGTATGATTCCAGTGATATGAATCAGGTCTACTTATTTTAATTTATTTTAGTGATGAAAAAAAAAAATCTGGAGTTTGCAAAAAAATCCAATTTTTATTTAAAGATTTCGAGATTCACACACATAAATCGGGCAAAACAAAAAATTAAAGTATTCATATACAGCAGCTTTACAATTAAGGCGGCTTTGCACACTACGACATCACAGGTGCGATGTCGGTGGGGCAAATCGAAAGTGACGCACATCCGGCGTCACTTGCGATGTCGTAGTGTGTAAATCCTAGATGATACGATGAACGAGCGAAAAAGCGTCGTTATCGTATCATCGGTGCAGGCTCTGACATTTTCATAATGCTGATGCAGCGACAGGTACGATGTAGTTCCTCGCTCCTGCGGCAGCACACATCACTGTGTATGAAGCCGCAGGAGCGAGGAACATCTCCTTACCTGCCGCCAGCGGCTATACGGAAGGAAGGAGGTGGGCGGGATGTTTACATCCTGCTCATCTCCGCCCCTCCGCCGCCATTGGCCGCCTGCCGTGTGACGTCGCTGTGACGCCGCACGACCCGCCCCCTTAGGAAGGAGGCGGGTTGCCGGCCAGAGCGACGGTCGCAGGGCAGGTGAGTGCATGTGAAGTTGGCGTAGCGATAATTATCGCTACCCAGGTATCACAAGATATCGTACCTGCGACAGGGGCGGGGACTATCGCGTGCAACATCGCAGCATCGGCTTGCGATGTCGCAACGTGCAAAGCCCGCCTAAGAAACACTGAGCCAATATACATAATGGCCTTAAATAATTAAAAAGAAAGAAAAAAAGGAAAAGAAGAAGGAAAAAGAGGGTACCTTCAGTTTGACACAGTCAAAATATAGTACATTACAAAATATATCAAATTTCAATTTTACAAAAGCAGGTCAAAGGAAAACAATACATTTCCAATCTGAACATGAACCTCCATAATTTCAGGAGAGACACACAGCAAGAGAAAAGGATGCTCATATATACAGTACCATTGGAAAAGCACCACTGTCCTTTTACTTAAATCTGAGGCTAGAGCCACTTCATATTGAATGGGGATTTACTCTCATAATTAAAGCTTATACAGCAGGGACATTTTGAGACTTCCAATTTAAATCAATACAGTGTCTAGCAGACATAAGATTGTGAGTAACAACCATTATCATCTCATGGGGCAGAATATCCAAACCTATATTTAGTAGTGCAAGTGGAGGTTTAAGATCTATTCTAAACCCTGTTAAGGAGAACAACTTAGCTGAGCACAACTTCTCCAACAGAGCGGAGAGTAATTCAGGACTATATGTGTCAATGTAGTAGCGCACAGATACCAGCCCATATGCATCTTTTTTATTTGCTCCTAATGATTTAAACAGGAGGATGTTATTTTAACCCATTTAGCTGATACCCCCTCATTGAATTGGAGATGATGTAAAATGCAATTCTTTTTCCCACCTTTCCAAATATGGGAGCTTTAACTCCGCTGATTGTCCGTTTAGTAATTTATAGAGAAAAGAAAAACCTTTTATTTTAGGATTATTCTTCTGATGGAATGAATACAAGAGGGAGGGAGGCAGAGAAAGAGACTATCCAATACAAGAAGTCAAAAGATACCGAACTTGTAAAAATTGCTAAAAACAAGACTTTGGTAAGGAAAACCTGTTTACCAAATCATATAAGATATAAGCATATAAGAATTGAACCTGAGGAGTACAAAGAGGCAGTAAGAGCCCTCCTTTGTGGGATGCTAATGCTAAGTCAAGCACCCCAGAGAGACTTGGAGAAACTCTGATGACCCTGGAAAATATGGCTGGAGGATTGTGCCTCTAGTCTACTGGGGCATCATGGGCATTTATCCTGTTACTGGATTATATCTATGTTCCTGGACTATTTTACCCTCTGTGTGGTGAATTGTTTTATGGATCTTCTGGTTTGCATGTAATAACCGTTCACTCATCTCTCGCTCTGTTGATTGTGTGATACCGGAGTAGGATCCCATGAAAACAGGTGGCAGCAGTGGGATTAAAAAGACACAGCCCAATGGAGAACAAACCACAGAGTTAATACAGAAACTGGACCACATCCAGAGTACAAGAAAGAGCCAGAGATCTACCAGGGACTGACTAAAGATGCCTTAATTGATCCACTGGTGGGTGTTGGCCAGACCACCTCCTCCCAGATGTCTAACAGATAAGCGCTGGAGACGGGTGACCCCCAGCCCAAAAAGGCAGTGATTGGTGTGGTACAAGGAAGAGATGGCAGTTCTGGGCCCAGGCATCTCTTTGGAGTGTAATGAGGAGGCTGCACAGAGGAAACAAGAGGGAATAATGTGAATTGGAGTGTATACACAATGATCCCGGAGCCTGTACAGATCACCTGGATGGACTTCAAGCCATTTGTTGAGGCTTCCAGAGATGTGGAGGGGTTCTTCAATGATTTTGAGCAGCCATGTGCAATGATGGAGGTGCCCCACTCTGGCTGGGTCCATTTGTTAGTGGGACTCCTGAACAGAAGCATGGCTGATGCTTATCGAACCACTGACTCTCAATAGAACCAGGATTCTAACACTGTAAAACTGACTATCCTGGATAACCATGCTATCACTCCAGACTCATATCGGGCCCAGTTCTGAGACCTCCCATACACAAGGGGATTGTTTAGAATGTATACCCACAATATGCCCCAGGCATGTTGGAGATGGCTTGAAGCAAAAAACGCTTTCACTGTATAAGATGGTATACAGGCGTTCCTTGTAGCCTCACACACACCCACCTTGTTCAGTGAATCCCATGCACTCCATCCTGCCTGAGGACGACTTACCCCCACTGGAGTGGACCGCCTACGCCTGTGCCATAGATACCCCCTAGCGGAATGTATTGCCTCCAGCCTTTGCACGATACCCAGAGCAATAGCAATGCCACCAGTAGGATGTCTTAATTGATAGATACAAGGTGTCAGATTTTAGAGACACAGGGGCATTCCTATCACTGATCCCTGTGTGGTTCAACATGAGGAAATTCACCAGAGCCCTGGAATCCTCATTGCATTGGCGGGTAAACTCGCAAATATATACAGTGAGCTTCTGTGTAATTGGATTCCTGCTGATATCCTTCTGGTAAACGACATTGGAGAGTGATAGCGCCACTTTGTGGGAGCCGCCAACTGAGTACAGGCCATGCAAGCACCACGACATCAGGACTTCACCGAGGAGCAACCACCACGACTTCCATCAGAGTTGGTAAGCAATTCGTCCCCTGATACTACATTGGAAGAGTCTTGGAACAGAGAGCAGTTTAGAGGAGAAAAAGAGGGTGACACTACCTTGGCAGCTCTTAGGCTAAGGGCAGAAACTGGGCATCTGGAAGATAATGGAGATGGATTCATCCAAGAAAAGGGATTGCATTATCGTGTAATGAATGTTAGTGGCAAGAACATTCCTAACTCAGTGACAAGGCAACCCATTGTCCCATAGAAGTGCCGGGCACAGCTACTCCAATTGGCCCATGACATCCCCTTGGTTGGGCATCAAGGGAGGAAAAGGACTGAAAGAGAGACTCATGCAAAGTATTTACTGGCCTGGCATCTTACAGTTGGTAGCCCTTTATTGCCACACCTGCAATGTGTGCTAGCGAATGTGGTATCCAGGAGCTCGACCCAAGGTACCTCTATAATTCCTGACCATAATTGAATAACCATTTCAATGTGTAGTTGTGAACATCATAGAACCTCTGGCTCACCCCTGCTGGTTGGGGAAAAAAATACATCCTGACAGTGGTGGACTATGCAACATTGTATCCTTAAGCCATGACTCTGTCTAGTATTAGTCGTAAAGGTAGCCAAGGCTTTTGTTACCATGTTTACCAGGGTAGGGTTCCCCAGTGAAATATCAGATCAAGGTCCAATCCCTCTGGCATATCTATTAAAGCCTACATGAAAAACTCCACACATAAATAAAATTATTTGTATTTTTTATTAAATTCTCAAAATAAAAACACTTAAAAAGGGAGAAGAGGACACCAGATCAAAAAGGTCCAAGTGATAAAGTATAAAATACAATCAATTTTCCATGGAAAAATAGATAAATATGGTTACATAAAATGCAAATGCATATAACAACCAAGTGCCAGTAAAGCGTAATATTATAGGGTAAAAGATAAATACAATATGAGGCTTTAACTTGTGCACTAAGTGGCAAAGAGCACCATAGATAGTAAAAAATGAAAAAATAAAGTGCAATGCATATGATTCACAACCAAGTGGCAGTGGAGAATGAGAAAAAATTAGGAGAGCGCAATAGCTTCAAAAGCCACTAGGTGGCATAGAAACACCTATTAGAGTAAAAGTATAAATATAAAGTGTAAAGTGCATATTCTCACATGGCCACAAGGTGGCAATGTAACCATACAAAAGAAAGTCCTGGTCAGAAGAATCAGAGACTTAAGTATATTGTGTCTTGTTCAGAAAAAGGACGCTGTACAAACAAGTAATTACTGACCAGGGAGGATGCAAGAAGGAACATCAGATAATGTAACCACATGGAAGATAAAGAGTGTATGTATAATTACCGCAAGGACAGCCCTTGACACGTGTTTCGCCATCGCTTCCTCAGAAGGGGAGACACCCCTTCTGAGGAAGCAACGGCGAAACACGTGTCAAGGGCTGTCCTTGCGGTAATTATACATACACTCTTTATCTTCCATGTGGTTACATTATCTGATGTTCCTTCTTGCATCCTCCCTGGTCAGTAATTACTTGTTTGTACAGCGTCCTTTTGCTGAACAAGACACAATATACTTAAGTCGCTTGGAACTTTTTGATCTTTTGTCCTCTTCTCCCTTTTTAAGTGTTTTTATTTTGAGAATTTAATAAAAATACAAATGATTTTATTTATTTATGTGTGGAGTTTTTCATGTAGGCTTTAATTGACACTTTTTGAACGCCCTTACTTGTTCAGTGTTGGTATGCCCTCTGGCATATCTGTAGTGTTTGAGCTCTTCGCACTACTCCATACCACCCACAGAACGGACTACGTGGAAAGCTTTAACTGAAACCTAAAAAATATGCGGTGGGCTTTTGTGGACCTTGAAAAGGACTGGGGAAAATACCTGCCACATCTCCTCTTCGACTATAGGGAGGTTTCCCAAGAATCCACATGGTTCTCTCCCTTTGAACTACTGTTTGGCCAGAAGGTTTATGGGCCTCTTGCTCTTCTGAAGGAACACTGGAAAAGAGATATCTCAGACACCAGAGTGCCCCCGCTAGCTACTCTGGCTAAAGAACACCAGCGAATTGCCCAGTCAAGCCAAAAGATCTGGTATGACCATAAAGCCAGGTCCCAGAAGGAAAACAGGTGCTCATGATTATTGCTACCCCTTCTAACAAGCTTCAAGCAAATTGGGAAGGCCGTTATCGGGTTGTCAGGAAAATTAATGTCCCTAACTACATAATTGCACTGGACCATAATGGTCGATGACAGAAGACCGTCCACATCAATATGCTTATGCTGAAAGATTATGACTGATCTCTGCATGTTGTAGCCATCTGCCACCCCCCAGTGATAAATCTGAGGATGAGTAGCTCACTGAACTTCTTCAGGTCACCCAAGCAGAAGGATCCCTGAAACAAGTGCCTCTGTGCTCACATTTATTGAATATACAAAAGGACAATAATTTCTCCATACTAAGAATGAGGGCTTCTTCTTCCTTTTCAAAGCTGGGGCAGACTATTCTTACCAAACACCATGTGGAAACCTCTAGACAACGCCCAATCCAACAGGCTACCTACCAAGTTCCAGAAGCTGTTCAAGGCATGATAAAAATGAACTGGAGGAGATAAAACTGGGTATTCTCCAAGTTTGATCTGCAGTATTTATTCTAACACAAAACCTTGTAAATAAAGTACATAGCCTATCAAACTTAATTCATATGATAACAGAAGGAAAACCACAGTATTCGGCTAAAAATTTGATTTTATTGAAAAAACACTTTGTTTTAAAAGACAAAAGGTGAAAACAGAATAATCCACAATACAATACAGTGCATAAATAAGCCAGAACTTGGTGCTAAATATATCAGTAGTTGAGTACTCACAATATATTACAAAGAAATCGTAAATACACTTAGTAGTGAATGAATAGCTGCCTAAGAATATTAAATAAATATATCAGCAAGAAAGGGGCCTTAGATTAAAGTGCAAAGTGCTAAAGGGGCCTCTATCATTAAAGTGGTAAATGCTGAATATACACTCCAGTGTGCAAAGATACCCACCATAGCCAAAGGCTTATATTAGCTAGATGAAAAAAAAGGAAAAAATCCATAGGCTATGTAGTGTCTGGTCACAGTAAGGGGGCCTCATAAGTGCATAGTGCCGAAGGTCCTATATAATAAAGTGACCAGTGCTATCAGTATAAAGAAGGGGCATGCAGAAAGGAGTGCAAAGTTATAGATGGCAGACTAAGCATAAAAGTCAATTTACTCACATAATAAGTAGAGCACCAAGGCAGGCAACCTCAACATATGTTTCAAGAAGCGTCTTCGTCAGGAGGTGTGTGACAAAGACACAACCATTAGAAGATCCTGGACCTAAAAGACACAACCCACCCCCCCCCCCCCCCCAAAAAAAAACAACACTTATTGGGCCTGGGTTGCACTAGCTCTTTGCGAGAGGAAAGAGCAGCCTTCATAATGAAAGACATTTGCTACCTTAAAGTGTCTTCAGTCTGAGACACTACTATCCAAGTATCCAGGTCCCAGAGCAGCCACAGCCATGGATGCTGGCTCCACCCCTTAGTCTTGAAGGAGTAGGCAAGGAAGACCTCATTGTGAGCATCAGTGTCCTTTCCAATAGGATCCACACATATTGTTCAAGTGGAAAAAAAGCCAAAAACTTAAAAAAAAATGGCAGTTTGTTCCACCAACTGTTAAGAGAAACAGAGTAGAGGAGTAATGGCGCCTCATGCCATTTCCAGTGCACGAGCATGCCCGGGCCTCTAATGCTGGACATGTGGAGGGGGATCTAATGCTGGGGACCTCACAGAATCCCCAAGCCTGCCACCATTTCGCTTTGCTCAGAACCTCAGGGGACATTGGGGGAGTACTGAATCCATGAGGAGACAGGGGCAGCCATATGAGGAACAAAGCCCAGCGATCTGCCTCAGCTGCAGAAATGTATACTTGGCAGTGTCCATCATGGATCCCCAAGTACCATAAATTAACTTCTTCATGCCAAAACAGACAGGAAAAAACACTGGAGATGGGTGGTGGGGAGGGGCTATTTTACCTTTGTGTTTCCTGTCCCTATTAGGGTAGGGAGTCAACCTCCTGTGGTGGCATCATGGAGGGTGAGTGCCATGTCTCCACCAGAGTCCGCTTCTGCTTCGTTCACCAGGCGCTGCCGTATTCCCTCAGTGGGCAGTGCTGGTGATATGGGAGGAATCAGCACCAGTGGCTCTAGAGGGTGCTGGCTCCACCCATCCACTAAGCTGGGTTTGACTGGGATCTGCAGTACCACTGGCTGACTGTGGTGGTTTGTGCCTTCCAGCTGAAGTTATCCCTTTCAGCCACAGCCAATGGGAAAGCATCACACCCTTCTTAATCCTCCTCCAGTCTCATGGTCGCCACCAGTTACAGCCTTTGTATATTCACTGCAGTGTCTCTAATTCACCTTGCTCTTGTAACTATTGCTCCCTGTGTTTTTGACCTCTGTCTGATTTCTGACTAATCACCTGCCTGCTGTTTTTGTACCTTGCCACCATATCCTGTTTTGACCTTGGCCTGATTACCGTAAGTGACCACCCTTTTGCCTGCCAATTTTGCCCCTTTTGTACCTACTGGTTTTGACCCTGCTATACAACTATTCTTCCCTGGATTTCAGCCTTTCCATAAATAGTAATCTCTTGGACCTTGTTGTAATTCCAGTAATTCCAGATCCTTGTACATGGGTTAAAGGGTTTCGGGGTTCTCGGGATCCTGCTGAGTGGGTGGCTGCCCGTAGCCTGTTTGTGACAGTTACTCTGTGTCTGTGGTCCCAGACAGACATCACAGCAAGTTAAGAAACACTAGATTTAGTAGTTTTTCAAGTGGGGTGTGTTCATTTTTGCATCAACTAATAACCTCATGACCAAGTATGAACATGGGTTTATGAGGGATCAGTCATGTCAAACTAATCTGATCATCAGCTTCTATGAGGAGAAGTTTCAGATTGGACCAGGGAAATGTAGTGGATGTTGACTATATAGATTTTTCGAAGGAGTTTGAAGGTGTGCAAGACAAAAAGTGGATACCTAAAATGAGATTAACCCCTTCACGACCATGGACAGATCTTTCCGTCATGGATCGTGTCCCGGTAAGCCCCGCCCCCTGTCGCGGACAGGCGGCGTGGATCGGCACACATATCAACTGTTTTCAACAGCTGACATGTGTGCCTACATGTTCCGAGTGGAATCGCATTCCACCCGGAACATTAACCCCTTAGATCTCGCTGCCAAAGTCTGGCAGCGAGATCTATATGCGCGCAGCCATGTTTTTTACTTACCGCCGCCCCCTCCGGACGTCACGTGAGTGATCACGTGACGTTCGGTGGTTGCCATCGTAGCACAGGGTCATGTGATGACGCCTGCTGGTACGAAGTTTCACTTTCATTCTTCCTCGGCACGGAGCAGAGGAAAAAAGAAAGTGACTATTTCTGCTGTTTACAGCGGTATAGCTGTGATCAGCAGATAGCGATCAGCAATCGGATTACTGATCGCTATAGCCCCCTAGGGGGACTAGTAAAATAAAATAAAAAAAGTAAAAAAAAGTTTTAAAAAATTAAAAAAAAACAAAAAACCTAAAAGTTCAAATCACCGCCCTTTCCCCCCATTGAAAATTAAAGGGTTAAAAAATAAATAAATATACACATATTTGGTATCGCCGCGTTCAGAAATGCCCGATCTATCAAAATATAAAATCAATTAATCTGATTGGTAAACGGCGTAGCGGCAAAAAAATTCCAACCGCCAAAATTACGTTTTTTGGTTTCCGCAAGTTTTACGCAAAATGCAATAACAGGCGATCAAAACGTAGCATCTGCGCAAAAATTCTACCATTAGAAACATCAGCTCGAGACGCAAAAAATAAGCCGTCACTGAGCCATAGATCCCAAAAAATAAGAACGCTACGTGTTTTGGAAAATGGCGCAAAACGTGCGCCACTTTTATTGGACAAACTTGTGAATTTTTTTTAACTCCTTAGATACAAGTAAATCTATACATGTTTGGTGTCTACAAACTCGCACCGACCTCAGGCATCATACCTACACATCAGTTTTACCATATAGTGAACACTATTGTGCCATCAAACTTTTTTTGCAATTTTTCCACACTTGGAATTTTTTTGCTGCTTTCCAGTACACCATATGGTAAAACTTATGGTTTCATTTAAAAGTACAACTTGTCCCGCAAAAAACAAGCCCTCATATGGCAAGATTGACGGAAAAATAAAAAAGTTACGGCTCTCGGAAGAAGGGGAGCAAAAAACAAAAACGCAAAAACGGAAAGTGCCCCGGGGCTGAAGGGGTTAATGGGAATAGGGGAAAATATATGTAACTGGATTAAGTTATATGAAACAAAGGGTGGTTATTAATGGAACACACTCGGACCGGGTCACATTTAACAATGGGATACCACTGCGCATGCTCAGACTCCTGCGGTTCCGACCATGCGCAGAGCGCGTCTGAAGCCGGCAAGTAAGCTCCCGGATAACAAGGCTGCGGGAATGGCAAACGCGCACAATCTCAAGGAGCTGACAGTGACGTCACTCATGTAAAAATAATATAAAGACTGAAAGAAAAAGAAAAAGAAATGGGAGGCAGCTGCCACCAGTTGCTCTAGACCTTTATGCAGCTATTGATACAGCAAAATGATGAATCCATTCACGAGGTGGAAGTGGAGATTGGGCAGGCGTAGGAGAAACTGGCTGGTCTTTTGAACTCTATGAATCAATTGATAAAGAATTCCTCAAGTGGGAAAAGCACATTATATCTGTAAAATCCAAAAAGTATCAGAGGGACATATCTGACTACAAAAACAAATTGGTTTACAGGTGGAGGGGACAATCCATTAAGAAGAAATGGAAAACCACATTGTCAGGATCAATCTCCATGTTTTCGATCTCCTCGTGTGATGAAGGACCCTTTCTTAATGGTATGGACCCAAGACTAGAGCGGCGGTAGCAAGATCCAAGGGTCAACAACCATCTAAACGCCCATTGAATTATCTCCCTATGTTGGGGGAAAAGGGTGATGAGACCCCTAAAAATGGAGATAGAAAAAACATGGAGGTAATCAACCTGACAAAAGTACAGTTATCTAGGGATCAAGTGGAGGTGTTACAACTTGGCTTGACATTTGTCCCTGATACCATGTTCGATTTGTTTTCAGTGACTAAGGACCTGAACCTTATCCTGCACAAACTCAATCTCCGCAGAATCCACGCCAGCAAATCTCTTCCCCGGACATGGAACAGATGGCTCTCCAGGATTTGGAGGATTTGGAGATGGAGGGTGAGCGTGCCATTACTAAGTTGTTTCCATCTTCTATCATGCCCAAGTCCATCACTTTCCCCCTCCTGTCCCTCTGCCCATAACTCCAGATCTTCCATGATCTGGTAATGAGCAATCTTCAAACATTATCCACCAAAAACAACAGATCTAGCCTTCCATTTAGACTGCGAGTAGCCTAGAAGGAACTCCAGTCGATGGAGGGGGTAGTGTTTAAGCCGGCGGACAAGGGGGGCAATGTGGTGGTTTGGACAAAAGAGGCATATGAAAGGGAGGCCAACTTAAGAATAAAGAATTCTACGTCACTCTCCCCTCCAACCCCACAGAAAGGTATATTATCAAACTGTGACTCATTCTGGAAGTGAGTAATACCAACAGACACGGACAAACCCGTGTCATTTTTTCAATATGGGAAAAGCCATATACAGAGATAGAGATGAAAAAGAAAAAAAAAATAAAAAATTCTGTACAACGACTTGATTGCAAAAAGTACAAATAGTTTTATTAAATATTATAAAGGCATTATAGCAAACACAAAGAATACATAGAAGTGTAAAAGCCGTAGAGTCAGACGGTAAACACCAGCAGATGGCGCCCTCACAACACGTAGGCATGTAAGTCCGCTCTGAAATAAGCCGACACTGATGAAAGCCCAGCTGACAGCTGCCCGTGAAAAGATAAAGGTGTTCCAGAAGTTAGAGTATGCTGACAAACACATAGTGTCCCGCCGTGACCATATAATAGGTTCAATGATCCATGCAGCAGTATACAAACAAATTGCAAGGTCACAGTACTATGCAGACTAACATACCTAAGTGTAGGATGAGGGATGAGCCCCGACCTATAGGTTTCGTGTTGATCCTTCTTCAGGGGGTGGTTTCACAATAAAAAGGTGCATGCTTATAAATGATAGCCTTCCAATCAGATCCATGTCGATCTGAACCAATCAAGCCTTGCAATACACAATGCCCCTCCATAGTAAAGTGTAATATCCATTGTCATTGGTCAGTGCTAATAATGTGAAAAGTCTATACTCCTCATTGCATAACGCGATACCGGAAATCCAGTGACGTCGGCCCCACATCACTACCATGAGCGCAAGGAGGAGGTGTGACTATCGAAACCACGTGTATTATACGAATGGGACTCATAGCGTGACCATGCACAACTACCGGATAGGTCCTGCCTTATGCCCACATGTCCCATGCGTCATGCATCAATAGTCAGTTCATTCAAATGAAGGTAATAACACGTAGCTGAAAGAAGTACAGGAAAATGGACACACAGCAGGACGTCCTACATATCACATGATCACGTTAGTATGCAGCCTCTAGGGGTTGCTACAATACAAGTGTTTACATAGCAACAGGATAGTTCCTGCCGTGCGTCCACGTGTCTCTTACGTCACGCCCCCCTCCATACCCAGCCCACTTAATTTAACACAATCTAATGGGGGGTGACTGGAGAAAAAGGACCTATACAGCAAAGTTTCTAGCACGTCCTTGAAGGGAGCCAGCACACTGTTTCAGGTAATCACTCTAGTATATATTGGGATGAGCATTATAGCAACAATCAAATAGGGATATAATAACTACCAGAAATGACAATAGCATATCAACGGCATCACAAGGGGACTTTAACATATGATATCTGGTAAACACTACGGCGCCCAAGCGAACACCCGGGGAGCGCCACATCACCGCAAGCGCGTCCAGCCCCAACCCTGGGGACCAGGTTCCCACAGAAGTGGCCAAAAAGAACGCGTCCGCGGCGACACGGGGCAACCAGGGCGAACACACGGGCGCACCGATACCAAGAGAGATATGTAAATAGAGATGGAAACGATATGAAGCATATCCATATGTATATATATATATATTCAAGGGACAACCGCAATCTTAATTGCATACAAGCGCTCTATCACGCGAGAATCATATACAGTGCCTACAAGTAGTATTCAACCCCCTGCAGATTTAGCAGGTTTACACATTCGGAATTAACTTGGCATTGTGACATTTGGACTGTAGATCAGCCTGAAAGTGTGAAATGCACTGCAGCAAAAAAGAATGTTATTTCTTTTTTTATTTTTTTTTTTAATTGTGAAAAGTTTATTCAGAGGGTCATTTATTATTCAACCCCTCAAACCACAAGAATTCTGTTTGGTTCCCCTAAAGTATTAAGAAGTATTTCAGGCACAAAGAACAATGAGCTTCACATGTTTGGATTAATTATCTCCTTTTCCAGCCTTTTCTGACTAATTAAGACCCTCCCCAAACTTGTGAACAGAACTCATACTTGGTCAACATGGGAAAGACAAAGGAGCATTCCAAGGCCATCAGGGACAAGATCGTGGAGGGTCACAAGGCTGGCAAGGGGTACAAAACTCTTTCCAAGGAGTTGGGCCTACCTGTCTCCACTGTTGGGAGCATCATCCGGAAGTGGAAGGCTTATGGAACTACTGTTAGCCTTCCACGGCCTGGACAGCCTTTGAAAGTTTCCACCCGTGCCGAGGCCAGGCTTGTCCGAAGAGTCAAGGCTAACCCAAGGACAACAAGGAAGGAGCTCCGGGAAGATCTCATGGCAGTGGGGACATTGGTTTCAGTCAATACCATAAATAACGTACTCCACCGCAATGGTCTCCGTTCCAGACGAGCCCGTAAGGTACCTTTACTTTCAAAGCGTCATGTCAAGGCTCGTCTACAGTTTGCTCATGATCACTTGGAGGCCTCTGAGACAGACTGGTTCAAGTTTCTCTGGTCTGATGAGACCAAGATCGAGCTCTTTGGTGCCAACCACACACGTGACGTTTGGAGACTGGATGGCACTGCATACGACCCCAAGAATACCATCCCTACAGTCAAGCATGGTGGTGGCAGCATCATGCTGTGGGGCTGTTTCTCAGCCAAGGGGCCTGGCCATCTGGTCCGCATCCATGGGAAGATGGATAGCACGGCCTACCTGGAGATTTTGGCCAAGAACCTCCGCTCCTCCATCAAGGATCTTAAGATGGGTCGTCATTTCATCTTCCAACAAGACAACGACCCAAAGCACACAGCCAAGAAAACCAAGGCCTGGTTCAAGAGGGAAAAAATCAAGGTCCACATGAGACACCCAAAGAACCTAGATAACTTGGAGAAGATCTGCATGGAGGAGTGGGCCAAGATAGCTCCAGAGACCTGTGCCGGCCTGATCAGGTCTTATAAAAGACGATTATTAGCTGTAATTGCAAACAAGGGTTATTCCACAACATATTAAACCTAGGGGTTGAATAATAATTGACCCACACCTTTATGTTGAAAATTTATTAAAATTTAACTGAGCAACATAACTTGGTTTGTAAGATTAATGCATCTGTTAATAAATCCTGCTCTTGTTTGAAGTTTGCAGGCTCTAACTTATTTGCATCTTATCAAACCTGCTAAATCTGCAGGGGGTTGAATACTACTTGTAGGCACTGTACCCGTAGGAAAACAAATACAGCAATATTGTTGTTGTATACGTGAAGGGCGCATCCATATATCATGCGGTAGTTCCATGCGCTTCCAAAATGGTCCATTAAATAGGAGGCTTCTTCAGGTCCATATACAGATGATATAGTAGGTCAGGTATACGACATGGATATAAGGGTAAGGCTATAAAAACGAGAAAAAATTAAAAACAGTTAAAAACAGAACTGATTTGATGGAGAGCACGGAGGACGCAAAATTGAGATATGTTAAATATATATATACCATCACCCCACAATCGGAGGGCAAGATGGCAGCTAAGTGAAGGCTACTACATGAAGGATACGAAACTTAGGCATTCGTTCAGCCCCTGGGGCTGTAAAGTCTTTAGGGTCCATATCCACTCTGTTTCACGTTGTGCGAGGAGGTGACTAATGTTGCCACTCCGAACCCTTGTGACAATCTGATCTATCCCGCGTACCCTCAGTAGAGTATGGTCACAGCTGTGGTATTTTTTGAAATGCCTAGGAATTGTTTTCAGGCCTTCAATGTCCTCCTCATTCCTGGCGGCCTGAATATCCCGAACATGTTCTCTCACACGGACCTTCAAGGCCCGTGTGGTAAGGCCGACATAGATGAAGGGACATGAGCAGATGGCATAATATACCACAGCTTTAGACAGGCAGTTGATCTTTCTCCTGATGGGAAACACCTTCCCATCGGAGGAGGAAAAGTCAATCGCCGTATCAATATTGGGGCACGCGACCCACGATCCACAGGGTGAGCAGCCGAGTCTTGACTTCAATGGGAGAGAGGACACGAATGGAAGAATAGTTTTATCTTTTTTGCCATAATGGCTAGATGTCAACATGTCTTTTAAGTTTCTAGCTTTGCGAGCCGCAACTGATGGTCTATCAGGTAAATAGTTCCGAAGAATGGGATCAATAGTAAGAATCGACCAATACCTGGACATAACGTCCATCATCCGACCCCAGTATGAGTGGTATTGGGTGATCATCCTAACATTGTTAGAGGTCTTCCTAGTTTGGCCCCCAAATAGTAACTCAACACGTGGGGAATTTCTAGCCCTGTTATAGGCCTTTTTTATTAATCTATTACTATATCCACGATCGCGGAATCTTTGTTTAAGATCCAGAGCCCTAGATTCGAATACAGAGTCCGAGGAGCAAATCCGCCGTAATCGGAGGAATTGCTCCACGGGAATCGCTCGTACAACGTGGGCGGGGTGAGCTGAGGTAGCATACAAGACCGAATTTACTGAGGTGTCTTTGTGGTACAGGTCTGTCTGCAGCTGACCTGATATATCACGTGTGATGAGCACGTCCAAGAATTCGAGGGACGTGTCACTGAACCTATGAGTAAGTCGTATGTTAATCTCATTCTTATTCAGATCTTGAATAAAGAAATTAAGATCTAGGGCATTCCCCTGCCAGATAAAGAATATGTCATCGATGTACCTCGTCCAAAATGGGACGCGGTCCACCGATGACATCCAATCTGACAGGAGAAGGTCCCTTTCCCACAGCCCCAGGAATAAATTAGCATATGAGGGCGCAAAAGCCGCCCCCTTTGCTGTGCCCTGGAGCTGTAGGTACAGGGACCCCCAAAAAATAAAAAATTGTGAGTTAAAGTGAACCTCAATAGGTCCATGACAAAGTCCCTCTCCATCTCGGACATGCTGGTCATTGATAAAAATTCTGAGGTAGCCCGTAGTCCGTCATGATGTCGAATGCTCGTATAGAGAGATTCGACATCACAAGAGACCAACAGAGAGCCCTCGCCCACGTGCAGAGAATCAATTTTTGCAAGAAGTTGCTTGTATACTTTGTATGCGAAGGAAGGGACTCCACTAGAGGCTTAAGCAGGGAATCTATGTAAATGCATACCCGCTCCAAGAAGTTGCCCACCCCTGACACGATGGGTCTACCCGGTGGTGTCTTCACATCTTTATGCACTTTGGGCAATAAGTATAGAGTGGGTACCGTCGGCTCAACCACAAGCAGTGAATCGAATATTCTCTTCTCTATGACCCCATTATCTAAGGCATCCTTAAGCATGCATTGTAGTTCTTTCATAAACTTGCTAAGGGGATTAAATGTGAGTCCCTGGAAACACTCACTAACCCTAAGCTGTCTATATGCCTCTTTCTCATATAGCGTACAGGGCCACACCACAATGTTCCCACCCTTGTCGGCTGGTTTAATCACTATGTCGTCCAGTTTCCTGATCCTGTCAATGCAGCTCCTCTCCTCCCTTGTTAAGTTGTCATTATATATATTAATGGGAAATTTGGAAAATTCATCAGAGACGAGCTGCACGAACAGGTCAACATTAGGACAGGCCGACAAGGGGGGGAACTTTTTCGATTTGATCCGTAACTGTGAAGGGATCTTACACAGGGCACTGGTAGAGTGTTCCTCAGACAATTCTTCAAGAATACGCAGAGCAGTTTGTTCCATCTCTGTTGGGAGAGTCTTTCGTAGTTCCTCATCATGAAACCACTTTTTCATTATCAATGCCCGGGCAAAGATATGTAGATCCTTCACGGCTGTAAAAGGGTCAAATCGTGAGCTGGGTGAGAAAGTAAGGCCCCTGGCCAAAAGCCTGTTGTGTAGATCTGAGAAAGCGTGTTGGGATAGATTTATTACCTTTGGAACACCAGCCGGTTTCCCCATCGCTGGAGGTTTCTTACTGTTGTTGTCCGTTGTTTTTGGTTGTTCCCCCTTTCTCGGGGTCCCGAGCCGTGTGGTCATAGGAGACAGAGACTGATCCAATGCCTCACCCGCGGAGGAGACCGAGGACACCGACACCGACCTTCTACGGGCAAGCCGTGGTATTGCTTTACGCCATCTGTAAACTTTAAATTGTTGATAATCCATCATATCCCGTGCAATCTTCTTAGAGTGGGTCTCCCTAATTGATTTTTCCCATTCCTTGGAACTAGTAACCATCATTGCGTCAAACGCCGCAATCTCCTAGACTGAGGATATTGCTTTCAATTCTAGATACATCGTGTCCAGTTCCTTCTCCACTTCCTCAAGGGTTCTCCAGTTAAAACCAACTAATAATTTTATGAGCTTGAGGGAACTAGTGGAACAGATTTCCTCCCATTTATTAATAAATATGGTGTCCTCTACCGGAAACGAGGGGAACACCTGCATCCTCAATCCTCGAGGGACCATCTGTTTAGAAATGTATCCCTCGAGGAAGGCCCATTCTGGAAATAGCTTTTGATCAAGGTATCATCCCAAGAAAGGTGCTGGATGGTCTTCTTCCGAAGTCCCTAGTGACACCCACCTTCTACTTTCTTCCTAAAATTCACAAACATCTGACTAATCCATCAGGGCGTCCGATTGTTTCTGGCATGGGAGGGCTATGCGATATGCATGTAAATTTATAGAATTTTATCTTCATCCATATGTGGAGACACTGCCCTCTTTTGTCAGAGACACCTCGGACGTCCTGAGGAGATTGGATGCAATTTATGTGGAGGGTGGCATGTCACTGGTGACTTTGGATGTGGAGTCTTTATATACCAGCATTCACAATCAACACGGCCTGCGGGTCGTTGAATACTTTCTTGGGATGAGCTGCTGGAATCCACCTTTACGCTCTCTGGTGCTCGAGCTGTTGGAGTTTGTTCTTATGCACAACTTCATTTTTGGTGACCGGTACTTCCTCCAGCGGTGCGGCACTGTGATGGGGCGGCATGTGCGCCCTCCTACGCAAACCTCTTTCTTGGCTATTGGGAGACGGAGGTTTTTTTGGGGGGGGCGTCCCCGCTAGCTCCGATGCGCAGTGCTGGCTCCGCTACATTGACGACATTTTTGTCGTCTGGGGTGGTACTGGCCCCGAACTCGAGGATTTTGTGTGTCAGCTTAACTCCAACAGCTATAATATCCTGTTGACCTACCAGCGCCATACTCGAGTCATCGATTTCCTGGACCTCAGGATTTCGGTGATGGAAGATGGTACGGTAGCAACAGATATCTTCAGGAAATCCACGTCTGTGAATTCTCTCCTCCATGCTACATCAAGCCATCCGATATCAACAATACGAGCCATTCCGGTCTGGCAGTTTTTGCGCCTTCGACGGATTTGCTCGACGGGTCTTTTTGAGGAACAAGCATTGGACATGAGAGAGAGGTTCACAGCGCGTGGGTATAGCAAAAGGGCTATTAAATTGGGATACCAGAGAGCTAGAGGTACCAGCAGCTCTAACCTCTTGCCCCGGACGTTTATGAGTCGCAGTTAACCCTCTTCCTCCTCCTCCTCGGGAGCCACCCATTTCATTTCACCATTTAGCAATCAGTGGCAGGAGATCTGACGGATATTCACTAGACACTGGAATGTCCTAAAGATGGATCCAGGTCTAAAGAGTCTTATTTTTGATCGTCCTTTGATGACAGCAAGACAAGGCAAGAGCCTTAACGATCTATTAATGCACAGCCATTATTTAGTAAAAACTGGTGTTAGGGCCCCTGGGTCTATTGCTCCACGTTCCCCTTCTTCCCCTTCTGCTTCTCGTTTGCGTCGTTCCAGTCGTTTGGGAACTTCTTAGCTTCCTGAGTCTAAGTCCCAATTTTGAGCTACTGAGCATGCTCACGGACTTAGTCATTTCTGAGGCTAAGTTTGTACTCTGTTCTGAGTCTGTGTTACGAACCGGCGCCGCCATAGCCGCAAGCAGCATGCTGCGGTTCCGGTTGCGCCCAGGCGCCGGCTGCCGTTCTTGGCCGTGCCACGGGTCGTCCAGTTGGCTGCTCCTTCCACCACGTCTAAGTGTGGAGAGGCGGCTAGTGCGCATGCGTTCGCCGATTTACCCCAGCCAGAGTCTAAGCCCAGTGTTTTGCCTACTGAGCATGCTCCTACAATTAACCCTAACAGCCTCTTTGCACAGGTACTTGGACTTCGTGCTGTGTCTAAGTTCTGGGATGTGCCTACTGAGCATGCTCAAACTGATAGTCTGCTTTCTGAGCCTGTTGCTCAGGCTACTGAGCATGCTCAGGCACTTAGTGCATCAGAGGCTAGGTCCGGTAAGGACCTCACTGAGCATGTCCGTGAGGTGGCAGGCCCTGATAGGGCAGAGGGTGTCAGGTGTCCTGATGACGTGGCAACTCCGGACTGGCTCGCAGAGGCCCGCCCCTATGATCTGACACCTCACCATTTGTCGTGAGACGATGACTGGTGATGTGTTTGGGGCGTGGCTGCCATGAGGTCATCAATGACGTGGCAGTTCCGGATAGGTCGCATGTGACGTCACTGATGACATGGCACTCTGCTATTGGACCTTGGTGGTTCCACCCTGGGTTTGGGGCGGACCCAGGTTATAAAAGGGGCTGGAGACAACATGGAGGTGCGCAGTCTTCATTTACAGTTCTTGGTGGCATAAGCCTTGTTGGAAGCGGTAGGTAGGGCTAGGCGAACGGTGCCTGTCACGCCAAGATTCGTGGCTTAGCACATGAGGGTCAGGCGCCGGGCTTCCTTGCTACCGTTCCTGTTGTGCTAGAGCAGTCCAGTGGCGTTAACTGGGCTGCGGCTGCTGCGTCACCTGTTCAGTTGTGCCTCCTACGTGCACGGACAGAATACCTGTTGCGTCACCTGTCCGAGAGTGCCCTCTACGCACACGGACAGTGTACCTGCTGCGCCACCTGTCCGGTTGTGCCCTCTATGCGCACGGACAGCACACTCCAGAACCCCTGTGAAGTTAACAGGGTGTTCCTGGATTGGGTGTGTGAACCCTATTATCCTCCTTGGCTTCCCAGTCAAATGCTACTGGTGTGACTACCTGGTCTGACGTGTCCTTTACACATGTGGCCAGTCGAGTGGTGGCCAGAAACGCTAATCGGAGGACCGCTCGGCCTGACGTGTCTTACACACGTGGCCGACAGGGCGCTGTTGCAGCGGTCTTCTCGGTCAACGCTAACTGGTTAGCATCCGGCCTGACGTGTTGTTACACACGTGGTTGGAGTAGCGTCCGCTCCACTGAAACGCTAACTGGGTTGTCGTCCAGTCTGACGTGTCCCTACACACGTGACCGGTTCCTTGAGTTATCTCAGAGCCATCCAGCTCTATAGTCTCCGCCTAACCCACAGGGTGCCAGCAGCTCCATTACCATCTGGAGCACGGTGGGCCCCGACTGGCGATTGGGATATATACCCCTGGTCCTAATCTGACGGTTCCCCCGTAACAGCCTGTCTGCGATGTGGCATTACATGATTGGCCGTGGGTGATGTCACAGATGATGCGGGGATCACATGGTCCTTGGCATCTGATGTGGCATTACATGATTGGCCGAGGGTGACGTCACTTCTGTCGTTGCTCGTTACTATTAGCCCAGGGTCGTTCCTGTTAATTATCCTCCATCTTGTGGGCGGAGCCAAGTTAATAAAGGGCCCTTGAGCCTGCCTCTCTGTGCTCAGTCGTTACATGTGCTTGTGTGGGAGTAGACGCTCCATGCGAGTCTGCATAATATACCCGCTTCCCATGCTTTAGGGGAGTTGGGCTAGGTAGGAACCTCTCCCCCTTCGCTCCTGTTTACTCTCTGCGGATAGCATAGAGAGTTCCCTGGCTTCATATAGTCCGGTTAACACACGGGGCTTGGACAGGGACTTGCACTTGAGC
This sequence comes from Anomaloglossus baeobatrachus, assembly GCF_048569485.1. Classification (NCBI taxonomy): domain Eukaryota; kingdom Metazoa; phylum Chordata; class Amphibia; order Anura; family Aromobatidae; genus Anomaloglossus; species Anomaloglossus baeobatrachus. The sequence goes on along the minus strand of NC_134353.1, from coordinate 689,496,071 downwards.
CATTTCAGAGAAAGCTATTGCCCTCTGTTTTCAGTTGTCATATTACACCTCCTCTATGAGCATAATAGAGGTTAGTTCTTAGGTTTTCCTGTGACCATTAACAGGAGACCTGTGCAGTCTCTCCTTACCTAGGAGCATTGTTTATGCTTTGTTAATTTACTAGCTTACTTCTGTGAAGTAACAGAGGTATTTCCTATTCGTATGGGGTAGTCGCCCTAACTTATTTATTTGCTACCACATATTAGTTTATGCTAATACAGTACTCGCTGTGAGTTAAACAGAGTGTGTCGTACTAGTCCTAGTGTTGCTGTGAAGTAACAGGAACAAGTACTACTTCTGTGGTACAGAAACCCTTTTCTGCTGTCACTAGCAGCAGTTGCACGGTGGGTCCTGACTGCCTGTTACTCGTAATTAGTTATAATACCAGGCAGCCCCGTAACATTACGACTGAGCCAAGGGCCTGGCTGTGATGGCAGAGTTACAGCATCTACAGCGCTATATTCAACAGCTTGAGGTTAGACTCAAGTCTGTTGAGGAAAAACCTGTTACTGCAGTACTGCCTTCCTCTCATGAACCCCGTCTTGCTCTCCCAAATAAGTACTTGGGTGATAGCAAGACATGTCGGGGGTTTGTCAGCCAGTGTAAAATACACCTGGCACTTAATGCTTCTCACTTTCCCAATGAAAAGGCCAAAGTGGGGTTTATTATCTCACTCCTCCAAGATAAGGCCTTAGAGTGGGCTACGCCTCTCTGGGAACGTGAGGATGTAGTTTTACATTCTGCTACATCCTTCTTAGGGGCATTAAAGGCTGTCTTCTTAGGTCCACAAGTCACACATGATGCGGCCTTAAGGCTTCTAGACTTGTCTCAGGGGTCTTCCTCTAGTAGCCTGTATGCTATTAACTTCCGAACTCTGGTCTCTGAGCTGGATTAGCCAGAGAGAGTTCTGATTCCTATTTTTTGGCGAGGTCTGGCTGGCTACTTTAAAGACGCTCTTGCCACTAGAGAAGTTCCTCCAACATTCGAGGAGCTTATCACTGTGGCAACCAGGATAGATGTACGCCATAAAGCGCGTAAGCTCGAGTTAGGTACCTCTCGTCCTAAAGTCAGTCCAGTACCCGACCTTCTGGTCTCACCAACTTTGCGGTCCACCTCGGAGAATTCCCCAGTCCCTATGGAATTAGGCAGTACGTCTCCTATACCCAACAAAGCTACTCCCCCAGTTTGCTTTGTATGCCACCGGGTAGGACACTATGCCAATAAGTGTTCTTCACGTAAGGGATCCTCTCAGGGAAACTCCCAGGTCTAGTGACTGTTAGAGAGGAGTTGCTAGATAAGTCACCTTCACCCTCTAAATGCTTTTTTAAGGGTCATTTGTGTTTTGCTTCTTCCCAACCATTGCCCATTCAGGCATTTGTGGATTCTGGAGAAGATGGCAACTTTGTCTCCTCTGCCTTTGTTTCCAGACATAACATCCCATCTACTATCTTATCTAGTGCTATTCTGGTATGAGTGGCCAATGGTACTATACTCTCAGAAGCAATAACACTAAGGACTGTACCCTTACAACTTACCTTACCGCATGGTCACTCTGAGATCTCGTTTCTCGTGTTACCTGAGAGTACTGACGACGTGCTCTTAGGCTTACCCTGGTTGCATCTGCACTCGCCTTTGATAGATTGGCAATCTGATGGTATTATCAGATGGGATGCAGGGTGTCAGTTTCATTGTCTATCCAAAAACCTCCAAGACGGTGTCTACCATCAAGACCCCTGACGTCTTCTCTCTACCTACTCCTTACCTGGAGTATGCAGACGTTTTCTCCAAGCAGGGTGCCGAGAAACTTCCTCCTCACAGACGCTACGATTTTGCCATAGACCTCATTCCGGGTGCCATTCCACCTAAGGGCACAGTTTACCCCCTTTCTATACCCGAGTCTGAGGCTATGGCTGCTTATATCAAAGAGAGCCTAGAGAAGGGGTTTATTCGCAAATCCGTTTCCCCCGCAGGAGCAGGGTTATTTTTTGTGCGCAAAAAAGAGGGTGATTTGCGACCATGTATAGATTACAGGGGGCTCAATGCCATTACTGTGAAAAATAAGTATCCCCTACCTCTTATTGCAGAGCTCTTTGATAGACTCCGAGGTGCTCACATCTTTACCAAGTTAGATCTGCGTGGGGCTTATAACCTGGTACGCATCCGTGAGGGCGATGAATGGAAGACCGCATTTAATACCAGAGACGGTCACTATGAGTACCTGGTTATGCCCTTTGGTTTATGCAACGCCCCAGCAGTCTTCCAAGACTATGTAAATGATGTGTTTCGAGACCTTCTACTGTCATCTGTCGTCGTCTATCTGGATGACATAAATTTTTTCTCCCGATCTCGATACGCACCGGCAGGATGTAATTCGAGTGCTTTCTCGGCTAAGGAAGCATTTGTTATTCGCAAAGCTCGAGAAGTGCGTCTTCAAGCAAAGGTCGGTCTCCTTCTTGGGATATATTATCTCCCATCAGGGCTTGGCGATGGATCCCGTTAAGGTGTCTGCAGTGCAGGAATGGTCTGAACCTAGGTCTCTCAAGGTGGTACAGAGATTCCTAGGGTTCATTAACTATTACCGGCAATTTATTCCCCACTTCTCCACCCTAGTTGCTCCTTTTGTGGCCCTGACCAAAAAGGGAGCAAATCCCAAGGTTTGGTCGGCTGAGACTACACAGGCGTTTGTCTCTGTCAAGTCTTATTTCTGTAGTGCGCCTGTTCTCCAGCGACCTGATGAGAACAAACCTTTTATCATGGAGGTGGACGCATCCTCTGTGGGAGCCGGGGCTGTGCTGTTTCAAAAAGATACCAACGGGAGGAAAAGACCCTGTTTCTTTTTCGCCAAGGCTTTCTCTCCAGCAGAGAGAAATTATGTCATCGGGGACCGAGAACTTCTTGCCATGAAATTGGCTTTTGAAGAGTGGCATCATCTGCTTGAGGGTGCTAGACATGCTGTCCAGGTTTTTACTGACCATAAAAACCTTACTTACCTCCAGACTGCACAACGTCTAAACCCTCGACAGGCACATTGGGCCTTGTTCTTTTTCCGGTTTCATTTCACGGTACATTTTCTCTCCGGAGACAAGAACAATAAGGCAGATGCACTCTCGCGGTCCATGGAGTCTACTCATGAGGAAGATGATGTCCCTCACCTTATCTTACCATCTTAGGCATTTCACACCCTTTCTCCAGTGACTCTTGACCAAATACCACCTGTGAGGACCTTTGTACCTTCACCAAGACAGAACGATATTCTGTCTTGGGCTCATACTTTTAAGCTTGGTGGGCATTTCGGTGTCAGGCGGACGCAAGAGCTAATCGAGAGATGGTACTTGTTGTCTAATCTGGCTAACCAAGTCAGGAGGTACATTTGTTCTTGCTATTCCTGTGCACGAAACCGTCCTTCGTGTCAGAGACTGGCTGGTCTTCTACACCCACTGCCTGTACCCGATAGACCTTGGGAGGTTGTGGGAATGGATTTTGTAGGAGAACTCCCATCCTCACAAGGCCACCAATTCATCTGGGTACTCTCTGATCACTTTTCACGAATGGTACATCTGGTTCCTCTTTGTGGCCTTCCCTCATCTAGGGTCTTGGCCAGACTCTTTCTCCAGCACGTCTTCAGATTGCATAGGATTCCTGATCGCATAGTATGTGACAGGGGTCCTCAGTTTGTATCTCAGTTTTGGTGTGACATTTGCAGTCTCTTGCAGATTGAGTTAAACATCTCTTTGGCCTATCATCCCCAGACCAATGGGTTGGTGGAACGTACGAGCCCAGACATTAATTATGTACTTTCGTCATTTTGTTTCCGCACACCATAATGATTGGTCTTTACTCCTTCCTTGGGCAGAGTTCACCCTTAACAACTCAGTGGCTGAGGCTACAGGTCAAACCTCTTTTGTCCTTAACAATGGACAACATCCCTGGGTCCCTATGCCTTTTCCTGCCACCACTCCCACTCCTCTGGTTTCTGATTGGGCGACTAACGCCAGAGATGTATGGGATCATGCCCAAGCGGCTATTCAAGCGGCCAAGGACCGCATGAGACCGAGGGCTGATCGTCTCCGTCGCCCGGCACCGGTGTATTCCCCAGGCGACTTTGTTTGGCTCTCCGCCAGGAACATCAAAGTCAGATTGGGGTCAGACAAGTTTGCTCCACGTTACCTGGGTCCCTATGAGGTTCTCCGGCAAATAAATCCGGTAGTGTACCAGTTGAAGTTACCATCCCATCTCCGAATCCATGACAAGTTTCATGTCTCCCTATTGAAACCTGCTATTCTCACTCATGCTTGGGATGAATCTTCTCCATCTTCTGACTCGTCCCGAACCGACTACCCTGTATGGGCTATTGTTGGCGTTAAACGGGTACGAGGTCGCAGGTTTTTCTTAGTTGATTGGGAGGGTTATGGTCCGGAACACCGGTCTTGGGAGGCGGAGGAGGCTATTAATGCTCCTGACCTCATAGCTGCTTACCTGCGCCGCCGGGGGGGTGCTCTAGGGGGGGTACTGTTACGGCCCCTGGGTCTGTTGCTCCATGTTCTCCTTCTTCCCCTTCTGCTTCTCGTTTGCGTTGTTCCAGTCGTGTGGGAACTTCTTAGCTTCCTGAGTCTAAGTCCCAATTTTGAGCTACTGAGCATGCTCACGGACTTAGTCATTTCTGAGGCTAAGTGTGTACTCTGCTCTGACCATGTCTGCGATGTAGCATTACATGATTGGCCGTGGGTGATGTCACAGATGATGCAAGGATCACATGGTCCTCGGCATGTGACGTGGCATTACAGGATTGGCCGTATGTGATGTCACAGATGATGCGAGGATCACATGGTCCTTGGCATGTGACGTGGCATTACACGATTGGCCGAGGGTGACGTCACTTCTGTTGTTGCTCGTTATTATTAGCCCAGGGTCGTTCCTGTTAATTATCCTCCATCTTGTGGGCAGAGCCAAGTTTATAAAGGGCCCTGGAGCCCGCCTCTCGGTGCTCAGTCGTTACATGTGCTTGTGTGGGAGTAGACGCTCCATGCAAGTCTGCATAATATACCCGCTTCCCATGCTTTAGGGGAGTCGGGCTAGGAAGGAACCTCTCCCCCTTCGCTCCTGTTTACTCTCTGCGGATAGCATAGAGAGTTTCCTGGCTCCTTATAGTGCGGTTAGCACATGGGGCTTGGACAGGGACTTGCACTTGAGCCATTTCAGAGAAAGCTATTGTTCTCTGTTATCAGATGTCATATTACACTTCCTCTATGAGCATAATAGAGGTTAGTTTTTAGGTTTTCCTGTGACCATTAACAGGAGACCTGTGCATTCTCTCCTTACCTAGGAGCATTGTTTGTTTTGTTAATTTACTAGCTTACTTCTGTGAGGTAACAGAGGTATTTCCTATTCGTATGGGGTTTTGCCCTAACTTATTTATTTGCTACCACATATTAGTTTATGCTAATACGGTACTCGCTGTGAGTTAAACAGGGTGTGTCGTACTAGTCCTAGTGTTGCTGTGAAGTAACAGGAACAAGTACTACTTCTGTGGTACAGACACCCTTTTCTGCTGTCACTAGCAGCAGTTGCATGGTGGGCCCTGACTGCCTGTTACTTGTAATTAGTTATAATACCAGGCAGTCCCATAACAACTGGCTTACCATTCTACACGGGCCATCCTAAGTGGGGTTGCTTTCCATGTGGCTCGTGCCTCGCATGCCGCAACATCATCCGTACCACCACCTTTCAGGCTGCTAACTCCAATAGACAATATGAAATTCGCCACTACATCACATGTAGCACCACTGGTATCATCTATCATGCTACATGTGGATGTGGCCTTATCTATATTGGACTAAGCTGACGCAAACTCCCTAGGAGGACGTGTGAGCATGTTCATAATATCCTAGTAGCAGCTGAAATACAATCTATGGAGACGCTAAAGACGCTACCATGCCTCTTTAAGCTTAAACACAATTGTGATCCATCCAGCCTGGTAGTCCAGGAGATCGATAAGGTCCACCTGGGGATACGTGGTGGTGACCTCAAGAAGAGATTGGCACAGCGGGAATACCAGTGGATTTTCCGCCTCAGGACTGTGTCCCCGGATGGATTGAATGAGCGACTCTCTTTCTCGCCATTCATTTGATTAATAACCATATTTAGGTGTAACATATATCCATGTGTTCACCTTCTGTTTTTCGCAATGATATATATATATATACACACACACACACACACACACACACATACACCGTATTTTTCGATTTATAAGACGCGCTTTTCCTTCCAAAAATTTGAGAGGAAAACGGGGGGTGCGTCTTATAAAGCGAATATAGCGGTACCTGGGGGTCCTGTGTGTGCGGTGATCGGGCGGCCGGGTACCTGTGCTTGCGTGCGGTGGCAGCCGGGTACCCGTGGCTGCGTGCGGGCGGCGGCGGCCAGGTGCGGGCAGTGGCCGGCGTCCGGAAGCTGTGTGCGGGCGGCAGATGGCTGCCGCCCGCACGCAAGCACAGGTACCCGGCCGCTTGCACGCAGGGTGGGCGGGCAGCCTGCTGGCTGCCACTCTGTGCGTGCAGGGCGGGCGGCTGTGCAGCAAGTTACCCAGTTTGTCCGCGGTCCCAGTTTCAAATGATGGCCGCGAGCGCGTGTGCAGATGGAGCTCTTGGATGAAAGCTCCATCTGCGCATGCGCCGCTCCAGGCACCATTATTTGAACCGGGACCGCGGACACTCACTGCACCGGCCTGGCCTCCTGCCACCCCAGACGCCACCCCACCTGCCACCACGGACGGCACCTGCCACCACAGACCCCGCTGCTACTGACCCGCCGTGCCTGCCAGCACAACCTCTGCCTCCTGTGACCCCGCTTCTCCACCATTGCTGCCCCCCTCCGGTAAGAGAACACTGGATTATAAGACGGACCCCATTTTTCTTTTTTTTACCTTTTTTTATGTCTAAGTTTGGGGTGCGTCTTATAATCCGGTGCGTCTTATAAAGCGAAAAATACGCTCTATATATATATATATCTTTGCGAAATAATGTCTCCTTTTCTTTTGTATTCCTTGTATATTTTGCTTCGTTGTTCTCTGTTGGGTGTTTTGGGCTATTCCATGAACCCACTAATTATATTTTTGGATTGTCTTGTACTGTGAATCGCTGCGCTGACCTCCACTACCTTTCCTATAATTATATATATATATTTAATTTTTTAGCAGTGTATTTAATTATGTCTATTTTTATTTTTTTTAACTTTTTTCAGATTTTATTTTATCTATTCCTGTTTTTGGTACTTCCGTTGGCATGGTGGATATATATGTGCAGTTGAGACCTGTTCACAGATTGGATACTCCGGATTCTATCAATGAAGCCCTGGGAATGCTTCATTAAGTGTGTCACTGTTCATACACAGTATATTATGATTATTGTTAATGTCATCATTATACATTGCAAACTTGTTGAAATTGCTAGTCTGTTTGACAACTTAGTTATCTGTATTCCCTTTTTGTTGCTATTTCAGGGGTCTGGCTTCTTTGCTTTGCCCTGTGATTTTGTTGTCCCCTTTTCTTGCCCTCACTGGCACCAGGAAATAGTATGGCTGCAACTGCTTCAGCACTGCTATGGAGCTCTGACACGCATACACCCCGACCCAGCCTCGGCGCTATGACTTCTGGGTATGACGTCATCTCCCAAACCCTGAAGTCATATCGAGCGCCGGTATCCGGAGTGTATTATGCGCTCAGCTGTCTCCGGACACCGCGCTAACTAATCAGCTGCTGCCTCCTTCCTGCAGCTCATATATATATATATATATATATATATACCCCCACCTTACACTGCACTGGCCATGGTCTCCCGAAGCAGCACACGCGAAACACGTGTTGGGACCCCGCCTACATGCTTAACTGACTGACTCCCCCTCTTCTCTCTGTGTATGCTAGGAGCAGGTAGGTTTCCAGGTTCCAATTCACCGCCAATGCTGCTGGTTTTCATGTGACTGTCTTGTACTGCAATTGCTTACCATTGGTGGGTATACTGTAGTAAGTGGCCCTGTGGTTGACCTGCATATACTGCATACATATACTTCCTAGCATACATGTACTATTTGTTTCCTGGTCTATTTGGTTGTCACTAATTAGTGAGGCTATTTTCCTCACTTTTTTTACAATATATATTGATCCATTGTGACCTTGAAACATTCTTATGTTAGGGGAGTCTCTCTCTTTCATGTGGGTATCTTCTCCTCCATCCTACCTCTATATCTGGTTAATTACTGTATTTTATTGATACTAATTTTACTGCCACGTTTGTAATATTGGTGCACTTTTGCATTAATAAGAGTAATCTTTTTTCACAAACAGAGGTTTTATCTTATTATGTACCAGCATGGTAGAAGCCACTACTTTTCTGTGTTTTTCTCTAGAATATAAAGACTACAGCACACTTGAAGAAAGAAAATGGAAAAAAAATGTGGTTTTTGAATGCTTTTTAATGGTATAATACAGAAAAATTTCAAATAGTATCGGTCCTAACGTTTCGACCTTTAATAGGTCTTCGTCAAAGGATTTATCTGTGTGTATATTGAAATAAATGATCAGTGTCAAAACAATGATACATCAATACAGAAAGCATACAAAATTATGCATATACAGAAATAACATCAGTACATCACCCAGTACATTAACAAAAGCATCTCAAATATTCCCACCATATGTACATGGAACAAAAAGCATACATTATGTTGAGGAATCACAAATGTATATAACACATATAGATATACAAATATATAAAAAAGAAAACCAAAAAGGAGAAAAGTGAACAGCACATACCTAATAGAGAAACCAAAAGGTTTTAAAACACTAGAAGTCCCAGAGAGGGGTCATTTAACATTTCTACCTTTGGAACCCAGAGATGGCTCGAATGACCTGAAGGATTTTAGCTAACATCTTATAAACACCGTCTTTTGTTCTGTAATTAAGGCCATTACTGTCGCACCACAGGAGGTTGTTGTTTTCCATTGAGTTTAGCCATTTAGTTTCTAGTTAGTTCTTTTCAGTTTGGACTAAGGGTCATTTGACCCTCTTTCGGGACTTCAGGGGGGGGAGCTCGAAATTTCTGGGACTTCTAGTGTTAAATATGCACAGACAATTGTGTCAGGTTGTGAATCGAACACCTATAATTAAGAGACATAATGAAAATTAGTATTAAACGTTATCACGGGCGCGGGTACATAATGAATATGTGAAAGACTAAATTACTTACCCGTAATGGGATCTTACGGAGTCCACGACAGCACTCACGAGGGAGGGATCCGCCCCCTTCAGGACAGGAAATCAACTGAGGGAGGGCGACCACCCCTTTTTATCCGTTGTATGTATGTGAGAGGAACCGCCATGGATTAGTACAATAACCAGATAACACCAGATGTCACCGAAAGAGTGAAAGAGAAGAAGGGTAGGGGTGTAAAGGGTGCTGTCATGGACTCCGGAAAATCCCATTACCGGTAAGTAATTTAGTCTTTTCCATTCGTCACGACATCATCCACGAGAGACTTGCAGAGAATCCGACACCTAGGGAAAGATCACCACCTGAAGGACAGATCTCCCGAATGCAAGGTCTGAGGTAGAAGAAAGGTCCAATCTGTAGTGCTTGTAAAAACTAGGAGAGGACCAGGTAGCAGCTTTACAAATATGGTCGATGGAGACATCCGCCATTTCAGCCCTGGATGAGGCCATCGCCCTAGTAGAATGAGCCCGTACACCGGGAGGCAGTGGCTCTTGCTTAATTGTGTACGACAGGAAAATGGTGTCCCTCATCCATCTAGCTAAGGTATGTTTAGTTACCTGGCGTCCCCTTTTTGAATCCTGGAAAGCAACAAACAATGCCCTATTCTGTCTCCAAGGGGCCGTCCTAGACAGGTACGTGAGAATGACTTCCCTGACGTCTAGAGTGTCAAACCGACATTCCTCCAGTGTGGTAGGGTTAGGAAAAAAGGAAGGGAGAATGATCTCCTGACTCCCATGAAACTGGGTAGCTTGGGTAAATAAGCCAGGTCCATTTTGAGAACGATCCTATCTGTAAATATCCGCAGAAAGGGAGGATCCATGGACAGGGCTTGAATGTCGCTGATGCGACGGGCAGATGTAAGGGCGATTAACAGGCAGGTTTTGAGGGATAGCAATTTATCAGATGCTGAGTGGAGGGGTTCAAACGGTGCAAGGGTTAGGGCATCCAGTACTAGAGTGAGGTCCCAGGGGGGTGGACTGGCCATACGGACGGGCTGGCTGCGGACGCATGCTTTTATGAAATGCATGACCCATCGATTACCCTCTATGTTGGTATTGTAAAGGGCGCACAGGGCAGAAACATGAACTTTTAGGGTACTGACAGAGACCCATATCCCGCCGAGCCTGGAGAAACTCCAGAATAGAGGAGATTGGGACCACAGCCGGAGAGGAGTCAGGAAACGAATCAAGAAAATGCTTCTATACCCAGCCATACTGTCTGGTTGTGACCGGTTTTCTGCTGCGCAACAGGGTGTCAATTAGACGGCTTGAAAAACCGTGGGTGGCTAGTAACTCCCTTTCAAATTCCACGTCGTCAAGTGGAGACCCTTGACGCGTGGATATTGGAAAGGTCCTTGGGACAGGAGATCTGGCCGGGATGGGAGAACCCAGGGTTCTGTGACCGACATATTCGTCAGGAGGGAGAACCACGGTTGTCTGGGCCAAAAAGGAGCTATAAAAGGATGATTCGTGCCCGTTCCTCCCTGATTTTCCTGAGGACCGTGGGTAGGAGAATCAGTGGCGGGAAGGCATAGGCCAGGCTGTACTGCCAAGGAACCTGAAGGGCATCTAGGACTGTCGGTCAATCCGCCCTGTTGAGGAACCCAAACAGTTCCAACCTCCTGTTGTCTTTGGTAGCAAATAAGTCTATAACCGGTTGGCCCCACCAGTGGACTATCTGAGCGAAAAACTCTTGATGCAAAGTCCATTCCCACTGACGGAGAGTGTGGCGGCTGAAGAAGTCTGCATTCACTTTGTCCACCCCCGAGGTGGACGGCTGAGAGGGACAAGAGGTGTTTTTCGGCCAGGTCCAACACCTGTACCGCCGTCTTCATTAGTGGACAGGACCGTGTCCCCCCTGGTGGTTGATGTAGGCGACTACTGTCCGGTTGTCCGTATAGAGTTGTACGTGGGTGCCCCTGAGGAGGGGAAGGAAGGACATCAGTGCTAGACTGACTGGCAGAAGTTCCTTTTGGTTGGAGGTGTTTGACTTTTGACCGGACCAGAGACCCTGAGCCATGGCATCCCCCAGGTGAGCCCCCCACCCCCAGGGGCTGGCGTCGGTAGTGATCAGACTGGTGGGGTGAACATGCCATTCCTTGCCACTTGTCAGGTTTGCGCCCGTCAGCCACGAGTTGAGGGAATCTTGGGTGGTGTTGGTCAAGGTGAGAGGAGAATCGAGCGAACCCCAATTTGACCTTGCAGCTGCCAGGATCTCCCACTGTATTTGTCTGGTGTGAAGCTGGGCCCACTGGACAACGGGAATACATGAAGTCAGTGGCCCTAGCAGGGACATGGCGGTCCGGAGGGACAGTGATGGGTGACCTTGCGCGTGTCTTATGACCCCTTGCAATCTTGTTACTTTGTCTGGTTCTAGAAAGCAACGCTGTTGCCGGGAATCCAGGAGCATGCCTAGGAAAGACTGAAATGTGGTAGGCGTGAGTCTAGATTTTTGCAGATTCAATATCCACCCGAGATGTCGCAGGATCGACATAGTATGACTGAGGCGGGATGAACATTGTGCTGCCGTGCTCCCCACAACCAGAAAGTCATCTAAATATGGGATGATTAAAGTCCGGTGTTCGCGAAGGTGAGCTGTAACCTCTGCCATGACCTTGGTGAATATCCGTGGGGTGAGGGAAACGCCGAAGTGCATGGCTGTGAACTGAAAATGGTGAATGGAGTGGTTAATCATAAGTGCTACCCGGAGGTATTGCTGATAACGCGGGTGGACCGGTATGTGGTAATACGCATCTTTTAAATCGAGGACCGCCTTGTAGCAATCGGGAAAGAGCAGCTTCATAGTGGACAGGAGCGACTCAATTTTAATCGGTCGGTATCTTAGGAAGAGGTTAAGCTTTTTTAAATTTATAATGGTTCTGTATGACCCATCCGGTTTTGGGACCAGGAAAAGTGGAGAGTAGAACCCCCGACCTCTTTGATGTAATGGGACCGGTACCAGGACCTGTTTATCCACGAGAGTGAGAACCTCAGATATTAATGCGTGTTATTGTGCCGCTGATCTCCTGGTGGGTGTAACGAAAAAGGACTGTGGAGGGAGGGATGTAAATTCAAGCTGGAGGCCCTCCAAGATCAGGTCCAGAATAAAGGAGCTAGAAGTGATGGTTCAAGATTACTGTTTGGGATATTTTCATCTGAATGAAGGGTTGCCAAACAGGGCGCCCTTGGACCCAGAAGCGGGATGGTCAGATCTGTCCCGGCGCTCGGGTCTGATGGGCTGGAAGCGGCGCTTGTTAAATGGGTCCCTAGAGGTAGGAGTAAATGAGTTAGGGAACCCCTTCTTCCTGCCTTGGTGAGGATATTGTCCAGTTGAGGGCCAAATAAGAACTCACTGGAAGTGTAGACAGCCTCGATTTGGAGGATGTGTCCCTCTTCCACGATTTCAGCCACATTGCTCTACGGGGCGCATTAGAGGACCCTACGTACCGGGCTGCCCGGCGAATAGAAATCAGCCGATGTGTCTGCCAGGTAATTTGCTGCATCCTTGAGTAGAGGCAGGGAGGAGAGAATCTTATCCCTTGATGTCCCGGACTGAAGTTGCCTCTCCAACTGGTCTATCCAGACCGAGAGTGACCTTGGCCGTACATGTGGCAGAGATGGCCGGCTTCAGTGTCCCTGCTGAAACTTCCCAGGTCTGTCGAAGAAATGCGTCTGATTTCCTATCCAGAGGACCTTTCAAAAATCCCATATCTTCAAACGGCAGGGTTGATTTTTTTATTAGAAGATTTTGCAATGGCCACATCCACCTTTGGCATCTTGCACCAGTGCGAGAGGTCCTCGTCGTCAAAGGGGTATCGCCGCTTCAAAGAGGATGGGAGGAATCCCCGGTGGTGGTCTTGCTTCTGCCACTCCTTACGGATAAGTGATTTAAGAGCATCATTTACTGCGAAGGACTTTCACTTTGTCTGGAGTTAAACCTGCGAACAATGTATGGTCTGCAGATTTGGGGGCTTTTTCCTCCGCAATCCCCATAGTCGAGCATACGGCTTTTACCAGGCCGTCCATCCCTCCCAGGGAAAAGCATGCCTTCCCCGCTTCATCAGAGGAAGATGACAAAGAAGCCAAAGGCGAGGCACTGTCTTTACGGTCTGAGATAGGAGACGGGGGGGAATCAGGACGTGGACGACTCCTCTTGTGCTTCTTGAGCCCTTGAATGGATTTCAAGGAAGCCTGGACCTCTGAACAGATCAGTTCCTGCAGATCCTCCCTTACAGTGGCATGCATCCATGTCTCAGAGGCACTTCTTGTAGTCCTTTTGGAGTACACGGGCACACAGGGGGCATTCTTTATTGTTTTGTTTAGAAGCACACTTCCTGGAACGATGCACAATATAAACCAGAAGGGGGACATCAGTATAGGGGAGCATTCACGTAGGTCACTCACCCATAACCAAAAAAAAGGATACCGGCTTCGGAGACAGAGACGAGGGCTTTGTCTAGTGACCCTTAGAGGATGTGGAACTGGTGGGGTCCTCCTTCCCCTTGCGACTGGCAGAGCCTCTGGAGTTGTCTGCGCTGGAGTCTTTGTGCCAGCATCCCTGGACGGAGAAGGGTTCCGGGTGATGCTTGCGGGCTAACCATAATGGAGAGGGCCGGAGCACGCTCTAGCAGGGATCAACTCCACCTCTTGTAGTGGAGGATCCCACAGCCCTCTCCAGCCACCTCCTCCGGATCCATTCCCTCGGAAGTGCCCGTGCACTGCTGGGTCACTGCTGTGGAGGCCGCATTCTGGCGCGGCAGGCACCCAGGACACTCCTACCTGCGCGCGCTCGCTGTGTAACCCGGAAGAAGCAGGGCCATGCCACAGGGAGGGCTCCCAGTCCCACTGCGCACAGGATACTTACCAGCAGCCTCCTGCAGGCGTCATTTCCCTGGCCGCGCTACCCGGACCAAGGCAAAAGGGACGCGGTGCACTAAGAGGATGGAGTCTACGAGGGGAGCGCCACCGACCATTCTTCTGGATCCGAAGCTTCGCCGTTCCCCTGAAAACCGCACGGAGGCTTGTTGGACCCAGATACCTGTAGGTTCTGATCCATTTAGGACAGGAAACCAACTGATGAGGGAGGGGGATCGCCCCTTTTTATCTGTAGGTTTCCTGTCCTGAAGGGGGCGGATTCCTCTCTCATGGATGCTGTTGTGGCGAATGGAAAAAATGCATTCATTTCTTAAATATTCGTGTAAAGATTTTTTTGATCAAGCTGATCAGTTAGTAAATGAATCTATGATTGTTGCTGATAGGTAGATTCCTACAGGGAATATATGTATACCTTTATTGAAAAGATACGAAAATAGTTAAATAATAAAAGGGAAAGGGAGATTAGATGGATGGAAAAAGGAAAAAAAAGGGAAGAAAAGGAGGAAAAAAGAAAGAAGAGTGAAAAGAGGAATGAAAAAAAAGTGGAAAAATAATTGATAAATTGTGTAAATTTCCCTCAAGACAAGTGAACAACAGGAAAAATCTTTTCTTACCAAAGGTAAACTGTAAAGATGGCAATATAGCCACCGCATATTATTATGTTATAATGGAATCATATGCACACAGTCTGTAATACATGTAAAAAAAGTTAATATATGATCCTCTTGAGCCCTCACAGGATAGTGTAATTATATCCAGGTGTACAAAAGGTAAGTATATTCTGATATATAGAATCATATATTATTATCATGATCTTCCCCACGTATATAATACCAACATAGTGTAGTATTCCAATATAAATAGTGAGCTTGTCTCCAATGAAATATATCACATATATGACATATGGTTATACTTAGTCAGGTATGTGTGACATATGAAAGTAATGTACTAAGAATTCATGTATTATAGTCCTTAAATATGAATAGCCCTTGTAATCTGTCCTATAAAGAATCAAAGTTCCTGAAGCACTGGTACAAGAATGATAATAGATGTTATGTAAATTGTTAACTCACCCCTATAATCCTATTAGTGGAGCACAATGGTATGTAATGAATAATGGAGTAGTTCTCATAAGGTGAAAATATTCTGGTCTCTGCTGATAGCAAAGATAATATAGTTAATCTCAAAGTGAGCAAAGAGGAGCTGAATGAAATTACATGTGGGACTCACCCCAATCCAGGACATGCAGTGGTGATGCTAGTGAATATTGAGAGGCTGGTAGAGCTCTTTATGTCTCTGCTACAAGTGCGCACTTCCTATTAGGTGGAACGCATTGGGGTGGGTGACACGCACGCCTACAGCTGCGGAGATCGTATTAGACCGCGCATGCGCTGTAGCGGCACAGCGAAAGGCTAAAATCTATTGTTTAATTGCTGGTGTATTGGGTCCGCGCATGCGCAGTGTGTTGCTACTATTATATACGATTTCTGTGCAGTTTACCAGTGCTAAAGTGGAACAGGATGTGATGAAAGAAGGGTACAGGGTGAAGAAATATTAGGACATCTGCAAGAAGAGAAAAAGACTGTTAGATTGCATCATAGACTGTGGGGAACAACATATTATGAAGAGATATTTAAATTACAGGACATAAACATGATAAAAGGTGGGTATGAATGAATACATATATAAATCGTACATATTCATATCTATGTATATACAGTTAGGTCCAGAAATATTTGGACAGTGACACAATTTTCGCGAGTTGGGCTCTGCATGCCACCACATTGGATTTGAAATGAAACCTCTACAACAGAATTCAAGTGCAGATTGTAACGTTTAATTTTAAGGTTTGAACAAAAATATCTGATAGAAATTGTAGGAATTGTACACATTTCTTTACAAACACTCCACATTTTAGGAGGTCAAAAGTAATTGGACAAATAAACCAAACCCAAACAAAATATTTTTATT
Organism: Anomaloglossus baeobatrachus; assembly: GCF_048569485.1. Classification (NCBI taxonomy): domain Eukaryota; kingdom Metazoa; phylum Chordata; class Amphibia; order Anura; family Aromobatidae; genus Anomaloglossus; species Anomaloglossus baeobatrachus. The sequence continues at coordinate 689,479,924 of NC_134353.1, read as the reverse complement.
TTCAATATTTTGTTGCGAATCCTTTGGAGGCAATCACTGCCTTAAGTCTGGAACCCATGGACATCACCAAACGCTGGGTTTCCTCCTTCTTAATGCTTTGCCAGGCCTTTACAGCCGCAGCCTTCAGGTCTTGCTTGTTTGTGGGTCTTTCCGTCTTAAGTCTGGATTTGAGCAAGTGAAATGCATGCTCAATTGGGTTAAGATCTGGTGATTGACTTGGCCATTGCAGAATGTTCCACTTTTTTGCACTCATGAACTCCTGGGTAGCTTTGGCTGTATGCTTGGGGTCATTGTCCATCTGTACTATGAAGCGCCGTCCGATCAACTTTGCGGCATTTGGCTGAATCTGGGCTGAAAGTATATCCCGGTACACTTCAGAATTCATCCGGCTACTCGTCTGCTGTTATGTCATCAATAAACACAAGTGACCCAGTGCCATTGAAAGCCATGCATGCCCATGCCATCACGTTGCCTCCACCATGTTTTACAGAGGATGTGGTGTGCCTTGGATCATGTGCCGTTCCCTTTCTTCTCCAAACTTTTTTCTTCCCATCATTCTGGTACAGGTTGATCTTTGTCTCATCTGTCCATAGAATACTTTTCCAGAACTGAGCTGGCTTCATGAGGTGTTTTTCAGCAAATTTAACTCTGGCCTGTTTATTTTTGGAATTGATGAATGGTTTGCATCTAGATGTGAACCCTTTGTATTTACTTTCATGGAGTCTTCTCTTTACTGTTGACTTAGAGACAGATACACCTACTTCACTGAGAGTGTTCTGGACTTCAGTTGATGTTGTGAACGGGTTCTTCTTCACCAAAGAAAGTATGCGGCGATCATCCACCACTGTTGTCATCCGTGGACGCCCAGGCCTTTTTGAGTTCCCAAGCTCACCAGTCAATTCCTTTTTTCTCAGAATGTACCCGACTGTTGATTTTGCTACTCCAAGCATGTCTGCTATCTCTCTGATGGATTTTTTCTTTTTTTTCAGCCTCAGGATGTTCTGCTTCACCTCAATTGAGAGTTCCTTAGACCGCATGTTGTCTGGTCACAGCAACAGCTTCCAAATGCAAAACCACACACGTGTAATCAACCCCAGACCTTTTAACTACTTCATTGTTTACAGGTTAACGAGGGAGACGCCTTCAGAGTTAATTGCAGCCCTTAGAGTCCCTTGTCCAATTACTTTTGGTCCCTTGAAATAGAGGAGGCTATGCATTACAGAGCTATGATTCCTAAACCCTTTCTCCGATTTGGATGTGAAAACTCTCATATTGCAGCTGGGAGTGTGCACTTTCAGCCCATATTATATATATAATTGTATTTCTGAACATGTTTTTGTAAACAGCTAAAATAACAAAACTTGTGTCACTGTCCAAATATTTCTGGACCTAACTGTATAGTGTTTTTTACAATTTTTACTATATGTCAACATTCTATAAAAGAACAAACATGGTCTAACCTCCCCAATACCGATCAGTGATATCATTGCAATATCATAAGGGAAATACAAAAACGCCATATAGGGAAGTATCAAAAGGTTTCATTTTCCCTATTCAATCCATTGGTTTCCATGGTTTTTAGGGTGTGGATCCAATAGGATTCGCGTTCTCTAAGACGCTGAATCTTATCACCACCCCTCCTACTGATGGTCACCTGCTAAATCACCTGAAATCTCAGTTGTGATATGTTATGTCCATGTTGAATAAAATGAGCTGGCATCGGTAGTAAGGTCATCTTGCAGCATATGGTGGATTTGTGCTTGCTAATTCGGTCTTGGATATGTTGGGTGGTCTCCCCAACATATCCAAGACCGCACGGACACTTAATTAAATAGATGACAAAAGGAGGAGTCACAAATGAAAAAAAAAAAATCAGGGATTTGATAAACCTGTCTTGTTCGTGGATGGGTGAATGTGCTACCCTTAGTAATATTGGAGCATTGGTTGAAGTAGAGGCAAGGAAAATTGCCTTTTCGTGTCGGGCACAAAATGCGTTGTTAGAGGGGTTTTTTTTGTTAGAGCCTATATCTGCTCGTTGCTCGTATAAGAAGATTCCGCAAATTCTGTGACCTCTTATTGCAGAAAAGTGAGGGGGTTTGAAACTGATTAATATTGGGATAGGCTGTTGTTAATAAGGACCAATGTTTGCAAATCGTCCCCTTGACCAATTGATTAAATGGATGGTATGTACTAACAAAGGGTAGTCGAGGTGTATGTACAGTTTGTGGCCTGGTAGAGGGTGTTGATCTGGCTATGTTAGTGGGATAACCCCTGTCAATACATTTTTGAGTCATTTCAATATGTCGTTCCCTCCATCTGTGGTCATCTGAAACTATCCTCTCTACCCGTTTGTGTTGTGACACTGGCAATGAAGTTTTTACATGTCTGGGGTGGCTACTTGTGTAATGTAGTAGGCTATTTTTGTCCGTAGGTTTTATATACAGATCAGTCCAAAATGTTCCTTCTGTTGTGAACCATAGTATCAAGAAAGTTGATCCTTTCCTGATGATGATTGAGTGTCAAAATAAGACCTGGTAATGAGTTAATGTCAGTAACAAAACCCTCCAGAGTTGTTTGGTTACCCTCCCAAATGACAAAGATGTCATCAATGACTTTTCCACATTTTCAGAAATTTAAAAGCTGGGTGGGTCAAAATGTAGGGATGTTCTAAATGCGCCATAAAAATGTTAGCGTATGGCGGCGCTACATTTGAATCCATTGCTGTGCCCCTCCGCTGTAGAAAAAACTGGTCCTCGAATGGAAAAAAAAAAAATTCTAATACTATTCGTAAAAAATAAAAAGACAAAAATCTTTTTTGATCGTTGTTGAGGTGATCATGCTTTTTCAAAAACCACTGTAGAGCCTCTATAGCTCGATGATCAATACTAGTATCAAGAAAACTACCAGGAGTGATGTGTGACAGTGACTTCAATAGCATAAAAAAAACCCAAAAACAAACAGTTATCTTTTAAATAAGATGGTATCTATGGAATTGGGGGTGGGGGTAAGTATCCTCTCTAATGTTATTGATAATGGTGACAAAAAGGGATTCAGTAGACGCCACAATCGGTCTGCTGGGTGGTGTTTGTAAATTCTTATGTATCTTCGGTAAGGTATAAAATACCGGTATAACTGGTTGTGCTTTGATCAAATACTCAGATCATTTTTGATCAATCGTCCCTATGGAAGTCAATAATGTTACGGATTAAAGTTCTGTCAGGGGACGGATCTCTTGTAATGGGTAAGTATTACAATCTTCCAATTGACTGCGAATTTCAGCTCTATAATATAATTTGTCCATGACAATTATTGCCCCGCCTTTGTCTGCTGGTTTTATAATGATCTTTTTGTTTTCTTTAAGACTATGTAATGCCCTACTTTCCTCTGCATTGAGATTATTTTTGAGATGCATAGAACCACTATCTATTTCCAATAGAATTTTTTCAAGATCAGTTTTAACCAGTGAGATATAAGTCTCAACTGGATGGTATTGTTTCGGGGGATTGAATGAACTTGGGATTTTCAGGTCAAGAGATTTTAAAGTGAATTTGTGTGTCTCAGATGAAGAAAGAGTATCTTCATGAAGCTTACCAGGTCCACTAAAGTGTACTTTTAACCTCAACAACCTATAAAACCTATTGCGTTCCTGATCTAACTGAAAGGTATTTATGCTGGGGGTGGGACAGAATGAAAGTCCTTTTTGTAAAACCTGGAGATTTGCGGGATGTAAGTGTTGTGAGGAAATATTGAAAACGAGGTCAGGCCTACCTGTGACCTTGTGAGTCGATCCGATGTTCCTTTGTGTCTTGTCCCTCCTTGTCTTTTTCCAGATTGGTATCATGGGCTTAAAAAAAAAAAAAAAAAAATAATGTCTGTGAGATTGCACAGACTCGCTGTCTGAACTGGCCAACAACTGATAGTCGCCAAAATGTGTACGTCGTTGGGTATATGCTCCTGGTGTACGCCATTTGTACAATGTCTTTTTGATAGTCCTCCTGGTCCCATATGAATTTTGTTCTTTTACGAAGTTGTACGTTTTTTTTAAATTCAGTTATGGTATTGGTGGTTTTGTTCTTCATGTCACTCCACGTCGTGTCCGTCAAGGTGTTAGTTGCTCCTCAATACTTTTGATTTTCTTATCTGTATCAGAAATCTCTTTTTTCAAATAATCTATAGTCAATAAAATGAGGTCCATAGAACATTTATTTAATATGCTTTCATATCTGTCACAATACTCGCTGTTGTCGGAAAATAAAGTAGGCCGCAGTGGTACCCTCAGACCTTGTGGTATACGTTGGGCTTTAAAATATTCAGCCTATGTAGTGCTGTGCAGTTCTAGGGCAGTACATTTCTTTAGTTCTCTTTCACAGTCCCGTGATTTAATCTCATCAGCAGCTACAGATAGGAAAGTGCCTGATACAGATACTTTAGAAAGGATAGCATTGGATTCCTCTTAATTGTATGAAAAAGTGTGAAATGACATTAGCGCGATATGCAGGCTACGGGAGCTAAAGCTGGGTTCACACTAAGCGACAGCGACAACGACGTCGCTGTTACGTCACCATTTTCGGTGACGTAACAGCGACCTTGTAAGTCGCTGTTATGATCGCTGCTTAGCTGTCAAACACAGCAGAAGCAGCGTTCATAACGTCGCTGTGCTACATGTGCAGAGAGCAGGGAGCCGCGCTTAGCGCTGGCTCCTTGCTCTCCTAGGTACAGTACACATCGGGTTAATTAACCCGATGTGTGCTGCAGCTACATGTCACAGTGCAGAGAGCAGGGAACCGCGCGCACTGCTTAGCGCTGGCTCCTTGCTACAGTATACATCGGGTTAATTACCCGATGCGTACTGCAGCCACATGTGCACAGAGCAGGATCCGGCACTGGCAGCAAGGGCAGAGGCTGGTAACGAAGGTAAATATCGGGTAACCAGGGAAAGGTCTTCCCTTGGTTACCCGATGTTTACAGCTTACCGCAGCTGCCAGTGCCGCCTCCTGCTCGCTTCATTTCGTCGCTCTCTCGCTGTCACACACAGCGATGTGTGTGTCACAGCGGGAGAGTGACGACCAAAAAATGAAGCTGGACATTCAGCAACGACCGGCGACCTCACAGCAGGGGCCAGGTCGTTGCTGGATGTCACACACAGCGACAGCGACGGGACGTCGCTGCAACGTCACAGAAAATGATGACGTAGCAGCAACGTCGTTGTCGCTGTGTGTGACACTAGCTTAAGACAAAAATATGCTAATGAAAAGGAATTAGGTCTGGCTCAACCGGACTAAGTAGTCAAAAATACTCAAAATAATTTAAAGAATATAGCACACTTGAAGAAAGAAAATGGAAGACAAATTTGTGGTTTTTCAATAGTTTTTAATGGTGGAATTTAGAAAAATTATATTATTATATAATATAATGATATTATATTAATTGTATCAGTACTAACATTTTGATCTTCAATAGGTCTTCCTCAAAGTATTTTTATCTCTGTGTATATCGAAATAAATGATCAGTGTCAAAACAATAATACATCAATACAGAAAGTATACAAATTATGCATATACAGAAATAACATCAGGACATCACCCAGTAAATTAGCAAAAGCATCTCAAATATTCCCACCATATGTACATAGAACAATAAACATACATTATGTTGAGGAATCACAAATGTATAGAAGAAATATAGTTATACAAATATATAAAAATATATAAAAAAGAAAAACAAAAAAAAAGGGAAAAAAAATGACCAGCACATACCTAATAAAGAAACCAAAAGTTTTAAATGTGCACAGACAATTGTGTCAGATTGTGAATCGAAGGCCTATAATTCTGAGCCATAATGAAAATTAGTATTAACATTATCACGGGTGCGGGTACATAATGCATATGTGAAAAATGCATTCATACCTTAAAATGTTCGTGTAAAGATTTTTTGATCAAGCTGACAAGTCAGTACTTGAATCTATGATTGTTGCGGATAGGTAGATTCCTACAGGGAGTATATGTATACCTTTATTGAAAAGATACGAAAATAGTTAAATAATGAAAGGGAAAGGGAGATTAGAAGGTTGAAAAAGGGAAAAAAAAGGAAAGAAAAAAAAAAAAAAAAAAGGGAGGAAAGAAGAAAGAGGAGTGAAAAGAGGAATGAAAAAATGTGGAAAAATAATTATGTCTGCAAATGGGCGATGCGACGCCCAGGGGACTAGAGCCTCTGATCATTTACATAGGGAACATGTAAGTAATAAAACTTTTTTTATACATTCATATTACACAATATTACAGGGATGGGTAGGAAGGGGTTACTAGGTCACACATCACCCTGCTTCCAGGTTAAAACGAATAAGGGACCTGACAGGTTCCCTTTAAACAATGGTCTTGGAGCCTGCTAGGACAAAGAAATATACAATAAAAGGTCCCTATACACAGTGTAGATTGCATGTAGCTAATGTTTCACTTGCATTGAGAGTTAATGCAGATGATAAACTTCTGTCTGGTGCGGCAAGGAGCGTAAGGACTCCGGAGGTTCACCACTAGGAGCCGATCGTTCAGACTGCAGTAAGGAGAATGAGGGTTCTGCAGCAGTGAGAGCTGAGAGCAGGGAGACAAACACTACAGCAGAGAGTGCTGGTTACCAGGGACCTCGGCCGAAGGTGTGCCTGGAGACCAGGCACATTGAGCAGGGGAAACGAGCGGGTAACGTCACACAGCTCAGGCTACGGAAGCTCTTGCAGGAATTATTATTATCTTATTAATAATAAAAATAATAATTCATTTTATCATTATTAGAGATTGTTATGCTTTTCACAATAAACAAGTGATTGCGCGTCCTTCGGGCACGTGGTGGGATTATGAACCACGCAATGGGGTGTAACCACGCATCAGACTGACCTCGTAATGGGGTGTAACCATGCACCAGACTGGGAATGTCCAAACGAACAGCAAACATAAATACCTGGTGTACATGTCCTGCCACTCTTACCTTGTGTATGAAAAAGAGAGGGAATAGTGCTATTGGCGCTATTGATAAAAGCACTATCTATTCCCTAGGAGTAGTGCTATCAGATAGCTCTACACGTCCTCTTTCATTATTGGTAGCGCTATGCGGATAGCGCTATCCGTGCTTTCATTCGAAGCAGCGCTATCAGATTGCGCTTGTAACGCCTGCCTGGATCCACAGACTCAGATGGGCTGTAAAGGGGAGGCTAGAGGGAAGCCACTCACCAAGTAGGACGCCCAGAACCCTGAAACCCTTTAACCCCTATACAGGGATTTGGAATTACACAGGACCCTGGAGATCACTACCTGTGGAAGGCTGCAGTCCGATGAGAGTAGTAGTCAGGCAGGGTCAAACCAGGAATTGCGGAACAGGGACAGAATCGGCAGGCAGTGACGTAGTCAGCAAACGTAGCAGAGGTCAGATCCGGGTCGGGCAGCAAGGTACAAAAACAGTAGGCAGAAGGGTAGTCAAAAACATGCAGAAGTCAACACAGCAATCACCAACAGAATAGGACATAACAGGAGCCAGGAAAATCAGAACTATATCTGGCAGTAATCATGTGACAGGAGGGGAAATAAGAAAGGTGTGGTGTCTTCCCATTGGCTGTAGCTGAACGCTGGCAACTTCAGCTGGAAGACACATGCCACCCACAGTCAGCCAGTGGTACTGCAGATCCCAAGCTAACCCAGCCCAGTGGATGATCGGAGCTTGCGCCCACTGGTGCTGCTGGCATCGACTTCTCTCCCATCACCAGCACCATCCACGGCAGGAACACGGCGTCGCCTGACGATCGGAGCAGAAGTCGCTGGAGCAGACTCCGGGGGTGACGTAACAGTACCCCCCCTCCACGAGGGGCCTCCGGACCCTCAAAACCCGGCTTCCCAGGACATTGGAGGTGAAACCGTCGGACCAGACTCCTAGCATGAACATCGCTCGCAGGGACCCATGACCTCTCCTCGGGGCCATAACCCCTCCAATGCACCAAATACTGTACCGCCCCTCTGACAATATGGGAATCAAGTATTCTGTGTACCTCATACTCCAAGTTACCTTCCACCAAAACAGGAGGAGGAGGGTCACTGACTGGGTGAATGGGGACACGATATAACTTGAGGAGGGACTTATGGAACACATTCGATATCTTGAAGGATGGGGGGTGGGGGGGGGGGGGGGAGTTGCAGGCGGAAAGCTGTGGGATAAATTACCTCGATAATCTCCTATGGTCCAATAAATCTCGGACCCAGCTTAGCAGAAGGGACCTTAAGTTTAATATTCGGTGTGGATAACCATACCTTGTCCCCAACTCCAAGGCTAGGGCCCTTGGAACGTCTCTTATTAGCAGAGGAGGCTTGACCAACCTTTGCCTTTTTCAGGTTCTCTTTCACCTCAGACCAAATAGCCTTTAATTTGTCCACAGTTGAGTCAGCCTCAGGAGTATCCACCACAGCGGAAGAAAAAGAACCAAAACGTGGATGCAACTCTAAATTGCAGAAAAAGGGGGTAGTCTTGATGGATTCCTGATACTGATTATTGATAGCGAACTCAGCTAGCGGCAGATATTCCACCCAGTCAGACTGACGGTCAGACACATAACACCGGAGATATTGTTCAAGGGTTTGATTGGAACGTTCGGTCTGACCATTGGTCTCTGGGTGGTAGGCAGATGAAAAGATAGCTCTATATGGATCTTTTTACAAAACGCCTTCCAGAATTTTGAGACGAACTGTGTTCCTCGGTCAGAAACAATATTTTCCGGAACCCCGTGTAACCGTACAATATGCCTAATAACTTGCTAAGAGTTTCAGAATTGGGTAATCCAGACAGAGGAACAAAATGACACTGTTTGCTGAATCTATCCACTACTACCCAGATACAAGTCTTCCCTTCTGAGGGTGGAAGGTCAGTGATGAAGTCCATGGAGAGATGTGTCCAAGGGCTTACTGGAGTAGGTAGGGACTGGAGAAATCCGGCAGGGCGGGTATGGGGTGTCTTGGCTCGAGCACAAGTTTCACAAGCCAGTACATATTCCTTACAATCTTTCGCTACGGTTGGCCACCAAAAATTCCTGGTTACTAATCGGAGGGTATTGCTGATACCAGGGTGACCTGCCAGCACAGAATTGTGGGATTCCTGGAGTACCCGTAGGCGCAGTGAGGGAGCGACAAACAGTTTATGGACAGGGGTGGTTTCAGGAGCTTGGTCTTGGGTATTATGGACCTCTTCTATCAAATCTAAGGAAACCGATGACATAATGCCTTTAGCTAAAATATGCACTGGTTCAGAGTCTTCGGACTGAGAGGGACAGAAGCTACGGGAAAGTGCATCAGCTCTGGTGTTCTTGGTACCGGGCCGGAATGTTACCACAAAATCAAATCTGGAGAAGAACAATGCCCACCTAGCTTGCCTAAGATTGAGTCTCTTATCTGGAATCTGCTAAGTGAGGTTCTTATGGTCTGTGGTGACTGTGACCTTATGTTTGGCGCCTTCGAGGAAGTGTCGCCATTCCTCGAAGGACCATTTAATTGCCAACAGCTCACGATTACCAATGTCATAATTTCTCTCTGTGGGAGAAAACTTGCGGGAAAAGAAGGCACAAGGACGAAGCTGAGTGAGAGACGGAGTACCTTGTGATAGTACCGCTCCCACTCCAACCTCGGATGCATCGACTTCCACAATAAACGGACGCATAAGGTCAGGCTGAACCAGAATCGGGTCTGAGGAGAAACATCCTTTTAATTTTGAGAAGGCATGGATCGCCTCTGGCTTCCAATTAACCACATCAGCCCCCTTTTTAGTCAAATCGGTGAGGGGTTTGGCAATTTTGGAAAAATCTCTAATGAATTTGCGTTAATAATTAGCAAATCCAAGGAAACGCTGCAAGGCTTTCAGAGACTTGGGTTGCACCCACTCCTTAACCCTAGAACGCATACCTGGGGCCTCGCAGGCCTGCTAGGTCATTTGTTTTCTATGGTAGATTGAATTGCTTGCGCATACCTGGGGCCTCGCTGGCCTGCTAGGTCATTTGTTTTCTATGGTAGATTGAATTGCTTGCGCATTCTAGGGTTAATCGGTTGAAGCTTAGAGGGATCCATGCGGAAGCCTTCTGAAGACAATATATAACCCAGGAAATTAACCTCTGCCTCAAAAAAAAACAAAAAAACACATTTCTCATATTTAGCAAATAGGGAATTCTCCCTGAGTCTCTGGAGTACAGTGCATACATGTTGGACATGTGAAGTAGCATCAGGAGAATAAATCAGGATATCATCCAGATAGCCCACCACATATTGACCACAAATATCTCTGAAAATGTCATTAACAAAGTTCTGGAAGACAGCCAGCGCATTACTTAATCCAAAAGGCATTACTAGGTACTCATAGTGTCCCTCTGGAGTATTAAATGCAGTTTTCCACTCATCCCCTTCTCTGATACGGATGAGGTTATATGCACCCCTGACATCCAGCTTGGTGAACCGCCGGGCTCCTATGAGCTGGTTAAACAGATCGGGGATGAGTGGCAGAGGGTACTGATTCTTTACAGTAATAGCATTCAGTTCACGGTAGTCAATACAAGGTCTGAGGCCACCATCTTTCTTATCAACGAAAAAGAATCCAGCGCCGACTGGTGACCTGGATGGTCTGATGAACCCTCTCTGCAGACTGTCTGCTATATAATCTTTCATGGCCTGACGCTCCGGACCAGAAAGATTATACATTTTACCCTTGGGGAATCGGGAATTGGGGACCAAATCTATGGGGCAGTCATAATCTCTGTGCGGAGGTAATTTTTCAGATTCAGAAAACACATCAGCAAATTCCCTGAATGCATAAGGTTTGAAGATGGGTTCAGCTCTAGTCAGGTTCACAGATAAAGACATACACGTCTCCTGACACCCAGGGCTCCATCGCACAATCTCACCCTGATGCCAGTCTATGACGGGGTTATGTTTGCGCAGCCATGGCATACCCAATACCACTGCTGACATCAGATTCTCAAGAACAAAAAATGACAGATTCTACATGCAGAGCACCAACAAGCATGGAGATCTCTGGAGTTACAAAAGTAACCACACCCTGAGTGAGAGGGGTGCTATCAATAGCAGATATTCTAATAGGTGCATTTAACTTTAGCAAAGTCAAACCCAGCTCTTTTGCTACAATAGTGTCTATAAAATTAGCAGCAGAGCCACAATCAACAAAGGCCTGCAGCCGTACAGATTTTCCCTGGTGAGACAATTAGACAGGTAACATTAACCTCATAGGGTCTGCAGGAAGTACCTGGGCACCTGAGCAGGTATCCTGGGGTCCGCTCAGGTGGTGCTGCTGCCTTGGAAGTGATTGCCTCTCTGATCCAGGCACTCCACCACGTGATCTGCTCCCTTGCAGTCGACGGGACTCTGGACATGCTGAGGTAGGTACTGCAGCGGGGACTTGGACCTGAGCAGACCTGAGATCCTGCACTTGCACCCCAGAAAGGGTGTGCACCTGATTTAGCACAGCATGGAGACAATCCATTTTTTTTTTCTCTCTCTCCTGGTTAGAGGGCCAGATATAATGTAATGCCTGCCTGGATCCACAGACTCAGATGGGCTGTAAAGGGGAGGCTAAAGGGAAGCCACTCACCAAGTAGGACCCCCCGAACCCTGAAACCCTTTAACCCCTATACAGGGATTTGGAATTACACAGGACCCTGGAGATCACTACCTGTGGAAGGCTGCAGTCCGATGAGAGTAGTAGTCAGGCAGGGTCAAACCAGGAATTGTGGAACAGGAACACAATCGGCAGGCAGTGACGTAGTCAGCAAACGTAGCAGAAGTCAGATCCGGGTCGGGCAGCAAGGTACAAAAACAGTAGGCAGAAGGGTAGTCAAAAACACGCAGAAGTCAACACAGGAATCACCAACAGAATAGGACGTAACAGGAGCCAGGAAAATCAGAACTATATCTGGCAGTAATCATGTGACAGGAGGGGAAATAAGAAAGGTGTGGTGTCTTCCCATTGGCTGTAGCTGAACGCTGGCAACTTCAGCTGGAAGACACATGCCACCCACAGTCAGCCAGCGGTACTGCAGATCCCAAGCTAACCCAGCCCAGTGGATGATCAGAGCCTGTGCCCACTGGTGCCGCTGGCATCGACTTCTCTCCCAGCACCATCCATGACAGGAACACGGCGTCACCTGGCGATCAGAGCAGAAGTCGCTGGAGCAGACTCTGGTGGTGACGTAACAGCACTAGCCCGACAGTGTTGCCTGAGAAATGTTGCCTCACAGTATTGCCTCATAATATTGCCTGAGTGTTCTCTCAAATTTGCCTCAGTGTTGCCTCACAATGTTGCCTCAGCGTTGCATGAATATTGCGTCAGTGTTGGTGTTGGGGATGTTTGTTGGGATACACGTGATCCCTTTTTTTCCGATCTGACCATTGTTCCAAATTAAAATGTCGTTTGTGCACGGCGAAAAAGAATAATAATTAATTGGAAATCAATTATAACTCTTCCTCTCACGACCAAGGCTGAGGCAAGACTGAAAATCTTTATTCTCGGACAATTAGACCACGAAGTAAAAGGGGTGTAAACAAAAGTTTTAGTCCAATCAAGTATCGTAGGTCAGGGCTTCATTACGTAGAGAGATCTGCATATCCTCCTTGGATTGGTCAGTCCAGACTCCAGGAATTTCCTTTGTCCATCTGTCTTGGGTGTAGAACAGGAAATAGCAGCCATCTTCAAACTATATATATATATATATATATATATATATATATATATATATATATATATATATATATATATATATATATATATATATATATATATATATATATATATATATATATATATATATATATATATATATATATATCCTAGTATATACTGAGTCTAAGGAAAATACACTGAATATGCAATATACATATATACATGTTAGTAAGAAACAAAAGCATTCACAAATGTGTGTGTTAGTTCACATCTACTGAACTATATAACTGAGTCTATGAAATGGCTGAATTAAGTATTTTTGGATACTCAATTCTTTATCCTCAACATTGGCTCACAATGTTGCCTCACATAGTGACACAGTCAGGGGACAGCTCTGTCGTTAATACTGTTCGGGCAGAGCTATCCGATAGCGCTATCCATGAATAAAAGTGAACGGGTAGACCTATACGATAGTGCTTTCTATGAAGAAAGTGAACGGGTAGAGCTTAATTGCTTTACATTTTTTCTCCAAGAGATGACAGCAGTGCTGGGAGGCACTTTTTATTAGCTTGACTTCTTGTACTTAATGCTTCTTCACTGTCCAAGATATAAATCTGGGCAAATTTGGGAGTACTACCCACAGCGGGATGCAATGGGGCAATTCTGTGTTAAATTCGTCCATTAATTCAAAAAGAGTATGGACCATGCCCAGGAGGTAGCGCTACGTGTGCTCTCATTGAGCTATTGTATTGCCTTATATTAGCCATAAAGTTATTGGAGTGCTGATGCTCTCCTTTCTTCAACTTTACTAATTGATCATCCATATGCGCCCGCTCTTGCAGCAGGAAGGGAATGTTTTGTCCTGCGCCATTTAGTCTTTGAAATGCTTAGATTGGCAGAACGGACACCGAAGTGTCAGTTCGCCAGCATAGTTCTCTTCAATACGTGTCTCATCAATTTGATTGAGAAGCCCTCTAGCGCAAATGTAACTTGCAGTCTTCGAGTGGCTCTTCCTTTTGCAACACGTATTCTGTCTTGTTCTCGTGCTTGTGAAATTTGTGCTGGTTTGTGCATTGCGTGTTTGTCATTGTCGTACAGCATTAGATGTTCTACGATTTTCAGTTACTTCATTCATTTCTCTTGCTCCGGCCGCCCTCTGTCGGGCTAAATCAGCAGTTCGACAATTTCGTTCGTCTTCTGTTTCATTAAGACGCAGGTTACCCATCAGTATGCGATTCACTTCTCTACGTGCAGCAGTGCAATCAATTTGATCCATCTTTGCAATGTTGCCTCACACTGTTGCCTCAATATTTCCTCACACTGTTGCTTCAGTGTTCCCTCAATATTGCCTCACAGTGTTGCCTCGGCAACATAGGGCTGTGGATGACTCATTGCGCACAGACACACGGACTTGTCCAAATTAGGTATATTGATTGTACAGCACCTTGAGCTGTGAGAGGTATACAGTGGGTACGGAAAGTATTCAGACCCTTTTAAATTTTTCACTCTTTCATTGCAGCCATTTGGTAAATTCAAAAAAAGTTCATTTTTTTCTCATTCATGTACACTCTGCAACCCATCTTGACAGAAAAAAAACAATAAATGTAGAAATTTTTGCAAATTTATTAAACGAGAAAAACTGAAATATCATATGGCCATAAGTAGTCAGACCCATTGCTCAGTATTGAGTAGAAGCACCCTTTTGAGCTAGTACAGCCATGAGTCTTCTTGGGCATGATGCAACAAGTTTCACACCTGGATTTGGGGATCCTCTGTCATTCTTCCTTACAGATCCTATCTAGTTCCATCAGGTTGGATGGTGAACGTTGGTAGACAGCCATTTTCAAGTCTCTCCAGAGATGCTCAATTGGGTTTAGGTCAGTGCTCTGGCTGGGCCAGTCAAGAATGGTCACAGTTGTTCTGAAGCCACTCCTTTGTTATTTTAGCTGTGTGCTTAGGGTCATTGTCTTGTTGGAAGGTGAACCTTCGGCCAAGTCTGAGGTCCAGGGCACTCTGGAAAAGGTTTTTTCCAAGATATCTCTGGACTTGGCTGCATTCATCTTTCCCTCAATCGCAACCAGTCGTCCTGTCCCTGCAGCTGAAAAACACCCCCATAGCATGATGCTGCTGCCACCATGTTTCACTGTTGGGATTGTATTGGGCAGGTGATGAGCAGTACCTGGTTTTCCGAATACGTACCGCTTAGAATTAATCACCAAAACGTTTTATTATTCAGGTCATCAGACCAGAGAATCTTATTTCTGATAGTCTGGGAGTCCTTTGTGTGTTTTTTTTGCAAACTCTATGCGGGCTTTCACGTCTTGCATTGAGGAGAAGCTTTCGTCGGGCCACTCTGTAATAAACGCCTGACAGGTGGAGGGCTGCAGTGATAGTTGACTTTGTGGAACTTTCTCCCATCTCCCTACTGCATCTCTGGAGCTCAGCCACAGTGTTCTTGGGGCTCTGCTTTACCTCTCTCACCATGACTCTTCTCCCACAATTGCTCAGTTTGGCTGCACAGCCAGGTCTAGAAAGAGTTCTGGTGGTCCCAAACTTCTTCCATTCAAGGATTCTGGAGGTCACTGGGCTCTTAGGAACCTTGAGTACTGCAGAAATTCTTTTGTAACCTTAGCCAGATCTGTGCCTTGCCACAATTCTATCCCTTAGCTTCTTGGGCAGTTCTTTTGACCTCATGATTCTCATTTGGTCTGACATGCAATGTGAGCTGACAGGTGTGAGCCTTTCCAAATAAAGTCCTATCAGTCACCTCAGGGCTATGAGGTACTCTGTCCTGGGCAGTGTATTGCTGGGAGATGTCACTGAGTGGCCGTTGCCCGCTTACGTGACCCTGGGGTCACTTTAAATAAAAGGGTTATTTACAGAAGAGATATAATAAAAAATTTTGTTGTGACGCCACATGCGGGTTGTGGCTATTTAACCTTTGTCCGACTGAATAGGTACAATTTTAACTATTCCGTTTTAAAATTGCAATACATTTTTTCCCCAAAAGCCATTGAGGGCTGAAATTTCATGACATCTCTGCAGTTTTGGTCCAGAATATATTGGCCAAATTTCAATAAAATATCTCCACCCCCTTCCGAGATAAGGGGTCGCTGTTAACGTTGTAAAATTATGCAGCCTGACGAAGGTAAAGTGGAGCAATCGCTGCACAGTTCTCATTACTGGGGCTGGTGTTGATTGCAGCCTGGATGTTGGGCCCTCTGCAAGTAGGGCAAGGCCCCAGGGGATAGATGATGTTGTTGGGCATGGAATGAAGGTAGGCCACACAAGGGATTGCAGTGTAACTGGTTTCTTTACTCACAGCATTGTTATGGCTGGTAACCCGAGGAAGGCTGGTCGTGACCAATGGTCCCCTTAGTGCCGGTGTGGTAACCTGGTGGATTCTTTCCCCTGCACCTGTCTCTAGTTGGTGGGTCACCGTGGCTTGGAGCGTCTGGGGGGGGAACCTCCTGGTTCTTTCAGTGAAAGTCCGTATAACAGGTAGCTTGAATCCTGTGGGGTCAGTTTCTCTGGTCCTGTTGCCAAGTTCTCCCGTTGCTACTGTGTCCCGAACTTTAAGGTCAGTGAGGTCCTGGATGGTCCCCTCACTGTGCTGATTTGATCAGGTCTGCCTGTAGCGTTTGCCTGACCTAAGATTCTGTACCCTGTTGGTGCGATGGTTACTGGAGTATTCCACTGGCAAGCACACGCCTGGGCCCTCAGGTCACTGTTACGCTCTCCTGTCAGTGCGGTTACGTCCGTCTCCTCGCACTTCCAATTACTGACTGTCTGACCCCTCCCTTCTGGTGGTCATCTAGTGGACTGGATTGGCTCCACCCCTAGGTGGCCATCCATTGGGTCTAACCCTAGCCTGTCACCAGTCTTTGGGAATGGGAAAAACAGGGATTAAAATGAATGTTTTGCTGTTACCGGCACTGGTCTTCTGGGTCCCTGGGGGTAGGCCCTGCATTTTTGACAGGATGCAATACCTTGTAGCTCCTGATGGCTTCAGGGGTGCTACATAAACATAGCTGGACTCCCACGAAGGTGTAGATCCATCTCTAAGAGGATCCCGCAATGGACCGCATGTGACTTAACTATGTGTGTTTGAGCAAAGGGTCTGAATACTTATGACCATGTGATATTTCAGTTTTTCTTGTTTAATAAATTTGCAAAAAATGCCACATTTATGGGGTTTTTTTCCCTGTCAAGATGGGGTACAGAGTGTACATTAATGAGGAAAAAAAGGAACTTTTTTGAATTCACCAAATGCTGAAATGAAACAGATTAAAAAATGTAAAGGGGTCTGAATACTTTCTGTACCCAATGTATCTGACACTGACGCAGGAACAGACACAGATTTGAATGTGCACGTACATCCTAGGTCGTGAATGGGTTAAACTCCCCTCAAAATTTCTGGCCATTATTTTTTCCCAGCACAGCTGTACCCTCAACAATGAGGTACAGTTCATCCCTAGCATAGAGCCTGCATTTTTTCTATATCCAAAACACAGTAAAAATCAGGATTACTTACCAGTAATGTTTTTTTCTAGAGGCACAACAGCACCACCAGAGCGATAGGTCCGCCCCTCATTTGGCCAGGAAGCCCACTAAAATAAAAGGGCAGCACCTCTCTACCGCATCAGTTAGGCTACAGAGCACAGAGAGGAGTACCAAAAAATAAACACAAGGTTGATCCAACACCAATGAACACACCCACTATTCGTGGAAGGCAAAAAACGTAAGTGAAAAGGAAAAAGGAGGTGGGAAGCAGTGGCACTCTTGTGGCTCTGGAAATAAACATTACCGGTAAATAATCCTGATTTTTTCCATCGCCACAACAGCGCCACCAAAGAGATTTGCAAGATAACACCATTAGGGAGGGACCACAGCCTGTAGAACCTTTCTACCGAAAGTCATATCAGATGTGGCTGAAAGATCTAGCCTGTAGTGCCTAAAAAAAAGGTGATCGGAGAAGATCAGGTGGTTGCTCTGCAAATGTGATCCAGAGGTACATCTGCATGTTCCACCCAGGAGGTCGATACAGACCTTGTAGAGTGTCCCTGAGGTACTGGACTACCCTGAGCAACGTATGCCTCCTTAATAGCCTCTTATACTCATCGGGCAATAGACCCTTTTGAGGCCGAACAGCCCTTCCTCGGCCCTTGAAAACAAACAAACAAATGCCTGACTATCTTCATAGTGCCGTGACTTCCAGATAATATAGAAGAGCCCTTCTAACATCTAAGGAATGAAACTTCTCCTCCCCTGGGTTCTGAGGAAAGGAACAGAAGGAGGGAAGGATGATCTCATGTGAACGGTGGAAGGATCCCGCCACCTTATGTAAAAAAAGGCTGGGTCAGTACGCAGGAACCCCATCTTCCCTAATCTGGGTATATGGAGGGCAAATCGAGAGGGCCTGAAGGTCACTAACCCTACAGGCTGAGGTCAGCGTAATCAGAAGAGTCACCTTGAGTGTGAGGGAACGAATGGAGGAGTGGGCAATGGGTTCAAAGGGGGCCCCCATAACTGCATCAAACACCAAATTAAGATCCCAAGTAGGGAAAGCTAACAGGGAATCGGGATCTGCCTTTGACAGGAAGAAATGGACCATTTAATACATCTATTCCCCGCCAAATTGTAATTGAACAGGGCCCCAAAGGCTGACACTTGCACTTTTAAAAGGTACTGACCGACAATCCCAACTCCAAACCACCCTGAAAAAACTCCAGAATTGTACTGACAGGAGTGCCCACCTCTGGGGAACTACCGGTGGAGGAGAGAAACTTCCACCACACCCTGGCATAAATCCTAGTGATGGAGGGCTTTCTACTATGTAGGAGAGTGGAAATGAGGTTTGAGGAACACCCCCTACTTTCTAACAAATCGCCTTTCAAACTCCAGGCCATCATATGGAGGCTGGAAACCTGGGGATGGAGTAGAGGTCCATGAGAGAGAAGATCCGGCCTCTCCAGCAGAACCCACCAATCTGACACTGACAGCCTCTGGAGCCAGTAAAACCAAGCTCTCCTGGGCGAGATGGGGGTGATTCGGATGACATGAGCCCCGTCGTCTCTGATCTTCCTCAACACGGACGGGACTAAGATGAAGGGAAGAAAGGCATAGAGGAGACCTGAGGACCAAGGGATCTGAAAGGCATCTACTGGCCAAGGTCTGTCGTTGGGATTCAGAGAGCAAAACCTGGTTACTTTCCGAATGGACCTGGTGGCAAACAGATCTAGAACCGGAGAACCCCAAAGGCGCACAATGTCCCTGAAGACGCCCGGGTGAAGGCAAAATTCCCCCTGACAAACTAAACAGCGACTTAAGAAATCGGCCACTGTGTTGTCCACCCCCCTGATGTGTAGGGCTTTAAGTAACGACAGGTGGACCTGAGCCAAGGAAAAAATGTGGATGGGTGAGCTCCATGAGAGCTGGTGACAGCGTACATCCCTGGTGATTTATATAGGACACCGCTACTCTGTTGTCTGACAGAATACGTATGTGGCGACCCGATAGAAGGGCGAGAAAGGCAAGAAGAGCTTTTCCTATGGCACAAAGCTCCCTGAAATTGGATAAACCCTGGCTTTCTAAGGGATTCCATTGACCTTGCGTTAGCTGGCCCCGTTGGTGAGCCCCCCAGCCGAGTGCGCTGGCATCGGTAGTAATTGTATCTGAAACTGTGACTGCCCAAGGGACACTCACTGTTAGATTCCGGGTCTGCAGCCACCAACGGAGAGAGTGACAGACCTGGGAAGAGAGTGTTATGTGCCTGTCCAAACACTCTCCTAACCGTAGCTGCGCTAGCAAGACCTCCCTCTGAATGAAGTTCCCGGGAATGTAATTGAGCCCAGGGGATGGCCGGAAGACAAGCCACCAGGAAACCTAACATTGACATGGCCTCTCGGAGGGTCAGGACTGGAGTAGAGATGGCAGTGTGCACTTTTGCCCGTATTGACACCACCTTGTCTGGGGGCAGAAAGCACTGCTGGTTTTGAGAGTCCAGGATCAGGCCGAGAAATATCTGACTGGTGAGGGGAATCAGCCGTGATTTGTCGAAGTTAATGAGCCATCCCAGGCTTTGTAGGATATGACCGACTGAACCTTAGCCATACAATGTGCCTCCGATGTGCCTACTATTGGGAAATCGTACAGATAGGGCCCTATCAAAACATCCCTTACTCGAATGTGAGCCATAACCTCTGCCATCACCTTTGTAAACACCCTTTGAGCCATAGCCAAGCTGAATGGAAGGGCTCGGAATTGAAGGTGCTTCATTTGTTCATTGATAGGCAGGGACACCCTTAAAAACTGCTGGTGTGAGGGATGGATCGGGATGTGATAATAAGCATCCCTGAGATCAACCACTGACATAAAACATCCCTGACCGACTGCATCTAGAAATGGTGGGAGATGAAATACTGGTTTAACTTCTTTAACCCTAGAACGCATACCTGGGGCCTCGCAGGCCTGCTAGGTCATTTGTTGGTAGATTGAATTGCTTGCGCGTTCTAGGGTTAAGTTGATTATTGTCCTGAATGACCCTTTCGGCTTGCGTATCAAAAATAGTGGGGAATAAAATCCTCGGCCCTCTTCTCCTTTGGGAATTTCGACCAGGACTCACTTCAGTATGAGGTCTTGTACTTCCCGCTGTAGGGCTATCTGTTTCTCCTGCGACCTGCCAAGCGATGTAACAATTAATGACCCTCTAGGGGCCGATGAAAATTGTAGCTTGAGACCAGATCTCACAATCTCAAGAATCCAGGAGCTGGAGGAAATTGTATGCCAGACGGTAAAAAAAATGAGGAATGTCTATCTCCCACCTGAAGAGTGGGTTTACTGGGTAGACTTCTTACCTCCCTGGGAAGGGCCAAACATGAACCCAGACCGCCGCCTCTTCCTCTTTGGCCACCTCTCCTGTGATGTTGCAGTCTTCCTCCAGGTAGCTTTTGTTCCTGAAGGAGCTGGTTCTAAAGGAAGCAGAAGAAAGAGTGGGAAAGCCTTTCTCCTGATCTCAAGCCTTTTCCAAGATTTCATCCAGAGGCTTACCGAAAAGGAAATCCCCTCCACGTGGCACGGCACACAAACTGGATTTTGATTGAGTCCCCGTGGCCAGCATTTTAACCATAATATCTTCCTAGCTGAGTTGGACAAAGCTGCAGACTTAGCTGAAAGGTGTAGCGTGTCTGCAGATGCATCAGCCAAAAAGGCAGCAGCACCCTTAAAGGGAAGGTGTAAAAAAAAAAAAAAAAAAATTAAATAACTGAAAAAATATAAAGTATTAATGTTATGTTTAAATAAAATTGTTTTTAATTGAGAAAGAGATATATATATATATATATATATATATATATATATATATATATATATATATATATATATATATATATATATATATATATATATATATATATATATATATATATATATATATATATATATATATAAAAAAAAAAAAGACCCATTTTGTTGATGGCCACAGAGTGATCCTAATACATCTAAAGTGTCACCAAGGCCAGCTACATAGTGCTCCACTGTATACCGCGCCGCACTATATCCCAATGCCCCCACACTGCCTACTGACGGTATCCCAATGCAGTCACCTCAGACCTGCGCCACGCCAGCCTGCCCTGTCAGACATCACAGTACGAGCAGCAGAGGTCCAAAGTGAGCACACGTGGAGAAAGGGGTTCGCGGCAGAGTGCAGGGGAGGGGGGGGGTCCGCGGCAGAGCGCAGGGGAGGGGGGGGTCCGCGGCAGAGTGCAGGGGAGATGAACGGCTGAGTGAGGGAGCAGCACGCCAGGATTAGTAACAGTGCAATCACCCTTGCCCGGCGCCGGTACTCACCACATCTATCCCAGCGGGTGACAGGGGGAAAGTGCACACGTTGTAAGCTCCACAAAGATGGCACGGATATTACTCTGCTGTGATCTGGACAGCCTAGGGAGCGCGTCCATTTCACAATAGACACCTTCTGTATGTAACTAAATGGGGTCGGA
The DNA here is from genome assembly GCF_048569485.1 of Anomaloglossus baeobatrachus. Lineage (NCBI taxonomy): Eukaryota > Metazoa > Chordata > Amphibia > Anura > Aromobatidae > Anomaloglossus > Anomaloglossus baeobatrachus. The sequence continues at coordinate 689,458,238 of NC_134353.1, read as the reverse complement.
TCCTGACCACTGTCTTCTATGCCCAGGGGGCTGCCATAAAAGGAGGTGAGTAATTGTCGCTACAAAAACCAAATCCATGATGGCAGCCCCCAGTGCTTCAGTAAAACTAGAATTAACCCCTTCACGACCGCGGGCAGTAAAGTTACGTCCTATTTTAACGTGACTTAACGACCAGGGATGTAACTTTACTGCCTAAAGTTCATTTGATTGCCGTGTCCATAGCAACGGCTTTCAAATGATGTCCCCTGCTGTTTCTTACAACAGGGGACCTTTGTTTGACCCCGGGGGGGTGTGGCATCGCCAACCCCCATCGACGATCGGTGTGATTGGCTGTTCAAATCTGAACCGCCAACCACATCGTTCGCACTGATTTCGGCAAAAATAATGTGAGATCCGGCTATGAGGTGCCGCAGCAGCTGCAGATCATAGCTGGACCTCAAATATGTCGCCCCCCCCAGTACTGATTGGAGTGATCGTGCTATGACACGCAATCACTCCAATCAGTGTGCAGTGGGGCAGTCTGATCTGCAGGTGGCCGCCCTCCCCAGGCCTGTGCTGGTCTGGGAAGCCCTCCCCCAACATGTCTGCAGCGTGCACTGGCTGGTACTTGTGGTACCACGCCACCGCTGCTGCTGCCGCCGCTAATGTCATCGCTCCTGCTCCACGTGAGTATTGCGCTCCCCTTGCAGCCTGTGCGTTCTCCTGCAATGGCCCCTGCCCGTGCCCCCCCTGCAATCTTCCCCCCGACATCCCGATCTGCTCTCCCCGCGATCTGCCTGCCTCCCCATGATCTCTATTCTGCTTCCTTCCTTCTGCCTCTCCCGTTCTGCTCTCCCCCTCCCCCTCTGCTCTCCCGCTCCCCCTCTGCTCTCCCTCTCCCCCCGACGTCCTCTTACCTGCCTTCACCGGGTCGTCTGAGGTCTTCACTGGCCTGATCACATCTGACTCCATCGCTGGGTCCTTCCTGGGTCTTCTGCTGATCTGTACAACGTCCTGCCTGCTGCTACTGTAAAGCTGTCCATCTCGCTTGCCTTTTGTTCCTCCTGCAGTTCTTCTGGTCAGTGATCCTCCTGCTAATCCTCTGGGTACTGTGAGTTTAACTTTTTTTTTTTTTCTGTATCCCCTGTCCCTTTTTACACATCATCCGTCAGTGCGTCCCGCCGAGCGCTGATCAGGGATGCAGATAACGGATCTGCATCCGTGGTCAATTTTTGGCGTGGCTTTTTTCCGTATCCGCGACGCTTTTTGTATCGCATCCGTTCGTGCGTCCCGCCAAGCGCGGATCAGGGATGCACATAACGGATCAGCATCCCTGCTCAATTTTAGGCGTGACTTTTTTTTCCGTATCCCATACGCTTTTTGTATCTCATTCGACCGTGCGTCCTGCAGCAGTCGATCAGTGCACCGCGTCTGTGCGTTTGAAAAGTCAAATGGCGTTCCTTCTCTTCTGAGCCCCGCCATAAGCTCAAACAATTACTTCCCACCACATATGAGGTATCTGCATACTCAGGAAAAATTGCACAATACGTTTTATGGCACAGTTTTTTTGGTAAAAAAAAAAAAATAAAATAATTTTCACGGTTCAACGTTATCAACTTCTGTGGAGCCCCTGGCGGTACAAGGGGCTCACCAAACATTTAGATAAATTCCTTGAGGGGTCTAGTTCCAAAATGGGGTAATTTGTGGGGGAGCTCCACTGTTTAGGCACCATAAGGGGTCTCCAAATGTGACATGGCGTCCGCTAATGATTCCAACCAATTTTGCTGTCAAATGGTGCTTCTTCTCTTCTGAGCCCCGCCATGCGCCCAAACAATTACTTTCCACCACATATGAGGTATCTGCGTACTCCGGAGAAATTGCACAATACGTTTTATGGTGCATTTTTTCCTGATACCCTTGTGAAAAAAAGCTACCTGGTTCAAGTAACAGTTTTGTGGTGAAAAAATAAAAAAAAAAAAAAAAAAAAAAATTGTATTCATGGCTCAACATTATCACCTTCTCTGGAGCCCCTTGGGGCTCGCTAAACATCTAGATAAACTCCTTCAGGGGTCTAGTTTCCAAAATGGGGTCACTTATGGGGGAGCTCCATTGTTTAGGCACCTCAGGAGGTCTTCAAACCCGACATGGAGTCCGCTAATGAGTGCAGCTAATTTTGCGTTCAAAAATTCAAATGGTGCTCCTTCCCTTCCGACCTCTGCCGTGTGCCCAAACAATTGATTTTTTACCACATATGGGGTATTCGTGTACTCAGGAGAAAATGCAGAATAAATTGTATGGTGCACTTTGTCTTTTCTCCCTTGTGAAAATGAAAATTTTATGGCTAAAGTAACATTTTTGTGTTAAAAAGTAAAATTTTCATTTTTTCCTTCCACATTGCTTTGGTTCCTGTGAAGCACCTAAAGGGTTAATAAACTTCTTGGATGTGGTTTTGAGCAGTGTGAGGTGTGCAGTTTATAGAATGGGGTCACTTTTGGGTACTTTCTGTCACCTAGGTCTCTCAAAGTCACTTCAAATGTGATGTGGTCCCTAAAAAAAAATTATTTTGTAAATTTTGTTGGAAAAATGAGAAATTGCTGATAACCTTTGACCCCTTCTAACTTCCTAACGAAAAAAAAAATTGTTTCAAAAATTGTGCTGATGTAAAGTAGACATGTGGGAAATGTTTCTTAGTAACTATTTTGTGTGACATATCGCTCAGATTTATGAGCATAAATTTTCAAAGTTTGAAAATTGCGAAATTTTCAAAATGTTCGCTAAATTTCCTACATTTTCACAAATAAATGCAAAAAATTTCGGCCTAAATTTACCACTGTCATGATATGTTACAAAAAAAAACAAACAAACAATCTCAGAATGGCCAAGATCCGTTGAAGCGTTCCAGAGTTATAACCTGTCAAAGTGACACTGGTCAGAATTGCAAAAAATGGCCCGGTCATTAGGGTGTTTTAGTGGCCGGGGGTGAAGGGGTTAAATAAAAATTAAATAAACAGTGATTTTAATTTTGCAATAAAATTACTTGATTTCATAATCACTATTATTAATACAAAAATAAAAAAAACACGACACCCTTCCTTTAACCTGTTAGAAGGTGTCGAATAACTGCTCACGAGGAATATTAGCCTTTAAATGGTCCTCCAGCTGTTGCATCCAGACTATCAAAGACCGGGCCTCACACGTTCCTGAGACCGAGGATTGAAGCGCTCCCGCTGAGGTCTTCCACGCTGACTTAAAATAAGTATCAGCTTTTCTATCCAGGGGGGGTCACGCAGAGTGCCTATATCTTCAAACGGCAGGGCAGACTTTTTGTCTGTTTTGTTGCACACTGCCACGTCAATTTTGGGGCAATAGTCCCAAAGAGTAGAGTCCTGCTCCTAAAAGGGATACCGGTTCCGAAAGGAAGGGGATATAAAGGATTTTTTATCCGGCTTCTCCCACTGCTCCAATACTAATTGTTTAATCTTTGAATGGACAGGGAAGGAGCATTATTGTTTATGTTCCAACCCACTGAACATAAGGTTTTCCAAGGATTCCAGGCCTCTCTCATCCACCAACCCCATTGTGGAATGGACTGCCTTCACCAGTCGGTTAATGTCTGTAGTCTGAAAACAAGGTCTGCCCTCTAGGTTATCATCCGAGGAAGACGAGGCGGAAGACTTGGAATCGGAAGATGATTCAGTGGATTCCCTTGTCCGATTGGTCACCTTTGTGGGGGATCTGCTAATACTGGGCTGAGGTAACCCACCTAAAGCATCTTTTATCTCTACCCTGATGACATCATGGAGATTGCTATTAAAATCCGGGACCTCCTCTGCTATCGTCTTCTGGATACAGGCCTGGCATAGCTTTTTATCCGATCTTGAAGGCAGAGGGGTTCTACATAAGATACATTCTTTATTGTGAAGCTTCTCTGTACGCTTCTTAGTTCTATCCTAAGGGACAGAAGACAGAGAAGGGAACCTAGTAAGTAAGACCCCATAAGCCGTCACTTACCCCTGAGACCGAGGCCATACCGAGTTCTTGTGAGAGGCAGGCGGAGGACTCCCGCGGGAACCTTTTGACCGCTGGGCACTACTGAAGTGGCTTCCTCCACTCTCTCTCCGTCTGGATGGCTATGGCAACGGCTGCTGGGAAAGCTCCTGATTGTCCATAGTACTCCACGACAGAAGTAGAGAAGTGGTATCTCCAGAAGCGCGGTGATGAGCAGCGCCATCTTGCTGGAGCCTGCGCATAGCACACTTTCGGTCTAACGTCATCTCCTGCCCGACCTAGAACTCAGTCACATTGCCAGCACAGCGCGTCCTCCTCCATGCCAGCGAATCCCAGCTCCCGGTAAGTGACAGATATGAACCACCACAGCCGCGCTGGCCTGCGGGACACAGCCTAAGTCAGTCAGCAATCCAGCGTGTACCACTGTCAGCATGACGCTTGACAGGACACAGACACGGAGGCCAGTGTATCAACTGCAGGGATACCCGAGCAGGACACAGACCTGGCCTGAAAAACCGGCGTATACAACCGCAGGCGTACTGACCCCCACAGGACACCGGCCCGGCACGGTGTACCGGTGTATACAACTGCCGGAAAACCCCAAGCAGGACACAGCCCCGGCATATATGACTGGCATATACCACTGCGGGGAGGGAATGTCACTCCCGGCAGGACACAGACCCGGACATGAGACCGGCGTATACAGCTGCCAAGGGTCACCCCAACAGGATACAGACCCAGCCGAACAGCGTATACAACTGCAGGGGTTTTATTCCCTGCAGGACACAGACCCGGTCAATAATTGAAAAGAAGAAGTTGAAGCCTCTGAATAAACACCAAGGACCCCAACCTCAGCCGTCCTTTACTGCGACAGCGCCACAGCACTTCAAGGTCTCCAATCCTGGGACAGGAAACCGAACTGATGCGGAAGAGAGGTCCTGCCCTTTTATTTTAGTGAGTGTCCTGTCCAAATAAGGGGCGGACCTATCTCTGGTGGCGCTGTCGTGGCGACGGGAAAAAATAAGCAATCAAAAATGTTGCATCTACCCCAATATGCTATCAATAAAATATCAGCTTATGGCGCAAAATACAAGCCCTCACACAGCTTTATTGACCAAAAAATGAAACTGGTCCAACATAGTGACATAAGCAACATTTTTTTTTTCTTTTACAGATTTAGGATTTTTTCCATAACTTATCCCCTTAACAACTTATGAATTACTATGTGCATCATAGTCTCCCTGCTTTCCTACAGGCTCGCATGTCGAGCTCACATCTTTGCTTGCACATCGGTTGATTTAATCAGCCGACATGTGCCTCTAACAGCGATGGGTGTTATGGCGCTCTGCACACGGCTATTGACCTGTTAAAGAGAACCTGTTACCAGATTTGCCCCCTATAAACTGTGGCCACCAGCAGTAAACTCTTCTATACAGTATTCTAGCATGCTGTACAAGTACCAAAGCCAATCTGTAGAACATAAAAAAACGCTTTTATTATACTCCCCTGTGGGGCGGTTCAGTTTGATGGTGATGGATGTTGCTGGTCTCAGGCCGACACCTATCTTCTTGCGATCGCAGTCCTCCTTCCCTGCTCCATGTGGATGATGTGTCCTATGTCATCCGTACAGAGTCCTCCATTGTGTTACTGAGCACTTCTCTCTGCCCTGCTGAGGGAAGAGCAAAGTACTGTAATGAGCACGTAAAAGTCAAAGAATGTCTGCGCACTACAATACTTTGCTCTGCCCTCAGCAGGGCAGGGGGAAGTGGACGTGCGCAGGAGCACAATGGAGGATACTGTGTGAATAATGTAGGATGCATCATCCACACGGAGCAGGGAAAGAGGACAGCGATCACAGGAAGAGAGGAGGCACCAGACCGAGACCAGCGACACCCATTGGACCAAACCGCCCCACAGGTGAGTATAATAAAATCTGTTTTTTGTTATATAGATCAGCTTAGGCACTTCTATACAGTATTCTAGACTGCTGTATATAAGCGCTTACTGGTGGTGGCCACAAATTATAGGGGACATATCTGGTGACAGGTTCCCTTTCAATGTAGCTGTCAATCTCAGAGTCAAATGTAATGTGTACTCTTCTGAACCCTTATTGGCGCTCCCATGACGTGATCATGGGGCGCAGATGGGCTGTCCAGACAGCCAGGGATCAACTGATGGCCACTCTGTTATCACAGTACTTCTATGACAACCAGCCTGGCAGTCATAGGAGACTGATTTCTTCTATATACTGCAATGCTGTAATAATGTAATAATACAGAAATACAGTACAAAAGTAAAAAAAATGGATAAAAGTCCAAATCACCCCCTTTTACCACATTAATGGTTAAAGGGAAAGCTGTCAGGTCCCATATACCTTCTAACTTACAAGCAAGGTGATCTGTGGTCTAGAAACCCCTTCTTACCAATCCCTGTGTTGTAATATTCTGTAATATGAATGTATATAAAAAAAAAGTTTTATATCTTACATGTTCCCTATGTAAATGATCAGAGGGTCTAGTCCCCTGGGTGTCGTATCGCCCCGTGGGAGTTTGTATGCTTTCCGTGGTATCATGCTCCCGTGGGGTGACACCATTGATTTACATGAACGACGTCACCGTCAGCTTCTTGAGATCCCGCGTGTGCGCGCTTGCCATTCCCGCAGCCTTGTTATCCGGGTGCTTGCTTGTCGGCTTCAGACGCGCATGCTCAGAAGACCCCTGAGGTTCTGACATGTGCAGAGCACGTCTGAAGCCGGCAAGTAAGCACCCGGATAACATAGCTGCGGGAATGGCAAGTGCGTACACGTGGGATCTCAAGGAGCTAACAGTGACTTCGCTCGTGTAAATCCATGTTACCACGCCCACAGGAACCCTCTGATCATTTACATAGGGAACATGTAAGTAATAAAACTTTTTTTTTATATATACATTCATATTACAACACATGGATGGGTAGGAAGGGGTTTCTAGGCCTCACATCACCCTGCATGTAGTTCAGAACGCATATGGGACCTGACAGGTTCCCTTTAAGAAATAGAAAAAAAATAATAATTGGCATCACTGTATTCATAAAAGTCTGATCTATCAAAATATAAAATAAATTAACTGAATTGGTAAACAGCATAAGGAAAAAACCGAAACAAACTGCCATAATTGCAGATTTTCGGTGCCGCAAGAGAAAAAAACATTATGTTAAACAGGCAATAAAAACATCATATATAGCCCAAAATAATATCAATAAAATCAACTTGGGGTGCAAAAAAACAGCCCTCACACAGCTCCAGATTATAAAAATTTTAAAAGTTATGGCTCTTGGAAAGCGTAATACAAAAGCAAAAATTATTTTTTTTTTCACCACTGAAATAAAACAAAAACTATACTTGTTTGGCATCACGTAATCGTACTGACAGAGACTCATGCTGCTAGGTAAGTTCTATTGTAAAATGAACACTGTAAATAAAAAAAAAAAAGCAAAATTCCACATACAAAGCCTTGCGAAAGTATTCGGCCCCCTTGAATTTTTCAACCTTTTCCCACATTTCAGGCTTCAAACATAAAGATAAAAATTTTAATGTTATGGTGAAGAATCAACATGTGGGACACAATTCTAAAGTTGAACGAAATGTCTTGCTTATTTTAAACTTTTTTAAAAACTAAATAACTGAAAAGTGGGGCGTGCAATATTATTCATCCCCTTTACTTTCAGTGCAGCAAACTCACTCCCGAAGTTCATTGGGGATCTCTAAATGATCCAATGTTGTCCTAAATGACTGATGATGATAAATATAAGCCACCTGTGTGTAATCAAGTCTCTGTATAAATGCACCTGCTTTGATTATCTCAGTGTTCTGTTTAAAGCACAGAGAGCATCATGAAGAACAAGGAACACAACAGGCAGGTCCGTGATACTGTTGTGGAGAAGTTTAAAGTCAGATTTGGTTACAAAAAGATTTCCAAAACTTTAAACATCCCAAGGAGCACTGTGCACGCGATCATACTGAAATGGAAGGAGTATCATACCACTGCAAACCTACCATGACCCGGCTGTCCAGCCAAACTTTCATCTCAAACAAGGAGAAGACTGACTGCATCTCTGATCAAGAGGTCCATGATCACTCTGGATGAACTACAGAGATCTCCAGCTGAGGTGGGAGAGTCTGTCCATAGGACAACAATCAGTCATACACTGCACAAATCTGGCCTTTATGGAAGAGTGGCAAGGAGAAAGCCATTTCTCAAAGATATCCATAAAAAGTGTTGTTTAAAGTCTGCTACAAGCCACATGGGAGAGACACTAAACATGTGGAAGAAGGTGCTCTGGTCAGATGAAACCAAAATCGAACTATTTGGGCAAAATGCCAAATGATATGTTTGGCATAAAAGCAACACAGCTCATCACCCTCAACACACCATCACCCCTGTCAGACATGGTGGTAGCAGCATCATGGTTTGGGTCTGCTTTTCTTCAGCTGGGACAGGGAAGATGGTTAAAATTGATGGGAAGATGGATGGAGCCAAATACAGGACCATTCTTGAAGAAAACCTGTTGGAGTCTGAAAAAGACCTGAGACTGGGACGGAGATTTGTCTTCCAACAAGATAATGATCCCAAACAAAGCAAAATCTACAATGGAATGGTTCACAAATACATGTATCCAGGTGTTAGAATGGCCAAGTCAAAGTCCAGACCTGAATCCAATCGAGAATCTGTGGAAAGAGCTGAAAACTGCTGTTCACAAACGCTCTCCATCCAACCTCACTGAGCTCGAGTTGTTTGCAAAGGAAGAATGGGCAAGAATTTCAGTCTCTCGATGTGCAAAACTGATAGAGACATACCCCAAGCGACTTGCAGCTATAACCGCAGCAAAAGGTGTTGCTACAAAGTATTAACTTAAAGGGGACGAATAATATTGCACGCCCTAATTTTCAGTTATTTATTTTTTAAAAAAAGTTTAAAATAAGCAATACATTTCGTTCACCTTCACAATTGTGTCCCACTTGTTGTTGATGCTTCACCATAACATTAACATTTTTATCTTTAGGTTTGAAGCCTGAAATGTGGAAAAGGTTGAAAAATTCAAGGGAGCCCAATACTTTCGCAAGGCACTGTATTTTGCTATTTCCCTGCACTTGGAATTTTTTTTTCCCACTTAAAGTTACATCATATGAAAATGAATGGTGTTATTAAAATGTACAACTCATCTTGCAAAAAACAAGCCCTCACACAGCTATTTCGACGTAAGAATATAAAAAACGAATGGCTCTTGAAATAAACGGAGGCAAAAATGTAAAATCGCCCGGTCCTAAAAGGGTTACATAGAAAAAAATGCACGTTACCCTTGGTATTGCTGTAATTATTCTGTCGTGGAGGATTACATTACCAGATCAATTTTACCGTACAATGAATGTCATAAAAACCAAACCCTAAAAACAATTGTGCAAAAATGCAATTCCTTAATCTCCCTGCATTTAGAAAAAACATTTCCCCTATTTTACAGTTTATCACATGGTAAAATTATTTGGGACACATGCTAAAAAAATAAAAAATAAGAAAAAAAAAATAAGGCCTCATATGGATATGTGGATAGAAAAATACAAAATTATGCCTCTTGTAAGAAAGGGAGAAAAAAACAAAAATGCTAAATCATCTGTCAGAGAGGTTGATGGATGTCTCTTTTCTGAAGTCCCAGGCATCAGCAATATTCCATATTTCTACTCATGCTGCCTGTCATTTTACATGGTGCTGTGCCCTCCCCCAATTTTTCTGGGGTCTGTTCATGTCATCGGTAGCTCTGCTTTTCTCTGGAATCAGCCACGATGCTCAGCTGGTCTTATCCCATGACTTGCTGTCATCAGCACAAACCAGCATTCCAACTCTACTACTCCCCACAGACTATTGTCCTCCTCCTCACAGAACTATCGGTTCCTCCTCCACCTCGCCCCCCTCTCACAGAACCATCGGTCCTCCTCCACCTCGCCCCCCTCTCGCAGAACCATCGGTCCTCCTCCACATCGCCCCCCTCTCGCAGAACCATCGGTCCTCCTCCACCTCGCCCCCCTCTCGCAGAACCATCGGTCCTCCTCCACCTCGCCCCCCTCTCGCAGAACCATCGGTCCTCCTCCACCTCGCCCCCCTCTCGCAGAACCATCGGTCCTCCTCCACCTCGCCCCCCTCTCGCAGAACCATCGGTCCTCCTCCACCTCGCCCCCCTCTCGCAGAACCATCGGTCCTCCTCCACCTCGCCCCCCTCTCGCAGAACCATCGGTCCTCCTCCACCTCGCCCCCCTCTCGCAGAACCATCGGTCCTCCTCCACCTCGCCCCCCTCTCGCAGAACCATCGGTCCTCCTCCACCTCGCCCCCCTCTCGCAGAACCATCGGTCCTCCTCCACCTCGCCCCCCTCTCGCAGAGCCATCGGTCCTCCTCCACCTCGCCCCCCTCTCGCAGAGCCATCGGTCCTCCTCCACCTCGCCCCCCTCTCGCAGAGCCATCGGTCCTCCTCCACCTCGCCCCCCTCTCGCAGAGCCATCGGTCCTCCTCCACCTCGCCCCCCTCTCGCAGAGCCATCGGTCCTCCTCCACCTCGCCCCCCTCTCGCAGAGCCATCGGTCCTCCTCCACCTCGCCCCCCTCTCGCAGAGCCATCGGTCCTCCTCCACCTCGCCCCCCTCTCGCAGAGCCATCGGTCCTCCTCCACCTCGCCCCCCTCTCGCAGAGCCATCGGTCCTCCTCCACCTCGCCCCCCTCTCGCAGAGCCATCGGTCCTCCTCCACCTCGCCCCCCTCTCGCAGAGCCATCGGTCCTCCTCCACCTCGCCCCCCCTCTCGCAGAGCCATCGGTCCTCCTCCACCTCGCCCCCCTCTCGCAGAGCCATCGGTCCTCCTCCACCTCGCCCCCCTCTCGCAGAGCCATCGGTCCTCCTCCACCTCGCCCCCCTCTCGCAGAGCCATCGGTCCTCCTCCACCTCGCCCCCCTCTCGCAGAGCCATCGGTCCTCCTCCACCTCGCCCCCCTCTCGCAGAGCCATCGGTCCTCCTCCACCTCGCCCCCCTCTCGCAGAGCCATCGGTCCTCCTCCACCTCGCCCCCCTCTCGCAGAGCCATCGGTCCTCCTCCACCTCGCCCCCCTCTCGCAGAGCCATCGGTCCTCCTCCACCTCGCCCCCCTCTCGCAGAGCCATCGGTCCTCCTCCACCTCGCCCCCCTCTCGCAGAGCCATCGGTCCTCCTCCACCTCGCCCCCCTCTCGCAGAGCCATCGGTCCTCCTCCACCTCGCCCCCCTCTCGCAGAGCCATCGGTCCTCCTCCACCTCGCCCCCCTCTCGCAGAGCCATCGGTCCTCCTCCACCTCGCCCCCCTCTCGCAGAGCCATCGGTCCTCCTCCACCTCGCCCCCCTCTCGCAGAGCCATCGGTCCTCCTCCACCTCGCCCCCCTCTCGCAGAGCCATCGGTCCTCCTCCACCTCGCCCCCCTCTCGCAGAGCCATCGGTCCTCCTCCACCTCGCCCCCCTCTCGCAGAGCCATCGGTCCTCCTCCACCTCGCCCCCCTCTCGCAGAGCCATCGGTCCTCCTCCACCTCGCCCCCCTCTCGCAGAGCCATCGGTCCTCCTCCACCTCGCCCCCCTCTCGCAGAGCCATCGGTCCTCCTCCACCTCGCCCCCCTCTCGCAGAGCCATCGGTCCTCCTCCACCTCGCCCCCCTCTCGCAGAGCCATCGGTCCTCCTCCACCTCGCCCCCCTCTCGCAGAGCCATCGGTCCTCCTCCACCTCGCCCCCCTCTCGCAGAGCCATCGGTCCTCCTCCACCTCGCCCCCCTCTCGCAGAGCCATCGGTCCTCCTCCACCTCGCCCCCCTCTCGCAGAGCCATCGGTCCTCCTCCACCTCGCCCCCCTCTCGCAGAGCCATCGGTCCTCCTCCACCTCGCCCCCCTCTCGCAGAGCCATCGGTCCTCCTCCACCTCGCCCCCCTCTCGCAGAGCCATCGGTCCTCCTCCACCTCGCCCCCCTCTCGCAGAGCCATCGGTCCTCCTCCACCTCGCCCCCCTCTCGCAGAGCCATCGGTCCTCCTCCACCTCGCCCCCCTCTCGCAGAGCCATCGGTCCTCCTCCACCTCGCCCCCCTCTCGCAGAGCCATCGGTCCTCCTCCACCTCGCCCCCCTCTCGCAGAGCCATCGGTCCTCCTCCACCTCGCCCCCCTCTCGCAGAGCCATCGGTCCTCCTCCACCTCGCCCCCCTCTCGCAGAGCCATCGGTCCTCCTCCACCTCGCCCCCCTCTCGCAGAACCATCGGTCCTCCTCCACCTCACCCCCCTCTCGCAGAACCATCGGTCCTCCTCCACCTCGCCCCCCTCTCGCAGAACCATCGGTCCTCCTCCACCTCGCCCCCCTCTCGCAGAACCATCGGTCCTCCTCCACCTCGCCCCCCTCTCGCAGAACCATCGGTCCTCCTCCACCTCGCCCCCCTCTCGCAGAACCATCGGTCCTCCTCCACCATGCCCCCCTCTCGCAGAACCATCGGTCCTCCTCCACCTCGCCCCCCTCTCGCAGAACCATCGGTCCTCCTCCACCATGCCCCCCTCTCGCAGAACCATCGGTCCTCCTCCACCTCGCCCCCTCTCGCAGAACCATCGGTCCTCCTCCACATCACCCCCCTCTGACAGAACCATCGGTCCTCCTCCACATCACCCCCCTCTCGCAGAACTATCGGTCCTCCTCCACCTCGCCCCCCTTTCGCAGAACTATCGGTCCTCCTCCACCTCGCCCCCCTCTCGCAGAACCATCGGTCCTCCTCCACCTCGCCCCCCTCTCGCAGAACCATCGGTCCTCCTCCACCTCGCCCCCCTCTCGCAGAACCATCGGTCCTCCTCCACCTCGCCCCCCTCTCGCAGAACCATCGGTCCTCCTCCACCTCGCCCCCCTCTCGCAGAACCATCGGTCCTCCTCCACCATGCCCCCCTCTCGCAGAACCATCGGTCCTCCTCCACCTCGCCCCCCTCTCGCAGAACCATCGGTCCTCCTCCACCATGCCCCCCTCTCGCAGAACCATCGGTCCTCCTCCACCTCGCCCCCTCTCGCAGAACCATCGGTCCTCCTCCACATCACCCCCCTCTGACAGAACCATCGGTCCTCCTCCACATCACCCCCCTCTCGCAGAACTATCGGTCCTCCTCCACCTCGCCCCCCTTTCGCAGAACTATCGGTCCTCCTCCACCTCGCCCCCCTCTCGCAGAACTATCGGTCCTCCTCCACCTCGCCCCCCTCTCGCAGAACTATCGGTCCTCCTCCACCTCGCCCCCCTCACGGAACAATCGTCCACCTCCACCCCCCCTCACGGAACTATCGTCCACCCCCCCCCCTCACGGAACTATCGTCCTCCTCCACCCCCCCTCTCACGGAACTAGCGTCCTCCTCCATTTCCCCTATCCCCTGACAGGACTATCGGTCCTCCTCCACCCCACTTAACTATCGGTCCTTCCTATCACGTGGACCGCTCCGTGCCGCATAGCCCCTGATGATTTCTGTGATCGCAGCCGTTGCTTGGCAGCACAATACTTTGCAGTAATCAGCACCAGGCTGTATCCTGAATCTCCCGCCTTTTTACCTCAGGGCAGATAGGCAGAGTAGCTTTGTTTACAACTCTGCCGTGTCAGTAATATGATAGGCGGGAGCCAATCGGCGTGCGGGGGTGTGTGGCGGAGGCGGGGCTTGCTGTGTTTCCTCTCACACCCTCCTGGTGACATCTGCGCGCAGCTTCACGTGTTCTGGACAGACAGCATCACCCATGGCGTGCAGTAAGATGTCCTCGGCCGTCAGGCTGGCAGCAAGCCTCAGGTGCCCGCTCACACTGCCAGCACGGAGGAGATCCACAGTAGCTGCAGCCAAGGCAAAGGAGCAGGCAGCCGAGGAGGGGGCAAAGCCATGTCCACTGGTGTCCCAAGTGGACCACATGGAGAGGAACGTGCCCCACAAGCCTTGCCCTGCTGCCACCATGAGTTTTGACAACACGCAGGAAGCCTATAAGAGTAAGGCCACGTGGGAGCTGCTGAGGAGCATGGTGGTGTTCTGGCTCTGCTCTGTTGATGCCCTTGTTGACCGGAATCAGCAGGTAAGATGATGGCAGTGGGTGCCAGCGCATCCGTGCTGCCTCTAGCGCGCTGCCTCTAGCGCGCTGCCTCTAGCGCGCTGCCTCTAGCGCGCTGCCTCTAGCGCGCTGCCTCTAGCGCGCTGCCAGCTTGTCTTGTCAAGTGAGAGCCTGGGGCGCTTCATCAGGCCAAATATAATTGGCACAGAGGGGTCCATGAGCTGAAGTCTCTCTGCCCACTACCCAGTATGTTGGAAAGCATCTTCCCAACCTCCCCATCAATCACCGGTGTAAAGAAAGTGGCACCTCTATAGGGTAAATTGTGGTGGTAAAAGAGAGAACGTAAAAAGTGATTTCAGTGCAAGAGGGCATAATCCATATCAAAGGGATCTCCGGTGTTATATGTGGTCTTTACTCCAGAATAAAGCCTTACTGATATGGTCTGCTTCAATTCCTGACATTGTCGGGGTTCAGGAGGGTAACGCAGGCCCCACGCGTCAGCACCATGTTATCTGTGTGGAAAGTGCAGACGTGAAGTGCTGACCTTTCCTAATGACCACATATTACAGGGGAAAGACCTTACCCCCTAGCCCAACAGCACTAAAAAGTCATTTGGCTAGAAGTACCCCTGGCTCATCTCCGCAGTATACTGCCGGTGCCTCGGGCAGAATATACTGTTGGCAGTGCCACCTTTTTTATATACACTGACCTAAGACCTAAACAATGTATTTCAGGGTGATCCTCTTATTCACAGCTTTTTATCATCATATCCACAGTCAAAATGCAGATCTCCAACATACACGGCGCGTCCATTATTCTACATTAATAGTTGTGATAAAATTTACAATCACACTCCTGGCTAAGAGATTCTATCATGGTCCTCATTGTGGGACCGTACCCTAAGGGTTTCTTCAGACACCCATGAAATCCAGGCGAGCACGGACTAGCAGTGGGTCTACAGATCCGAACCCGGCAGCTTTATATTTGCCTATCAGATGCTGTTCGGGTCGGGAGACCTATGGACAGTCTTTACTCAGACCTCATTTCATGGACGTCTGAGACATCTTTTATGGTACAAAACGCAAAAATACAGGTGCACTCTGAAATGCTATAACAGTGATGGCCAACCATTTACGCTTAGTGTGTCAAAATTCTTTAACATAACAAAAGAGAGCATAACTGTTTCACTTCTGGACAGATCCATAATTTTGTGATATTTGTAGCTCTAATAACAAAAAGTTATATGATGATTATCTCCTCCCCCAGCAGTCATGTCCTCTGTAGTAATGTGCCCATCCTTGTCCCCTGTAGTAATGTGTCCAATCTTGTGCCCATCCTTATCCCCCTTCTTTTAGCAATGCCCCATTCTGTAGTAATATCCAGTATTTCTGCCACATTATACCATTTTCACATACACACATTTTAAAAAAAAAAAATTCTTCTCACCTGCCTTCCATTCACTTGGAGTCCTCTTTCCTGCTTCTTGCAGCCCACCTGACAATCACAGCCCTATGGCGGGGCAGCAGCTGTCTGCGCTTTACTTCTGATTTTTGATTTCCGCCACCATGCACAGAAACTCTCTGCAGAGCTTCATCAATGGCAGCCGTTGGCCAATCAGAGGCCAGCAGGCGACATCATATGACTGCGTCACCTGCTTGCTTCCGATTGGCTGGCAGCTGCCTTTGGTGAAGCTCTGCAGAGAGTTCCTGTGCACGGTGGTGGTAATAAAAATTCTGAAGTAAGGAGCAGATGGCTGCGGCCCCTGGAATCCCTAGGGCCACAAGAAGCTCAGTGGCCCCATGCGAGCCGTGTGTTTGAGACCCCTGGGTTAGAGAGAGGCAGGTTGCGTACTGCATGGTACGTAAGCACGCCTCACTCAGGACCCTGATATAAGGTATAGAACACAAATCGCCAGCAGCCGCATCCCGATCTTTAAGACAATCTATGGCCGCTGGCGATTTAACTGGAACTGCCCGGCCAGCCATTTCTAAACAGTTTAGCCACACATACAGTTCTGGTTAAATCACCGGTGGCCACGGCTTGTCTTATAGATTGGGACTCGGCTGCATGCCCCTACCGTGCGTGTTGGCAAAAATGGCTCTGTGTCACCACTAACACGCGTAGTATAGGTTAGCTATCACTGTGCTATAATATGTACAATTGAAATTTGAACTACATTACAGCTATAGAAACTGTTTATGAGCACCCAACAGCCAGCGACAAGGAGTACCTTTTTTTTTGTTAGGAGTCGGACCCTAACCTATAAACCTCTACCTGAGCTGAAAACCTATAGTTTTTAAGAGATTGACCACCGGTTTCACATTGATGGCCTATCCTATAGGGTTTTTTTTTTTTTTTCCCTGGGCGAGCCCCCACCCCAGTAGAGTACTCAGTGATTTGCGCCAGCTTTCGACTGTGCTGATTGTGTACTTTTTTGGTATGTATAAGTCAAAGTAAAACAAACAAGAATATTTCATGCAATAGTGTCTGTGTTTTTTTTTTTTTTTTTTTTCTTCCTTTACCCCCCTCCTTCCTCCTGAAGATACTCCAATTATCAAAGAAACTTCTCGGACAGACCCTCTTTGAGGCGATGATGAAGATGACTTTTTACGGACAGTTTGTTGCCGGAGAAGACCAGGAATCCATTAAGCCAATCATAAGGCGTAACAAAGCATTTGGGGTGGGGTCAGTGTTGGACTACAGTGTGGAAGAAGATCTTACCCAAGAGGAGGCTGAAAAGAAAGAAATTGAGTGAGTGTTCCAAATTGTTGAAAAAAATCCTGCATCTGTTTCTTTTTCAACAGACCTTTACTATTTTCACTATATTTGGCCATAAAATATGCAAATGTATTTTTTAACAATAATTATTATTGTTAAAAAAAATTATATATATATATATATATATATATATATATATATATAATTTTTTTTTTGAATGTGACATCACAAAAAACCTATATTTACTTTTTTTGTATTTTCAAAAAAAATATACAATACTCAAATCCATATTTCAGGTATACATGTTTACCTATTTGGCCCTATTCCTAAAGATACAAAGGAATCAGTTTGGTTTTTTTTTAATTTTATTTAAAGTGTATGTGTAACTCAAGGTTATTCTTCCTGATATCAGCATAAAATAGGGACAGAGACCCTTATTCTGTAGATACCGTATTTTTCAGATTATAAAATGCACTTTTCCTCCCAAAAATTTGGAGGAAAATGAGGAATGTGTCTTACCATATTTTTCGGACCATAAGACGCACCCTGGTTTTAGATGAGGAAAGTAAGAAAATAAAATTTTTAAGTAAAAAATGTGGTCATGACACACTGTTATGGGGCGAGGATCTGCTGCTGACACTGTTATGTTATGTAATGTCCCCAAATCCTCTACTAAGGTACCCCATCCTGGTAATGATCCTCCTGCCTTGTATATTATCCCCATCCTTGTATACATGTCCCCATCACATAAAAACAAACGTTTAGGCTATGTGCACACGCTGCGTTTTTTGGTTTTTGAATTTCATTCCCCAGCAAAGTCTGAGATTTCATTTTTGCTGTTTGCACATTAGGCTCATAACATATTCACTCCTTCGCTGCTCACCGGTAGTTGTGATTGGTTGTAGGCAGACCCCCCTCCCCCTACAGCCAATCACAGACGCCGCTGGACAGGTCTATATCGTACAGTAAATAATTAAAAAAACAAAAAACCCACATGCGCGCGCCCCCCCCCCCCCCAGTTGGCACCCTACTCAGATTACGTCGTTGCGCCCCCACTCATCCGTAGCCTGGCCCTTATAGACCCTATACTGACCACTTATCAGTGCTACTCATCTCATGTAGGGCCTTAAAAAATACACCGTGATTCACATGCATATCAGAGTACTGTTAAGGGGGTGTCACAGATATTATTATCCCTCAAAATATGATATATATCTCCTCCATTATCTAGTGAGTCCAGGTGTAATATTATATTCATCCACTGACCTTTTTTGTTAAAGGGTACAGTCTATTTTTGCTATGCAGTAGCCTTAAGTATACTCAATAGGTAAGGTAGCCTGATGGCCACTACTCCGCCATATTCTGTGGCTCTCTGTCCATTCAAAAAATGAACACATAAGGCGGCCTAATAGCCAAACACTCTGCCGTATGCTGTGGCTCTCTGTCCAACACTCCGCCAAATATTACGGCTCTCTGCCCGACGCGTTTCTCCTCCTGGAACTTTATTGGATCAGAGGTTCATCAGGGGCTGTCCAAAGTTAAATCATACGGAAAACAGGATGGTGTTCATATCAATATTTCATTCCGACCTCCAATAAGGTAGATCATATGGAAAACAGGCTGAAACAACAATAAGTCTCTATTAGTGAACTGGTCACATTTCCACCTAGTTGCATGTTGCTTATCACCACCTCCAAGGCACCAATAGGCACCTTAAAGAACTAGTACTCACTCAGGTCTTACGCTGCATGTGTATACGCAGGGCATCTGCTGACAATGTGATAGATGGTGATGCCTGTTCCACATAGATCCCAGGAGGTTTAAAAAGCCCCCGTTCTAATGCGTCATCTTACCTCATTTCCGGTTTCTCTGACAGGGAGAGCTCAGATTGACCCTCCCCCCTCCCCTAGCCTATCAGCTTACATGTATCCTCGCCAATGCGTCATCTCAGCTCACATCCGATTTCCATAGTGAGCCGATATGCTTTCCAGGTAAAAGCGTCATTTCCGGTCTCAAAAGCCTCTTCGGCCCGCATCATAGGGGAAGCACTATACCCCTCTTAACTAGTCCCAGCATGTCGCGTAGACATTTAGTCACTTCCGGTCTCAATGGCACTCAGTTGCGATACGTCACTTCCGGTCCCAGCGGCCATATCTCTAGGGGGAAGTGCTACGTCAGCTCACTCCCAGATGCTCCCGGCCAATCACCACATACCACATGGGCACTGTTTACTTCCGGTTTCGGCGGGACATTCCCGCAAAAGCCGGGCGAATTATCATAGTCAGAGGTCGGCACGAATTTCATCCAAGTTGAGGTTGGCAGCATCCCCTCCAATCTCATAGGGACCTGATATATCAAATAGTGGGTATCTATACTACCTCATCTCCCATCAAAGGCTGAGGTATCCCAGCAGAAAAAGGGGGGGGGCATATCAAAGGCTCCAAAGTGAAAAAGATCACATTTCTACCGGGCTATTCTAGGGGACATAACTATTACTGCTCACTTGCTTCTCTGGGTATCTAATGTGCACTTTTTCTATGGTTAATGAATAATAAAGTTTATTTATTTATTTTTTTTTTTTTAAGGGTTTGTGCCTAAAAATATCAGCCAGCAGCCGTCCAGAATTTCCGCATCCATTAGATGCAACAGTCCCGGAGCTTTTCCCGGCTCATCCCTATTTCCCTGGTGCGGTGGCAATCTGGCGAAAGAGGAGTTAATGGCAGCCCATAGCTTCCACTAAATCCTAGCTTAGTGATGGCAGGCATCTATGAGACCCCCTCATCACTAAGCTGTAAGTGAAAGTAAATAAACACAAACACCCAAAAAATCCTTTATTTTAAATAAAACATAAAAATGCCCCCTCTTTCACCACTTTCTTAATCCCTAAAACGCCCTACCAGTTCCGACGTAATCCACACGAGGTCCCATGATGCATCCATCTCTGCTACATGTGACACTCACAGAGAGCGGCTATAGAGCATAAGCTGTGATGGTCAGGCTGCAAGTGAAGTGAGCCGCTTGGTCAGCGGTGACTTCAGCTGTCACCGCACATCACCTGACTGAAGTCACAGCTGAACTCACGCTCACTTCAGCCGCGGCTTGATATGCGGTCACAAGTGGAGGACTCCCGCTGTATACTTGTGACGCTCCTGGACTATTCAGGTCGTCACGGGGTACTGCACAAACTGTCCTACCTGTGCAGTATTCAATCCCCCCCCCATGGATCTGGTTCTCTATCCTACAGTACTGCCTTCATCAGCATTCACAAATCCTAGATACGCCTTGCACCACACCTGTCAGGCACACCAGTTGGCTGCTTAAGCAGGAATAGGGCCACCCACCTAGGGGTCAGGCAGGGAGGTGTCACGTGAGAGAAGTTGAGTGGTAGCCCTCAAGCTGTGAGGAGCTCTGAGGAAGCTGGGAGTTGGAGCTCCCAGGGGAGAAGTAAACTAGGTCGCAGACGGTGGTCTGGACCTAGAGGAGTCGGACCTCCGGTCGCAGGGGATTGAGGCTAGGTGCTTAGGACCTGTCAAGGAGGACGGTCAGCAGCCTGGTCCTATCACTGGTCTGGGACCGAAGGCACAACTGGGTACACGGACCCTAGGTCGGGGAGAGGCTTCAGGCAACCCGGCAATTAACCTGCGGAGAACGGGGCCTTTATGGACTGT
Source organism: Anomaloglossus baeobatrachus (assembly GCF_048569485.1). Classification (NCBI taxonomy): domain Eukaryota; kingdom Metazoa; phylum Chordata; class Amphibia; order Anura; family Aromobatidae; genus Anomaloglossus; species Anomaloglossus baeobatrachus. Next base: position 689,437,795 of record NC_134353.1, on the reverse strand, counting down.
TCCCACCAGCTCAGAGATCGGGGGCATTAGCGCAACGAGGAGGATAGGGCTTTCCTAGCAAGCAGCCCACTGAAATCCCAAGCGTGAGCTCCTGAGAGCAGGCTCCCTCACTTAGCCACAGTGGGGAGCGGGGCTTTGACAGCTCCAAGCTACCAGGCCACAACGGACAATCTAAAACTTAGTGCCAGGAGGCAGGTTACGTTCCACGGGCAGTACTGTGGGGGATGGGACCCGGACAAGCTCCCCCCGAGAGGCAACGGCGTTCAGAGACTTGGTTTACCCTGCTGTCAGTGTCTGCTTCATTGCTGAGTGAGTACCCGACTGACCCCTGCACTGCGTCCCCGCATTTCCCACCAGAGTCCCATGGCCTACCCCTACCCGTGGAGGGCAACGTCACCAAGCTACCCACTCCATCACCCCGGGTGCTCCCAATGGCAGTGGCGGTACTCCCCAATTACCGCACATAACGGGTGGCGTCACAAACTACACCAAATCCCCCTGTAAATACTCCCTTTCCATTTGAGTGAGGCACCTAAGCCCCAGGGTCCGGAGACCCTCGAGCCACGAATAACCACCACCCCCGGATCCAAGCGTTTCGATCCGCTGCTGGGGAGGCACATACTCACCTTTCCTCACTCCACGCAGCATCTCTCGTCTTGTGTGGAGCCGTGCGCACAGCGATGACTTAATCGCTGTGCGCACAGCTCTACACACACATTAGCGGGCAGGCACACAGGAGGTCTTCGATGCTGCAGGGATCGGTGACCGGTGAGTATACTTATTCACTGCCCCCTGTGCTGATGATGATGTGCGGGGGGCAGTGAATGTAGTACGTATATATACGTATTGGAAAAATTGGATTTTAATTTGCTTAAAATTCATGAAGAAACTCTGCAAAAAAAAAAAACCAAACGCAGCCAATAAAGCTCAGGTAAAAAAAACGCACATGCATTTTTAATGCTTTTCTGCAGCGAAAACTCGTAATCCGCACCTAAGAATGATGGTGCAGCCAGTGCCCGCACCGCTCCCAGCATTTTAATACACCCCCCCCCTCCCCAGCCGAATGCTGCAATCAATGAGATTGCAGCATTCAGGAGGCAGGGAGAGGGATCGCTTACCTCTCCCTGGCAATTGGGTCCCTATAATGCAATCACAAGGACCCGATTGCTGCCATAGCAACCCTGGGTCATCACCATGACAACCGCAGGTTACTGAGCTACGGAGAGTCTCTCACACCATGCCGGATGCACGGTGTGTGAGGTGACATGTCGGTGCAGCGAGTGCAGCTCTTACAGATGTAATCCATTGTAGTGATCGAGCACTGTAGTGGATTATATCTGCAGGAAAAAAATGTTGAAACAATTGACATGCTGCTTCTTTTTTATCAGCACCAAAATCTGCAAGGAAAAAAGAAGCAACATGAGCACAGCAAAAAAGGATTCTCATAGCCTTTGCTGGGATGCGTTTTTCCATGCAATATTGATTAAAATGTGCAAGAAAAAACGCAAGAAAAACGGCGCCTGTGCATATAGCCTTAGAAGACTTTTAGGGGCCCTTTGCACACTACGACATCGCAAGCCGATGCTGCGATGCCGAGCGCGATAGTCCCCGCCCCCCCCCCCACCCCCCCCCCCGTCGCAGCAGCGATATCTTGTGACTGCTGCCGTAGCGCACATTATCGCTACGGCAGCTTCACATGCACTCGCCTGCCCTGCGACGTCGCTCTGGCCGGCGACCTGCCTCCTTCCTAAGGGGGCGGGTCGTGCGGTGTCACAGCGACGTCACACGGCAGGCGGCCAATAGGAGCAGAGGGGCGGAGATGAACGGGACGTAAACATCCCGCCCACATTCTTCCTTCCGCATTGCAGCCGGGACGCAGGGAGATGTTCCTCGCTCCTACGGCTTCACACACAGCTATGTGTGCTGCCTGCTGGAACGAGGAACAACATCGTACCGTCGCTGCTGCAAAATTCTGTAAATGTTGGACCCTACACCGATCATACGATAACGACGCTTTTGCGCTCGTTAATCGTATGTAAAAGGATTCACATACTGCTATGTATATGTATGCTGGATGTGCGTCACTTTCGATTTGACCCCACCGACATCGCACCTGCGATGTCGTAGTGTACAAAGTACCCCTTAAACTACTAATGATCGGTAAATAATTACCGCTAGGCGGTGGTCATTTACTGCCACTGGTTATTTAATCTAAACAGATCTTAACTGTTAAGTATTTTATCAAATTGTGAGCAAGCATTTTTTTTTTTTTTTTTGTCATAGCCAATATTTGTTTGTTTAGTAGCTTGCATTGCAATAATTCTTAAATGTGCTCCCTACATTCATGATATTAACTAGTGAGCTTTGGGCACTCGTGATTTTCTCATTGGTTGATCGTCCTTTCTCCGACCACTTTTGGAAAGTGCCGACCACTGCGTCTCTCTGCAACATCAGCCATTTTGGAGATGTACTACACTAGGTGTCGAGCCATCATAACTTGACATGTGATTCTTATGCTTCCGTTTGTCTGTCCTGCTTCCAGCATGTCAGCTTTGCTTTCCTTATAGACCCATTCTCCTGTATGAGCATTGATTACATGGAGATATAGGAGCTGCTGTTGGCTGCCATACTGGCACTGTGCACAAAGCTCTGCCATGTGTATATGACTTTACTACTTAGACTCCTAATGGCTCGGGTTTTATAGTCCGTCCATGACCCTCCGATTCCTTGAATCTGTCACATAATCTCTTCCTTGTATTGGGCAGGGCTCACTGGCAAACAAGGTACTGAACAAGTTGTTCTTAGCAAGTGTCTTGCAAATGCCAAAGCAAATGTATGTGGCAGCGCTGGCCAAGTTTCTTAAGGATTTGAAGCTCAATATAATTTCCAAGAATCCAGTACATTAACTCTCTCAAACTTAAACGTCATAGTGTGCATTTCATTTAGTCAAGATTGTGTTCATGTGTACAGTTAGGTCCAGAAATATTTGGACAGTGACACAATTTTCGCGAGTTGGGCTCTGCATGCCACCACATTGGATTTGAAATGAAACCTCTACAACAGAATTCAAGTGCAGATTGTAACGTTTAATTTGAAGGTTTGAACAAAAATATCTGATAGAAATTGTAGGAATTGTACACATTTCTTTACAAACACTCCGCATTTTAGGAGGTCAAAAGTAATTGGACAAATAAACCAAACCCAAACAAAATATTTTTATTTTCAATATTTTGTTGCGAATCCTTTGGAGGCAATCACTGCCTTAAGTCTGGAACCCATGGACATCACCAAACGCTGGGTTTCCTCCTTCTTAATGCTTTGCCAGGCCTTTACAGCCGCAGCCTTCAGGTCTTGCTTGTTTGTGGGTCTTTCCGTCTTAAGTCTGGATTTGAGCAAGTGAAATGCATGCTCAATTGGGTTAAGATCTGGTGATTGACTTGGCCATTGCAGAATGTTCCACTTTTTTGCACTCATGAACTCCTGGGTAGCTTTGGCTGTATGCTTGGGGTCATTGTCCATCTGTACTATGAAGCGCCGTCCGATCAACTTTGCGGCATTTGGCTGAATCTGGGCTGATAGTATATCCCGGTACACTTCAGAATTCATCCGGCTACTCTTGTCTGCTGTTATGTCATCAATAAACACAAGTGACCCAGTGCCATTGAAAGCCATGCATGCCCATGCCATCACGTTGCCTCCACCATGTTTTACAGAGGATGTGGTGTGCCTTGGATCATGTGCCGTTCCCTTTCTTCTCCAAACTTTTTTCTTCCCATCATTCTGGTACAGGTTGATCTTTGTTTCATCTGTCCATAGAATACTTTTCCAGAACTGAGCTGGCTTCATGAGGTGTTTTTCAGAAAATTTAACTCTGGCCTGTCTATTTTTGGAATTGATGAATGGTTTGCATCAAGATGTGAACCCTTTTGTATTTACTTTTCATGGAGTCTTCTCTTTACTGTTGACTTAGAGACAGATACACCTACTTCACTGAGAGTCTTCTGGACTTCAGTTGATGTTGTGAACGGGTTCTTCTTCACCAAAGAAAGTATGCGGCGATCATCCACCACTGTTGTCATCTGTGGACGCCCAGGCCTTTTTGAGTTCCCAAGCTCACCAGTCAATTCCTTTTTTCTCAGAAAGTACCCGACTGTTGATTTTGCTACTCCAAGCATGTCTGCTATCTCTCTGATGGATTTTTTTCTTTTTTTTCAGCCTCAGGATGTTCTGCTTCACCTCAATTGAGAGTTCCTTAGACCGCATGTTGTCTGGTCACAGCAACAGCTTCCAAATGCAAAACCACACACCTGTAATCAACCCCAGACCTTTTAACTACTTCATTGATTACAGGTTAACGAGGGAGACGCCTTCAGAGTTAATTGCAGCCCTTAGAGTCCCTTGTCCAATTACTTTTGGTCCCTTGAAAAAGAGGAGGCTATGCATTACAGAGCTATGATTCCTAAACCCTTTCTCCGATTTGGATGTGAAAACTCTCATATTGCAGCTGGGAGTGTGCACTTTCAGCCCATATTATATATATAATTGTATTTCTGAACATGTTCTTGTAAACAGCTAAAATAACAAAACTTGTGTCACTGTCCAAATATTTCTGGCCCTGATTGATTCTGTATTCTAGCAACATACAATCAGCGGGATTACTATGTGACCATTCTGCTCCTATACTTTATAAAGGTGTCCTCAGTAGCCCATGCAGAAGCCTTGTAACGTAATCTCCGTGCATGTTGTTCTTAGTCAAGGGGTTATAAACACTGTGCAGATGAGTCAAACGTGTCACATCCTGAGGGCAGGGAACGTAATCCCAAACTCTGTCGTCAGCCGGATTGGGTGGGATTAGGCTAAGCAAATGGAGAAGCTTTGAAGACAAGTCAAACTGGGTATTAGCATAACTTATCTTCTAAGCTTTTCTACCTCCTTAACTGCAAATGGGTATTTTGCATGGGTATGAAATGGTTATTTCCTTCTGCTTTTTTCAAGTACATAGACACTGCCCCAATGCATTTACAGCCTGATTTGCATATGGCCCCTATGCTAGATTGGCATATCAATTGTGGGGGACCAGCATTTACCACTACTTCCATATGTAAAAATGTGCAGACATGTTCCCTTTTTAAAGGTTTGTTTTATTCATGCCAACTCCTTTATTTGGGACAGTAGACATATAGAACAAACCGGTCTGACTTGTTTCCTGATTATGATAATTTTATATCTAGTTATTCAGTGTTTAATGTATTTAATTTCTATTCAGGATATGGGAATGTTCTCTATAAGCTTCTATCACCAATATAAATTCAAACAGGTTTCCATGTGATTCTATATAAAATCACAGAAAAAACGACTGATGCAACTATCTGTGTAACAACCAATTCAGCTCAGCTATATCTGGATTTTAAAGTAACACACTGCAGCGTGAATTGATTATATGTACAAACCAGGACATTCTCAATAATGGACCCGTCAGTGTTTTAAGGGGTTTTCCATGACTTTGTATTCTTAAGGCTATGTGCGCACGTGTGCGTATTACATGCAGTTACGCTGCGTTCTGCACCGCAGCGTAACTGCATGCGTCCTGCGTCCCCTGCACAATCTATGGAGATTGTGCAGGAGCCGTGCGCACGTGGCATGTTAGAACGCAGTGATTCGGCTGCTTGCCGAATCGCTGCGTTCTAAGAAGTGACATGTCACTTCTTTCGTGCGTTCTGCATGCTGTCTATAGGGAGAGCCAGCATGCAGAGCGCACGAATCTGCCGGCACCATGTGCTTCAGAACGCAGCTTTTCAGCTGCGCTATGAAGCGCACATTTTCGGTGCGGTGCAGAGCGCACACGTGCGCACATAACCCAGCTCTGAACCGTTTAGTAGCTAAGGCTATTTGCCCCTTTTCACAAACAGGCACATTTCCCTTTTTTCTTTTTTTCTTTTCTCTTGTTCTTTCTACATATATGTGGTGTTAGGAACTCCCACTGTTTTGTTTTGTCCTCTCTCCACCCCCTTTATTTGGTTATTCAAAAGTAACCTTTGCTATATATACAGTATATATTCCGGTGACTACCTCTGGAAGCTCATCAAGAGAGAATGTCAAGAGTGTGCAAAGCAGTAATCAAAGCAAAAGGTGGCTACTTTGAAGAACTTAGTGTGTGTGTGTGTGTGTGTGTGTGTGTGTGTGTATATCAGTACAGAGCAAAAGTTTGGACACACCTCATCTATAGAACAACTATTAAGAGGATACTTTGTGCAGCAGGCCTTCATGGTAAAATAGCTGCTAGGAAACCACTGCCAAGTACAGGCAACAAGCAGAAGAGACTTGTTTGGGCTAAAGAACACAAGGAATGGACATTAGTCCAGTGGAAATCTGTGCTTTGGTCTGATGAGTCCAAATTTGAGATCTTTGTATCCAACCACCATGTCTTTGTGCGATGCAGAATAGGTGAACGGATGGACTCTACATGCTTCCTCCGTGAAGCATGGAGGAGGAGGAGGTGTGATGGTGTGGGGCTGCTTTGCTGGTGACACTGTTGCGGATTTATTCAAAATTGAAGGCATACTGAACCAGCATGCCTACCACAGCATCTTGCAGCGGCGTGCTATTCCATCCGGTTTGCGTTTAGTTGAACCATCATTTATTTTTCAACAGGACAATGACCCCCAAACACACCTCCAGGCTGTGTAAGGCCTATTTGACTAAGAAGGAGAGTGATGGGGTGCTACTCCAGATGACCTGGCCTCAACAGTCACCAGACCTGAACCCAATCGAGATGGTTTGGGGTGAGTTGGACCGCAGAGTAAAGGCAAAGGGTCCAACAAGTGCTATCCTTCAAGACTGTTGGAAGACCATTTCCGGTGACTACCTCTTGAAGCTCATCAAGAGAATGCCATGAGTGTGCAAAGCAGTAATCAAATGTTTTCATTCATAGCTTTGATGTCTTCAATGTGAATCTACAATTTTTAGAGTTATGAAAATAAAGAAAACTCTTTGAATGAGAAGGTGTGTCCAAACATTTGGTCTGTGTATATAATATATATATAATTATATACACACAGACCAAATGTTTGGACACACCTTCTCATTCAAAGAGTTTTCTTTATTTTCATAACTCTAAAAATTGTAGATTCACATTGAAGACATCAAAGCTCTGAATGAAAACATTTGATTACTGCTTTGCTCACTCATGGCATTCTCTTGATGAGCTGCGATTTCTGAGGCTGGTGGCTCGGATAAACTTATCCTCCGCAGCAGAGGTGACTCTTGGTCTTCCTTTCCTGGGGCGGTCCTTATGTGAGCCAGTTTCTTTGTAGCGTTTGATGGTTTTTGCCACTGCACTTGGGGACACTTTCAAAGTGTTCCCAATTTTTCGGACTGACTGACCTTCTTCTTTTCTTAAAGTAATGATGGCCACTCGCTTTTCTTTACTTAGCTGCTTTTTTCTTGCCATTATATAAATTCTAAGTAAAGAAAAACGAGTGTTAAATTTTTTTTTTTTTTTTTTTTTTCCCCCCCTGTACTACCTACAAAGGACTACTAAGATCCATCTTTAATTACCGTATGTTCTAAGTGTATGTATTTAATTTTCCGTATATCAGATACAAGCTTGAAACTCTGTCAACCTCGTAAAAATCATGATTTATTGTTAAGCTGTAGAAATACTCTAAGTGGCTCCAAAAGGGACCATATGCTTCAGTCATTCATTGATTTTTCTCATAGGCAAAAAAAGTCAGTTTCTTTTACTTTTCATCTGAGTTTCATCATTGTCAGTTTTTACCACCCCAGTGATTTTTTTTTTTTTTGATTTTTTTTTTTTCAATGATAAATAAAATGGATTTATAGACTCGTATGGGTAAATTTGATCCGTGACTCAGATTGCTTGTATAATATACACTTATTGTAGTATTATACTGGCAGGCAGTCTGTTTGGCAGTGACTTTGTTAGGCCCTGACTTGGGCCTCATTCACACGTCCGTGTTCCACATAGGTGGTGGTAACGTGTGGTGTTTATTTTTGGTTTTTTTTCGTGGATACATGCACCTGTAGTCTGAGGTTCTTCACATGTCTGTGTATTTTTGTTTTTCTGGCAGCATGGATAAAAAGGATAAATACTACTTTATGGGTCTGTGTGACCACATGCATCACATGAATGGCATCAATGTGCCATTCGTGTGCTGTATATATTTAACATTGCAAAGTATAGGAGAAGTTTTATTTCCTTATCTATCAATCCATGAAAAACTGTGATGGTGAAAATAGACACTCGTATGACACGCTGATCCCCCAACACTGGCACTGGTACCATTATTTTATTTTTTTTTTAATCTTTATTTTATTTATTTATTTTTTTTCACTTTTTTGTGTCTGAACACGGATGAGTACATAATGGCATCTTATAATAGTGAGAACCTTCTCATTTTGTAAAGCCACTTGGGTGCCACTGTCTTTATTGACTGCTACATCTAGGGCCACTTTTACATGTGCGTATAACAAACTTATGTGAAATACCGGTACTGGTGTCGTCGGTGTTTTCAGAAAAATCCGTGTGCCATTTAGTGTTTGGTTTGTCCCCGTCCCCCCTCCACAGTATAGATAAAGAGAGCATGAAATTACAAAGTTTCTCCTATACTTTGTAATGTTAAACACGTACAACACACGGATACGATTTGTGTGCTGTTCATGCTTTTCATGGACTGCTAGACTTGTATTGGCCCTTGTCATCCATGGTGCCGGTAAAGCATGGACATATCTTTTGTGTGGTTCACACTGACACATTGTCCATGTGAAAATAACCATAGGGTATAATGGAAATGTGTGCTAACTAAAAAAGACATGACCCACATGTACTGTAAAGGCGTGTAAGTGAAGGGGGCCTTAGAGGTAAAACAACTGAGATCTAGAGGTTCCTCTGACCCCAGCAATTCGAGCAGGAACTCGACAGCAGAGAACTCACTCCAGCCAGCAGAAGACACCAGGGCAGTGCTGACTGTTGCTCTATGCTCGGCTGAGTTCTGACCACTAGCCTGGCATAAGAACTGAATCACAGATCCTTCATAGTGAATGGGACCTCTAATTATCTATTAATAGGGTAGATCATGTCTGGCATATATAGAGATTAAATAACTGCAATCCCATTAAAAATAAATAAATTGAGATGGAAATCTGAACTTGTTAAAATATCATTGACACTTGTGCAGTGTCCTCTACTCTAGGTGTTTTTTTTAATTATTTAATTTTATTATGATTTTGGCCTCAGAGCACTCTGTGATTGTGTATAGTCAATCCCAGCACTTGATTCTGCAACTCGTGTAGAAATGATAAATTGTAGGATGACAAGCCGCTGCCTCAAGCAGCCATAAGCATAGCGTGCCAAGAGAACTTGTTTTCATGGCTGTCAGCAGTACTCTAGCTGTTGAAGATGTCAGCAACTTGTAGCTAACATGGGAACTCCCGCTTGCCATAAAGTGTGTGTGTGTTTCTCTAAATTTTTTTTAATTTTTTTTTTTTTTAAGGGGAAATACAAATAATTGTAAACCAGCAGTCTGTTCATCCTGTTCACATATAGTCGCAGACTGATGGTGTACAATCCGCACTGAAAATCTATGATTAATCCACTACATTTTAAGCTGATTGTAGTCCTCGTTCCCATGTATCCACCTATCTATAGTATTTTACCTCCAATGGGCAGTTGCACTAGACGGTACGTCTTTTATAGGTGGTTACACTATGTAGCCAACTTGAAGAGGCGCTAATAAATTGTTAAAATTAATAAACTTATGCATTGCAACAGACAAACGACTTGGTATTCTTATTTCTTGTAGCAAAATAAGGTGACCGTTCTTCAGGTTACCTAAAAAGCCGGTAGCCAAACGACGTCACAAAAAATGACTGAAATGGCATTTCAGGACAGAAACACTTGCCTGTCCTGAAGTGATTTTCTTCCTGAAAAACTTGGAAGGTTTGCACACGTCTAAAAGAATTTGTGGGCACGTACTTGGGGTACATACCCAGGATCGGTGTTTGCATCGTTTTGGATGCATTGTTCTTTCACTGCGTCCAAAACTCTGCGTTGTACAGTACAGGCACAGTTGATGGGATTTATACAAATTCCATGCACACCGAGTGTATGGTCCGCAGCGAAAACTGACCTGTGGTGTGGCTTTCCAAGCCGCAAGCATGTCAACTCTTTGCTGCGGAGTCGCGAGCGTCCTCTGTAGGGAGAACACAGCAAGAGTCCGCAGCTGCCTGTGCCCAGATCGTGGGCATGAGCAGCTCCGGTCTCCTGAGGAAGAGACTCGCGGCCCCACAGGTCAGGACCCACCACGTCCTGACGCAGCAGGTCCGGATCGTGGGCACATACCCTTAAAATGAATCTGATGTCCTGGCAAGTTTACGAAGACTCATGATTCCCCCACCCCCCCACCCCCCTCCAATTCCCTCCATACCATATGATAAGCAGAGTGCACTAGACTTGCATGTTAGGGCAGAGGGTATAAAGCAGTGGATTTGTGTCTTTTACAAATTCCTGCTTTCTTGCTACTTTTAAGAGACGTGGTGGAGGGTTTCGTATATAGTCATACATTTAGGACCACGTCTAATCGTTTTCAACACTCTTTCCTTGATTGTAAATTTTAATTGATATTTTGGCTCTTCCACATTGTTCCAGTAGCAACAGCTTAAGATTGAAATTTTTACTGCGTTCAACATCGAATGTTCCTGAGATTGAAGTAATTTATTACCCGTATAGCAAGGTTCTCTAACCTCTGGCCTGTTTCATCAGTAAGGTACAAATTGGATTTAAATCTATTTCGCGTCTGTTACCTGCAGGTTTTAGAAAGCCACGTGAAGTTTGATATTGTAAGTGTTAATGTTTAAGTCTGTACACTGTGCAATGAAGTGGAAATGTAAATGAAATTCAGGTTGACCCCAGTGCTTAACAGAAAAACGTCTCTCAAATGAGTTTCCATGCCAATCTAGTGTTGGAGTCTGGCCATTGTTCTGTTTGAGAAAGATCGGCCCCTGGAGCCTTATATCCTTGTACAATGGCAGTGCTTTTATGAAATCTGATTTTTCTGGAATGTCTATGGTCAAAGGCTGTATACGCACGTTGCGTTTCTCGTTTCAGAGTACAGCTTTGTGATAAGACCTGAAGGGAATCCTGATTACAGCAAACTCCACTACCTTTAGTACCGGTAAATAACACATGGTACTTGATTTACACTGATCAAAAAGAGTAAAAGCCATCCCACCCGAACAACGTCTACTCTAGTATTAAAAACTTGCCTTGTGTCAGTGACATCAATGTGTCATGATAATCCGATTTGTGTGATATATCAGCACTAAATAGTCTAAGTTGGGGTAAGTGAAGTGAGAAAAACTTATAGGCAAAATTTAAATTTGAGATATAATAAAAATTGCCATGTACATATGTTATCACCCCTTTTACTATGAAGCCCCTAAAACAATTTTCTGGTGCATAAGTCACATGCTTAGTGAAAAGAAGTCCACCTGTGTCCAATATAAGGTGTCAAATGGTCCATCAATATATACACACCTTCTCTGAAACCCCACCAAGGCTGCAACATCATGAAGACCAAGTCAAGAGACAAGTTGTTGAGAAGTACAAGTCAGTGTGGGGTTCTAAAAAAAGTAACTCTGAAGGAGCTGCAAATATTGGAGTATCTGTTTATACAGCCTCAATAAGCCATACACTCCATAAAGCTGGCCTTTATGGATGAGTGGTCAGAAAAAAAGCCTTACAGCCAAAAATTGGTAGGCTCCTTTTGATTTTGCCAAGACACGTAAGATTGTCCTCAAATATATGAGGGAAGGTGCTGTGATCAGATAAGACCAAAATTGAAACTTTTGGCCACCAAGGTAAATATCTGGCGTCAATCGAACACAGCTACTCACCCCAAGAACTGCATCCCCAGAGTGAAAATGGTGGTGGCAGCATCATGCTTTGGGGATGTTTTTCAACAGCAGAGACAGGGGAAAATGGTCCAAGTGGAGGAGAATATTAATGCTGGCAAAATACGGGGATTTTCTTGAGCAAAACCTGTTTCAGTGATTTTGAGACTGGGGTTGAGGTTCACCTTCCCACAAGACAATGACCAAAAGCATACTGCTAAAGCAACACTCCAGTGGCTTTAAAGGAAAAAGTGTAAATGTATTGTAGTGGCCTAGTCAAAGCCCAGACCATATTCCAATTGAGAATATGTGGTCCGAGTTTAAGATTGCTGTTCACCATCTAACTTTAAGGAGCTGAAGCAGTTTTGCCATGAGGAATGGGCAAAAATCCCAGTGACAAGATGTGAAAAGCTCATAGAGGCTTATCTAAAGCGACTTGCAGATGTAATTTTCTGCTAATAGAGACTCTAAAATTATTGACTTTAGGGATGAATAGGAAAATCAGACATAGTAGATGAGGACCAAACATTAAGGACGTACGGTAGGGCTCATATCAAACTGGCCATTTTTATATGCTACAGTATATTAATTTTTTTTTTTTTTTTCTTCGCAGTAATGCATATATATATTCCTATGTTCTATATTAATATATCTTAGCATTTCAGAGTGCAACAGTCTCATTATTGGTTAATATATCTCATGCTCAGAATGGACCTGTTCACACTTGCGTTAAGAAGTGCCATCAGTCTTATTACAGGGGGAGGAAGGACAGGCAGGCAGACATAGACGGCAATAACTAGCAAAATCTGACCACCTATTTCATATTCTGTAGCTGCTATCAATCAAGTAACAGTGCATTTCACAAACTTTACTTACTCATATTTCAGAAAGTATCCATCAGATATCACAACTAGGTATGTTTAGAATCAGCATGATGGCGCCAGTATAGCACTTGCTTTAGATTATATAGGAAAATCCTGGCAGTTGGTCCTCTTTGAAATGGAACTGTACAAACCCTTTATAAATCAAAGGTAGAGGCTAATATAATATTTATTCAGTTATATAGCGCTATTAATTCCATAGCGCTTTACATACATCAGCAAGACATAATAAACCGGAGTACCCAGAGGAAGCCCACACAAACACAGGGAGAACATACAAATGCTATGCAGATGTTGTCCTTGGTGGGATTTGAACCCATGACCCCAAGACTGTAGTGCTAACCACTGAGTCACCATGCCACAGTAATATTTCAAAATCTGAGTCTTTGGCTTCTGTGCTCTATTATCAGACACGTTTCTATCATTTTCCCCTCTGCCTGCTGAAATTGTCACCCACTCCAAAGAAAAAGCTCAAATCTGTCTAGCTTAGACAATACTGACTGCTTGCGCAAGGTGGTGTCCATGTGATTAAGCCTGGGTGCAGGAGAGAAGCTAGCTTAGGGCCTGGTTTTGCCATGGTTAATCGTAAAAATCCATGGGGACCAACTTGCGGAAAAACCGCGACAAAACCGCAGCAAAAACGCGGGTGCGGCATTCTTTCAGAGGGTCCGTTTTTTTCTTAAAGCGTCATTCTAATGCGCACATAGCCTTACCAAGTTATTGCTTCAGAATATCCTGCATGAGCTGTGTATAACTGCTAGGTCTGCAGCAGAGAAAACATTGATTTTATCAACATGACAGCAAACAGCCCAGTAAGTAACACGTTGCTGGAATCAGAGCCTTTGTCTCTACATTATGCTGCTCTCAGATGGGGTAGCAAAAACCTGGTGACAGATTTTCTTTAATAGCAGGAATCTGTGTGCTGTGTATATTAAGTATCATGAACAGCGAGTCTCCTCCCACAAGTTCCCAGTAGACTGCAGTGTGGGGGAGAGAGCCTTCAAAGAAGAATGATTATAGTGCAGAATACAAGTCATATAATGGCCATTATTGATGTAATTCCTCGCATACACACAGGACTTATTTTGAAAAGTTACTTTAAAAGTACGGTTGCACTTTTAAAGGGAATCTATCACCAGCTTTTTGCTATTCTGAGAGCAGCATAATGTAGGGTCGGAGATCCTGAAACTAACCACTTTTATCTTACATCACTGTGTGCAGCTGTTCTGACTTTTTCTCAGAATTCAGTTGTAGCAGAGCTGGAAGCTGTCCCTGCCTACACCAGGCTCTCAATAGCTAGTGCATTGACTGTGGTGTCAATCACAGCATGGCATTTGGGGGACTGGTGTGCAGAGGAGTCACACCAATGCTAATCACAGAGTAATAAACCTTTTTAGTATAGGTAAGCAATAGCTGGCACACAGATAAGACAAACACAGATGTTTTGACTTTTTTTTTTTTTTTTTTTATAACTCTTGCAGCATGCTGTCCTCGGCTTACATTGCAAAATTCTGGTGATAAACTCCCTTTTAAATATATTTAGTCTCGATAAGAGATAAATAATGGGGGTGGGGAATGATTAACTTGTTCAAGTACATAATTAGCCCATACAAATATATATATATATATATATATATATATATATATATAATATGGTCAAAAGTGGTTTCATGTAAAGCCCCCTCAAGCAGGTAATTCCTCTGGCTTCAATTTTGTTTGTTTGATACTCAGGATCAGTTTGGAAAAAGTTGCTATTTGGGGTAGACTGCATCACTGGATGGATTATACATTATGGATGTACCTAATCCCCATCCCCTTCGTTTTGGTCCCATCTGTAGGCTGAAATCTATCGAAATATTATTTTTATTTTTTTTTTTTTTTTTTTGAGGGGGGGGGACTTTGAATCTTTGTTTTTTTTTAAAAAAAGATGCAGTGTGTGAACATAGCCTAAGGCTATGTGCCCACGCTGCGGATTTAACGCGGATTTTGCCGCGGATTTACCGCGGATTTGCCGAAAATCTGCAGCAGCGGCACTTCCAAGCCATTTCAATGGCATTTTGGAAATGCTGTGCCCATGCTGCGGATTTTTCCGCGGCGGATTTGCCGCGGATTTTGATCCGGAAAAATCTGCAGCATGTCAATTATTGTTGCGGATTTTGTTGCGGATTTTTCCCATGCAAGTCAATGCAAGGTGTAAAATCCGCAAGAAATCCGCAGGTCTGTTCCCACAGGCTCTTTTTCCTGCGGATTTGGTGCGGATTTCGCAAACAAATCCGCAGGAAGTGATGTAGGATAGTTCAGGAAGAGGAAGTTTCACCATTTTGTAGTGTAGAGTAGTGGCAGTGTAGTCGTGTTGTGTCCGGACTCTGGATTGCCAGCTAAAAGCAGCTAGTTACAGGCTGCTTGCTTTTAGCTGGCAAAACAGGATCCCAGGTCTTTTTTCACAATTCTTTTTAAAAAAAAAAAAAAAAAAAATGTGCTCCGCTGTATTTTCACTGTCCAGCCCGATGCAAGCAAGCAACTGAGGGCTGTGCTTCTCAGCGGGATAAGGCTGAAGCATTCTCTGCCCCTCCCGCTGAGAAAAACAGTCCTCAGCTGCCCCTGAAAATGGCGGCTCCGTTGTGAAGCGCCATTCACAGGTGCTGTACCGAGGCTCATCCAGCTGCCCTGATGCATTTGGCTGGGTAATACGGGGTTAATGCCAGTTTTCTGCAAACTGGCACTAAGCCCGAGGTTCATAATGTCATGCCTGTGTAGACACAGCCATTATGAACCTCCGTTTGGTAATAAAGAAAAGAAAACACTTTTTTTAAAAATTTTATTTGAAAGAAAAACACACAAACATCCCTGATTGCCATCTTTATTACTCCCTGAATCCCCCGACGATAATCCATGACAGCTCCGATATGCGCCCGGCTGACCCGGGCACTGACGTCAGCCGGTGACAGCAGCCGTCAGTGTATTATTAAATGCTGCACAGCTCTTTTCCGGCAGCTGGGAACCTCTGATATCAGAGCCCTGGTCAGCTGACTTAATTCGCGAGCGCAGGCGGGTCAGCTGACTGCACACCGACAGATGACGATGTGCACTCATGTGACCCGGGCACGGACGTCAGCCGGTCCCAGCAGCCGTCAGTGTACGAGATGCTGCAAAGCTCTCTTCCGTCTGCTGGGACCGGCTGACGTCCGTGCCCGGGTCAGATGAGTGCACATCGGCCGACTATTCAGCTGTCGGTGTGCACTCAGCTGACCCGCCCGCGCTCGCGAATTAAGTCAGCTGACCGGCTGACTTCTGTGCCCGGGTCAGCTGATGCTGTGAAGTCGGCTGACCCGAGCTCAGCTATGAACTGAGCTGACCCGGCCAGTGAGTTCTGCCGCTCCCAGCAGCCGGCAGAGAGCTTTCCTGTGATATTGTCCTGGATTAACCTCTGAGGCTTGGGAGTAATAAAGATGGCAATCAGGGATGTGAGTGTGTTTTTCTTTCAATTAAAATTTTTAATAAAGGTGTTGTGTTTTCTTTTTTCCCAAATGGAGGTTCATAATGGCTGTGTCTACACAGGCATGACATTATGAACCTCGGGCTTAGTGCCAGTTTGCAGAAAACTCGCATTAACCCCGTATTACCCAGCCAGCCAAATGCATCAGGGCAGCTGGATGAGCCTCGGTACAGCACCTGTGAATGGCGCTTCACAACGGAGCCGCCATTTTCAGGGGCAGCTGAGGACTGTTTTTCTCAGCGGGAGGGGCAGAGAATGCTTCAGCCTTATCCCGCTGAGAAGCACAGCCCTCAGTTGCTTGCTTGCATCGGGCTGGACAGTGAAAATACAGCGGAGCACATTTTTTTTTTTTTTTTTTTTTAAATAACAGTGAAAGGGAACATGGGACCACATTTTTTGGCTATAAGCTGCGGCCACCACCACTGGGTTATTATATACAGCCTATTAGAATGTAAGAGCCCAGTGGTGTTGGCAGAGCCCAGTGGTGTTGGCCGCAGCTTTTCTGTATAAGCACACTGTGAGACTGCTAACAAATGGATAATGGAGAAGAAAGGAGGGTTGGGACAGGAAATGACAGAAACTTTTTTTTTGCCTTCAAAACAGTCAAAGCTTTATTCAGAAACACATTAGAGTACAATGGACAAAATCCGCATCAAAATCCGCAATGAAATCCGCGTCAAATCCGCAGCTATGCTATGGTGCGGATTCTGGGGGAAAGCTGCGGATTTTGAGGCAGAAAAATCCGCAGCAACATTCTCTCGTGGACACATAGCCTTAGGTGCCACCACTCTGATTTTAGTGAGAGATACTGATGCCAATGGATTCTCTTCTGCTGTCTGGTGCACATGCTGACCTACCACGTGCCCTACTATGATACCTTCTTTTGGGTGGAATGATCATCCTCCAGCCACTTAGTTTTATTAATATTCTATCGTAAGCCTTGCTGATCAGTGAACAAGTAGAGCTAGTTAGTGACATTATAGAACACTAGAAGGTGGCCCGATTCTACGCATGGGGTATTCTAGAATTACGTATTGTGTAGTTAATGTATGTTTTTTGTTATATGATATAGATGTTGTATGTAGTTACCAAGTTTTTGTGTAGGGCGCTGTACATGTTCTGGGTGTGGCGGGGGGTGAGAGCGGTGTTGTTTTTGTGTTGCGTTGTGTGTGTTGCGTTGTTTGTGGAGCTCTGTGTGTCTGTAGCGTTGTGTGTTGTGCGGTTGGTGTGGGGGGTGTGTGTGTGTGTGTGTGTTTTGGGGGGAGGTATGTTTTGTGCAATGTGTGTGTTGTGCGGCATGTGCGTATATTTGTGTGTGCCGCGGTGTTTGTGTGTTGGGTGTCTGTGTGTGTGTGGGTGTCTGTGTAGGGCGGTGTTTGTGGTTCCCTGTGTGTGTGTGTGTGTGTGTGTGTGTGTGTGTTTTTTGGGGGAGGTGTGCACCCCCCATCGTGCTCCATCCCCCATGTTGCGCACCCCCCCATCGTGCTCCATCCCCCATATTGCGCACCCCCCATCGTGCTCCATCCCCCATGCTGCGCACCCCCCATCGTGCTCCATCCCCCATGTTGCGCACCCCCCATCGTGCTCCATCCCCCATGCTGCGCACCCCCCCATCGTGCTCCATCCCCCATGCTGCGCACTCCCCATTGTGCTCCATCCCCCATGCTGCGCATTCCCCATTGTGCTCCATCCCCCATGGTGCGCATTCCCCATCGTGCTCCATCCCTCATGCTGCGCATTCCCCATCGTGCTCCATCCCTCATGCTGCGCATTCCCCATCGTGCTCCATCCCTCATGCTGCGCATTCCCCATCGTGCTCCATCCCTCATGCTGCGCATTCCCCATCGTGCTCCATCCCTCATGCTGCGCATTCCCCATCGTGCTCCATCCCCATGCTGCGCACTCCCCATCGTGCTCCATCCCCCATGCTGCGCATTTCCCATCGTGCTCTATGCCCCATGCTGCGCATTCCTCATCGTGCTCCATCCCCCATGCTGCGCACTCCCCATCGTGCTCCATCCCCCATGCTGCGCACTCCCCATCGTGCTCCATCCCCCATGCTGCGCACTCCCCATCGTGCTCCATCCCCCATGCTGCGCACTCCCCATCGTGCTCCATCCCCCATGCTGCGCACTCCCCATCGTGCTCCATCCCCCATGCTGCGCACTCCCCATCGTGCTCCATCCCCCATGCTGCGCACTCCCCATCGTGCTCCATCCCCCATGCTGAGCACTCCCCATCGTGCTCCATCCCCCATGCTGCGCACTTCCCATCGTGCTCCATCCCCCCATGCTGTGCACCCCCCATCGTGCTCCACAGTCACACAGCAGACAGTATACACGCACACATCTGATCGCATACACTCACACCCCACTTCTGCCTGTGCCCTCCGGTGGGAGGTCCCAGCAGCTGTGCTGCACGCCGTGCTCCTCTGCTTTCTACCGACACGCACACACCCGATCGCATACACGCACGCACACACACACACTGACGATATCGCACATACGCGCTCACACACTCACAACATCCGGAGATACCACATGCTTCTGGCCATGTGATCCTCCGGCAGGTCCTGGAAGATCACTGCACACACAGGATTGCCGCCGAGAAGCAAGCGATATCACGGGATGTTGTGAGTGTGTGGATGCGATCTGATGTGTGTGTGTGTTCTGCCGCTGCAGGACCTTGATGCGCTCAACTGGGAGCCGGTGTACGCTGGTAACCATGCTAGACAATATTACCCTTTCCCCCGCTCGCACGGGAGCCCACACCAGCGTACGCCGTCAACCCCAGCAATGCGAGAGTATGTGTCGGTTGGGTTGGCGGCGTACGCTGATGTGGGCTCCCGGGGTTACAGCACTCACCTGGGAGTCGGGTCTCCGTGTCGTTCCGGGGAATGCGTGCAGGGGCGTAGCAGAGTTGCTAATGCGTGCAGGGTGCCGGGGCGAAAGGCCAATCCGTGTGGGGGGCGGAGCCTGGGCGAGCTGCAAATCTGTGCGGGGGGGGGGCGGAGCCAAGGCGAGGCGAACGGCCAATCCGTGCGGGGGGGCGGAGCCGAGGCGAGCGGCCAATCCGCTGTTTGTCACCATAAGGACACAATTTTGGAGCAAGACAGACAGACAGAATAAGGCAATTATATATATAGACTAGAAGGTGGCCCGATTCCACGGATCGGGTATTCTAGAATTTACGTATTGTGTAGTTAATGTATGATTTTTGTTATATATATATATATATATATATATATATATATATATATATATATATATATATATATATATATATATGTGTTGTTGTGTGTAGTTACCAAGTGTTTGTGTAGGGGCTGTACATGTTCTGGGTGTGGCGGGGGGTGAGAGCGGTGTTGTTTGTGTGTTGCGTTGTTTGTGGAGCGCTGTGTGTGTGGTGTGTTTTGGGGGGAGGTATGTTTTGTGCAATGTGTGTGTTGTGCGGTATGTGCGTATATTTGTGTGTGCAGTGTTGTCTGTGTGGGTGTCTGTGTAGGCAGTTGTTTGTGGTTCCCAGTGGTGTGTGTGTGTGTGTGTGTGTGGTGTGTTGTGCAGTGCGCGCGCGTGTGTGTTGGGGGGGAGGTGTGCACTTCCAAACGTGCTCCATCCGCCATGCTGCGCACTCCCAAACGTGCTCCATCCCCCATGCTGCGCACCCCCCATCGTGCTCCATCCCCCATGCTGCACCAGCATCAGCCTCTCTACCCGCAGCATCAGCCTCTCTGTCCGCAGCATCAGCCTCTCTGTCCGCAGCATCAGCCTCTCTGTCCGCAGCATCAGCCTCTCTGTCCGCAGCATCAGCCTCTCTGTCCGCAGCATCAGCCTCTCTGTCCGCAGCATCAGCCTCTCTGTCCGCAGCATCAGCCTCTCTGTCCGCAGCATCAGCCTCTCTGTCCGCAGCATCAGCCTCTCTGTCCGCAGCATCAGCCTCTCTGTCCGCAGCATCAGCCTCTCTGTCCGCAGCATCAGCCTCTCTGTCCGCAGCATCAGCCTCTCTTCTCTCAGCCTCCCCATCCCAGCCTTCCCCAGGATCAGCCTCTCTCCTCCCAGCCTCCTCCAGCACGCCCTGCTCCTCTGCCGACACTCACAGATCCGATCGCATACACTCACACACACACCCGATCGCATACACTCACACACACACACACACACACACTGACGATATTGCACATACGCGCTCATACTCACAACATCCGGAGATACCACATGCTTCTGGCCATGTGATCCTCCAGCAGGTCCTGGAAGCTCACAGCACAGTATCGCCGCCGAGAAGCAAGCGATATCCCAGGATGTTGTGAGTATGTGGATGCGATGTGAGGTGTGATCTGATGTGTGTGTGTGCTGTTATGTGTGTGCGTGTGTGTATGTTCCGCCGCTGCAGGACCTTGATGCGCTGGTATCTCGTCCCCCGCTCGCACGGGAGCCCACACCAGCATACGCCGGCCAGCCCCAGCAATGCGAGGGTATGTGTCGGCTGGGTTTGCGGCGTACGCTGATGTGGGCTCCCAGGGGTACAGTACTCACCTGGTAGTCGTGGCTCAGTGACCGTGTCGGTTTTTTGTACTTGTTTGTGCATGTGTGGAATGACACAATAGGGGACCAGTATGGGACATTTAACAAGTTGTGGAAGGAATTGTCTGACTTGCAATGATTTCCTATGGGAAATCTTGCTTTGCTGAACGAGTAACTTGGTTAACAAGCACAGTCCCAGAACGGATTGTTCTCGTTAACAAAGGTTCCACTGCATATCGTATATATGAAACCATATTACAATGCCCGTTATTGCATTGTTATATTGTTTTCTGAATTTCCCATTTTAGGCCCTGTGCGCACACTGTGTTATTTGCCGCGTTGTTTGCTGCAGAAAAGGTGCGGTTTTTGTTCATAACCTTTCTGCAGCCCTTCCTCAGCAAAATCTATGTGACAACCAAAATGCTGTGTGCACACTGCGGATTTTTTTTTTTCCTATAGGTTTTGTTGCAGAAGCATATCACTTCTTTTCCGCCGGTACCTGTGTTTTTTGCCATAGATAATGGTAAAAAACGCAGGGCCCAACCCGCGAAAAACCGCAGTAAAATTGTGGGTGCATTTTTGCCGTGGGTGCGGGAATTCTGCTTGAGGGTGCGGATTTTTCTTAAAGTCAAATTTCCCAGTGCGCACAGACCCTTACTGTCAACTTGCTACACCAACCAGCCGCCATTTTGTCGACCAAACCCAGGTCCTATACTGTAAAGGCCAGATCTGTGTAGTGCCTGAAATACTGAGTATTCCCTTGGCTGGTCTCCATATCTGTCCGTGGAAGCTCACTTTAGAGTTGACACATCTCTATACCACTAATGTATATCCAGCATGAGTCTCTGATTCAATTCTATGGCCTATACTTTACGGTATACATGTTGTTGTTATTATTGGAAATAGGCCTATGCTATAATCCTAAAACTATTTGTTTTAACAAATCCCATCCCTGTAATTTGCCAATTAGACGTCAAGGTGTGATATCAGAATTTCTATCATCCAAGCGTATTCCTTGGTGTATAATGCTATCCACTGTATGGTACCTTGCACGCGTGTGTTTGATGTCTGTATCGATATACCACCCGCTGACCTATTTTTTTTTTTTTTTTTTTTTCCCTCGCCTCTTTTTTTTCTAAACTATTGAATTTTACATGTTTGAACTCATTTCCGACAGCTGGGGAACAGGACCATTTGTCAAACTGAACAGTGCTGAGTTATAAGTACACACCATAGGACAGTGATCAGAAGAGCAGTGAGGAAATTAAAATGCGCGTCCATACATATTTTTTGCAGAACTAGGAAGCTGTGAAGAACGTGATTAGGATGGCAAGGGGAATGTGAAGCTAGTATGTAAATCCACTTTCGTTCCAGTCTCCCCACGTAACCTATCTTTTCTTGTATCCTGAGTGCTGATCTGATAAATATAAAGGTGCACTGTGCTTCTGAGCATACAGCGGGGCTTGGATACAGCTGCCAGACGAATGTGCCCAGCTAGAGTTTTCCTCCTGGCATTTTATTTCACTTCACTCTGAATGATTAATGTACAGATAATACAGCTTCATGGCACGGATGGACCCTCATGTCCTCATATCCTATTCTAAAATATATACAAAAAGATAGAAGTTTTCACAAGGAGCCAAAGTGACTCAAAGCTGATAGATACCTGCTGTGCCCCACTAGAGAAGCCAAAACCAGCTGTAGGAAGTGATAAATGGTTGCTGTCTGTGTTTCTTTTCTTTTAAACAGGAAATTTTTCAAACCACAGTCAATAAAGAAATTACTAAGGGATGTGACAAACTTTCCCTTCTCAAGAACCGATGCTTAATGTTGTTAAACTTTCTTAAAACAGGTCTTGTATCATAAATTCTGTAGAGGGCATTTCTGGATTGTAGATCTGTCCTGTCTCTGAAACTGCATATTGACCAAAATGGCCTTCGATCTGGCACAGGATTTTTAGATTGCCATGCAGTAAAAATAATGTGTTAGTTTTTTTTATTTTGTTAATCTAGAAGTGTGTATAGATAATGAGTATGTTTTTAGACTTTTTTTTTATGTTGTAGCTATTTAAGAAATTTCCACGATGAGTAGCCATGTCTGAGACGTACTTCCTTCCTGTGTGAAGAGTACAGCGAGGAGTATGTACTTATGAATGAGAGTGACTTGACTCAGAATGGTTGTAGCTTCTACCCCCCCCCCCCCCCCAGAGACCATAGTGACAGGGGAAATGCATGCAGAGCCCAATCTGTACATACAGGCCTCAATTCATTAAGACTGGCATACCCACCATGTCAGAAATGCTACTCTGCTCAGGGGTTGGCGTATAATTCTGGTGTAGGCTATGCAAGTACCATAACATGGCGTGGCTTTAGAAGAATTTATCTGGTGGGTTTCGTCTCGATCCACCCACTTTTGACGTAGCTTGTCATTTGCATTGGCATTAAAACACCAAGTCACAAAATTTAAGCACATCCTCGAGTTTTTTGACTTTTCAGAGTGGTTTATTCCAGTAATCTGGCCCTAATTCATTAGTCTTTGGCCATGTTGTAACTGTCTTACATTATCTAGATCTCCAGCAATATGAAGTGATTCTCTTCATTCTTTCCTAGTCTACACAGGAAAGCTAATACATGAACGACATAAGACATTCCCAGAATGTATTTAATGGCACTAGCGATTAGTGTAAAACTGTTTTTGGTTGTTGTTTGTCGGTTCATTTTGGCCTAGAATGTCGTTCACTACATCTTCCAAAGAATACGTGTCATGGTTTCACTTTCCTGAGTTCAACATTGCTAAGCAGTAAAGATCAGCGTATCTTTTAAAGGGAACCTGTCATCAGAAATTTTGCTTTAAACCTAAAAGTTTCCCTCTCTGCAGCTCATGGGCTGCATTCTAGCAAGGTTCCTGTACTTTTAGTGGCCCCTTTTTAAACCAAATTAAATACTTTATAAACTTGTATCTTTTGCTATGTAAATTTTGTAAATCGTCCATGGGGGCGGGCTCTCTGCTGACCGTTGCTGTTCCTCCAGCAGATTTACGCCCCCCCCCCCCAATGCTGAATTTCAAATCTCCGGACGCCGCCCGTGGTCCCGCGCATGCGCTGTGCGACTGTAGCGGGACTGTGCACTGTGTGCACGTGTGACCGCTGGTGACGTTTTGCGCAGGCACGAGGTTATGGGCGGCGCTGTGTGTCATCAGCAAGTGCCGCCCATAACCTCGTGACCGCACTTTCCCCTCTTCCTCCAGCGTTCTGCGCAAGCGCTTGCTGGCCAGATGACCCGACGTCACCTCTTTCCCATCTTGCCCTGCTGCAGGGTAAGATGGGAAGGAGGTGACGTTGGGTCATTTGGCCGGCGAGCGCTTGCGCAGAACGCTGGAGGCAGTGGGGGAAAGCGCATCCACGAGATTATGGGCGGGCACTTGCGATGCAATCACAGCGCCGCTCATAATCTCGTGCTTGTAACACACGTCACCAGCGATCCTGGCGTGGGCGGCACCTCGGGCGCAGTGGGCGGCGTCCTGATGGATGAAATGGAACGTGAGGGGACGGCGTCAATGTGCTGGAGGAACAGCAACGGTCAGCAGAGAGCCCGCCCCCATGGACGATTTACAAAATTTACATAGCAAAAGGTACAAGTTTATAAAGTATTTAATTTGGTTTAAAAGGGGCCACAAAAAGTACAGGAACCTTGCGAGAATGCAGCCCACGAGCTGCAGAGGGGGAAACGTTTAGGTTTCAAGCTAAATTTCTGATGACAGGTTCCCTTTAAAGATCGAATTTGCTGCTTTCAGCAGATTTTTCTCAAAAATCATGTATTTGCTTAGAACATTCACTTGGGGAGAGGGAAAACATATGTTCAAATTTGTGTGAAACTGCGAATTTCAAGAAATTCAACTCCCTTAATCTTTTACGGATCTATCTACTCATCACTACGAAGACCCACAAGGCATTCTCCCATGACTCCCAATTTTTCTCATGGAGCGTCTCGCATTCTGCTCTGACAATTTAAGTCTTCTTGAACCTCGTTACTTCTCCTTTTGGTTGGCGCTTTAGGCAGCCATATCAGCATCTATAAGACAGTAGAAGTGGCCCGATTCTAACGCATCGGGCATTCTAGAATTTATTGTGTAGTTAATGTATGATTTTTTTTTATTATATAATTAATTATAATTTGTTGTGTAGTTGCCAAGTGTTTATGTAGGGCGCTGTAAATGTTCTGGGGGGGGGTGAGAGCGGTGTTGTTTGTGTGTTGCATTGTGTGGGTGGGGGTGTGGGTGTGTGTGTCTAGGAGGAGTAGTCCTGGGGAGGGAGGAGGATAATAGGAGGAGTAGTCCTGGGGGAGAGAGGAGGATAATAGGAGTAGTAGTCCTGGGGGGAGAGGAGGATAATAGGAGGAGTAGTCCTGGGGGGAGAGAGGAGGATAATAGGAGGAGTAGTCCTGGGGGGAGAGAGGAGGATAATAGGAGGAGTAGTCCTGGGGGGAGAGAGGAGGATAATAGGAGGAGTAGTCCTGGGGGGAAAGAGGAGGATAATAGGAGGAGTAGTCCTGGGGGGAGAGAGGAGGATAATAGGAGGAGTAGTCCTGGGGGGAGAGGAGGATAATAGGAGGAGTAGTCCTGGGGGGAGAGAGGAGGATAATAGGAGGAGTAGTCCTGGGGGGAGAGGAGGATAATAGGAGGAGTAGTCCTGGGGGGAGAGAGGAGAATAATAGGAGGAGTAGTCCTGGGGGAGAGGAGGATAATAGGGTGAGTAGTTCTGGGGAGAGAGGAGTATAATAGGAGGAGTAGTTCTGGGGAGAGAGGAGTATAATAGGAGGAGTAGTCCTGGGGGGGAGGTGTATAGGTGCCCAATGTGTGTGGGGGGGGCGTGGCCGAGCCGAGTGGCCAATGCGACGGTTGTCACTGTAATGACGTCATTTAGGAGACAGACAGAATAAGGCATATATATATAATATATATATATATATATATATATATATATATATATATATATATATATATATATATATATATATATATATATATATATATATATATATATATATATATATATATATATATATATAATATCATACATATTCCTTGTCTTTTGACAGCCAGCAGGGAACCAATCATGAGGCTTTTCATGTATAACCTAAAGCCAGTGCTATACTGGCACTATCAGGCTGATTCTATACATGCCTTTAGTGGTCAGCTCTGATGTTTTTAGGTTTTGAAATCCAAAAAAGTAATTTTATAAAATCTGCAGCTTCTTGAGTGACAGTATCTGAGAATCAGCTAATAAATAGCTGGGGGGATATTCAGTGATTCCCGCCCCCCTACCTGTTGTTCCTCCCTCTCTTTTATTTATGCTAACTTTTACTATTTACTAATTTCTTCACTAAAATGGCATCGGAGTTGGTGCCTGCGCATAGCGCTTATCTCTGGCGCCATCTTTGTGAAGATCATGTGACCTCCCCTCTGCTTTTCTTTTTCTTGCGGCTGAGAGGGTGGCGCATGCACCCTTGCATCTTCTGCTCTCTCGTGATCGTGAGAGTGTGGGCGGTCACAACAGAAGTGGAGAACAGCTGATCGGAGGATGCGATTAGCTGCAGAAGAGGACATTGTGCCAGTACATCGTGCAGCACCAAGACATCGTGCCAGGACAGTTTGCAGTGCCAGGACAGTTTGCAGCGCCAGGGCACCGTGCCAGCAAAGCAGCCTGCCAGGACAGCAGGATTCATCTCACCGTCTCAAAGGTATGTTCATATGCCTTCCCTGCTTCTGCAGCTAATTGCATCCTCCGATCAGCTGTTTTCCACTTCTGTTGTGACCGCACGTGCTCTCACGGTCACAACAAGAATAGAAGATGTGAGGGCGTATGCGCCGCCCTCTGAGCCGCAAGAAAAGAATTGCAGGAGGTCACACGATCTTCACAAAGATGGCGCTGGAGATAAACGTTAGGCGAAGGTGCCAACTGCAATGCCATCAAAGTGAAGAAATTAATAAATAGTAAAATTAGCATAGAGAACAGACAAAGGGAAGAACAGGCAGGGGGGCACTATGAATACCCACCCAACTATTAGCTGATCCTTAGCTGCTGTCACTCAAGAAGCTGCAGATTTTATAAAGTTTAATTTCTTGGATTTCAAAACCTAAACATCTGAGCTGACCGCTAATGGTATGTAGAGTACAGTCTGATAGTGCCAGTATAGCACTGGCTTTAGCTTACATATGAAAATCCTGATGATTGGTTCCCTTTTAACCTTTTAGTGACTAAGTTTTAGACCATGTGAACATGAGTAGTTTGAGTTTTTTTAACTTCAGTGTATATATAGCCAAAACCAGGAGTGGGTAAAAAAAATGCAGAAGTAGTGCACGTTTCTATTATCCTTTTTCCTCTGATTGCAAGCCAAAATCAGGAGTGGATCAAAGAGAGATAAAAAAAAAAACTCACCAAAGACTCAATGTGTGCACGTGTCCTTACTGTCTCCTGCCACCATCCATCCAAAAACCAAACACATAACTACCGTACTTTACAACTTAGGATTGTAGTATAAAAAAGTTACAGGAAAATTGTATCTAAAGCTTGTGGCATTCAGGTAATTTTATGATGCTAATATAATTCATAACCAGCAATTTTAATGCTTTAAGTGGCATAAAAAATGTTATGGAAAATGTTTTACTTATAAAATATATTGTAGGTTTCTACATATTTTTATCAGGCTGTGTCTTTTTAAAATTCCTTTTACAAAAGCATCCTTTTTTATGCTGTAAAACTAAGATTTTTGGCAAACAATACAATGAGAAATCCGTCTAGCACCCAGAGCGGAGATGTGACCGCACAGGGACCGGAATTAAGAGTGTCATTGTCAAGGACATGAACACCTAGGCCTGATTCCCAGTGAAGTTGTCTAGCAAAATCCATTTGCCTTAAAGATTAAAAATTCCAATTTCTTTAAGCTTCAATTTTCATTTCATAGGCATGAACGAATAGATACTTAAATTCTCCGGCATGGGTGTAGCTTTGTGCAACTTTTCTTCTATAGCTACATCATAATTTAACTTTTCTTTTTTTACCCTATTTTGGGTGGCATTTTTCATTCATTGGCATGAATAATGCAGCTTGTGCCATTTTCATACATTTTGTTTCAATCTGAACACGTGCATCTTAAGTTGTACATCTTTTTTTGTTTCGTTATATATTTTTTTTTTTCTTTCTTTAAAGCTTTAAGGTTTCAAATACTACAGAGGCATCTGAAACTATCACGCTGGTTTGAACATCTTTCATGCCAACCCATTAATAGCTAGAACAGGAGATCCTCATATCTTTGTCATTTAATCTTCACACCTGCTGAATTGACTGCCTCCTAAATCCCGTCTCGTTGTGTTATTCCAGCCTGTGTTCTTTTCCAATTTGATAAGACAGAAATCCTTATCTACACCTTTGCTAGTGTTTTTATGTCTCTACTCGGCAACATGGAGCACCACAGACAGTTTAACAAGCTGTAAGAGACAGGTGTTAGACAGCACTGTTGGTCTGGGAATAGCCTGCGTTCCTCCAAGGAAGAATAGATGGACTCGGAAATAACTGTAAGATGTGGACTTTTACAGCTTCTACCAGCGTACTTGTGACAAACAACTAATTTGCAAGAAATCTAATTTATACTTGTCATCTAGATGTACAGCACATGTCCTATACGCAAGATGTATTAGCCCGCATTGAGTTTACAGCATGAAAATGTATGAAATCCAAATTTCAGGAGGTCTTTGTTTAATAACCCTTCTGAAAATCAAGAAGTCATTTTAATTTTCTTCAACTTCTTCCACATTTTAAGACTCTTGTTTCTATCTCCTCTAGTGCACTCCTGGGTAAAGGCATGGAAGCAGATGTAGTGCACTCTTATGTACAGTTGCCTTTTTAATTATAAAGGTTTTTAGCTGTCCAACTTTCTCCCCGAGAAACGGCTAAATGTTGTGGCATCTGCTTCGCGAGGATACAGTAACAATGAACTGACAATCCAAAAACCGCAATGACAGATGCAGTCTCATAAGGCTCGCGTTCCCATAGATGTTTTCTCTTGTTTATCTCTTAACAATGTTAAGAATTCATTTTAACAAGTTCTTGTCTCACTTGATAAGGCGAGTATCCGGAGCATCCAACTAAATCAATGGGAATTACTAGATGCATATCCTATCTGCTTCCTGTAACCAGCGCTAATGAAGCGGAAGGACATGTTCTGCTCCTGCAAACGGTTCATACAAATTTGTGTGAGCGGCTATTATTTTACATTTTCTACCTAACTTTCATTTCATTTAGGCAGTGCGGAAGGCCAAGCTGAATAAAGTGCAAGAGAATAAGAAAAGCAGGAAAATTGTTAGTTTAGCTGCGTTACAGTAGAGCTCATTTAAAATTGTATAGTCCGAATTTTTATTAGTTATTATCTTATTAAAAAAGTTTAAAAAATCCAGTACTTTTAGGTTGTTTTTAGCCACTTTTTTTAATCGCGTATCAGCAGCATTGCATGAACAGCAATGAAATAGAACGTAATGATTTAACAGAATTACAAATTGAACTGATCTCAGAATGGTGCTAAATTAAAGTTGATGCAATATGGAAGCAGAACAATTTATGAAAGAAAATATATGTCGATTTGTGTGAATAAGCTCATACTGTGATAGACTATTGTAAAATGGACCAGGCCTGATGAGTCTGCATTAATGTCTTAGAGGGTAGAACCAGTAGTAGGAGGAGAGGGTTAGTAGTCTGCTCTGCTGACTTTTAGATTAAAAAAATCCAAAGGACGTTGTATATGATTGGACCATGCGGTTTATTGTCTATGCGTTTCCAATTTGAAGCAACTTCATCATGAGAGCTACAAAATATTGTGGTTCTGTGGATGAAGCTGGTTCAACTTTGAAATCCGTAGAGACTAAACCACATGGTTATATCATATGCAGCATCTTCTGAATTTCTTGAATCTAACATAATCAGCGCAAACTAATACTCCTATCCTACTACTGGTTTAACCCCCACGTTAGCAGAGCAGCGCTTTCTCTTTTGGTCTGCTCTGTCAATGCAATGTCACTGCCATCATCATGTTGATTGACAGCTGGCACCCCACCGTTAAGCAGCAGTGAGACAGCTGTTAATGAGCATGATTTGGTAGAGCAAAAGAGAAGAAGCTGCTCTGTCTTTGTGATGTCACTATAAAAAGGAGAATCCTCAGTAGGAGCAATTGGTGACCACCCTAGCTGGCGGAAATCATCATCAGCTAGAACAAGCAGGCAGTTGGACGACCCATATGAAAAAATAAAATCCCAGACAACTCCTTTTAATTTATTGCAATAAACATATGTTAAGAACAATGGGTTCATAAAGTTGATGGATTCCCCCCCCCCCCTTTTTTTGTTTTGGTTTTTTTTTTTTTTTAGCCCACGCCTAAAAAAGAAAAAAAATATATATATAATAGGTGTGTGTGTGTGTGTGTGTGTATATGTATGTATATATGTATGTATATGTGTGTGTGATATAGATATATATATTCTATATATATATATATATATATATATATATATATATATATATATATATATATATATATATATACATATACATATACATATATATATATATATATATATATATATATATATATATATATATATATATATATATATATATATATATATATATATATATATATATATATATATATATATATATATATATATATATATATATATATTATATATATATATATATATAATTTATTACTACTTCTTCAACATTAGAGACCAGTAGCCATCTTTGCTGGCAAGCACATTGCCAACCCATTATTTGTCAAATAAGCAGAGGACACTTGTGATGGCATGGCTGTTGGTAGCAGACCTCTATATACTGTACGTTGATGATCTGGGCATATGGTTCATTTTAACTCTTTGCTATCGCAAACTCTAGTCTTATTGTGAAATATTTAAAAAATGTTATGCAGTTGCAGAATAACTGCTCTGCAGATCAGCTCCTATTCTTTTCACAGAAGCTATTGTACAATACTATTGAATGGTGCTGGGCATTGCAGATCTGTTCAAAGTTCACATCCCGCTGCCATTTTAGCAAAATATCTGCTGATCTTTGAGGATTCTGGGTGTTGGACCCTCCCTGATCTTAAAATGATTCTCTTTCCTGTGTAAAACCTCTGTAATGGAATCAAGCAGCTTGCCATGTGCTGTATTGCATATAAGTTTCCAAACTACGTGGTCATTATTAGAGATGAGCAGACCCGTGGTTCAGTAACGCTTTCGATAAAGTTCAGTTGGTGACCCAGGCTTGACCTGAACTTTGATCTGTAAGCCCGGACCCCTTAGGAAGTCAATGATTGGGCAGCTCGGCTCTCCACCCACATGTAGCCATCTATAAACTGAGCATTTCTGGGTGAGGTAGGGTTTTTACCCCCAGTGAAAGCCATTCAGAAACTGCAAGCGACTCGCACTGGGCCTCGCATCGAGCGTACCTGAGCACCCCGATGCTCAATTGAGTGGTTAGCGTACCTACAGCACACGTACTGACAGGTGTTTTTTTTTTTTTTGTTTAAATCCGTGTTCAGTGCAAACCACTAACTTTACAGTTCAGGTACGCTTATCTCTAGTCATTTTAAACTAATTACGGATTTTTTTTTTCACATTAAATGCAGTTTAAAAAAAAAAAAAAGTGCAGAGGTTGCTGTCATCCATGCCCTTGAAATTCATCCTTAACTTGTTTTCAGCAGACAATGTCACGGTAGAGGTGATGCGTAACTGATTAAGTTGTTCCCACACTAATTTTCAGAACAGGGAATTTTAAGTCTCAATTGAATCTGTTTATCCCCATTAAAGTAGAGCAGTTGTGTGTGGATTCTGGCTTGACCACTGCTGCAGTCATTCTTTATGGGACAAATTGAAAAAGCTGAGTGCAGCACTCGGCTGCCCCATGGAAAATGAATGGATCAGTGGTCGACCACGCACATTGCCACTCCTTATAAAAGTGCCCCATTCTGCGGTGTTTGGACCCCCACCGATCGCTAAGTTTTCCCTTATACTGTAGATACGTGACACCTTGTTTTCTCTGTACAATACTTTTTTTTTTTTTTCTTTTTAGAGCTTATAAAGGAAAGCGAGATGACCGATATTTTCAATCACTCCTAATCCTTGTGTAGATAGACCTCCGTGAATTCTGCGTTTTTGAGTACTGGGAGCGTTCCTTTGCTGACAGAGCTCTGTTACAGATTGCTGGAGGCCGGTTCCCTGCTTATTAGAATGCTTGTTGCTAAATGTTTTACCAGTCTTCAGGCCCTTTCCTGTCTGCTGATGTGAATCATGAGATTATTATTCCACCTTACAGAGCTATGGACACGGTTTGTCTTTGTGCCAGAAATATTACATAACATTGCAGTGAGTGTGTAGTTTCCACACCCCTCTCACACCCCTACTTCTCATTGGTAGGGATGGAGGAGGCTTCTGTTACTTAACCTGCCTGAGACACATGACTACATTTACGTCAGTGAAGTTGCCGTCATATGGTTATCTGACACTGTGTTTCCCTTGTGCTGAAATCTGGTGTACATGTTCTGCCCAAAGCATTGACATTCATTATACCACATAGTTTAATGTTTACAATGCTGGATTGTTCCTGCAGCAGGAAGGTATCTGACCATTGGTTTAGAAACTGAAAAGTATCTAAACCTGCATTATCTCACCTTAACAGGATCTTTTTTTTTTGTTACTGAAGATATATATATTTTTTTTGTCACAATTAAGGTAAAAATCCAAGTGTACAGCAGATTAGAAAACTGGTGACAACTGCTTAATGCAAGACTTAGATGTCCTTTAAGGCTAGGTTCACATTTCCGTTGTTTTAAATTCGTCAGGTCCGTCAGCAACGGCTCCGTCGTTTTTTAGATGTCAACTGACGCAACGGATGTGCTTTTCACAGGATTCCGTTCACAGGAATCCTGTGAAAAAAAACCCCCAACTGATCCGTCGCGTCCGTTACATCCGCTGTGCGTCCGTTTTTTGTGTTTGGGAGAGCCCAGTGGGTGTGTCAAACATGCTGGGCATGCTCAGTAGAGCATGACGGAATCCAGCACTGGATTCCCTTGTAAGACGGATTACGACGGAATCCAGCACCATAGACAAACATTACAAGCTTGACAGATTCCTGCGCGGTGCGTTAATTTTGACGGCCCAAAAAACGTTACATTCTGCGTTGTTTCCGCCTGGCGGTCAGTCCAAAAACGACTGACCTCCCGCGCAGCGGATGCAACGCAAGGTCATCAGTCGCAATCTGCCACTAATACAAGTCTATGGGAAACAACGGCATCCGCTAAACGGATTCCGTTGTTTACCAGAGGCGCAGATTGTGACTGATACAATTCGGCCTAAATGTGAACCTAGCCTAAGACCGTGCAGTTGATCAGTAGGAACAATCCTGCTAAGCTGCCTATATGGGCATGTAGGTCATACAAAGTTACATAAACTGATTCCTTAAAGGGAACCTGTCACCAGATTTGGCGACTATAAGCTGCGGCTACCACCACTGAGCTCTTATACAGCATTCTAACATGCTGTATATAAGAGCCCAGGCCGCTGTGTAGAACATAAAAATCACTTTGTAATACTCGCCTAAGGGGCAGTGCGGTGCAGACTGGTCGGATGGATGTTTCCATTCTCCAGTATCTGTGCCTCCTTTTGGCCATCTTTGTCCTTCTTCTTCTGAAGCCTGGGTGCATAACGCTTCCTACGTCATCCACACTATCCGACATTGAGGTCCCGCGCAGGCACACTACAATACTTTGATCTGCCCTGTTCAGGGCAAATTAAAGTGCACCTTCGTAGTACCTCAATGCTGGCTAGTGTGGATGACGTAGGACGTGTCATGCATTCAGGCTTTAGAAGAAGAACCAAGATGGCCAAAAGATACTGGAGAATGAAGACATCCATCCGACTAGTCTGCACTGCACCGCCTCTTAAATCATAATGAGAATTACTAGTGTATTACATATAATGACTGATAGTCTGCTCTTCTGATCTAACCGCAGAGTTTTCTGTGATTACAGTATTGCTTTTAAAATGAAAAAAAAAATCTCTGCAGTTTTTAAATCTTCTCACATTGTGTTAGCAGTGGAGCTGTTAGCAACTAACACTTCTTCAGCTTCCATCTCGCAGACATCCAGTATATGGGAAGGGGGAGTACAGCTGAGCAGACGACACTGCTGGAGGAGATGTAGATTTCTAATGAGAGCAAGCTCAGGTCTGCTGTGCTTCATATTAGTGATAAATTTAGGATGATATTTTTTTGCAATCGATTTGTAAAAATATCGGAAATTTGGTGAAAACGTTGGTAGGTTTTTCATATTTCAAACATTAAAATGCTATGCCCTTAAAGGGAACCTGACAGCAGATTTGGGGCTTATAAGTTGCGGCCACCACCACTGAGCTCTTCTACAACATTCTAACATGCTGTATATATGAGCCCAGGCCGCTGTGTAGAACGTAAAAATCACTTTATAATACTCAATTAAACGGTCGCTGCGGTGGAGTTGGGTCATATGGGCGTTTTCTCTTCTCCAGTGCCGGCGCCTCCACTTTCGGCCATCTTTGTTGTCGTTCATCTGAAGCCAGAGTGCATGACGTCCTCCACACTCGCTGGCATTGAGGTCCTGCGCAGGCGCACTTTGATCTTGCGCAGGGCAGATTAAAGTATTGTAGTGCGCCTGCGCACGACCGGTGACTGTGTATGACGTAGGATGCCTCATGCACACAGGCTTCAGAAGGAGGATAAAGATGGCCGAAAGAGGAGGCGCCGGCACTAGAGAATAGAGACGCCCATATGACCCAACTGCAGTGACAGTTTAGGTATTATAAAGTGATTTTTTTTTTTTTTTTTTTTTTTTTTTTTAATGTTCTACACAGTGGCCTGGGCTCTTATATACAGAATGCTGTATATAAGAACCCATGGTGGTGGCCGCAACTTATAGGCTCCAAATCTGGTGACAGGTTCCCTTTAAACCAGAAAGTTGTGTCATACAAAATAGTTAGCGTTTAGCACGTTTACTTTACATCAGCATGATTTTTTTGAAATGTACTTTTTTTTTTTTTTTTTAAGAAGGGTTAAATATAAACTTGCACAATTGACCCCATTTTGGAAACTTCCTCTCGAGTATTTCATCTAGGGAATTAATAAGCATAACCATTCGTCTAATATTATTCAATTCTGTGAATCGCCTGAATAAATGAAAAATTAACATTTTTACCACAAAATTCTTGATTTTAGCTACAGATTTTACATTTTCACACCGGGAAATGGGTAAAAATGACACCAAAATCTGTCACACATTTTTGGCTGAACATGGTAAGAACACCATATGGGAGCCACAAGTCGAGACTCTGGAGGGGAGGTGCATTATTTGACTCTTCGAGTACAAATGTTAATACATTAGTTTACCGACTGCATATACGGAACCCTTAATTGTGAGAAGATCAGAATCCCCCCCCCCTCAAGTGACTCAATTTTGGAAATTATACTCATCTTGGAATCTACAGGTGTAGCAACAACAAACCGCAATGAGAGAGAGATACAGAGTGAGAGAGTAAGGGATATAGAGGGAGAGCGAGACATAACAGAGGGGGGCAGAGACATATACAGAGAGCGAGAGACTTGTACAGAGAGAGATACAGTACTTCTGATCATGCGCACTAAGCCTAAACCCGGCGATGACGCTGGGCAATGCCATGTGGATGTGCTAACATGTTAAGAGGACAAATTAGTTGAGGGACTTAACACTCTTGCGACTAGTCCCTGCGCTCATTAGCATATCATAAGGGATCTTTAGAAATACTCTTACTAAAGATCTCTTTATTTATGCTTCTATATTCTGGGACAGTTAGGCAGAGACTGGCAATATGCACCCAGAACTGCTCATGGTTCTGGGTCCATATTACACCTGACAGGTTCACTTTTAAAGAGAAGCTGTCAGTTGATTTGTGCAGCCCGAGCCACGGGGAGCATGTATTACACTGGCTATGTTCTTAGAGCTGTGTATGTTTTACGCTAAATGCTGTGGCATTGAAAAGTAACTAGGGACCATTTACCTAGCGCAGGTCTCCAGTGGGGACAGACCTGTCAATCTAGGGGAGCGGGGATATGAGAAGCTGCCAGGAACTTGCCATGGACTAGTCATCTGAAATGCATTGGCCCCAGTCAGATTTTCAAAGTAGAGGAATGAATACAGGAAAGTCCATTTATCTACATGGTAAAGAAATGAAAAACTTCCCATAAATATCACAATTACCTGTTTTTGTTTTTTTTTGTTTTTTTTTTTTTTTCTTTATTTACCTGTGTACAACCACTACAGTACATATTGGCAATGTTTATTTTATTGTTTGTGTATTTTATGTTGTTTTTTTTTGTGATTTTTCTGTTTCCTGCTTTTGTCTTCCAGGTCTTCTACTGCTGAAGTTGAAAAGGAAAATCTTGGTAAGACTTATTCTAGTTACCGTTTTATAGTGCTTGAAGTATGTACAAAACAAAATTGGATTTAGACCAGTATTGGCCGGACTGCAAAGGGCATTGACACCGATGTGCTGATCATACACTGGCGTCAGATTACATCACACTACTGAAGATGTTCCTACTCTTCCAGATTAGTTGGGAGCTCATGTTATCTCATTCTGAACTCCAATTACGCAAGTCCGGCATGACTTCTTAAAATAGCACCGATGGAATCCTGTTTTATCCACTTTCAGGTAGCGTAGTTGGTGAAAAACAAAAATACTTTATATGCAGTTCAGTATAATGTTATGTACTGTATATCAGTCTTGTGTAACTGACTAAAGGCTTATTCCAAATTCTAGCTCTGTGTATATGTTTAGCTCAGAGCACATTGTCAACTCTCCTGACATATCTGTATTAATTAATACTTGCAAACCCAATAAACCACTTAAATGGAACCTTTCACCTTGAAAAATCCTATTTACCTCCAGATATAGGATTGACCTCCACGTAAATAGAAGTACAATGCTTTCTGACCATCTTACTGAAAGTGCAGCTACAAGGACAAAATGAACGTCTTATTTCCTCACGGAAACTGACGCCCTTGTTAAGGAGGCCTGCACAGAGCGGCTTTTATCAGCGTTCACAAGTAAAGTAAGCATACCCTGGCACTTTGTACAGACACTTGTGCTGAGAGAGCTGTCAGTACATGCTGTCAGTCAAAGTGCTGGGGTGTGCTTACTCAGTTGCCAATTTATTCTCAGATTTTCCCTTCTCTCAGGACAGCACCATCAGAGAGAAGTCTGTCCCTCCAGGACCGGAAACCCACTAAGGCTATGTGTCCACGATGCGTTTTTACTTGCTTTTCTGCAGCGTTTTCAACTGCACCTTTTTAATGCCAAAATGCATGCGTTGTGATTTCCCAGCAAAGTCTATGAGAAATGGGGATTTCTTGTGCCCACCATGCAGTTCAAAACGCTGCGTTTAATTTGCATATTTTTGGGCAAAAACTCAGCGTTTAAAGAAGCAGCATGTCAATTGTTTTTGCCATTTGGGCTGTGTTTTGCTAACATTGAAGTCAATGAGAAGTTGCAAAAAGCAACCAACATCAAAATTACAGTTTTACCTTCTTTTTAGGTGCAGAAAACATGCGTTTTGGACATTAAAATAATGATTTCATATGTCCCTTTACACACACACACATAGTCCAACAATTAAAATAAAGAAAAATATTAATTTATTGCTATTTTTGCTATAAATATCAAATTACCACTTAAATTTTATAAAATAATCTATTTCAATTATTTATCTTAAAAATATAGATTCGATTCTTTTTTTTCTATTTTTTTCATTGTGTTTGACTGTTTAAACTTTATTAAGCAGTGTCTTTATGTTCAAAACGCATCTGTCAAAACGCAATGGAAAAGCATGTAAAAAGCGCTAAAAAAGCATCAAAAACGCGGGAAAAAAACGCATGCGTTTTTAGCGCTATTTTGTGGTCAAAAGCAACTTTGGCAAAATCAATTACTGCCAGAGGATGCGTTTAGAAATGCAAGTACCTCGACGCATCGTGGACACATAGGCTAAGATAAAAGGCTGCACCTCTCCTGCGCATCAGTTTCCTGTCCTAGATGGGAGATCTCACAGCTGGCAGTTCAGGATGTCCTAGAGTAGAACAGACGCTGTAAGTGCTGCCGTGTCATCGAATTTCGGCCCTAGAAGCACCTCCCCAGAGCTGCTGTCAATCTGCGGTGGTGGGCGCAGGCATAGGGAATCGGACTGGGTTTTCTGCCTGGCGTCGCCCCGAGTCTGCATGTGCACATGGCTCCCACCTTCCACATTGGTAGCCCTGTCATGAAGCACACTGGGGTGAATAATCCAGAAAGTGCCAGCATCTTGACCTTCGGTGCGTACGTGGACCGCTGCAAGATGGCGCGCTCCATTGCTAAGCTTGGCACGTCGAGCCCATAGTTCATTTTATCTGGGTAACTGTGTTCATGCTTCCTCCTATGATAGAGTACTAGCAGGGCGAGGGAGAGCAGCAACAAGCTCGTCCAAGAGTCAGTGGGGACAGTCACTCTAGCATGAGCGCCAGCAGGACCAGACAGAGATACAGGGAGTTCAGAAAGGATCAACCTTGTGACCTTGTCCAACCTCCAGATCCGGTATCTCCAGGTTTCATGGGGGTTAAGTGATCTCTTATATTTTCTAATAGGAGTCACCCTTGTCTTGTGCTTCCCTTAGGAGAGGCCTAGGAAATTAATGGCAATGTTAAAAGGTTCGGTGTGCGCCATATTTAAAAGCCCTCTTCCACCTAGGGTGCAGAAGGATTTTTGTACGTTATGCAAACAAAAGAATATCACTTAGGAGGCCCCAGACTTCTCTTCAAATTTAAAATCCACAATAAGGGTGGAAGTGAATGAATCCTTTAAATAATTTGGCAGATATAAGAAGGGTAAAAGAAGCCGCAGATCCTCAGGTCCGGTAAATAGTTCCAGCTTAGGATCCACCTCCTCCTCGTTGTCCTCTTCAGATGAAGGGTAGGTGGCAAGAAATGATTCAGTGTTACAGAGACCAGCTGCCTGGTCAAAGCGGTTAGGTCCACTATGGGGCTGGTTGAAACTAGAGGGCCGGAATCTGTAGAGGATGTAATTTTTGGGGGATTGGAGCAAAAGAAAAGACGTTCATTTTTGGAGCTTAAATGATCACTTGGATAGAAGGGCAGATAGCTATCTAAAAGGTTCCTGTGAAACTGCTTTGGGGTCCTTAAGACCCTCCATTGCAGTGACTTTTATGGCCAGATCTCTGATGGCATGACAGCAACAACTTAGAGGCAGCACGTCTGGAGAAGATTTCCTATCCACTCTACCCTTATTGCAAGGAGCAGCAGCCTTCCAAGTGGATGCATCGGCAGATACTATGCAGCTCTCTGAACAATCTGCTGCCCTGTCCAGCTCTGCTAGAATGGCCTTGTGGCTCAAGTGTTGGCCTAGGGATTCTCAGTCTAAGGCTAGGCTATGTTCAGTCCCTTGCGAAGGTGATTTTTTTTTTTTTTCCCCCGCAGTGCTTTAGATGATATACTGGAAAAGGTGGGAGACAAAAAGAAAAGGTTTGCCACTTTCCCAAGCGCCCCCTTTAAAAAGCATTCCTTTCTTCTGAGGACAAATATATCGGGAGGAAGCCTCCCAAGAATCACGAGACCTGGGGAGATGAGAAAAAGAGGTTCCTGTTTTATATTTGGCAGTCCCTCCTTGCAGGGTAAAAAGGCTGCCCAATGACTCCATCATCCAGGTGCGGGGGGGGGGGGGTAATCATTTCTCCCAGCTTGGCAAAAAATATTTTCCAGCAAATGGAATCTGAACATAATAAAGGGCGATTTAAAGTATCATTTCTCTCGCCCCCTCAGGGGTCCCTAATTATAACATTTTTCAGGAAGTCACGTGACAGTCATCTAGCTCTGTAGGGGGAAATCATGTCTTTGGGGTGGAAGAACATCTTCACATTGGTTACCAAAACACAGGAGGGGACAGGGTTTTATTCCCCTCTTTTTCTAATGAAAATAAGCCTGACGGATCCTACAGAGTCATCATCAACTTAAAGAGAATAAACAGATTTCTAGTTCACCGTCCATTCAAAATCGATTCGATAAGGACTGCAATAAACCTGTTCCTGGGTTGCTTCATGGTTGTATTGGATTTAGAGGATGTCTAGTCACCGTATATTTATCCAAATGGCCCCCCAATTAGGAATATGTCAGACTGTTTTATTTGGACTTTTATCTAAAATGTAACTTTTTAGATATTTGAAAATACTTTTTATAGTGTCCCTATGGTTACAACTAATATAAACTTAAGTGCTATGTGCTTGCTAAAATATTGATCCACCTTATTGTAATGATATTTATTCTACTTGCTAATGCAGGGTGTTTTTAAATATGCCATACAAAATAACTCCATATTAGAATAGTCCTCCCAGTGCAGGGTTATATTAGGCTATGTGCACACAGTGCGTTTTTCGCGGCGTTTTTGCACGTTTTTCGGGTGCGGTTTTGGCCTCCAAAACTGCATGACTTTGCTTCCCCAGCAAAGTCTGAGTTTTCAATTTTGCTGTCCGCACACAACTTTTTTTTTTTTTTTTTAGCTGCGTTTTTCAGCTTAAAAAAAAAAAAAAAGACATGTCAGTTCTTTCCTGCGTTTTTCTGCGTTTCCCCCCATGCAATGCATTGGAAAACCGCAGAAAAACGCAGAGATCAAAAACGCAGCCAAAAACGCACCAAATCGCGGTAAAAACGCATGCATTTTTTGCCGCTTTTTTTGACGTGGGTGCGTTTTTGTGCGTTTTTAGCAGCCAAAAACGCAGCGTCAAAAAAATGCAGTGTGTAAACTTAGCCTTAACAGGACAGGTATAGCCTGTTGATAATCCTAATCCCAAGATTGATGTTGATGCTCTTAAAAGCCTGTATTAGACAATACATTTCTTGGCATTTGTACCAGTCACCCATTTAAATGCATCACCATTTCATCAAATGGATAGAATGAAGAAATTCTCAACCTGATGTTGGTATGTTGTTGAGCACGTATTTCATCAATCCAATGCACTCTGAGTGCATATCAAATTGATGTAACTCTTGGCACCAATTTAATATCTGTACTCTGTGTACCTTGCCAGCACATCAGACAGCTTACCGTATATCCTAAAGTGCCCTTTCCTGTCTAACATTTTGTCTGCATTTGCGATGGCTGCCCACATTCATCAGGGGTAATGGCAGCTTATTCTATTCGATGCATTTGATGGTGTACTTTTGCGATAACATGTCGGCGTCATAGCTAGCCACTACCGGCGGCTAATGAAACCTCCCTTTATGGATTCGAAACTCCCGCCCCATTCCACAGCGGCCAACCGAACCAAGCTGTCTCCGCTTTAGGGTATGACTGGGATGGTTTCTGTTGGAATGGAGCAATAAGGGGCGGCGGTCGCAGTCCCAAATGGCCAATGGTGTGACTTAGAGAGTCCTGTTAGGCCAATAGTTATGTGCCCCAGCAATCGCCATGCAGGGGCATAATAGTTATATACCTACAACATCCATATATCTTTCAGTGGTCATCTTAAGGCCCCGTTACACGCAACAACATATCTAACGATATATCGCCAGGGTCACTGATTCCG
This sequence comes from Anomaloglossus baeobatrachus, assembly GCF_048569485.1. NCBI lineage: Eukaryota > Metazoa > Chordata > Amphibia > Anura > Aromobatidae > Anomaloglossus > Anomaloglossus baeobatrachus. The sequence continues at coordinate 689,396,314 of NC_134353.1, read as the reverse complement.
TGACGCACATCTGGCATCGTTAGCGACGTCGTTGTGTGTGACACCAACGAACGGCCGTTAACGAAAATCAAAAATACTCACCTAATCGTTGATCGTTGACACATCGTTCACTTTCAAAATATCGTTGATTGTTGAGGTCGCAGGTTGTTTGTCGTTCCCGAGGCAGCACACATCGCTACGTGGGGATCGCAACGTGTGACACCTCGGGAACGACTACAGCTTACCTGCGGCCGCTGGCAATGAGGAAGGAAGGAGGTAGGCGGCATGTTACGGCCGCTCATTCCGCCCCTCCGCTTCTATTGGGTGGCCGCTTAGTGACGTCGCATGAACCGCCCCCTAAGAAAGGAGGCGGTTCGCCGATAGCAACAGCGTCACTAGGCAGGTAAGTCCATGTGACTGCTCCAAACGATTTTGTGCACCACGGGCAACTATTTGCACGTGACGCACAAACGACGGGGGCGGGTACGCTTGCTAGCGATATCGTTAACGATATCGCTGCGTGTAATGGGGCCTTTATTGGCATGCTTAATAGACTTGCTATATATACTGTAATTACAATGGATATTTGATTGGCATGCATTAAGATAAAAAAAAAACAAAAAACAACAAATCCCTATGGACGTAGTAGGTAAACAACTATTATGGCCCAGCATGTATGGGACAGAATGGCAATTGCTGGGGCAGACAATGATTAGCCCAACAGGATAATCTAAGCCATACCATTGGCCATGCCATACCGCGACCGCAGCCCCTCTTTGCTCCTTTCCAACATGAGCCATTCCCGTCATTATGCTAAAGCAGAGACCGATTGGTGCGGTCGGACGCTGTGGAAGAGGACGGGAGTTTTGATTCCATAAAGGGAGGTTTCATTAGCCGCCGATAGTGGCTAGCTATCACTCTGGCATGTTATTGCAAAAATACTGTCAAGGATGTGTCACGTGTGACAGTCATGTGATTTCTGGCTATCGAAGGTCACAGCGTCTGGCTGAGCAGAATGCTCCCTGATTTTCCATTGTTCCTGCTGTTAATATTCATTGGTATAGGTAGCTTTCCTGCTGGATTCATCTCTCTCCCTTTTGGATCCAGCAGGAGCTCGACTTCCACCCAGCTGTTGATTGCCAGTATTCCCTTGGTGTTTAAATACCCCTTCCTTCCTTTAGATTGTGCTGGTGATATTTTCAGTTCCTTCAAGCTGAGATTGCAATGATAGAGTAGGTGATTTGTACTACTCTGTGGTATCATTGCTGAAAGCTCTGCTGAACTCTTAACTGAGTTATCTAATGATAAGTAGTTCATACTTTTCCCCCTGTGTGTCCCACTTGTGTCTTCCCTAGTTGTTTAGTGGGGTTGACCTAAGAGCTCAACCCATCCATTCTCTATTTAGGGCCCAGCATTAGGGATACCTAGGGTCAGGTATCAGGTTCCGCACCCATGTGCCGAGCCGATCTAGGGTGGTGAGGGACTCCAGGGACCAGCAGTAGGTTTGGTCATGGGTCACAATTTTCCCTCTTCGTAGACACATGGTCTCCCTTCCCTTTCGCTGTGCGCTTAGTTGTTCCCCCGTTCCTAGCGTGACAAATACACTATCAAATGCATTGAATAGAATAAGCTGCTATTACCCCTGATGAGTCTGGGCAGCCATTGCAAATACAGATGAAACGCGTAGGTAACACATATGTTAGATAGGCAAGGGCACTTTAGGATATACGATCAGCTGTCTGACGAGCTGGCGAGGCACTCAGTACTGATACTGCTATGCATTGAGCTGTATAGCACAGATATTAAACAGATGCTATGAGTTACATCAATTTGATATGCTTGCACAGAGTGCATTGGATTGATGAAATACATGCTCAACAACATACCAACATCAGGTTAAGCATTTCTTAATTCCATTTGATGAAATGGTAATGCAGTTAATGGGTGACTATTGCAAATGTCATGACACATCAAATTAATTGCCTAATACAGGCTGTGCAGAGCATCAATATCGTATATGATAGCATAAATATCTGTAGGTATTAGTTCTTCTTTGATAGCAAGGATTTAAAGATTATGTAGCTTATTTTGGGATTATGATTATCGACAGGCTACACCTGTCCTGTTAATATCACCCTGCACTGGGAGGACTATTCTAATATGGAGTTATTTTGTATTGCATATTTAAAACACCCTGCATTAGCAAGTATAATAAATATCGTTACAGTAAGGCGGAGCAATATTTTAGGCACACACAGAGCACAAATCACTTGAGTTTATACTAAAGGATACCTTATATCACATCCCGATCCACAGCAATCATCCAAAGTATCTCAGGATGTGCCCGTGGGTCAAAAGCTGATGCATTTTCGATTCAGAGCCCTGCCCCTCAGTCTCTCTATGGCACCTAGGGTGTTCACAAAAGTCATAGCAGAGATGATGGCCCATATGCGGGAGCAAGATATTCTCATAGTACCATACTTAGACGACTTCCTGGTCTTAGGGTGGTCGGAAGAACACTATTACACTCAGATCCTGAGAGTCAGATCCATCTTGACCCAGTTAGATTTGATTCTAAATCTGAAGAAATCAAGACTGCAGCTGGTTAAGAGACAGTTTTTTTTTTCTAGGTCTACTTCTGGACTCTGTATCCCAATTGTGTCTCCTTTCATAGGAGAAGAAATACAAAACGACAGCATTTGTGACCTCAGCCGAAGACAGTCCATCCATGTATCTCAGGAAGGCCATGTTCCTGCTAGTAATTCTCACTTTGTGCATCCCTGCATCTTATGGGCTCAGCTCTGCTACCGTTGCCTTCAGAGGGACGTTTTGAGTGCAGAGGCGTTTGGGGGGGTTATTTAGAAGGAGAACTAGTGCTATCCTCACTAACTTTACACTCCCTCAAATGGTGGCTTCACTAGGACAACCTGTCAGCAGGAGTTCCTTGGATGGTTGCGGTAACAGACAGTTAACACAGATGCAAGTGCATTAGGTTGGGGTTTAGGTTGGGGAGCACACATAATGGGACACATAGTTCAGGGGGTATGGAAGTCTCAGGGGAAAATGGAGTTCCTCCAATTAAAGGGCACTCTGGGCAATAGGAAAATCCCTTAAAGAGTTGCTTTCAGTTCTGCAAGGTTACCATGTTCGGATACTTCCAGACAACAGGGTGCCAGAGCCTATATAAACCACTAGGAAGGGACAAGGCCTGATGGAGACAACTCAAGATATTTTCAGCCTTGCACAGTACCATCTTTTCTTCCTGACGGCCCTCCATATAAAGGGGAGGGAAAATTATACTGCAGATTTTCTGAGCTGGAATCAAATTAAGCAGGGAGAATGTCCGTTAACTCGATTTAATCTTTTCTCAGATTTTAGAAAAATAGGGGGTTCCAGATGTAGATCTCTTCACAAGCAGAGATAACCAGGAGCTAGAGAAATTCTGTTCACTGAACCCAAACTGCAACCCTCATTCAGTGGATGCCTTCCAAATATCCTGGGGGTTGGGCCTGCTTTACGCCTTTCCCCCTCTCCTGTTAGTTCCAGCAATTTTGAGGAAGATAAGGGAAGACAAGGCAAGAGTAATATTGATTGCTCCATTTTGGCCAAATGGATCTTTTGGGTGAGGCGGCTGTTGGTGTCACCCACTGGGTTCTACCAGAAACTCCGGATCTAGTATTGCAGGGGTCTGTGTTCCGCCCTCAAAATTCAGGCCTGCATTTCATGCAGAGACTTCTAATAGAGCATGGATTTTTTTACCAGGCTCTAGTTTCCACCCTACTAAATATTAGGAAACTGGTAACAACCAAAATATATAGTAGAATATGGAGGAAGTTTGTCCCAAGAGGGAACGTACAGATTTAAATCCATTTTAGAATTTCTCCAGAGGGGGTCGGAATTGGTGTTGGCCATTAGTACCCTTAAGGTACAGTTATCGGGCCTGGGGGCTTTGTACAATTAGTCTTGCTGACAATACCTGGGTCAGAAAATACGTTAAATCTTGTAGTAGTTCAACCCCGGTGCCTTGCCACCAGGGTTCCCACTGGGATTTAAGTATAGTGTTGGAGGTGTTAACCAAGAGTCCCTTTGAGCCCCTTCAGGACATTTTGGTCAAAAATCTCACCCTGAAAGTTATCAGCTAGGAGAATTGGCGATATGTAGGCCTTATCTATCAACCTCCCACCCGTATACTCAGATTCAGGAGGATAGGGTCATTTTAAGAACAGATCCAGCATACTTTCCTAAAGTAGCAAAAAAAAAAAAAAATCTCAGATCTCAAGAGAATTCTTCCCTCCTCCTGTGCTTCCCCACTGAATAGCAAAAAAAGAGATACTTCACACTAGACATTAGGAGATCCTTACTACACTATTTAGATACAACTAAGATATGGAGGAGAAGTCAGGCATTGTTCATATCTTTTCAATGGGCTAGCTAGGAGCTTTACAACCTCAGAGTACACTAACTAGGTGGATTAAAGAGGCCATTAGATTTTTTTATGGGGCAAGTAACGTCTCCATACCAGATGGCATTACAGCCCTTTCCACCACATCAGTGTCGACTTCCTTGGCTCAGGGGGAGGAGGTTCCAATCGACCAGATATGTAAAGCTGCAACTTTGGTCTTCCCCCCTATACATTCTTTAGACACTATAGAGACTGGATTTATCCTCCACGTCAGACTTAACATTTGGGAAAGGGGGGCTACAAGCGGTTGTCCCTCCCTAGGTATTGGTTCTATCTATTTAAATCTCTCTGGTGGTGCTGTCATGGGGGAATGGAAAAATCTTAGTTACTTACCGGTAACTGGATTTTCCAGAGCCCATGACAGCACCATTATATTCCTTCTCTCTTCACTTCACATTGCACTAAGGGTGTACTGCTTTAAGTAAGTTTATTTAGTTTTGTGATGGCATATACTGTTATCTGGAGGTCCTCTCTTGCTCTGTAACTAAAGACTGATGCGGAAGAGGTGCCACCCTTTTATTTTAATGGGTTTCCTGTCCTGAAGGGATGGACCTCTCTGGTGGTGCTGTTATTGGCTCTGGAAAATCTCATTACCGGTAAGTAACTAAGAATTTCCAAGTAGAATAACTGAGGAATGGCACAATACAGAGCTGTTAGAAAAACTGGTTCAGTGTTAATCCATGATCAAAGCAACTATTTACTGAGACATTTCAAGAGGTCTATTAAGGACACTTTAATATTATTACCGCAAATAACTGATCTGTCAAAGCTGCTTACTCATATCTTGGCACTGACTGCTACACTAGATCAGAAAAGTGATTACACACCTCTCATTCTTGCAACTATTTATTACATATTTTCATGGGACAATACTGAAGATATGACACTGATATAATGTAAGGTAGTCAATGTACAGCTTGTATATCACTGTAAGTTTAGTGTGCCCTCAACACTCAGCCATTTAATATCTAAACCCTTGTCAACAAAAATGAGAACATCTGTAAGTCAAATTGTGCACACTTAGCCATTTTCCCTCCCAGTGTCATGTGACTGTATAGTGTTACAAAGTACCAGGTGTGAATGGGGACCTTGTACCACTGAGTCATATGGGGTACATTTTGTGTTATCACTCACACATAATATCATATTGGTCACTGGAAGTTCAACATGTCACCTTTCATTCAAAAACAAACAATAAGCATCAGCTCACCCCATCCAGAAGACTATCTCCAGCACGGATCCTGGTGAGCAACCGGGGGGTACACTGGGAGTAATGTGAAAAAATTCCAGCGAGAAAATCTTCTAAAAACCAAGACTTTAATTTAATCCCTAAAAATATATATTTTCCTAACATTTACGTGCATAAAACAAAAAAAGGGAATATTCCGACACCACCTCATAGAGGTCCAAACACAATGTGTATTTTTTTATGGATTAGTTAGTCTTGGTTTTTAGAAGATTTTCTCTCTGGAATTTTTTCACAATAGTCCCATGTCACCTTTTATGGTAAAGAAGTCTTTGAAGATCTGAAAAAAAGAATTGTTGCTCTACATAAAGATGGCCTAGGCTATAAGATTGCCAACACACTGAAACTGAGCTGCAGCACAGTGGCCAAGAAATACAGCGGTTTAACATGAGTGGTTCCTTTCAGAACAGGCCTTGCCATGGTTGACTAAAGGAGTTGAGTGTACATGCTCAGAAACATAACCAGAGCATTGCTGCATATGTTAAATTGTTGGGAGAGTCAGCCTGTCAATGCTCAAACCATACATCAAACATTTCATCAAATTGGTTTGCAGGGCTGTTGCCCCAGAAGGAAGCCTCTAAAGATGCACAAGAAAGCTTGTAAACAGTTTACTGAGGACAAGCAGACTAAGGATATGGATTACTGGAACAATGTCCAATAGTCTGAAGAGACAACGATATAAACGTATTTGGTTCAGATGGTTTCAAGCATGTATGGCGGCAAACAGGTGAGGAGTTCAAAGTCAAGTTCCCTGCCTACAGTCAAGCATTGTGGTGGGAGTGTCATGGTTTGGGATGCATGAGTGGTGCCAGCTGTGAGGAGCTACAGTTCATTGAGAGGAGCATGAAGTCTAACTTGTACTGACATTCTTAAGCAGAGCATGAATCCCCCTCCCTTTGTCCCCTTGGAAACTGGGCTGTAAAGCATTATTCCAACATAAATAACCACTGCCTTGATAAAGAAAGTGAAGGTAAAGGTGCTGAATTGGCTAAGCATGTCTCCAGACATAAACCCTATTGAGCATATGTAGGGCATCATCAAATGGAATGTGGAGGAGCGCAAAATCTCAAATGTCCACCAGCTCCGAGATTTCATCATGGATGAGTGGAAGAGGATTCCAGTGGCTCCTGTGAAGCTCTAGTGAACTCCATGTCCAAGACCGTTAAGGCAGTGCTTGAAAATAATGGTGGCCACACTATCTATGCTTTGGGCACAATTTGACTACTTTCCCCAAGTTTAACACACTTGCTCCTCATTCACACCTAAGACCTTGTAACACTAAGTCCAGTGACACCAGGGAGAGAAAATTGCTAATTGGTCACAGTTTGGCAATTTTCACTTAGGGGTGTACTCTGACTACTTTACATTGTATGAAAGTGTCATAGCTTCAGTGTTGTTCTATGAAAATATATCATTAAAATATTAACAAAAATGTTAGCGGTGTAGTTACTTTTGTGATATTCTGTATCTTCTTTTGAGGTTTGGGTGAGAACCCCTTTGACATTTAATATAGCTTGCTGGGATTTTCATGTGAAATAACATCATGAACAGCAAATGTATTTCTCCATTGCTACCTTATACTTCCTTATTATATACAGTGCCTACAAGTAGTATTCAACCCCCTGCAGATTTAGCAGGTTTGATAAGATGCAAATAAGTTAGAGCCTGCAAACTTCAAACAAGAACAGGATTTATTAACAGATGCATAAATCTTACAAACCAACAATTTATGTTGCTCAGTTAAATTTTAATAAATTTTCAACATAAAAGTGTGGGTCAATTATTATTCAACCCCTAGGTTTAATATTTTGTGGAATAACCCTTGTTTGCAATTACAGCTAATAATCGTCTTTTATAAGACCTGATCAGGCCGGCACAGGTCTCTGGAGTGATCTTGGCCCACTCCTACATGCAGATCTTCTCCAAGTTATCTAAGTTCTTTGGGTGTCTCATGTGGACTTTAATATTGAGCTCCTTCCACAAGTTTTCAATTGGGTTAAGGTCAGGAGACTGACTAGGCCACTGCAACACCTTGATTTTTTCCCTCTTGAACCAGGCCTTGGTTTTCTTGGCTGTGTGCTTTGGGTCGTTGTCTTGTTGGAAGATGAAATGACGACCCATCTTAAGATCCTTGATGGAGGAGCGGAGGTTCTTGGCCAAAATCTCCAGGTAGGCCGTGCTATCCATCTTCCCATGGATGCGGACCAGATGGCCAGGCCCCTTGGCTGAGAAACAGCCCCACAGCATGATGCTGCCACCACCATGCTTGACTGTAGGGATGGTATTCTTGGGGTCGTATGCAGTGCCATCCAGTCTCCAAACGTCACGTGTGTGGTTGGCACCAAAGATCTCGATCTTGGTCTCATCAGACCAGAGAACCTTGAACCAGTCTGTCTCAGAGTCCTCCAAGTGATCATCAGCAAACTGTAGGCGAGCCTTGACATGACGCTTTGAAAGTAAAGGTACCTTACGGGCTCGTCTGGAACGGAGACCATTGCGGTGGAGTACGTTACTTATGGTATTGACTGAAACCAATGTCCCCACTGCCATGAGATCTTCCCGGAGCTCCTTCCTTGTTGTCCTTGGGTTAGCCTTGGCTCTTCGGACAAGCCTGGCCTCGGCACGGGTGGAAACTTTCAAAGGCTGTCCAGGCCGTGGAAGGCTAACAGTAGTTCCATAAGCCTTCCACTTCCGGATGATGCTCCCAACAGTGGAGACAGGTAGGGCCAAACTCCTTGGAAAGGGTTTTGCACCCCTTGCCAGCCTTGTGACCCTCCACGATCTTGTCTCTGATGGCCTTGGAATGCTCCTTTGTCTTTCCCATGTTGACAAAGTATGAGTGCTGTTCACAAGTTTGGGGAGGGTCTTAATTAGTCAGAAAAGGCTGGAAAAAGAGATAATTAATCCAAACATGTGAAGCTCATTGTTCTTTGTGCCTGAAATACTTCTTAATACTTTAGGGGAACCAAACAGAATTCTTGTGGTTTGAGGGGTTGAATAATAAATGACCCTCTGAATAAACTTTTCACAATTTAAAAAAAAAAATAAAAAAAGAAATAACATTCTTTTTTGCTGCAGTGCATTTCACACTTCCAGGCTGATCTACAGTCCAAATGTCACAATGCCAAGTTAATTCCGAATGTGTAAACCTGCTAAATCTGCAGGGGGTTGAATACTACTTGTAGGCACTGTAAGGTCTGTTCACACTGCATTTGCAATGCTAGTTGGGAGGATTTCCCAATGCATTTCTATGACAATTCCCTAACGTATGTCATTATAGAAGCATAAAGTGGCAGATGTCGCCATGTCTCATCTCAGAGACCTGTCCAAAGTAAAGAAGGCTGAAACCTTAACAAGACGCAAAAATTGTAATCTCAACACTAGGCCAAAAAATCTGGAGACAAATTTATCAAAGGTTTTAGGGACTGATGAGATGAGTGACTCCTGTGGGCCCTTGGCTGGATCAGTAACGTTAACAGAACTCCACTTGGACTCCGCCAGAAAGGTGGTGTTAGGCTACTGCTATGGGTTGGTATTATTAAAGATGAGCTGGTTGGACCTTTTCAGGTTGAAGATAAGCGCCAGACAAACTCCCAACCTACTGCCAGTTTTTCAAAGACAGTTTCTTCAAGTAGTGACCCAGAAAAGTCACCATCTTTTAAGAAAACCATAATTTTTATGATTGACAATGCTTCATCACATGCTTGGTTAGCTAGTAAAGGCTTTAAAAAAAAAAAAGAATATTGACCTGACCCCTTCCTGAGCAGACCTAAACTCTATTGAGGCTCTTTTAATAAACAGTAAATTAAGGGTGAAGGAAAACAGTACACCTTTCTGAACAGTGTCTGGAAGGCTGTTGTTGGTGTTGCTCAAAAAGTTGATGGTCAAGAGATTAAGGGCTTATTCAGATTTCAGTATTTGGTCAGTATTTCAAATTAATTTGTAAACCAAAACCTGGAGCTGAACAACTAGAGAAAGTGTATTTTAGAAATATTTGCACCACTTTTAACCCACTGAGATACTATACAAATATTGCCCTAGAATCATAGTCTAAAGGTACCGTCACACATAACGAGATCGCTAGCGAGATCACAGCTGAGTCATGTTTTCCGTGACGCAGTAGCGATCCCGTTAGCGATCTCGTTATGTGTGACACCTACCAGCGATCAGGCCCCTGCTGTGAGATCTCTAGTCGTTGCAGAATGGTCCAGGCCATTTTCTTCAAAGGCGATGTCCTGCTGGGCAGGACACATCGCTGTGTTTGACACTGTGTGACAGGGTCACAGTGACGGCTGAGATCGTTATACAGGTCGCTACTGCGACCTGTATTGTTCCTGCATCGCTGGTAAGATCTGATTGTGTGACATCTCACCTGCGACCTCCCAGCGACTTACCTGCGATCCCCATCAGGTCGCATCGTTTTTGGGATTGCTGGTAAGTCGTTGTGTGTGACTGGGCCTTAAGAAACTGACAGACTCCATGAATGGAAGTCTTATTTAGAAGTGGGTCTATATTCTTAACAGATACATTTTTATGATCTTTAAAAAAAAGATTTGTTTGCACATTAACCCTAGAACGCATACCTGGGGCCTCGCAGGTCTGCTAGGTCATTTGTTTTCTATGGTAGATTGAATTGCTTGCGCGTTCTAGGGTTAACTTGTTAGGTTTATTCTTTTTACAGATAAAAAGAAACAATTGATATCGTAAAACTTAACTTTTGATTTAGTGTTGCATAATAATTTTGTTCACTAAAGCGGGCTTTACACACTGCGATTTCGGTCCCAATATCGCTAGCGTGGGTACCCGCCCCCATTTGTTGCGCGACACGGGCAAATTGCTGCCCGTGCCGCACAACATTGCCCAGACCCGTCACACATACTTCCCTGCCCGGCGACGTCGCTGTGACCGGCAAACCGCCTCCTTTCTAAGGGGGCGGTCCGTGCGGCGTCAGAGCGACGTCACTGAGCGGCCGGCCAATAGCAGCGGAGGGGCGGAGCTGAGCGGGACGTAACATCCCGCCCACCTCCTTCCTTCCGCATAGCGGCCGGGAGGCAGATAAGGAGAGCTTCCTCGTTCCTGCGGCGTCACACGGAGCGATGTGTGCTGCCGCAGGAACGAGGAACAACCTCGTTACTGCTGCAGTAACTATTTTTGAGAATGGATCCCCATGTCACCGATGAGCGATTTTGCACGTTTTTGCAACGATGCAAAATCGCTCATCGGTGTCACACGCAACGGCATTGCTAATGCGGCCGGATGTGCATCACCAATTCCGTGACCCCAACGAGTTCGCATTAGCGATGTTGTAGCGTGTAAAGCCCCCTTGAGGCTGGACTCACACGACCGTATTCTTAGTCCAAGAAAGAATGTTTGTTTGTTTTTTATTTTGATCAGACTTTTTTTTTTTTTTTCTTTTTTTTTCTTGAATGTGCAGAAGTAAAGAACAAAAAATGTCTCCATCTTCCCCATTCAATCAGTTGGTGAAAAGATTGGGAAAGATAAAACAGAGGCACAATCCTAGTGCAGAACATAAAGGCAGGGAGGAGAATACTGGTGACTAATGGATAGGCTCGCCTGGGCCAGATGTGCACAATTGAGCGGCAACAGGCAGGTAATCATCTGACTATTACCTGTGTATATATATATGCTTATTATGGGTCTTGTGTTACATACCTCCCCTGACGAAGCTGCTAGTCAGCGCAACGCGTTGGGCCATTTCCCTGACCCCACTCCTGCTCCTTGTATGATTCATGCAGAACCTCTTTAACTGCGCCGGGCCCGGCTGGTAATTGCGCTTTTTTGCGCCCATGCTGCATGCATGATTGACTTACATGTTCAGGTTATTTCTCCTTTACATTTGACTCATATGCACTGTGTATGGGCGCAGTGCCTCCTTGCCCTGCTTGTGTGTATAATCTTGCCTGCCTAGGCATCCCTGGCACCCTGGCCATAGATCACTAAAAACAACCAGTGTGACTGGCGACCTCTGTTTATATGATTGCAGTGGAACGTCCTGGCTGGGACTTGCTGTTCCACACACCTCATTTCTAGCTATATGTTTTTATGCAACCATATTTTGCTACATTTATCTACATTGCTTTGAATACGTTGCTTAGGCAGCATTGTAGGGGCCGGGTTTATACATCATTGACATGGGCGCAGTTTTTAGTCATGATATAATTGTATGACTATCTATTTGAGGACTCCATCTACACTATATATACCACTCAGGCATTAAGTGTCATATTGGTTATTTGTCCTTGTTGATTAAGAGGGTATTCTTTGCATGCTATATATTGCTGACTGTGTTATCATATGGAATGTCACTTATTTCTATGGGAGCATCAGTGTGGTCAGATGTTATATGTATATTTTAAAGGTTTTTATGATGTCCTTGTCTGTCCCCCCCCTTTTTTGACCCAATAAAATTTATTATATTCAAGATTAGACGATTCTGATGTGCGCCTTCATATATGTGTGCCTTCTTCTTTTTTTTGCTTGCGATGTGCACAATCAGTCACAACACTGATAAAGGCATGGATGAGACTGCTGCACAAAGCCAGTACAGGGATAGAAAAATGAGAAGAGAAGACAAAAATTCCAGCGATAAATAGGCACTGCCACAATGTGGATCAACAGAAAATGGCTTTATTTTAAAGCCACTTTCTGTTGATCCACATTGTGACGGCGCTTATACATGGCCGGAATTTTTGTCTGTGAAAATTGTAACACTCTCTTGTCATCAGAGTGCGGTCTGATTTTTACTTTTTTCACAAACCCATAGACTTGAAAGCCAAGTGCGATCCGATTTCTCTAAGCCAAATCGTGCATGCTGCTATTCTATCCTCGGACTTCTTGTTCTAAGGAAAGAACATCTGATGTGCTCAGCCTCATTGATTAACAATGGGCTGAGTGTGATCCATAGTGTTGTTTTTTTTTTGTTTTGTTTTGTTTTTTGTTTTGTTTTTTTTGGGATCACACTGACGGAAAATACGGTCATCTACATGAGCCCTAATAGTTGCTTAATAATTATGCCCCTATACATGTTCACCGAAGAAAAACAAAACCTCACTTTTTACTTTCAAAAAATGTCAGGGTTAATTATCATTTCGGATAGACAGAATTGTACAGTAGTTGTTCCATAATTAAATTGACAAAAAATTCCTAATTGTGCACTCTGTGTACTATACTATTGATTTTATGGAAAAAATAGACAATGTTACTAGTTAAGCATATGTGACTATAACCCCTTCATTGAGCTCAGTAGAGTTTAACTTTTTGTTACCTTTCTTTGTTGCGAACATACTATTTTATTTTTTTTATTTTTTTTCGTTTTGTTTTGTTTCAAGGACTACCTTTTTTTTTTTTTTATTTTTTTTAATGCCAGTCTTGCAGTTGGACTAATTGTTCTAGAAAAGGTGATACATGACAAACCTAAGAAATGTATGTTAAAAATGTTTGCAATCTATAGCCTACTTCAAATTCCAGTAGAATGTTACATAAACTGATATGACCCAGATTTTATTTGTTCTTCAGATTATAATATGTATTAATAATTACCAGGTCTGTTATTGAAGACGGCTCCAGCATTGCTGCATGTCCTTCATACGATACTTACAGAAAGCAGCAGAACTTCAAGTCAGTCTGCATGCCTATCGGCTTGATCTTGTTTGCTTGTGTTTGAGTAGTGATATTTGGTTTTCATTGCTACTGGCTGCATACATCATCTTCAGACTCTACTCTGCTGTAAAAAGGGAGATGTTTTTATACCTCACGGTTTATTACACTAAACTCTGTAAAACTCTGGATTTTCCCAGCCATTATAACGATAACCATTTCATGTCAGGAGATGTAAATTAGGGCTCCTAATACAACAATAATAAATATGGGGATTTATCAATGGGCGCTAGGTATTTTACTTTTCTGGACTTTAGGCCTGATTCATAAGGACTACTGGTTCCAATCCCATAGGGAGACTAATAAAAAAAAAATCAAATTACCCCCTTTTTTTGAGAGCACGTGAACATATGGTTCGTAATCTAAACAAAACTACATACGGTAAATTTGGTATCAAAGTACACTGTTGATCGCGTTGATGATATAATAATAATAATTGGGGTGTGTTGTAAAATTACTGACCTCCTATGAAGACCAACCTCAGGCTTAACTTCATAGTTACAAACTTGGAGGACACAGATGACTTTCCACAGCCCCTGGTTGTCATAACGGACACCCCACCATCGCGTTGCTACAGGGCTGCTGAGCATCCAAAGGGACTCCCTTCTGCATTTCAAGCCTTTAAAATTCTATTGCAATGATTCACAAATACATTCACAGAAAACACCCTACATTAAAACGTTACTTTTCACTTTATACCATTTAAAATCCGATCATTCCAAAATGGAGACCTACTTATATGCAAACATTTAAGACAAAAGTATACACACAGCTACACCATTATAGGAAAATACAGGGAAGGGAAATAATCCCTATAATACCCTAGTTGGCACAAATAGCACGCCGCTCAGCAACGGCTGACTCTTGATGACCCTAGTGTGGACAGTGTGTGGGGAGGGGGAGGTGAACTTGTCAATCTAATAAACTGAGGATGTACTATAGTATGTTCAACAATGCAGTGTTCCTTGTCAGACATCCAGGTAGATATCCATCAGAAAAATGTATTTGCAACAAAATCCAAAGGTATTATCAGATTAAGCAGAAATAGTTAACAATGCCTAAATGTGCTGAATGACTGTTGATCAAACTCTCAAGCAATAATAAGTATGTTAAACTAGAGTGAGGGCAAAATAAACACTCGGTTCAGACAGGTATAGAACAATTCCAGGGGTCCATAAAGGACTGTAAACTTGAGTAATATTCCAGAGATGTGAGCGATTTTCAAAAGAGAAAAAGGTCTAGCTCTAATCTGACATAGACCAGGGAAAGCCCAACCCTATAAGAGCAAGAGGTCACTTTGGAAATATCTGAAGAGGAAAAAACAGGCCAAAATGGGGGAAAAAACGGGTTCTGAGACTATAGACTACCACAAGAAAGAGGGCAATCAATATATACCCCTCAGTCTCTGCATCCACTGGTCCCTGATTGTCCTCATCTATTTATTTATTTTTTTTATGGAGGGGGGGTCAAATTTTGGCCCTTATGTACTGAGGCAAAGAGTAATGGGCCAATTCTATACATCGTGAACCTCACTGGCAGTTATAGAATTAGATACCTATCCCCATACCCTTTTATCTATCTAATGTGAAAAAGATCTATTCTTTCAAAAGGTTTTGTCATTTGTTCTGACAACTCGGTTTGAATTTGGCTAAGTCAAAAATGTCAATTTATTTATACATAAATTGAAATGGAAAAAAAATCTTTGTTACATGAACAAGCCTATAGTGCTTCCTTTATCACTCAGGAGGTGTTATAACTTTGACTAAACTGTGGGAAGAGAAGTCTAGATTACCAGGTAAGGGATCTTTCACCATCTTTTAAACGAAGTACTAAGATTCCCCCTGATACTGAATTTACTAATATTGACATTTTCACAAATTAGTCACTGACTTATTTAAAAAAGCTGTATATGGCTATAAAAACCTTCTAATTTATCGCACGATGAGAGGAGGACCCAAGACAAACTAACCTCCAATAAGGACCTTATTGTGAAGACCTCAGACAAAGATGGAAATTGAGGTGCCTTGCAGCTTCAAATAAGTTTTCTTACCACTGCATTTCGGCACCAGAACTGTGCCATTCTCAAGGTCAAGAAAACAAATTTCGTTTGTCATGAATTGAGGAGCACCTCAGTTGTGCTCTTTTTAAACTGTACTGATCTATTGTTTATGCTTTTGCCCCCTCTAGAGCTCTTCAATATTCTGTGCATTGTCACTCATGGCAGTAGTTAATTGCAGTCGATGGGAAGCTACCAAGAGATTTGCTGCTTGATGCACTGAATTAGCTCATCCACGGTTATGGCTCAAGCTGTAAAATCACTTGTATGAACAAAAAAATGAGGGTGGTTGGGTGGAATGAATATTGTGTCCTGTTGTTGGGTAATGGCTTTTGAGGAAAATGCAGAAGAAATGTAGGAGGAGATGGTTTACTGCAGCCTAGCAATGGAAACAGACATGGCTCCCAGCTGTGGAGTCTTCATCACCTGTCCTGATTGCAGTGGTGTGTGCTACAAGCAGAAGTGGTGGATGAGTATACAGGTGATGATGACACTGACCATGTACTACTTGAGGCTTGGCCTGGCTGGCAGAAAGAAGACTAAGGAGATGGAGGATAACTTGAGGCTTGCTTTTCCCAAATTAGCAGGTGGTAATGTCGCTTCATGTGGTGATAGAAAGCTGTAGTTCTTAGTCTTCAAGAGCCTGGTAGACCACAACTTATTTTCCTTTTGCAGGATGCTAAAGATTTCTCTGTTGGTAACTGAAAAGTACCTAAACACCCCAGATAACCGCACATACGATTTTCCACCACTACAACCAGAAGTTTCAGGTATTGCAGAGCCTCCTTCACCACCAGAACATTCAGCATCATCTGCTCCTAAGCCAATCACAGAACAAGCAGCTTTTTCACCAGAGGATCTTTTCACCTCCGCTGTGTTTCACCCAGTACAAAGGTGTCATATTTTCCAATAAATCAACTGAGAAGGTATTTCTGGTGAAATATCTGCCTTAGTCCCCTAAGCCATAGTATCCTGGGAGTTAAATGACTAAACAATTGATGTCATTGACTGACTTGTAAGTCAGCTATGTAAAACATTGTGTTCTGGTGGTGACTGAGGAGGAGATTTAGAAGAACACTGACTCATATTATCATACCCACAGAGAGGGGCGTGATAACACTGAAATAGGGTCAGCTAGTCAGTTGGTCAGTATTCAGCATATATTCAGGTCCTATCAGAAATAAAGCTTTAATATTAAGCAATAATTAAAGTCCTCATAGAACTAATGTTTGGCTGCATGCATCAGACCTTTTAAAGACTCCGTTTTCTGGTAAAGCCAAGTACAGATGACTGTTCCAGCTCATCTGTCTATTTTATGACCCATTTGTATCTTGGTCATGGGGCTCATACACCCACTGACCCAGCAATTTTCAAGGTCTCATATTTGCTGAATTCTTTTAAAATATCATGAAGATTTGCTGTGTTATCTTCACCCCTTCACCACTTGGTTATTTTTTTTTTTATTTTTTGTTCTTAGTCTTTCGGTTGCTTTTTCCTCCCTTTCTTCTAAGATCCATAACTTTGTTTTTTACTTTAACGGCAATATAGCCATACGGGGGCTTGGTTTTTTGTGGGACATATTGTAATTTTGAATGACCGCATTCATTCTGCCACATATTGTATTGGAAAAAAGGAAGAAAATTCCAAGTGCAATTTGTCATTTGTTAGGACGCCACATGACCGCATGGTAGGAGTTTCTCCTTTGACCTCTAAGGGGACAGGAAAAGCAAGAGGTTAAAAGTCCCTCCCCATCCCCACCTCCTCAGTGTTTTTCCTGTCCTTGTACAGGACGGATGCAATTTCTTACCGTCGGGATGTACGGGGTCCAGGCGGATCGTGGGGGCTCGCTGTCTCCTTCCGGCCTGTCAAATAGCCCCTGGCTGAAACCTCTCAAGGAGAGGTCCCTCAGCCTATTGGTAGAGCGGGAGCTCCCGGCGCCAGCCGCTTCCTACGGAATGAGGGATCTCTGTCCTGCAGCACGGCCGCGAGGCGCTTCTGGGTCTGCACACACCATTCGTTCCAGCCTGGCACGCAGGGTGGAGCATGCGCAGTTGAACGCCTTACGCATTTCTGGTTCTGGATTATGTCGGCGTCCCGGGATGCGGCATAAGATCCAGAACGGAGCTCAGGAGGCAGGACCAGGACCTGAAGTCACCCTAAATGGGTAAATAAAAACCTCAGGGAGGGGGCCTTGAAATGCTGTCGGAATCTTTAGTTAGGTAATTCAGGCTGCACTATATGATGGACGAGGGTGACAGGTCGGACGCCAAATCCCCTGATGGGTCCCAGGTTCACGTAAGTGCCGGTGCTTCGGGGTTCTCCCGTAGTGGAAAAGGTGGTGTCAGACTCAGTCTGAGCCTTATATATTTCAGGACTCTTCCTCTTCTCCTCCCCCCCCCCTCCCCCCTGCAACATCCCTAAAAAAGACGCAAAGGAATTAAAAAAAAAAATATATCATCTGGCAAAGCTAAACGCTGCGCAGTTTGTAATACAAAACTGTCAGAGTACTACACGAAACAACCTTGCGAAACCTGCATCGCTAAGTTTAGTTTCAGAAGAATAAAAATCCCTCCGGACGGATATGAGAACAATGATCCGGGAGGAGGGGCAGTCAGTTATTGCCAGCACGTCATCCCAGCAGGAAAGTCGGGATAAGCCTTGTTAGAGACAGAGACATGAGGTAGATGTATTCTCGGAAAATGATGAGCCTTCCTATAATTCCGAATCCCAGGTGGAAGATGAGACTGCGGGACCGGTCCCAGAGGAAGGAAGACGTTATCTCTTTTTTACTCTGGTGATACGGATGACCTTCTTAGAGCTGTCAGACAATGATGGTGGAGGAACCAGAAAAAACGAGATCTGTCCAGGACGAAATGTTCGGGGGGCTCAGGTCACAACGCCATAGTGTTTCCCGTCAATCAACACATATGAGCTATGATCATGGAGGAGTGGCAGGAAGCCGAGAGGAAGTTGGTGATTCCAAGGGACTTCAGAACTCGCCTACCTTTCGAACCGAACGTTATTAAGGAATGGGAGGATGTCCCTAAGATCGATGCTAAGGTGGCAAGAAAAACCGCTATTCCATTCGAGGACTCTTCCGGTCTTAAGGACCCTATGGACAGAAAGGCTGAGGGCCTTCTGAAAAAAGCATGGCAAACCTCAGCAACAACTATTAAAACTAATATTGTGGCCACTTCGGTGGCCAGGTCCATGTCTAGGTGGTTAATGACCTAGACACCCAGGTTAGGGATAAGTCTCACAGGAAAGCTATCCTGGAATCCATTTGCCTACTAAAACTTGCAACACGGTTCATGGCTGATGCCTCGGCAGAATCCATCAGATTTTCTGCCCATAACGAGGCCTTAACTAATTCCGCTCATCGCTCATTATGGTTGAAAATGTGGTCGGGGGATAGTGCCTCTAAAAACAAACTGTTCTATAACATTTTCTGGTATTAGTTTTTGGACCCGCGCTAGATGACATCCTTGAGAGAGCCTCAGCTAAAACAGGTGGATTCTTTGAGGATAGACCTAGTCGGGGTCCTCCTTCCCATAGGTTTCGGTCCTTTCGGGGACCAGATTACAAGGGCAAAGGTAAAACGGGTAGATGGAGTTATTACAAAGAGGGTAAATATCGGAACCCCGCTTTTCACACCAGAAAGAAACAGGATCGATCCTGACGCCAGAGCTGTTGGCGGTAGACTGGGGGTATTTCTGGAGGAATGGAAAAAAATCACATCCAATCCTTGGGTCCTCCAGGTGGTGTCACAAGGGCTCCAGATATAATTCTCTCTGGTTCCTCCCGACAGGTTTCTTCTTACAAAATTCCAATCAATGACCTTGTCCAACAGTCTCTGGTCAGAAGTCACAACGCTATTACTCACCCAGGCCAGATGTCCTGTTCCAGAACAGGAACAATTTCAGGGTCATTATTCAAGTCTATTCAGTCTTAAAACAGTCGGGCGAGGTTCGCACCATTATCAATCTGAAACCTCTAAATCGTTTTGTTCACTACAAAAAATTCCATATGGAGTCCATAAGATCCACCATTCCTCTATTAAAGCAAAACTCAGTTATTGCCACGATAGATTTAGAGAGCGCTTATTATCATATAGCCATTCATCAAAACTGCCAAAAATTCCTCAGATTTGCCCTAGAGAAAAAGGGGACAATCTATCATTACCAGTTCCGGTGCCTTCCCTTCGGCCTGTCTTCCGCTCCCAGAACCTTCACCAAAGTGATGGTGGAGGTGGTCTCCCACCTCAGAACAATCAATGTAATCAAAGTTCCATATCTGGACGACCTACTACTCTTGGCAGACACACAACAAGAGTTGTCTCAGAAGGTGGCTGTGATTTTATCACAACTCCAGACACTGGGGTGGATTGTGAACACTCACAAATCCAATCTACAGGCAGAATCCAAAAAGTTTTTCTTGGGAATCCTTCTGGACTCAGATGCAAGAATGTCCTTCTTACTATCGCAGAAAGTGGGGTCGATCCAGGACAGAATTGTAACTTTCCAACAACAGCAGAAGTGCTTAATTCGGGAAGCAGTGAGGGTGTAAGGTCTGATAACATCATGCATTCCCTGCGTAAGATGGAGCTAGTTTCATTCAAGACCTCTTAAGAAACTAATTCTTTCCACTACCATCCGAAGTCGGTGCTCCTTGACCAACAGGACCACCTTAAACAGCAGGATCTCCCTTCCGGTTCGGCTCAAACATTCTGGCATGGTAGGTGAACAAAGAAAACCTGAAGGTTGGAGTTCCCTGGTACTGCTCGTCCTCTGTTACGCACATCACAGACTCAAGCCAGACAGGTTGGGGGGCACAAGTGGGATCCACTTACTTCCAGGGAACATGGCATGGCCAGATGACAAACCAATCCTCCAACTTCAGAGAATTGAACGCAGTCTGGCAGGCTCTCAGCCGAAAACAGCACTTGTTTCTGAATCGACATATCCGAATTCTCTTGGAAAACGTCACGACTGTGTCCTTCCTCAGACACCAAGGGGGTTCCAGACATCTTCCTTTACAGGCGTTGGCACCGAAAATCTTTCGTTGGGCCGAGAAATCTGTACTGTCCATATCAGCAGTCCATCTGAAGGGCTCGGACAACGTATTGGCAATTACCTCAGAAGACACACAGTAGATCCAGCGGGATAGGTGCTAGACGACAGTGTTTCAGACTCTAATCGACAGGTGGGGGACTCTTCAATGGGACCTATTCGCCTCCAGGGAAAACTCGAAGACAAAAAAGGTCTGCTCTCTAAATCCAAGAGAGAGACCGACCGCAGTGGATGCAATGTCGCAAACCTGGGACATGAGTCTGACACATGCCTTTCCCCCCTTCCATTAATTCCCAGGGTGCTAAGAAAAAATCCAACAGGACAGAGCCAGAGTCATCCTCCTTGTCCCATCCTGGTCCCCTATTGTGCCATTCCACAGACGTACAAATACGCACAAACACACACCCATTATGCTCACCTTTCCGTTCCATCGCCAGCCTCCTGGAACTTGCAGTTCGCCGGTACAGGATGTGTATCGGGTAATGCAAAATCGTTCAAAAACGGTGATCGTTGACACGTCGCTACTTTCCTTAATATCGCTGCTGCCACAGGTACGATGTTGTTCATTGTCCTGTGGCACAACACATCACTATGTGTGACACTGCAGGAACGACGAACATCTCCTTACCTGGGTCCACCGACTATGCGGAAGAAAGGTGGTGGGTGGGATTTTACGTCCCGCTCATCTCCGCTTCTATTGGCCGGTCGCATAGTGACGTTGCTGTGACGCCGAACGCACCTCCCCCTTGAAGGAGGGATAGTTCGGCGGTCACAGCGATGTCACTGACCAGGTATGTGCGTGGGACGCTGCCGTAGCGTTAATGTTCGCTATAGCAGTGATCACCACATATCGCTGGAACAACGGGGGTGGGTGCTATCGCTCGCAAAATCGCTAGCGATGTCGCAACGTGTAAAGCACCCTTTAGAGCGGGTCAGAGCGCGGTGGATGTACGGAACCGGAAGTGTGCGTGGGGAGTATTTTGCTCGTATAGCGAAATACTCGCTAACTGGGTTACTCGTTAAGCGAGGTTCCATTGTACAGTATTTATTTTCAATGGTGCAAAAGAGGGGTGATTTGAACTTTTTTTTCTTTTTCATATTTGTAAATGGTTATTTTTTTTTTTGTTAGACCCCTTAGGTGACCTGAAGCTTATACTCTGATCGCTTCTGCTCGTCTGCTGTTCAGAGCAATTCTTCATCACTGCTCTGAACAGCAGAAATGCTGATCTCCTGTGAATGCCAGCGCTCACAGGAGCTACCTCGTGACAGTGGCAGGGGTCATCAGATGATCCCTGGCTGTCATGACAATCCATCGGCACTCCGTGGCCACGTCATGGGGCTGCCAATGGCAGCACAGAATGACTCGCTCCCCCCTTGGTTGGTTAAGAGGCCTGGGTGGATTGGAGATTGGAGAGATCAACCGACATGCAAGCCGGCAATAAAGGGATACACATGACCTTTGATGTACCTGTACCTCATAAGTTATGAAGGGGTTAACAGTAGTCAAAGTAATTTAAGCCTACCCTCTATGTCAACTTTTGAGTGTGTGTAAAATAATATTATATAGTATGCTGAAAAAAAACAACTTCAAGGGTTATTCCCAAGTCTGGAATTTTGCCCCTAACCATTGATTGGCGAATAGTAACTATTCATGTTCGGGTTATTCGTAACGAATCCCAAAGTATTATCCCGGTATTAATCAGAATAACGAATCTAATACAAGTCAATAAGGAACCCGTGGATTTTTCTTGCCGTGGCGTGTACCGGAATAGTACTTGGTATTCTGTAAGTATTAGTCGAACATGAATAGTTACTAATCGCCCATCTCTACCCCTAACCAAAGAGTAAGAGCTAATACAATGGCTTGGTCTACAACGGCGACTTCTTATCCGCTCTGCTCTGTAGACTGGACAGACGACATCATGCTGATTAACATCAGACTCCTTGTTGCCTGAGTGGGGGAGCTGGCTGTCAATCCGCACGACATTAGCTGTCCCACCCAGTCTGTAGATCAGATGAGAAGCCGCCTCTTGATTGACGCGACGTCAATGGAAGCAGCTGTTGTGTGTAGGCGAAGATTGGTTTCGGGCACAGCGGGAAGGTAGGTAGCAACTACCTACATGTTAGTGCTTGGGACCCCCCCCCACCCCACTTTTTTTTTTTTTTTATTATTATTATTATTATTATTTATATATAATATGTGTCCCAGATATACCCCTTTATAGCATTGGCAGAAATAACGGAGCCTGCTGGCCAACTACTGCAAGATTATACAAAATTTAATCACTTTACAGGATACATGTACCAGACTAATTAGCTGTGCATTTTATATTGTACGGAGTTGGTTGGTGCAGAAAAAAAAAGCAAACTGATCATCACCTTTTAATAAATGCATGCTGGAACACTGACTTGAAGAGACATGTATAACTTTGCCGCCTTTTAAATGCATTTGTTACATGTCCTATACTTCTGCCACGAAAAGCAAATCAGATATTTATTGATCAGACTATGCTTTTCGGAATAGTATTTATTCTTCAGGCCCCAATAGCGTCTTAACACCTAAGGAATTGGAAAATCTATTTAAACAGAAGCCTGTATTTTCTAATAGACCCAATGAATCCTGTAAGAAATATACTATGTAATGATATTTTCCTTTCTAATATAATCCCATTTTAATTTCTATTAGAATAGAAAGCTAAGCGTTACACTTCAGTACATGGCGGCAGTCTGTGAATTATCACGCCAGCCAGCACGTAGGGTTTGATAAGGTTTTGCTGCAAAAAAGTTAGCTTTACAAACTGCATTGCCAAGGGAAGCTGTAAAGTCCAGCCTTAATAAATCACCCATTTCTGACCTGTCTTAGCCGGGCACCAAGGGAGCCTGAAAAATATATATATTTTTTTTTTGCAAGGGCAGGAATGAATGTATAGCTCTTAATCACATTTGTGGACACAGTAATAAATGAAACTATGTCAGTCCTTTCGACATTTTGTAATGTGGCCAAAACCAATAACCTTGCTGATTATGACTTTTTAAAGGTTTGTTTCATGTCACTTTCGGTCCCTGGGTCTTTTCCTTATATATAGTAGTAGGAAGTACATTACAGTGGGGCTGGTTGGTCTTCCACATACAATACATAGGTGCAGCTGCAGAAGTTATTTAGGGGGCTCTGCGAAGACCTTTCCTTATACTTTATACAGCTCACCTTTTGGCTTCTGATATATAACTCCAGGACAAAATAATACCGAATTTAGGAGCAGTTTGGTCATATGTTGCCTATGAACAATAAAAAGGAAACCTGTTTAGGATGAGTCATTTTGTTTTACGGTTTTACCCAAAGAGAGTAATAAGAAATATATATATAGCTCAGATCGAAACCACAAAACTGATCTTGATGGCTTCATTTTAAAATGGCTTTTTCAATAAAAAAAAACACAAACTGTCATCCAAAAAATGTAATGGAACA
The DNA here is from genome assembly GCF_048569485.1 of Anomaloglossus baeobatrachus. NCBI lineage: Eukaryota > Metazoa > Chordata > Amphibia > Anura > Aromobatidae > Anomaloglossus > Anomaloglossus baeobatrachus. The sequence goes on along the minus strand of NC_134353.1, from coordinate 689,372,359 downwards.
ATTAAAATAATCACGATATAATCACGATAATGATTGTTAAATCCTTGACACAACGCTTTACGGTTTCCCCTTAGTCTTTGTATATTTGTTTAATTTTATTAAGACTACTGCTACCAGTCACTGGGCAGCACCAATAACTGTAAAGTACGGAATATAACCATTGGTGGGAGGCCTTAGGAGCATCGTGGGGTTAATGTGTATTTGCTTGGGGGTGTGTGTGTGTGTGTGTGTGTGTGTGTGTGTGTGTGTGTGTGTGTGTGTTTTTTTTTGTTTTTTTTTTTATTTTTTTTTTTTTTTATTTATTATAGAATAGATTTGGAAACATTCTTTTCAGGAACTAAACGGAAAACTAATTAGAGGCTATACTAACTCAACTGATGTAGTTTTGGTTTGCATATTCTGAGGACATTATAGTCTTAGCGGTACTTTACACTCTGCGACATCACTAGCATTTGCTAGCGATGTCGAGCGCGATGGCACGCGCCCCCGTCGCACGGCCGATATGTGGTGATAGCTGCTGTAGCAAACATTATCGCTACGGCAGCGTCACACGCACATACCTGCTCTGCAACGTCGCTGTGACCGGCGAACCGCCTCCTTTCTAAGGGGGCGGTTCGTTCAGAGTCACAGCAGCGTCACTGAACTACCGCCCAATAGAAAAGGAGGGGAGGAGATGAGCGGCCGGAACATGCCGCCCACCTCCTTCCTTCCTCCTTTTCCGGTGGATGGAGGTAAGGAGATGTTTGTCGTTCCAGCACCGTCACACATAGCGATGTGTGCTTCTGCAGGAACGACAAACAACATCGTATCTGCAGCAGCACCGATATTATGGAAATGAACGACGTGTCAACGAGCAACGATTTTGCACGTTTTTGCGCTCGTTGATCGTCGCTCATTTGTGTCACACGCTGCGATGTCGCTACCGGCGCCGGATGTGCGTCACTAACGACGTGACCCCGATGATATATCCGCAGTGATGTTGCAGCGTATAAAGTACCTCTTAGAGTAAGAGATGAAGAAACAAAGTACCCTGTACTCCCCTCCTCAACTGGTGCCGCTCCTCCATACTGGCTACTGTGTTGATCGCTGTTCTACTAACATTAACAATGTCAGGTGATGGCTCTACCAATCAATGTCTGATGATCGGCTGCAGCCTTCACTATCAGTCTAAATGGTAAGCGCCTGAAAGTTCCTAATGTTGAAGGCAAACAAAGACTACTTTCTTCATATCATTTCTATGTCACTCATTCTACAATACCCTTTGTTTTTCAAGGTACGGTGCAACGAGAGAAAAAATACCAAGTCCAGCCTGGATTTGGTGACAGACGTGGTGGGGTCATCAGTGCTAGAACATATTTTTATGCTGACGAAGCAAAATGTGATCATCATATGGAAACCTTTTTGAAATGCATTGACGCTTCTGGTGAGTGTATAAGCCATAGTATATAAATATTGTGATACTGTCGGTGATCGTCGTAGACATTTTGATTTGTAAAAACTTTCCACCTGTATAGCACAGAGCCGTAACTACTGTACGTAACTAGACTTTCTCATTCAGAGAAAATATTTTAGTTTGTTGCCCTGTATTTAAATGCTTTTCTCAAGGCATAAGGGCACATGCACTTGTTGCCCATTTCGAGCAGTACCCCTAATTTTAGGGTGTCAATCTTTAACCGTAATGCTTGCAATTACCGTATTTTTCGGACCATAAGACGCACTTTTTTTTACCCCAAATGTTGGGGGAAAGTGGGGGGTGCGTCTTATGTTCTGAATATGGCTGCGGGGAATGAGGGTGCTGCCGTGGAGCGGGCCATCGGGGGCACGAGCAGGCTGCAGCAGCCTGCCGTGACCACGTGGGCCTGCTCATTTAATATGCACGCCCATCATCTCTCAGCGCTGAAGTCAGCGCTGACAGGTGGACGGGGTGATGGGCAGGGAATTATACAGCCTGACCGCATGATCACCCCTGGCAACTACAGCCTGGAGTGATCATGTGCGGCTGTATTCACTGCCCCCGTGCATCATTATCAGTGCGGGGATGCAGTGAATCAGTGCACTCACCCGTCACCGTGTGTGGAGCCGTCACTGTTGTCTGCAGCCGTCACTGTTGTCTGCAGCTTCGCGATATCTTCCTGTCTGTCCTGGTCAGCTGATCTGTGTAGAAAGCGGTGAGCACAGCGATGACGTCATCGCTGTGCACGCCGCTAACGTCCACACAGATCAGCTGACCGGAACAGACATGAAGACCTTGCGATGCTGCAGGGGACGGCTCCACACACGGTGACTGCTCCACTCAGCGGCGCTGCAGCTGAGACAGAGAGGAAGATGATCCATGCTGCATGGAGTGAGGATTGGTGAGTTTAAACGTTTATTTTTTTTTTTTTCTGTGCCACAGGATACAGGCCATATACCAGGATGGGGCTATTTTATGAGCAGGATGGGGCTATTTTATGAGCAGGATGGGGCTATTTTATGAGCAGGATGGGGCTATTTTATGAGCAGGATGGGGTATATAGCAGAATGGATGGGGGTATATGAGCAGGATTGGGTATATGAGCAGGATCATATACAAAGCAACAGGATCGTTACCAGAATGGGGTACCTTAGTAGATAATTTGGGGACATTACTCCCTAACAGTGTCAGCAGCAGATCCTCGCCCCATAACAGTGTATCATGACCACATTTTTTGGTTAAAATTTTATTTAAAACCATGGTGCGTCTTATTTTCAGGTGCGTCTTATAGTCCGAAAAATACGGTAACTTGGCCTAGCCAAAAATGTGGGGCGTTCCTCCATCCTATACATTGAATCTCAACCTTTTTATATTATGTAGGTGTAGGTTAAAAAAAAAAAATAAAAAATGGAGTGGTTTTTTTTTAGCATTTTTTATAATGTCCTAAATTCTGATTTGATAATATTATATCATTACATGTTTTTAAGCTTTTATTCTTGTAAAATAACAAGCATCAAAGGCACCTGCCCTCCTTCAGTCCATCCCCGATTCTCCGCCTCTGTTCCGGTCTCTGTTTTGGCTGCATCGTTGGCGTCACATTGATGGCACACATCATCCCCCTATGATTGTATACAGGGTTTTAAGGCTTGGAAAACCGAAAGAAAGGAAAACTCTTAAAATCTATACATTTAAAGGGAACCTGTCATGAGAAATGTCCCCTAAAACCTCACAGATTCCCCCTCTGCAGCTCCTGGGCTGCATTCTATAAAGGTCCCTGTTATGATTGTGGCCACTTTCTGACCTAAAAAAAGTGTTTATAAAGTTGTACCTTTTTTGCTTCTGATTCTGTAAATACGTCCCGGGGGCGGGCTGCCTGATGGCCGTTAGTCTGCCCCCTGGTCCTGTATGCCGCCCCCCTCGCTGATTACAATAATGCTGGACGCCGCCCCCTGCTACATCCATCGCCGCGCATGCCCAGTGCCCATCTGTCGGGGATGAGCACTGTGCCTAGCGTCACCGCTGGTGACGTGCACGCAGGGTTAAGATTATGGGCGGTGCTGTGATGTTTATTCCTAAGCAACCGCCCATAATCGCGGGGCCGCGCTTGCCCCCTCGGCCTGCTTCGTTCTGCGCAAGCGCGCTGCTGCTGACCCCCACGTCACCTCCTTCCCATCTTGCCCCGAGGCAGGAAATAGATGGGAGGAGCGGTGACTACACCGATCAGGAGGAGACGCGGAGATCAGATTACCAGCAGCGCGCTTGCGCAGAACGAAGCAGGCCGATAAACATCACAGCACCGCCCATAATCTTAACCCTGCGTGCACGTCACCAGCGGTGACGCTAGGCACAGTGCTCATCCCCGACAGATGGGCACTGGGCATGCGCGGCGATGGATGTAGCAGGGGGCGGCGTCCAGCATTATTGTAATCAGCGAGGGGGGCGGCATACAGGACCAGGGGGCAGACTAACGGCCATCAGGCAGCCCGCCCCCGGGACGTATTTACAGAATCAGAAGCAAAAAAGGTACAACTTTATAAACACTTTTTTTAGGTCAGAAAGTGGCCACAATCATAACAGGGACCTTTATAGAATGCAGCCCAGGAGCTGCAGAGGGGGAATCTGTGAGGTTTTAGGGGACATTTCTCATGACAGGTTCCCTTTAAAATGGTCATTACAACGTTTGGGCCAATTTGGATAGAAAAATGATTGGTAGACTTCAGACATAAGTATAATGTGGAGGTGGCATAGACGCTTACTAATCACATTATTCTTAAATCTAATTTTCTATAACAAAGTATATAAATTAGACCTTTTAGTGACTTGGGATTTAATAAAGGGTGATTTGATAATGCTTTATTTAGGTGGCATGATTCTGAAACGTGTCACGTTACCAGAGTGCCTGTAATTTATTTCCGTGTAATGTTCCTTTGTAACACGGCTCACTCTGTGGCTGAATGGACAGGCTTGCTTGATCTCCGATTCCAGCTGGTATTTATTTGTTCTGCGATGCGTTTTCCAGCTGAAATGAGAGTGCACAGTGCGTAGCTAAATAACATCTCTGCAAGGAGTTTGGATACATTATGTTCCTATTTATTCTTGCAATTAATGCATACATTTTTATTTTATTTATTTTTTTTTTCCTCTCCTGGTGTCCTAATGAAAACTTATGATTTAGGTAGTCCCATTATAAAGAAGGTTTGCAGCCAGTGTGCTGGTCTTCTTGAGAGACATGACCTTTTTTAACAGTCACTCCTCCTTTCATAAAATCTGGAAAGTTACGTTTTTATTTTTTTTTTTTTTTTTTTTTTGTTTTAGAGAAGTATTTTTTTTTACTAATTAACATGGCATCCCTAAATCTCTCTCAAGTTATTTCAAAAGACAGATGCACTATAATGAAGTTCTACAGTGTTTTAAAAGCATGTGAATTAATAAAATAGTGGACTAATGAGAGACAATTGCCATGCCTCGTGAACCGAAATTTGGGAATAAATGCAGGAAAAGTGGAACAATTGGCCCGGGGGTGAAGGGGTTAATGGTGTTGATCATGTGGGTCATGGTACAAGTCTTCTCTTTTTTACTTTTTAGTGGCCGAATATTCTGTTAACTTTTCATACTTTTTGTTTTGATTTTTTTTTATTCTTTCTGTCCCCCAATAGGCCCCATACAGTAATATTGTTTTATGATTGGCTCCATGTATTAATTCTGTTCCTCTTCTTGTAGTAATGTCCCCTATATTGTAATAATGGTCTCCATCCTGTAATAACGTCCCACATCCTGTACAGGTAAAATATATCCTTGTACAATGTTAGTCAATAAACAGAAAAAAAAAAATGTTTAAAAGAACTGAGACTACGCCGGTACCAGGCCTGATGAAGAGACCTGAGTAGTCTCGAAAGCTTGCTATTCTTGTAATAATGTCATCTATTTTGTACTAATGTCCCTCATACTGTAATAATTGAGGCTTGCCCTGTAATAATGGTCCCAAATCTTGAAATCTTGTAATAATGTTCTCAATTCTGCCATAAAAAAAATATATATAGAGAGAGAGAGAGAGAGAGAGATATTATAATATTTATATATAAAATCTCTCTCTCTCTCTCTCTCTCTATCTATCTATCTATCTATCTATCTATCTATCTATCTATCTATCTATCTCTCTATCTCTCTATCTCTCTAATCTCTCTTCTCCTTGGCAAACAGTGTCCTTTCGCCTCCATAGCCAGGGTGGCGCATAGCAGTGACTTTATGTACTGCCACAATGGAGACACTGACGTCAGCTGTCTGTTTCTAATTGGCTGGTGACTGGTACAGGTGCAGAGAACAGCTCCCACTAAAAAAAATTCAAATGAATGTGCATCCTAGGAGGAACATTCAGCTGAAAGAAGCGCTGGCGCTTTCCTTGAACATAGTCATCTCAGGAGTTAAGGGGCCCAAGGGCAGCACAATGGAGTCCCAGTAGCTGCGCGTTTTGAGACCCCTGATCTAATTTGTTACTGTGCCATAGTCCGGGTGTAGAGTACAATTTCCATTCAGCCCCAGCGAATAGGTAATGTACTGTATTTTTCGCTTTATAAGACGCACCCCCCAAATTTGGTGAAGGAAAAGAGAATTTTTTTTTTTTAATGTTAAATGGGGTCCATCTTATATTGCCAGTGTCAATCTAACAAATCATAAAGGGTATAAGTCCCTCATAGCCCCCCATCCTAAAATTAGCCCCCTTAATCTGGATATGGCCCCCTTATATTGAATATAGCCCCCTTGTGATGGCGCACGTCCCCCAGTGATGGCGCACGTCCCCCAGTGATGGCGCACGTCCCCCAGTGATGGCGCACGTCCCCCAGTGATGGCGCACGTCCCCTATTTATGCCGCATGCCCCTATAGATGGGACATTTCTTCTACAGGTGGCACAGGTCTCCTATGGATGGCACATGTCCCCCTGTGCTGCCTATGGCCACCTATGGATGGCACACGTCCCCCTGTGCTGCCCATGGCCCCCTATGGATGGCACACCTGCCCCTGTGTTAGATATCGCCCCCATGCTGCTGCTGCCCATAGTAAAATAAACACTTTACTTTACCTTTTCCAGCGCTGTTCTCCCGTGTCTCCCTCCGTGCTGCTGATCTCCTGCACTTCCTGGTTCTCGGTGCCGGTCATGTGATCGGCTCAGCAGAGTGATATCATCTCTGCGTGCATGATCACAGCGGCAGCAGGAGACCGGGAGATCAGCGCGGAAGGAGGTAAATAAAGAGTGTTTTTAATTTACTATGGGCTGCAGCATGGGGGCCATATCTAACACGGGGGGGGGGGGGGCATGTGCCATCAAAGGGGGGCGCAGGCAGATCTAACATGCGCCGCTGCCCCAGCCCATCACCACAGTGCGGTTTCAGCACCACAGTGATGGACAGCGGTAGTGCATATTATATGAGCGGGAGCAGGAGATCTTACGCTGCCTTCCTGCAGCTTTCACCAGCCCCCAGCAGTGCTCCAGTGGTCTCTAGTGTATGTGTGTGTGTGTGTGTGTGTGTGTGTGTGTCTGTCTGTATATATATATATATATATATATATATATATATATGTATGTATATATGTATATAGGTGTACGTACGTACGTGGTGGGAAAGTGGTGTGTCTTATAATCCAAATATACGGGGGGGGGGGGTGTAATATATTATTACTATTATTTATATATATATATATATATATATATATATATATATATATATATATATATATATATATATATATATATATATATATATGTATATATATAATAATATAATATATATATATATAATATATTATTAATAATATATTACCCCCCCCCCCCCCCCCCCCGTATATTTGGATTATAAGACGCACCACTTTCCCACAAAATTTGGGGGAACAAAAGTAAGTCTTACAAAGCCAAAAATACGGTAAGTTGCACACAGATTATTCACAAATTTTACCCTATGCATTGCAAAGGCTAATTTGCTCAGTCAAAATCCACAACTTTGCAAACAAGAATGCGCATTTTGTGGTATATTTGGAATTCCATACACTTTTTTTTTTTTTCTCCATGGGCATAGGGTTGTGACAACACCACCCATTTCTATTATACTGTAGATTGCTGCAAATTTCTGGTCCAGAATATGGTCCATAAATCTGCCACATTTTGTCATGTCTGACAAAGGGTCAATGTCAAAAAGACCTGGCCAAAGTTGTAACCATTGGAGTCCACATGCTGCAATTCCTGCAGGTGGAACCTATAAAGTATGTTTATGCAGACAGTATCCTGTGGCTTGTGAGGAACAAGGCTCAGAACCAGTCTTCTGGTTAGGATTATCCAGAATACGCTTTTAAGAGGAATTCATGTGACATTCTTGGACATTCTGTACCTCTACCGACATTTTAGAAAATAAATAACTAAAAATTCCTTTTAAAGACAACTTGTTACGAGGTTCTTCCTATGTCATCTGAGAGCAGCATTATGTAGAGACAAAGAACCTGATTTCTGAGATGTGCCACCTATTGGCTGCTTTCTGTAGGTTTTATAAAATCATTGTTTTCTCTTATCTAGCTGTTCTCTGAATACTGAGCTCTGTGCACACACAGACACACACTGATTGGCAGCATCTGTGTATAATGCATAGGCAGAAAGCTCCTAATTTTGGGTGAGGTAACGCAGAGCTCAAGAATAGCACATCATGGCACAAGTCAACTAGTCCTCTAGTACTGATCTCCTTTTTTTTTTTTTTTTTTTTTTGTGTAAAGCACTGATATAGTGTAACAGGCAATCAGCAAATGACTTGTGGCTGGAATCAGGGAACCTGCACCTACATAATAATGCTGCTCTTGGATTAAATAGTAAAAACATATTTTTTTTTATTTATTTATTTTTTTAAAGATTCCCTTTCAGAATTATCATTCTGTTTATTCCGTGGCACTTTAAAAGTGAACAGGGGTATACATAAAAGAAAAAGTACAACAATCAAGAACATTACATAAATAGACTGGTACAGGAAGAGAGAGGACCCTGCCCACAAGGGCTCAGTCTATAGGGGATGGTTTTAGGATACAATAGGTGAGGACAGAGCTGGTTGCACAGTGGTTAATTGGTAGGTTGTAGGCTTGTATGCGATTGCGGGAAGTGGAGATAAGAGGCGAATAGAGGAGATCTTGTGAGGATCTGAGGTTGCGTGCAGGTAGGTACCGGGAGACTAGGTCAGAGATGTAAGGAGGAGACAGGTTGTGGAAGCTTTGCATGTCATGGTAAATGTTTTGAACTGGAGTCTTTAGGCAATGGGAAGCCAGTGAAGGGATTGGCATAGTGGCTAGGCGGGGGGATAGGTGGATGAGTCAGGCAGCAGAGTTTAGGATAGATTGCAGGGGTGCAAGATTGTTGGAAGGGAGGCCACAGTGTAGAAGGTTGCAGTAGTCGAGGCGGGAGACGATGAGGGCATGCACTAGTGTTTTTGCTGATTCTTGGTTAAGGAATGCAAGAATTAGTACCTATTCTGAATCTATTCAAGAATCCGAATATTTGTGAACTTATTTTTTTTGTCTTACAGGGGGAAGTTCTGAGGATGGATTTTCTGCAATTAAGTTGACTGCATTAGGAAGACCACAATTTCTGGTAATCTAATTATTTAACTCACAATATATTTCTAATTTTGTAAGAGTTGAAAATCATCTGTAGCAACACTTTCTAGAATTGTCCATGTTCAGCATTATCTGTCCTGTCCTTTTTGTGGAGGCGATCAAGTAATCCCAATAATATAGTGGGAACATTGCAGCACCTTACGATTAAGCAAAACGCTTGTCTCCTTGTCACTTTGCAATCTTGGTCCTGTGGGATATACCTTAATAATGTCTGACAGAGGCTTTTGCCATTTACCATTTGACATGGATATAGCACAACACCCAATATGTATACTCGATAGTCATATAGAATATAGGCCACCCCATTTACAATTTGACCTAAACATTTCTGCTCAACAAGCGGGCTTTTTTTATATATAAAAGGTCTCAAACGACTGATTCAACCATCTTGTGTGTATTGCCAGTTTAAAGACATACATTTTTTAGATGTGAAATGCATGTATGGTTGGTTAAAGAAAAAAAAATCCGGTTTCTTTAAAATTTGAACGGTTAAAAGCAGCTTTTATGTATCACAATACATTACAAGCTGCAGAATGCTGTTCAGTTGGAAATCCACCAGATTGGGTGTTTGTACATCTCCAAACTATCTTTTTGTCTTTTGAGCTAAACTAGATTGAACGTTAGTCATAAATAATCTTAGAAGACCATTCAGTGGAGGAGTGAGGGGCTATAGACTGATCCATCAAACAGCAAGTCTGACAGAATGGTAGTGCATGGTATTAGGTATACGAGATGCAAAATGCAAGCAGTTAAAGAACTTTAATTGCAAAAATAATTTTTGGCTGAAAATAATGTGATGTCAAATAAATATACAGTATTTTCTGCCCCTGAAGGTGAAAATTAGTAAGTAAAATGTAAGAAACAAAGAAATTGACTGGTTTTAGTCCTGCTACATCTTCCTTTTACTGTCAGGCAGACATTGCTGCACCCTTGGACACAATAATTGATGATGATTAAATCCTATTATGTTTTGCTCTGGTCAGTTAATGACATAAATGAGGATTATTTTATAATCGTATTGAAGATAAATTAGAATTAGTGCAATGTGTATATTCACTCTGAGCTGTAGACCATACAAAAGAAAAGGAGAGAAAAAAGCTTGTAACATTGTGCTTTATTGACCAGTCTATTGAACCTGTAATTTAAGTGACTAGCATTGGTGGCTAATGTCTTTGGTACATAAGTCAATGCTACTTTAGACCTCGCTAATTTAAGAGACACAAAGGAAAACCACAACAGTTAATTGCAAGGTCTGTTACCGCTTCATCACTGCTCAGCCCCATTGTAACCATGATGTGTTTTTATACATGCATTTTTATGAATCCCTTTTCAGGTGCTCATAAAGAGAATTGTTTGTAAGCGTGTGTATAAAGGCAGGTGATCAAGAAGCTTTATAGTTATAGCTATACATGTATGAAAAGATAGTGACGTTAGACTCATGTAAATAGGACCTCAAGGGGCGACAGTGAAAATTATAATGCCAATATTTCCTGCAAAATGTTGTATTGTTTAAATTTGTGAATACAAAACCCAAGAGAAACACAAAATGACGAAAATCTGTAAGAAACATGTTTTTATGACTACCTTTTTTTAACCATTTTGTGCTTACTTTAATAGAAATTAAAAAAAAAATGAAGAAGCCAATATTTACTATGCTACATGTTATCAACTATTTAAAGAATAGATGATGATTTGCGTACAATCTCTTGGACTAGTCCCAAGAACAAGGCCCTAAAATGCTTGGATTGGAGTGGTGGTTGCACTTGCACACCAGTACTCTATTCAGTAACTCTAGGACCACATGAGAAATGGTGCTTAGCTTTTTCTGACCTTCTCAAAGAGAATGAGTGTCTTAGCTCTGTTTCTGGTTTATGTGGGGATCCCAATGGTCCTTTCTAAGTTTTAGTTTTTTTTCCATTTATAGTAGTGAAAATTCTTCCCTTTTAAGAATCGTATATTAAAGGAAATCTGTCAGCAGGTTTTTGCTATAGATGCTGAAGCAAGCATGCTGTAAGGGTTAAGACTAGTGATGGGCGACTTCCCCCCCCCCCCGCCCCGCGATGTTCGGGATCGGAAGCCTCGCCCGAACTTTTTGTAAAGTTAAAGTTCGGGGCCGAAGATATTGCGAACTTGCGTCCGAACCCAGGGTTTGGACTTTACAGTTATGTGATGGGGCGGGGGTGAGGGGGTGTAAAATACAAGAATATAGTTAATAATAAACATTGTCATTACACTTACTGGTCCCGCGACGCGTCCTGCAGACCCCATCAGTCGCTGTCTCCCAGGCTGCTTCTGCTTCTGGGTCTGATCATTAACTTCCGGTGGTATTCACTCCACTGCTCGTTACTCGGCAGTCTTTGGCTTTTTTTTTTGCCATTTTCGCGGTGACGTCAGGGTTCACTCGAGTCCATGGCTTAGCCATGGACTCGATTGAACTTTGACTGTCACTGTCAGCCTGCTTCTCGCTCTGTATAGATGCTTGTCTGCACAGAGCGCTGAAGGAGAGTTGACATTGCTCTCCCTGTGGACTACGTCGGATTAAGCATTTTTATAAAAATCTGGAGTCTCTAAATGGTTTTTTTTTTTTTTTTATTTGTAATAAAAAAAAATTCTGTGTTGTATTTTCTTTTTACAGTTCACTAGAAATTCATGGTGGCCATATCAAACTTGGCGTGACGCCATGAATTTCGGGCTTAGTACCAGCAGAGAATACAAAGCTGGTATTAACCCCTTTATTACCCAGCGTGCCACCACCATCAGGGCTGCTGGTTGAGCTGGGTAAAGCGCCTGTAAACCATGAATTTCTAGTAAACCGTAAAAAAAAAAAAAATTTTTTTTATTAGAAATAAAACAAAAGAACACATTTAGAGACTCTATCTTTATTATGAAAAAATCCTTAGTCTGACATAGTCCACAGGGAAAGCAATGTTAGCTCTGCTTCGTCGTTCTGTACAGACAAGCGTCTATACAGAGCGATAAGCAGGGAGAGCAATGTCAGCTCTGCTTCATCGCTCTGTACAGATAACTATACAGAGCGAGAAGCAGGCTAACAGTGATAGTCAAAGTTCAATCAAGTCCACTCGGGTGAACCCTGACGTCACCGCGAACATAGCCGAAAAAAGCCGAAGACTGATGAGTGACGAGCAGTGCAGTGAATACCGCCGGAAGTTAGTGATCGGACCTGGAAGCAGAAGCGGCCGGGAGACAGCCGGTGAGACGGGTCTGCAGGATGCTTCGCGGAACCAGTAAGTATAATTTTATTTATTTATTTATTTTTTTAACAGCCGCTGGGCCCAAACTGTAACATGAGTTTCCAAGCAAAACTAGTGTTAGGGACCGTGTGCACGAACACGGTGTTCGGTACGGACCCTGAACTTTACAGTTCGGGTTCACCCATCACTAGTTAAGACAGAAAGCTCAGGCATGCCTGTGTTATCATAGTCCGATCTTTTGTTTATTTGCTATTTTTGTTTTAGCAGCCAGACCCTTATTTTTTGCTGTGGCTAGCTCACTCCTGTCATGTTGTCTTGCATGCCCCGTCCTTGCCACTTCACAGTCAATGTACAATCTCTATTAAGAGCCTGGTGTGGGTGGGGATAGACCTCTGGACTCTGCTACATGAATAAAGCTAAAAATACAAATGGTGTCAGAATAGCTACAACCAGTAATCTAATTGATAGATCGTTGGATTCAGAATCTCTTTGCCAACATCATGTTGCTCTCAGATAAGGTAGCAAATACCTGCTGACAGATTCCCTTTATGAAAACTTCTATGCAAAACTACCACTTTTCTATTTATCTCTGTCTTTCGCGCCAGGCTCTCTGCAATCACTGATGTTGCATTGACTCTCTAGGAGAATAGAATGTAGCAAGCTGGCATCTATATGCAATATAACTGGTGTTGTCTTATTCCAAAATTTTACTTTAAATTACCATTCAGTAGCAAAGGTGATTTGGCAGCAGCCCAGTATGATTTAGAAAAAGTAATGACCTGGAAATTATAAGACACTCTTCTTTCTTCCAAATGCAAATTGTGCTTTAAAGGCTCTGCTGTCAGAAACGTCTGAGTGTCTGTCTGCCGTTCTATCACATTAAACAGCAAACATATCTTTATATGCAGCATTATTTTTCCCCACCCAATGGTTGTAAATCACTATTTAACCCACGGGAGCCTATTTTATATCATCTGGTCTGCCTGACGCCATTGTTATCTGCCAATGACTGGGCCCCAGCCTCCTTCTTTCAAAATGGCCACTCATCCGCTGCATGCACTGCCGTATGATTCATAAACTATTACATGAGGGCCTGTATATTGGTAACCTAACCAATTTTTGTTGCCCTCAACCTTGAATCTGGGAGATTAAAAAAAAAAAAATTGTACTGTCCCTGCCCTCATATAATATGAAGCGGAGCTGGACACTGCAGTTATAATATCTTTAGATGACTTGTAAATCAATAAAATAGTAGCTGCTCTGCTTTATACTGTATAGTTTCATTCAGTTTTTAATTTTAAAGCTAGATCTAAGACCATCAGGTTCAACAGATGGTAAGCTCCATATTAGAGGAAAAATTCCTTCCTGACTCTAATCAGACTACACCATGTTCCAAATTATTATCTAAATTGGATTTAAGTGTCGTAGCGATTTTTTTTTTTTTTTTTTTTTTTTTTTTTTTCAATGAAAGTGATTGATGGTATTGTGTCTCAGGGTTCTTTGGATCACTGAAATCAATCTCAGACACCTGTGATAATTAGTTTGCCAGGTGAGCCCAATAAAAGGAAAACTGGATGTTCCACAATATTAAGCAGGCCACAGTTTTCAAGTAACATGGGAAAGAAAAAGGATCCCTCTGCTGCCGAAAAGCATCAAATAGTGCAATGCCTTGGACAAGGGATGAAAACATTAGATATTTCCCGAAAATTTAAGTGTGATCATCGTACTGTGAAGAGATTTGTGGCTCATTCAGAGCTCATTCGTGTTTGTGCTGATAAAGGCAGAATGAGGAAGGTTTCTGCTAGGCAAGTGCATTGGATTAAGAGAGCAGCTGCTAAAAAGCCATTACAAATCAGCAAACAGATATTTGAAGCTGCTGGTGCCTCTGGAGTCCCTCAAACCTCAAGGTGTAGGATCCTTCAAAGGCTTGCTGTGGTGCATAAAGCTACTATTCGGCCACCCCTTATCCAGTGCTCACAATCAGAAACGGTTGCAGTGGGCCCAGACATACATGAAGACTAATTTTCAAACAGTCTTGTTTACTGATGAGTGTTGAGCAACCCTGGATGGTCCAGATGAATGGAGAAGTGGATGGTTGGTGGATGGCTACCATGTCCCAACAAGGCTGCGACTTCAGCAAGGAGGTGGAGGAGACATGTTTTGGGTCGGAATCATGTGGAGACATCTGGTAGGCCCCTTTAGTATTCCTGAAGGTGTGAAAATTACCTCTGCAAAGTATATGGAGTTTCTGACTGACAACTTTCTTCTATGGTACAAAAAGCAGAAACGTGCCTTTAGGAGCAAAATCATCTTCATTCATGACAATGCACCATCTCATGCTGCAAAGAATACCTCTGTGTCATTGGCTGCCATGGGCATAAAGGGGAAACTGATGGTTTGGCCACCATCTTTCCCTGACCTCAACCCTATAGAGAACCTTTGGATTAGCATCAAGCAAAAGATCTATGAGGGTGGGAGGCAGTTCACATCAAAACAGCAGCTCTGGGAGGCTATTCTGACATCAAGCAAAGAAATTCAAGCAGAAACTCTCCAAAAACTCACAAGTTCAATGGATGCAAGATTTGTGAAGGTGATAACTCCCGTCTCTGCTGTTTTGTTCCTATGTTAACATGTAACTTGGCCTGTTAAGATGTTTTGCATTTAAATAGCTTTTTAGTACAGTGAATGTGACCTCCTAATGCTGCAAATTCCACAAATGAGCATTTTCAGTTCTTTAAAACATAAAATGTTTAGAAACTCTACTGTGCCTAATAATTTGGATCAGTGCACTTTGAGTTTTTTTTTTAATTTTGAAGATTATACTGTTATCATTGGGAGGTTTCTTCAATAAAATTTGATGTATACTCTAACGGGTGATGACTTTTATTAGACTGACTGTCATTTGCACCAACCATTTAGGAAAATCAGAGAAAAATATAATTTGCATAATAATTTGGATCATAGTGTAGTTCCCTGGATCAACGCCCCATTATAGCATCTAGTGCACATAACCAGTAATGATATCCAGGCCTCACAAATTTAGTAACCATCAGCCATTACAACATTATGTGGCAGATAGTTCCATAGTCTCATTGCTCTTCCAGTAAAGAATCTGCATCTGTGATTATAATTAAACCTTTTTCCTCTAGATGTAGTGAATGCCCCCTTATCCCCATCACAGGCCTAAGTGTAAAAAGATCATTAGAAAGGCCCTAAGCTTTCGTTTTTCCAAACTGAGTAACCCCAAATTTAATAACCTGTCTTAGAATTGCATTTCCCCATCCCCTTAATAACATTGGTTGCTTTTCTCTGCACCCGCTCTAATTTAGCTATGTCTTTCTTATACACCGGAGGCCAAAGTTGTACACCATATTCGAAGTGGGGTTGCGCTAGTGACTTGTATAGAAGTAAAACTGTTCTTCTCATAAGCATCAATTCCTCTTCTAAAGCATCCCATTATTTTATTAGCCTTGACAGCAGCTGCCAGGCATTGGTCAGTAAAGTTGAGTTTGCCATCCACCAAAGCTGTCTGCCTCATTTAAAGAAAAAAGATGCCCTCCCGACGTGTTTCCCTCTGAATAAGGAGAGTTCCTCAGGGGACCTAAAACAATATCAACCTGTAGTGGCTGGGAATGGTACAGGCTTAAGGGGTAAAAAACCTATGTGTGCAGAGATAGACGGTGGTACCTTAATGAGAATGCGGGGCAGACCGCTTACTAGGGCGCTGCCCTTGTCCGGGCGGAAGTTCATTCACTGGGCACGACTGGGGCTGATACATAATAACCCGACTGCTGACCCTGGTCCTTCCAGCCTGTGATTCCTCATATCTGGATTGGTGTACAATCTTACCTGTGGAGAAAGTTTGGGTGAGATCTTTCTATTTTTTTCTGCCATTTGGCAAACTTTGTATAATGCACAAGTACTTTGTGTTTTTATTGTTAGATTAAAAGTTAACTTTTAGTCCCTGCTATTATATATATTTCTTCTCTTAGAGCCAAATTATATTCGAATGTATTGTGCAGGGAAGATGCTGTATTTTTCGTTTTATAAGACGCACCTCAAATTAAGAGAGAAACAAAGGTGTAAAAAAAAAAATGGGGTCCTTCTCATACTCTGGTGTTGTCTTACCGGTGGGCGGTGGTGGGGCGGGGTCAGAGGAGGCAGAGGCTGTGCTGGCAGTGGTGGCGGGTCAGTGGTGGCAGCGGCGGGTTAGTGGTGGCAGCGGAAGCTGCGGTGGTTGTGTGGTGGAGCAGGCCGGTGCGGCAAGTGTCCCAGTTTGTCCGCTGTCCGGGCTTCAAAGAAATGGTGCCCGGAGCGCCGCGTGCGCAGATGGAGCGCTCATCCAAGACCTCTATCTGCGCCCGTGCTGACTCCCGGCGCCACCGTTTGAAGCCGGGACCACGGACAGACTAGGACACCCGCCGCACAGCCACTGCAGTCCTCACAGCCACACGGCCGTACAGAATGGCAGCCAGCAGGCCGCTCGCCAACCCGCACAGACAGGCACCCAGCCACCCGCACGCACAGACAGGCACCCTGCCGCCCACACACAGAACCGCACCAACAGTCCCCCGCCAATTCACCTCCCGGTGAGCTATATTCGGATTTTAAAACTCACCCCTCATTTTCCTCCCTAATTTTTGGGAGGAAAAGTGCGTCTTGTAATACGAAAAATATGGTAGTTGCTTTCAAAGTACTTAATAACCGGAATTTTTTGCCAGGCTGAGTATTTTCCCACTGCCCCAGCCAACTCCACAGATCTAGCCACTCAGACTGATTTATATTCTTCAACCATTACCGAACTTGCAGGATCATCTCCAACACAGCCCAACTCTAACAGCCAAAACCACTTTTGCTTACTCTACTAGCTTGTCTGCAAGCTGTAATACACTGTGTGTTTCACACATTTTATAATATTCAGCATTAACTGGGAATTTTAGTAATTTCTCAGTAGGATTTGACTAGACAGAATAGTCTTTACTCCCAGTCAGCCCTGAGTGCCCTTCACCCGATCGCTGGTTCACCGGTTGTCCTTTATTGAACCACTTTTGGTAGGTCCTAACACCTGTATACTAGGAACAGCCCTTAAGACCTGCCCAGTCCTCAGCCATCACAATTTGGGACTTGTTAGGCTAGTTTCACACTTGCGTTAAACGGCATCCGTTGCATTGCGTTGTGTGACGCATGCAATGGATGCGTTGCATATAGTGGCACAACAGATGCAACGGATCGTACAAAACAACAAAATCTACTTTTTTTTTTTTTTTTTTTCCCCTTTCTGTACAGTTTACCGGCGGCAGACAATTGTGAGCAATCAGCTGATCACCCCGCTGCCGGGTCATCAGCTGATTGCTCACAGCAGCCGGCCGCCGGGTGATCAGCTGATCGTTCGGCCGCCGATAATGTGTGCGGGGGGCGGAGTGTGGGGTGGGTGGAGCCGAGCGGGGTCATGGCGCTGAGGACGTTAGTGTTGGGGACTGCATGGCTGGGGACGTGTGTGTGTGTGTGTGTGTACATGCAAAGTGGAGTGTGGGAGGGGGCGGAGCCGAGCGGGGAAGTGTTGGGCTCCCTGCACGCATAGCCAGGGTAAATATCGGGTAACTAAGCAAAGCACTTTGCTTGGTTATCCAATATTCACCTTGGTTACCAGCGTACACCGCTTAGCGCTGGCTCCCTGCACACTTAGCCAGGGTAACTATCAGGTTACTAAGCAAAGCGCTTTGCTTAGTAACCCGATGTGTACCCTGGTTACATGTGCAGGGAGCCAGAGAGAGCATGCGCAGCGAAATCTTAAGGATTCCACTGCTCAAAAATGTTACATGCTGCGTTCCTTCCGCCCTGCGGAAGCAACGCAGCGTCGGCCAGCAGAAGCAACGCAGGTCCATCAGTTGCAATCCATCGTCCATACAAGTCTATGGGAAGCAGCGGAATCCGTTAACGGATTCTGCTGTTTTCTAAAACGGCGGATTGCGACTGAATGAAAAAAACGCAATTGTGAAACTAGCCTAAGTCGCTCCGATGCTTACACTTTTCCTTCTCCCAATAAATCATTTTCAGGAGCTGCCGATTCACTTGCTGCACCTTGACAGGTTCCATTGTGACGAGATAATCAGTGTTATTCACTTCCCTCGTTAGGGCTGAGCAGTGTATATTATAGTGGCTGAGCCACTTATCTGTCATGTCTGAGAATTAGTTCCCTGAAGGATTATCCTTTTCTACTTTTGACACTTACTTTTTAATGAGGAAACAACGGTGTAAAACAAACTTTGCCAACTGTTTGTTTCCATGGACGAGCTGCAGCGTTCAGTCATTGTGAGAATTAACGAAGCAGACGTACCCTGTAGCGATCAAAGTATTTTACCAGTTCCATTTTAAATATAATTTGTCCTAAATTAGCTCTTTAATTTGGTCTCCTCTTTATTGCCTTCCTGTAATGTTACTATTGCTCTTCATTCTTGTTATATCTCTCCCTATATCATGGTAAAACATATTAAAGCCATTAATATGCACTGTGCAGCATTTTCATGCAGCCATATGAAAAGAGTAGGCGGTAAGGAGAATGGATGAGCGCGTACATCTCGATCTATGTTGTAATGTGTTTCTTATCCGTCCTTTCTGTTTTCCAGTTACAGTTTTCTGAAGTGCTGGTAAAATGGCGGAGGTTTTTCCATCAGCTGGCGGCGGATCAGGGCAAAGCCGGGCTGGCTGCCGTCGAAATTGAACTGGAAGTGGGGAAGTTACAAGTAAGATCATGACTTGTTTATTCCAGTACTTTAGCTCATATACTCTATCGTAGGTCGGTACATGCAAAAGTTCTTTAACCCCTTCAGCCCCCAGCCTGTTTTCACCTTTAAAGACCCGGCCATTTTTTACAATTTTGACCAGTGTCACTTTGACGGGTTATAACTCTGGAACACTTCAACGGATCCTGGTGATTCTGAGATTGTTTTTTCGTGACATATTGTACTTCATGTCAGTGGTAAATTTAGGCCGATATGTTTTGCGTTAATTTGTGAAAATTTCGGAAATTTGGCGAAAATTTTGAAAATTTCGCAATTTTCAAAATTTGAAAATTTATGCCCATAAATCTGAGAGATATGTCACACAAAATAGTTACTAAATAACATTTCCCACTTGTCTGCTTTACACCAGCGCAATTTTTGAAAAAAAAAAAATTCCGTTAGGAAGTTAGAAGGGTTCAAAGTTCATCAGCAATTTCTCATTTTTCCAACAAAATTTACATAAAAATTTTTTTTAGGTACCACCTCACATTTGGAGTGATTTGAGAAACCTAGGCGACAGAAAATACCCAAAAGTGACCCCATTCTAAAATCTGCACCCCTCACTCTGCTCAAAACCACATCCAAGAAGTTTATTAACCCTTTAGGAGCTTCATAGTAACCAAAGCAATGTAGACGAAAAAATGAAAATTATACTTTTTTAACACAAAAATGTTACTTTAGCCATAAAAATTAGTATTTTCACAAGGGTATCAGGAAAAATGCATCATAAAATGTATTGTGCATTTTCTCCTGAGTACGCAGATACCTCATATGTGATGGAAATCAAATGTTTGGGCACACGGCAGGACTCGGAAGGCAAGGAGCGCCATTTGAATTTTTGAGTGCAAAATTAGCTGCACTCATTAGCGGACGCCATGTCGGGTTTGAAGACTCTCTGAGGTGCCTAAACAATGGAGCTCCCCCATAAGTGACCCCATTTTGGAAACTAGACCCCTCAAATATTTTTTCTAGATGTTTGATGTGCACTTTGAATCCCTGGGGGCTTCACAGAAGTTTATAACGTTGAGCCGTGAAAAGAAAAACATTTTTTTTTACCACAAAACTGTTGCTTCAACCAGGTAGCTTTTTTTATCACAACGGTATCAGGAAAAAATGCACCATAAAATGTATTGTGCATTTTCTCCTGAGTACGCAGATACCTCATATGTGGTGGAAATCAAATGTTTGGGCACACAGCAGGACTCGGAAGGCAAGGAGCGCCATTTCACAGCAAAATTGGTTGGAATTATTAGCGGACGCCATGTTGCGTTTGGAGACCCCTCAAACAAGTGCCTAAACAATGGAGCTCCCCCACATGTGATCCCATTTTGAAAACTAGACCCCTCATGGAATTTATCTAGCTATTTAGTGAGCACTTTGAACCCCTGGAGGCTTCACAAACGTTTGTAATGTTCAGCCGTGAAAATATTTTATTATTTTTTTTACCACAAAATTGTTTTTTCAAACAAGTAGTTTTTTTTATCACAACGGTATCAGGAAAAAATGCACCATAAAATGTATTGTGCAATTTCTCCTGAGTACACAGGTATCTCATATGTGGTGGAAATCAATTGTTTGGGCGTACGGCGGCGCTCAGAAGAGAAGGAGCGCCATTTCACAGTAAAATTGATTGGAATTATTAGCAGACGCCATGTTGCATTTGGAGACCCCCTGAGGTGCCTAAACAATGGAGCTCCCCCACATGTGATCCCATTTTGGAAACTAGACCCCCCCACCCCCCATACAAAAAAATTAGTTTGGCGAAATAAAAAATACAGACATCAGTAAAAAAAAAAAAAATATGAGCGCCTGCCACTAAGACCAGTGCCAAACGTGAGAGCGATGCACGAGTCTCGCATCGCATCATCCACTGCAGTCTGGAAGTGAGCAACTGCGCTGGATAATGCGATGCGAGAGGGCGAGGCGGCAGATGAGAAAGGGCGCAGCGGATGGAAGATGGAAAATGGCGCAGCGGATGGAGGAGCGGCAGAGGATGGGAAAGGGCGCAGCGGATGGATGATGGGAAATGGCGCAGCGGATGGAGGAGCGGCAGAGGATGGGGGGGGGGAGGGAGGTGAGATGGGGATACCTACCTTACAGGATGGATCTAGGCAGCAGGATCACAGCAGACAGAAGAGGCAGCAGATGAAGGAGGCAACAGATTGAGGAGTGTGAGAGGGGGCAGTAGATGAAGAGGATGGGAGAGAGCAGGCAGCAGATCGGGGAGGGGGGCAGAGTCTGATGGGAGAGAGAGATGGCACATGGAGGAGGGTGGCCCCCAGAACATGGAGGGGGGAGGGTGGCTTGCAGCACATGTGGGGGGGAGGGTGGCTTGCAGCACATGTGGGGGGAGGGTGGCTTGCAGCACTGCAAGCCACCCTCCCCCCACATGTGCTGCAAGCCGCCCTCCCCCCACATGTGGAGCACTGCAAGCCATCCTCCCCCCACATGTGCTGCAAGCCACCCTCCCCCCACATGTGGAGCACTGCAAGCCACCCTCCCCCCACATGTGCTGCAAGCCACCCTCCCCCCACATGTGGAGCACTGCAAGCCACCCTCCCCCCACATGTGCTGCAAGCCACCCTCCCCCCACATGTGGAGCACTGCAAGCCACCCTCCCCCCACATGTGCTGCAAGCCACCCTCCCCCCACATGTGGGGGGAGGGTGGCTTGCAGCACATGGAGGGATAGGAGGTGTAGTGGCGATGAAGGAGGCGGCGGCCGATTCGGGGGCAGCAGCGGCTGAAAAAGGTGGGTGCGACGGCGGCGGGGACAGTGGCGAGCGTGGCGGCGGGGACAGCGGTGGATCGGGAGCGGCGGCGAGCGTGGCGGCGGGGACAGTGGCGAGCATGGCGGCTGGGACAGCGGTGGATCGGGAGCGGCGGCGAGCGTGGCGGTGGGGACAGTGGCGAGCGTGGCGGCGGGGACAGCGGTGGATCGAGCGTGGCGGTGGGGACAGCGGTGAGTGTGGCGGCGGGGACAGCGGTGGATCGAGCGCGGCGGCGGGGACAGCGGCGAGCGTGGCGGCGGGGACAGCGGTGGATCGAGCATGGCAGCGTGGCGGCGGGGACAGCGGTGGATCGGGAGCGGCGGCGGGGACAGCGGTGGATCGAGCGTGGCGGCGGGGACAGCGGTGAATCGGGAGCAGCGGCGGGGACAGCGGTGAATCGGGAGCAGCGGCGGGGACAGCGGTGGATCGAGCGTGGCGGTGGGGACAGCGGTGGATCGGGAGCGGCGGCGAGGACAGCGGTGGATCGAGCGTGGCGGCGGGGACAGCGGTGGATCGGGAGCGGCGGCGGGGACAGTGGCGAGCGTGGCGGCGGGGACAGCGGTGGATCGAGCGTGGCAGCGTGGCGGCGGGGACAGCGGTGGATCGGGAGCGGCGGCGGGGACCGTGGCGGCGGGGACAGCGGTAAATCGAGCATGGCGGCGGGGACAGCGGTGGATCGGGAGCAGCGGCGGGGCTGGCGGTGGCGGGCGGGGCGATCGGAGACAGCGGCGGTGGCGGGCAGGGCGATCGGGGACAGGGGCGAGCGGCGGGGCTGGCAGGGCGATCGGGGACAGGGGCGAGCGGCGGGGACAGGGGCGGGCGATCGGGGACAGGGGCGAGCAGCGGGGGCAGCAACTTACCGATGGGCACCCGCAGAGCTTCGGCTTCCAGGAACGGTCACAGGCCCCAGATCCACATGGATTGGAGAGACCGGTCACAAGACCGGTCTCTCCAATCAGAGCTGGGGGCGGGTGAAGCACCGATCACCCAGCTCCAGCCAATGGCCAGTGCTACAGCAGCACTGATCAGGGCTGGATTTCAATGTTCCAGCCATTTTCAATGGCTGGAAGATTACAGTGACTGTAATTGGCTGAGCGGCGTTTGTCAGCCAATCACAGCCTCTGTAGGTTCGGGGAGGAGGCACCACCCCTCCTGAGGTCAGGCAGAGGTCCCCTCCTTCCCGAATCTACCGCTTAATTAAAGAAATTGGACTCCCCGGGGCTCCGGGACCGCGATTTCGACATGACGTACTGGGTACGTCATGGGTCGTTTAGCACCATGTCACCATGACGTACCCAGTACGTCAAAGGTCGTTAAGGGGTTAATATGTCTTAAGTTCTCCATTTTTTATGTTGCTGTCACAAGATGATTTTTTTTGTTTGCAGCATATTGTATATTAGTGATTTGGTTTTATGTGCTCTCTCTCTCACTTGTAAAGCGCCATGGAATAAATGGCGCTATAATAATAAATAATAATAATAATGTGCTGTGCTCATAGCTATTCTTGCTATATGGAGATGGGACATATCGCGTCTGTCTGATGAACTTTTTTTGTTTGTTTTTTTTTTACTTTGTTTGATTCCGAAGTAATTACAGGGGAAAGTGATCAAATCAGGCCGTAGGTTCACATGGACACCTAGAAGCCAGCAGTAAATACATTTTTAATAGGACGGTAATGAGAAAGTTACTTTTCATACTGATTGACTTTTCTCAAAAGATTCAATTACTCTGATTACTTGATTTCAGTCTTAGACTTCGGATGTTTTATGAGGTTACTTCTATGTCTGTGAATGTTTTAACTGTTTATTAAACTACAATGAAAAGTTATTTAATATTTTGTTATACTTTATATGTATTAGTTCCATACAGTCTTCAAGATCTCTGCTTGCTGTCATTAAAAGGAAGTCTATCAGAAAGTGACCTATTGTGTAAATTTTGTGTTTTTATATGCTTTCTTTTTAAATGTTTGGAACGTTTTTCTTTTTTTCATGTTGCAGGTTTTATTAAAGAGGTGGTTCACCCCTTTTCATTACTGGCCACATTGAGAGAAACCTTGTTTCTCAACATATTATCAATCACCTTGTGTTGCCAATAGTACCTCTGAGTGGCGCTATTGCGGTCTGCTCACCCCCTTCGCGTGACTTCTGATGTCCGGTGATGTCAAGTCAATTGAGGTGGGCCACAGTCTTCCTGAGTGACACGGCTGTGGGCAGCGCTTCACCGCTCGTTATAGCCCAATGTCGCTTCTGCTTGCAGTGCTGTTCAGCGAAGGAGAGAGCACACGAGATGCTGGGCTGTGATGAGTGCTGAGACTCCTCCCAAGCCCAGTCACTCAGTAAATCTGCGGCCCGCCTCAGTTGACGTGACCTCTCCGTACATCAGAGGTCACGGAGTCCGGGGGTCACACGAAGGGGGTGAGCGGTCCACAATAGCACCAGTCACAGGTACTATTAGCAACACAAGGTATATCAAAAGGTATATCAACATATTTATGTGGCCAGTAATGAAAACAGGTGAACCACCCCTTTTAACACAAAATTGGTTATCTTGACTTTTTCTCACACCGCCCCCTGGGGTGATTTTTAGACTTGTGTATCCTGTTATTTCACACACTTTTTCAGCAGATTCCTTATCACGACAGGATTACAGTGACCTCTATACACAGGTGATGATGCAGCTCCGCACCCTCTTAGGCTGCTTTCACACAACGTTTTTTTGCCATCAGGCACAATCTGGCAGAAACAACATGAAAAAACGCATCCGGCGTCTGACACCGGATGCGTTTTTCCCCCATAGACTTCTATTAGCGCCGGGTGGTCTTGCGTTCCATCCGGCTTTCGCTGGATCCAGCAAAATTTGCTTGTCCGGTAACCGGATGGAACGTTGAGGTGAAGGTTTTTTTTGTGTCTAGCGAAAAACCGTATTGCGCCGGATTCGGCGCCGTACGGTATGTTTTATAATGGAAGTCTATGGATGCTGGATCCGGTGTAGTACGGCAAAAACCAGGTTACGGCCGCCGGATCCGTTTTTTTTAACTGAGCATGCTCAGTATCAAAACGGATCCATCAAAAAATGGAGGAAACGGATGGAAAAAAGTGATGGGGACGGAGCAGTTGCATCAGTTTTTTCACTCATGCAAAAATCTGATGTGTGAAAGCGGCCTTACATTGACCTTTGCATACGCTCATTAGATGCTTTAGTACAAAGATGGAGTAGATCTGTTCATTGCAGCTAATGTATATGTGGCCATGTCCCTGTACGGTCAGACACGGCCATTACACAGTACATAATAGGGGAGCATATATAAGATTATCTCAGTGCAGGAACTTTTTTTTTTTTTTTTTTAAATCCCATCTAATTGTATACATTATTATTCTTATTATTCTAAGATCTATTGATTAATATGAACGTTGTTGGAAATCCATCTAAAGAAATTTTGGCACTTCCATTAAATAACTGTACTGTAATTGTATTCACTTCTGGACAGATTTGTCTGTGACGAAAGCTGCAAACAGTTCTACTGCATGACTGCAAGCAGAGATTTTGAAAGCCATAAGTAAATAAGTATATTGGAAAATCATGTTAAAAATGCGTTATTTGCTGAAGCCATAAATCTGCTTTAACAGGTTTGCGATCGTTAAGAAATACACTGACGAGCAAAAAGGGTAACAATGTCTTGAACTTTCATCTTTCAGGCTCTATATCTCATCATCCACTACAGCTTTGAGCGTGAGACAACATTCATTTTATTGACAATCATCTTGGCAATCTCCTACATAAACTTGATTTGCAACTATTTAGCATATAAGTCATTCTGATTTCTTGTCATGTCCCTGCATTGTTATTCTTTTGCTCCTAAAAAATCTAAATTTAAAGTTTTTTATTATTTTGTTTAGTATTTTGTAAATCCACCTTTTGGCTTTCAACACTGCCTGTATCCTTCTGGGCATGCTGTCGATCAGATTCAATCATGTATTGACCGAAATCTGATCCCAGGTCTCTTCTACACAATCCCAATATTGATGCATACTGGTCGACTCACTTGGATATGTATACTGCTTTTTCTTCAACTCTACCCACAAGTGTTCAATTGGGTTGAGGTCTGAGGACTCTGGGGGCCAATTCAGCCTCTCTACTTAGGCTGCATTCACATCAACCGCACATGACTGGATCCTTAACAAATGCGTTGTCATTTCAATGCATTTGCAATGGAATCGCGGCAAGATGCGGTCACATGCGGTTGCGTGCAACACACACTGGATCCGTTGTTTTGCGGTATTTTACAGTGTTTCAAAAATGCTACTTTTTACGTTTGGTCATCGGGCAAAATACTGCATGTCAATGGATCCATTAGATTCCAGTGGTACCTGCAATGTACTTCAAAGGATATAAAAAATGCTGATGTGAAAGCATCCTTAATTGTAAACTAACCATTTTTTCGCCGATCTCGACATTTGCTTTGAGTCATTTGTCCTACTGGAACACGTTCTTTTCCATACTACTCGAGTGTACTATGTACTCCTCTTTTAGGATACTACCTTGTTTCTTCCAGACCCATTTGCACTCATCAGAGCTTAGTTTGACTTTCATCTCATCGTTCCAAGTCGCCCGTTTCCAATTTTCTACTGTCCACTTTTTGAGCTATTTTGCAAACGAGAGTCAATTGTTCTTTTGACAATAATAAAGTTAAGGCTTCGTCGCCTTTTTTTGGGACACCATTCCAGACTTGTGTAACGTGCATCGCATGGTGCTTGTGTACCGCCCCGCAGCCTCTGCTGCGACCACCGAGCCGCTCGGATCCATGCTCGTACTGCGGGCGGTGGCTCGAGCCTCTCACGGACCTGGGGGTCACGTCGCTCTGCAAGGGGGGGGTTGGCGCTACGTGCGGGGGAATGCGGGTGTTCGGTTTTGGGATGATTGTTCATGACACCACCCACGGGTTGTGGTGATGGTGGACACCACCGCTGCGGTGAAGGTACGGGGACTCCCGGGAGCCGTGTAGTAGTAGTAGTAGTAGTTGGTCCCGGGGCCCGGTTGTGCGAGGGTCTGGGTGCAGGGCGCAGGGTTGGGGTGTGGTGCGGTGCCGGATGGCACTGGTGTACTCACGATTAAACCACACAGAGTCACTAGTAAAACAAACGGAGGGATGGACGGGGCCCGCAGCCGGCTGCAGTTTCCTAGTCGGGTTGGCAATGTCCACCTTTCTCCTGCACCTGTGTTTGTAGTGTGACCACTGTCCCTGGGCACTGGTAGTCCGCTCCCCGGCATGTATGTGTTTGTAGGAGCCCCTTTTGCCCGCAGGCGCTGGCCCTTGGATCTCTGGCCTCTGGCGGTGGCTACTATCCGGACGGGTTGGGCTGTTGCCTTCAATCGGGACTTTGGTGGGAATGAACCCCTGAGGTCCAGACCGCAATCAGTTAATTCGACTATGGTGGTGGCGTATAGCCTAGTTCGGGGTCTGAGTACCCTGCCTGGTGCTCCGGTATCCTGTTGGCTCCCCGGTTCGGTTCCTGCGGGCCACTACCCTGTCCCGGTCCCTCACGGTTCCACCGGTCGTATTCCCGGTCTCCTGCAGGCAGCCACTGCCGTCTGCCTGCCTGACTGATCTGGGGTCCTAGGTTCCAACCCAGGCCCCGCGCAGAACCATACTCCACTGCTCTCCACTCCACTGTACTGAACTGAACTCTTTGTACACTGCACTGTGTTCCTGCCTCAGGCCAACAGACTCCTCGGAGGGCGTGTCTTTCTGCCTGACTCCGCCCACCTGGTGTACCTGTGTGACTCTGAGGGAGGCAATCAGGTCTTTGTGGTTGACTGGTGGTACCTTTCTAGTGTGGGGGTGTGAGGTGAGTGTAATAACCTGTGACCCCTGGGGTTCAGGGCGTCACACATGTATAGTCATCTGTGATCTCACTATTACAAAGTATATGAGCCACCCCCATTGCCATGTTTGTCACTCCAGAAATGATAGACCTTGTTGTGAGCCGAATTGTGCACGCCGATAAGTTCATCTCTTGGCTTTTGAATGTATGGATGACTTTATTTCTTATTCTTTCAACTCATGGCACTCACATAATGCAGTTTGGCAATTTTCTTGGCCGAGAGACCGCTATCAATGAGCTGCATAATACTGTTCTTTTCTTTGGCTCAATTCAAGGGGCAGCCATGAAGATTTACAGTGATGTTTCATTTGAGAATCAACCTAATTACACACTGCGCTATTAGGGAATGTGAGAACTGGTTGTAATTTGTAGTATACAGGAAGAAAAAAGATTTTTCTACCCCCAGGAGCAAAACAGTAACAATGCAGTGACCTGATTAGAATCTGCATAACTGATAATTTGTTAAATAGTTGCTAGTCAAATTTATATGTGAGATAGCCAAGATGATTGTCAATAAAATGATGGTAGTCTCACGGTCAAAGCTGTGTAGGATAGTGAGAAATGGAGCTTGAAAGTCAAAAGTTCAAAACCTGTTACTGTATATCTACTTATATATACCTTGCTTTATCAGTTTACAGACGTTTTACTCTTCATAAAGGGTAATCTCAAGAGGGTGGTGATTGCATTTCTACTATTAGGGCAACTTGTAGACCTGTTCCCATAACCATATTTTATGTACATGAAATACTTTTCTGCACAAAACAGGTAAATCCAACAAAATTTGTGATATGAGATTATGCCTGCAGTGATAATATACAAGGGGCTGCGGAGAAGTCTTTGGCTTTACTCTGAAAGAAGCGAGATAGCTGGATGAAACTTTACATTTATTCCACATACTCTCCACTGATGTCAACACACTTCTTACATCGGTATTAAAAGTTCTGTAAGCCTGGCAAAAAGAAGGATTTTAGTTATCCCTCAAACCAGGTATCCGTAGCAGACATGGAATCAGATATGGTGTGAAATATTGGTACCTTTGAGGTGTTTCTTCAGGTTTGGCAACATAATAGTAGATGGCGAACCTCTGAGTGGGTCCCTAACTTTATTGCCTTAGAGGTGCGGCGCTGTGCGCCAACCATCATCAAAGCGACAATACACCAGCAGGGCAGGTGACCTGGTGCCTCACAGCACCCATGCTAAGTCTAAGCCCCCATGACTCCAGGCCTCGCTGCCCCCACTGACACAAAATCACTGCAAAAATGGCTGCCACACAGCACAAACTCCTTGGGAAAGGAGCTGAATAACTCACCTTCCACCTTTTTTCAGGTTTGGAAACAGATGCTAGTCAGAGGGAGCTAGATCTGGTGAATAAGGTGGGTGGTAAACCAGCTGGAAGCCCAGCTCTGCCAGTTTTGCCGTGGTCGCTTGTGCAGTGTGAACGGAGGCGTTGTTTTGCAGGAACAAGAATCCTTTGGCCAGCTTGCTGCACCATTTGGCCTTCAGAGCTGCCTTCAATTGGTTCAAAAGTTCAATGTAATACCTTACATTGATGGTAGAACCCTTTTGAAGGTAGTCCATTATCAGCACTCCCTCCTTATCCCAGAACACAGATGCCATCACCTTAGTGACTGATTTTTGCACTTTGAACTTCTTTGGATGAAGAGAACCACTGTGCCTCCACTCTTTTGACTGTTCCTTGTTTTCAGGGTCATACAAATAAATCCAGGTCTCATCCATAGTGACCAGTCGATCCAGGAAGTTCTTATCAGTCTGGAAACACTGACAAATGGACCGGGAAGATTTCACTTGCATGCTTCTCTGATCTGTTGTCAAACATTTGGGGACCCACTTTGCAGATAGCTTCCTCATGTCCATATGTTCATGGATAATGACACAAACATGTTCATGGGAAATCCCTATGATGTCTGCTATTGCTTTAGCTGATATTCGTTGATTTCTCCAGTATGAGGTTGTGCACAGCATCGACGATCTCCGGAACAACAACCACTCTCGGTCGTACAAGACATTCCTCAGCATTGCTGCTGAAGTGATCCGTTTTATATTTGGCAACCCAGTTGTTAACTGTTGAATATGAAGAGCATTGATCCCCTAATGTCTGTGACATATCACCATGAATATCCTTCACGGACTTTCCTTGCAGAAACAAGAATTTTATCACTCCTCTGCTCTTAGTTGCTGTGAATATCGCATTAGACTCCGCCATTTTGTTTTCCCGCGTGCGTAGAACACTGTTGCCATAGGCAACAAACACAACATTTTTAAAACTTATATTGGATACATAAGGCTTTCGTTTGATGTAACATTTGTTACCATAGAAACCAAAAAAAAAATCACAAAGCCAAAGACTTATCAGCAGCCCCTCGTACAATAGAATTAGAACAGATTTTATAAAATAAAATAAACTAACTGCTGAACATTGTAAGTCATCCCCTATGCACCGAACAGGAGACGTCTTGCTATTTGGCAAGGTCTGATCAATGAACCTGCTGATCTTTAAAGTGGGTGTATGAAATGCCTGTTTTGTAGTTGAGTGGTGGCTGCACAGATATGCTTCACTTGCCTATGAGACGGCTGGAGACCAATGCACAGTTTTGTACTGCACTCCCATGGACAATCAGTGGAGGACATTTCAGAGCCCTGTTCTTGCTATTGGTGAGGTCCAAGGATAAACCAGGGATCAGCAAGATATAATATTATCCATCTGTTATAACTTGTAATAAAGGGATAAAACTTGAAGACAGTCTTTGAATGAGAGTCACCTAGCTGAGATATGGATGGGAGACCAGGCAAAAGGAAGCCGTGAATAGTGAAAGTCTACATGCATGGCCGGTTTCAGACGTCCGTGTTTAATCAGGTACCAGTCACATGTATGGTTATGGTTGCACGTGTGACATCCGTGTTTGCATACGTGTCACACGTACCGGGTAAAACATGTGTCTCTGCAATGAAAAGATGTTCTATATTTACCTGTATCCAGCGATGCTGTCTTCGGCTCTGCTGCCTCTCGCTCCTAACCACCTCTCATTATTTTTATTGATTATTCACTGCCCGAGGATCTGGAATCCGGAGCATCGCGGGGACAGCACAGCCGAGGACAGCATCACCAGGGACATTGCTGTATACTCACCTGTCACTGGTGGTTTGTGCAGTGACATCCAGGGGGTCATTGGAGTTCCCAATGAACTCTCATGAACCCCTGGAAGTCACCATCGTGACACTTGCTGTAGCGCAATTGTCGCAGGGGTGTCATCAGGAGGTCATCAGAGTTCATTCGAAAATCCGATGACCTCCTGGATGTCCCTGCACACACTGCTGGCAGGATACTCACCGGTCACTAGCCATGTCCCCAGCGATGCTGTCCTCGGCGGTACTGTCTCCAGCGCTGTCACCGCGATGCCCCTGCTCCCAGTTGCTCACTGCAGTGAATAATCAATGAAAATAATGAGCGGGGGTCAGGAGCGGGAGGCAGCAGAGCCAGAGACAGCACCGCTGGATACAGGTACATTTAGAAAATCTTTTTATTTAAAAACCCGTGTTTTTTTTTCTCCGGTCCGTGTCACATGGATCACATCAGTGTGCGGTCCTTGTGACACCCGGGCTGCCGGAGAAAAAACGGGCACGTCTCCGTGTGAAATAGTGGGGCCACACGGTCCGTGTGAAAACATGGCCGTGTGAGTACACAATAGGGTAACATGGGTACGTGGACATCCGTGTTAAGAACTGATGTCACACGTACCTAAAACACGGACGTCTGAAACCAGCCTATGTATGATGCCTGGGTCAGTGGAGAGAGCCAGAACTTTTTCTGTCCACATAGACATATTGGGTCTTATTTTTTGCTGGCCAAGTTGTGCTTTTGGTTTCCACCATTCATTTTACCACATAGTGTACTGGAATGGGGAGAATGTGTGTGAAGAAGAAAAAAAAACACCCCACAATTCTGATATAGTTCTTTTGGAATAGTTTTTATGGTGAACATTTTCTAGGGAAAAAATTGCCTCCTAATATGATTCTCCTCATCGGTACGATTGCGACGATACCAAACATCTCCAGATGTATTTTTGTTTTTTATTTTAATGGTGGGAAAAAAAATCAGAAGTTTGCAAAACCAAAAGTCATGTGAGGCCTTATTTTTGGCTGGGCAAGACTACTTTTTTTATTGATACCATTTTGGAATAGATATGATGTGTTCATAGCTTGATACAGCATGTTTTGTGGTAGTACAACGACCAAAAAAACTTCATTTTGGTGTTCTTGATTTTTTTTTTGTTTACGGTGTTTACCGATCGGGTTACTTTATTTTTATATTTTGACAGATCTAACTTTTTTTAAACTCTGTGATACCGCGTGTATTTTTTTTTTCTTCATTTTTGCATTATCTTTATTTTTAATGGGGTAAAAGGGGCGTGATTTGAACTTTTTTTTTTGGTTCTAATAGTCCCCTTAGGAGGACTTGAAGCTGCGACCATCTGATCGCTTGTGTTGTATACAGCAGGGCCATAGCATTGTTGCTTATAGTGAAAATCGGTCTCCTTTGAAAGCCGGCCACAGGCAGATTTCAAAGTAACACTGCTATGCTAAGCATGGAGGTTTTCAGCAGACACCCTGCTGTCATATCAATCCATCGGCAAGCCGCGAGCATGTCACAGGAGCGCCAATGGGAGCTGAAAAAATGGCGTGTCCCCATGCCCGCACATGTTAAATTCCGCTATCACAATTTGACAGCAGGATTTAAACAGGTATCATGGGCGCAGGTCCACTCTACCCGCGATTTAGACGCAGGACCTGGCTGTAATACACATCCATTACCTGCTGAGTATGGGGCGGGTTCACCCCATGAACTCACTCCATACACCCACTTCTGACTTGCACCATACATGTACGGGGGTGCCGTGAACGGGTTAAGAGTGTATTGTCTTTATCGCCTCCTAAACCTCCATTTGGCGCACAGTTGTTGTCAGAAATGAGCAAATACCATTCTCCTCTCATCCGACTTCTGTATTATTACATTCACTTTGCGTGTTTCTTTCTTTTGCTCGTTTGATCTAATGCGGTTCGCTGTACATCCAAATAAATGTAATATGTTTTATTTTACAGGAAAGTCTCGCTAAACTTGGAATTGCTACCAGAGATGAAATTCATAACTGGTTCACGGGTGAGAATCTCGGACTATCTGGGTATGCTTCACTGATTAAATTGTACTTTTTATATCCTCTAAATGTACAGCGTGCCATATATCCTTGTTTCATTTTATCCCACAGTTGTAAAATGGGAAATGTACACCATTAATTCACACCATTAAGTACCATTGTTTTATAACACGTTCACGCTCAGTGTAAAATTTCTCCGACTCTCCCTGGATATCGCTTCTAATTAGTTCATGCCTTTAGGAAACTATCTTCAAGGTACAATTTGCCAGTATTTATACTGGGGCATTCCATACTAACAAAGGAGACGCGGCTCAGACATTGCGGACCTTTGCAGACCTTGACGTGACATTTCACACCATCACATAGCCCGTCTGTATTGATTTCCTCCCACTAGCAAAGTGAGTGAGTCACTGATCATACAAAAATTGTCTCCATTGTCAGTGTAACCTTCAGCTAGTTTTTTTGCACACTTGAAGGCTATGGGCACCTTTTGACATGAAAAATTGATTTGTAAATATGGTAGTGTAATTTTAAGAAATAAAGGTTACCAGTAAGTTTTTCAGTCAGCAATCTTCATTTCTTCATTCACTGTCAGACCTCCTGATATGCAGTTTTCAGCCTGGTCGAAGTGTCAGATCTTTCTCTTGGCATGTTTCTTCCAATAATACAGGCACTCTGTGAGGTCTTGGCCATCCACGGTGCTGTTTCTTCATTTTTGATTTCTTGTATTCACACAGCTCCAGTACTTTTCTGGTTTCCTTTGTATTTGCTTTTCTTCTTGTCTTATAGGCTATTTTCTTTGCCCTTTTGACTTTGGGTAGTAGGCAGCAAATAACCTGTGTTCCCTGCATGCTGAAATGTGCAGTGCCTTATAAAACCACTATAATGGTAGCAGCCTGTTTGCTTTTCCTGTATGTTCCTGTATACAGATCACTGGTTTCTTATCAGCATGTCCTTTACTTCCCTGCAATAGGTACCCAACAACCCCAATGTTTTAATGTGGCACTCACTTTAATGTTGAAGTAACTATTTCAGCACTGTGCAGTGTTCATTCAAGAAGTGCTCTCGGTTTTTCCATGTCAGTTTGTGTTGCAGATGGGCTCTTCACAGAGTAAGGGGAGCAGGGTCTTTAGTGTCATCTATTGGAAGCGGTGATTCTAGAAGTCTACATCAACCCTTTAATAAGCCTTGCCACCTGACTTTGGATATAAACCCAAATGAGAATCTCCATTTTCAGACACGTTTCAGGGTTGTTTCCTCTCATCAGTGTGAAGCAGGAGAACTGGTTGTCTGAGAATGATTTTAAAAGGGGTCTATGGCTTAAGACTTATTTTTCTGTAGAGCACCTAGTTGGCGTAGGGAGACTTAGGCTATGTGCCCACAGGACTCTGTATCTGCGTATTTTTCTGCATCAAAATCCGCAGCTTTCCCCTGGAATCCGCACCTTTTCATAGGTGCGGATTTGACGCGGATATTGCGTATTATTATTTATTTATTTATTTATTTTTTTCAAATTCAATTGAATAGGCAAAATCCGCACGAAAATCCGCAACAATAATTGACATGCTGCAGATTTTTCCGCATGAAAATCCGCACGATTTCCGCTGCGGAAAAATCCGCAGTGTGGGCACAGCATTTCCCAAATGCCATAGAAGTGGCTGGGGAGTAGCTGTGCTACAGATTTCTGGAAAATCCGCGGCTTTTTCGCGAGAAATCCGCGGCAAAATCCGCGCATTTTCCGCAGCGTGGGCACATAGCCTTATAGGCCATGCAATGCTTCCCTTTGAAAATTAAATATGCATATAGTCTCCTATAGAGGAAGAGAGTATGAGTGGAGCAGTCATTGTGACTTCTCTATCCTGCTTATGGCACTGTATGAAGATGGAGAGAACACTCATCAAACGACACTACACACGTGGTCAGAATTGTTGGTACCCCTCCTTTAATGAAAGGAAAACCCACAATGGTCCCAGAAATAACTTGTATCTAACAAAAGTAATAATAAAAAAATCTATGAAAATGAACAAATTTAAATCAGACCTTGCTTTTCTGCTTCCACAGAATTGTTTTTAAAAATAAAACTCATGAAATAAGCCTGGACAGAAATAGAAATGATGGTACCCCTCCTTAACTTTAATATCTTGTTGCACAACCTTTTGAGGCAATCACTGCAATCAAACAATTCGTGTAACTGTCAATGAGACTTCTGCATTTCTCGACAGGTATTTTGGCCACTCCTCAAGAGCAAACTGCTCCATTTGTCTCGTGTTTGAAGGTTGCCTTTTCCAGACGCCATGTTTCAGCTCTTTACAAAGATGCTGAATAGGATTTAGGTCAAGGCTCTTAGAAGGCCACTTCAGAATAGTCCAATGTTTTCCTCTTACCCAAGAATGGCTATTTCTGGCTGTGTGTTTTGGGTCATTATCCTGTTGCAAGACCCATGACCTGCGACTGAAACCAAGCTTTGACACTGGGCAGCACATTTCTCTCTAGAGTCCCTTGATAGTCTTGAGATTTCATTGTACCCTGTACAGATTCAAGACACCCTGTACCAGATGTAGCAAAGCAGACCCAGAACTTAACAGAGCTTCCTCCATGTTTCACAGTAGGCACAGTGTTCTTTTCTTGATATGCTTCATTTTTCCGTCTGTGAACCTAGATCCTGTGTCTTGACAGAAAGTTCCATTTTTGTCTCATCTGTCCATAGGACATTCTGCCAGAAGCTTTGTGGCTTGTCAACATGTAGTTTGGAAAATTCCAGTCTGAAATTTTTTGATTTTTTTTTTCTTTTTCAACAATGGTATCAACAATTGGTCGTCTCCCATGAAGTCCACTTTGTCTCAAACAACGATGGATGGTGCAATTTGACACTGATGTTCCTTGAGCTTGAAGTTCACCTTTAATCTCCTCTAGACATTTCTCCGGGCTCTTTTATTACCATTCGTATTATCCGTTTGTTTGATTTATCATCAATTTTCCTCCTGCGGCCACATCCATGGAGGTTGGCTACAGTCCCATGGATCTTCAATTTCTGAATAATATGGGCACCTGTAGTCATAGGAACAGCCAGCTGCTTGGAGATTATCTTATAACCATTACCTTTTAACATGCTTGTCTATAATTTTCTTTCTAATCTCCTGAGACAACGCTTACCTTTGCTTCCTCTGGTCCATGTTGAGTGTGGTACACACTGTAACCAAACAACACAGTGAGTATCTGTAGCCCTTTATACAGGCCCACTGACTGATTAGAAGATTTTAGACACCTGTGATGCTAATTTGTGGACACACCTTGATTTAACATGTCCCTTTTGTCACATTATTTTCAGAGGTACCATTATTTCTGTCCAGGCCGATTTTTTTTTTTTTTTAATTTTTTTTTTTTTTTTAAATTCTGTGGAAGCATGGTTGAAAAGCAATGTCTGACTTTAATTTGTTCATTTTCATAATTTTTTTTTTTTTAATTTAATATTATTTTTTGTCAGATTCAAGTTATTTCTGTGACCCTTGTGGGTGTTTCTTTCATTAAACGAGGGGTACCACAATTTTGACTACGTGTGTACATCATTGGACCTATGGTACGGCTACTCCTTAAGCAATCTCAGAATTTTACATAGGATGTGTAGGGAGCCGTTACAAGGAACCTGTCGTTAAACTAAACTGCTGACAGCATGTAATGTGCCTTCTATAATTGGGAGCCTAACAATCCATTCCATGCTCACTTGCAGCTCAGGTACTTCTAAGGCAGAAAGCAGACATCACAGTATGGACCTCGATGCACGGACTGGCCATAAGTCTCCTCACCAACACTATAGCCTCATATACTGTATGCCTATGAGTCTGTGGCGTTCACATCTGGAGACTCATGGCATCTTCCATATTCAAACTGTGATACATGGACATCTGAATTTGGCATAAAATTCTTTTTATACACCATACTCCCTGTATGCCTATGATCGATGGTTGGACATCTAGGTGCAGAATACCGGACAATGTGTGATGTGCATGTTCCAATCCTGTGTAGGAGGCACAGAACGTGCTGGCAGCAGTTTAATAACAGGGCACCTGATGATTGGTCACTTTATAAAGAGTCTGTCAATTTGAACCCATTTTTTTTTAATCCTGTTATCTGTATGCTAGTTGCTTGTTCCGGACACCAAAATGTTGCCGAACAGCACAATGGACGCCTAGATACAAGCTGTGTAAAAGCTTACTGTAAGGATAATAAATACACATATGGCTTCTGTGCCTTTATCTGGCCACATACTCCAGTAGTTCAGGGCAGGGTTCTGACAGGTTCCCTTTAATTTACTTTTCTAGTCTGTAAATTTACACCCTTAATTTGGCACCATCGCACTCAGCATTGTATGCTCCAGTTACTTCCAATTCTAACATGTATTAAATTAGCTTTTACATAGTGAGTCATCCGTGCCCTAAATAGGAGAGTCCTATAATTCTCTTTTGCAGGGTAAAGGATGAGCACACAAGTCTGTCCCTGTGGGGTTACATCATGTGCATTTCATTTTACAGTCCCTTAGAATTGGTTGCTTCATTCTTTTAAAGGAAATAAAGTTATTAGGAAGTCTGCGGTATTTTAGGATTCCAGATTTGCATATAGTTTTGACACTTTTAATAGTTCAGCAGCATTAATAGGTTGAGGAAAATGTCTAATTTGCCTTTAAAAGAAATTCATGTTTTCCCGAAGTTAGAGCGATCAATGGGTTTAACATTTCCAGGTCCTGAATCATATTTGCAATTTTGGTAAGAGATTTTAGCGACAAGGTCAGCTACACAAGTCTGAATTTCCAAAGCATCTAGAGCCAAGCAGGTGCATTTCAAAGAAAGTCTATTGGGAGAAATGCTAAGATAACAGCGTAGTGCCAGCTGGCAGAAATACGGGCATGCTTCATACTCTACGACTCGCCTGTTATTCTGAGTCGTTTAGTAAGTATGTTTTTCTTTTAGATGTTGCAATATGTTCCCATATAATGTTACATTTGTGACGTTTAGCAAAATTGTTCTTTTCACATAACAATTGTAGCCGTCGTGAGAACAAAAACTAGTCATGAATCTTGATATATCAAGTGCCATTTTTTTATGATTTTAAAACAAATTGCTATTTATTGGAAAAGTAAAGTTGCCATTTGGATATCAAATTGTGTCAAGGTCATATATTCTGATGACAGTGATATTGTTGATCTGCTTGGAGGTCTTGTTTAATAGGCCGTGGGTTTGATTAACGGGGTGGGATATGATCACCTCTCCTAACCCAGAGGGCTAATCCCTGGAGAGGTGGAAGAGTGAGCGACATGCTTAGGTAGTGAGTTTTGTGCTGTGACGTGGAGGGGGAAGATCTGTTGACGTGGCCAAGTCCTGTTGCCCATGAATGGACTATAGAGATTTGAACCTGGATACACGTGTTAGTCGTGATATCTGGTTTCTGGATTTGAGGCACTATCCTAAGGACATTTGTTGATATCTGATAACAAGCCGGGGCCGTGGGGCACTTGTTACTGGGCCGCGGTTTCAGTTCCTGGGACTCTGCGGTGGCAGCAAGGCCTGATTGTGGGACCCCCGTTGCGTCAGTTCAAAGTAAAAAGGGGGGGAATGATGGGGGTGGTAGCTCGTGACGCTACCTGTGGTACTCGGCCAGAGATAGTCGACGCTGCGGGATGGGACCTCTGGGGCAGATGGTGATGCAACTTGGTTGGTGTAGCTATCCACAGGTAGAGCTGGGCCCCGGGTGGATGGGAGTAGTAGTCTATGATGGTGGGAGAGCAGGGGTCAGACACAGGCAAATAATGGAGTGACACAGGGATGCAGTCTCAATGTTTTCTTCAGCGCTCTATTGGGAGACCCAGACGATTGGGGTATAGCTACTGCCCTCTGGAGGCCACACAAAGCACTACATTAAAAGTGCAAGGCCCCTCCCCCTCTGGCTATACCCCCCCGTGGTATCACGGGTTCTCCAGTTTTAGCTTTGTGTGCGAAGGAGGTCAGACATTCCATGCATAGCTCCACAGATTTTAGTCAGCAGTAGCTGCTGACTATGTCGGATGGAAGAAAAGAGGACACATATAGTGTTCCCAGCATGCTCCCTTCTCACCCCTGGATGGTGTTGTAAGGTTGAGGTACCTATTGCTGGTACAGGGCTGGAGCCTGACATGCTGTTTTCCTTCCACATCCCCTTGTAGGGCTCTGTGGAAGTGGGATCCTGCCGGCCTCTCAGCTCTGATGCCGGGCTCCATCCACAGACCCATTAGAACCTGATGGATTCGGAGCAGGAGTACGATCAGGGACAGGGCCCTGCATCTTACAGGTACTCTGTGTCCCCGGCAGGCACAGACACACTCCGGGCTGGCTGGGTGTTATAGTGCGCCGGGGACCGCAACGTGGAGTTGGTGTCCCTACAGATTACTGGGGGATTGTTTGTGTTTGGGAACGCAGCGCCGACCCCCTATGGACCGGGCGGCGCTGCTGTGACTTGTGGTGCGCCGGGGATCCGCCGTCCGCGCTTTTACGGCGGCGGCGGTTATAACTTTAGTCCCCGGCTTTTTGGGCCTAGGACGCCGGCAGCTCCGTTTCGTTCCCGCCCCCACCCTGTCATTCAGGGTAGGGGAGAGACGCTGTTCGCAAGCAGCGACGAGGGCTGGAGCCTGATTTACATGCTCCAGCCCTCTCACTTGGCACAGAGGGAAGCAGGCTTCCCGCTCTTGGCCAGGAACGCCCAGGGCCCGCCCCCCTTCCTCTCTCGAGACGCCGGCAGCCATTACATGCATGCCTGGCTGGAGGAAGGACGCAAGGCTCTGGGAGACCTGGACTAGGGGCTATCTGGCGACCACACACCCGCTTTTTAAGCGGGCGGTAAGCGATTTTTCTGTGCTGGTCCCTCTAGTGCCTCACTGTGTATCAGGGTACTGGGTACAGTTATATAGATATTGTATTCTTGCACTGTGAGGTGCGCTTCTGGCTGCATATCCCAGATCGCTCTGTGGAAGCAGCAACATGTCATCCTCAAAACGCAAGGCGGCCAAGGCAAAAAGGGCTGTGTATACTGCGTGTGCTGCATGTGGGGCTAATCTACCAGCAGGCTCTGATGACCCCCATTGTGTGCAATGCTCCGATCCGGTGCTGCTTCGCCAGCCGGAGTCAGGAGAGGTAGCGACCCAGGCTGAGACGTTTGTAAGTTCTGCCCCGGTGACAGGGACGGACTTTGCAGTTTTTGCAGATAATATGTCTGTATCTATGGCAAAAATCCTTGAGACCTTGCAATCTATGCATGGGGCTCAGTCTCTGGGCACGGCGAGGCCTCTGTCCTCAGGTCCCCCTTACTTGGAATGTATCCAGCCCACAGGGGGGTCCCCGGCTTCACAGGCCGAGGATTATGACTCAGATGATGGCCCCAGCCACCCTAAGCGAGCTCGCTGGGAAAGACCCTCGACGTCTTCACACTGCTCAGGGTCTCAGCGCAATCAGTCTCCCTGTGATGTGTCTGATGAGAGTGATCAGGAATCCACTCCTGGAACCCCTCTCAACCTGGATACCCCGGATGGGGATGCCATGGTAGACGACCTTATCTCAGCCATCAATAGGCTGTTGGATATTTCTCCCCCAGCCCCTTCAGCAGAAGAGGCGGCTGCGGAGCAGGAAAAGTTTCGTTTCCTTTATCCCAAGCGTAAATTGAGTGCTTTGTTAGATCACTCTGACTTCAGAGAATCAATCCAGAAGCACGACGCTCACCCAGAAAGGCGTTTCTCTAAACGATCTAAAGATACGCGTTTCCCTTTCCCCCCTGAGGTGGTCAAGCGCTGGACACAGTGTCCAAAGGTAGACCCCCCGATTTCCAAACTTGCAGCTAGATCCATAGTTGCAGTGGAGGATGGCGCTTCACTTAACCCCTTAACGACCCATGACGTACTAGATACGTCATGGATTGTTTTCCGGTAAGCCCCGCCCCCTGCCGCCGGCGGGCGGCGGCGATCGGCGCACATATCAGCTGTTATCAACAGCTGATATGTGTGCCTGCTAGCCGCGGGTGGAATCGCTTCCACCCGCGGCCATTAACCCCTTACATTTCGCTGCCAAAATCTTGGCAGCGATATGTATATGGGCGCCGCCATTACAGTGACTTACCCCGCCCCCGCCGGAAGTCACGTGACATGATCACGTGACTTTCGGCGGTTGCCATGGTAGCACAGGGTCATGTGATGACGCCTGTGGCTAACATGAGTCACTTCCTCTCAATGCCGGAATACAGCCGGCATTGAAAGTGAAGCAGCAAATCTGCAGTTCTCAGCTCTGTAGCTGAGATCTGCAGATTGTGCAAAGCGATCAGATTGCTGATCGCTATAGCCCCCTAGGGGGACTAGTAAAATAAAAAAAAAA
Source organism: Anomaloglossus baeobatrachus (assembly GCF_048569485.1). Classification (NCBI taxonomy): domain Eukaryota; kingdom Metazoa; phylum Chordata; class Amphibia; order Anura; family Aromobatidae; genus Anomaloglossus; species Anomaloglossus baeobatrachus. Next base: position 689,331,063 of record NC_134353.1, on the reverse strand, counting down.
AGTAAAAAAAAAAGTTTTAAAAAATTAAAAAAAAATAAAAAAACCTAAAAGTTCAAATCACCCCCCTTTCACCCCATTGAAAATTAAAGGGTTAAAAAAATAAAAAATACACACATATTTGGTATCGCCACGTTCAGAAATGCCCGATCTATCAAAATATAAAATCAATGAATCTGATCAGTAAACGGCGTAGCGGCAAAAAAATTCCAAACGCCAAAATTACGTTTTTTGGTCGCCGCAAATTTTGCGCAAAATGCAATAACAGGCGATCAAAACGTAGCATCTGCGCAAAAATGGTACCGTTAAGAACGTCAGGTCAAGACGCAAAAAAGAAGCCATCACTGAGCCTCAGATCCTGAAAAATGAGAACGCTACGGGTTTTGGAAAATGGCGCAAAACGTGCGCCACGTTTTTCGGACAAGCTTGTGAATTTTTTTTAACCCCTTAGATACAAGTAAACCTATACATGTTTGGTGTCTACAAACTCGCACCGACCTGAGGCATCATACCCACACATCAGTTTTACCATATAGTGAACACGGTGAATAAAATATCCCAAAAACTATTGTACAATCCCAGTTTTTTTGCAATTTTTCCGCACTTGGAATTTTTTTGCCATTTTCCAGTACACTATATGGTAAAACTTATGGTTTCATTTAAAAGTACAACTCGTCCCGCAAAAAACAAGCCCTCATATGGCAAGATTGATGGAAAAATAAAAAAGTTACGCCTCTCGGAAGAAGGGGAGCAAAAAACAAAAACGCAAAAACGGAAAGTGCCCGGGGGCTGAAGGGGTTAAAGATGCCAATGACAGACAGATGGACCTTTGGTTAAAATCTGTCTATGAAGCTATAGGCGCGTCGTTTGCTCCGGCATTCGCAGCCGTTTGGGCACTCCAGGCTATTTCAGCTGGCTTAGCAAAAGTGGATGCTATCATGCATCCAGCAGTGCCGCAAGTGGCGCACCTTACCACGCAGATGTCGGCGTTTGCGTCTTACGCTATCAATGCGGTCCTAGAATCTACCAGTCGCACCTCAATGGCGTCCGCCAATTCGGTAGTTTTGCGCAGAGCCTTGTGGTTAAAGGACTGGAAAGCAGATGCTGGTTCCAAAAAATGTTTAACCAGTTTGCCTTTGTCTAGAGAGAGACTGTTTGGCGAGCCATTGGCTGACATCATTAAGCAGTCCAAGGGTAAAGACTCCTCTTTACCACAACCCAGAACACCCAAACCTCAGCAGAAAAAGTGGCAGCAGAGGTTTCAGTCCTTTCGAGGTTCGGGCAAGACACCATTTACCTCGTCCAAAGGGACTCAGAGGACGCAAAGAAACTCAGATTCGTGGCGGACTCACACACGCCCCAAGAAAGCAAATGGAGGTACCGCTTCCAAAGCGGCTACCTCATGACTTCCAGCCCCCCCCCTCCGCATCGCCGGTCGGGGGCAGGCTCTCCCGCTTTTCCGGCATTTGGATGTCACAGGTCAAAGACCGGTGGGTGACGGACATTTTGTCTCGCGGGTACAGAATCGAGTTCAATTCTCGTCCTCCAGCTCGGTTCTTCAGAACCTCCCCACGTCCAGACCGAGCAGATGCTCTGCTGCAGGCGGTGGATTCCCTAAAAGCGGAAGGAGTGGTTATCCCAGTCCCTCCTCAGGAACAAGGGCAAGGGTTTTACTCCAATCTCTTTGTGGTTCCAAAAAAGGACGGCTCGTTCCGTCCTGTTCTGGACCTAAAACGGCTCAACAAACATGTGCACGCCAGGAGGTTCCGGATGGAAACCCTCCGCTCTGTCATTGCCTCAATGTCCAGAGGAGACTTCCTTGCCTCAATAGACATCAAAGATGCTTATCTCCACGTGCCAATTGCTACAGAACATCAACGTTTTCTACGTTTTGTGATAGGAGACGACCATTTTCAGTTCGTAGCTCTTCCATTTGGTCTGGCGACAGCCCCACGGGTCTTCACCAAGGTCATGGCGGCGGTGGTAGTAGTCTTGCACTCTCAGGGACACTCGGTGATTCCTTACCTAGACGACTTATTGGTCAAAGCTCCCTCTCAGGAGGCATGCCAACTCAGCCTGAATGCTACGCTGGAGACTCTACAGTCTTTCGGATGGATCATCAACTTTCCAAAGTCGATCCTATCACCGACTCAGTCACTAACGTATCTTGGCATGGAGTTTCATACTCTAGCAGCGATAGTGAAGCTTCCGCTGGACAAGCAGCGGTCACTACAGACAGGGGTGCAATCTCTCCTGCAGGGCCAGTTGCATCCCTTGCGGCGCCTCATGCGTTTCCTAGGGAAGATGGTGGCAGCCATGGAAGCAGTTCCCTTTGCGCAGTTTCATCTGCGCCCACTTCAATGGGACATTCTCCGCCAATGGGACGGGAAGTCAACGTCCCTGGACAGGAAAGTCTCGCTTTCCGAGACGGCCAAAGACTCTCTACAATGGTGGCTCCTTCCCACATCATTGTCTCAGGGAAGATCCTTCCTGCCCCCATCCTGGGCAGTAGTCACGACAGATGCGAGTCTGTCAGGGTGGGGAGCAGTATTTCTCCACCACAGGGCTCAGGGGACGTGGACTCCGCAGGAGTCCACCCTTCAGATCAATGTTCTGGAGATCAGAGCAGTGTATCTTGCTCTACTGGCCTTCCAACAGTGGCTGGAAGGAAAGCAGATCCGAATCCAATCGGACAACTCCACAGCGGTGGCATACATCAACCACCAAGGAGGGACGCGCAGTCGGCAAGCCTTCCAAGAAGTCCGGCGCATTCTAATGTGGGTGGAGGACAGAGCATCCACCATATCCGCGGTTCACATCCCAGGCGTAGAAAACTGGGAAGCAGACTTCCTCAGTCGCCAGGGCATGGACGCAGGGGAATGGTCCCTTCACCCGGACGTGTTTCAGGAAATCTGTCGCCGCTGGGGAGTGCCGGACGTCGACCTAATGGCATCCCGGCACAACAACAAGGTCCCGGCATTCATGGCGAGGTCGCGCGATCAAAGAGCTCTGGCGGCAGACGCCTTGGTTCAAGATTGGTCGCAGTTTCAGCTCCCATACGTGTTTCCGCCTCTGGCGCTCTTGCCCAGAGTGCTACGCAAGATCAGATCCGAGTGCAGCCGCGTCATACTCGTCGCTCCAGACTGGCCGAGGAGGTCGTGGTATCCGGATCTGTGGCATCTCACGATCGGTCGACCGTGGTCACTGCCAGACCGACCAGACTTACTGTCCCAAGGGCCGTTTTTCCATCAGAATTCTGCGGCCCTGAACCTGACTGTGTGGCCATTGAGTCCTGGATCCTAGCATCTGCTGGATTATCTCAGGGAGTCATTGCCACAATGAGACAAGCTAGAAAGTCGAATTCGGCTAAGATCTACCACAGAACGTGGAAGATTTTCTTGTCCTGGTGCTCTGCTCAGGGAGTGTCTCCCTGGCCATTTGCATTGCCCAAGTTTCTTTCCTTCCTGCAATCGGGGTTAGAAAAGGGCTTGTCGCTCAGCTCCCTTAAAGGGCAAGTTTCGGCACTATCCGTGTTTTTTCAGAAGCGTCTAGCACGTCTTCCTAAGGTGCGCACGTTCCTGCAGGGGGTCTGTCATATTGTGCCCCCGTACAAGCGACCGTTAGATCCATGGGATCTGAACAGGGTACTAGTTGCTCTCCAGAAGCCGCCCTTCGAGCCTCTGAAGGAAGTTTCCTTTTCTCGGCTGTCGCAGAAAGTGGCGTTTCTTGTTGCAATCACATCGCTTCGGCGAGTGTCTGAGCTGGCAGCTCTGTCATCTAAGGCTCCCTTCCTGGTGTTCCACCAGGACAAGGTTGTGCTGCGCCCCATTCCGGAGTTTCTCCCTAAGGTCGTATCCTCTTTTCATCTTAATCAGGATATTTCCTTGCCTTCTTTTTGCCCTCATCCGGTTCACCGGTATGAAAAGGCCTTACGTTTGCTAGATCTGGTGAGAGCACTCAGAATCTACATTTCCCGCACGGCGCCCATACGCCGTGCCGATGCACTTTTCGTCCTTGTCGCTGGTCCGCGCAAGGGGTTGCAGGCTTCTAAAGCCACCCTGGCTCGATGGATCAAAGAACCAATTCTAGAGGCCTACCGTTCTGCGGGGCTTCCGGTTCCTTCAGGGCTAAAAGCCCACTCCACCAGAGCCGTGGGTGCGTCCTGGGCATTACGTCACCAGGCTTCGGCTCAACAGGTGTGCCAGGCAGCTACCTGGTCCAGTCTGCACACTTTCACCAAGCATTATCAGGTGCATACCTATGCTTCGGCGGATGCCAGCTTAGGTAGAAGAGTCCTGCAGGCGGCAGTGACACCCCCGTAGGGGAGGGCTGTTTTGCAGCTCTAACATGAGGTATTTATTTACCCACCCAGGGACAGCTTTTGGACGTCCCAATCGTCTGGGTCTCCCAATAGAGCGCTGAAGAAGAAGGGAATTTTGTTACTTACCGTAAATTCCTTTTCTTCTAGCTCTTATTGGGAGACCCAGCACCCGCCCTGTTGTCCTTCGGGATGTTTTTTTGTTGTTTGCGGGTACACATGTTGTTCATGTTGAACGGTTTTTCAGTTCTCCGATGTTATTCGGAGTTAATTTGTTTAAACCAGTTATTGGCTTCCTCCTTCTTGCTTTGGCACTAAAACTGGAGAACCCGTGATACCACGGGGGGGTATAGCCAGAGGGGGAGGGGCCTTGCACTTTTAATGTAGTGCTTTGTGTGGCCTCCAGAGGGCAGTAGCTATACCCCAATCGTCTGGGTCTCCCAATAAGAGCTAGAAGAAAAGGAATTTACGGTAAGTAACAAAATTCCCTTCTTTACTCACTGTAGCAGGTTCCAAGGTAGCACGACTAGTCAGTGACTGCCTTTTGAAGTGCTGGGTTTCACTGTGATGGGCTCCAGTCGATCCAGGGTAGTTCAGAGGTCAAAACCGGTGCACCCTTCTTGTGTTCCTTCCCTGGTCGTACTCCTTTGTTGACTTCTCGCCCTCCTGTCCTGTGCCTAAGTTCACAGTGCCCTGAGCCGGTGTCCATTGATCCTTCACAAGTGGAGCCTGTTGGCCTAGTCCCTTTGGTCCTATGTGGTCACCTTCCAGCGGATTTGTGTGTGGGTTTGGCCTTGGTACTAGATGTGTCCTCAGCCTTTGGTTTTACTAGCGGAGCATGTTGGTTCTTCTCCTCTAGTCTAGGGACCAGTCCCCGTTCTGCAGCCAAGTCCCTCCACTCCAATGTACTGTATGTGGAACAAGTCCATGGGGGGTTTGTCGCGCTCCCCGTGGGCCCTAGGACCCCTTCTGCCTTGAGCCTGGGTTGAGCTGCACCAGCTCCAGACGACAGATATTCACTTCTCCTCTGCTCCTTCTCGACTCCCTTCTCTCTCACTACAGACTTCCCTCACTCACTAGACTCCACTCCAGGCCCATCGGATTAGAAGGAGGGAGGCGTCATCACCAGTGGTGGCTATACATAACATTAATGGCACCAAGCCCTAATCCTGACCCGGTGGGGAGCTGCTAACTGAGTGTTGTGTGTTTTGTGTACATATCAGTGGATGACCTCTTCTGTACCCAGGATAGAATAACACACCTCTGGCTGAGGTGCAGTACCTCTGTGGTGACTGATGCCTCGGGGGCGCCACACTGATGTCTGGAAGAGCATATGGACTACTGTAATTAAAATTGTTGCATCCTTAATCTGCCTAGGTGATTAATACAATCCGTGATCTCAGATCTACAACACTCACAATGTAAAAGTCTTGTGGAAGATTCTGAAGTGATGTAAAAAGAGCCTAACCATTACACTGTTTCCTCAACTTGTTCCAGGAGCAAACCCCAACAACAGAGGGCAGTGGTGTAAGAACAGTATATAGGCATATTATTTCTAACCAAAGTAGCCGGTGTATTTAGTATGTCTACCCCTAAGATTACCTGACAGAAAAAGATTGATGGCAGAGCAGTTTACCAGATTAATGCCAGTTGTGAAGTAACAGCAGTTGCCTGACGCAAACATGCTTGTGGTGATATTCGTCTAACCTGATGGAAACGCATTTGTCGCATCACAACATATACTGAACGTTGTCTGAAACCCACTTGTGGTGTCACAGCTGATGTTAACATAGTTGGGATATCATGGCGGTCCACCTGACTGGAGTACAGCTGTGATGTCGCTGCTGTCCACCTGACTGGAGTGCAGCTGTGATGTCGCTGCTGTCCACCTGACTGGAGTGCAGCTGTGATGTCACTGCTGTCCACCTGACTGGAGTACAGCTGTGATGTCACTGCTGTCCGCCTGACTGGAGTGCAGCGGTGATGTCGCTGCTGTCCACCTGACTGGAGTGCAGCGGTGATGTCGCTGCTGTCCACCTGACTGGAGTGCAGCGGTGATGTCGCTGCTGTCCACCTGACTGGAGTGCAGCTGTGATGTCACTGCTGTCCACCTGACTGGAGTACAGCTGTGATGTCGCTGCTGTCCACCTGACTGGAGTACAGCTGTGATGTCGCTGCTGTCCACCTGACTGGAGTACAGCTGTGATGTCGCTGCTGTCCACCTGACTGGAGTGCAGCGGTGATGTCGCTGCTGTCCACCTGACTGGAGTGCAGCGGTGATGTCGCTGCTGTCCACCTGACTGGAGTGCAGCTGTGATGTCGCTGCTGTCCACCTGACTGGAGTACAGCTGTGATGTCGCTGCTGTCCACCTGACTGGAGTGCAGCTGTGATGTCGCTGCTGTCCACCTGACTGGAGTGCAGCTGTGATGTCGCTGCTGTCCACCTGACTGGAGTGCAGCTGTGATGTTGGAGTCCCTGTGTTTTAAGAAAAAAAATTATCAATTACTAATTTATTTTTGATTTTTTTTTTTTTTTTTTTCCCCCCACTAAACGTAGACCTTTACGTCTGGCGTAAGAGGGGAAAAAATGTAATCCCCAGTTTTTTTTTTGTTTTTTTTTTTTTTAAGCCCCTCAGCCTACAGCGCCTTTCTGCAGCTATACAGGTTGCACACATGGTATTTTCAGTCATGAATATATTGCCTTAAAGTGTTTTTTGTACTAAAGTAACGTATAGCATGTCATTTAGAATACTTTTGCAAGGCCTTGTATAGTTTTACACCATTTTGTGCGGTAATCGTCAGAGCGGAGAGCAGCTATACATAAGATTATGCAACCCAGATATATTATTCATACATGCAGATTGCAAAACTGTGTACGACCTGTTTACATTCATTGTCAAAAAAGAAAATAAGTAACAAAGTGCTCCCAAATGAATAATGCAAGTGTGAACATAGTCTCTTCTTTCTCTCTGGAATCTGTTCCTTCTTTTCCTGAATGACATAAGTAAAGTACAGAAGTTGTTGAAACTGTATTTGTGACAAAACTACGGATGATCACATAATCATGGCAAAACCACATGAAAAAAACCCAACAAACTGGAGTTGTTGCAGATTTAAATCCTCTTGGAATCTTATTCAAAAGGGGGGTTGTCCGCTATGTTTTCTGCCTGTGTAAGGTCTTTAATCCTTGTAGCCAAAATGGCACAAATAATATTGTGCCGTTTGGCTAATACTAGTGAAGAAAGGCTATAGTGGACTTCTAATTATAGGCCTGCTGTATTCATGGTGGGCACTAGCACCCATTTAGAGACTTGTTGGGACATGGGGTGAATGCAGCCCTCATGTGTAAAGCAGACTCATTACTAGCCTATTGTACCCTATTGGCCAACAGTGGAATACTTTTTTGGGCTTTGTATCGGAAATGTGTGTGCTTTTTGAGCTTGTATACATCCATTCTGAACAAGCAGACATGCTTAATTCAAGAATAAAGTACTGTAAGCGGCTGGCTGAGCTTCTAAGATCGGAGGTGGTTTTTAAGACTGCCTCAGCCTTTCATTATATATTACTGATAGATTGCAGTGCTGTGAGAAAATGGCTAAGTAGCCACCATAAAAAATATGCCTACTTTTTTTTTTCTTTTTACACTAAAAAATAAATTCTCCTGTCCAGCAAGCTATATAATAAATGCCTCTTTAAAGGGAACCAATTGCAAGGATTTTCATATATAAACTAAAGCCAGTGCTATACTGGCACTATCAGGCCAATTCTATACATACCATTAGGGGTCAGCTCGGATGTTTAGGTTTTGAAATCCAAAAAAGTGAAGTTTATAAAATGAGCTGCTTGTTCAGTGACAGTTGCACTGGAGGAGATCATATATTCATAGTTATCCCCTCCCCCTGTTAGAATTACAGTAGCATAAATATTATACAAACGATTCACTTTGTTGCAGGACCTGTGTGAGGTCATACCCATGGGACCTCGTGTCCAGCTTTGTTGGCTGATGCCCCGCCCCTTCTGGTCACATGGGTCTGACTTCACACAGGTCCTGCAAGAGACAAAGTGAATCGTTTGTATAATGCTTATGAGTTTAACGTGAACACACAAATCCCTATAAAATCGGTTTTATTAATCAATAATTATTTAAAACTGCCCAGGTGATTCACCCACACACTTACTGTATTTTTCGCTTTATAAGACGCACTTTTGTTCCCCTAAATTTTGGGGGAAAGTAGGGGGTGCGTCTTATAAGCTGAATATAGCGGGGTGTGTGTATATGTATGTATATATGTATATGTGTGTATGTATATGTATATGTGTGTGTGTGTGTGTGTGTGTGTGTGTGTATATATACTAGAAGGTGGCCCGATTCTACGCATCGGGTATTCTAGAATTTACGTATTGTGTAGTTCATGTATGATTTTTGTTATATATATATATATATATATATATATATATATATATATATATATATATATATATATTATATAATATATATATATATATATATATATATTATATAATATATATATATATATAGATAGATAGATAGATATTGTTGTGTGTAGTTACCAAGTGTTTGTGTAGGGCGCTGTACATGTTCTGGGTGTTGTCTGGGTGTGATGGGGGGTGAGAGCGGTGTTGTTTGTGTGTTGCGTTGTTTGTGGAGCGCTGTGTGTCTGTAGCGTTGTGTGTGTGTGTTGCGCGGTTTGTGTGTGTGTGGTGGGTTTTGGGGGGAGGTATGTTTTGTGCAATGTGTGTGTTGTGCGGTTTGTGCGTATATTTGTGTGTGCAGCGTTGTCTGTGTGTGGGTGTCTGTGTAGGGCAGTTGTTTGTGGTTCCCAGTGTGTGTGTGTGTGTGGTGTGTTGTGCAATGCGCGTGTGTGTGTGTGTGTGTGTGTGTGTGTGTGTGTGTGTTGGGGGGAGGTGTGCACTTACCATCGTGCTCCATCCGCCATGCTGCGCACTCCCAAACGTGCTCCATCCGCCATGCTGCGCACTCCCAAACGTGCTCCATCCGCCATGCTGCGCACTCCCAAACGTGCTCCATCCGCCATGCTGCGCACTCCCAAACGTGCTCCATCCGCCATGCTGCGCCAGCATCAGCCTCTCTACCCGCAGCATCAGCCTCTCTACCCGCAGCATCAGCCTCTCTACCCGCAGCATCAGCCTCTCTGCCTGCAGCATCAGCCTCTCTGTCCCCAGCATCAGCCTCTCTGTCCCCAGCATCAGCCTCTCTGTCCCCAGCATCAGCCTCTCTGTCCCCAGCATCAGCCTCTGTCCCCAGCATCAGCCTCTGTCCCCAGCATCAGCCTCTCTGTCCCCAGCATCAGCCTCTCTGTCCCCAGCATCAGCCTCTCTGTCCCCAGCATCAGCCTCTCTGTCCCCAGCATCAGCCTCTCTGTCCCCAGCATCAGCCTCTCTACCCGCAGCATCAGCCTCTCTACCCGCAGCATCAGCCTCTCTACCCGCAGCATCAGCCTCTCTACCCGCAGCATCAGCCTCTCTGTCCCCAGCATCAGCCTCTCTGTCCCCAGCATCAGCCTCTCTGTCCCCAGCATCAGCCTCTCTGTCCCCAGCATCAGCCTCTCTGTTCCCAGCATCAGCCTCTCTGTCCCCAGCATCAGCCTCTCTGTCCCCAGCATCAGCCTCTCTGTCCCCAGCATCAGCCTCTCTGTTCCCAGCATCAGCCTCTCTGTTCCCAGCATCAGCCTCTCTGTCCCCAGCATCAGCCTCTCTGTCCCCAGCATCAGCCTCTCTGTCCCCAGCATCAGCCTCTCTCATCCCACCATCAGCCTCTCTCATCCCACCATCAGCCTCTCTCATCCCACCATCAGCCTCTCTCATCCCACCATCAGCCTCTCTCATCCCACCATCAGCCTCTCTCATCCCACCATCAGCCTCTCTCATCCCACCATCAGCCTCTCTCATCCCACCATCAGCCTCTCTCATCCCACCATCAGCCTCTCTCATCCCAGCATCAGCCTCTCTCATCCCAGCATCAGCCTCTCTCATCCCAGCATCAGCCTCTCTCATCCCAGCATCAGCCTCTCTCATCCCAGCATCAGCCTCTCTCATCCCACCATCAGCCTCTCTCATCCCAGCATCAGCCTCTCTCATCCCAGCATCAGCCTCTCTCATCCCAGCATCAGCCTCTCTCATCCCAGCATCAGCCTCTCTCATCCCAGCATCAGCCTCTCTCATCCCAGCATCAGCCTCTCTCATCCCAGCATCAGCCTCTCTCATCCCAGCATCAGCCTCTCTCATCCCACCATCAGCCTCTCTCATCCCACCATCAGCCTCTCTCATCCCACCATCAGCCTCTCTCATCCCACCATCAGCCTCTCTCATCCCACCATCAGCCTCTCTCATCCCAGCATCAGCCTCTCTCATCCCAGCATCAGCCTCTCTCATCCCAGCATCAGCCTCTCTCATCCCAGCATCAGCCTCTCTCATCCCAGCATCAGCCTCTCTCATCCCAGCATCAGCCTCTCTCATCCCAGCATCAGCCTCTCTCATCCCAGCATCAGCCTCTCTCATCCCAGCATCAGCCTCTCTGTCTCCAACATCAGCTTCTCCATCCCAGCCTTCCCCAGGATCAGCCTCTCTCCTCCCAGCCTCCTCCAGCACGCCATGCTCCTCTGCCGACACGCACAGATCCGATCGCATACACTCACACACACCCACACACACCCGATCGCATACACTCACACACACCCGATCGCATACACTCACGCACACACACATTGACGATATTGCACATACGCGCTCATACTCACAACATCCGGAGATACCACATGCTTCTGGCCATGTGATCCTCCGGCACGTCCTGGAAGGTCACAACAGCACAGTATCGAGGCTGAGAAGCAAGCGATATCGCCGGATGCTGTGAGTGTGTGGATGTGATGTATGTGTGAGGTGTGTGTGAGAGTGAGTGTGAGCCGGTGTACACTGGTAACTATGATACACATCGGGTAACCAAGGGACCTTAATTACCCGATGTGTATAATGGTTACCAGCGTTCACGGCCTCCGTCAAGATCCCAGCATCGCAAGGTTATGTCTGGCGCTGCTGGGATCGTGACGGAGCCGGTGTAGAAGCAAGCGATATCCCAGGATGTTGTGAGTGTGTGGATGTGATGTGTGAGGTGTGTGTGAGAGTGAGTGTGATCTGATGTGTGTGAGATGTGTGTGTACTCACCTGGGAGTCGGAGCTCCGTGTCAGTTGGGCCAGAGCGAGCGTGCATTGCGTGAGGGGGGCGGGGCCTGCAGAGAGCCGGGCGAGAGGCCAATCCGTGTGGGGGGCGGGGCCATGGCGAGCCAAGCGGCCAATCAGCTTTGTGTCACCGTAAGGACACAATTTTGGAGCATGACAGACAGACAGACAGACAGAATAAGGCAATTATATATATATAGATATGTCTGTATGTATGTATGTATGTATGTATGTATGTATGTATATAAATAATATATATACACTGCAGGGTCCAGGGGAGGTGGGGGCGCTGCTGCAGGTGAACGCTGCGGGCTGCAGCCTTTGAACTCCTGCTCCCGCTCATATAATATGCACAGCCGCTGTCCATCTCCAGTGGTGCTGAAATCGCACCGCAGTGACGGGCTGGGGGAGCGGTGCATATTATTTGTCCCTGCGCCCTCCTGTGATGGCACATGCCCCCCCCCCCCCCGTGTTAGATATGGCCCCCATGCTGCTACTCATTCTAAAATAAAAAAGCTTTACTTACCCCCTCCAGCGTTTCTCCACGGTGTCCGTGCTTCCACTGTGATCAGGCACGCAGAGATCTGTCTGCTGTGCCGATCACATGACCGGCACGAAGAACCAGGAAGTGGAGGAACAGAAGCACGGAGGGAGACAGGAGGGAGATCAGCGCTGCAGGAGGTAAGGAAAGAGTGTTTTATTTTACTATGGGCAGCAGCCTGGGGGCGATATCTAACACAGGGGGACTTGTGCGATCTATATAAGGGCCATGGGCAGCACTATGGGTGCGATATCTAACACAGGGGGACTTGTGCGATCTATATAGGGGCCATGGGCAGCACTATGGGGGCGATATCTAACACAGGGGGACTTGTGCGATCTATATAGGGGCCATGGGCAGCACTATGGGGGCGATATCTAACACAGGGGGACTTGTGCGATCTATATAGGGGCCATGGGCAGCACAGGGGAACGTGTGCCATCACAAGGGGGCTATATTCAACATAAGGGGGCCATATCCAGATTAAGGGGGGCTAATTTTAGGATGGGGGGCTATGAGGGACATATACCCTATATGATTTGTTAGAGGGACACTGGCATTATAAGATGGACCCCATTTAACATTTAAAAAAAAAATTCTCTTTTCCTTCAAATTTGGGGGTGCGTCTTATAATCAGGTGCGTCTTATAAAGCGAAAAATACGGTAAATAGCAAAGGGAAGTTCCATATTGAACAGAGGGATCAACCAAAGAACAATATTTTGTGATATACTACTTGTTCTGGATGATTAGGCAGAGGTCAGATTACACTGGAGAAACTCCTTTCAATAACGATACGGGTCAAATTATGCAAAAAATCAATACCTTCCCACAATAACCCCACTAAATACCTAATGCTGATCCCTACCTGCTAACGGAGGGTATGACACCGTAACTTGTCTGGGCGCCCCCGTTCCTCGTCGGCTAAACCTCACTTAACCCTTCACTTAACCTACCAATCTACCATAGGAGAACAAAGATATGCACCCAATGCACATATATTGATAATTATACAATCGATAGCTCGTGATCTATCTGCTCTGATTTCACATTAGTGTCAGATTATTGTAGCCTAATTAATAGTGCAAAGCAACCTACCAATTGTATCAGTAAATCACCCACAAAATGTTTTTTTTTTAGAATTAATAAGGGATAAGGGAAACAATGCACCTTAATTAGATATTGCCAGGCACCTGGCCCAATACATCAAAAAATCACCCTCAATGTTATTACATTTTTTTGGGGAAACCAACTAGTTCTGCATCAATGCACCTTGAATTGATAGTGCCAGGCACCTGACCAGATGTATCAGGGAAGTCACCGTTTTAAACTTATTGGGGGATACAGAATCAAATCATAACCTTAATTACTAGCCGTGACCACTCTATTTCACATGTAAACCTCACACATTAGGTGCATATAACATACTGGTGCAATGCCATTTCCACATTCTTGCCCCAATGGACAATTATAGATGCCATTAGAAAAATAAATGACTTCCCTTAAGTTGGTGCAGTCTACACCGCCTCAACGCGTTTCCCCGCCCTAAATTTCGGATCATCAGGAGGCCTGGGAAAAAGGGAATGACAACCACTTCTGATGCTCAGATGTCTTCTATGGTAGAAGTGTGTGGGTGTATAATGCTTATGCTAATTCTAATAGAGGGAGGGGATAACTATGAATATATGATCTGCTCCAGTTCAACTGTGACTCAACAAGCAGCTAATTTTATTAGCTTTACTTTTTTGGATTTCAAAATCTAAAACATCCGAGCTGACCACTACAGGAATGTAGACAATCAGCCTGATAGTGCCAGTATAGCAGTGGCTTTAGGTTATACATGAAAATCCTGGTGATTGGTTCCATTTAAGTGTGTGTATATTTAGAACAAATAGAACTGCACACTGTTGTAACATTTCACTCTAGTTTCCCTGTGATAAGCTGCTTATACATTTTTGGAACCATAACTTTAATTCCGCCTAGTATACTTCCAATAATTATATTTCCACTTTATATCCAAACCCTCTAGACTTGGGTTTGGTGTGACTTGATCTATACAGTGTGTCCACCGCCATTAACTTGAGAACGGCGGCAGCTATAAGCATAGAAGTGGTGTCTAGGTATAGTAAAGTAGCCATGCGCTACGCAATGAAACTACCTATAGCGCCACCTTGTGGGAAACAACGGAGTTAGCATTTTTATCTCGAAAACGGAACAAGATAGAGACAAAAAGTGAATTACAAAGTTGCAGGGCATCATCAATTCAAAACGAATCTACACCTTGCATACAGAAATGCGGTGATATGAAACCCATGACCCCCCCCCCCCCCAAAAAAACATTGAATGCTGGTCACGCATATGGCGCTCATTTAACTTTGATGCTCAAAGTGGCCACCGTCGGCTGCAATGCACATCTGGACACTTGACAGCTTACTGTATCTTGCTGCACGTTGTGCAATATGGTAGGTGACTTGTTTGCACAAGCATCTGTAATACGTCGTCGTAGGTCCTGCAATGTTGGTGGAGGGGTTGCATACACCTGCTGTTTGATGTGACCTCACACAAAGAAGTCCAATGGGTTCAGGTCAAGTGAGTGTGGAGGCCACTCCACGCAGCCACCATACCCAATGACTTGTAGGAAGGTCTCCATGAGGTATCGCTTCACTTCTGCAGCCTTGTGAGTTTTACACATTCTAATCATAGCATTTCTGTATGCAAGGTGTCGATTCGTATTGAGTTGATGATGCCCTACAACTTTGTTATTCACTTTTTTTCTCTGTCTTTCCGTTTTCGAAATAAAAATGCTAACACTGTTGTTTTCCACCAGGTGGCGCTATAGGTGGTTTCATTGCGTAGCGCATGGCTACTTTACTATACCAGACACCACTTATATGCCTATAGCTGCCGCCGTTCTCAAGTTAATGGCGGTGGACAGGATATGGGTGAACACACTGTATATTGGCAGATCTTATGATATTTAGAGCGTAGACCCATAATTTGTAACCATACAGACCATATGCACACGTTGAGTATTTGATGCGTTTTTTACCTCTGTACTTGTAGCCAAAACCAGGAGTGGACCAATCCGAGGAAAAGTACCATATAATATAAACACGGGTGCCACTTTTGTATTTCTTAACCACTTATGGTTTTGGATGCAAATACCAAGGTAAAAAACTCACCAAATACTCAGCGTGTGGACGTGGCCTTATAGCCTTCATCCTGGTGTGTCCGTTGGTGGTAGCTTGGCGTGACTGATCTTGACATCCTATTTCATCCTATTCCATGCATTTGCACACTCTCCTCTTTTTCTGGGCAAATGCCTATTTTGTCACTTTTATGCCAAACCGATATGGAAAAAAAAACCTTGCAAAATGAGCCACTCACTAATAGAAACTGGAAAGGATCCATTCTTGTGTGCCAGAATCGATAGAGAAATTCTAATTTGGTTCCTCTGTAGCTTTATGCTTGTTAGTTTTTCTTACTGCAGCCTAGTTGGCATGATATTTATTTTTCATGTTAGAACATCTGTTTCTCTTGTAAGAGTCAGCAGGACTACTAAATGGACCACCATATTTCAGGCCAACTCAGAATTGTGCATGTTTTGCACAAAATGCTTTCTAGCCATGCCCAAAAAGCATATCCCCTTTTGATCGGGGCCGCAGCACTGTTGGCTACCATTGGATACCTGACAGACTCTTTGTTTCCATCTTTTTTCATATTTCACATAATTTTATAGGCCATCATGGCCAACTAGTTAACATGACCTCAGCCAGCTTATATAAGGCACTGGTGCAGTGACATAACATGAAGCTCATGTTCCCCAATGCAAAGGCTCCAACAGGGCCCCCAATTATTGCAATCTTAAATAGCATTCACCCATTCATATAGGCCAGAAGGACTTTTGGGGTCCCCCTATGCTCTAGGTCCCTGGTGCAATTGTAACCCCTGCACCAGTTGATGTTACGCCCCCTGCCCTGCTGTCTCCACACTTACATGAATATCCTTATTAACTGGGCAACAAACTCGTCAAGCTCTGCCATATATGTAAAATTTACCATGCCCCCATTAATGGGCACAATGAACATAATTGTAGCTTGGCTCCTAGAAGTACCACACTGTGTGTTCACTGCATTGACTATTAGCTATTATTTACCTGTACAATTATTTAATATATTTTCAGTTGCATACAGTGCAGTATTCTTGTATGCTAAATCCTGTTAGCTCCAAGTGGTAACATTACTGCTTGTGGAGAGTAACATGCCTGGCATGCCAATGTAAGGAGGCTTGTAAGCCATGCAATGATCCGCTGGAAAATTAAATATGCAGATTGCCTCTTCAGAGAGGGAGAGGATTTGAACTCTAGTGCCACTTATAAGAAGCAATCCTAAAAGTCCAATATGGACCTTTAAAGAGTATATCCAGGACGTTAAGAAAAAAAAAAAATGTGCCTAAGCACTAACAGACAGGTAGTTACCACCTACCTTCTTTGTGTCCTGTGCATCTTTTTGCTGGCACAGAACGAACACAGAATGCTCCTGCCGCCACTTTGACAGCCATATTTACCAGGTAGGCAGCAAGGAGCCAGCTGTCAACCAGCATGATGTCTGCAGATCTGCCCCATCTACAGAGCAGAGCAGAAAAGACTCCTCCGCCCTGTTGACGAAGCCAACTATATCTCTGGCAGGAGCGGTCTGTGCCTGCTCTGTGCCAGCAAAGAACAGCGCCAGGTACAACAGGCAGGTAGGTAGCAACTACCTGTCTGTTAGTGCATAGGCACATTATTTGTTTTTACAAATAAAGTCCCGGATATACTCTTTAATGAGCCTGAGGAATTTGTATTTTGCATGTTAGTATTAGACATGGCTATAATATATATGATGTATGTGAAATATATGTTAGATTATGACGTGGTTGACTGACACATTTGAAAGTCTATAATGTAAAGACAGACCCCACTGATTCCAGCGATGTGTCACTTACTGATCTGCTTGCTGTAGTTATGATAACACCATTGTTCAATGACGCTAGTGTGAACATTATTACATTTTGAGGCGTTATGTTTGAAACCTGTTACTGACTAATGTTTTCTTGCTTAGGACCATGGATCTGCTGGATTGGAACAGTTTAATTGATAACAGAACAAAGCTCTCCAAACTTCTTTTGGTACCGAACCTACAGGTATCCATTTATTACTTGTTTCCATTTTTTTTCTTTCAGTAGTGAGAAATATTTCAATTACTCTACAGGAGATTTTTATGGGAGTGTTATGGTCGGTGAAAGGATTACTGAAGAACATTCCAGGAATTGGCAACATATCTAGATCTGTTTATCATATGTCATAACCAAAAAATCACATTCCACTCTGACCAGTGTTACTCTCTGGGGCCGTTCCCATCTGCAATTTTTTTTTTCTCAGCCCTAGTTGGACCGAGAAAACAATTACAGCATGCTGCAAGTGCCAGCTCATTCGCACACATAAAAGTCTATGGGTGCAAGTGAAACATCGGGGTGCACTCAGATGACCCTGGACTGCAGTGCGATATACTGACAGACAGGCAGCGGAGAAGATGGAGATTAATCCTGCCCTCTCCTCCGCAGTTGTGATCTGATCGCGGGATCGGCTCACAATCACATGACACTTGGTTATGCTCGCAGCAGAGCGGAAGCCGACGGTCATTAGCAAATCCCTTCCGCTGCACTCGGATCGGATGCCATACGCTCGTGTGGCCCTAACCTAAGACCTATTGTAGAAGGATTCTTCTGGCCATCTTAGGCCCAACTCCATCATAACTCTAGCAAGAATAAATCCTACAGAAGTTTCTTGCCAAGCCTATAGGAGTTTATTTTTGAAACTGTGAAGTTCTTTGAATCCTAATGGGGGATTCTTCAGAAAACTGCAGCAAAAAATGAATGCTTTAGCCATTCCTACACCAAGCTTTTTTTAAAGGGAATTTGTCACCAGGTTTTTCCTACCTAATTTGAGAGCATCTTTATATAGGGACTTAATATAGAGACTCTGCTTCTAGTGATGTCACTTACTGAGCTGCTATCTGAATTTTTTTTTTTTTTTTTTTTTTTAAATCATGGTTCTGTCTTCATGAGCTTTTCACTAGTGGATTATTTAGGCTGCTGCCATGTAGCCAAACTACGTCCCCACCACTCTTCTGAAGCTTTTTGCCTGTGCAGTGTACACTGAGAGCTGGCAATTTGTGACGTGAGCGGGGTTATACAGAATTGCTAGATTTACTGCAGACAAACTGTTTTTAATCAAAACTGTAGGACCCAGTAAAGTAAGGGTACTTTCACACATCCGGATTTTGCTCTGCGGCACAATACGGTGTTCTGCAGAAAAACCGCAACCGGCTTTTGTAACGCCGGTTGCGGTTTTTTTTGCATAGACTTACATTAGTGCCGTATTGTGCCGCAGGGGCTTGCGTTCGGTCCGGTTTTTGCCGCATGCAGCAGATTTAGCCGATGCCGCGGCCGGATCGAACGTTCCCTGCAACGTTTTTTGCTCCGGCAAAAAACACCGCATCGCGCCGCATCCGGCCGCTGCGGCGCATTTTTCAATGCATACCTATGGAGGCCGGATGCGGCGCGATGCGGGAAAAAACGCATCCGCTCGTCGCATGCGTTTTTTTCCACTGCGCATGCTCAGTAGCATGCCGCAACCGGAAAAAAACGGACGGGCCGCATGTAAAAACTTATGCAAAGGATGCGGTGATTTCGCCGCATCCGTTGCATAGTTTTCACAGCCGGATTGAGCCGCAGTGCTCAAACCGGATGTGTGAAAGTAGCCTAAGTGATAAATCACTGGAATCAGGGTTTCTACCCCTACATAATGCAGAACTCAGATGGGGTAGTAAAAGCCTGGTGACAGATTTAAACATGTATTCTCATCTGAGGTATTTATGACAACTCTATAGACTATGCCACAAATGTCTGATAGATGCTAGTTTTAGAAAGGCTTGTATACACGGTCAATGGTGAGGGGGTCTTTTTTTTTTTTTTTTTGCAATGACTTCTACTGGGAGTTCATATGGATATGCCATATATACAGTATGTCTGGTGGGGTGATACCCCTTATAAGAACAGTATTAGGAGGTTTCCAGGAGGGGTAACCTTTTTTCAGGCCATGTGGTAAGATTGGGAGTAGGTGGCTGACATAGGCTGGGTTCATGTATATCAGTCGCACCAGGCTTTTATTCATTTTGGTAGAGGATCCAATCACAACATTCCCTCAAACCTTGTGATCTGACCTTGGACAGGGGGAATGATGCCATTGAAAACCATGTTTCAAGAGTGATAAAAAAAAACCCAAAATAATTTACTTGTCTTTACATTTAATTGAGTTTGGACTGTTAACTCTTTCCGAGCCTGTTCCTACTCTGCATTACTAAGGTCCGATAGCATTCAGCTCCTGACCCGCGCCTGCACTGGAGCAGATAACTGGAAGTTTTTTCTTTCTTGTAATTATCGGGAAGGCGTGAGGCTGCCTGGAACGACCATGCCTCCCTGCCAAAGGTTTTCCTTAAATGTAATTTATTGCAACAGCTTTAATGTTGTGCATGTCATCATTGATTTACTGTGACAGCTCCATTTATTTCTCACTTTCCTATTGATCCACATAATAAAACACAAGTATGATGTGAAGATTAACAAGTGTCATCCTGTTCTTTCTTGCTTATTCTATTGCTACTGGTGTGAAAATTGTAGAAATGAAACTTCAAAATGAGCGAAGCCGGCGCATGGGAAGTGTATCTGCCGTCTGTGTGATGTATAAAGCTACGGCTGTAGGTGGAACGTGTTATATTCTTGAGAAAAGTAACACTGGCTGCAGATGATGTGAAATTCTGCACTACATGCCCCTTCTGCCCCTCCATATATTGACTCGCCAGAGGGTATACATTGTCTTTCCTAACGAGGCTAGCCCAAATATATTCCTGGAGCTCTTCGCAACGTACGGAAGGCTATTCTCCACACCTTCCTTACTTTTTGTTCAAAGCGATATCCTTTTTTTTGTTGTTTTTGTATTTTTTTTTTTTGGGCATATTTCTAACAAAATATATTAGAGCATGATACGAGGGGGAAAAAATCTTCTGGGATTTGCCACCTGCACGATGTGTGAAATTCTGGGCTTTGGCTTATTATCAGCATTGTGAGGAAGCGAGCACGTTTCCCAGCACCATTCGGCAATATGTAAGGAGACTGTGCCACCATCTGGCCCTTTCCAGAGCTGCGGAGCTTCCCTCCGAGCAGACGTCTGGAAGGCAGGAGAGTGTTTGTGCTCGGCATCTGATGGCCTGCTCATGCTTGTAATTTATCTTCATGAGATCTTGACCTTGATGATGATGATTCAATCATGAATAGTGAGGCTGACCTGACATCAGGCTTATTGTATGGGTTTTCCATTTCTTCCAGCGCAGGATGATCTGAATCTGTTCCTTCCAGCTAGTTACAGCAGGATTTCCTCTTTATGGCGTCTGTAGAATTTAATAGCACGGCGCTTCTATTATTCTTCTGGTAATAGAAGTATAAATTGATAACATTTTAATTTTCCATTTGACACTTTTAATGCGCTCCTTGTACACCTTATTATTCCCGCTACAAAATGTTGCCTATTGCGTTTTTTGTTTTTTTTTTCAAGGGGACGATATAATATTTTGCCTTCCCTATCAACAAGGTATAAACTATAAATAAACTTATTTCTCGATTCTGTTTCTTCATACGCAATAAAGGCCAAGTAGTTAAGTTGTAAGGGAGAATAAACTCATTTTTGTGTTGATTTGTAGCGGCTCCTTAGGGATGTATTTGCATAAATTAGGAAGATTTTTATTCACACCTGAATACATTTGCAGCGGCTGAATAAATTGAACTGACAAACCATTTTCACGATGACATATTTATGTTTACGGGGCTCCGGAGAGAATACAATAATACGTTTTCAGAAGTAAAAAGAATGCTTATGGTGGTAAATAAATGGCTCTATATCTGTAGTGTAAGATTAAGCATTTTCTCGGTAATGAGGCACATTTTTAATTTTTTATTTATTTTTCTTCCCCCCCCAGAGTGGTCAGGTAGAGCCCCTCTTGTCAAGGTTCACAGAAGAAGAAGACCTGCAGATGAAGAGAATGCTGCAGAGAATGGATGTGCTTGCAAAGGTCAGGAACATATTTTTATGTCGTCTGCTTGGCACGCTGTATATTTCTGTCAGTACTTGTCAGGTTAAAATTTATAACTCCTCACAAAGGAGGGAAATGGCAATAATTAAAACAGTGTGGAAGAATCCAAAAAAGATGCAAGAAGCAAGTCTCTAGCTCGAGGAGGTGGAAATGTCTGGGTATTACACTGGAAAAGTCTTGAGGAATTGATTTTGTTTTAGGCTATGTGCGCACTGGGAAATGGAATTTTCTTGAGAAAATTCCGCATGCTCTCAAAGATTACCGCACCCGCGGTAAAAAACCGCGGCAAACCGCACCCGAAAACCGCATGCGGTTTGCCGCGGTTTTCTGCGGTTTCACCGCGGTATTGTTTGCGGTATTGCCGCTGTTTTGCCGCGTGCGGGTTGGGATGTGCTTTATTGCATTCAATGCAATAAAGCACATTGAAAAAAAAAAAAAGTCATTTAATTCTGAGATAGTAGATAGATAGACAGAAGAATAGATAGAGGGATAGATAGACAGACAGACAGACAGACAGAGAGAGAGAGATAGATAGATAGATAGAGGACAGATCGCTGCATTTCCCACGGTTGGCAGGGAGTTCACATTACCGGCTTTGGGAAATGACCGGTAATTACCTCTGCTGTCTGCTGCATTCATTCAGCGCTGTGTCTGTGACAGTCGCGGCTGGATGTAAGCAGCGCAGGACCTGTGGGTTACGCCGGAGCGGTGGATTACGCCGGAGCTTTGGTGCGGGAGGGGTTAATAAAATGGTGAACGAGGCTTGTTTGTTTTATTTAAAATAAAGGATTTTTCTGTGTGTGTGTTTTTTTCACTTTACTTACGGGTTGATCATGTCAGCTGTCACATAGATGCTGCCATGATCAAGCCTGGAGTTAATGGCGGTGATCCACCACCATTAACCCCTTGTATTACCTTGCTGCCACTGCTACACGGCAGCAAGAAGAGCCGGGGACACGCCGGTGCTGCCGCATAATGCATGCGACAGTGCCGGGGCAGCTGCGGCTGATATTCTCGGCTGCGGGAGGGGGAGTGAGGCGGGGCACATTAACCCTGCCCCTCTCCCTCCCCAGCCTGAGCATACCGGGCCGCCGCTGTGTGCTTACCTCGGCTGGAAGGTAAATATACAGCAGAGCCCACATTCTTTGTTTTCTATATTTCCGTTTTCTTTCTATGTGTGTTCTATGTGTCTGTGTTCTATGTCTGTAATGTCTGTGTGTGTCTTTACGCTCTGCACGGCTTCCTTTTCCTGTAATGACATCACTTCCCTGCAAAACCGCAGACAGGCGATGTACATTACCGGAGGTAAACCGCGAAATACCGCAGGGAATAACGAAGGAAAACGCAGTGAACCGCACAGAATTTGTTGCCTGCGTTATTCCCTGCGGGATTTCATGATTAACATTGGAGTCAATGGAGTGAAATCCCGCAGCGATGTGCGGAAAAGAAGTGACATGCACTTCTTTTTGCTGCGGGATTCCCGCAGCAAAACATGCAGCTGTCAAATTCCGCCCAGTGCGCACAGGATTTTTTTTCTCCATAGGATTTGCTGGTGATTCACTGCAGAGATGTTATGAACATTTTCTGCAGCGAAACATGCAGCAAATCCGCGGAAAATCCGCGGCAAAATCCGGTAAGTGCGCACATAGCCTTACAGGGGTTTTCTGCTCTGCCGTCTTCCAGCCAGGACTTTTCTCTGCGTAATAGACAAAGAAATTGTTAGCTGATAACTTTTTTAGATTATCCTTTCTACTTTTCCCCCTTTTACAGTAATCACACCACCCTTTTGTCCGATAGTAAGTTTTCCAAAAATAAAATCCTATACATTAATGGTGCTCTCCTGTGTCTCTCATATGGCAGTAATACTTATGTCACATTTCTGCCTAAATCCAAAGGATTTGCCCCCACTATGACACCCATACGGTAGTGATGCTCTCCTGTGTCCCTCATACAGTAGTAATACTTGTTACATTTCTGCCCAAATCTAGTGGATATGCCCCCACCAGGACACTATATAGTAATGATGCTCTCCTGTGTCCCTCATGCAGTAGTAATACTTGTTACATTTCTGCCCAAATCCTGGGGATTTTCCCTCACCATGACACCCATATAGTAGTGTCGCCCATCTATTATGCTCCCATTCAGCTGCTCTGCACTTGTTAACGCCCCCCTTTGCGGCCTCCATATAGTAATGCCCCAAATTATGTTCCCATAAATTTAATATAGCTCCTATATAGTAATATTGCCCTCTCCCCCCTCCCTATGTGGCCCCCATTTATAAGTAATACCCACAGAGTGCTCCACTACTATTTAAAAAACAAATCTCTGACCTGTCTAAACTTTCGCTCCAACAACCTCGGTCTTCCTCTCTCTCTCATCTGGCTCTCTGCCTTGCACATTATCTACAGCGGCAGCCTTACCACACCGCCTACGATGTGATGCCAGTGAAGCGACCGGTGGTAGGGCCGCGGGTGTGTGTGTATGCTCTATTCCAACAAAATCCCCATACTCAGATTTTACCGGTAGTAACATTTCTTTACTAGGAAACATATTTATAATACAATCAACCGAACTATCTGCGCACATAAGTATAGTGGAGTCCCTGGATTTTCACTCCTTCTGGGTACGCAGCAAGAAGAAAGGAAAAACAACAACAAAGAAATGGCGGCAACTTTCCCTAACTTTCCCTACAATCACGTACCAGTCTATCCCGGAAGAAGATGCCGCTCCCACGTCGCAGGCCTGGAGTCTCACGATGATGGGTCCCGGTGCAGCGCTGAAGGGATGCAGCTCCTCGGTCTTTTCCTTTTGATCTTCCCCCGCTGGTAACGGATTCTAATCAGTCTTTTAGTCCCGGGGCACGCCGAGCAGAAGAAGGGAGGTCACAGCGCCTGCACTTACACTCTGGTTGCGATGCTCTGCAGTCCGGTTAGATCCTTGGTGAAAACAAAGTCCTGCAGACCGGGAATGGCAGAAACCACTTCCACAGGGTGATTTCTCCAAGACTCCGGTGGCAAAAGAGCCCTCTGTTCAGGGAGACCACACGCAGCTCTCCTCTGGCTGAGCTCTGGAGCTGAACCACCTTCCCGCACTTTTTTTCTTCCTGGTTTTCACACACTAGCTGCAGTAGGGGATTTCCCAGCTCTGTGTTTGTGATTGCACAGTCTGACACTGCCCCCTTGTGGGCAATTGCTGAAACAGTATTCAAATCCATTTCTACATTAATGATGCAGTCTGAATTGTTGATCCCATTACACCAGCCTGCTGTGCAGCTGCAGGACACTGGTAGGCCCAAGGCTGAAGAGTATGTGCAGGGAACTAGTGGTACTCATCTCTGCAGTAGTTTTGTTATAAGTGCGTCTGAGGAAGCCCCTCCAGTTGGAAATAACTGTAGCACGGACAGTGCCAACTACCGCTAGGGGACTGGTTACAGTCGCACCTTTCGCAACCTTGAT
The DNA here is from genome assembly GCF_048569485.1 of Anomaloglossus baeobatrachus. Lineage (NCBI taxonomy): Eukaryota > Metazoa > Chordata > Amphibia > Anura > Aromobatidae > Anomaloglossus > Anomaloglossus baeobatrachus. The sequence continues at coordinate 689,306,354 of NC_134353.1, read as the reverse complement.
CATTATACGCCGATCACTTTCTGCTGAGAACTTTACAATGGTTGATAGATGGACGGGTTATTTTCATTTTTCTTCAACCTATATTACTGTGGCAGTATCTTGGAGAAAACTATGAAGCAGCACTGAAAATAATAAAGATCGGGTCCACAGCTCTTAAAAACTTAAGGGTACTTTACACGCTGCGATAGCGGTACCGATATTGCTAGCGAGCGTACCCGCCCCCGTCGGTTGTGCATCACGGGCAAATCGCTGCCCGTGGCGCACAACATCGCTTACACCCGTCACACATACTTACCTTCCCTGCAACGTCGCTCTGGCCGGCGATCCGCCTCCTTTCTAAGGGGGGCGGTTTGTGCGGCGTCATAGCGATGTTACACGGCAGCCGTCCAATAGCAGAGGAGGGGCGGAGATGAGCGGCTGGAACATGCCGCCCACCTCCTTTCTTCCTCATTGCCGGTGGACGCAGGTAAGGAGATGTTCGTCGTTCCTGCGGTGTCACACATAGCGATGTTGTGTGCTACCGCAGGAATGACGAACAACATCGTACCTGCAGCAGCAACGATATTAAAGGGAACCTGTCATCAAATATTTAGCTTGAAACCTAAACGTTTCCCCCTCTGCAGCTCCTGGGCTGCTTCTAGCAAGGTTCCTGTACTTTTTGTGGCCCCTTTTAAACCAAATTAAATACTTTATAAACTTGTACCTTTTGCTATGTAAATTTTGTAAATCGTCCATGGGGGCGGGCTCTCTGCTGACCGTTGCTGTTCCTCCTGCACATTGACGCCGCCCCCCCACGCTCCATTTCATCCATCAGGACGCCGCCCACTACGCCCGAGGTGCCGCCCACGCCAGGATCGCTTGTGACGTGTGTCACAAGCACGAGATTATGGGCGGCGCTGTGATTCCATCGCAAGTGCCCGCCCATAATCTCGTGGACGCGCTTTCCCCCACTGCCTCCAGCGTTCTGCGCAAGCGCTCGCCGGCCAAATGACCCGACGTCACCTCCTTCCCATCTTACCCTGCAGCAGGGCAAGATGGGAAAGAGGTGACGTCGGATCATCTGGCCAGCAAGTGCTTGCGCAGAACGCTGGAGGAAGAGGGGAAAGTGCGGTCACAAGGTTATGGGCGGCACTTGCTGATGACACTCACAGCGCCGCCCATAACCTCGTGCCTGCGCAAAACGTCACCAGCGGTCACACGTGCACACAGTGCACAGTCCCGCTACAGTCGCACAGCGCATGCGCAGGACCACGGGCGCCCAGGGGCGGTGTCCTGAGATATGAAATTCAGCGTTGGGGGGCGGCGTAAATCTGCTGGAGGAACAGCAACAGTCACCAGAGAGTCCGCCCCCATGGACGATTTACAAAATTTACATAGCAAAAGGTACAAATTTATAAAGTATTTAATTTGGTTTAAAAGGGGCCACAAAAAGTACAGGAACCTTGCTAGAGTGCAGAGGGGGAAACTTTTAGGTTTAAAGCAAAATTTCTGATGACAGGTTCCCTTTAAGGAAATGAACGACATGCCAACGAGCAACGATTTTTCACGTTTTTGCGCTCGTTGATCGTCGCTCATTGGTGTCACACGCTGCGATGTCGTTAACGGCGCCAGATGTGCGTCACTACCGACGTGACCCCGACGACATATCGTTAGCAGTGTTGCAGCGTGTAAAGCACCCTTTAGTTTCCCAGGTCCAGAATCACAACATACAAAAAAAAAAGCTGGAGAGAAACAACACGCTTATGTTTCTAATGAAAATGATGTCTTCACGCAGCCATCCATAAGTGACAACTACCGTATAAAGATTAAATTTTGTTTATTCACTAAAAGATGGGTGAAGAAAGTCACTATTTTCCTTGCAAATGGAGACCTGTTGTGAACAGTAGGAGGATCCATGCATGAAGACCCTACTGATCATTCCAAACATGGCTCTGTGACACCTGGCTTACACCTTCCCATCTTAATTTTTTCTAGATGAATTGTACAGTTCACATTGAGCTGTTTAGAGTACCAATCGAAGGTTAATGTCACTACCTTCATTCTCCACACCCAGACCCCCACCATTTACTGACCTGTCTCTTTATATTGTCAAAAATAATTTAATTCCTCACCCTTATTCTCTTTTTGGAGAAGTAGAAGTTTCAAAGTTTGACACTTTTAATCACTACGTATTTGTACCACTAGGTGGCAGTGTTTTAATACAGTATTGCATGTACTTCAGTGGACGTTCCTGTGCCTCTTGAACAGCAAACCATGTGGTAAAGCTTGGTATTGCAAGCAGAAGTTAAAAGTTCAGTGGAAAACATTGCAATGCGTGCTTTTTAGGAACACCAATGTAACTTGTATTACTACATTATGAAGTTGATTTAGTCATTTTTGTGCTGTAAAATAATGTGTGTAATTTATAGTGAAACTATTACAAATACTTTACATGCCAATATAAAGACAGCTGAGCCTAAACAAACAGCTTGAGAGCAATGATATCATTTTACTATGTCCCTGAAAGCTCACAACAGAATTCTGCCCGACTCCTATAATCCTCGCACATGGTCTGTGCAGCCGAATACATGTTGGGATCTATAGATATCACTATGGAGCTGCTTGTATTCAGAAATCCCGACATTGCTGGTCAAGAGCTGGCATAGAATGGCTTGTATCTCGCCTAATTAATATTTAGAAGCAGTCTCCCCAAGATGAGCAGTAAACGTGGCTCAGATGGTGCAGTAAATCAATGCCACTATATTTTACACATCTTAAAGGGTAGAAACAGCCCTTAGAAATGTCAGCTATATCAGGAAGGCTTTGAAATCCCTTAATAAGCTCTAATTTGAATAAATGCATTGATGCTGAAATGTAATCTTTCATAATGAAATGCAAACAAACACGTTCTTCTGAACTCTGATGAAAAACAATTTCAGCCTCTTGCTAGTACTGTAAGTTATCAGCCGACGTGAGGAGTCATTTATAGCGTCTTAAAAAACGCACTGATGAAGTGGATGTACTTTATTTTGTCCTTCACAAAGAAGAAAGTGATTCATTGTCTAATTACAGCATGATTGCTGCTTAAATTTACTATAAAAGAGACCTCCGCCCTCGCCAATAGTATGATTGGGCTGACATTGGAGTAGATGTTTTAGGGATCGAGACTGAACTAAAGTCTGTACTCACTTGGTGTTTCAGGTATTGTGCTTGTATAGGTATTGTTGTTGTGGAGCTTATGCATGTTCATGCTTAACCATTCGACTGTACATTTCAATAATGAGCATAATGGAATTGGTTATTGTACGACTCCAATGGGAAAATCAGATTACATGTTAGAAAATATTTATTTCTATAACGCCAACATATTCCACAGCGCTTTACAAGTCAGATGCTCATATATAAAAGCAGTCTATCTGAAAAAAAAATCAGAAAACGCCCCAAAAACTGGGTGTCCACTACTTGGACAACCACTTCTCATTTCCCATGTACGCCAACATAAAAATGCTTATGTGAGCAACAAAGAAAAATGGAGTTTCCAAGTCAATTAAAATTGTAAATTTTATTTCATCACAAAATTGAATAAATTAATTACAAAAGATCATATAAAAAAAACATTACAGAAAAAGTGAGGCAAAAGAAGGGGAGGAAAATACCCCCAGACAAGGTGATACCCCTACAATTACATGTGGGGGTTAAATTTTAACCTTTTTCAGGAAAGGTACAATCCAATTACAACTGCATTCCTATCAGCAGTGGATTAGTCACAATGGACATTAGTAAACTGCAGTTATTTGCTCACCCATTTAAATTCACAATTGTCCCCACAGGAGGTTAAGGTGCCCACCAGAGTATAATAAAACCCTCTTAATAGGGTATAGTTCTATTATACTCTGGTGGGCACCTTAACCTCCTGTGGGGACAATTGTGAATTTAAATTGGTGAGCAAATAACTGCAGTTTACTAATGTCCATTGTGACTAAGCCACTGCTGATAGGAATGCAGTTGTAATTGGATTGTACCTTTCCTGAAAAAGGTTAAAATTTAACCCCCACATGTAATTGTAGCGGTATCACCTTGTCTGGGGGTATTTTCCTCCCCTTCTTTTGCCTCACTTTTTCTGTAATGTTTTTTTTAAATGATGTTTTGTAATTAATTTATTCAATTTTGTGATTAAATAAAATTTACAATTTTAATTGACTTGGAAACTCCATTTTTCTTTGTTGCTCATGTAGTCCCTTTGGAGTAGTCTATAATGTCTTTTGATATCCTCTTGTAGGAATTATGGAAATGTTTGTATTAATAAAAATGCTTATACGTAGGTCCGGTGCCCGCATGGTTGGAGCGGTGTCGGAACTCGCATTGCTGGGGCTCATGTGACATTATGACACGTGATCCCCATTCCCAATCAGCACTGGCTTCTCTCTCCCCGCCTTCAGACACAGGAACAATCAACAGGAAGTGAGCGTCAGCCGCAGCTCTCACTGCGCTGGGATTGGGCACGGGGCTCGCTTGGCGTTACAGCCTCTCATGAGCCCTGGGAATATGCGAGCGCTGACACCACTGGAACTGCGCCGGCACTAGAAAAGTTCAAGCTTTTTTATGGGGACGCACATGGGGAATGAGAAGGGGATGTCGAAGTAGTGGATTTAGAAGAATGTGGCTAATTGTTTACAGAAAATGATCTCCTACAAATCATGTAGTTTACACATTAGAAAAATAACTAGATGGGTACATCCAGCCATAAACACAGTATCTGATGATCAAACATCTGAACTCTAATTCAAAAAGCAACTAAAAACACTTTAGGTGAATGATTCTCTCACCTTTTTGGATGTGCGGCCTCATTTTTGGGATGTAATATGGGCTAAGGTTCTATTTGTGGACTGTTCCAAGTCGGTGTAAGAAGACTTCTAGACCATGCAATGTTAATCTGGGAATTTTAATATGCAATTAGCTAGTATTACACAATAAACTAAGTGTCATCTGAGATGGTTCGCTTTCTATTTAATTTTGAGTATTCTTTCAATTAAAATTGTACATAAAAAAGCAGGGATTGTGAACTTACACTAGTAAGTATACTTATACTTGTATCTCCAGTTATTCTTACAGACCTCAGTGGGGCATATTAATGACACTAAATGCCCCAGCATTTGTGCTCAAATGTTTTCCCACCATATTTGTGTGTTAGACTATTTCTGCACCTTGTCCAATAGGGGTGTGCGTCCCTACCGAAAAGGGGCGTGGTTTATCAGGAAATGGGTGTGGCTTAATGCATAACACTATGCACTACATTTTCGGCATATGTCTATAAAAAAATAAGGCAACTGATAGATTGATACAATTTGACACCGCTTACATCATTTTTTTCCACGATCTCTAATATAAGCTTGCCCATTTAAGAATTTTAGTGGTGATAAATAAGCTCCAATGAGTGATGTGACTTTTGTATTTTCACAACCTAGAACAGATTATCCAATGATTATCAGTAGTGCCAACCTACAAAATGTAGATCGTTTCTTACTAGTTGAGGGTAAGTAAAAGTAGTTTAGCTGGACCCAGAAGCCCACTACCTAGGAGCGCTTTTAAAGGTTTTATTCATTTGTAGCATATTTTGATAATGTGCTTTTCATAGAAAGTTGGGGTGGGAGAAGTGGCCCGGTGAGATGTATTTTATGACAAGAATTCAGGAAATATTCGTATTTTGTGAACACCTTTTACTAAACCTTGCTTTTTATCCATAGAGAGCCTTAGAAACCGGTGTTCGGCTGATGGTTGATGCAGAACAGACCTATTTCCAACCCGCAATCAGCCGTTTGACATTGGAAATGCAACGTAAATTTAATAAGGACAATCCCATTATCTTCAACACATACCAGTGCTACTTAAAGGTGAGCGGTGCATATCAATGACCATTTCTGCTCTGTACGACAACACGTTTTACTAGACTTTCAAAGGCTCAGCATACAAGGATTACATTGTCGTATATTCCTAGGTGAATTTAAAGTGCGTCTCCCATTTGTAGAGAAAAATGTAATTAGGCATTACTAACAGATGATCAATTCTTCAATTTCTTCTTTCACTGGATTTGGCCCTGCTTATTAGATATTGCAGCAAGCTCTCATTTAAATAGGCGCTGTATAGCAAAGCCCCCATATTGAATACTCAAGCCTTGGAGAAATCGTAGCTATGGCACAGACCCTGAGAGGTCCGACTGCAATATCTAATAAATGAAGCATAACCCAGTGACTGTATGCATGGAAGAATTGATCATCTCTGTAACAAAGACCTAATTCTATTTTTGTTCTGAGTGATCCGGAGCAATATCCACAATAACAGTGCGCTGTTGGCTAGATGCGTGCTTTTATAAACCTGCCACTGTAATATCAAATGAAATGTAATAGGTGACAGATCCTTTCTTGCAGCCGCAGTGACAATTTCTGGACACTAAAAAAATTACTTCCAGCTTAGTTCTTAGCTATTTGTTACCTATTTTTTTATTTTAGGTAAAGTTCTGTATTTATCATGCAATATAAACTTAGTAGTAAACATATTTATGGTGTCTTTGTTTAAAGGTAACAGTTGAGTCTTTAAGAATCCAAAACTGCGACCCTTAGTTTATATTAAAGGGAATCTGTCGGCAGGTTTTTTGCTACCTCATCTGATAGCAGCATGATGTAGGCAGAGATCCTGAATTCAATGATGCACAACTTGGATTTGGATTACTGGCTGCAGCCATTTTGGCACAGAGCTTTTAGATCTAGTCATGTAGCAGAGCTGAGAGAGCTGTCCAACCCACACCAGGTTCTCTGTAGAGATTGTACGTTGACAGTGAGGTGTCAATCACAGGACAGGTTGTGCCGGACTGTCTTGGGAGTGACTTTGTAGTCTGCACAATAAGGGTCCTGCTGCTTAAACAAACATGAATAAATAAACAACAGATTGGAGCTTGACAAGACCAGCATCCCCAAATTTTCTGTTAACCCTTGCAGCATGCAGGCTTCAGGTTGCATAGCAAAAACCTGCTGAAAGATTCCCTTTAAGCCCTTTGTATCCCAAACAAATGTTCACGTATGCGATTTAAAGCCTATGTTGTAATGCTCCTTATTTGCAAATTAGATAGAACTTGTTGTTTCATCCAGACTAGTCCTATTTCAGATGCTGTAATCATGCCCCTCCTCACCCCCCTTTTTTTTTTTCTTTTTCATTATCCCTACTGGCCTCATCATCTCAGGAATGGCATCATTATGCCTTCCCAAGCAAGCACAGTGAAGCTGGGTATACTGACATCGTCTTCATCAGAGCACTGCGCTTCGCTAGAAGGTTCAGCAATGCCACTCTTGAGTTGACACTGTCAGTGGGTATAATTACAATCAGCATGTGAAGGAAACCCAACAGACTAGTCTTACCTAATTTGCAAGCTTGACATTAAAATGCACCAAGAGGTTAATGCTGCCTGTGAGGAGCTGGCTGCAAACAAGACTATTGGACTTTTTACAGCACAGAGCGCTGGTCACATTGAGCTTATTGTGTTTTATTAGAGTTTGGTTTTTGCCAGTTTTAAGGTACACACTTTGAAGGGGTTGTAACAGTAGGGCATTAAAGTTGGCCTCCATGACTCTAATGTAATCAGGCCTGCTGTAGGATTCACTGTGCTGCATCTGGCGGGGGGTTGTGAGTCTTTTATTGCCCATTGCAGGAGGCGTCTCCAACACACAATTCTGCAGACAGGGCCAGAGACTGGGCTTCTGGATCCTTCATACTTTCAGCTCTGTGTAGAAAATGTCTATTGGGGTGAGGGTGATGAGCCCTTCTGCTGATCCAGGGGGCTGATCCGTGGAGAGGTACAACAATAAGCCACACATTTGGTTAGTGAGGGACTTTGTGCTGTGGCATGGAGGGACGAAGATCTGTTGCTGTAGCCAGGTCCTGGTGCCCATGAATGAACTGTAGAGATTGGTGCTGGATACAAGTGCTGCGGTTGTGATCTCCGCCATCTAAATTTGAGGAACTATCCTGAGGACTGTTGTTGTCGGCTGGAGCCGGATATACATGCTACAGTCAAGAGGAGCATAAGGACTATGTTTACTGTAAGACCATGTACAGAATAAATAAAAATTGTTACATCGTTAACCAGCCTGTGATTAATACCCACAACCTGAGATCTTCACACTGCCTAATGGTGGCAGTTTGAGGCATTAAGGGCCCTGACCAGTTCCCCGTTAACATATCACATACACATGAAAAATATGAGCATTTTATGTTAGAACGTAAAGTACCGCATTAAAGCACAGTCTCCTCTTTTGCAGGAAGCGTATGACAATGTCACTGCTGATGTGGAGCTATCTCGTCGAGAGGGCTGGCTTTTTGGTGCCAAGCTTGTAAGAGGGGCTTACATGCAGCAAGAGCGGAGTCGTGCAGCAGAGGTGGGCTATGAGGACCCGATTAATCCCACGTATGAAAAGACTAATGAAATGTACCATAGGTGAGTGTGTACAAGACAGATTCCCGTGCAGGTATTATTATGACAACCAACGTATTTAATCTTTTAAAAAATGTGTCGGCTTTGTATTAAAACTAGCCCTTGTAGTGACTAAAACCGCTGTCTCTTACATAATATGTATGCTCTATGGGAATCCAATCTCTGAGATCGCCGCCGCCGATCATGTGAAGTAAGTTCCCCAACTGAATCAAGTGTTAGTGAACATATGACCACTTTTCATCCACTGCCTAAGGGAGTAGTTGTGTGAATTGAGCAGTAATGCACATATGCAGCCATCTACTTTGGGGCCCCTGTTCCCAGGATTGGCACGACTGTATGCAGTGGCTATAGCCGAAAGCTGCATTCTGCTATTCTGAGACAATACTTCACTTTTAGCTGCTACCATATAGTCTATTTGATTTACCTTTATCATTTACATGATCCATTTCTCCTATACGTAAATCTAAAATTATCCAGGCCCCGTAAAGAGATTTTCCACTACTAATTTAACCCCCTTTTATATGTCTTAACTCTTCCTAATAATCAGTTTTCTAATATACTTTTATTACCTGCCCTGCTTCTGTAAGCTTATCTCTGTGTCTGCTATATTCCTCTGTTGTGATGCAGCCACTGTTACTTCCGGTCTGGGGACTGGAATTGGACAACTGCTCTGCACACTGGTGGGGGCGGCAGTACCAATCAGTGAGTGACCTAGTCTGAGCACGCACGCTCAGCCAAGACTTCACTCCTCTGCCTGATTCCTGTCCATGTGTTGTAGCTCTGTCCCTTCAGCTGACAAGCTCTGCAGTGTGCTGCTGATCATTAGGAAGCATATCACGGGGCTTGTCAGCACCTCAAAGCTTCAGCAGGATCCAGGCAGAGGAGAGAGAGAAGGCTGATGAGAGCCTGCTTATGTGTGGTGCAACCTGACCATGCCAATGCTTTGTAGTGCTGTCCCCTCAGCTGATAAGCCCTGTGATATGCTATCTAATGATCAGCAGCACAGTTCAGTGCTTGTCAGCGGAATAGATGGTGATCTTATGTATCAGCAGGATTCAGGCAGAGGAGATAAGTCTGATGCGCATGCGTGCTTAGACGTCTGACACTCACTGAGGGGAAACCCCTCACCCACCAATGACTACGCTGCTCAGTTTGTCTGATTCCGGTTCCAGATCAGAAGTAACGCTGGCTGCATCACAGAGATAAGCTCACAGACGCAGGGCAGGTAACAGACGTATGTTAGAAAACCGATTTATTACGAAGAGTTGGGACCTAAGAAAGAGGGTAAATTAATAGTGAAAAAAACCTCTTTAATGTCAGATATTTATTTCTGTTTTTGCATCTCTTTTTCAGCAGCAGTAACTTTTAGAAAACAAAATTCACTGTAGTGACTGAGGCTTTGTTTTATGTGGGCCAAAATTGTTTCTTTAATCTTGTGTTTAATCTTGTTTTGGGGTACGTATACATTTCTCTGAATCTTGGATCATTTTTTTTATAGA